>NC_142021.1:11299829-12499829 GCF_049901735.1 Notechis scutatus | reverse complement strand
TGTCCCTGGAATAGTGGCATGCCCAAAATATACCTTTCCAAGAACCTTAGACTACGGTGGGGGCTGAAAGTCGCTTTTACCCTGTTCGGAGTAGAAGGTTGATCCTTCTTTCTTTAATGGTAAGCACTGCTTGGGAAGTGCCCTTTCAAAGCTATGGAAACCCCAGGGTAGATTCCCCAAATCTCAGGTTAGGGGTCAATCCTATGGGGTCAACAGCAATGCCTGCGAAGACGGTGCTTCATCTCAGACCCTTCGCCTTTGACGGATGTATAAGCCCCGTCTTTCTGCAGAGTCGTCCTGCTACTGCGTCCTGCTTTCCATGACTATCCAACTGGGAGCCTCTGGCCGTCCACAAGAGGGCGCAGTGACAGCCCTCACCTGGCGCCCCCACTCAAGTCCCTGGTGGCTGTGGCCGCCTGCCCAGGAACCCACTGGCTCCATAGGGGCCCCAGCTGTTGGGGGCTTCGCCCTCCTGCCTCCTCCTCTTCTCTGCTAAGCTACCATCTGAAGGCATCAGACCTCGACCCCTTTTCCCGGCATGCTTCCATTAGGCGCTGGCTGAAGGATTTTGCTTGGTCTCCCTTCCATGCCTGCTCCTCAAGTCCCGTGAAAGGAATTTCATTTTCTTTATTCCATTTATTTGCTAAATTTATATTCTGCCTTGGTACCTGAAATGCTGTCCACTGCAGCTAATCACAGTAACCAACGGATACAATGCAGAATCACGCAGGCTAAAACAAATTTAAAAATGAAGCGCTGTGTTTAAGAATTCATCCACTTAATCAAGCCACTCTCTTACGGCAAAACTGGAGCCTGTCTGGGTAGAAGCAAGAAGGTGGTTTGGAGAAAACCCTTCCCTTTCCATACGTGTCACTCTTCTAGGACGGCTTCCCAAAGCTTCTCTCACACCATCGCTTTTAGGAAATCAGTCATGTCCCACCTACATTAAAAAGTCTGTATGACTAATCTGGCTTTTCTTCTTGAAAAGTAACCCATCACGGAAGAGATCTGTTAACTTCGGAATCAGGTTGTAGGTAGCTTTTGGGGGGGCTCTGTTGTAACCGTGAAGGGTTGCTACGCGGCCAGTTGTAAGTTGAGGACGACCTGTAATTCAGTCTTCTGCTGTTTTTAGCATCCTTTGTCAGCTTCTTGAGAAAGTCGCCCTTCCCCTGTGAGGCTCCCAAACCTCCGTGGAGGCATCCCTGGCATTTCCCGCTCTTCACCTCCTCCTGACTGCCTCCCTGCAAGCAGCAGCAGCCTCCCTTGGTCCTTTACGGAGACCCCACAACCCGTTTGCTGGACCTCTCGGGACTGGGGGCTCCCTTTCCAAGGCCCCCGAGGCCTGGCACCCCGAGGCCTCACGGGCCTGTCTTCACAGAGGAAGGGCCATTGCGGCCCTTGGGTCTGGCCACGGCTGAGAGAATTGGCCGCCTCGCCCAGGAGCAGAGGGCAGCCGAGGAGAGGCCCTTCTCTGGGCCAGCCCTGCAGGCCATCAGCCGAGGGGGGCCTCCCTGGGCAAGAGGGGCCGGCGGAGGGCCTGGAGGGGCGCGGGGGGATCCCCGGGGAGCCCGAAGGGGGCCGCGCCAGAAACAGGCCTCCGCCCCGCGGGGGAGCCGGGCTCCGCTGCAAAGGCTCCCGCGGGGCCGGGATCCTCCGCCTCAGCCAGCGGCTGCTCCCCGAAGCTCTCCCGGCCTCGGGGAGGACGAGCGGCCGGCCCTCCAGGCTCACCCAGCGACGGACCGAGGCCGGCAGGGCTCCACGGCTGGGCCGCTGCTAGCAGCGCATTTGGCCCGGGGAGCAGCCGACGCTGCGGCTGAAGCAGGGGCGGCACCGCCCGGACGTCGCCGTGAGGGAAACCGCGCTCGCGGGGACGGAGCCGCCGGTGCCCGCGGAGAGGCCGCCACCCCGCCCGGCCCTCGGGGAGCCGAGTCGCCCCGCCGCCAGGCTCCTTCTCCGCCCCGGAGGGAGGACGGGGGGGCGGGCAGGTCCCGCGGGGGCGCCACATGTGGCGGCGGCGGCGGCGGCAGCTCAGCGCCCGGGACGGGCTAACGGGGCTCTGGCGCCCGCGGACCCGCCCCTTCCCCGGCGAGCTGCGCCATTGGCGCGCGCCGACGCCTATCAGGCGGCGGGCGACCAATCCGGGCCGCGGAGCCTCTGCGGCGCGGCCGCCTCCCTCCGCCCGAGGCTCCGGAGCGTGGCCGGCTGTTCCGTGCGGCGGCGGGGAAGCGGCGAGCCGAGGGAGGGAGCGAGCGGACGGCAGGCAGGCGGGGAGGAGGAGGAGGAGGAGGAGGAAGACGCCCGCCCGCCCGTCCCTGCTGGGCGCGGGCAGCCGCCGCCGGCTCCTGCTTCTCCTGCCTGCGGGCCGTCGCGGGGCGCCACCGATGGGAGCGCCGGCTTCGCCCAAGCGCCGCGGCAGAGCCTGCCCGCCCCGCCGCCGCCAGGAGGTGAGTGCCGGCCCGGCTGCCTGCCCGCCGGAGGAGCCCCTTCCCGGGAGCGCCCCGCCCGCCCGCCGCGGCGCCGAGCCCCCACTGCCCACCGGCCCCGCCATGTGCCGCGGCTGCTGCTGCTGCTGCTGCTGCGGGCGCCTCTCCGGAAGCGGCGGGCGGGCAGGGCGGCGGCGGCGGCTGCCTCCTGCGGGAAGGTGCGGCGGAGCGCCCGCCCGCCCAGCCCTGCGCAGCCCGCCCGGTGGCGGCTCCTCCGCCGCTGCGGCAGCGCCCGCCGCTCCTGCCGCCCGGGGCCCCCGCCGCAGCAGCGCCCTTCCCGGCGGGTCGGGTCCCGCCAGTCCCGAGATGGCCGCGGCGTTGGCCGCTTTGCGGGTAGGGGAGGCGCGCCCGAGAGGCGGCGGGATGGGCTCCGCGGGGCGGCCAATGTGGGGCGGGTGGCGGGAGCCGGGAGGGGGGGCGGCAGGAAACGACGGATTCTCGGCCGGGGCTCCAGGGCACCGCGGGCCGAGCGAGGCTGCAGCCGAGGGGGCGAGGAAAGGCCGACTCCGCAGGGCAGGACCGAGCGGGCCCCCGGCGCCGAAGGAAGGAGCCGTCGGGCAGCTCCGGAGGAAGGCAGAGATGATGCTGGGAAAGGCCGGGCCGGTCGGGCGCCTTCTCGGAGGAGGGAACGGCTCCCCCGGGGCCCGCAGTCAACGCCAGCCCGGGTTTTGGCCGTTTCTTCTGCTTTCGAGCCTCGGGCGTCATGTCAGGCTTGACTGCTAGGGGTTTACAGGCGGGCCCTGGCCGCCTGCTTGGAAGGCCCTAAGGCCTCGGGGGCCCAAGGGCAGCCCAGCCGCTGCAAGGTCTCCGGTGCGCCACAATCCCAAGGGAGCAGCGCCTGGCGGCATCTCCACTTGGCAGAGTCTGCTTTGCAAGGGAACCAGGTTGGCTGGGATTTCTGAGGAAAGGAGGAGGGGTGCAAGGTCCCTCCTAGGCTTGACTAACTGACTAAGGGCATGGGATGAGTTGGGAAGGCCCAGGAGGAGGAGGATCTCCTGGTGAGAGCATCTGAGTTTGACCCTCATGGTTATTCACTCCCAGTCTCTTGTTTCAGGCAGCTTAAGACTCATTGGAAAGGTCTGGTAGGCAATGGCTGTCCTAGGACCACATTATCCTTACGTTAGCTAGTTGCCATGTTGATGACATCTTGTGTTGATGAATGGTTTTCATTGTACAGAGGCACAGATATAAAGTCAGCGGGTATAACGTATGATTCCTACACACTTACTTGGGAGAAAGCCTCACGAGCCTCCTCGCTGGAAATGAATCCTGATAAAAATGCAGTGGCTCAGACAGCTGAGATGAAGTTATAGCTGAATATTCTATGTACATGGTTTTGAATAAAGCAGACGTAGTATCTATGATTGAAAATGGCGAGGGGTGGCAGCGTTAAATCCTGCATACATGCTTAAACAGGTGAGGTGTGAAATCGCTGAAACATCAAAAGGTAGAAATGATCTGGCCAAGGTTGCAATGGCTTGTTCAGACCACTCAGGATATTTTATATCCAAAAGCAGATTATGATCCTGGTTATATTTAAAAAATTGAACTCTTTGACATAACATATAAGGGCAATTAAAAGATAACTTTCCTGAAAGATACCAAGACGGGGTAGAGAAAAACCACCACACCTTTAATGGCTGAAAAGTGTAAACAAAAAAACAAAAACAAAAAACCAGAAAGCCAATATCAGAGAATTATAATCTGATTTCCCAATGCAATGAGTTGCTTTTTCAGAGAATGAACACTTCTGCCATATGAGATTAGTATTCACTTTCCAGTTAGAGGTTTCTAAAAGTAGACCAACAGTGCTTGATGTGCCGTATCAGTATCCCAACTTCCAAAACAGACAATAATGAATCTCTGAAAAACCTTAAGAGCTGGTCTATTAACTTAAAGAAATAGTACCCCATCTGCTAAAGGGGGGGGGCCTCTCAGGGTTGAGAACAAAGTCTATCCACCACTGCCAATGGCAGGCAGACCACATACCAGGGGTGTCGTACAAGTCTCCCTCCAGTCTCCAAGCAAAAGAAATAGGGAAACGGCAAATTATAAACCAGTGCAAACCAGTTCCAAGTGAAGGGCCTGCACGCGTGGGGCACCAAGGATGGAGGACCAAGAGTAGGCCAGGTGTTGCCTGCACACTGTCGTCTGTAGACTAGCATCAACATGCTTCCAATTGGCGGAGGTGGCTCTTGTGTGAGGTCTTCTGTGTTTCAGAATTGGATTTTTAGATGGTTGATTGTTATGGAAAGTAGGGATTCCTCCTTAGGGTAGTCCAAGTGGAGAGCCTGCATATGAGATTATTGGGGGGAGGGTATGGAGGGACAAAATAGGCAATTTCCCTGCTCTGGATTTGTAACTGGCTGACCAACCAAACTCAACGTGTGGTCCTCAATGGAACTGCATCTACATGGAGGGAAGAATGCAGTGGGGTACCTCAAGGCTCTGATTTAGGCCCAGGACTCTTTATGAATGATATGGATGAGGGGATAGATGGGGAGCTCATCAAATTTGCAGACGACACCAAGCTAGCAGGAATAGCTAACACTCGGGAAGATAGGCTTAAGATACAGGAGGATCTTGACAGACTTGAACATTGGGTGCTATCTAACAAAATAAAATTCAGTGGTGAAAAAAGGAAGGTTCTACATTTAGGCAAGAAAAACCAAATGCCCAGGAACAGCGTATGTGGTACCTTGCTCAGTAGTAGTAACTGTGAGAGGGATCTTGGAGACCTAGTGCACAACCATTTAAATATGAGCCAATGGTGTACGGCAGCTGCCAAAAAAGGCCAACACAGTTCTAGGCTGCATTGACATAATCAAGATCATGTGAAATGTTACTACCATTTTATAATGCCTTGATGAGGCCACACTTGGAATCCTGCATCCAGTTTTGGTCGCCGTGATTGAAAAAAGATGTTGAGATTCTAGAAAAAGTGCAGAGTAGAGCAACAGAGATGAGGAGGGGACTGGAGGCTAAAACATAAAGAATGGTTGCTAGAATTGAGTAGGTCTAGTTTATTGAAAAGAAGGACCAGGGGGGGACGTGATAGCAGTCTTCCAATATTTCAAGGGCTGCCCCAAAGAAGAAGGAGTCAAACTATTCTCCATAGCACCTGAGGGAAGGACAAGAAGCAATGGGTGGAAACTAATCCAGGAGAGAAGCAATTTAGAACTAAGAAATTTCCTGACAGAGAGAACAAATTAATCAGTGGAACAACTTGCTTCCAGAAGTTGTCAATGCTCCAACACTGGAGGTTTTTAAGAAGAGACTGGATAACCATTTGTCTGAAATGGTATAGGGTTCCCTGCCTAAGCAGGGGGTTGGACTAGAAGACCTCCAAAGGTCCCTTCCAACTCTGTTATTCTATTCTATTTTATTCTATTCTATTCTACTCTACTCTACTCTACTCTACTCTACTCTACTCTATTCTATTCTATCCTATCCTACTCTACTCTACTCTACTCTACTCTACTCTATTCTATTCTATCCTATCCTACTCTACTCTACTCTACTCTACTCTACTCTACTCTATTCTATTCTATCCTATCCTATTCTACTCTACTCTACTCTACTCTATTCTATCCTATTCTACTCTACTCTCATTCTATTCTATCCTACTCTACTCTACTCTACTCTACTCTACTCTACTCTATTCTATTCTATTCTATCCTATTCTACTCTACTCTACCTCTACTCTACTCTATTCTATTCTATTCTATCCTATTCTACTCTACTCTACTCTACTCTACTCTACTCTACTCTACTCTATTCTATCCTATCCTATTCTACTCTACTCTACTCTATTCTATTCTATTCTATCCTATTCTACTCCACTCCACTCCACTCCACTCTATTCTATTCCCATCCCACAGCATGCCATTGTCTGTCAGTTAGCATCAACATGATTCCAACCAATAGGTTGGTTTTGTAGATGGTTGATTGTTAAGGTATGGATTCCTTCTTAGGGCCGTCCATGCTCATCCTAATACATGATGGGAAATTGAGCTGCAGAGGTTTCAGCCAGTTAGGCAAAATGGCATCATAGGTTTGTTAGGAGGGGGATGGCGCTGGGGCATCAGACTGAACCGGAAGCTGCTGAGGACCGTGTGGACTTCCCTTTGGAACCTGCCCATCCGTAGCTCTACGAGGGAATGTAAAAAATGCCAGCCATGCTATCAAGCAGCCTTATTTTCAACTGCTCTTTGTTCCTCTTTCATTCTTGTAATCTAGCCAGGTAAAAGCCGTGCGACAGAGCCTTAATTTAAATATGCATTTGCGTCACTGACAGTCTCTCCAAAGGATTCTACTTGTACAAATTGTTTTAATTCTGCAGGTCTGAGAAAGGGAAATTCAGCTGATGTGGTTCTTTGGGTCTTTAGAAGAGGCCGTCTTGATGGAACTGAAAAGCTGCAGCAGGGATTTGAATAAGTTTATTGTTGAATAAGAATTATCCTTGGAACAACTTTAGGTACTTCTGACTAAACAGATTCCATAAAAAGGCATAGCAAGAAGAAATAACGAGCTGGTCTGAGGTTTTTACGGCATGAGTTTATATAGCCTGTCTGCTTCTCTAGATAGTACGCATTATGCAAGATCCATTCAGTACACAGACTTGGGCCAGTGGGCGGGGGGAGGCGGGGCAGCTGCCTTCCTTAGGGACCCAGCCTGGTCTTCTGCCTGATCGGCAGGAGGGTCAGATCGGCAGGAGGGAGTGGAGGTCTCAGCCGGGGGCATTTTGTTACTGGTGGATGCCAAGTGACGATCGGTGAGCTGTGGCATAGCCCAGAGGGCTTTGGCTGCTAATTGTGCAGGGTTCCTGGCAGAGTGCAGGGCGTGGGGCAAAACCTCTGCCCGTGAACCAGCAGCGCCCCGGTTTCAGCAGCGGTGCTCTGTGACAGCTAGCATGTTGCATGCATGCAGCTGGCCCCATGCAGAATGCAAGTCAGGCTTGGCTGTCTCTGCCTAAGGCTGGCCCCAGTTATGGTACCAATAATAGAGAATATTTATAACTAAGGCTGAAATGGGGGAGGGGGCTCCTTGGTGCCCTCTGAGTTTGGTTGTTTTCTTGTGGACCTTTCATGACCCAAGTAGGTAACATCATCAGTGCGCACACCACTCCTTTCTATCCCTGAGGATGTTATCTAGCTGGGACATGAAACGTCTGCAAGAAAACAACCATGCTCAGAGGGCACCAGGGACCCCACAGTGATGGTGAAAGGTGCCCTCCTTGCTGGGACTGATGCCCTGGTGTTGGTGTTGTGCCAATTTTGCATGATGCCACTTGCCTGTCAGAAGGAGCCCAACTCGGCTCTGAAGAGGAAAACGGCTTATTCGCTTCACCCAGAAACGCTTCTACCCAAACGTTGCCCCGGGATTCAGTCTCCTTTTCTACCCTCGTCCCACCCGGCATCCAGACATTGATTTTGGACCTTCAGAGATTCTCTGAATCCAGGTGAAATGACCTCATCTGCTTTTGGAAAGTGATAAAGCGGGTGTAGGTCAACCCAAAGTTATCCTGGCCTCTGGGGCAGACATTCTTAATGGCTGGGTGTTTTCAAAAGCGGCTGGTGACCCAGATCTGCCACCTCAGGTGCCTCCTGCTGTTTGTCTCATCTCCAAGCAGAGAGGCAGTAGCTCTTCCGACCCCCTTTATAGCCGAATGAGAGAGCTGGGTGCAAAGCTCTCGTTCCCCCACCCCACTTCCATAAAGCAACCCTGAATCACAAGGAGGCAGTCTGTAATTAAATGGGTGCAGTTCTAATCCAGCTTCTCCAGGACTTGAAATGATATTTACTATTCAAAATGGGTTTTGTTTCTGGGAAATAGAAAGAGAGTCTAACACCTGTAACTTATTAACAGAAGTTCTTTCACCTGCCTTTTTTTATTCTAAATGCTACAGAACCAGCCCTTGGATAGCCCAATTTTGCACGTTAATGAGTCGTTCTAAATTAGGTAGGGATTTTGGCTGAATAAGGCCGTGTTTAGAAATGTGGCTTTCCTTGGCAATGGGTTTGCCAGTTAGCCAAATCCTTTGCTCCCATCACCCCAATTCCAGGCTGAAGAATAACAGAGTCACAGAGTTGGAAGGGACCTTGGGAGGCTTCTAGTCCAACCTTCTCCTCAAACAGGGGACCCTTCACCATTCCAGACACGTGGCTGTCCAGTCTCTGCTTAGAAACCTCTGGGGACGGGGGGGCTTGTTAGGAGCTGTGGGTCAGGTTGTGTGGCTGGGGAGCTTGGTGGAGCTTCGCTCCTGGAGTGCCCGGCATGGGTGCCCTGCGGGAAGCCTTTTCCAGCCTCTTTGCCTGGGAGAAATAAGGCTCTTGCCACCCCTGCTTGGGAGGACCACCTGGTGAAGCTGGTCAGTCCTTAGGGGCTGCAGGGACAGCGGGCAGCCTTGGGGCCCCACGGGGCCTGCAGAACAGGGTCCTTGAGCCTGGGGACTCTTCTGGTTGAAACCTGACAGGGTTCAGTTTGCGGGCTTGCATTTTTTTTCCTCCCCCTGCTGGCAAATTTACACAGAATTTTGGAATGGGTGAACTGAGATGCTACCTGGGCATGTTTGTGTGAATGTGGGTCCAGAACAAAGTACAGCCGAAAGAGCTGCCTGAGAAACGGCCTTGGCTGGACTGCCCCCCCCCCCCACCTGAGCATTGGCTTATTCCATGTGACCCGTTCTGGCTTTAAGGAAGAAGAATTGGAGCTCCCTTTCAGACAGAAATGTTCTGGGGTCAGAAAATGCCTGCCTGTCCCTGCAGGTTACCTAGAAAGTGGGTCTAAAATTGATTCATCACAGCAATAGTGTTTTATCACAGAGAAAAATCAAATTAACTTTGGAAGTAGGAAAATCGGTGGAGGGTAACATTGCATGATTTTCAAGGGATGTTTTGAGTGAAGGGGGGGAAGCAGATAGAGCAAGGATAAGCTGATTTATCTTTACAAGTTGGGAGATAAGAATGTGATTGGAAATTAGGTTCCCTAAGCAGCGCTTTTAGAAATGTTTGCATATTTAAATTTATTCTATTTGGAAACTGTTATCTGTTAGGCCCAAGAAATCAGAGAAGCCTGTGGGTTAAAGAGCGGCTGTTATGGAAAAGAAGGGACTGTAATTGCAGGCTTGGAGTTTTGTCGACAGTAAAACTTTGGCATCCTTGTTCAGAATCTCTATAGCAGATCTAGCCCTGAACCCCAAATCACTGCACATTCATTCATTCATTCATTCATTCATTCATTCATTCATTCATTCATTCATTCATTCATCTTGTTCCATTACAACTTTATTTATGTACGTTTCTCATGCTGGATTGTTTCCTATTTTGGTGTTATATATCAATGACCTTTTATCAATCTTTTACTCTCATCAGTTCAAATTGCCTTGTTATTTTTCAACAATGACTACAAGAAAGCAAATGACTTTTTTAAGATAGAGGATTCCTTAGTTTATTTCCACAATTCTGAGAGTTTCTTAAACAAGAGATGCAAGTTCTGAGAGGTAATCTTTCTGAATTATTTCAATAAACACAACAGGAAATTCAAGTAAATTTCAGTATTTTCCAGAAAAAAATAGTTGGTAGATATTATAGACCCAAGTTGTGTTTCAAAAGAAAGCTTAAAGGGATGAAAATTCTGATGTATCTTTGCTGAAATCTCTCTCCAGACAAAAGTAAAGAAAATGAAAGCCAAGCTAGAATTTCTAGAAACCAAGCTGTGTAAAAACAACCTGAAATATTAGGCACATCCCAGAAGGAAGGAAGCTCTAGAAAACTATTTGATATGAGTGGATTTTTGAAGGTTTTAAAAATTGATAGGATATCTTAATTAATCATCTTAGTTTGAATCATTATATTTGTATCTTTTGTCCATTTTTTGTCATCCCTTTGTCTCATTCCTTATAAAAAAGAAGAAAATAAGTTTCTCCTGAAATCATTAATCAGAGTATGATGCCTTTCTATCTCCGCCCTAAGTTAATCAAATTAACCTTTAAGATAACATCCAATACCCAATCCGATTTTGCTTGGTACATTCTATCTAACTAGTACATCCAAAATAATTAAATACATAATTAGACAATAAATCCAAATATTAAAAACAAATACTATAATAAAAATTTTATAATAACATCAATACCATAATCTTATTAAACTCTTTAATTAAAACAGTATTCTAAACCTCCCTATTATTAAATTTTAAAGCCAATCATTTTTAAACATTTTAACATTTTAATCTCTTATCAACTCTTAAACCATTACAATACTACCATCTCATCTTATGTACCTTGCAAAATCTTTTTAAAAATTATACTTTATCCATTATCCATAAAAATTCCTTTTTTTCATTTAATTTCAAAACATTGTAGCTTTTCTCCACCTTTTCCCTTTCTTTCTTCTCCCAACAAACCTTTCTACCCCCTTCTTCTAGCCTCTGCCTTACTGGCTTCCCTTCTCTGTCGTATTCCTTTTCCCTTTTGTTTACTATCATCATATTGATTTTGCACCTTATTTTTCCCTTTCTTAAATGTTTTTTTAGATCTTAAGTCCTTTAGTTCTCTTCTTTTCTCTCTTCCTTCTTTCTTGATCAAATTCTGAGATTCATTAAAAATGGCTCCTTCCTTTCTTTCTTGTTCCTCTGCTGTCTTCATCTGTTGTAATGTTTGTTGATAGTTAGTAAGCGCCATTTCTAAAAAAAAGGAAAGCTTCTTCCACACCATCTTTACCATTTTTTTTGCTTGTTCATATTCTTTTCTTAGTTCCTCAACAGAAAAAGCCATTATAAATCTTTTCTTTTCTTTTCCCCTTCTTTCTTCTTACAACAACCAGAATATTCAAAAGAAAATAAAAAAAATAAAGCAGTCCCAAAGTTATCAGTCAGTCCAAACCAAGGCAGAGTTCTCACTTTCTCCTTCTGGGGTAATATCAATCAAAGAGAAAGAAAGTCCAAATCTGTTTAAAATCTTATTGCAATATATTCTAGTCTTCAAATCCTTAAGGCATCTCCTCCAACAAAGTCTTAGCATACAAATATTTTCTTTTAATCCTCTCTCTTCCCACTCATCGCTTAAAACCAATTTTCACCTAAAAAAATAGGTTTCTTAATATCCAGTTATTTATTCCGTAGGAAAAGAGGGAAAGCTATCCTTTCAGCACCATCAAACTGCCGCTTTTTTCCTCTTCTGGCAGGTATTATTCAGAAAGTCATACTTTTCAGGAATTTTATTAAATATGTCTTAGAGTCCTAGGAGCCAAGAAAAACTTTCTCCTCTCAAGCACTTTCTCCACTTCCTCCTGCGCATTCTTACCCGGCTGCCAGCTTCTTTGTGGCGGCCATTACGACCGCCGCTGCACTGCCCTGGGAAAAGGGGTTCTACCGGCCGGGAGGGGGTCTGCAACACCCCCAAACCCCTCTCCGGATCCCCTCTACCTTCAGCTGCCCCTGCAGGGCAGCCTAGCTCCGCACTCCGCCTGGGTCGGAGCCCCAAAAGCGGCTAGCGCGGCAGGGATCGCGCAGCTTCGCAAATCCCTGCCGCTCGCGAAGCCGACAAACCGGAATTTCACCGGAGTGAAATATGTGGAGAAGTTAATATAGAAGGCTTAGAATGGTAAATAAAATAAGTAATGATATGTAAGATGAGCATGAATATAATTGAAGTCCATGAAGAGAGAGATACCTGGGTCCAAGTTACTTTCCAAAAAGATTTTTTTTATGTTTTGTGTGTTGTGTGTATGTTTTTTTGGGGGGGAGAATTAGTAAAAACTTGCAGAAATATAGAATGAGAATAATGGTAACTAAGTCAGAAAGAAATAGATGAAATAATAATAATGATATTGAATAAGAGTAAAGAGACGTAAAGAGAAATTGAATAAGAGGTTTTTGTATGTTATGTGGAAATGGTTTAAAACAGAATCATAATTTATCTGACTTGTTAAATTTACAATGAAAAAAGGTTTAAACATGTAATGAATAATGATAATTTGTGTGTTTTAAAAATTAATAAAACTTGTTTAAAAAAAATAAAAAAATTGATAGGATAAATTGCTGCAGAGTTTGACGAAAACAACTGCTTCATGACCTATTTGTGAAACAGTCAAATTATCTTTCCTCAAAACAAAACAAAAATTACTGAATTTAAATCAGGGCTGTCCAACCTTGGCCCCTTGAAGCCTGGCGGACTTCAACTCCCAGAATTCCCAGCCAGCTGGCTGGGGAATTCTGGGAGTTGAAGTCCACCAGGCTTCAAGGGGCCAAGGTTGGACAGCCCTGATTTAAATAGAAAAAATGAAGAGATCCTGGATCAAATATGTGGAGAAAATGGAGTATTTTTCTGAAGAGAGTTTTTTTCTTTTCCAGGCTAACTTAATTTCTGAAATTTAGCTCCAGTGTGGGAGGCAAGTCAAGCGCTTGTGAGGGTTTGTTGATCTCTCTTGCAGTCGGAAAGCCGTGGAAAGAAGCCATGTTAGGCCACATGGAGTTGTGCCATATCTGAAACTTTTAACATTTATATCTAAATTTAACTTGAAGTCTGAATGTTAGCTGCAATATTACCTTTTCTTTCTTACAGATTCTGATTGGGTTAACTCAGGTTTCTAAAGGTGAATCCGAGATTTATTGACTATCCACCCCACCCTTATTTTTTGGCTGAATTATACTGGTTATAGCCTTGGGATGTTATGATCTGATCTGGTAGTAGAAGGGTGTTAACACCAGTCGGTTGCCATGCCAGATCAGTCTCTGATTGCCTTCCACCTCATTGGAGTCACATCCCCAATGTCCCCCCCCCCCGGCCAAGGAAATGGGGCAGTGAACCCATCCTAGGCCATGGGTGATCCAGGTGGGACTTTTTCCTGAGGGGCTTGGCTGAGTCACAGCCTGAATGTGGCTTCTCCTGTGCCAACTTGGGTTTTCCAGTGGATCTCAGTGACCTTTAAGCAGGCATGTATGTATAAAGCATTAGATTATTCATTACTCAAACCCAAGCCAAAGTTTATTCCCACAGAGCTCCATGAGATGAACTGCCTGGTGGGTTGTGGGAGGAAGGCTAGATGAGTCTGATAAGACCTGATACCTGGGACCACACCATAGCAATAGGGGTGACAAAAACATCAACATTTCTCCACCCTTATTGCATCCACCAGTGGTTACCTGGAGGCCCATCTTAGCTGCTCTGAGGTCCGTTCTAACCGTCCGTTATTTGGTTACGCTGAGAGTTGCCAGAGTCAGTTTGGAGTTGGGGAGCATCTAAATCAAATACCTATTATTATTCTGTAAACCCTATTATAATCACTGATACTGTCTTTGTTATTGTTTTTTTACTTTACTATTTTAAACTTTGCACTAGTATTTTATTACGTCTTCTCTTTGCCAATTCTAACACCTGGCTTGTAAGTATAAATAGGTCAAAGTAGAAAACCAAAGCTATGGCCTTTGTCCCCGTTGCTGGGGGACCTTCGGGAGGTTGTGCCAGATGCAGCCTGGAGTTGTAAGAGTCTTGTGACACACAGAATCTGGCTTCTCTTTCTTTCACAAAACTCACACATTAGGGTGATATGACAAATTTGGGGCTGGGTGGGAGGATTTGGATGAACTGAGCTAACTGCCGATACGTCTGATTCCTCAGGAGGCTCCAGCTGAGTGCCCTACTTCGAGAGGAAGGTGGCATGACACTAGCTTGGTACCCGGGCTATATTTAAGTACAAATCTGTGTGTTTCTAGTTAGTGAAGAAGACATCTTATATATCATTCTGTAGGAGGTGCTTGCTTGCTGAAAATGGGAAATAAAAATATAAATTGTTCACTCCTGGAAAAGTTGGCATTTTTGAAAGGCAGAACAGACTTACTGACTGACTGTGTCGGTCTGTCTGTCTGTCTGTCTGTCTCAAGCACACACACATTTATTTATAACATTTATTGGCCACCCATCTTACCATAGGGTAACTCTAGGTGGCTTATAATTACATATACAGTTAAAACATAAAAAGACATTGAAACCAAGGACACCTGGGGAGGGTGTGGGCAGCATGGGTGGGAGGTGGGATCTGTTGTTACTCAATCAACTACCCCCATTGCGCTGATCCCCCACTGGGGCCCCAAGCCAACTGGTATAGCCATGTTTTTAGGCCTTACGAAAATAGATTTAGTTTTTAGGCCTTACGAAAATGGTTGGGGCCAGCCTCACATTGGGGGGCAAAATAGACTTTTCTATTTTGTGGTCCCACCAGTTCTTCCTTGCAAGCAAATGGCATTTCCTGCAGATCTTCCAATGCACGACTGCTGCCACTTTGTCATGCCGTTGCCTGTAGTCAGTCTGGGCGATCTTCTGGCAGCAGCTAACCAGGTGGCCCACTGTTTCTTTAGCGTCTTTGCAGAGGTATCACTTCTATTCTGGCTTTCCATGTATTTGTTCTCGTGGCTTGGCCTTGGGCAGCCAGAATTAGCCCCTCTGTCTTTTCCTTCAACTTTCCTGCTCTTAGCTATTGCCAGGTCTTGTTATCTGCTTTGTCTTCTACGGTATTTTTAATGTACTGACCATGTAATAGTTTGCCTTGCCATTTCTCATTTTTATTCTTTATTTAGTCTTTCACGCAGGCAGGTTGGTCTCTCTACTACTTAGTAAGCCTTCCTGATATATACTAGGTTCAGTACATCTTCTTCTGTCCTTCAGATACTCTTCCAGTGCCGTCTTTTCTTCTTCAGCCATCTGACGTACTTGCAACATTCCACACCCACCTATTTTTCCTTAGTAAGTTGAGTCTGTATTGCTGCATTGACAAAGGGCATGATTCATTGCCATTATTTTTCTGG
Organism: Notechis scutatus; assembly: GCF_049901735.1. Lineage (NCBI taxonomy): Eukaryota > Metazoa > Chordata > Lepidosauria > Squamata > Elapidae > Notechis > Notechis scutatus. Next base: position 12,484,542 of record NC_142021.1, on the reverse strand, counting down.
TCTTCCTATCCAAGCCTTTTAGTTCTGCTTGAGTCCAGTCCACTGTTCCAGTTGTGTATCTAATGACTGGAATTGCTCAGCTGTTAATTGCCTTGATGGCATTTCCTCCAGTAAGTTTGGACTGGGAGATCTTCATTTTCACTTTTAATCTCCTTCTTGACTTCAGTGAGCTTGATGAAGTCAGCTTAAAGGATACCCAGGTATTTGCAATGATTGTCTTCATCCAAACCAATGGTCGCCAACCAGTGGGCTGGGGACCACTGGTGGTCTGTGAGAAAATGTTGGTGGTCCACAAAGAAATGTCACCCCAAAGCAATTAATCCAGGCTGCGTGGGAACGCAAGGCTGTGCCACCCAAATGGCCCATGGGAAGCTTGCGTCGCTTGCATTGCGAACAACACAAGGTACTGAGGAGAAGGGAGGAAAGGGCAGAGGGGGGGAAGTTGCCCACTCACCCCACGTGCCTGGCCTGGCCACCGAGCTGCTTCTTTCTGCTTCTTCCTTCTTCTGCTTTTGGCTGAACGCAAGGAAAACAGCCAAAGTCTTCCTTTCTCTCCCCCAAACTCCGCCAGAAATGAGTCTTTGGGACCCTGCAAGGCCTCCTGCTCCAAGAGGCTGCAAAGACTCATTTCTGGTGGAATTTGGGGGAGAGAAAGAAAAACTTCTGCTGCTTCTGCTGCTTTCCTTTCATGAAGCCAAAAGTCTCTCTCTGTCTCTCTCTTTCTCTCTTCCCCTGAGAACAGAGCTAGAGACGGTATCCTGCGATCCCGAATAAAGAATGATCGATTGGTAGGAAAACAGGATGGGGAATTTTCCTGCAGACTTTTTTGGGGGGTTTCTCAGGGTCTCTGGTCCGCAGGATTTAAAATGATGAGTTTGGTGGTCCCTGAGGTCCAAAAGGTTGACCCTGATCCAAACTCTTGATGTTATTTCCATAGGGCATCTTGATTCCTTCAGTTTTTCACTCCTTTTTATTATTAACTACTTACAAACTTAATGATACATATAAAAATATTCGCAATGAGGGGTCCTTGGTGCTCTCTGAGCTTTTTCTTGCAGACATTTTATTACTCAAACTACATCAGTGCTAGTGTTCATACTTAGAGCAAATATTCACTACTTAGAGCCACTTGTGATTGAAGTGATATGAAAGATTGGTTCATAAATAAATAAATAGAGCAATTACCGATCCTATGAAGTGCCTGCCACTGGAGCACAAGGTCTGAGCAAATCCTGCTTACTTTAATCCCTTGAAAGGAAAAGGATGGAGTAACTAATATTGCTGCGGAGAAGTCAGCTTCTCCCGATCAAAGGCCCCGCTGTGCTGGGACCCTCCCTGAGGCCTCTAGAGAACTGGAGAGCCCAGCAGGTGAGGGCAGGTGCAGGCACTGCCCCTCCAGGGGGGGGGGTTCTGGAAGCTTTGCTGGACTCTTGCAGAGCCGGGTGTCTCAAGCGCTTCGCGAATGTACGTTGCAGAAATGGGAAGACGATGCTATTTGGGAACAGGACCGGTGGAGAGGAGCTTGACCTTACTTGACCCCTGGCTATAGGCATTCCCAACTGCCTTCCTCCATGCCCAGATATCCTGCCTCACCCAGGACTAAAGACGACTCAGAAATAGCGCCTGACCTGAACTGTAGTGGCCTGATGTGCTGTGGCTTGATGACGGGGCTGGTGCTGTGGAATTATTCCCTGAAAAGGAATGCCTGACTTGGATGCCCCTTCCTGAAAATTTGGGGGGTGTAATTAAAAACTGAAGCTTCAGGAGATGCTTGCCTGCTGCCCCAACACTTACTTTGCTTTCTATTTTTTCATTTTTTTTTCTTGTTTTGCTATAATATTGGTGGTTATTTTTAGGATTAAGTCTAGCACTTAGACTTATATACTGCCACATAGGGATTTACTTTTAGGATTAAAAATTAAGAAGGGCAATTACCCGATCCTATGAATTGCCTGCTGCTGGAGCGCAACAGTCTGGGTCCTCCATTTGCCATCCAGGGAAGGATGGAAGGCTGAATCAACTTTGAGCTGGTGAGGATTGAATTCCTGGCAGTGGGCAGAATCCGCCTGCAACGCTGCCTTCTAACCACCGTGCCACCAGGGCTCTTTGCAGAATCATTCCCTGTTTGTTTTCAATATTGGGAAGTGGTTAGAAAGGTAGAACATATCATAATAGGATTGGAAGGGACCTTGGAGGTCTTCTAGTCCAACCCCCTGCTTAGGCAGGATACTCTATACCACTTCAAACAAATGGTTATCCAATCTCTTCTTAAAAACTTCCAGTGTTGGAGCATTTACAACTTCTGGAGGCAAGTTATTCCACTGGTTAATTGTTCTGACACCTATATTATTACAGACAAATGGCTGTCCAGTCTCTTAGAAACCTCCAGTGATGGAGGACTTACAACTTCTAGAGACAAACTGTTCCACTGTTAATTGTACCCGCTGTCAGAATTTTTCTCCTTCCTTCTAGGCTGGATCTCTCCTTGAATAAGTTTCACCTGTTCCTTCTTGTCCTGCCCTCAAGAGAGATTCAACCTGGAAAAAATAAGGAGAAACTTTTTCTGACAGTGAGAGAACCATCATCCTGTGGAACAGAAGTTGCCTTGGGAAGTTGTGGGAGCTTCATCCCTGGAGACTTTCAAGAAGAGACTGGACTGCCCTCTGTCAGGAATGGTGTAGGGTCCCCTGCTTGGGCGAGGGGTTGGACTAGATGACCTACGAGATCCCTTCCAACTCTGTTAATCTGTTATATAGGTGGAGGCCCTCTTCTCCGTGGCAGCCCCTCAAGTCCTAAAAGACGGCTGTCACGTCTCCTCTACTCTTTGATAGGCTAGACATGCCTGGTTCCCTCATCCTATGCTTTGGCCTCTTTGTTGCTGCATTCTGGTGCCTGGCACTCTTTTCCTCCCTCTCTTTCTGCCTTTTAAGAAGGGTGGAGCCGTCTCTCAGGGGGGTTGAAAGGGCTTCAGTTACTGAGCTGCTTACACACACACACACACACACACACACACATCCTGCCAGCCCCCATGGCTTGGGAAGAGCTGGGGCAGGCTCCGCCAGGGGATGCAGCATTCTGGGAGGCGCTCTAGGAGAGACAGAGCCCCCCCAGAAGGGCATGATGGAAAAGGACCCGTCCCTGGGAATTGGAGGGGCAGGGAGATTGGGGTTCTCTGGCGTTCCTGATAACCAGAGAAGAGCAGTGAAGGGTGCGCTGCCTTGCTGCTTGTGGGGTCTTCATCTTCTCCCATTGCTCTTTGGCTTCCCTTCCCCTCCTCCTTCCCCTCCTCTCTGCTTGGCTTTGGTCTGTTCTCCTTTGCTGCAGGTTGTTGGGAAGGGGCATTTGTGTGTGTGTGTGTGTGTGTGTGTGTGTGTGTGTGAAGGATAGGGAAATGCAGACATTCATTTTATAAATGGAGTTGGGAAGGGGGGGGCATGTGTGTGTGTGTGTGAAGGATAGGGAAATGCAGACAAGGAAGCATTCATTTTATAAATGGAGTCGGCCAGAAATTATTGATTCAACTAACGTTGGTTTATTCTTTGTCCTGGCTGGGCTTTTTTTTTTCTTTTAATCTTTCGCAGTGGGCTTCTGGGGCCATTTTATGTTCAAGTGTGAGTTGTGCATATTTGTGGAAGGAGAATATCCAAAACTGGTTTTATAAAGCTGGCGAGAGAGAGAGATCACCTTGCTTTTTATTATGAGGAATTTGCCTTAAATTTAGGATTATTAGGCTTGGGGGTAAATGCTATAGGTCAGAGTTCCCCGACCTTTCCAGCTTGGAGGATCGGTGGGGGAAGGGGTTGGTGGTCCCATGCTTGCATCTCCATTGGTGTGACCGGTGAGCATGCACACCCACCACCCACGCAAATGGCGTGCACTTCCGCAGCCCAGTTCCGCTCAAGGCCCAGGTGTGGGCTGTGGCCTGGAGATTGGGCACCCCCACTGTATGTGACAGTTGTGACGGATCAATCCGATCCCCAGCCTGGGCCTCGCCCCATGTTACGACCTTTCTTGCCACCGTTGTTAAGTGAATCACTGCAGTGATAAGTTAGTCACACGGTTGCTAAGTGAATCTGGCTTCCCCATGGACTTTGCTGGTCAGAAGGTCACAAAAGGGAATCACGTGACCCAAAGACCCTATGACTGTCATAAGTATGAACAGCTTGCCAAGCATCTGAATTTTGATCCCATGACCATGGGGATGCTGCAAAGGTCGTAACTCTGAAAAATGGTCATAAGTCACATTTTTCAGTGCTGTTGTAACTTTGGTCACTATAAACAAACAGTTGTAAGTCGAGGACTACTTGTATGGCTAGTCTTGACTTGGAAAGTGAGACAGTTAGGTGAGTTCTACCCCATTAAGTGAATCACTGGTCACTAAGTGAATTGTTGTGTGGGTGTGAAAATGGGGTGGATGTGAATTAAATCTATTTGTAATTTTATTCCCGTATACTATGGGGCCAACCTTTTGGACCTCAGGGACCACCAAACTCATCATTTTAAATCCCGCAGACCAGAGACCCTGGGAAAATCTGGGAAAATCTGACCAGAGACCCTGGGAAAATTCCCCACCCTGTTTTCCTACTGATTGATCGTTCTTTATTTGGGATTTCAGGATACCGTCTCCAGCTCTGGTCTTGGGGAGGGAGAGAGAGGGAGGGAGAGACTTTTAGCTTCATGCAAGGAAAGCAGCAGAAGCAGCAGAAGTCTTTCTTTCTCTCCCCTCAAACTCTGCCAGAAATGAATCTTTGCCGGTGCAGCCTCTTGGAGCAGGAGGCCTCGCAGGGTCCCAAACATTCCTTTCTGGCGGAGGTTGGGGGAGAGAAAGGAAGACTTTGGCTGCTTTCCTTGCGTGCAGCCAAAAGCAGAAGAAGAAAGAAGCAGCTCAGTGGCCAGGCCAGGTGAGTGGGGCAAGTTCCCCCCCCCCCGCCCTTTCCCCATCTCCCCTCACGACCTCGTGTGGTTCGCAATGCAAGCGACGCAAGCCTTGTGTTCCCACGGGCCATGTGGGTGGCGCAGCCTTGCGTTCCCATGCAGCCTGGATTAATTGCTTTGGGGGTGACACTTCTCTCAGACCACTAACATTTTCTCACGGATCACCAGTGGTCCCTGGTCTACTGGTGGGTGATCACTGTTCTGGGGGGGCCACTTTACAAGGGGCACTGGGCCACACCCAAAGATCTCGGGGGCTGCAGGGTGTTGCGCACCCTGATTTTAATCAGGATTTACTAAATGGCGATATTTTTACTTCACCATGAACTACAAGCCAGGATTTATAACGTACAGTGGTGGGGTTCACACATTATGGCAGATGGTGGAATGCTGGGCAGCTGTTGCTTTTCTCTTCTGAAAGCGGGGAAAGAGGCGCTGGGTAACCATAGATCAGTGCCGCTGTGGCACCGATGCCAGAAGAAATTCTGACAGGAATCCTTGAGTGGTTCATCAGGCCTCATTTTGTGTAGCAGAATCGGTGTAGATGTGACTGTGGGAATGAACCAAGGAAGCATCCGACAGATTCTCCCGGGAGACTCGTGGCTTGGACAGGGCTCCCCACGGGGGGACATGGAGACAATGGCACCCAGCGTGCCCAGGGCTCCGGGTTGGGCTGGAGGAAACGGGGTAGGGGATGCAACTAAGCTCCCTTCGAGGCGCTGTGCTGCTCAACGTCTAGTGAGGGATGGAGGGTCAGTTTGGTGTCCTGGCATGGGCGCCTGGCCAGGAATGAGGGTGGTTGGGTGGACCTGTGAGCTCTAGTCCTGCCTTAGGCACAAAGCCAGCTGGGTGACCTTGAGCCAGTCTCTCCCTTAAGAAGAAGAAAATGGCAAACCACTTCCAAAAACCCTTGCCAAGAAAACCGCAGGGATTGGTCTGGATAGTTGCCAGGAGTCAACACTTAGAAAATACTGTAAAAATTGCTGCTGACACGAAGATGGACTTAGCAAAATACTATAGGATGGTATAAATATTCCAGAGAATCTGGAGAAGCACAGACAATGGGAAGAAACAATGGGAAGAAATCGATGGAAAGTCCTCCAGGTGGCTAGCAATAATCACAGAGGTGGATACAGGCTGAGGGGAGCCATCTCGGCCACCATCCAGGGTGAATCACCTGGGCGACACAGCCCCAAGGATAACAAAGGTAGTCCTGGCTCCCTTCCAACTGTAAGATCAAGGGAAAGGCCTGGGGCTCCCTAGTCTGCCTTGGTCAGGCTGAACACAGTTCAGGGGTGTGTTTCAAATATTTTTACCACCAGTTCAGTGGGCGTAGCTTGGTGGGCCGCACTTTGCACATGCGCACACACTTTGCGTGTGTGTGCCAAATGAGCACTTTGTGCAGGTGCAGAGGTGTTTTGAGTCACCTCCTGCAATCCTGCACTCTCCCTGATGCTTCAGCAGCGGCTGCGCAGCAATTACTGTGCCGTGCAAAGCAGCTGCGCTTCAAAAGCAGGACGTGAAGGTGAGTAGGGGAGCCAGCCAGGCGGGCGGGTGGGCCCAACAGCAGAGCAGCGGAGAGAACCGGTTCAGTCTCTGCTGCTCATCAGTGCTACCGGCTCGGTAGAACCGGGCCGAACCGGTCAAATGCCACCACTAGCGCACTTCCATTTTGGGAAGAACATTCCGCACTGGAGGGTATCCAGAAGAGACCACCAAGAGGATACAGGACCGGGAAGGAGAAAAATGATGAGGAACCACACGGTTGGAAGGCATTCTATAGGTGTAATGGGGAGAGGAGAAGACCAGCAGTGGCCTTGAGTAGAAGGTGGAGCCGCATTCTTCTAAGTTCTTGCAGAAGATTGGACAATGGATTTAAACTACACAGAAGTAGATTTTGGTTTCAGATTTAGTTTCAGAAAAAAAAAAATCCTGAGCCGTTTGATATGGAACAGGGGAAGGGGGGTATAATGGACTGTGTGGGTGACCTTGGGGGACGAAGGGAAGAGAAGCTGCCTAAGAAGCAACCAGACAAGAGAGATGGGAATCCCCAGGGCTAAACAGACAAGGGGAAACAAATTTAGAAATGGATCTGCACCAATGGATCAAGGACTTTTGTGGCGGAGGGAAGTTTTTGTTCATTCGGCCTTACAGTAAACGAGCTTTAGCTCACCTGGTTGGGTTTCCTGTCTGGTTTAGCTAGGAAGGCTGGCAGAAGGTGATGATGCCTCTTTGGTGGAGGGCTTTAAAGCAGGGGTCTCCAACCTGGCGGCTTTGCTAGCTGGGGAATTCTGGGAGTTGAAGTCCGCCAGGCTTAAAGTTGCCAAAGTTGGAGACCCCTGCTTTAAATGGATTTTAACGGCCCTTTGTTGGGGATGATGTAGGAACGGATTGGACCAGGTGGCTTTCACATCCTGTGGTTTGATCTTGCTAAATAGCCATAGCCCTTAGATTTATATATCGCTTCACAGTGCTTTACAGCCCTCTCTAAGCAGTTTACAGAGCCAGCCTCTGGCCCCCAACAATCTGGGTCCTCATTTGACCCACCTCGGAAGGTGGACTCAACCTTGAGCCTGGGGAGATTCGAACTGCCAAATTGCAGGCAGCTGGCAGGCAGCAGAAGTAGCTTGCAGTACTGTACGCTAACCACTGCGCCACAGATGCTCACAATAAGGTCTTTAGGAATACAAAAAGAGCCAGCAATTGAGCTTATTTATTTTTCCTTCTTTCTGCAGGTGGGGATGACTGAGTCCTGTGCCCAAACGTGATGCTGGCCCTAAAGAATTGCCCGAGGAGCCAAATGCCTGCAGCACCATGGTTTCCCAGGGCTTTGTCTGCACCTGAGGGCCACTTGCACCTGGACCATCCATAGCAGACCGAAGCGTACCCGGCCGACGTACGGTAGATTCCTTGCTTTGCAGAAGAGGAGGGCAGAAGGATGCAGGAGGACAAGGGCAGGACAAGGAGAGAAAGAGATCTGACTCTTTTGTAGGAAACAGAAACTCCCTTCCTTACTGGAATGATTTTCCCCAAGCAAGCAGGCCTTGAGGTCGGCTGCGATGGTGGCCCGTAATTGCTGGTGACGCATTCGAATTCTGTACCCGTGCTGGGAGAGGTGGCACTGCTGGCGGAGGGGCGTTTTGGAGGAACCTTCTCAGCCGCCACCCAGCTGTCCGTCCCCTCGAGACCCAATTCCAGGAGCTCCTCTTTAGAGTGTCTCAGGTGGCCTCTCCTGCTCGCCTCCGCTGTACCATGGGATGTCGGCAAAGTTCAGAGGAGAAAGAGGCGGCGCGGCGGTCCCGAAGAATTGACCGCCACCTGCGCTCTGAGAGTCAGAGGCAGCGGCGGGAAATCAAGCTCCTTCTCCTGGGCACCAGCAACTCCGGCAAAAGTACCATTGTCAAACAAATGAAGATCATTCACAGCGGCGGCTTTAATTTGGAAGCCTGCAAGGAATACAAGCCCTTGATCATTTACAACGCCATTGACTCTCTCACCCGCATCATCCGCGCCCTGGCGTCCCTGAAGATCGAGTTCCATAACCCCGACCGCGCCTACGACGCCGTGCAGCTCTTTGCCTTGACGGGCCCTGCGGAGAGCAAAGGGGAGATCACCCCAGAGCTGCTGGGGGTCATGAAGAGGCTCTGGGCCGACCCCGGGGTGCAGGAGTGCTTCCGCCGGTCCAACGAGTACCACCTGGAGGACAACGCCGCCTACTACCTGAACGACCTGGACAGGATCGCCGCCTTGGACTACATCCCCACCGTGGAGGACATTCTGCGCTCCCGGGACATGACCACGGGGATTGTGGAGAACAAGTTTACGTTCAAAGAGCTGACTTTCAAAATGGTGGACGTGGGTGGGCAGAGATCCGAGCGCAAAAAGTGGATCCATTGTTTTGAGGGGGTTACAGCAATAATTTTCTGTGTGGAGCTGAGTGGATATGACTTGAAGCTGTATGAAGATAACCAAACCGTAAGTGGGCCTGAGCCTTTTCTTCTTCCTTGTTGACGGCCTCATTGCGGGGCTTCTGAGAGAGTTTGCTCTGTTGCTGAACTGCCAGTCGGTGCTGAATGGTTGCTAAAGCCCATCCTGGCTTCCTGGGCTTCCCTCCTGCTGCATTTATAGAAGAGCTTCGCCTTCTCAATGACTTACTTAGATGAAAGATAAAGTAACTGCCTATCACTGGGGTGTGGGGGGAAGGTTTCCCTGGGAATTTAGTAATTAAGATGCCGCTAAAGGCAAGCCAAGGGCAGCAGGGGAAGGGGTTCAGAGCCTTGGGGAGGAGGAGGGCTGCCCGGATGTCAAGGGGATTTGATGGATGGGGAAGCGTCTTCTGCCCAGGGAAACTCTCCCTATGAAAGGGGTGCAGCAGAGGGTCTCCAGGGATGAAGAGGTTCTGTCCTGCAGGTGCCAACTAAGAAGTCTAGGCGTGGCGGGTGGTCTCACCTGGCAGGAAAAGCCAAAAACTCTATGGGCCTTATTACAGAAGAGGCAACTGCAATCTCCTGGTGCTTGTAATCGATCGGCCTTTTCCTTCTTACCACTAGAATGGAGAAACAACCTAAAGCAGGGGTGTCCAACCTTGGCAACTTTAAGACTTGTGGACTTCAACTCCCAGAATTCCTCAGCCAGCAAAGCTGGCTGAGGAATTCTGGGAGTTGAAGTCCACAAGTCTTAAAGTTGCCAAGGTTGGACACCCCTGACCTAAAGGGTCTCATATCTGATTTTTTACTTCACTTTACCAGAAATGAAGCCTATCAGAGCAAGTGGGTTTTCAAGAACTCTTTCATTAATGAACCGTTTGTGTTGGCTGAGTCTGAATATCCACAGCCTCTCTTTTGGTGCATATATGTGTGTGTGTCTCCTGTCAAAGGAGAGGAGAGACAATTTTGCGAGGGGCAGGTGAGAAACTAATTTTACAAGTCAGCTTGGAATTTGAGCAAACATAATTATGGAAATCTCCGACTACATAAAAGTGTTTTGAGAGTGTTGCTTTTACTCTCCCAAACTTGATCTTTATTGACAATTTTCTTCGGTCTTCCAAAATCTTGCCTTGCTATAGAATTTATCTATGGCAACAACATGTATCTGACCTGCACGCTGGTATCCATCTGTTCTGATGGACCTTCCGGGTAACCCTTTCTGCAACCACTGAACTCTGCCAATAGTTGTCCAAAGAGTGAGGTCCATGAGTTCAACTCCTGGTAAATGCTTTGAATCCCATAGAATAAGCCTTGAGGAGTCTCAGTCAAGGACAAAGCCATTGTTTGGTCATCTGGTGGTCATTGCAACTCTACACAATCAGTGTACCATTATTGTTGTTGTTGTTATGTATTAAATTCATTTGCCAACCGTTTTGCCACAAGGTGACTCAGGGGGCTTACAATGGTATGAGCCCTTCATTGATTATGGACTTTGAGAAAGATAATCGTTTACATTTCTTTAAATGATAATTTTCTGGGAACTGTTCAGCACAGCCCCAATTCCATTTGGCTCAGCCACGTTGCCTTTATAGGGATCCCTAGAATGCAGGCTTGGAGGCCACCTGCACACATCCATCCAAGCCGGCCCCCTCCACTTTGCACCTTCTTTTCCTGTTCCTCCCAATGAATATTTACTGACTCTGAAATAGGAATTGAAGAAAGAGCTCAGGGTTTCTTGGAATCACTTCTAGCCATCATTCAGCTTTGTGTCCATAGAAACTGAGAAGAAGTTCACCCATTTCCTCACATTGCGCTGTTTTGGTAGGATGCATTTCAGCAAAGACGCACACCTCCACAATTGAGATGCAATTGTGGGGGATTGCAGGCAGCATGAGACGGGCACAAGAGCTGGTTAATTCCCAGAGCTCTTTGCCAAATGATGGGAGAGGAGAGTTTCATTCTTGAGTCCTAGTGTAGTTCAGAGGGTGCTTGTTGCAGCCAACACTGTAGAGCCAGTATTCTTGCATATAATAAAGCTACTCTAGAGATCTGTGAGAAACAATCTGAAAATGATCAAGAATGTAGAAAGAAAATGCATCAATAGAAGATAATATTTGTAGCTCACAGTGGAACTGTTGGGTCCTTGGCACTCTCTGACCTTGGTTGTTTTTCTTGAAGACGTTTCATGACCCAGTCAGGTCACATGATCAGGGCAAATCCACTCCCTTTTAGCTCTGAGGGTGTTATCTACCTGGCTCATGAAATGTCTGTAGGAAAACCACCCAGCTCAGAGAGCACCAAGGACCCCAAAGAAAATGTAGCTAACTGAAAATATTTGGAGAGGATAGTCCAGTGGTGGCTAACCTTTTTGGCACCAAGTGCCGAAACGGGAGTGCGCTGGAAATCGGAAGAGCCGCTCCCCAACATGTGCACGCGGGACCACCAGAAACTTAGCTTCCCAGCGCATGTATGCGCACCGGCCACCTGGTCTTCCAGTGGCTAACACGTATGTGCGCACTAAGGCCAGCTGGCGCATGCATGCTGGGGAGCTGCTTTTCTGGTTTCCGGTGTTCCCATGTGCGAAGACCAGCCTTCCAGCGCTCCCCTGCATGGGGAGACCAGCTGGCCGGTACACATGCATGTGCCGGAACCCAGAAGAGCAACGGGCGACAGCTGGTGTGCCAGGAGAGATGGCTCTGCATGCCACTTCCAGCATGTGTAGCATAGATTTGCCATCATAGGTATAGTCTGTGTAGAGATCCTCAGTCATCCAAGTCATGGTTGTCCCAAAGGTGCTTTTTCAGGAGGCAACTGGACTTTCTGGTTTTTAAAAAACAGAAATGGAAACAAGAAAGTCCAGTTGCCTCTGAAAAAGCATTTTGGGACATTTGAACATTATGTGGAATCACAAAGTGGAAAGCTGTCACCTGCTATCCATCTGTTTAAATACTGAAGTTTGCTGATGACACAACAGTGATTGGTCTCATTCGTGACAATGATGAATCCACATACAGACAGGAGGTTATACAACTTGCCTCGTGGTGTAACCGGAACAATCTGAAACTGAACTCACTCAAAACCATAGAAATGGTGGTAGACTTTAGAAGAAACCCTCCCATACAACCACCTCTTACAATACTAGACAACACCATATCAACAGTAGAGACCTTCAAATTTCTAGGTTCTACTATATCACATGACCTAAAATGGACACCTAACATCAAAAACGTCATCAAAAAAGCACATCAAACAATGTTCTTTCTGTGCCAAACTGCTCAACCTGCCCAAGGAGCTGCTGATCCAGTTCTACAGAGGAAGGATTCAGTCAGTCATCTGCACCTCTATAACTGTCTGGTTTGGTTCTGCAACCCAACAGGACAGACACAGACTTCAGAGGATATTTAGGACTGCAGAAAAAACAATTACTACCAACCTGCCTTCAATCGAGGACCTGTATACTGCACGAGTCAAAAAGAGGGCTGTGAAAATATTTACAGATCCCTCACATCCTGGACATAAACTGTTTCAACTCCAACCCTCAAAACGAGGCTATAGAGCCCTGCACACCAGAACAACTAGACACAAGGGGAGTTTTTTTCCCAAACGCCATCACTGCTAAACAACTAATTCCCTCAACACTGTCCAACTATTGACAAAGTCTGCACTGCTATTACTATTAATCTTCTCCTCACTCCTTATCACCCATACCCTCCCACTTGTGACTGTATGACGGTAACTTTGCCGCTTGTATCCTTACAATTTATATTGACTATTTCCTAGTATGATTTGATTGCTTCTTGTACCCGATGACTATTATTAAGTGTCATACCTTATGATTCTCGACTCCTGACAAATGTACCTTTTCTTTTATGTATACTGAGAGTATTTACATCAAGACAAATTCCTTGTGTGTCCAATCACACTTGGCCAATAAAGAATTCTATAAATCTATGCTCAGTGCAGAAACCCTAATCAGGTGTTCCAATTGTCTCAGCATCCACCTGGGATGACCACCTGGACACACATTCACAGGGAAAGCGAGTGCGGAAAGACCCAGGTGGCCTGGAGAAACAAGATTAAGTCTCTGCTCCACTGAGATGAAGGTTGCTGTCCAAATGCCCGAGGGGCAGGTGGTCCTCAACATACAACCGTTCATTCAGTGACCTTTTGAAGTTTCAAGGGTCCTGAGAAAAGTGCCTTTCAACTGGTTCTCCCGTTTACAACCACCGCAGCATCTCTATGGTTCATGCGATTGAAATCTGGGTTGCTTGGCAACAGAGCTGTATTGAGGGCAGTTTCACTGTCCTGGGGTCTTGTGATCCCCACCTGCAAATTTCACAGCTGGCTTCCAACAAGCAAAGTCAACTGGGGAAGCTGGATTCGCTTAACGACCACACGATTAAGAGAACCATGGCAAAAAAAGGTCATAAAACTGGATGTGACTCACTACTAAAACTGTCTTGCTTAGCAGCGGAAATTGTGGTCCCAATTGTCCTTGTACATGGAGAGGCCATCAAAGCTCATACTCGCAACGGAGAGTGGTTTTAATTGTTCCCGTGGCTGTGAGATCACGGGTAGTCCTCGTTTAACATCCACTTGATCAACAACTGTCTGACGTTACAACTGCGCTGAATGAGGAGTGCTTACGGTGGCTTTACCAAGTCCTTCCTTTCGGGCTTATTTGTGCCGTCTCACCCCCACCGGGGCTAGCTTGTCCTTCAGAGCTTTCTAACCTTTAAAAAGAGCTTCAGCCTTACTGAAGTTTTAGCAAGCCCGACACTGAAAGAAATACAAAGAAAAAGAAAGGACCTCTTGATGCGTTTTTTTGTAACGCATCAAAGGTTTTGCTTTGGACAAGAAGAGGCTTCCTTTGGCAGGCGTCATCTCGAAGAAGGAGCCGCATCTGTAGCAGCCAGAAGCCGGCCTGGAGGCAGGTGCTTCTGGCTCTCTGCCTGTAGCCACTTTGCTCCATTGGGTTCTGCCTAAAGAGTCCTCCTTTTATGAGCCAACCCCCAACCCCCCCCCCCAAATACCTGTGGAGGTTCTCAGCCCTCCAGGTCATGGTTGCCCCAGAGGTGCTTTTTCAAAGGCAACTGGGCTTCCTTTTTTTTCCTTGAAGATGTTTTGCTTCTCTTCCAAGAAGCTTCTTCCATTCTGATTGAATGGTGGAGAATTGGAAGGACTTGTAGTCCTTGCAGTCACTATTTGCACTATTTAGGGGACCCTGAGGGCCCAGATAAGCTCCCAAGTGGCCTCAAGGACTCAGAGCGCTAAGGACCAGCTTCCTGCAAGGAATATAAATCCTTCCATTCTCCACCATTCAGTCGGAACCCAAAAAGCTTCTTGGATGAGACGTAAACGTCTTCAAGGAAAAACAAAGCCTCTTGAAAAAGCACCTTTGGGGACAGGGACACACACACACATACACACACACACTTTACTGGAAGTTTTTGCCCTTATTTCCAAAGTTTCCTTAGTCCCAGTCACAAGAGGGCAGCCAGTATTGACTAGAGGACCCCCAGCTCATGCATGCCAATTCTCACCTAAAGTAATCGGCTCATGTCACTTAATCTTCAGTTCGGTAAAGCATCTCTGCTCTTTTCTAGAGCCAGAGGAAATTACAGCTGCACCTTCTTTATGCTAAGTGCCCAACTTGAATATTTGGGATCTAAGAGCTTTTATAGACAATCTAGCAGAAATGTTTTGTGAATCAGACAGCGCTCCCACTAATGCTTTTCACATTCCGCGAGCGAAAGAGAAATTGGCCAGACTGCATTGAGCTTTTGGTCAACAGTTAGGAAACAGAGTCCTCCGGGTTCACCAGCTGCTAAGGCACATCTGGAGGGCTGCACTTCCAGTTGTACATCCACTAAGAAGGTGAAGGCATAGCTGTGCACCTGGGGGAAATATTTGTGTCACTCATTACAGCTGCAAACACAGTGTAGGACATGATCATTATAATTTATACTGAGGTACAAACAAATTAGTGTGCAGTTCTTCCCTTGAGAGGCTGCTTGGCTTTGCACCACTCCCTTAAGGGTTCACATGCCCTTTGCCGCTCCTCACAAATTAAAAATATATTTTCAGCCACAGCTAGCTAGAAAATAGTTTGATTCCCCTCACTATTATATTAAGCCATTTGACAACGTAAACCACAACCTACTTCTTGGTAAGCTTGAAAAATGTGGGATAGACAGTATCACCATTAGATGGATTGTAACTGGTTAACAAACCGCATTCAACGTCTACTCCTTAATGGAGCTATGGTACCTCAGGGTTCTGTCATAGGCCCAGTACTCGTCAATATCTTCATAAACTATTTAGATGAGGGGATAGAAGGGGAACTCATCAAATTTGCAAACAACACCAAGCTGGCAGAAATAGCCAACACCCCAGAAGACAGGCTTAAGATCCAGATGGGTGCTCCACCACTGGAGGCTTTTAAGAAGAGACTGGACAGCCATTCATCTGAAATGGTATAAGCTCTCCTGCTTGAACAGGGGGTTGGACTAGAAGACCTCCAGGGTCCCTTCCAACTCTGATGATATTCTGTGATATTCTATATTCCCAGCTAGAAGAAAAGACGTGGAAGGGAGCAACACAACTCGGCATATCATAGGGCATCTTGATAAATTAAATATTAAAAGATCAAAACCAAACATGCCAGAATGCTGAAATAATTTATCTTCTATTTTCCTTGCCAGCTTCTGTTTTAGAAAATTAGAAAAGAGCCAATGGACTGCTAATTTTTAAAATGCCCTGGCTGGGCACAATTTCCTTGATGGGTAGATGGGTGGAGGGTGGGGTTCCGTTCAGTTATATGCCAGTGGGATGTGGAAAAACAGAGTAGAAATGACACAAACAAACAAAACAAATCTTGCCACGGTGATATCACCTTTAGTGTAATTTATAGTGGTTTTCTTTCCCAGCCTCAAATCCTACCTGGACCTGCTGCAGTTTGTCAGTGTCCTTCCTACAATGCAATGTTACTGAAAGCAACATTCGGTGTGCAGAATGTTACTTGACTTGACGGTAAAGCTGCACTTCAGTCGCTGCAGCCTGTTAAATGAATTTGCTTTTTCTTCTGCAGTTACACCACACTGTTAGTACATGTTCAGCTTGTTATCCACCAACCCACAGAGATCTTTTTCACACACATAAATAGAAATTAGTGTCACTTTGTATGGTCTCACCTATCTTGCCTCTCATCGTGCCTACCAATATGTACCAATACCAATATGTAGACCTTTATTTTTTTTAATAAACTTTATTGAATTTTTATTACATTAAAAACATAAAAAATATATCACTCAATAACAGCTATTTGTGGTGCTTATCATATAACAATCATTTGTGCAATATTTACAGATATTAATTTGTGCATAATTATATTCTTATTTTATCTATATTCTATATTTAATAATTACCTATCCTTAATCTGTCTCCGATCTATCCAGCTATACCATTGTTCCCATACCTTATAAAATATTGAAGCTTCCTTATCGTTTAAACTCAGTGTTAGTTTATCCATTTCAGCACAAATCATAACTTTTTGCATAACCAGGTGTTCCTCTACAGGTGTATATGGCTGTTTCCAACATTGAGCAAAGGCAATCCTGACAGCAGTCAGCATGTGTAATAATAAGTATTTTGTGCTTTTTACGTATTTTTTTTTGAAGATCCCCAATAGGAAGAGTTCTGGTTCTAGGTCTAATTGTTCATTAGTGATTTCCTATAGCCAATTTTGGATTTTGAGCCAGTAATTTTGAGCCTCTAGGCAAGACCACCACATATGATAAGTTCCCTCTTTTTTTTTTACATTTCCAATATATAGGACTCATTTTAGGGTACATTTTAGCTAATCTCGAAGGGGGTAAGTGCAACCTATAGAACATTTTATATGCATTTTCTTTGTATGTTGCTGATTTTGTTAATTTGTGATTTCTATTCCATACAGTCTCCCAGTCTGATAACTTTATGTTATGACCAATATTTTGGCCCCATGCGATCATGCATCTTTCACTACTTCTAAATCTAGTACTAGGACATACTTGTAAATTTTGGTAATATTTTTTTTATCTGGGCCTAATAAAATTTTGTCTAGTTGTTGGGGTTTCGAGTATATTCCATACTCCTTTTTATATCGACTTTGTATTTGGAGATAAGCCCACCAGTCTACTCGTAGCCCTTATTCTTGGAGCTCCTGTATTGTTTTTAAATTTCCGTGTGTATCCAATAAGTCTTTATATTTTAACATTTTATTCAGGTCTAAATTATTTGGGTGGATCATTGCTTCCATTGTAGATAGCCAGATTGGGATGTCTATATAGTGTTTCTTTTTAACCTTGATCCAGTGAGCGAATGTCTAATCAGATGTCTGATGAATATGTAGACCTTTAAAAGGATTATATACAGGCACATATACAGGAAGTGTAAACATCACGGGTCCCCCAAAAAAAGTTGTATTTGCAGAAAGATGGAAAAACTGAAAGAGATAGAATCGGGATTTTGGAGAAACTTGAGAAGCTGGGACAGCGGGCAGAAGCTAGCAGGTTCTAAGCTGGCTCTAAAGGAGGATGGTGTCAGGCTCAAGATAAATGGTTGCACAGCTAGACCACACGTAGAGTATGGTGTGAATTCTGGGCCCTGCATTTTAGGAAGGATGTTGACAGACTGGACGGTCTCTTAAACAGCAAGATGACAGGGGACTTGGACTAAAACAATTAAAAGGAAGCATTAGAGGCACTTGGGTATGTCAGGCTGGAAGAATCATAAACCTTTTATATCTACAAGTGACTGAAGGATTGCCATGTAAAAAAATGGAGCAGGATGGTTGTTGGTTGTTCTACTACAAGAAGCAAATGGGTGTCAGTTACAAGGAAGATAATCCACATGGAGCTCTTGGGCAGGTCATTTAGTGGTCCAGCCTTAGTACACCAATAAAACCCAATTAAGCCCACTCAGTCCTGAGCCACCAGGGCTCCTCTCCACTGGGCTGGGCTTCTGGCTCGCTTTTATGTTCCTCCTGAGATAGAGTACTCTTGACTGTGGAAACCCCAGGACTCGGACATGCCTGTGTTTCAGGGGTAAGTCCACTTTGCCTCAAGATCTGTAGAGATTCTCCGTCCTCCAGGTCATGGTTGCCCCAAAGGTGCTTTTTCAGGAGGCAACTGGACTTTCTGTTTTTTTCTTTTGAAGAAGTTTTGCTTCGCATCGAAGAAGCTTCTTTAGCTCTGACTGGATGGTGGGCAATGGAAGGATTTATATTCCTTGCAGACAGCTGGTCATTTGCATCCTTTTAGCAAGTTAAGGCCACCTGGAGGTTTATCTGTCATGAGGGTCACCTGAGTGGTGCTCCTGGTTCCTGGAGGCTGCAAGGTGTGGATGTATTACCACCTGTCTGCAAGGAGTATAAATCCTTCCATTCCCCACTATCCTGTCAGAGATGAAGAAGCTTCTTGGATGAGAAGCGAAACGTCTTCAAAATAAAAAACAAGGCAGTCCAGTTGCCTCCTGAAAAAGCACCTTTGTGGCATCCACTTTGGTTTCTTCCTTGGGAATAAATTACAGGTTGTCCTCAACTTATGACCACAATTGAGCCCAACATTTATGTTGCTAAGTAGGAAATTTGTTAAGTGAGTTTTGCCCCTTTCATGACTTTTCTTGCCACGTTTGTTAAGTTAAATTACTGCAGTTCTTAAATCAGTAACCTAGTTGTTAAACAAATCCGGTTTCCCCACTGACTTTGCTTGTCAGAAGGTTGCAATTGTGTGTGTGTGTGTGTGTGTGTGTGTGTGTGTGTGTCACGTGACTCCAGGATGCTGCAACCGTCGTAAATGTGAGTCAGTTTTCAAGCATCCAAATGTGAATCACATGATTGTGGGAATGCTGCAATGGTCATAAGTCACTTTTTTCAGTGCTGTTGTAACTTTGAATATGACCACTGTTGTAAGCCGAGGACTACCTGTCTATGCTTGCAACCCATTCAGCATGATCCGGAGCACCTCCTGAATTGTAATGATCTCTTTGCACTAAGACAACACGGAGAACTGTTTCCCATAATCTGCATAAAGACCCTGCAGTCCTTGGCTTGCCACAATTGACCTGCCTTTCCTTTGCATGCCCCTGCAGCCTTCCCACTTCTTAGCCAACCCTATTCCCAACATTCGGCATTGCGTTGCTTTCCCCCTCCTTCACTCCACTCCCTGGATCAGGTGTGCAAGGCATTTCCAAGCACATCCTCCCTCGTTCTTGGGAGATCGTGCAACCCATCTCTTGTCGGGAGTCCTTTATCTCAGAAAGGCCTCCTGTTCCCGAAGAAACCAAATGGTTCCCACGGACTAGGAGTCCCATCTGCAGGGCCAGTTGTTCACTTCCAGCACTCATTTCCGTCTGTTCTGGGCCAGGTGCATCGAGATGAAGGAGGGAAGAAAACATCTCCTCTGCCTGCAACTCCTTCACGATCCTAGTCCCTGGGCTTCCTAGTCCCTGGAGCTGTGCCATCCATTCCCATGGGGATCAGCAGAAGGGGACATTTGTCGGTGGGCTTTTAGAATCCCAGTTGCGTGCCCAGGAAGGGAGCCTGTCTCTCTTCGTATGCTCTCTGTCGAACTGATGGTTGCTGAGGACTCAGTTAGTAGGGAGTCTCAGATGTCCACCATCTGCCTGCTTGCTCTTCAGGTCCGAGGCAAGAGTCCCTCCCTTCTGCCAAGCTTCTAGAGCCTTCTCGCTCTGCGCTTCCTTCAAGATCCAGAAATACCATCTAAGGAGGGATGGAGTCTATTCTGAAGCTCCAGAGTTGGAGAGTTCTACTTGACATCCTCTGCCTTTGTGTTCTTTCTTCGTTTTTATTCCTACTCTTCCTATTACTTCATTTTGACTTCCTTTTGTCTTCTGGGAAGCTTCTTGCTACCGTAGTTCTCCACAAGTGCTTCCTGACTTCCATTCAAGAATTGTCCTAGCATACTTAGAATTAGAATTAGAATTCTTTTATTATTGGCCAAGCGTGATTGGACACACAAGGAATTGGTCTTGGTGCAAATGTTCTCGGTGTACATAAAAGAAAAGATAGATTCGTCAAGAATCATCAGGTGCAATACTTAATGATAGTCATAGGGTACAAGACGCAATCGAATCATACTAGGAAACAGTCCGTATAAATCATAAGGATACAAGCAACAAAGTTACAGTCATGCAGTCACAAGGGGGAGGGGTGATAAGGAGTGATGAGAAGATTAATAGTAATAGTAGTGCAGACTTTGTCAACAGTTGGACAGTTTTGAGGGAATTAGTTCTTTACCAGAGTGATGGCTTTCGGAGGGAAACTCCCCTTGTGTCTAGTTGTTCTGGTATGCAGGGCTCTGTAGAGTCGTTTTGAGGGAAGGAGTTGAAGCAGTTTATGTCTGGGATGTGAGAGGTCTTGCAGATTTTTTCGCAGCTCTCTTTTTGACTCATGCAGGATACAGGTCCTTGATGGAGGGCAGGTTGGTAGCCATTGTTTTTTCTGCAATCCTAATTACTCTCTGGAGTGATGAGAAGATTAATAGTAATAGTAGTGCAGACTTTGTAAATAGTTGGACAGTGTTGAGGGAATTATTTGTTTAGCAGAGTGATGGCGTTTGGGAAAACACTGTCCTTGTGTCTAGTTGTTCTGATGTGTACGGCTCTATAGCATCATTTTGAGGGGAGGAGTTGAAACAGTTTGTGTCCGGGATGTGAGGGGTCTGTAAATATTTAGATCAATTATTATGATTGGATGATGTATTTTGAATTGCTATACAAGTATATTTGCCGAAACATATATGGTAGCCATAGGCTTCACTAAAACACCTTCTGACATCTGGTTATAGGCTGACAATCATAACTATTAAAGAACTCTCTCCAAAATTAGAAGATTTAATCAGAAATTTGAAAAATAATAAGCAGCTAAGCAATTATTAGCAATGGTTGCTGGACTTTGCCAAATTAGATAATGAAAAGTATAAAGAGCCATGGCATAAAGAATGGTAAAATCCAATATATGAATATAATTATCTATCTGAGCCTACACTTGGGTTTCGACATATCACACGTCCGTGGATTTAGAATGGCAACTTAACGATTCAAAAGGCTGAAGGCAGAGAAAGAAAGAAGGTGACATAGGAGAGGCAAGTCCTCATCTAAGCTCTGTATGCTTTTCTAGACTATTAGGATCATAATTTTTGGTTGCCACAATATAAAAAAAGATGTTAAGATTCTGGAAAGAGTGCAGAGAAGAGCAACAAAGAGGCTTGAGGCTAAAAGAACTAAAAGAACAGTTGCTGGAATTGGGTAAGTCTAGTCTAGTGAAAACAGAGAAGTGGTGGCTCAGTGGATAAGACACTGAGCTTGTCAACCAGAAAGGGTGGCAGTTCGGTGGTTCGAATTCCTAGCACTGCGTGACAGAGTGAGCTCCCATTCCTTGTCCCAGCTTCTGCCAACCTAGCAGTTTGAAAGCATGCATAAATGCAAGTAGAAAAATAGGGACCCCTTTGGTGGGAAGGTAACAGCGTTCCGTGCGCCTTTGGCGTTTAGTCATGCCGGCCAGATGACCATGGAGATGTCTTTGGACAGCGCTGGCTCTTCGGCTTTGTAACAGAGATGAGCACCGCCCCCTAGAGCCGGAAACGCCTAGCACACATGTGTGAGGGGAACCGTTCCCTTTACCTTAGCCTAGTGAAAAGGCCCAGGGGAGACATAAGAGCACCGTTCCAATATTTGAGGGGCTGCCACAGAGTGGGAGCGGTCAAGCTGTTCTCCAAGGCACCAGAAGGCAGGACAAGAAGAAGGAATGGGTGGAAACTAACTAAGGAGAGAACCAACCTAGAACGAAGGAGAAATCTTCTGACAGAACAATAAGCCAGTGAAACGGCCTGCCTTCAGAAGCTCTGGGTGCTCCATCACTGGAGGTTTTCAAGAAAAGATAGGACAGCCATTTGCCCAGAATGGAATAGGCAACCCTGTTTTAGCAGGGGATTGGACTAGAAGACCACGAAGGTCCCTTCCAACTCTGTTATTGCGTTATAGTTAGGATTCAGGTCAAGGGACTTGTCTTTTGATCCATTCCTGTCAATCTCATATTGCAGTTGTTAGTGTTTGATGTTTTAGTTTTTAAAGCTTTATGAGTTTTTAATAATTTGTATTAAGTATCCAAAGTGAGGGAGCGGGAATATTAACATACCTGTCAAGAGTAAGAACAGAGTAGTGAGAAAGATGCTTCTTGAAGCCTTGTAGAAAAATTTCAAAACAACTGGAAAAAGATAAGCAACAACCAATCTCCCCCCACCCCAAAAAAACCCAGAATGTCTGAACAATAAAAAGAAGCCAGCTGAGTCTACCTTGCCTCTTAAACCAGCAATTCATAAGAGTCACACCTTAGTTGACTGGAACTCTGACAAGCTCTATATCTTCTGATAAGGACATAATTGTAAAACCTTTCTTTTAAGGCCAAAGTTGTAAAGTGAATTAAGAGGATCTGTGATATGTCTTGCGTATCATACTAAGTTCATAGTCTTGTACCCAATTTGATGGCACCTGGAAGGCTAAGAAGGGTTGTACCTGGTTAATACTTGATGTGAATCCTCCAGAAAAGCTATAGTTAGCCAAAAGTCCCAGTCAGAAGCAAGGGAAACCATTTACAACGCAAAACTATCTGTGAAGAAGTCACGGTATGTCAACCTTATTCCGCTCCTTTCTCTTTTCTGCCTCAGAGCTCATGTTTTCTTCTCTTTGCTTTATTTCTAATTAATGTGATAGATACTGCTATTATCTTTATATAGATCTCTAAGCCCTTTAAATTAAATTTATATCCACTTATGTTATTTAATATACCCAACTTAGCCTTCCTTAAATATTTACATGATACGTACCTTAATCCTTTTGCCATTATATTTAATAAAGAATGTAACTGTTTTGCTGTAACAGCAGACATAATCATAAACAAAATTGGTAGAACACACACTGGCTCCTTCCTTTTCATCGGTACTAATGTTTGTTCCCATGTGGTCTTTTTCCTTATTATTTGATTCCTAATTGAACTTAGCAGGGACAGTTCATTTGGAAATTGCATTGCTGTTCCATCTATGATTTCATTTTTTAAATTGTCCTCCAGTTACACTTCTAGTTTTTTTCCCCCCTCTTTCAGCAGTGCTATTATTGTTACTTGTATAAAATGTCCACCATCTGACAAAAATTTAAAAAATAATAAAAAAAATAGTTAAAAAGAAATAAATGAATTAGAAAGAAGAAAAACGAGCTCAGAGGGCAGACTTGAGGGACCCCTGGGCCTTTTGTGTTTCTCTATCCTCTGGGCTTTGCCTCCTAGCAGGACAAGATTAGGAAATTGCTAATTTACCTGCAGCTACTCATTCAACTGCCAGTCTGCATCTTAAATCTGCTCCTGAATTGCCATCCTTCTGGCTGACACACCTGCCTGCCTTTCCTCCTCCTCTTCCTCTCTTGCATTTTGTAGTATCTTCCCCTAGGAAGAATTACTGGAGAATTACTGGAGAAGTCTTTTGTATGCTTTGTGCAGTCCCATGAACAATATTACCCAGTTCTGGAAATTAACTCTGTGTTGCCTCACAGAGCAACACACTTCACATTGTTTTCTGCAATTTCCTGTAATAATCTTTAGGGGAATGAATAATACATTGCCTTCTCTCTTTCTGAGCCTTGATGATAACCAGTTATGACTGTATCGTGTAGGCAAGTGACTGCTGAAAAGGGACGCCTTGAAATCCAACATTTTTGCAGTGAGGAAGCAAGGACCCTGAGCGATGGGCTTTGGTTTTTCAGTCCTTCAGTCACCTTCAGTGGAGCTAATGGACTTCAGGTCTCCAGGATTGGATGAAGCTGCTTGGAGAGTCGCTGCTCTCTCTTCTCAGGCTGGTTTCCCAGGGAAACTTCCTCACCTGCAGCCCAGGAGGATCCCGTTTCCATGCCAAAATCAGGAACATTCTTGACAGCCACCTTCACCTTTTGCTTTTTCCCAGGACTCCGTTGCCATGGTGATCTTATCCTTTCCTTCCCCTACCTGCCCTTTATTCTGGGCCCTTTATATTCTTCCCTTCTTCCTCTTTTCCTGCCTTATCTGACCCACTTCATAGACTGTTACTTAACATCTGGCAGAGTCTCCAGGAACATTTATCCAAACCTTTCTTCATCCACCAGTTTTGAAGAAAACTGTACTGGATCCTTAAGGTGTGCTAATTACTGCCCTATATCGCTCCATCCCTTTTTTTGCTGAAAATTCTCCAGAGGTTGCTGTCCCACATTCACATTAACCAACCTCAATCTTGCCAATTGCAATGGAGTGTGAATGACTCTGGGGGATGAGGTCAAGAGATGGCAGCCTTCAGAAAGAAGGTTGTTAGGTGCCTATGAGTCTGGAAAAAGATTTTAAAAGATCACCAAGCAATTGGGTATCAATCATTCCAGTGTCTGGAAGATCATCTACAAGTAGAGAATTTCTATTTCTATTTCATTTTCCTCTTTATTAATTAACTGGGCCAAGGCCTTTAGAATTTAAGAGAGGGAGAAAAGCAATGCCTGAATCTAATAACAGGGTTTAACATTGTTGCAAAAATAGGAATTTACTTTAAAAATATTTAAAATATTTTTTATTAAAATATTTTAATTCTTCAGCTGTTAAAATGAATATTTTACCAAGACAAGTTTCTTTTCCAAATGATTCTCAAACGAATTGAAAACAAGATATTTCTGGGTAAATAGGTAATGAGCTACATATGGCCCAGTAAAAGACCAAAGGATTAAATTCAAGATTTTATAAGTTTGAAAAAGTGGGGCCAGCTGGCAGCCCCAGAATTTAAACAGTATCACTATACTAGTTGCTTAACATGGATGACCGAATGGACTGTTCATCCTTGGGACTTGGTGATCTCTATGGAATGAAGGGGACTTCCTTTATGCTGATAAATATCCCCGACTGATACCAACAGAGCTAGACAATTTATAAGATATAATTCAATACTAAGGAATGTCTGGAATAAATAGAGGAGAAAAATAAGTCCAGATAACTCCTCTTGCTTTGCTATTTTTTTTTTTTTTACAAAGAGGAGAGAGGATAAGAACTCCACAGTGGAGAAATAACAATTTGTGTAGATTGCAGGATTTGGTTATTCATCAGACAAATGTAAAATCTTTTGAGGCTCTTACTTCACACTGGTCTCGTTCACCATCTGGCTTCAGTATTTTCAGATAAGCTGCGTTGTATTAAAAACAACTGCAGCAACCAAGAGAAACAGATTTGGCTGGATTTGAGAAATCTTAGAACACGTAACTTGGAACATCTGCTGGGCATTATTTATAAATGACCGGTGAAGTTTTGACTCAGAAACTGAATTAAAGTTTGTGTGATTAAATGAACGCAGAATGTAAATGCAGTAACAGTTGTGTATCAGTGACTATTTCAATGGAAAAATAACATAAGTTTGTCCTGAATGTGGTAGTGAAAAAAAAATAGAAATGTTTTCTGGTTGGTTTACTCCTCTAGTTACATTCAAAATAGAGAATTCAAAATTTCTGAGAATGTAGATTGGATCAATCTTTCAAATTTGATGGCAGTGTTGTAAAACTCAGCAGTTTTGAAAAAAGGATCCTGGAATGAAATGAAATTTGAATTTCCATTTCAGTTTGTGGTATTTTTATGAAGCTTCATTAAGTATATACAGGTAGTCCTCGACTTACGATCACAATTGAGCCCAAAATTTATGTTGCTAAGTGAGAAATTTGTTGAGTTTTGTCCCATTTTACATAAGACTTTTCTTACTTTTCTTACATTTGTTAACTGAATCACTGCAGTTGTTAAATTAGTATCATTGTTGTTAAGTGGATCTGGCTTTCCCATTGACTTTCATCTCACAACTGCGGGACACTGCAACCGTCATAAATATGAACCAGTTGTCAAGCCTCCAAATTTAGGTTTCTCTGTACATACAATTTATAGTTCACTTTTATAGGATTTATAAACTAGTTGGAGGCTTTTAGTAATGTAGATAGAACGCCCTGTCATTCAGAATTAGATTCTGTGATTTAAACATCTACAGAGTTTCATAGGAACTGAACATTTGAACATAGATCCTAATATTGATGTTTTGCATAGAATGATTTCCAGGTTTTTAAACAATATAATATACTAGCTCTATACCCATGCTTCGCTACGAAACTATGTGATTGGGATTAGTTTTTGGGGAGGAAAATAAGGGGTGGGGGGTGGGGTGGAATTCTGCCTCTGCTTACCAGCATCCATCGGTATTCATCTGGCTAGCTTCCTGTCAGTGTGTGAGAGAGTTGAGGGCTGTTTGGAAACTGAAACAGTGTTTGCTGTGTGAGCAAGGAGACAGCAAGGAGCCTGGGAGTGGCTTAGCTCAACTGTTTTGTACTAAAACTGCTTGGTGCTGTGAAACTAAAACTGAAACTCCTCTGCTTGTGTTTTGCATTTGGAAGAGATTTCTTTTCAGGTAGGGAGGGGGAGTAGAACTCCTTAGCATCAGAGCGTGTTAATAATAATAACAGGAAATACTCTGAATGGTCATTTTGAAAAAAACTTTCTTAGTGAGCACCTAGAAGCCAAGAGGGAGATTTGTGCCGAATTTCAAGTTTGTAGGCTTTACGGTTCTGGAGATTTTGTGATGATGCCTGAGTGGTCTTTCGCTTTTATATAGGTAGATTTAGTTATTCACAGTCAGCTAATGAGATATACAGTGACTTACAACCACAAGTGAACCCAAAATTTCTGTTGCTGTGTGAGGCAATTGCTAAATGAGTTTTGTTCCACTTTAAAACCTTTTTGCCACAGTTGTTAAGTGAATCGTGTGTCATTAAGTGAATCTCCATTGCTTGTCAGAAGCCGGCTGGGAAGGTTACAAAAGGTGATCCCAGGACCCCGCAGGAGGCTGTCATCAATACATGCCAGTTGCCAAGTGCCTGAATTTTGATCAGGTGACCTTTTTCCCCTAATGCCATCGTAACTTTGAACTAAATGAATGGTTCTAAGTCGAGGACTACCTGTTGTACTGGAACATTATAATCTCCGTGACATTGGCAATCCAATCCCTTGCGTATTCATTTGTGTTTTATTTTTTCCTCAGCTCCCTTTTTTTTTTATATATATATCTTGACTTGTTTAATAAAAATTGAACATTTTAATAGAATCCAAATCAGTTAAATCTTCATGGTCTCCGAATAGAAGTGGGAGGCCCGAAAAACCAGGTGTAATCGGAATTGGATGAGAACTAGCCAACCACAAGGGCCTAAAAAGCAGAGGAGTGAGAGCACGGGAATTGGCAGCAGTTTAAGAGATGCAGCCGGAGAGGAAAGTCCCTCCCCCGCCTGCTGGTTTTCTTCATGGCTTTTAAGATCAGCCCCCCCCCCCCGAAAGGCTGAGAGGGAGGGAATATATTTGCTTAGCTAAGCGGGGGAGGCAGAGGTGGGATTCAGCAGGTTCCGACCAGTCCTGGAGAACCGGTAGCGGAAATTTTGAGTCGTTCAGAGAACCGGCCAGTCCCGCCTCTGACTGGCCCCGCCAACCCCATCTCTTCTCCGCCTCCCATTGAGTCCCAGCTGATCGGCTGGGTCTTCTTTGGTTGACCTGCACAGGAGAACGGAGCTGGAAAGCAGGTTAGTGGGGTGGGGAGGGGATTTTGCAATCTCCTTCCCCTGCCGCGCCCACCAAGCCGCGCCTACCAAGTTAAGCCACGTCCACCAAGCCGCGCCCACAGAACCTGTAGTAAAACAAATTGAACCCCACCACTGGTGGGGGGCTCCAGAGACCAGGTCTGTTTGTACCTGGGCAACAGGCATGAATCATAATCTGCTGGCTCGTTCTGATATACATGTCAATATGTCTTTCTGGACCATCCAGTGACAGCTCACAATCCACAGCTACTGTGATGCCTATGGTGCCTCCTTTATTAGCTATGGGATGCTTATTTGCAACATCAGCAGAGCTGTATCAAACCACAGAACAATAAAGCTGGAAGGGAGCTCAGGGGGCATCTAGTCCACCCCTCTGCTTGGGACTCTTAATCAAGTACTGTACTTATAAAGGTCCAAGCCGCTTCCCATTTTCTGTAGTTATAATTCACCCTGTTCAAGAGCAGCTGCTCTAGAACCTGCAGGGCCCTGTGATTTCTTGGGCCTTATGAGATCAGGATTTGTACAGATCTATCGGGGTGCCAAATCTTAACGGCTAAAGTTTGGACAACCAGGGCATGGCTGCCAAAAAATAAATACGGATTCCCGAATGTTTGCTGCTGTATAGCAGGTCTCTGGTGTTTTGTACTGCTCACATCAGGTAGTTGACCTAATAGCAATTTAGTAGCTTTGTTTCCAGATCAATTGGTTAGTCACTAAAAACAAACAAACAAAATACGAATTTTATTCATTTTATGACTAAAATAGCTCTAGGAAGATCAAAACAAATGAATATAAATTTAGTATTTTAAAATCACAAAATGACAGTTTTAAAATTCTGCCCTGAAAGGCCCTGAGATTCTAAACAGGGAATATTGAATTTTCTCACCCTAAAGAGCTACGGCTGTTCAGAGAGCATCTCTGAGGTGGAGTCACATCTCTTGGGCTGTGTCTGGTTGTTAAAAGAGGCACGCTTCAGTCTCTGCGTCTGCACCCATTTAAACAAAAGGGCGGGAAAGAAGGAGGCAGCCTCTATTTCCTTCAAGGGCCCCAAAAGGCTCGGATGCTTTTGAATCTTCCTTCCAGGAAAGCAGCTGATGGTCAGGTGTGGAAGGAGCCTCCATGTCAAGATTTTCTCCCTTTGCTTTGCATCTTTCGGCTGTCATAAGTAACAGGTTGACCCAGCTGGCACTCCTGGGTGGAATTTGGCCCCTGAAAATGGCCTTCCTAGCAGCTGGTCTACAAAGATCTTTGGATCAAGCTTAGATCCTTTTGTAAATCCAGATGAAAATCTGTTTTATTTCCAGTTGTGCCATTTGTCATAAGCATTTGAGATCAGATTATATGAGTAGAAAATCTGTAGTGTCTTAAACTTAACTTTATTTTGGTTAGACTTGAGGGAGTATCCTGCGAAGTTGAGAACTTTACTTTGAGGCAGCATCTCAGATGGCAGAGCTGAATGAGGGCCTCTAACCAAGTCAGCCCTCTTTCTCTCTCTTAACCAGGAAATGTTGGGCCCGTCAGGTGAGTCCTTAAGAGATTTTCACTGAACTGCTACTAAAGGGGCCATGTTGTAAGAACCGCATGTTTCTGTGTGCCCACGTAACTGGAGTGAACTTTAGCTCTGAGAAACGTAATCATCACCATGGCTCTGATGACCCGAGCTGTGACACAAAAATAACAAAGTCACAAAAGTAGAATAAATTCCCTTTAATGCCTCCAACTTGGTCCCAATGTCCAATGATCCTCGGCTGGATAATTCTTCAAAAAACAGTCTACGAAGGGCAGAAATGCAATCCAAACCCAAAGTAAAGATAATTAGAAATAAAAAAAAAAACCAACACAACCACACTGAAGTAATTAACACCGCAGGCCAGGATGATAAATTGCAGACTTTCAAAGGATAACGCAGCACCCACAGTTGGGAGGACGCCAAAACCCAGATAAGCCCCGACAAAGGTAGTGCACGCTTTGCTTCCAGCAAGGAGCTGTGTGCAAATGCCCTTCTTATATCCTGGTCTCCCAACTGCAACTAATAAAAGGGTTCAGGGCCCTTTCCATTCCCGTAAGCCACGTTGCTCCCTTCTCCGTTCCTCCCTGCGTGCCCTAGGATGAAGAGAGGGTGGGCCTTGGTCTTCCTCTGAATGCCCAGCTGGGCTGTGCCCTTCCCCCGTTTCTTCCACAGCCACTGGGGCCACACTCCCACTCTCTGTCAGCTGCTCAGTCTCCCCCTCAGAATTAGACTCCAACAAGGGCGTGACAATGGTCTGCTGCAGGGGGCAAATTGGTGCTTGTTGTGTTGAGTTTGCAGTGATAGCAAGCTCTCATTGGTTTGGACCAGGATTGCAAGGCTTGAAATAGAATTCCCAGATATTTAGATGATTTGGTTTTTTTTATATATATTAAAATTATCAATTTTCCAGGAGTGGTTATCTCTAAAATACCCTAGCAGGGAATCACTGCGTCTATCGGCAGCATCTGCCTCCAGGCGGATGGAGACTAAATAGATTCCTTTGGCAACTGCAACATGAGTTTTTGGTGCCGCTAAGTCTGCCTTAATAAATCACTGTGAGCTTTCGGGAGTTTGGGTTGAGCAGCCTCCTTTAATCACCCCCTCTCCCCCCCTCCCGCTCTTGGGCTCATCAACATCTGGCTGCTGCAAGACCACCAGGAAATCTGTGTGGAACATTTTTGGCTGATGTTCCAAAGAAGGCACCTCTGGGAGGCTGGGAATTGTTCCAACAACTATTAAGTCTGATCTCCTTTATCCTAAATGGCTCCTTGGTAAGGAAACTAGTACAATGTGTGATTGAACCCATCACCGAAGACCTTCGCCCCAGCCGACTCTCTGGAAAAAAGATGGAATAAAGTTGTCTAAGAGGGTGGAGGGGGAAGTTTTCTCCTTTTTAAATTCAGACCAACCCTTGCAAGCCCATCAGTTCATTCGCGATGGGCCCTCAGCCCACCATCCTGCAAAGCAACGTCCCAAAATCGACATTGTGTACAGGCAGGCTGTCCTGGCAAAAGCTTTGCTCAAGAACCCCAAAGGCAAATGAAATGCTCAGTTTGATCATGAATATGTAAACCCCGGGACAAAACGAATCCGTATCTCGAGTCAGACGAAAGTAATTGTTCCCGTCTACACTGTGTTTTATAGGAATATAAACCCGTCTTTTCATCGCTTTCTGCAGGAGGTCAGTCAGTAGAAACTTGATCCAGTTATTACAACTCAGCAATCCTCTGCCGCCTCCTTTCAAAAAGCATATTCCCTGCTATCCTGAATCAATTTCCCCCCAGAGGTCAGGGGCAACGATTTCAGAGCTCAATTAAGTGAAATTCAATCTCCAGACTTCCCTCTCTCTTCTCCCAAAGTCTCTGTGTTGGAGTTCAGTTCAGACCTTTGCTGAATGACTGGAGGCCCACATACATATACCGTTGGGTCCTTGGTGCTCTCTGAGCTTGGTGGTTTTGTTGCAGACATTACCAAACTAGGTAACATCATCATCAACATCAACACTATTGATGTTGTCTAGTTTGGTGATGGAAATGTCTGAAAAAAACAACCAAGCTCAGAGAGCACCAAGTAACCCACCCTTCACGAAGCCTGAGCTACAAATACTCTGTTCTATCAGTAGTACATTCAAATCACACAGCTCAGTTTCCAAAAGACCAAAAAGCAAGTCTACCCCTGTTCTACTGTTCTGAAAAGATGCTAAAGGAAGCTGTAGGTAGACAACTAGCTGTTGCCAAGTAATATTACAGTGCAGGAACAAACTGGCTTTAGTAAGAGACATTCCACATTAGACCACTGTCTAATGTTTCTTTTATCCATAGTTTATATCTAAAAGGAACTCCACCCATTCACATTAGCCAACAAATCAACAAAAAATATAACTGTAGATGATTGTGGATGAGAAACTGGAGGAAAATTTTAGTATAGTTTTAAAAAGTAAAATCCTAGACCGAAGGGATGCAGAGGGCCAGTGGAGTCTTCCCATAATTCCCCATTCTGTGGCACCGTGTTATCAGGAGGCTATTGATTACATGGGTGTGAGTCTGCAGCATTCACAGAAACCCAGCCACCAATTCTCAACCAGCAGGTGGAGAGGTTTTTAACAGATGGTGTTACCTAGTATGGAACCCAGAAAGTACAAATATTTCCCTCTGTTGGGTTTTACCTGCTGGCATGTGGTTGTTGGTCAGGAAGGGAATGCTTGCTTGCTCATCTGATTCACACTGAAAATGAAACCCCTCTTCATCACCAAAGCTATAAATGGCAGGACGTGGCTTTGAGTTCACCTGCCCCCCGGGGTGGCTTGTGGATGTGTGTCTGGACCTCTGGGGATAAGCTGGTTGACTTCAGGAGTGGCTGCCGGGGGAGAGAACCCTTTGGGAGCCCGGCTGCTCTCAGTTAGACGGTTCCCACTGATCTCCTGGCAGGAAGCAGCTGCGACTGGCAACCAAGGAGAGGCCCTGCTGGCAGGGTCAAGTGAAGGGGGAGAGGTGTCGGTTTACGCCGTGGCCAGACCTGAACCCAGCTCTCGTGGTGTGCAGGGAAAGGGCTGCCCTCTTGCCAGAAATGCATCTCTGCTAGCAGCTTGTCTAAGTGCCACCGGTGTCAAGAAAGCCGGAAGGATCCAGGGTTGAGGTCTTTCACCAAGGCAGAGCAGAGCCCTCAGGCACGCTCTGCAGCCCTCGTGCTGCGGGTGGGCAAAAGATAAGAGAAGGGGACGGCAGTGGTTCCATTCACCTTCAATTGCATGAAAAAGGATCTATTGGAGCTAAGGCTACACTGTCACCCCGGGGCTGCTACACTGATTAAGGAGCCCTGATTGTGCTGCAGGGTAGCTGGGCCTGAATCTTCCGTGTAACTGCATCCTGCGTGCTCAGCGGAAAAAGGAGGCAAATGGCAGGGAGCTGCCAGCAGTCCTTGCAAATGGCTCCCATTCACGCTGCGCCTTGTGCCGCGTGCGAGAACGCAGGCACAGGGAGGAATCACGTGCAGCAGGCCTTTGCAACGGGAAGGAAGGGCTGCTCCTGGGAGGCTACCTCCTCCTCACGGCAGGTCACTGGGGCAACCTCACACTGCTTTTGCCGTGAGAGTGAAGTCGCTGTACTTCACACCAGTCTGCTTCCAAGGGAGTTGGGAAAGGGCAGGTATACAGAAAGCTGCTCCCCCTCCTCTCTCTCTCTCTCTCTCTCTCTCTCTCTCTCTCTCTCTCTCTCTCTCTCGAGGAAGGCTAGAGGAGGCACCTCACGGTCCTCTTCCCCTCCCCCAAAGCACAAGAGAGAGTGATCCCTGGGGTTAGCGATCTCTTGGTGGCTTTTGCTAATGTTGACCAGAGATCCAACCTTTGAAGCTGCAGGGGTTGGAGCAGAGGGAGGATTCAGCTGGTTCTGACAGGTTCTGGAGATCCGGTAGCAGAAATTTTGAGTAGTTCAGAGAACTGGCCAATGCCACCTCTGACTGGCCCCGCCAACCCCATCTATTCCCTGCCTCCCATTGAGTCCCGGCTGATCAGCTGGGTCTCCTTCGGTTGCCCTGCCCAGGAGAATGGAGCTGGAAAGCAGGTTAGTAGGGTGGGGAGGGAAGGGGCATTTTGCAGTATATCCTTCCCCCGCCACGCCCACCAAGCCACGCCCACAGAAGCAGTAGTAAAAAAAATTAAATCCCACCACTGGGTTGGAGGCCTTCCTTTGTAGAGATTCACTTTTCCCTCTGGGGTGACTCTGGTTTGGCTTTGGGGGAGTCTGGCCATGTTCCTGTATGTTCAGCATTAAAACGTCTTGAAAACTTGTGTGTCTGTGCACTGCATGAGCCTGGAAGTAGGAGAAAAACTGATGCTGATTCCAGGCCCGTTTGGGTTGTTCTGGACTCAGATGGCATGACTGCTGTCGATAGGGCCTCATTCTCTCCAAAGGGAGGTGGCCCTGGGCCTGCTGGAACCATGAGGGATGCTGGACAGCCACATCACCATGGGCCTCTAACCTAGAGCGGGAAGACTTGGCATCACGGGTCCATGCCAGGTTGGACTAGGGCATGGTTTAGGTTCAGGCTAGCTGAGGCTCCTGTACATCATGTGCCCCCGGATCTGGAACAGGACATCATTGTCATCATTGACAAGTGGAAGCAGGAAGGAGGGTTCCAAACTTAAATGAACTTTATACTTTTATTAGTCTTTTTATTCTGCTGTTGACATGAAGCAGCCATTGGTGTGGGTAGACTTGTCTGAATTTATCTAGTAACCCTCCCAGAGCCACTGAGGAATGAATGGACAGGATATCTGTTTGTTTAAACGGTTTGCTGCCCTTTTCACCGCAAGGCGACTCTAGGCCGGCTTCCATTAAAAGCAACAAGACCAGGCAGTGAGATATCAAATAGTGATGGAACTCAACCTTTTGAGTTTTGCTGCTTTTCCTCATTCAGGCACCGTCTACATCAGGGGTGTCCAACCTTGGCAACTTTAAGAGTTGTGGACTTCAACTCCCAGAATTCCTCAGCCAGCTTTGCTGGCTGAGGAATTCTGGGAGTTGAAGTCCACAAGTCCACAACTCTTAAAGTTGCCAAGGTTGGACACCCCTGGTCTACATGAACACTGGATGTATGACTGCTTTTAGTATATTCTTATTATTTTATATTTTACAAACTGATCCAAAGGTGCTTTCTCCAGAGGCACCTTGAAGACATTTCGCTTCTCATCCAAGAAGCTTTTTCAGTTCAAAGTTGAAGAAGCCTGGATGAGAAGTGAAATGTCTTCAAGGAAAAACGAAGTGCAGGTGCCTCTAGAAAAAGCACCTTTGGGACGATCAGGACTTGGAGGGCTGCTTGCAAGGAAACATCCTATCCCCAAAGGGTCCCTCCAGACCTTTGGGGGAGAGTGAAATAGGGTGGTGGAGCTACCTCAGTTCCTACCTTGAGCCCGACTGGCAAGAAACGGAAGGAAGCCTAAACTGATTGTGCATCTTTTAACCAGGCTGACGCCCCCAGCCGCACCTGGGCCTGCAGCCCGACTTGGATTAGACCAGGAATCCCTTCTTCCTCTGGGAATCGGCAAGTGCAGGAAGACAGACAGACAGTCTCTTTCAGTCCGAAGGAGAATAAAAACTGCATGTATCGTTGCTTTTTTTTTAAAATGAGCCCCGGCTCCAAACGCATTTGTGGCTAAGGCAGTTTTCCCGTTTGAGGATTGGAAAAGTCACAACTGATAGTAGGAGACGTCACTTTCCTCACCCTGCACGCACTTTCTGCTGTCTGGGAAAATGTGTGTGCGTGGAGACTGGGCCAAGAAGATTACACTCCTGTTTTTCTGCCTCCCTCGGTGTTAACAGCATCTGCCATATAAATCTTTTGCTGTGCTTCAGAAGAGAATCCGTTATTTGCTATTTCCATGGAAACTCGGAAGGACTGCATCAGTCCAGGAGCCTTCCCTCGTTTCCTCGTCTAGGCTAAACCACTTTCAGACAGCCAGGTAAAGCTCTCCTTAGTAGAACAGGTCAGAGCAGGAAACTGTGTGTAAACAAGATCAAAAGACACACACACACACACACACACAAATCTGTGAGGGTGTTTAAGATACCCAAGAGCCTGGAACCTTGTCTTGCCAGCTGCTTGCATGCTTCCAGACAGAGACAGAGCCCAAAGGTTAGAAGCTTCGAGGGCAATTGCTAAGGACCATCCGGAGGCAAAGGGCGGCTTTCAGAATATGCTGATGTTGGTTAACAAAAAAGGTTGTGATAAAAACACTTGATAAGCTAAGATGGTGTACTGGTTTGCATCACATGCCACGATAGCTGGTTCCACCCCACCCTCAAATTGTTTTTTATGCTCCAGAGACAAATCCCTGAGGCAATCAAGAGTGATGATCCAGGTCCCTATGCAATCCCCACAGGTGTTTAACCTCCTGGGTTTCATTGCTAAAACACAACAGTTGGCAATGAAGCTCTTCTCAAAGAGCCTGTGGAAGTTAAGAGCATCTTTCCTACAGGATGTAAACCCTGCAGGCTGTTGATAGAAGGTAGCCAAAGAGCAACGGTAAGTCTTACATAAGCACTCTCGAATTATGTGCAGCAATATGGGAAATCCTAAGGCAAGACAAGGGTGGCCTTCCTTTGACGGAATCACTCATCTCTGGTTTCTGAGCCAACACCTGCTGCTTCCTAGAGACCGAGAGAGAAGCAGAAGGGGAGTTCCCTTTCTGAAGGGCCCAGGGGTGTGGCCCAGGGGTGCTAAGGCAACCCCTGGCCCCTGATCAGGACCAGTGGAGGACCTGCAGGGGGTTTTATCTGGGGTTACTTTACCCACCTGCTTTGTCTCATGTAGCTTTAATACAGGTCAGGTACTGCTTGCTTCCGTTACAGAGCTAGTTGGTCTTGGCTTGTTTTAACTCGTCGCTAAAATCTGACTCAATCATCTGATGCAGGAGAGATTGCTCATCACTGCAATCTACTTCCCACAGCTGTTTTGAAGGGCCAATCCAAAAAAAAAAAACCCATATCAGTTGAGATTCTGGACAAGGGGCCTGTGATGACCCAGGGCGTGGCACAAAGGCAATACAGTCAGAGTAAGAATGAGTTCCTTTATTAGCTCCAACTTTGCCCCCAATGACCTGGTTATCTTCCGGTCTGGAGAAAAACTCTCCCACGAACCTGCACCAGCCTTTGGCTGCAGGTACTGTAGTCCAAACGTTGTAAACAGAAACCTTTAAACTATAAATCCAACAAGGCAAATAAGGTAATTAAATCTGGCAGAGTAAGATACAGGGTTCCAGAAAGGAAGTGACAAGGAAGTGATTGGGGATCAGTTGGGAGGATGCCAGGAACTCTGATAACCGCAACCAAACACAAGATAAACTCAACTTTTGTTCCTGACAAATGCCCCTCTCAATTGGTTCTCCTTTAAACTCCCTTCTCAGTTGTGCCTTGTGAAAGGAATCAGGGCCCTTTCCTCCCTCATAAGCCATGTAGCCCACATTGCTCTCTTCTCCGTTCTTCCCTGCGTGCCCTAGGATGAAGAGGGGGTGGGCTTTGGTCTTCCCCTGAACTCCCTCTCCCTTGTTGCACCTCTCCCACGCTCTGCCCAGCCGGACTTTGCCCTTCCTCAGTTTCCTCCACAGCCAACGGAGCCACTCTTCCGCTCCCTGATGGCTGTTTATCTTCCTCCTCGGATTCAGACTCCAACTGAAGCATGACAGGGCCACTGAAATGAGACTTCACGTCCTGCTCTACTGCACCTTTTATTAGTTCTTTCAGACTCAATTTGTAACACCTTACCTAGTAACATATCCAGGAAGTATTGATCTTTTTACGGGCAACTACTTTTACCAGATCAGTATGAAGTAGTTTCTCTGAATGTCTATGGAGATTCTCAGTCATTCAGGTCATGGTTGTCCCAAAGAGTCACACAAGAAGCAACTGGACTTTCTGGTTTTTCTTTGAAGATGTTTCGCTTCTCCTCCAAGAAGCTGCTTCAACTCTGACTGGATGGTGGGGAATGGAAGGGTTTATACTCCTTGCAGACAGCTGGACATTTGCATCCTTTTAGCAAGTTGTTAGGGCCACCTGGAGGTTTATCAGTGTCCTCAGGGTCTCCTGAATGGTGCAAATGGGTGTGGCGCCTTCTTGGAACTGCTGAAAGGACTGAGTTGTAGACTAGAGATAGATGACGTCCTATCCCTCCCCCTCTGTTGAGGGAGGGGCTGTTCAATTTGGACAGAGATGGCCTCTTTGACCCCTCTTTCACACCAGCGGTCCTCTCTGTCCCAAATCTGGACTTTGCTGTCTTCAAAAGAGCGGCCTTTGTCTTTTAAATGCAGCTGGACTGCTGAATCTAGTCCAGATGTGTTTGTTCTCCTATGTTGTGCCATGCGCTTATGAAGTGGTTGTTTTGTTTCCCCAGTGTACAGATCTGCACATGGCTCACTGCATTGTACTGCATGTACCACGTTGCTCAGTTTGTATCTGGGTGTTTTATCCTTCAGGTGGATAAATGTGTGCCTTAGTGTATTCTTGGGTTTGAAGTGTGCTCATATGTTGTGTTGGCTGAAGATTTCTCTGAATGTGTTCAAGTTCTGCTATGCTGTATGTAAAATTAGGCAAAATTAACTGCCCACTGTTAATCCACTACCAATCTCAATATATTATTCTGTCTGTCTTATTTTTATTTTTTACTATTATTGTTGTTTTAAATGCTTTTATTTGTAATGCTAGTCTGTGACCATAATGAAAATTGATTGATTGATTGACATCACAGCAAAACTCTTTCCTGAGGAAGTCACGTTGAAGGACAGTTAAGAGGTGTCTGCTTTCATTTTCTTCCCAGCAGCCATTTTTGTCACTGCCTTATTGCATTATAAGATGATATTCATGTTGATTTAGGACAACCTGTAACTGATTATTTTTGTTCTGTTAGGGACCAGCTTCAACTGGCTAATAGCCAACAGAAACAGAATCTGAGACTCCCTTTTAGCTTCCCCATTATATTCAGCTATTTGAAAAATCAGATTTTTTGGAGTGCAGTGCATGTTGAAGAAAGAGTTTGTCCTTCCTTTTTCCAGTAGGTTCTGGCAGATCATCTGAGCCTGTGCAACCCCTTGCAGTTTCTCTCATGCAAAGACATCTTTGTTAAGTCTTGTTGATGAGGTTGATGAGTACCTGGGTCATAGCAGTCCATAAGTGTAGCAGTCTGAATGGGGCCTGCATGAGAACTAGAGAGCATGACTTCTCCTTCTATCTTCCAAAGGGGTGATTGCTCAGAGATCTACAAGGTTCACTTATGCGAATGTGCATTTTTATCCAATCCTCTTGTGAAGCTATGCTCTTTTCAGTAATTTGATGTCATTGTCAACGTTTGGTTAAAGTTTACTAGTAACGATTGTTAAGAAGACCCTTAACGCTGCCATTGGTCTTTTCCCAGAATTTGATCCAAATGATGAGTTTCTACGATATTAAGCAGGTTCTAGCAAACCATCATTGTGAAATGTTTCGTTCATGGAATCCATTTCCCCCGGCTGAGGCAGAGGCAAGAACTGGTCATTGGAGGGAATTCTCAGAAATGGCCTTGCTGAGATGCCTTTGGGCCCCGTGATCTGTACCACAGAGGTGTTTGTTACCCACAATTAATTGGAAGGAACTGGAAAAAGAAGAAAGAGCCAGGCTGGCTCAGGAATTCTTGGGATTGAAGTCCACAGCTCATAAAATTGACATCCCTGGGCTGGATGGTCACTGAGGAGATTCCACCTGGACTCTTGGCTAGTCACAGCCCAACCCCTTGTTGGGGAGGGAATGGGAAGGAGCACGGAGTGTGCTGAATAAACCATGGGCTGAAAATCTCACCCATGAGATGTGCTAAGAACGGACTCTCTTCTGGATTTAGATAGAGATGGCCTACAAAAGTGAGCCAAGAAAGTATCTTTCTAAAATTAGCAACTTGGGGAGCTTAGAGGAAAAATGACAAGGTTGGGATGTGATAAATGAGGGTTGCTTTGGCAGATTTGGGCACATCAAGAATATAGATGAGTACTTAATAATATTGAATAAATCTAAATGTTCCTTTTTACTGAAAGTTTTTGAAGTACAAGAAAATATAATTGGATGTGGCCATGAAGGCACTCTGGTGATAGTGATCGGTAATGAAGAGAGGGGTCACGCAGGGCTGCCCTGGGCTGTTTCCTTTCCATTCTTTGCTCCGCTTCACCTGTCCGTTCCCTTCTGCTGAATCCCAGCAGCTTCTCCTTGAACGGACTTGCCCTTCAGGGAATGCAAACGTTTGGGCCAGTATGGCAAAGAGGAACAGTTGTTGATTAATGACTTCAATGTCTTTTTTCTTTCCTTCCAAAAAATGGTATTTGGGACATGAGCCAATAATTTTGGGAGATTTTATATGATTTTATATGAATTTTCCTGGAAGCACCATTGATTTGCTGCTTTTTTGCAATGCGTAAGAGTCCTTTAATTGGAAAGGGCAAATATTAAACCCTGCTGAGATGCTGTCTGTAAGTGGGGGGGATCTGGAGATTCCCCCAAAAGCAAATTTTGGGACTCCTCCCTTGAACCCTTGCACACATCCTAGAATTCTTTTCATCACTGGAATCAGCATTAGGCTGCTGATAAACCACAGAGTGGCTTGTAAGCAAGCAAGCAAGCAAAATACCGAGGAAAGTGAAATGATACAGAGGCATCCCCTATTGTGACTTTTGAGATACAGCAAATAAAACGTAAAGGTTGCTGGAATTCTGCATCAAGAGTGAGGCAAACCTGGGGAGTGGCTTTTGGCAGAGACTTATTATGTAAGTCTCTTACAGGGGAGACGGGCAGCATAAACTCTTAATAAAGAAATGAGGGTACTTCATTAAAGGTGGGGAAATGGATCAGGATACTGTGGAACAGGGGTGTCGAACTCGATTTCATTGAGGGCTGCATCAGGGTTGTGTTCAGGGGTGGGATTCTACCGGTTCGGCCCAGTTCAGGTGAACTGGTAGCTCCAAAGATCAGCTGGGAGTGAACCAGTTCGCTCTGGAGATCAAGGTATTTCCTTTTTTTTTCTTTTTCCCACTGATCAGCTGTTTTCCAAAGATCAGCTGTGCTCTGGAGATAAAGGTATTTCCTTTTTTTTCTTTTTCCCACTGATCAGCTGTTTTCCAAAGATCAGCTGTGCTCTGGAGATCAAGGTATTTCCTTTTTTTTCTTTTTCCCACTGATCAGCTGTTTTCCAAAGATCAGCTGTGCTCTGGAGATCAAGGTATTTCCTTTTTTTTCTTTTTCCCACTGATCAGCTGTTTTCCAAAGATCAGCTGTGCTGCCCGATTTAGATTAGCTAGAAAGCAAGAACTGGTAGTTAAAAATTTTGCATCCCACCCCTGGTTGTGTTTGACCTCGGAGGGGGGTGGGCGTGGCCAGCTAAATGTTACACATGTTGTGGGTGCCTGTGGTTGTCCGAGCGTTCTCCCAGCAAAAACAGAGTTCGCTGCCCAGTTGCTGGGTGAACGTGGCCATGGTGGGTGTGGCCTACTGGTACTTCCGGTTTGGCCGTTTTTCATTTCCCCAAGGGTCCGGAGGCCCTTCACTTGGGCCTCTGGGAGGACTAAAACGGCCTCCCCAGATGCTGGAGGTCCTCCAGAAGCCAGAAACAGGCCCGTTTCTGAACTTCCGGGAGGCCCGTTTTTCCCAGAGCCTCTGTGTGGACCCTGCACTTACCTGCATCAAAAATGGGCCATGTGGAGACTCCTGGGGGTAGGGTCGGGGTGGGCGGGGCCAGCTGGTTGGTTCAAATACTGGATCAGTGAACCAGATGCAAATTTAACATCCGGTTCGTCCGAACCAGTCTGAACCATGAGAATCCCACCCCGGACCATAAGTCACTTTTTTCAGTGCCGCTGGAACTTGGAGCAGTCACAGAACAAACAGTTGTAAGTCAAGGAGTGCCTGGAATTGAATCTCTGCTGGCTCTTGTACCAGACTTAATGTAGATCTCCCGTTCTTCAATTTTGCCTAGGCCAGTGTTTCTCAACCTGAAGATGTCTGGACTTCAGTTCCCAGAATTCCCCAGCCCGCTGAGCCAAGTTGCCAAGGTCGGGAAACACCGGCCTAGATAAAGCACTGTAAGATATTGTGCTGCTGCCTCTATTGAACCACAGAGTCCAGAATTAGCCACGGCCATCAAGTCTGCTGCTCAGGACAGATCCAAATTCGATCCAAATTTGGATCCAAATTCAAACAACCATTTTCCAGGTCCAGCTACAAACAAGCTTGCTGAGGAGATATGTTAAAATTAGAAGAAAAGCGACGACAGAATTTCCTGTGAGTTTGGGATATGAAATAACCCTCCGCCTCACCTGATGAACGTTCAGGTTTCAGTAACTGCTGTAGAAAGAATTTCAAATCAGGAATGCTAAATATAGCCAAGTTTTCACAATCGTTTCTTTCTCGAACATGTGAGAGAAAATTAAAATTCACAGTAACATCAGGTTGAATCAGAAACAGTTACTTTTCTGGAGGTGTTAATACTCTGAGAAGCTGACAAGCCTGCTAAGGGAGGGGGCAGGAGGGAGGGAGAGATGCTTACGTGGGAGACAAAGGGTTGTGTGGCAAAATCACACACCTTCCCTCCCTACACAGGGCTGCCTCCTTCCTCCTTGGAATCTTCCCAAGAATTACTTTGGATTAAAAAATGGGCAGGTCTCGTCCTGGGAAGAGCATTCTTGATTTTGCAGAAATCGCAAGAATATGCAACGGCTGCAGCTGTATGCATTTTTGAGTTTGGGTTATTCATTCAAGTTAGGGTGGTCCCCCTACCCTTGTATATAACTATATCCAAATTAGAATACTGAACCATAATACAAAAGAGAAAATGCAAAGTGTATACCAGAAAAAAACAAACAAGGGTTGGTTTTGATCATTAAAGAGATCTGTCGTTAGGCAGCTTAAGAGCCCACTATGGTAACTACCCAAATTCAGCATGGATTTATCGAGATCAAACTTTGTCACTCCATCTCAGGTTTTGATCAGGTAATGGACTGTGGACCTGATGTAGACATAACGTATCTCGTCTTCATCAAAGTGCCCCATTAGTTAAATGGAGGGTATGAGTTGGAGGGTATGACAATTAAATGATTTCTCATCAACAGGAAGAGATATTGTGTGGAACACTAAAATATTTTATTAGGGGGGGAAGTGGAAGAAGGAATATTAATCAGATATTTCAATGAAGAAGAACTAATAGCTCCAATGGGTAGTATCTCCATTCTCTCCCCATCTGTCCTTTTTTTAAGGTTGTGGGCAAAGCTTCAGTAGAATGTCTAATATATTTTAGGCATTTCTTTATTCTATTCTATTTTGAATTATCCTTTTGGGGAAGTAAGGGAAATATTGTATTTGGAAAAGAGGTCCAAAAAGGTTGGGAATGCCAAGGAGAAAAATGGCAGACAGCGGTGCATCGAAGTCAGCTCGTTTCCTTCCTTCCTTCCTTCCTTCCTTCCTTCCTTCCTTCCTTCCTTCCTTCCTTCCTTCCTTCCTTCCTTCCTTCCTTCCTTCCTTCCTTCCTTCCTTCCTTTACTAGTTCTGGCCCACATTAATCTCTCAGTGGCTTTTGATGCCATCAATCATGGAGTCCTTCTGGATTAGCGAGGCAGCCCTATAAACTGAGCTACATTTTTAATATATAAATGCTGGTGGAAAAGTAGTGGAATATGGTTTATTGTGAGGAACAAGTGATTGCAAAAGAAGCAAAATGTCTGTTTAGAAGACATGCTTCTGCCACTTGGTGAATGAAAGCAACAGTTGGGTATGTCAGGAGAAACAAAAATGCATTGGATGTGGGACACTTAAGTGTGTGTTGTTTAAACAAGAGGAAAGTTGAAGGGGGGGGGGCGGAATATGAAGATGGACTGAATTTTAATCTGAATGACCAGTGTGAAAGAAGCATTTTGAAATGGGCCTGGGTGCAAAGAGAACAAAATTAGGGTTGACTTGTAAAACAAGCGTATGAATGGGAGAATACCCGGGTTGAAAGGAACAGAAACTGAGAAGGTTGGATTGGCTGGAGTTTGTGAGAAACTTGGAAACGAAAAAGAGGAGAGCTTAAAAATAAGCCATGTATGGAAATGCTGAAAGCAAAAATGATTAGAGAGAGGCACAGAGGGATAGTGATATTGGATTGCATTTCCCCCCTGTTATTCTTAATTCCTCCTTTTAATTTCTTCCGACACTAATTCTTTGTTCAAGAATGCTGTTGATAAAAGCATGTTATGTTCTGGGTGCCTGATGTTCTTGTGTCCTTTGTCCACAGAGTCGGATGGCAGAGAGCCTTCGCCTTTTTGACTCCATTTGCAACAACAACTGGTTTATCAACACCTCCCTCATCCTTTTCCTGAATAAGAAGGATCTTCTGGCAGAGAAAATTCGCCGAATCCCGCTAACAGTCTGTTTTCCTGAGTACAAGGGCCAAAATACGTACGAAGAGGCGGCCGTCTATATCCAGCGCCAGTTTGAGGACTTGAATCGCAACAAGGAGACCAAGGAGATTTATTCACATTTCACTTGTGCTACTGACACCAGTAATATCCAATTTGTGTTTGATGCGGTGACAGACGTCATCATTCAGAACAACCTCAAATACATTGGCCTTTGCTAAGGGTCCTCTGAGGAAATGAGTCTGGCTTTGCGTGGTGATGCAAAATAGGCAAATCCCTCCACTCACAGAGGGGGGGGGGAAACAGGGCACCTGTGGAAGATCCAGTTATGGAGGGGAGATGCCTGGTGCACGTTCACAGATCCCTTCAGCTGCCTACACGTTTTCATGAAAAGAAATGGCTTACCGTCTGCACACCTCCCTGCAAATGGTGAGGTTTTGAACTGAACTGAAAAGTTTTCATCGTCCCATCCTCATGGGCTCATTCTGTGTCATTTCCTTTCCTGCAGGGGCAGAACCACCCTGTTATATCTGTGATGAGCAGATTATTGTCTTTCCTGTCCTAGAAACCAGCTTCCTGTTGGGAAGAAGGCAGAGCCGGCAAGTGGGAAGCAGGATGTGCCAAGACACCCTTTCCAGAACAGAGGCCTTTCTTGCCTCCATTCTGGGACCCAGCCTGATGATCTCACCCCCAAGCACGCCCCGGTCACGTTCCTTGCAGAACATGCTAAGCAGATCCTAGGTACACGCATTGTCTTTATGTAACGGTGTATCACAAAAGATTCCGCCTGTGGAAGGACCCGATGTGTGGGAATGGTTTGGGGGCTGCTCATCTGAATCGTTCAGGTTTTCAGATTGTGCAGCACGAAGTAAGAAATAAGTAGAATTACTAAATTGAAGACCAGGCTAAGTTGTGGTCACTATTCTACCAGTGAAGAATTTTATACATTGAAAGTTTTTCTTTCAATCTTTTTTTTTTTTTTTTGCCAGATAATTGTGTCCTTTCACACAATCTCTGTAATAACGAGTGGTTGAATTTTTCTTTTTGAACACAGGCGTAAGAGGTATATGGATTCCTTTTAAGTTATTGTTTTGTGTCTGGGTTCTGTGTGTGCCAATGGATAGACTTAGTCCTTTGCTCCACAAAGATTCTGAGAAGTCTGGCAGCATTTGCAGCGGCCTTTCCAAACAGAGGAGCCAGTGAAACTGTATAATAGAGCCGTTTGAGTCTTTTTTGGTGTTTATTTTTAAAATGTGTTGTAATTATTAGGTGAACAGATGAGTGATATGAACAATATTTAAATGTCTTGATATTTAAATTTTTAAAACTTTAGTGGAATTAAAGAAATGGAAGTGATGCATTTTTCAGTTCTCTGTCATTGTGTTAAAATAATGCTGAATGGCCTCTTCCTCTGGCAAATGCATATTTAAGTGGGCCAGAGAAGCCGTTGTGTCTTCACTGGAAAAACCTCACCTGGGGC
Source organism: Notechis scutatus (assembly GCF_049901735.1). Taxonomy (NCBI): domain Eukaryota; kingdom Metazoa; phylum Chordata; class Lepidosauria; order Squamata; family Elapidae; genus Notechis; species Notechis scutatus. Next base: position 12,439,627 of record NC_142021.1, on the reverse strand, counting down.
ATGTGGCCGGTGGTCACGCAACTCATCCCCCCCGCATAAGTGTTCTTTGCAATTCCAGTGCAAGCTAAATGTGTAAATATGTATTCAAGAATTGTAAATCACATCCATGCACTCATAGTTTCTTTCTTTCTCTCTCTCTCTCTCTCTCTCACACACACACACACACTCACTCGCCTCCCTTCTTCTCCCTCTGTTTCCCAGTTGTATGAACATTAGTGGGAATTCACAGCCAAGGGCTTTAAGAAAAAAATAGCAGAAATAATGTTACAGGCTGTCCACTTTAAGAAAATAAATACTCTGAATGGTCCTAACTGGTTTGTGGTGTGCTCACTGTTGCTTTGAAGTTTCGTGGTTTTACACTGGCGAGTTTCTTAGGTATTCCACTTTGGACAAATCCAGTTGGAGAGCAGCTGGTCCTGTCCTGCTCTGACGGGGCGGTCAGGCAGCCTGGGGCTCAGGACGTGGGGCCCATGCAGAAGGGTGGGGGGCTCCAGGGCCAGTCCTGCTTGGCCAGAATGGCTCTTCAAAGAAAGAGCTGCATGCCTCTGGAAGCCTGAGGAAAAAAACTTCAGAAACCTCAGAACGCTCCCTGGAGCTTGGGATGAGATGGGTAAAGTCCCCCAGTGGCTGCTGCTTTCAATCTCATTCTGTCCAGTTGCCACTTTGCACGTTTACCTTTAGTGATGTTTATAGCTTCGATTTTTTTTTTCTTGTTTGCTTTTGTTGTACGTGGTCCAAAGTCTCATGGCTTCCTTGGCGCACCCAAATAGATGCTTTAAATAAATAAGGTGTGGATCAAATTAAAAAAAAAATGTTTTCCCATTCAGATTCTATGGTGTATAACGTTAGTGGGGCTGATACCTGAACTGCAGGTCCCAGCACAGATTTAGAGGGAAGAGACCTTAATGAGACCTTCCCCAGGACGGTGGCTTCTGGCTGGGAGGAGGGAAGAACAAAACTAAGAGCAGGAAGCTCCTTCGCTTGGAAATGTGGCCGGCCTGGAAGGGGTGGGATTTGCCACAGGGGTAAATTTGGGGAAAGTTTCTGAGACAGAGGTTTCTTTTTATATGGAATGTTTAAACCTGTTCTACAAGTTGCAGCAAATTGTAGGACATATATATCCATATCTATCTATTCTACAATTTGCTATATACATACAAACTAATATACAGAAAGAAAGAAAAGCAAGCAAGGAAAGGGAAAACAATGCAAGAAAAGAAAAAAGAAAAAATGGGAAAGAAAGAAAATACTGTGGCTTCTGATACTCTTCACAGCAATTATAAGTACAATTGTATTTTAATTTCTCTCTTTAAAGTTACATTCGTTCTATAATCTATCCTGTCTAATCATCAAAGCCATTTTTTTTCATTTCTACCTAAAAAATCCATAAGAAATTTGCTTTTTACAATGGCTGCAGAATTAACACAAGAGTCTTGGGCTGTGGAAAAAAAATACAAGAATTCTAAATATAGCAAAATGACAAGTTTACCCTTTGTATTTAATTAATATAGGAGCATTTGCCAAATGAATTACCCTTTTTTCTTCAGTTATTGTTGCATACATTATGGTATGACAATTCACAACCCAGATAGGTGACAGTGGTTAATTGCTTTTTTAAAATTCTCTAGAGTTTAGATTTTATTTAAAAGTTCTCTAGATTAAAAGTCCTTAATTAATTGCACCTTAAGTTTTCTTGAACAGATTAGGCTGTTCTACTCTCAGTGCACTAAACCAGCCAGAAAATAGGATTTGGCATATGAAACAACAGCATGCAAAATGCAACCTAACAGCAACTGTGAAGCTAAGCCAGGAGACAGCACCTGTTCTAGCAGCTGGGACCGATCTGTGATTTTACTCTCTAGTTACAAAAGGTGTTATGGAAAAAAATAAATGCTAAAATGTTCAAGAGCTTTTTGCAATCCATCAGCCTGAACTAGTGAAAATTAGAGATGGGGTTTTAGAATAGATTCATCTCTTGGCTGTAAAGCAGCCCAAGCAACATGGTGCACACTGACACCCTTCTGTTTGTACTCCATCCTGTTCATACTCCATCTGATTCCTTTAAAACACACACACACACACACACACACACAATTGGTGTTGTTTTAGAAGAAAGAAACAAAGCACCAACCTCGAGCACCATCTTTACAAGGATGTTTTTGAAGGAATAGTCCCACACAGCCTCCATAACCATTGGAACAATTGAAGTGATTTTGGGGGTTTTCTTTGCAAGCACGCCTCTATTAGAAAAGGTCACACTTAGCTGAGGCGGTGGGGAAAATCCCACTACGTGGTCTTTGAAAAGATGTTTGGCTGGGTAGCCGAGCCCACCCTGATAGCCATTTTGGAAAGTGGGCCTCTTTCCTATAGCAGCTGGTTTTTTGAAGAGCATCTACAACGTATTGGATTCTTTAAGGTAGTCAGGAATAAAGCAGGCTGCCCTTTAGGCTCCCAGGCAGAGCAGAAGTTTGTATAGGGAGTTCTTGACTTACAACTGGCTGCTTAATGACCATTCAAAGTTATACAAGCCAATATTTACAGCCATTTGCAGCAACCGACAGGACTGTGATTTATGACTTTTTTCCCCAGAAACCTGCATTTACTCCCCACACCGAACAATGGATTCTCTGAGCTGGATTGTTTTCTTGCAGACTTTTCATTATCCAAACTAGGTAACATCAGTACCAGCTTGAGTAGTGAAATGTCTATAAGAAAACCACCACGGACGGCCCATCTCAACCCTGAACTGCAAATATTCTCCTTTATTAGCACCACATATGGGCGTCAAAACACTTCAGAAAACACAAAAATGGGGAAAAATTGCCTTCAGGCACACTTTACTAGCCTTGATGATGTTACCTAATTTGGATAATGAAGTGTCTGCAAGAAAACACCCAAGCTCAGAAAACACCAGGGACCTCTCATTTCAACCCTGAGCTGCAAATATTCTCCTTTACTGGAACAAGGGATTCACTGAATGACCATGACATCTGCTATCTGCTTTTTCATCAAATCAGATCTGATCTGCTTTATGACCATCATGATTTAACAACTGTGACTTTCATCAATGGCTCAATTACCCGGTAACTTGTTCCGAGGGGGGACAAGTCATTGGACTGATCTACCTGTACATCAATCTGATCTTTTTGACCTCATGTCATCCCTCTTACTTTGGGCACCGTATTTAGCCAGATCCGGCAAAGCCACTCTTGAGTTTTTATGATGGCAGTCGTCGACTTTCAGTCCCCCGAAACTGACTTCTGTCCAACGTATGGGGCAGATGAGACTTTCCCTTATTCTGTGGGTCTTGCTGGGAGAGAGAGAGAGAGAGAAAGAGCAACAGGCCACTAGTCCCCTGGCAAGTGGATCAGTGGATGGGAAGTTGACCAGTGAAGGATGCCACGGATCTCTTATGGACAGAGGAGGAGGCCAGAGAGCTCCACACTTTCTCTGCACTATCAAGGGGAGAATCAATGCAGGCGTGTATGTCGTCTATGGAGATTCTCAAACATCCAGTTCGTAACTGAAGAGGCTTCCTGGATGAGAAGCAAAGTGTTTCCAAAGGGAAAAAGACCAAGGAAAAAAACCCTTTGGCACGATGATGTAGTCAAAGCTCTGCCAGTCCGAAGTGCCGGGGGAGGCCTCAGGTTTGAGGGAAGATATCACAAGTGTGGACTAAATAAGCCCAGCAAGGGGGAAACCCCCCTTTGAAGGCTGAAAGGTGCTTAGGGGCGATGGGGATGCTGGCTGACTTGTGGGAGGAACTGGGGAGAGGATGCTGGTTTGCAGGAGCTGGGAGGAGAGATTTTGCAGTGACGGAAAAACCAACAGCGACCAAAACAGGCCAGTGAGGCATCCAGCAGCCGACTGGATTGGAACTCAGCATGGACAGCCAATGAAGCTAATGGAGGAGCCTGAGGGGCTTCCACACCGGGGGGGGGAGGGGATTCAGAATGGGAGAGATATTGTGCATCCACCAAAGAGGTTCCAGGTCGGAACAAGATGCTGGAAGGCACCTGGCCACGACATTCCCCTTCAGAGGGGATCCAGGAGCCAACAGGCAGGCGACTGGAAACCGTTCTTTCTTTTCCCTGACGCTACTCAAAAAAATTAAGCAGGGGCTGAGCCAATCCTTAGATCAATGCTAAACCTTAGGAAAAGTCAAAGGAACTTAAATGCTTTTTTCTCTGTCTTGTAGATAATTGCTGGTTGGGTGACCTGGGAAGGGGTTCCCAGAGCAGGTAAGAGGGTCAGGTTAGTTTTCTTGGGAGCTCACCTGTCCCTGCGGCCTGGAAGGAGCTCTTGGGGAAAGGCTCATTTAGCGATGCCTGTGATACTCTGACACAGTCAAGAGACAATTATCCTTACTGATAAATGAAATGCATTTCTTAAATAGCCAGAGTGGATATGTATATGGTATTCGTAGGATATAGATGCAAAATGTATATAAATCTGAATTTTAAAAATGGAGGAAAATGAAAGAGACAAGAAGACCAATAGTTCAGTTAACTGAAATGGGAAAGGTAAGTAAACACAATGGCGCACAGATGATGGAGTCTCGTTTCTGGGGAAGCTTTTAATCCCAAGAGATAGCCTTAGACAAATGAAACACTTCGTATGTAAGCCCATACAATGAACCTTTAGTACAGACAACACTGTAAAGCTGAATTTTCACTTGCAATATGGTAAAGAATAGCTTTTATCCAAAATTTCCCCCAAAAAAACATGTGATGGAGTGATCAACACCTTTACCTGAGAGTACTGAGAACCAGATCCCTTTGCCTTGAGCACCAGGAAAGGAAAGCCTGGGACACGGAAGCCGCTTTCTTGAGCTTTTGGGGAGCCGGACGAGGCAGCCTCAACTGCGCACTGCTCACAGCGGTGGCCCTGTCTTGCCCACCTGAACCCAGGGGCCCTCATCCTGGAGACATCGGGGTCAGCACCAGGCCAGGATAAACCTGTACGTTGACTCTCCAAACTGGTAACCAACTGATGGCAATGAAACAGCCTTTCTCTCCCACAAATACACATTTTCAAAGTATGGGCAAACAAGTACACAAACAAGTAATCAGCAACATATCCGTAAGCCCAACATTTCTCCCTAGAAATCTGTATTCCTTGCCTTAGTCTCAAGTGATTGAAAATTGCATTTAATGGCTGGGTTCCCAAAAATACCAACTCAATTCCTTGTTTTGTGACCAAGCTCTATTCCAAGAATCAGTTTGAGAGAGAGGGAGGGAGGGAAGAGCGAGAGAAAGATGCTACAAAGGTCATTAGTTGTTACCATCTCATTCATCTTCTATCATCAGTTCTATCATGCAACTACACCAGCATTATACTCACCCTGGCACATATTGATAGGCATATGAAATTTGGTTATAAATGAGTGCGTTGATTAGAAAATGATTTATTATTATTATTATTATCATACAAGAACTCCTCAACTTATGACCATTTGTTCAAATGACAGCACTGAACAGGTAGGATTTAAGACCGGTCCTTGGAGTTCTGGTCACTGCAGCATTGCTGGGTCTGCGATCCAAGTACTCAGGGCCCAGCTCGTGATAATGTCGCAGCATCCCATACTCATGTGATTGTGATGCCTGACGTTACCTGCCAGTTTGTCAGAAGAAAGAAGTAGGAAGTTGCGGCCACATGTGGTCCTTGCCTAATGATGATAGCTGGGACCGTTGGAATTGCTGTCACTATCTGGCATGGTCACGTGATGTCACACCTTATGACTGTGTTGTTTAGCAGTGGTGATTCAATCCCAATTGCCATTGTAAGCCGAGGACTATCTACTGTATATTTGTGAATGTTGTGAACTGAGGCAGTCACTAATTTTAAACAAGGAGTGGGTACATAACATGTTGTATCAAAACAAGCCATATGGTAGCATAGTATGATGGCCTGATACAAAGAGCTTGTCTGAGACAGAGTTCCCAACAACTGAGTGAGCTATTGAATCCCCAACCATGTTTTAACTTATTCAGCCATGTCTGAATTCAACCATAGATAATGGCTCCTTTCCTAGTCCCATTAAATTGCAAACAAACAAAACTTAAGGTCACCGCTGTGTATCTTGCTCTAGAAATGAACAAATAGGGGTGTTTAAGCCAGAGGAAAGCTGCTGTGCACCAGAAAAATAGCTGAAATGAAGAATAAGGTACTACTTGATGACCGCAGTCAGTAGAAGTCACAGGACACAACTTGGCTGCTCTCCAGGTGCGCCAGAATGGCAATTCTCAAGAGGTCTTGGTCAACCTGGTCAACCTGGCTAAGAGTTGCAATTCCAACACACCAGGAGATGCTGGGCTGAAAAAGGCTGCCATAAGAACCACTAAAGGAAGATCTGAATCATTCACCAATTCCAGTGTTCAGCCTGAAAATGGTTTAGCTCTGACGCTCAAGGAGAGTTAGCAGGAGTTGAAAAGTGTGCATTCCAATCTGATCAGCTTGCCTGATCTATTGTCCAAGGCCTGGGAAAAATCTCCATCCAACCCTTTCCTCTCCTAGCCTGGCCAGACATGCAAATATCCTAAAGCATCCATTGGCTTCTAAATGGATTCCATACATAGCGATTATCTTCATGCCTCTAGCTAACCACCAGTTTTGTTTAACCGCAGGATACATCCAGAAGAGCTGATGCACGCCACACACTAGCAAGACTGAAGGAACCACACCAAACACTCCTGTGATTTGTGTCCCCAGACAGAACACAGACCTACAGAGCTGCCTGACAAGGCTGCATTTGCAAGCAGGGACAGAATTGTTATTATTCCTCCCGACTTGCTTTCCACTCCGCAGCCTTTCTTCTGTGCCTGGATCTTTTGCTCATCCAGCCTCCTAAGCACTGAAAGCACGACCGGCATTTCATTAGCTCCAAACACCTCAAGCAGAGAAGCCAGGCTGAAAGATTCGGAGGAGGCAGATTCATCAAGGTTTTGTGGGAAGTTTCACATCAAAATATATTTTATTCCTCCATCTCCATCTTCCCTGAAACATTAACAGAACCCACGACGGACAGAGAATCAGTGTCTCTGCTAAATAATTGACAATCAAGCTGAAGCTCAGTGAATCGAGTAACCCTAACCCCAAATAAGCTACCCAGACCTATTCTATATATCAGAGAAGGTCTGTAAACACAGTTAATTAAGGCAGTCTCCCAGGGGAAGAGCAGTTTCACAAGAATAAGCCTCGCACTGTACCTACACACATTTGACATGTACCTACACACACTCAAGTGCCACCCTTCCATACTTAGGACAAGCTGCCCTATGAAGCACCCCTCTGCACCCCATTTTCTCTGCAGCTGCCCCCATAGCTATTTTCTAAAGCATTCGAAGGCCAGATGAAGAATAATAGACGGAAACTGAAGTAAGAGAACTTCAAACTGGAAATAAGGAGAAACTTTCTGACAGTGGAACAACAGTTGCCTTCAGAAGTTGTGGGAGCTTCATCACTGGGGGCTTTCAAGAAGAGACTGGGTTGCCCTCTGTCAGAAATGGTTTAAGGTCTCCTGCTTGGGCAGGGGGTTGGACTAGATGACCTACAAGATCCCTTCCAACTCAGTTAATCTATTTATCCATAGGCGAACCTTTTTGCTTTTGGAAATAAATAATTTTCCTTTCCTCACTGCTGTCTGAATTTCATTTTACTTATCCTTGTGCAATCCTGGCTCGAGTGGGAACCCCAAATTATTCTTCTGAGTGTTTTTGTGCAGCAGTGCAAACACGGCATCAGTGCAAATATTTGGCGCCATCCTACACATTTGCAACCATATAAAATAGAATTTGAAAGACCCAAAGCTTGCACGAGATCAAAGATTGTAAAGATTTTGTATAATAATTAACCTGACCTGTAGGCGTTTCTGATAGTAGTTTCAGCGCATAATGCATGTTCCACCGACAGATATCAACAGGATCATCCAAAAGCTGTGCCAGGGCCGGGATGACTCCGTGTTCTACAAAATTCGTCCTAAAATTTAGAGCACCATAAATTCATCTTTCCAGAATCTGGAAAACATAATGAACAATAACTACATTTTCCCCCCTTCTCTTCAAACCGCATTTTTACAAAATACCTACCTGCCAATGCTGTGCGTTGCCATTATGTATAGGACCTCTGTAGTTTTTTGTCGCACAGTTTTATCTTCATCGAGAAGCAGCTTTTTCAAGTTATCTAGAAAACCTGGAAGGGAGAATGGCATTTATTTATTTATTCCATTTATACCTGACTTCCAACAAAAGTAAAAATAAGGAAATGAAGAATATAAAAAGGCAATGTAAAGGCAGAATTAAAAACAAATACTAAGCATTATAAAAGGACGAGAGGATTTCTTAAAGGGTTACAAATCAGAGCACCTAATAATGGCAAAAATACAGGCATATAGAGGTAATCCTCGAGTTACAACCATTTCTTTAGCATGTGTCCAAAGTTAATACTGGCACTGAAAAAAGTGATTTATGACTGGTCCTCACACATATGACTGTCGCAGCATCCCCACAGTTATGTGATCAAAATCCAGACACCGGCAACAGGCATATATTTGCTATGGTTGCAGTGTCCCAGGGTCACGTTGATTGCAGTTTAGAACGTTCCCAGCGAGCTTCGGACAAGCAAAGTCAGATTTGCTTAACAACCATGTGATTCACTTTACAACTGCAGTGATCTGCTTAACTAAAGGTGACAAAACTCACTTAAGCACCAGCTTGCTTAGCAGTAGAGATTCTGTTTCCAGTGGAGGTCCTAGGCCAAGGACTACCTGTGGGGAGGTCAGGAATACTGCCAGTACATCATTCCTGAACTTTAAGGACATAAGATGTTGAAAAGGGAACCAAGTCCCAAGGTAGACAGAACGCCAAGACAGTTAGCAACATGCAGGGGCCATAAACTCCAGCTGCAAATTCTAAATGCAAATTGCTAAAACAAGAAAAGTCAAATGAAATTAGAATTGATATGAAAAAGGGTCAAAACTTCAACCATGCTGCCACATTTCCCTCTCCCAAGTTCTCCTTATGTCCTTTTCATGTTAAAGACAAAAGAACTTTCCAAGGCCAAATAAATCACTGATAGAAATTATAACATAACGATTGGTTTATATGCCTTACTTTTATTTCCAGTGTAGGAAATAAAGAATAGGATTGAGCAAAGCCAAATTCTATATGGCTTTTCATATCAAATTGTATTATAAAATTAGCTTTTTCCAGCTTCAGTTTTTGTAGGAATTCATAATAATGAATGATTATTTACAATTTAACTTAAAACTTTTAAATTCATTTTTAAGTTTAAATATTTTTATTTGTCTTCTTACGTTACAGGCACATATTTTTGGGGTTTTTAAAAAAATGTTTCTACATAAGAGAATAAAATGTGAGCTTAGAAAATATAGGAACAATAATGTATTTAAGTTTCTCCCATCTCTACAATGATTCATCCTGTATAATTAGCTGGGGGGGAAAGTTGGAATTAGAATTTCTATAATTCTTACTCCAAATTCAACTCAGAGGCTTTGTATGGAGATATAAAAGCTATAAACCACAAATCCATCTAGACCAATAAGATTTATTTATTTGATTTATAAGGCTGCCCATCTTAAATTCATAACTCTGGACAGTTAACAATATTTTACAGATTAAAATGTAGAAAAACAAGCAATGACAACACACATTTAAACGCAGCTGTGGCAAAAACAAACCCTAGAATAGAATAGAATAGAATAGAATAGAATAGAATAGAATAGAATAGAATAGAATAGGCTTTATTTCGCCAAGTGTGATTGGACCCACAAGGAATCTGCCTCTGGTGCAGAAGCTCTCAGTGTACATGCAAAATAACAAAATAATAATCATAATAATGATACCAATAAGAGAAGGTTGTGGAATAGATGAGAAGATATCTTCAAGATCAGATAATAGTAATACTTTCAATCACAAAGATGAAAAATGTATAACAAAAATTCATGTGAAAAGCAAGGCCTTTTCCTATGGAAGTAAGTTGTGGGTCTTGCATCACCACATATCCTCACTTGCATGCCTCCTGCCTTCCTCCCTGTGGAACCCCTGTGTCTGTTCTGGAAAACAACTGGACGTTCTCTTAGACCTTCCTACAATCACTTTACACAAAAAAGAGGGTGGAAGGGCTACGAGGGGCAGAAGGCTGCTGACTGATCACTGTTGATTGCCCAGCGGGTGAGACCCAAGTGTTGCTTCCTGCTCATCTAGTTGAGGCACCTTCAGGAGATATGTAAGGGAGGCAGCTCAGCAGAGTTTGGGCAGGGAGGTCAAAGGGAAGGACATTTTTTACTGGCTTAATTGTTTGCATATGAGGGAAACACTCTTGTGACCATAGGGACTGTGCCCAGTTTGTTCTATTTGCTGAAGATCATTAGGTACAGGCCAATTGCTCTCTTGAAGGGTAAACTGGAGAGACTGGAGGCAATACTGTCTACCCCATAGCCCTGGTCCAGCTTCTTAACACCACCAGGCCTGCCAGAAGACAGCAGAGAGCCAAGTGGAGGGGATTTATTTATTTATTTGGTTTTGTCAATTGCTTACAAGATAATAGGTATAAATAAAAACGCAGTTATGGATACATGGATACATATAAGAAAAAAATAAATAAAAGAACAATAGGACAGGGATGGTAGGAACATTGGTGGATGGGGAGATGAAGAATGGGACGCAGGCGCTCGGTAGTGATGACAGGAGGTAACGGAACCATGGGTCTCTGGACGATGACCAGTTGCCACCAGCCTCACCTGCCTGGCCCTAAGAACCAAGGAAGACACGTGGAGTTACTTTTGAATACTTTCTTTATTGTTGTTTGCCTACCCACAGAATCTGCACAGACTGAAGCATCAACTGCAATCACGTAGATATATACTCGATGAATTGCTGGGGAGAGCCCGACCTCGCTCTCTTCCTGCCCAGCAAGCAGAGAGTCCAACCGCTGCTCTCTCTATGCCCTCTGGGGAGGAGCCCCTCCTGCTTGCCCCTCCGGATGGCATTCCTCAACAGAGGCCAGGAAGCTCTGCAAAGGCTACGGGGAGTTTGGTCCTTGCCTCGGCAGGAAGAAGAGACTCCCCCAAAAAAAAAGGACTGAAGGAGCACTCTAGGCCAGGGTCTCCAACCTTGGCAAGTTTAAGATTTGTGGACTTCAACTCCCAGAGTTCCTCAGCCAGCTTTGCTGGCTGAGGAACTCTGGGAGTTGAAGTCCACAAGTCTTAAACTTGCCAAGGTTGGAGACCCCTGCTCTAGGCTACCAGTCAGGGGATCTAGACAAGGCTGTGGCTGTGGAGAGGGGAGGAAGGGGAGAGAGAAGAGAGGGGGAGGGAGAGGGGGACAGAGGGGAGGGAGGGAAAGAGGGAAGGGGGGGACTGGGGGAGAATGCATTTTAGGAAGGACCCGGACAAAATGGAGATCCAGAGGGAGCAGTCTGAAAGGGGGCAGAGCCGGAGGGGCTGGGCAGACCCAGCAGAGGGGCATCCGCTGTGTCAGTCAAGGTGTGTTCGAGGCTGCGCTAGATGATATGCCAATTTCTATATATATATCTCCCGAGGGTCCCTTTAAGAGCGTCGGACTTCAACTCCCAGAATTCCCGGGGCGGCGCGCGAGGCTGCGGAGCTCTGGGAGTTGCAGTCCACGCCTTCTTGAAGCGGCTCAGGCGAGAGGCACGCGGGCTGGACGGCCGCTGGACACCGCGCCCTCTCCCGCCCGCCTTGGCCAGGACGCCGCCGCCGCCGCTCACCCAGGCGGATGGCTTGGTAAACGTTCTCCGGGTCGTGCACCAGGTCGCAGAGCGCCATCAGGGCCCGCTGCCGCGTCAGCAACTCGGGGTGCTGCAGCTCCTCGTTGAGCTTGGGGAGGCCTCGGCGGCCGAAGGCCACGGGCGCCTTGGTGGGGTCGTGTCAGGGGGCAGCTGGGCCGAGATCCGCGGGTGCGCCATGCCGGAGAGGAGCCCGCCGAGGCGCGCGCCAACGGGTTGCTAGGCGACGGGGACGCCGGGCGGGAAAGCCTGCGCACGCGCACGCTTCGGGATCGAGGCGGGCCGGGGCCTTCTCGCGGGTCTTCGTGCGTCCGCCCGAGCAGCTTCGGAAACGTTCGGCTTCCCTCGTCGCTCCACCTCCTTCCCCCCCCCTCCGACTCGCACCCGTGTCCTGCGCCTTTGCCCGCCGCCGCTTTGCGACGCCTGCCCGCCTTTTCCGACCCAGCCGCCCCCAGGTACTCCCCGCTGCGCCGGGGCTGCCGAGGGCGGCGTGCCTGTGGCAAGGGGGTGGCCGGCCGCCGCGCCTCCCAATCTCCCCCTTCGGAATAATAATCCTCCGCGGTTGAAAAGTTCTTTAAACCTTGGCCGCTTTAGGCCTGAGGGACTTCAACTCCCAGAATCCCCCAGCCAGCAAACCTCCGGCATTCCCCAGCAAAGCTGGCTGGGGAATTCTGGCAGTTGAAGTCCCTCAGGCTGAAGGTTGGAGACCCCAGCTTTAAAGAGACTGTAGCAAAGAAGGGCCGATCCGAGCAGGTGGTTTAACACCGGGGCAAGGACGGATACGCTTTCCTTCCCAGCCAAGCACAGCAAATCGGTTGCCAGGAAGCGTTGTTTATTTTCTGGATCACTTGGTTCCAAGAGCAGATCCCCTCCTGTACAAACACTGGCAGCTCAGAGCCTCGTGCGTTTGCGGCAGGGGGGCAGGGAGGGGTTGCCGGGAGATGAGTCACCCGGAGGAGCCTCCTCCACTCCTTAACGGGGGGAGGTTTCCCTTGTGAGACTCGCCCAGATACCCGCGGAAATGCAGCTGTTTCCTTGCTGATCAGCTGGTGGCTGTTTCCCTGTTTCTGGCAGGTGGAATTGTGGCTGTTGGGTTCTGACCGTTACATCCCTGAAGAGAGAGAAAAAAGGACGGGGAACAGAAGAAATGGAAGGATTGTGGCAGAAATTCTGGAGCTTAGAAGCTGCAAGAAATGCCCAGAAAGCCACAAATTTGGAGGGCTGCGTGGAAAGAGGCAGAAGGGCTGTTTGAGGAGCAGGGGGTAAGCATGACTGTTCCCAGAGGGAAATGGAGCCTTTGTGCCAGGCGCAATGAACCAGACCCAACGCCCTGAGCTCATCAGAGAAGTTTCTCTATGGGTTTCTCTATGCCTATTTACAAGAAGCTCGGCTAGACTGACTGCACCCTCTTGGGGATAGGCAGATAAGGACTACAGGGACTTTAGGGAGAAGGTTGGGTTTGGGTCACTTTCTCCTGTGCGGGGATTCCAAGTTAGCTAGAAGGGGAGTCTACCCCGAGAGAGGCAGATATAAATGAGGGTTGGCCAATTTAAGGAATGCAGGCCTCCATGGCCAGGAGATCAATGCCAGGGCAGCTGAAGGATTCCTGGGGGCCTGGCAGGTGCCAGACGGCTGGGGAAGAGTGAATGTTGCTCCTCTCTTTACAGAAGGGAAGAAAGTGGTGCCAGGAGAGTACAGGCCAGTCAGCTGGGTGTATAACTGTACAACTGACAAGGTCCTCGGGCAGGTTATGGATGAGACAAGGCCTTTGTCCAACTTTGTCCCTTCTCCTCTGACTTGCCCTGCCCTCTTCCCCCTGGAATTCTGCATCCAGCTCTGGCACCGCCATCTAAGCAGGATGATGAGAAATCCTAGTGTGCTCAGATGGCACCTGTCGATGCAATGAAGGCTCTGGGAACCAACCTGGACACAGAAGAGAAGGCTGGGAGAGGTGTGATGACGCTCTTGGGAAATCATCCCTGGAGCTTCATCCCTGGAAGCTTTCAAGAAGAGACTGGACGGCCATCTGTCAGAAATGGTGTAGTAGGGTCTCCTGCTTGGGTGGGGGGGCAGGGAGGTTGGAATAGATGACCTACAAGGCCCCTTCCAACTCTTGTTAATCTGCTAAATCCAAAGTCTGCCCAACAGCCTGCAATGAGCAGGAAGCAGATTCGGGTTAGGGCCCAGGAGGAGCGAGCTGCCCACCGGCTGAATCGCAGCCTCTTCTTGAAGGGTGAAGTTTCTCCTCTTCTCCAGAGGTCTCCAAGCAGAATAAGAGAGGAGGAAGGGGCCCTGGAGGGCTTCTAGGCCAAACCGACCAGTGGAGCGAGTGGAGCCTCCACCGTCACTTCCAATCTTAGGCTGCGTTTCGCTAAAGGACCCTTGGACGTCGCCTTGTCCAGCCCCGCTACTCCGGGCACGAATCCACGACCTGGGATTGAAACAAGTGGCGGGCTTCGCGATTTTGCAGCGGAAACGTGTCCACTTGGGGCGGACCGGGAGGGGGGCACGGAGCCTCTCTCCGAAGCGCTGGTCGGCGGGGAAGCGGCTGTTGGGCTGTTGCAAACGCTGCCGGCGCCCCCTGCCCGGCCAGCGCGGGGAGGAGCCCATCCTCTCCCGCCCTCGCGGCGGTTGCCATGGCCACGCGGCACTAGCGCCGGAGTGGCCCGCCTGCCGCTCGGGACGCCGCCGCCGCCGCCGCCGCCGCCCTGCTCGGGAGCCCGTGCGAGAGGAACCCCGGGGGCTGCGCGCTGCCCTTCGCCGCTTGTCGGGTGCGAGGACTCGGCGGGAAGACGCCGGACTCCCCGGTCCAGAGCATTCGCGCCCGCCGCCGGGCTGCTTCGGGTGACCGAGCGGGGCAAGAGCCCGCCGCGGCCGTTCCGCTCCCCGGAGCTGGTCGGGCGCCGAAGGCTGGAGCGCGTCGGCCGGGCGGCTGCTGGCAGGGCCGGCCCGGGCGCTGCTGCTGCTGCTGCCGGCTGGGGAGAGCCCGCAGGGAGGGAGGCGGCAACAGGCCGGGCGGTGGCGGAGGAGCCGGCGAGAGGCACCTGCCCGGCTGCGGTTCCGCGAAGCGCCTTCAGCAAGCGGCGCTCCCGGAGGCTGCGGCCGTTTGGGCACCTCCGGCCGAGGGGCTCGAGGGGAGGGGCGGGCCCTTCGCAGGGCGAGGCGCTGCTCGCCGGGATTGGAGGAGGCCCCGCTTGGAAGGGCGGCCGGGCGGCCTCTCTTGCGCCGAGGGAAGGCCGGGCGCGGAGGGTCCCTGCAGCAGGGCGGCCTCGGCCAGAGCGCTCGGGGGCTTCCGCCTCTTGTCCAGGAGGGTCCCCGCGTGGTGACGGGGCAGCCCCGCTTGGACGGAGGGGCCGAGCCCGCGGGCTAGCCGGGTCAGGGCGGCTGCAAAGGCCGGCAGAGGCTGCCCACCTGTGGCGGGGGGGAGTGGGGAGGCTCCGTCTCTCGGCTTTGTGGGCAGCAGAGAGGCGGCCTCCTTCCGCCCGCCCGGCCGGGTGAGGTCGCGGCTTGTAAGGCCTCCCCGTCCTCTTTTTGTGCCTGACAGCCCCGCAAGCTGGGCGATGAAGGGCCCCCTCCTGCCCGTCAGCAGAGACCGGAGGATCTCGGACTTCCCCAAGGTAAGCAAGGAACGGCCCGCCTCTCCTCCCGGGGGGGGGGCGGTCTTTGCCCAGGCGGAGGAAGGACTGGCCCGCCAGCTGCTGCTCCCCTCTGCCTGCAGTGCTACACCCCCGAGGCCTGTCTGCAGCTGAGGGAGGACTTCCACGCCCAGGTGAGGGCGGCCTGTCAGCGGAGGAACCCTGGGACCGTTGGGTGAGTCCTTTGTTCCTGGAGGTCCTCACCTTGCTCTGGGCAGGAAGCCCGAAATAGAGAAGCAGCAGCCCTTGGGGGGACTGACTCTCTGGCCCCCTCGTATGTCTGTAAGGAAAACGTGTCTAAAATAACAGGAAATCCCCCTCCGTTTATTACCTGGCCTTCACAGCGTCCGTCCTCTCTTCTCTTTGCTGTTCTTGCAAGCCACACTAGATGGGACACGCCAGATGGGTGCAACACCTTGCATGCTACCAGGATGTTTAAACCTTTCCTTGCCAGAGGTGCTGAAGTGTTTGCACATTCTGCCAATCCGTTTCATAGCTTAAAAGGATGTGAGCTAATAAAAGGGCTGCCCACAACATCATCAGCCGAGGAGGAGATGCTCTGCTCTGGAAGCCAGGCATAGCAGGCATAGCAGGCATAGAGTCCCAAGAGCTTGTTAGGGCCACCACACCCTCTTTCGTTGCAGACTTAGCCAAGCAAACCACCCAGGTTCATCCTGTTTTCCAATTCCTGAAAGCCCAAAATAGAAACTGCTTGGATTTGAAGGACAGGAGGAACCTTTGGAAAGCATCTCATTCTGGTTTTTTTTTTAAAAAAGTATTTATTTAAATTGTCCACCCAACTTCAGGAGACTCTGGAAAAGACATAAAAATGGCTAAAAATATTGAATCAAGCCAACAGCCAAGACTTGCATACTCTAGAACCATGTTGGCAAACCTATGGCATGCTGAGCCACTTCTTCCGGCACGCTGGAAGAGCCCCATTGTGCATGCGCGCGCATCACCACCGCCCGACAGCTGTCGGATGTCTAGCGCGCATGCGTGGGGGGGAGGGTGCATGCGCAGAGACACGTGGCATGCAGGGGATCACACAAGCATGCGCAGATGGATGGCACTCGGGGGTGATCGCGCATGCAGCACAGACACACGGCAAGGGGATTGTGCGTGCATGCACAGAGGACGTGGGGGGGCCAGCACGCATTGCCTTCTGGGTGGTGGCACGCGAGCGCATGCGCAGTTATCAGCACAGGAGCCGAAAAAGGTTAGCCACCAGAGCTCTAGTAAATAACAAAGTCCGAAAACCAAACAGAGGCCATTAAACGAATAACAAGCATCGGCCCCACGTCTGGGACCCAAAGCTTTCTGGAACCCCCGGAGAGAAGATCCTGATATTTGAGGGGTGGGGGTGGGATCCTGTTCCAGAGAGTGGGGCCCCAACAGAGAAGGTTCCCTGCCTTGGTCCCACGAGATGCCAGTGAGGGACACCTGGACTGCTCTCTCTCTGCTGGACTGTACTCAGAAGCGATTGGGGACAAGCAGCCTCTCGGGTGGCATCCACGCCTTTGTTCACACTGGGCTTTATAGGCCATAATCGGCACCTTGACTTGCCCCTGGAAGCCAACGGGCAGCCAACGCAGCCCATGGAGCAGTGGTGGACACTCCAAGAGGCCCCTGTTGCTGCTGGCACCGCTGCCTTTTGAATCCCCCGGAGCTTCTGGGTGGCCTTCGTGGGCATCCCCTGGTGGAGCACATGGCAGGGGTAATTGTGGGATGAGCGACTTTGGGAAGGGCCTCCTGACCGAAGAAATGGCGCACCTGGCACACAAGATGAAGCTGCGCAAGGGGGCAGCCGACGGGGGAACCCCGGTCGAAGGAAGGCCTTAGGGGGAAGCCCGTCTTCGGGTTGCCGGGATTGAGAAGCGCTGCATGAAAGTTCAGCCATGGGTGTTGCTCTTCCTCTCACGGACGGGAGAGGAATTCACCAGGCACAGGTTGGTGGGTAAAACGCGGGCCCAGCATCGTGTCCAAAGCTGGCCTGCAGCCTGGAGGCCGTTTCTGAAGCCACCTTCATTCTGACCCCCTTCACCTGGGAGACAAACCCACTTAAGGCTGCCTGGGGAAGAACGCTTGGTGCCCCCTGCATGCCATGGCTGGGAGGTTGCTCGACACCCCATGGTTCACCATGGCCGGGCCTGGGAGGATCCTCTGGCTGGGGCATTTCCAAGCTCCTCGGGGTGGGTCTGGTGCTCCGTGCCAGAACTGTAATGGTGAGGTGGGCTGCTGGGGAGGGGAGAGTGCGGCTTCTCAGGGAACATGAGAAATTGACCTCTGGGAAAAGAAGAGGAGAAAGAAGTGATTGTGCAGGTAACACTGGGATCCAAGTGGAAACATTGACTGCATCTTCTAGGACGGGGCTGTCGAACTCAATTTCATTCAGGGCCGCATCAGGGTTATATTTGACCTTGGGGAGGGGGTGGAGTGGGAGTGGTCAGGGGGGGCGTGGCCAGCTCGACATCACTTGTATCGGGGACACCTGTGGTGGCCTGGGCACTCTGCCAAAGAAAACAGGCTCCAGAGCTCTGTTTTCAGCTGCGACGGCCTCCTGCAACCCTCTGCCAGTGAAAATGGAGCCGGGGAAGGCTGCCCGTTGCCCTCCCGAGCTCTGTTTTCACTGGCAGAGGCACCACATGCCAGTCCTTCACTGTTTCCAGACCAGCCCCACAGGCCAGATCTAAGCACCCCATGGGCTGGAGTTTGACACCCCTATTCTAGGAGATCAATTATTATAAAATAGTCTCCCTCTGTGAATATAGTGTGGTTGGACATGCAAGGAATTTGTCTTGGTGCAAATGCTCTCAGTGTCCATAAAAGAAAAGATACATTCATCAACAGTCAAGAATCATCAGGTGCAACACTTAATGATAGTCATCGGGTACAATAAGCAATCAAACCATACTAGGAAACAGTCAATATAAATTGTAAGGATACAAGCAACAAAGTTAGTTATAGTAGTGCAGACTTTGTAAATAGCTGGACAGCGTTGAGGGAATTATTTGTTTAGCAGAGGGATGGCATGGGGGGAAAACTCCTTGTGTCTAGTTGTTCTGGTGTGCAGTGCTCTATAGCTTCGTTTTGAGGGTAGGAGGAGTTGAAACAGTTTATGTCCAGGAGGTGAGGGGTCTGTAGATATATTCTAGTCAACGCATCTCTAATCTAGAAAGTCCCAGCAATATGCTGATTAGACAGTCAACCCCCCACCCCCTCGCCTTAGTCCTGAAACGCCCTGGGGCGTGGGGGCTGCCTGCTCTTCTCGCTCAGCCCAGCCTTCCTGGCGCATTTGTTAAGGGAGAAGTAGGAGGAGATGGCAGGAAGGAAAGGCAGGAAATTTAATTAATATGCAAAAGCATATTCTGATGCCCATTTTGCCGGAGAGACATCTAAATAAATGCAAGATCTGTTTGTTTCGTGGAGACAAATCCATTTGGTTCCCCTTGATGTCCTGATGTTTTCTTCACTGCAGATCAGGAAGAGGGTCGTCCTATCGGGTTTCTACATTTCTGAAGCCCCCCAGTTTGCTTTATGCTCAGATTGAAAAAGAATGGGGAGGGGGAGTGGAAGCAGAGGGATGCAAAACCCCACTGGAGCCTGAACTGCTTCAAGCTCAAAAGGAGGAGGCGAGGCCTCGTGATGGGGAGGACGGTGCCAAGTTGTATCAAGCCACGGAGAGCTCTGGATTTTGCACTCCTCTCCTTGAAAGTTCATTCGCTCGTGAAACAGTCTGTTTCCCCCCCTCAACTGCATCAACATGTTCAATGTGAAATGTGTGTTCCAGGCTAAAGATCTCCAAAGTGGTCGTGGTGGGAGACCTCTGCGTTGGAAAAACAAGCCTTATCAACAGGTATTACGACGTTCCCTTTTCCAGCAGCAATTAATGGCAGCCCCATGTGGGCTTTTCCCCCACTGGTTATTCTAAATTCACTGGGCACAGGGATCTTTGACTGCCACGCAGGCTGCTTTGGGCCCTTTCTAGGGTGGGTGAAGCCCCCGTTGCTTGGGAGCACTGGAGGCTGGTGGAACCGCTGGGCCTCAGAGCCAGGCCATGGGCAGAGTGCATGGGAGGAGGAGGAGAAGGCTGTGGATGGACCTGGAGCTTGAAAATTGGACTTCTAGCAAAAAAGGTCTAATGGCAGGTGTGGGTTATGCCAGAGAACCAAGAATATGCACCCAGCTTCTAAATAAAAATCTTAGGAAGGAAGTTATGACATTTATTTTATTTTATTTTATTTTATTTTATTTTATTTTTTATTTTATTTTATTTGTCAAGCGATTATAAGATAACAGGTATAGTCATGAATACATGACTTATATATTATAACAGCATAGTTATGAATACATGAAATGGATACGTATAAGAAAAATAAAAAGAAACAATAGGACAGGTTGGTGCAGACCTCTTAGGAAAGGGGTGAGGTCAATAGTAGACAGTCTAAGGTTAAAGTTTTTGGGGAAGAAACCACCAAGTCAGGTGGTGCATTCCAGGAATTAGCCACTCTGTTGCTGAATTCGTATTTCCTGCAATCGGGTTTGGTGCGGTTTAGTTTGAGTTTGTATCTATTGTGTGCTCTTGTGTTATTATGGTTGAAGCTGAAGTATTCATTTGCAGGTAGGACATTGCAATATATAATTTTATGTAGTATACTTAGATCGGAACAAAGGCAGCTTAGTTTTAGGTTGTCTAGGTCTAGAATTTCAAATCTGGTGGCATAAGGCATTCTGCAACGAGTACAGGAGTGGAGAACTTTTCTTGTGAAATATTTCTGGACTTTCTCAACTGTGTTAATATCAGATACGTAATGTGGGTTCCAGACTGATGAGCTGTATTCAAATATTGGTCTAGCAAATGTTTGTATGCTTTGGAAAGAACTTCCTGGATTTAATCCAAAGGTGCTTTTTCAAGAGGCAATTGGACTTTCTGGGGTTTTTTGGAAGATGTTTCGCTTCTCATCCAAGAAGCTTCATCAGCTCTTTGCCTCTTGAAAAAGCACCTTTGGGGACAACCATGACTGAGAATCTCCTTAGACTTCCAAGATTCAAATGACATGCTGTTGTTGTTTTTTCCTTAACCATTTTTCAATTGCAGGTTTTGCAAAGAGGTTTTTGACCGGGATTACAAGGCAACGATTGGCGTGGATTTTGAAATTGAGCGTTTTGAGATCGCTGGGGTGCCCTACAATCTTCAGATGTAAGTTGGAAAGCAGCTCCTGTCCCTGCTTCCCCCTCCCCGTTTCCAGGTAGTGTGGAAGGTTTCACTGGAATAACCTTTAAAGCAGCATTTCTGATGGAAAAGGCAGCCTTGCCTTGCAGAATGCCTTCGCTTGAGGGAGCGCGCAAATGTTATGCGCGTGCACTTACCCCAATGCACGGAGAACTTTTGCCAAGCGAAGTGTGTATTCAGGACGTTGGGCCTTGTGCTTCTACTCCCAGATTCTGCCGGCCCTCCGAGGTAGACCAGACTGGAACACCAGAGTGCTCAGACTGCTTCTATTACGTAGTTAACAGTGTAGGTCAGTGGGTGGCTAACCTTTTTCGGCTCCTGGGCCGATAACTGCACGCACGCACGCTCGCTCGCAGGCCAGCACCCAGAAAGCAATGTGTGCTGGCCCCCCCACGCCCCTGCGCATGCGATTCCTCCCTGCGCATGCACGTGCATCTTCCACGCACCCCCCCTCCACATGTGCACCAGATACCTGACAATCAGCTGTCGGGCAGTAGCGCGCACACGCATGCGCAGTGAGGCTCTTCCGGGCGACCTCTCCGCGTGCCATTTCCGGCACACATGGCATAGGTTCGCCAACACAGGTGTAGGTAATCCTTGACTTACGACCATAATTAGGTCATATGTTGTAAAGAGGGTCACCCACCCGGCAGACCCGATTTTCCAACTTTTCTTTTGACGCAGAATTAAACATTGTTTGCTACGGGGCATTTTTGCTAGACATAAATGCCAGTTATTGGCAAAAACATCATAAATGGTGACCACATGGTCCTGGGGTGCAAATGCAGGCCGTTTCCCACCTGGCCGAAATGTGGCCAGGTGACTGCTGAAGAGGGAGCCATTCAAACTCTGAAATTGGGTCGTAAATACCTCTGGGGGGGGAGGGGTCTGTGTCCGGTTCTTGCCAGCCAGAAATGTGCCTGTCTCCTCGCTCTTGAGAAGTCGGGCGTGTCATGTCTGAGAAGCTTTCTCAAATTAGTTTCTGCCCCAATTCAGATTTCTCTTATCTGATCGTTGCAGCTTTTCCTCCTGTCCCTCAAGGTTGTTCCTTCTGCCTGTTAGAGACCCCCCCAGCCAGCCCTCTAATGTTAGATCTGCAATCCCAATGCATTGGAAGGGAGGCTGGAGAGTTACGGTCCAGTTTGGTGCCCAGGTAGGTTTTCTTAGCTGAGCCTGAAAACCTGCCTCTCTCCTTGGGCCCCACCTAAGCCCTGGAGGCAGAGGAGCGGAAAGCGTTTTTAGAAGTTAAGGAAGAGTGGGGATATGCGCTTGTTCACTTAGCCTGTTCTCTTGGGGCCTTCAGCTTAATGTGCTAATGGGGACATAACCAGTGACCCAGAATGGAAGCTGGCTAGCAGGTAAGTCTCAGAGGGAGCTTCGTTTGAGCCTTTATAGGACAAATGAGGAACCCAAACCTAGATGGTTGTAGCACTTGAGGGAGTTTCCTGGGAAGGCGATTTTTGTGGTTAGTTGGCTGCAGGTGTGGACGGCTGAGGAGAGCGAGGACTCAGATGAGGGGCCAGGACCATTAGGGAGTGGACTGCTGCCTTCAGAGATTGTGGGGGCTGGCAGCAGCGATGAGGAGGTTCCCGAGGAGCCTGTGCCAAGCGCGCGTGCACACAGGACTACTCGCAGGAAAGAGCAGCTGCAACAGCACGGGTGACTCAAGAGTAAGGCTGCAAGGTAATGGCCCCTCCTTCAAGAAGATAAAAGCCAGATGTGCAGCGAACATTCTTTGCAGGAAGCAAAGATGTTTTGAAACTCAGCCTTGTGGGACATTACAGTATCTTAAGGTGGACTCTTATGTTGTGAAATATTTATTATCTGTGATTCTTGGCAGTCTCGTACAGTTTTGGCAAGGTTTGTGTTTATCAGAGTTAATGAGTTTGCAGCAGCCTTTTAACCGGGGATTCATAAGACTCGTTAAAAGGTTTCTGTTCCCTTTGGTTATTGTTTGTCTTATTGGAAAAGGGTTTGAGTCAGAACAGCAGCTGAACAACGTCCGAATGCCAAGCAAACTTGTTGGGGGTTGTTGAAGCATCCTCAGGGTCGCATAATTTACATTCTGGATGCTTGAGCACTGACTCATACTTACGACACTTACAGTGTCCCAGGGGTGATGGGATTCCCTTTTACGACCTTCTGACAACCAAAGTCAGATTCACTTAATGACCTTGTTAGCTAGTTTTAACAGCTTCCTTGATTCACTTAAACAAACGTGGCAAGAAAAGCAGTAAAATGGGGCGAGACTCGAGTGTCAAAATTTCTCACAGCAACATAAATTCTGGGTTCCATTGTGGTCGTAAGTTGAGGACACCCTGTGTTCAAGTGGGGGATGCATAGGTGCTGATGAATAACAGCCAGACTGATTTTTATTCCGCGTGTATATTGTGTGTGTGTTTTAATTCTGAAGAACGAGAGGACGCTGTTCCTCGGGCTTTTCTGCCCAATCTATACTTTAGCTCCGCCAGTGGGAGACTGTAGGTCCCCCCGGAGCCCCCGGTGACTTTCTCCTCCCCTTCTGGCCCAGATGGGACACGGCCGGCCAGGAGAAGTTCAAGTGCATCGCGTCTGCCTACTACAGAGGAGCGGAAGGTGAGCTGAGGGCGAAGGCGCCCACCTGGTTGGAAACCCTCCCCTCCATCTTTGGCGTGGCCGAACCGGTGGCTCAGGGGCTGCTCCCGCCCACCTTGCGCAACCTTATTTTACTTTCTTGGCAGTAATTATCACCGTCTTCGACTTGGCTGACATCCAGACTTTGGACCACACCAAGTAAGTCGCCCCAGTTTCCCCTTTGTGGCTATGACGCTGCCTATCCCCACTGAGCCACGAAGGATGGAACCACGTTTATTGGCTGAAGAAGAGCTGCCAGCTTTTACACAAAGCCAAAGTCAAGCAAACCCTGCTAACCGTTCAGATCATTCCTGCTCGGCAAATTCTGCCATCTGTAAAGGTTTTTTTCCAGCCATTGTTTGGCCAAAATAATACCATGGTGGGAGACGACGGTGATATGGAGTCCACGGTGGGTGGTGGAATGGCCTGTTAGTGTCTCATCGTGAAACAATAAGCTTACCAGGATGATTAGAGGGATCTGATCCTACACACCCGCTCTGACTTCACACACACAGACACACACACAGACACACACACGAACACACACAGGAAAGGCCTTTAAGCTGGCCCTGGGGCGTTGCTGTAGCAAAGAGCCAATCTCAGAGTGCTCATCACCAATTGGAATTTAAAATCATGGCCCCTCCACATTTAAGGGAGACACTCAGCCTCAGAAAAGCCCCATATGCAAGTTAAATATTGATTTGCACGCGGAGGAGGAGGAGAGGCACGCGGGGCGTGAACTAGGTGAGGAGCAGGGCTCCACACACCCTGCTAATGAGGGAGGCACCCTTTTCTTCCTGCTGCTGTGTGGAATCCAGCTGGGCAGGTCTTCCTGAAGGGCCCTGGGGGGGGAGGCCAAGGGAGGGGGAAGGTCCTTGGCTGATCCTGGTGCCCTTACTGAGCCAGTTGACTCAGAGCTGCCTCTGCAGGCTGTGGGGGAGAGGAGGGCACAGCCATGCCCAGTTCTGCCAGAGTGCTTCCCTCTAGCGTTGCCTTCGGCTTGGCTCCTGCGGGCTCCGGGCTCGCCTTTGGCTCCTGTGGCTTTACTCTTTCCAAGGGGAGGGAGGATCCCTTGGCCCACTTCAGCTGGACTTGGTGGGCAGGAGGCTGGTGTCAGAGGGGACTGGCATAGGGACAGCCTTGTTTGCTGAGCAGGAGAACAGATGGTGCGCCTTCCTCTCCTCTGCCCTCTGCCTCTCCTTCCCGTCCCCTCATCACTCGGGGCACCACTAGACCCGTTTGCCAGTTCAAAGGAGCAACGGTGCAAACACGGGCAGATGGCTGGCTGCCACCTGATTAGGTCTGCAGAGAGGAAAACAGGCTGAAGGCAGAGAGGCAGAAGGCAGAGATCTATTCGTTCACTGGAAACGTTGCTCTAGCTCCCCCCTCCCCACCACGGAACAGGCTCTGGGTGGCTCCCCATCAAGAATTAAAACATAAAATCGTATTAAAAGCCATAAACATGGAAACTAGAGACCAGGCACCGTGTCAAGCTTCCAACGTGCAGCCATCCCATCCTGTCGTTGGGGGGAAAGCGAGGCGGGCCGAAGCCCGCCAGGCTCGAGGGGAAGGGGCAGCCACTACCACGGAGAAGGCAGGTTTCCTAGCACCCATAAAGTGGCTATATTTGGGTGAGGGGAGCAGGGCCGTGCCCACCCTATTTGATCTGGCACGATGGGTAGGTGCCCTCAAGGAAGGCAGCCCGACAGACCACCTGAGTTTGGGAAGGGATGACCAGCATCTGGAATGGAAAGAGACAGGAAGCTGTGCAAGTCGCGCCACAGAGATGCTACGCAGGCAACGCATGGCGGCTCCATCGCTGCACGCGGCTGGGTTCTGGACACAGAGGTTTTCAAAGGCAGCAGCCCCACGTAACTCACACTGCAGTGATCCATGCGGGAGGTGACAAAAGGCACCGGTGACCATCACCTCTTGCCAAGATGCTCTTTGTTCGCTGCCCTTCCAGACCAGAGAGCCCAGGGGGAGTCTGCCCGCTGCAGCAGGACAGGGGGAGGCGCCCCTGGGGCTGGCAGAAGGCAGCCTCCCCTGGGTGGCTTTCTGGCCCAGGACAGGACTAGGACTGGGACGGGTACGTCTTCTCAGCGTGTCGGAGGATCCCCTCCCTCCCTCACCTGTGCTCTTCTCCCTGTCCAGACGGTGGCTGGAGGACGCCCTGCGGGAGAACCACCCCGGATCCAGTTTTGTGTTTTTGGTGGGAACCAAGAAGGATCTGCTGGTGAGCCTGAAGAAATCTTATCTCCAGAACCAAGGTGGCCGGTTGGGCATCCCATCTGCAGCCCAGCGAATGGAGCGTGCCTGTCTTTGAGAGCCCCTGACAGCTGGGGGTGGGGCTGATGCTGGCTGAGCGAAGAAGAGCTGGGAGGCCCCCAGGACCAGCTCCTCCACCAGAAGGGACCAAGGTGGTCAAGACAGTAGCCGAAACACACCTAAGGGACAGGCAGAACTTCTTCCATCACACGGTTCTGTCTCCCGTCTTGGTATTTCTGACCATAACCTGTTAGAGACCCTGGTGGAGTTATCCCAGCCTAGACCCATTCTTTTGGGGTGGGGGCAGTTTGAACGATCGAGAACACGCACTGGGCGCTCTTGTGAAGCAACTGAGGGGAGGGTGGCTCCTTGGCTGCGCCCTCCCACCCCAAAAACCCTGTCCCCTCCCTACACCCTGGGCTTTCCTTCTCTCTCCAGGGAGGTGGCTGCCTCTGCCCATTATTGATTGGCTCAGAAAGCTTCTCTGGGCTCTTCTTGGAAAGGAAGAGGGGGCTGGAGGTGAGGCCTGGGGGCTTCCCAGTGGCCAGCAGGGCAGGGAATACACAGGGGACCCCAGGCTGTCTGCCCCCCCCCACCCCCTTTGTGTTGCTGCCCACTCCCTTTTCTGAGTTCTCTTGGCTGTAGGAAGGGTCCGCGGCTTGTTGGGATTGGCTGTGTGGCTCCCGATGCCACACCCTCCACTTGGAGCATTCAGGCTGCCTGCCACGGATTGGGTCAGCCGCCTCCGGCCAAGGCGAGGGTCCGTTGTCCCAGTGAGGAGATACTGGACAAGGGCAGCCACTTGGCCCCCAAGAGGGGCAGGAGGGGAGGGGGCTGGCCTGCAGAGTCCTGATAGGCCAGGCTGTGGAAATTTGGCTGCAGTCAACTCTGCCCCTCCTCTACTTTGGAGGCCTTGTGAGCTCACTGCCCCCCACTTCTCCTGCAGCTGGAAACACCCCCACAGCCCCCTCCTGGCCCGGGAGGGCAGTGGCAAGGCAGGCGCTTGTGTTGGGGGGCAGCACCCCATTCCCCCTCTGTGGCTCTTTCCGTTTCAGTCCAATGCCGAGAGCGAGCGGACAGAGCGGGATGCCGTCCGTCTGGCCAACGAGATGCAGGCAGAGTATTGGTCCGTTTCGGCCAAAACAGGTCAGTTGAGCCCCAGGAAGAGGCAGCACAGCAGATCGGGAAGGGAACGGCTCCCCTTGCCCCCCCCCCCCCCGCTGTCTGGGAGGAGCTGCTGGGCCCCAAGTGTCACCCACCCAGCTTTGGCACCCCAAGGAGGCTTCCTCGTGTGCAAGGGAGGCCTTGGACCACCACCATGCCCATGTGCCTGCGCATTTGTTCTCCCAGCAAGCGGCCATGTTTTGTCTGTTCTTGGAATACAGCCGCAGCCGCCGCTAGCAGTACATCCGCTTGCCAGGTTTTAAGGATTTGGGGCATCTTCCCCGTCCTTTTTCTCTTTCTGCAGGGGAAAACGTCAAGGACTTTTTTTTCCGGGTCGCTGCCTTGGCCTTCGAGAGGTCTGTGCTAATGGAGCTGGAGAAGAGCTGCAACCGGCTGCTGCCAATCGGCACAGGGGACTTCATCAGTATGTGGGCCTAACACACCCACCCCCCACCCCACCCTGTTCTCGGGAAAGCGGTCAAAGGGGGTCTTTTCTTCCAGATCAGCGTTTCTCAGCCTTGGCACCCTGAAGCCGGGGGGTGGGGGGTCGGCTTCAATCCTCTGAATTCCCCCAACATGCCGACTGTGGAATTCCGGGAGTTGACATCCACCCACCTTCAAGTGGCCACGGTTGAGAATCGCGCAGGGGGCGGCTCAGGTGCTCCTGTCCAGAAGCAGCTCCTGTGGGGCTTCTTCCGGTTGAGCCCAGGTAACGGCAGCATTGGCAGCCACTCGGCTCTTCTGAGGCAGCTGAGGGGACATCCAAGCCCACCCTGGAAAACACGGGTACAACAACTGGCATTTGGGGGTGGGAGGAGAGGAATCCTCTGAAGCCCCCCCCCCCGCAGGTCACAGGTAAGGCACCGTAGCCCTCTTCTTGGTCTCCTCTTGCAGGGATAGAAGAAAACGCGGCCTCTTCACCTGGATCTCGTCCGTCCAACCTGAACTGCTGCTAATGGCTTCCAGGGGAGACACCGTAGGCTGCCCCCATTGCTCTTAGACGAGCAGGAAATCAACTGGGTCTCCAAGAACCACAAGGAGGGCAGCAGAGCCAGTCCCCACCTTCGCTCCTCCCGAAGCCCTCTGAGCCATGGAGGAGGAGCCGCCTTTCTCTCCCTGGAAACTCTTTGTGCTCCAAATGCGGAGCATTCGGCCTTCTCGTTACCTATTGGAGATGGTACAAACGGACCAGGTCTGATGACTGGGCTAATTCAGGGCAACGCCCCCCAACCAGCTGAGCCTTCTTGGCAGCCGCAAATTGAACCGGACGTCTAGTTAAAGCTTAACCGTGAAATAGCTGTTAAAACCGGCAGGAGGAGTTTGAACCAAGAGGGAGATATCTGGAGTGAGAAAACCCCCGACTGTTTCCGATTTAGGGCCTGTCTAGTGGAGAGCATCTTGCACTGAATTGTTTGAATTACTCGCTAGCTTGGCTTAGAATTACTGCCAGAGCAACTCCTGTAAAAACAGGCCTTTTATTTTCATGCAGAATTAAAGGCTGTGCCGGAGACCCCAGGATTCTGTGCTGTGCATCTCTCCGTAACTCAGCCAAGACCTTAGCAGCCATTGGTGAACCTCCCCAGCGATAGCAACGGCCCTTAGACTCTGTCTGCCGCTTCACAGTCCTTCACAGCCCTAAGCTGTAAACCACTGTGCCACGAGAGAGCTGGGTTCAAGGAGGGAGACATCTCGGCTAGCAGTGGAGACGTCTGTCTAGCACCACAGGGGAGAAAGAAAGAGAAGGAGAAAGGAATGCCCACAATTGTGCCAGGCAGGCCCTTCCTGGTTGAGCGGAAAATGTACCCATCCCAGACCAATGAACATTTCCTGCTGCCAAATGATGCATAACATTAGGAGTGGCTGTGTTTGCGGAGATTTTCCTTGTAATTGTTTCGCCACACATTAACTTTTAGTAGTACAGGTAGTCCTCGGTTTACGACCACAGTTGAGCCCCAAATTTCTGTTGCTAAGTGAGACAATTGTCACTTTTGTCCCTTGCCACAGTTGCCAAGTGAACCACTGCAGTTGAGTGGGTAACACCGTTGTTAAGTGAATCTGGCTTCCCCATTGATTAATTTTGGAGGCTTTTTGCAATTCGAACTCAGGAAATAAATCCCTCCAAGATCCCCCCCCCTCTGTGCTCCCACCCCCAGGGAGGCTGGCAACCAAGCTGGCCTTTCCTGTGGGGTCCAGCACAGCCCTCGGCGAGAGGGGCTCTAGTGACCAAATAGCCGCTGCCTGTTCCACTTGCAAACATCATCTTGTTTTTTCTGGGTTTAAAGCCAGTTTCTCACACACCCCCTTTGCTCAGCGTTGGTTCTGGCATATGTCCTTCAAGGCTGCCTCCCTGTCAACCAGCCGGTCCTGCAGGGCAGTCAGTCACTTTGCAATTTGAGTTTGTGGTTAAAAGTTGCATTAACCAGGAAGCACAAGGGAGCCCCCCCCCCCCGGTTGTGAGTCTGATCTGCAGAAGGAGCGTTGTACAGCAACGCCAAGCACAGAGTTCGAGTTCCGCTGGTGCTGAATGGACTTTGGCTTCTCCGGACTTGGTTCCCATAGCCAAGAGAAGACCGGAGGCCCCCAAGAAGCCTCGCTGCCCTTGCTGGCTGCTGAGATCCAGGCCTTTCGGGGGCGGGCGGCCTTCTTCTCCCGGGATCCCGGCAAGGGAGCCTCTTCCTTTGGCGCCGCGGAGAGCCGCCGGGTCGCGGGAGGAAGAAGCCCCGCGCCGGGCCCCAATGTCCGTGGGAGGCGCTCCGGCAGGGCAGCGCAGGGCTCCCGCAAGCACAGCCGCCTCCCCTGGCAGGACGCGCTTCTCCGTGGGCTTCGGCCTGCACTTTTGCACGGCGCGCCCGGCCTCGCCCAGCCCTTCCCCGAGCGCAGCCGGTTCGAGGCAGAGCTTCTTCCTCCGGGCTTTTGAGGAACGATCGCAAGGCAGGCAGGCAGGCAGGCCGCCCCCCCACCCCCCCACACACACACCCGGGAGAGCGAGTGCAAAATCCGGGACTGTCGGCTGCTGCTCGGTCCCCAACGCCTCTCCGGCGCCGGCTGCTGCATCGGGGAAGCCGAGCCCGGCCCCAGCGCCTCCGGAGCCGGCACCGCATCCCGCTCGGAAGCCGGCGCTCTGCACGCGCGCGGAGGACGCGATCGCTCTTCCCCGCGGATCCCGCCGCAGTCCCTTTAAGGGGCCGCCCCGCCCTCGCCCCGCCCCGCCCCCGCGGCCGCTCCCCAGAGGAGGCAGGACGGGCCAGCCGCGATGGCGAGCCGAGCCGGGCCGCCGCGTCACCTGGGGCCGGTTCAGCGCGTCCCGCCCCGCGCCGGCTAAGCGCGTCCGGAGCCCCGCGGGATCGGGGGCGGCGCGCAGGCAGACGCGCGGGGAGGAGCCGCCAGACCCCGCCTCGCACCCGCCCGGCCGGCCGGCGCGTCCCCTCGCCTCGCCCGCTGCCTCTTTGTTCTTGCCTGCCTGCCTGCTTGCCTGCCGCCGCCGCGGCTCGAAAGGGCGCGGAACCCGGCCATGGGCGGCGGGCCGGCCCAGAGAGCTGGAGGCGGGTCGGGACCGCCGCCGCCTCGGAACAGCCCGCCCGCCGCCGCCGCCGCCCCCGGAGATGAGCGCCAGGCACTGTTGGCCCTGCGCGCCGCCCTGATCCCTCCTTCGCCCGCGGCGGCGGCGGCGGCCGGCCCGTTGCCATGGTAGACCCGGTGGGCTTCGCCGAGGCGTGGCGCGCCCAGTTCAACGACGCGGAGCCGCCCGCGATGGCGCTGCGCTCGGTGGGCGACATCGAGGCGGAGCTGGAGCGCTGCAAGGCGTCGATCCGCCGCCTGGAGCTGGAAGTGAACAAGGAGCGCTTTCGCATGATCTACCTGCAGACGCTGCTGGCCAAGGAGCGCAAGAGCTACGACCGGCAGCGGTGGGGCTTCCAGCGCGGCCCCGAGGCCGACGACGACAGGCCCGCCCGCCCGCGCCCCCGCCCTGCGCAAGCTCTCCGCGCACAGCGACGGCAGCTCGGAGGCGGACACCGCGCAGCCCGGCGAAGAGGAGCGCGCCAAGCCAGCCGCGGACGAGAAGCCCAGGGAGGAGGGCGCCGCGGCGGCTCGCCGGGCAGGGCGCGGCCGGCCCCAGCGGCAGTCGCCGCCGCCTCCCCCGCCGCCGCCACCTCGGGGAGCGGGACGGGGCCGCCTTGGAGGCGGGCGGCAGGGAGCGCGGGCAGGGCGGCGGGGGCGCGGGGCTGCTGCGCTCCGGCCAGGACCGCGGGAGGAAGGCGCCCTCGTCGCCGCCGCCCTCGCGGCCGCCGGACGGCCGGGAGGCGGCCGAGAAGCCCTTCTACGTGAACCTGGAGTACCACCGCGAGCGCGGCCTGGTGCGCGTCAACGACCGCGACGTCTCGGAGCGCATCAGCGCGCTGGGCAGCCAGGCCATGCAGCTGGAGGCACGCAAGAAGCTGCCGGGGCCGACGCGGGGCCGCTCGGCCGACGCCGCCTACGACGACGGGGCCGAGTACGAGGACGCGGAGCTGAACGCGCGCTTCCTGAAGGACAACCTGCTCCTGGACGGCGCCGGCCGGCCCGTCTGGACGGCCGCCTCCCCCGCCGCCTTCCAGCCCTACCAGAGCGTCTTCGTGGGCGGCTCGGCGGGGGCGTCGGAGCAGCCGCTCACCTGGCCGCGCCGCTCCTACTCGCCGCGCGGCTTCGAGGACCGCGGCGGGGGCGGCGGCTACACGCCGGACTGCAGCTCGAACGAGAACCTGACGTCCAGCGAGGAGGACTTCTCGTCCGGCCAGTCGAGCCACGTGTCGCCCAGCCCCACCGCCTGCCGCCTCTCGCGCGAGAAGAGCCGCTCGCCCTCGCAGCACTCGCAGCAGTCCTTCGACAGCAGCGGCAGTCCCCCGACCCCGCAGGCCCCCAAGCGGCACCGGCACCACCCGCAGGCCGCCGGCCCCGAGCCCGCCTCGGGGCGCCCCGGAAGAGCGCGCCGCCCTGGCCCTGCGACGGAGAGCCTCCCGCCGGGAGGGGCGCCACCGAGGGCTGTTTCCATGGCGACGCAGGTGAGCCCCGGGGGCTCCCGGAAATGGGGGGCGGCGGGAGGGCGAGGGTGGGTCCCGTCGGTTTCAATCAAACTCCGACATTTTCCGCCGGAGGGGAACTACTTTGTACACACAGAGACACCCACAAGGCAACAGAAACCCAAGTCTGGAATTGTGAGCTATTCCCAAAGTCTTGGAGGGGTCTCTCCCCCCTTCCACACTCCTGGCCCTGGTCTGGAGGGGAGGGGCAGCGGCTTCTTCTGGATCCCTTGGGGTGGTGGGGGTGGAGGGAGCCTGCTGCCATCTCAGCTCCTTCAGCTCCCCACCCTTCCCCTCAGGCTGTCGGGCCTACCAGATCCCACCAGGTTCTGGGTCTCTCTCTCTCTCTCCCAAGGCCCCTCCCAAACAGTAGCCGGGGTCCCTGGGGAGCAGAGGCCAAAGGGGGCAGGCCAGGCTCTCCCACTAAGGGGGCCAGTGGGACCCTGGGAGACGCCTGCTTGGCCTGGGGGCTGCTGTGGTCGAGCCAGAAAGGACAGGGCCTCCCCCATTTGCTTAAACCAGGGTGTCCAACCTTGGCAACTTTAAGACTTGTGGACTTCAACTCCCAGAATTCCTCAGCCAGCTTTGCTGGCTGAGGAATTCTGGGAGTTGAAGTCCACAAGTCTTAAAGTTGCCAAGGTTGGACACCCCTGGCTTAAACAGACAGCAGGGAGTCTCCAAGAGCCTGGACCCATCCTGGCATTTGCTCCGTCCCTGAAGGAAAGGCTGAGCTTCAGAGGAGGGGGCAGCCGAGGTTCTCTCAGGTGTGGTTGGGTTCAGGTAGGGCTTCCATGGCACAACCTGGATTTCAGGGGGCTCCTTTCTAGCAACAGCGCCTGGAGCTCAGCTGGCAGATCAGCCTCAGTTGGCCAATGATCTGACTGCTCCCATCTGTGTGTGTGTGGGGGGGGGGGGGTTTCTCTCACCACCCCTGAGACAAGGCGGGCCTTGGCACTTGCCCACCACCTGCAGCAGAGGCCCTGGTGGGTCTTCTTCCCTTGGGACCATTGGCCAGGCAGAGGCAGCCCAGAGGGGCCTGCCAGGAGGTCCTTCCTCCCCTTAAGGAAGATTGGCCGCCTTTGCCTGCCAATGACCCATCAAAATGGCTTGGAAGGAAGAGGCAGAGCCCACAGCCAGGTGGAAGCGAAGTGGCTGGGCTGCACGGAGCCCAGCTGCAGGCCCCTGTGGGGAAACTCAGTGGTCAGTGGTTGAAGGGTCCGTGGAGGTCCCCTGAGTGGGCTGTTGTGGGGGAGTGAAAGGAGCCAACGAAGGAAGAGCCTCACCTCTGTCTCTACCAGCTGCTGGCAGGCTGAGCTTGGCAGATGGTGGCCCCCCCAGCACTGATGCCCTGGAGAGCAGGGGGGTGGGAGAGGTGGGGGGGGCAACAGGCAGGACTCCAGGAAGGGATTAATAAAGCAGAAGGCCTGTTATTGTGGTCGCCCTGGGAATGGTTGATTATAATGGCATAACTTGCCCCTGTTTATCTGCCAGGAAGGAGCGCCTGGCCAGCGTCTTCAGCCCTGCAGGTTCTGTACATCCAATAGCAGCCATTAGATCCTGGCTTTCAGGCCTTGGCTGGGGGGGGCTGGGAGGGGGGAGACCATAGCAAGGGGAATATTCGCATCGCTCAGCTCTTCAGAGCCCGGTTGGCCCCTGAAAGTGGAGCTTCTGGATGGGAAGCGGAGGGGAGGAACGGGCGGGGGGGCAAACAGGAGAAACCGGAGCCCCCCCTTAATCTCTGACGCAGCAGGATGGTCCTCCTTGATCCTTAAGCAGGAGCCGCCTTGGGAAACCCCAGTGCCCACTGAGGTTGGCACCTTCGGGGTTGGACGAGGTGCCCAGTGAGGCTTTTGTCTGTGTGAAACCAGAACTGCTTGGAGGGTGGGCCGTTGTCTCCCTCCCCCCCAGCAAACCTCTCCCTGTGTGTGTGTGTGTGTGTGTGTGTGTGTGTGTGTGTGTAGTTGCTCTGTTAGGTGGGTTTGCTTTGTTTGGCTTGGCAGTGGCTCCTTGTGGGCTACTCTGAGAAGTTCTCCTCCCACCCCCGCCCCTGGATGATCTGCCTCTTTTCTGACTGGAGATCTGTGGATCTGTTCCTTAGATCAGTGATCCCCAACCTTTTTTACGCCGCGGCCCGGTACCGGCATCAGCTGGGCGCCGCCATCTTTTTTTGATGAAAAAGTGCTTCCGGTGACCTCACCGGAAGCACGTTTCATCAAAAAGATGGTGGCGCAGCGCTTCGATGAGCTTTTCCGGGTAGAAATGGCTTTCTGCCCGAAAAGCTCACTGAAGCGCTGGCGCTCCATCTTTTTGATGAAAACGTGCTTCCGTGAGCTTTCTACCCGGAAAAGCTCACCGAAGCACTTTTTTTGATCAAAAAGTGCTTCCGGTGGCGGCACCCGGAAAAGCAAGCCAGCGGCCCGGTAGGAGTTGTTCCGCGGACCGGTACCGGTCCACGGACCGGTGGTTGGGGACCCCTGCCTTAGATGTTCCTTACCTTGGTTGGGTGGGGGGGTGGCAGGGGGAGCTGATCCAGGCTGGGATGCCTTCAGGTGGACCTTGGGGCCCAGCAAAGGGGCCGTCTGGAGGGCAGAGAGAGAGGAGCTCTGGGCACATCGGGCTCCTGCTGTCCTTGCAAGGAAGAACCGCCTGGAGTAACTCGGTGGGGGGGGGGGACGCCCGCCACCTGCAGAGGACCTGGGCATTCCTCCTTATTGCAGGAGGAGGTCCTTTCCGTCCAAGGAGGAGCCCAGGAAGTGGGCTGCAGCTTTTGTGCAGGTGCCGCTTTCCAGGTGTTCTGCCAACAGATGTCCGGTGCCCTCCCAGCAGATTCATCATGGCGC
Source organism: Notechis scutatus (assembly GCF_049901735.1). Lineage (NCBI taxonomy): Eukaryota > Metazoa > Chordata > Lepidosauria > Squamata > Elapidae > Notechis > Notechis scutatus. Next base: position 12,405,051 of record NC_142021.1, on the reverse strand, counting down.
AGTCCCGGGGTGGGGGGGTGGGGTGTTCAGGTGAGCCATTTGCTCAGGGACTCACCTGGAGTCTGATAGACCTCAAGCGACAGAGCCCCCCTCCCCTCCCCCTCCATTTGGGACCGAGGGGCTTTGTCTCTGTTCTGCGGAGCCGCAGTCGGTCTCCATGTTCGTGACTAGAAAGCGCTGCCAGTTTGGACACCATTCAACACAGATGACACATCAAAAGAGTTCCAGCTGAACGAATAAGACCAGAAACTATCTTGGAGAAACGCAGGCTTGCTTGGCTCTGTCGCCTTATTTTATTTAGCTGCCCCTCGGAGGCCTGGGTGGTGCTTGAACCCTTCAGCTACCATCGCTGCACTGGTGACCGACGGGGTTTGGGGTATAACCTGAAATCCAGGTTGCGCCAGTGAAGCCCTACCTGCAAGGCTTCAGGACTCTCTCTCCTGCCAGCAGCTTCCTTGGTCCCTGTGAGACTTATGGGTGGGGGTGGGCAGTGTACCCCAGTGAAATCCCAGGAGTGGGGCTGAAGAACGTGCCTGTCTAGGCCTCCCTATGGAGAGGGAACCTCTGTTTCCTCCCTTACGTTCCCCAAAGACGGGGGCCTCCCTGTTCCACCCAGTACTGGGGCCTCAGGTGTGGCCTGCCTCTTAGACAGCGAAGAAAATAGGTTGCAACTGGGCCATTTGCTGGGGAGGACAACAGCCTGCATGAATTGACTATAAAAGGAATTTACCTGGAATCCTGTTGTTGACATTATAAGCACTTCCTACGCTTGGGAGGAAGCAGGTGTGGCTGTGGAGGTGGGTTTAAAGTGTGGCTTTCATGTGCCCTGACCTTGCCTTCCATCCTTCTGAGACCCCAGTTTTGACAGGCGGGGGGTCAGCAGTTTCTGGGGGACTTTGGCCTTGCAGGACAACAGCCTTTGTGCGGATTTACATTGATCAATGGCCAGCCAGGCAAGGAATATTTTGGATGCCAGGTTTAGACCTGTGTTTTTCAACCTTGGCTACTTCCGGATGTGTGTGGACTTCAACTTTCCTGGCTGGGGAATTCTGGGAGTCGAAGTCCACACATCTTCAAGTGACCAAGGTTTAGAACAGGGGCCTCCAACCTTGGCAACTTTACAGACTTGTGGACTTCAACTCCCAGAATTCCTCAGCCAGCAAAGCCAGGAAAGGCAAAGTCTGGCTGAGGAATTCTGGGAGTTGAAGTCCACAAGTCTTCAAGTTGCTAAGGTTGGAGGCCCCTGGTTTAGAAACACTGTTTTTAGTTAACCTTTTGTGAGCAAGTAATTCTCACCTTGGGGCCCAAAGTTTCTGTTCCTGAGTGAGACATTTGTTAAGACATTTCTATGACCTTTCTTCCCAGAGGTGTTAAGTGAATCCCTGCAGCTGATAAGTTAGTAACACGATTGCTAAATGAATCTGCCTGCTTCTCCCCATGCACTTTGCTTGTCAGATGGTCACACAAGGGGATCACGTGACCCCAAGACACTGCGACCATCATAAGTACAAGTCAGTTCCCAAAGCATCCACATTTTGCTCAAGTGACCGTGGTGGGGATGTTGCAATGATCGCCAGGGTGGAAAAGGGTCATAAGTCTTTTTTTTGATGATAGATAGAATTCTTTATTGGCCAAGTGTGGTTGGACACACAAGGAATTTGTCTTCGTGCAAATGTTCTCAGTATACATACAAGGAAAGATACATTCATCAAGAGTCAAGAATCATAAGGTCCAGCACTTAATGATAGTCATAGGGTACAATAAGCAATCAAATCGTACTAGGAAACAGTATAAATCGTAAGGATACAAGCCACAAAGTTACAGTCACAAGTGGGAGGGGATGGATGATGATGAGTGATGAGAAGATTGATAGTGATAGTAGTGCAGACTTTGTCAATAGTTGGACAGTGTTGAGGGAATTATTTGTTTAGCAGAGTGATGGTGTTTGGGGAAAAAACTCCCCTTGCATCTAGTTGTTCTGGTGTATAGGGCTCTATAGCGTGTTTTTTGAGGGGAAACAGTTTATGTCCGGGATGTGAGGGGTCTGTAGATATTTTCACAGTCCTCTTTTTGACTTGTGCAGCGTGCAGGTCCTTGATTGAAGGCAGGTTGTTAGCCATTGTATTTTCTGCAGTCCTAATTATCCTCTGAAGTCTATGTCTGTCTTGTTGGGTTGCAGAGCCAAACCAGACAGTTATAGAGGTGCAGATGACAGACTCAATCATTCCTCTGTAGAACTGGATCAGCAGCTCCTTGGGCAGTTTGAGCTTTCTGAGTTGGCGCAGAAAGAACATCCTTTGTTGTGCTTTTTTGATGACGTTTTTGATGTTAGGTGTCCATTTTAGGTCTTGTGATATAGTAGAACCTAGAAGTCACTTTTTTCTGTGCCATTGAAACTTGGAACAGTCACTTAACAAATGGTTGTAAGTTGAGGACTACCTATATTCTTTTGAGGGAATGTTAATAATCGAATTAAGAAATAGGAAACGCAAAGCAACTTCCTGGCTGCAGTGATTCAGTCTCTGCAGTCCTTTCCCAGTGAGTCAGTCTCCCTCTTTCGCAACACCTGGCAGCAGGTGGAAGTTTTTCGGCTGGGTTGGCTGATCAAAAGGCCGGGAGGGGCTTGCTGGGTGTGTGTTTGGCAGGGCTGGGAGGTGTCACCAGCCTGTTTTGATGCATCTCTTCATGTTGCTCCTTGTGGCCCCCAAGACTTTGGCAGGTTCTGGTCATAATTATCTGCCTGGGTGGATTCATCAGCTTTGCATGGGAGGCACGGAAGACTGATCTCGGGTGCTGCGACTTGTTTTCTTTATTTCTTTTTGGCATTGATTGATTGATCGTTATTTTGTTTATTTCTACCCTGCCTTTATTATTTTTATAACTAACTCAAGGCAGCGAAGATAGCTCCCTCCTCCTCCTGCTTTCCCCACAACGACATCCCTGCGAGGTAGGGTTGGCTGAAAGAAAGCAATTGGCCCCAAAACGCCCAGCCTGCTTTTGTGCCTAAGGCAGGACTAGAACTCACAGTTACCCAGCTGCTTTCATGCCTAAGGTAGGACTAGAACTCACCATCTCCTGATCTCTGACCTGGTACCTTAACCCCTAGACCAAACGGGGAATGTTTTTATGAGCTGTTTTAAAGAAAACCTGCACCTAAGGGTAAAAGGGAACAAGAAGAAAGAGTAAAATAAAAACCAAAGACTTGAGATATTTAATCATGTTGGGGAATTTTCCAATATATACCATTAGTTGAGTATGAATAATTGAATATATTGCATCACTTGAAAGGGCCATTCTGGCTACCTCAAACTGAGGAGGGGGATGCTTGTCTCGAGGTGGCAGGGGCTTCTTTTGACATCCAGCTGACCACCTCTGGACAATCTGGGCTAGCAGCTCCAATCAGGGCTGCTTTAGCATCCCAACACCAGCCTTGCCAGCTCTGGATTCAGGCAAAATGAGAAGATGGTGTGTGTGTGTGTGTGTGTGTGTGTACTTGATGTCTCCAGAGCACCAAAGCCCATGCTTGGGGGCTTAGGCAGGAGAGGAGCCATCGAGGGCTGTGAGCCCCAGCTCCTTCTGAAGGTGGGACTAAAGCGGGTGGGTGGCAGAGAGGAAGCAGGACCCCCGTCTGGGCTGCTTAACTCTCCTAGACGTTGACGTCTGCTCTCGTGGTTAAGGCGCCAGGAGATTGTGAATTCTAGTCCTGCCGTAGGCAGAGAGCCAGCCTGGGCCGAGCCCCCTCCCTCTCAGCCTAGGAGGAAGGCAAGCCAGTTCTGAAGTCTTCGAGTCAACATTGACTTGAAGTCTTCGAGTCAACATTGACTTGAAGGTGGGAGGGAGGGAGGGAGGGAGGGAGGTGTGGTCATTGGAAATGCTAAAAACAAAACAAATCACTCATCCGAGGCATTGTGATTATGTTTGCGGTGCCTTCTTGGCCTGGGTGAGAGGGCAGCCAGTTGCAGAGCGTCTCTCTCTGCTCCACCCCTTCGCTCCGTGTTGCTTTCAGTCCTTCTCAAGGGGAGACCCGGCCTTGGAGAGCCCGAAGTGGAGGTGGAGCATGAAGGGCGCCATCGATCTCCTGGCCACCATTGTGAATCTTTGGATCCCGGCTCCTCCGACTCTCCTGCTTCCCAAGAGACCAAACCAGTTTTCAGTTTCTGATGAAATGCAGATCTCCCCCCTCCCCCCCCCCCCAGCCATTTCCAGCCAAGCCGGCTTCCTCTCACTTTGCATTCCTTTCTCGCACATGGGTGTGTTTGTAAACCAGCTAAGCTGCCTGCTCGGCCTTTGGGCCTTGGCAGTTTGGCCTTTTTCTTTGCCCTTCAGGGGACGCCAGAGACATTTAGCACATTGCCCTTCCGTGAAACAGGCTTTCAACCTGGGCACCCACAGCTGTGGCTTAGGTGGCCATGGGAAGCCTCTGGGCTGGAGACGAGGGCGGGGGGGGGGGGCAGTGGCGTAAAGCAGCCTGCCGAAGCCGGATCCGCCCCCCACATCTTCCTCCCCTGGGAAAGGGGCAGCCTGGCTGAAGTAAGAGGTGGGCATCCAACCTATTTCTTCTTCGACCCCCCTCCCCACCCCGGCCATGTCCGCATGGGTGGGCCTGTGAACCGCCGGCCTCTTTCCTTCAGCCTCTCAAAGGCTCTTTGGCTGAGAGGGAGGCCTGTTCTGCATCCAGAGCACACTTTGTGCCACAAACCAGATATTTAATTGGAAGCCTGCTAGGATGAAGCCACATTTCAGCTTTGTTGCTCTTGTTTAAATCAGTGGATAATCCCAACCGTAAAAGGGTTTCGTTGCTGAACAGAATGGTCTGGATAGGAAGCTTCCTCCCCCGCCTGTAGATGGCTGCTGAGACGGGAAAGCATTCAAGAAAGATTTTTTGGGCCTGCGCACATGCACAATAACAGTGTTGGAAGGGAGCTTGGAGGCCTTCTAGTCCAGCCCCCTCCTCCGGCAGGAAACCCTCTGACCATTTCAGGCTAATGGCTGCCCAGTCTCTTCTTTAAAACCTTCAGTGATGGAACACGGACAACTTCCACAGCAGGGGTCTCCAACCTCCAACCTTGGCAACTTCTTCACAATTCTGGGAGTTGAAGTTCACAAGTCTTGAAGTTGCTAAGGTTGGAGACCCCTGGTCTAGAGGCCAGCCGTTCCACTGGTTCATTGGCCTCACTGTTAGGAAATTCCTCCTTAATTCCAGGTTGCTTCTCTCCTTGATCAGTTTCCATCCCTTGTTTCTTGTCCTGCCTTCTGGTGCTTTGGAGAATAAGTTGCCCCCCTCTTCTTTGGGGGCAGCCCCTCAAATGTTGGAAGGCTGCTCTCCTGCATCCCCTACTTCTTTCTCTTCCCTAGACTAGCCAGGCCCAGTTCCTGCAACCGTTCATCATACGTTTTAGCCTCCAGTCCCCTAATCATCCTTGTTGCTCTTCTCTGCACACTTTCCAGAGTCTCAATATCTTTTTTTATAGTGTGGCGATCAAAACTGGATGCAGGATTCCAAGTGTGTTCTGTAAAGGCATTATAAAGTGGTACTTTCACATGATCTTGATTCTATCCCTCTGTTAATGCAGCCTAGGACTGGGTTTGGCTTTTTTGGCAGCTGCGACAAACTGGTGGCTCATGTTTAACTGATTGTCCACTGGGACTCCAACGTCTATACCTGGGCATTTGGTTTTTCTTGCCTAAATGTGGAACCTTACTTTTCTCACCGTTGAATTTCATTTTGTTAGATAGGGTACAGTGTACCGGTCTGTTGAGGTCCATCTGGATTTTGAGCCTTTTTCCTGGGCTGTTGGCTGTTCCTGCCGGCTTGCTCTCATCTGCAAATTTGATGAGTTCAAATTCAGATTCAAACCAAACCTTTATTGTCAATGCACAACATGTGCGAAAATTCCCCTTCTATTCCCTCATCTAAGTCGTCTGTGAAGATATGGAAGAGTCCTGGGCCTAAGACGGCACCTTGTGGCATCCCACCTCTTGCTTCCCTCCATGTAGATGTAGCAGGGCTGTCTTAACACATGGTGGGCCTGATGGGCCCTGGCCCATTTGTGTATGTTAACCTTCCAATGCACCCTGTATCATATAAACACGGCAACATATTTATTACACATTTATTTGTTGGAAGTGCCAATAAAATATATATATATAATTTTATTGACCATTTACATTTTTATTCCTGTGAGTAGTTGTCATAGGGGTCCCAGTGCAGTGCTTTCTCTGTGGACCCCTTGGTGAGAGACTGGGAGTTTGGGGAAGGGGGATGTGCGTTTGGTTGGCCAACCCAGCTTAGCCACTGGTGGTGACATAGTGTTGAGGTAGCCCTAGTTCTTGCCATGGGTGTCAAACTCGATCAAGTCAGGTGACACCACGGGACATTTTGCGGCGGTTTTTGCCTTTGTGGAGCCAGGGTGGGCATGGCCTGTGCGTGATGCCTCTGGCCCGCGGGCCACCAGTTTGACACTCCTGCACCGTGACTGACAGGCAGCATTTCTGATCAATTGGCCTTCAGGGGCCCACCCAGGGGTGGGATTCTACCAGTTTGGACTGCTTCAGGCAAACCGGTAGTTCCGGTAAACATTTGGCCCCGCCCACCCACCCCTGCTATTTCCTGTGCTTTGCTCCCTTGTTTTAGAGCAGTGGTCCCCAACCTTTTTTATGCCGCGGCCCGGTACCGGCATCAGCTGGGCGCCGCCATCTTGTTTTGATGAAAAAGTGCTTCCGGTGAGCTCACCGGAAGCACTTTTTCATCAAAACAAGATGGCGACGCCCAGCAAACCAGCGGCCCGGTAGGATTTGTTCCGCGGACCGGTACCGGTCCGCGGACTGGTGGTTGGGGACCCCTGTTTTAGAGCACGGCTGATTTGCGCAGCAGAGTGGTTTGCACACCTCAGCTGTTTTATTCACAGGGGCTGTAGTAGAAGGTAAGTATTAGAGCTGACAATGGGCTTTTTAATATGCTCACCAAACCGGTTGTTCCACTGGTTGAATCGCACCACTGGGCCCATTCCAAAAGAAAGGTTGCACACTCCGCCTGTTTGAGGTGGACAGAGGGGTGCTGACGTTTAAGTGAAGGGCCCTGGAGGGTCTGTCAACCGGGTCACTTGGTTAGTCTCTGTGGCAGTGTCCTTGCAAACTTTGGCCCCAACTGGTTCTCTTGAGCTGTTCTTCTCTGTGTCCTTCCATTTCTTTTCTCACCGAAGGAGAGCCCCTGTACTGGAGGAAGCCCCTCGGCCAGGGACTGGACCCAAAGCTGAGCATTATGAGTTTATTGGTTGTGTGAAGGCGGGGAAGATACATTCTGAAGCACTCTTTGTTTCTTTCTTGTCATGTTCTGGGGTGCTCCTAGCTGGAAGACCCAGTCAGTAGTCCCACATCACTTAACGTTTCTTTGACCTACCTTGACAATTTAGCCCCAGCTGCAAGAACAGCCAACTCAGCAGCCTCCCACCCAGGCAGGAGACAGTGCTGAGGTGAGGGAAGACGCTTCTCCATCAAGGTCAGAGAGGGGGCTTCAACCTTTGGTTTGTTACATGTCTTCCAACTTCCTCCTCCTCCTCCTTGAACGACAGTAAGGACGATCGTGTCAAAGCCTAGGATGATTTCCCCCCATTCTACAGGTGGGCCACCAGGACTTTCCCCCAACAGCCAGTCAGATTCGAGGTCTGTTGGGCCTCTGGTCAGCGTGAGGAGACTTTCGTTGATGGGATGGTTGGGTTCTTCAGGGAGAGGAATCGTAAACATCCATCCCGAGTCTTGGAAAAGTTGCAGAGCTCAGTTTGTTCAGTGAACAAAGGACAAGAATCACCTGGTGGGTTTGGATGATGTATTTACTGCTCGGCTGCCTGGACTTAGCTGACTTTCAGAAATTAGCTTAAAACCATCCACACGCAGTAATGAAATAAAAAATAGGTGCCAATTACTTCGATCAGAAACATTTCCAGTGCTGGAGGGGTCTGCAGTTCCACGCCCTGACCTCGAGGCCTGCTGGAGGAGCCTGTCTTGGTGGCCTTCTAAGACCGAAGGGGCTGGGGGAATGAAGGCTGCTTCATCAAAAGGAAGCAAGGTGTGACCAGGAGGAGGAGGAGGAGGAGGAGGAGGCACCGGCTGCATCTCCAGGATCTGAAATTTGTGTTCCTTTGGCAATTTCTGGGAGCCGGAGGTTGCCTGAAACACAGCACACAACTTTTAGGATAAAGCAGAGGTTTTTCTCGGGGAGAAGCCACCTTTGGCCTGAGCCTCTGCAGTGGACGTTGGATCGTCTCTTCCTCACAGAGACACAAGCACAGCTCAAATCTTCCAGTGGGCCAGTGGGCGGTGTGAGAAATACCTCCTGGGTCTCCCCTAAAATGGCATTGGGGCTGGGAGCTTGCTCTTTTGGGGGCAGGCAGGGCTGGCCTGGCTGGGCCTATTCAGGACTTAGGTAGAAAACCGCTTTCCAGGAGAGGCCGGTCTGGCGTTGAAGCTTCCTCTGGGCGCCTGTAGAGATAGGTTCAAATCCCCTTCTTCCATTCCTTTTGTAGATATAAATTGACGGTATTTCAATATTTTGGTAGCTAATTTTACAACCCTGACTATCATGTGACTTTAAAAACTGGAACTAATAAGATCCAGTTTTGTCTCAAGAGTGAAAGTTCCTGGTTTAGCAGATCACAATAATTGAGGAATTCTTGTTTTTCCTTCAGGTTTCTTTCCCCTTTTAACAAACTGGTTCAGTAGTTCTCACTTCAGCCACGAAGCCCCGTGAGGGGGGCATGCTGGTCCTCCTCCACTCCCTCTCTCCCCATGCACAGGGAGGCTGGTGGCCGCGTGGGGAGGGCGGAGGGCTGGGGTGTGCGCAGCCACTCGCGAGGTGTTTGGACCAGGCTCCAGTCTGCCCTTCCAGGCATGGCAGCCTCCCCCCATTGGCTCGACAGCCCTTGCCATCCTGGTGCCCTTGGGAGCCCTGGGGCTTGGGGCTTGCCCTAGACAGGGTGGCCTTTCTCATGGGTCACCCTCCCAGCTCTTTCCCATTGCTTTGGGCCAGTTTTGTGCATTGGTAGAATGTAGGTCTTGTGCCAGGTTACTCCTAATTCAGAGAGAGAGAGTGTCAGCTGGTGCTCCATTCAAAATCCAAGAAAGAAATACTTAGACTCCTTTACTTAGAGAAAAGATATCTTTTACTGGAAGTCAAGTGGTAGCAAGAAAACAATTCTGAATCTGAGAAAATAGGCGCGCAAATCACATATACAAAGTGATGGCAATGTTCCCACCCCCAATAGTTCAAATGGTTCTTCCAATTAAAAGTTGTGGATGTCATCATGTGGACATCTTCAGGTGGTGATGTCTGTTGTCCTTGGCATACTTTGATAAAGGTTTGCAGTTGCGCAGAGAAGAGAAAGCTAAGCAAGAAATAGAAACCTAAGCAAGAATGTACTCTCCCCCCTCCTCAGTTTATACAGTAGTAGTTGGCAACACCTCCAGCTCACTTCCCATACTTTCCCCCCCTCCTCCCCCCGTTACTTAGGGCAGCCGAAAGATGCAAAGCAAAGGGAGAAAATCTTGAAGGCTGACAGAGAGATTGGTGGGCTTGATTCTTCTCGGGGGGGAAGAGCCTCTCTGGGGTCTTTCCCCAGTTTTCCCCCAGATCCCAGAGGTTGGTCAACTCTTGCCATCTTGGGTGAAGATGTGTCTCCCTGGGACTTCCTTCCCTCCCTCCAAGGAAACCACCCATGGCCTCTTCTCCCTCCCCAGCCGGAAACCCACAACTCCCCCGGCCCACTGGCGTGACTTTATTTCCAACCTCTTCCTTTCCCTTCTCTCTTTTCCTTCTCTCTAATTTGGGGGCTGTCTGGCAGCATGTCCCCATGTTCGAGAGGAGGTGGGGGTCCCCTCATCCCCCCCCCCATAGCAGGGAGGCTGCTGTCTCAACATCTTCCCACCACAGTCCTGGGCAGCAGCCGCTCGACTCATCAGGCTGCTGCCCCTCAAGGCAATATTCTCCCTCCATTTGAGCAATATTCTCCCTCCATTTGCTGAGTCCAGCCAGCACCAAGGCAGCCATGCCAGTCCCTAAAACCTTATGCCACTTTCAGCTCTTGAGGGAAGGCCAAACCAGGTTCTTCCTTTGCCCTGAAGGCAGAGCCACTGCTCTGGTGGGAGGACAGGATGGCGGCCAGGCAGATCCTTGCCCATTCAGGCAAGTTTCAGCCAGCTCCGTCAGGAGGTAGAAAGCTCTAGGAGATCTGCGGCTTGGAAACCCAACAGCACCAGCCGTGGTGAGATGACCTCCAAGCCTCTTGGCTTCTGGGCCATGGACGACTTTGGCATTGCGAGAGCTGTGGCTCCTGCAGCTTTCCCAACAGCCTTTCCCATGGCTTCAGGGACATCTGGCCATGATCTTCCGAGATCCAAACTTTTGCCTCCTCTTCTGCCTCCCTCTTGGAAGGCTCAGGGTGCAGAGGGCTGGTCAGGTCTTCACCTTTCCAACAGAAGGGTCCCAGCAGAAGAGGGGGAGGGCAGAGAAAGGTCCTCCCAACTCAAGGCCTGGAAGCTACAAGCCAGAGGTCCCAGGTGCCTTCATGGTTTCCCTCACAAGCTCTGGAGCCACGGGGTTCGGCGGGGTTTCCGCTGTTTGTTTTCCTTCTGAGGCTGCAGGCAATCTTCAGCTTCCACTTGGCGAAATGTTCTGGCTTTTCCAGCTGCCTCCCTGGGATGACGGGAGGCCTCCGAGAACCAGGGCTTCAATAGCATGGCGGAAGGCTGGTTAAAGAGGGTGGGGTGAGGCTGCTCACCAGGGAAGAGCATTTCAGGCTTGGAGCATTGGAGGGGGAAAGAGTCCCACCCTTGCACGAATGGCTCTGGGCGGAATGGCTCTGGCCCTGGAAGAGCATTGTACAAAATGCAGGGTGGGGGGCAGGCAGTTAGGGGCGCACTCAGCCCATGTGCTCCATGGATGGAAACTGAACAAGGAGAGATTCAACCTGGAAAGAAGGAGGAACTTTCTGACAGTGAGAGCAATCAAGCCATGGAAGAACAGAAGTTGCCCTCGGAAGTTGTGGGAGCTTCATCCCTCGAGGCTTTCAAGAAGAGACTGGACTGCCATCTGTTAGGAATGGTGTAGGGTCTCCTGCTTGGGCAAGGGGGGGTTGGACTAGATGACCTACAACAGGGGTGTCCAACCTTGGCAACTTTAAGACTTGTGGACTTCAACTCCCAGAATTCCTCAGCCAGCTTTGCTGGCTGAGGAATTCTGGGAGTTGAAGTCCACAAGTCTTAAAGTTGCCAAGGTTGGACACCCCTGACCTACAAGATCCCTTCCAACTCTGATTATCTGTTATCTGTTATGGACCCACATTGTCCATTGGAATGCATCCCAGTGCAACTCATGGGGCTGGTGCTCACTTTTACGCCCTTCATGGCCTGGCGACTCTCGTCTCTCCCCGGTGGTGCCTGCCTGTCCCGTGAGCCCTGATAGGAACAGCCTGCTCTGGATCCCATCTGGTAGGAAGAGTGCCTTTTCTGTGGTGGCCCCCACCTCTGCCACGTCGGCTCTCCCAAGATCAGCCTTGCCGTGAGCCCGCTTGGCCTTTGGGACCCAGCCAGTAAAAGGGCTTTGCCATCCAATGGGGAGCCCCGATAAGCCTGGCTCAGCCCATGTCGCGGCTTCTTGGAGTGGTTTGTGAGTGTCTCACTTGCGACTTTTGCTGTCTGTGTTTGGGGTGACCTGTTGAGACGCCGTTTTTTGCTCTTCATTAGTAGCCATCCAGAGTCCCCTAGGTCAGGGGCCTCCAACCTTGGCAATGTAAAACCTGGTGGACTTCAACTCCCAGAATTCCCCAGCTGGCAAAGCTGAGTTGAAATCCACCAGGCGTCAAGTTGCCAAGGTTGGAGGCCCTGCCGTAGGTGATTCAGGTGGCCATAGGAAAGAAATACAAATGAGGTAGTTTTTTGGGTGGATGGGGGCATGTCCTTCAAGTATCCTGGGGAATCCAAATTGGGGATACGCAAAGCTCCTTGATCCAGGAATGGGACCTTCGCTTCTGGCCCGATCCCTCCCTGAGTTGGCATCCTCTGGAAGTCAATTCTTGCAAAGTGCAAATATTCTGATTCAGGTGCCTTGTTTCAGGGCTGGACCCTTCTTCCCAAGACTCTTTGGAACCATCTGGGTGGAAGGTGCGAGAGATTGCCGGGGGTGGGGGAGGACGGTGGGCTGAGAAAGGAAGGGGTCATGGATGCAAAGCGGATCCTTTGGCAGCCAGACCCCAAAAGCGGCAGCAGCGGCAGCCCAGCCCAGATGGGGAGAAACCTTTCCGATCCCTCTGAGGCTCCGCTGTTAACTTACAGCCGGCAGTTCCTCTTGCAGCGTCCGGATGCAGTATTGATCCTGGACCAGCCTTAGACACTCCTTCCTGAGGCCTGCCTTGTTTCTGCTCCCATGATCTCAGCCAAATCTGTGGTGCTTGCTGGGACCCCGGAGCAACCTGGGAATTCTCCCCGGAGCAGCAGGGCTGGGAGGGAAAGGGGGTTGACTGAGATTTTGGGGGATTCCCAGCTCCCTTTTCTAAACCATGTGGGTCTCTAAAGGTGTAGACTGGATGTCCAATCCGAGGGCAGAAATAGGCGAGAACTTGGCCTGGAGCTTTTCCCATCCCCGGAGGGATGTCTGGGTGGTATCCAGGGAGCTTTCTGGGCCAGAATGAGGCCTGGCGTCGTTCCTTCCTCTCCTCCGGCACCATTGGGAGACGTGCTTTGTCCGAAGCTTTGAAAGGCACCTTCCGTTCTCTGGCAGCCCCTGCACATCCCGATTCCCGGGCTAAAGCCACAGCCAGGGATGTGGCCAGACTATCAATGTGCAAATCTGCAAAAGCTTCTGCAGGAGAGCTGGGCTTTCCACAAGCACCACAAATCCCCTGGTTGTTTTTTCAGGGTTTTTGCATGAGCCTGGAGCATCTGCTTTAAAAATCACCCTCAATGCGTTTCTTTAAAGCCGCCGCGCCTTGTCCCAGGCTTTGCACAGAAGGCTGAGAATGGAGGGGCTGCTTTAATGAGCGGAAGGGAGGCCTCCTGCTTGTGCAAGGTCCAGAGGACTTCTTCCAAATCTGTTGTGCCTGAAAGAGGACCATGACCCCCTCCTGCCTCTGAACGGGGGCAGGGCTGGTGCTGACCATTTCCTGGGTCAGGAAAGATGCCACAAAGGGGGCTGAGTCAGTTGCTGCTGCCCCCCCCCCACCGCTCTCCCTTGGGATTGTTTCAGGAAGGAGCCAGGTGAAGGAAAGGCAGCGCCGGCAGTGCAGCTTTGGGGGTCCAACAGGGCTGGGCTGTCTTGGGGGTGGGGGAGGAGGCTGGCGAGGCCCTTTTTCTCTTGCAGAGGCCCAGCCTTGCGGGGCTGGCAGAGGAGCCTTGAATTCATAATGGGGAGCGGCCATGGCTGTTATCTCTCTGCGCTGCGCTGCTGGAAGGGAGTCTTATCTCTTGCTCCAGGGCCCCCTGGGGGAAACTGGCTGGCAGAGGGAATAAACGAGATTTCCAAGGAGGCTGGCCCAGCGCCCCCCCAAATAAAAGCTTTCAGAGGCAACCTTGCCCTGCCTTCCCCAAAATGCCGCATCCAATCCCGGCTGGGCCTTCGGAAGGAATCAATAAACCTTTGGATCCCAAGATAATCCAGCTAGAAATGTCCTCCTCCTTCAGGGAGCCTCCTGGGGGAGGAGCAGAGCAGAGCTGGGCAGGGGAAGGGCAGGTTTCTGGCATTGCTGGGGGTGGGGGTTTGTGTGCTGACGTTGGAAAGAATCCATCTGCAAGTCCCATTGCACCGACTGCCTCCATTTGAAAGTCTTAATTGAAGATCCGTAGCGGTGGCACGTACACACACCCGATTACAATAAAACAATGCAAATTATATTTAGCAACGCCAGGAAAGAAGGACCAATTTTTAAAAGGTACCCTCGATATTCATCAACCCCCTGAAAAACCGTAGGAATGAGAAGGAAAATCTCCTGGTGCCTACAGGAGATGCAAAGTGGATGCCAAGCAAGTTTCTTTGGGAAGGGCACTGCCCGGCCAGGGTGGGAGCTGCTCTTGAGGAGATCACGTCTGGTTAGTGCTCCCCCTCCCCCGCCCTGATATGACCAGTAGGAGGAGGAAGAAGTCATAACCAAGGTACTCGGTGTGGTATTTGTGGTTTGCTAGCCCAGCATATTGTCAGCTGCTCCTCCCCAACACAGTAACACACCAGCTTTTGTGATGCAAACGTGGATTTCTCCTGCTTACCTCTGCTTACCTTTTCTCTGGACATGAACCGCCCAGGCATACCCCAGGGTCAAAGGTGGCAATACCTCCGAACGCTGCTGGCCTTCGCAGGGCACCGTGTCCGTCCCTTGGGCCCTCAGCCCGGATGGCTAATGAGCCGCCTTGATGGGGATGTTGGGGTGAACGAGACTGGCCTTGGGGGTGCTTTGGGGTGGGGTCATGCTTGGCACCTTTGGTTTTAGGTTGCATTGTGTGAGAAGGGCAGTCGCCATACAAATGGATGAGGTCGGATCAGTGGGTTGCTCAGATCAGGGCTCAGGTTGCTTCGGCCAAAGGAAAGTCCAGCCACCCACTCGGGGTCATTCGGGGCCTGGGGCTTCTGCCAGTAAGGAAAGTGGGCTGTTCAGGGTGCTGGTTGTTGTTTTTTTTCCAGTTTTTTCCCCCTGTTTTTAGATCTTTATCAAATCTAGAATGTATTTGCGCTATGAAAACCAATTCATCCTTATACCTTGCTCTTCCAATTCTTGCATGGATTTAAGTTCACCCTTTCCATTCAGTATCTCCCCATATCTAACTGTTGGTTCCTTTTTATATGTTATTGGATATGAAAAGGCTCCAATGGTAGATAACCAAAGTGGAATTTTTAAGTAATGTTGGTTTTTAAGCTTCTCCCAGTTTAATAGCAACGTGTCTTGGATAAAATGTCTTCTAAAATACCTCTGTGTTTTGGTTCCCTTGTACCAAGGGAAAGCATGCCATCCCAACAGCAAATCATGTCCTTCTAAAGTCAATAATCTACTCTTCCTTAGCGTTATCCATTCCTTTACCCACATCAAGTTTGTCGCCTGATAATATAATTCCCAATTAGGCAGGCCAAATTCTCCTCGTATTCTTGCATCTTGCAACAGTTTAAGCTTTATTCTTGCTTTCTTTCTCTGCCAAATATATTTCAACACTGTTTTATTTAAATCTTCAAAATACTCTTTCCCTAACCTGATTGGAATTGTCTGGAATAAATATAAAATTCTAGGTAATATATTCATCTTAATTGTTGATGG
The DNA here is from genome assembly GCF_049901735.1 of Notechis scutatus. Classification (NCBI taxonomy): domain Eukaryota; kingdom Metazoa; phylum Chordata; class Lepidosauria; order Squamata; family Elapidae; genus Notechis; species Notechis scutatus. The sequence continues at coordinate 12,389,767 of NC_142021.1, read as the reverse complement.
GGGGGGGGGTGCTGGTTTTGATTGGAAGCATGCTGGTGGCACTGGCTGGCCTGTTGCAGTGGGGCTGGTTTCCCCTTGGGGCTCACAGGTTTTGCTTTTCTGCCAACATGTTCCTGACTGGTGTGATGTTGTATGAGCATGTGCTAAGGTGTGCAGTTGACAGGCCAGTTGCAGCTGCGTGTTACTGCTAATTTAGTTTTGGTGTTAATGAATATGTAGCTTGTTCAGTAGCAACCACCTGAGGAAAAAATTAATTACATTTTGAGACAACCTAATTTGGTATCGTGGCTCACCCTTTCGAAAGACCATGATCAAAAGAGGCTGCGGTATAAGCTTAAGCACGGGGGGAGGGGAGCCTCGGAATAGAGTCAAGGAGGTCAAGATAGTATCTGTTGTAAGCCCAGGATTGCTGTATTTTCTGCTCTGGAGCAGGATGGTTGTTCCAGCAGTCTCTGGATTGCACAAGGAATGTGATGCCTTGAAGGGAAGTGTGTGGGAAGAAGGCTTGTTTGTGGAGCCTACCACATGCCCAGGGCCTGGCCACACGCTGAGCACCTAGGGCCAAAGGCCTCCTGTACCCAGCAAACAGGTTGGGCCTGTTTTGGCCAAGGGTTCGATGGGGGAAGAGCAGCCCTTGCTTCTCCTCCTTCGGATCCTGGCCAGAGGCAGAGAGTTTGGGTTTCCTGGATTTTCTTGCCTTTCCCACCTGTTCAGAAGGGTTTCTAGCCAAAGTGCAAAAGGTGAACTTCATATGAAATTAAATACAAATTTACATGTTTACCTGGAACCCCCAGACTCTCAGAGAAAAGTAAACGTGAGGAATTCCAAAGTTGCGCAGCCAAAATCTGCCAGGTTTGGAGGGCAGGAAATATTCTCTGCTCACAGAGAAGCTCAGCTCTGTTTTATCTCTGGGCTGCCAAGTGCCAATTCTGTCGAGTCACCGTTGAGGAAAAGCAGAGCAGCAAGTGAGAAGCACAGAGTGGAGCGGGGTGTGAAGAGCCCCCCCCCCCATACAGCAGTAGCCTCAGCCCAGCCTCCTGGCCCACCTGGGTGTGTTGTTATTCCAGCACTGAACTGGACTTCATACGTTATAAAGACGGACAATACTTGAGAACTGTTGCATGGGAATTTCTCCTGTGCTGGCTCAGGAATTGGGGGAGTTTGAAGTCCACAGGCCATAAAGTGCTTGCACTCGCCCCCCCTCCCCGGTCAGAGGGGAGCGAGGAGGGGAAGGGGCTGCCCTCTGTCTCCAAGTCAGACGTCTCCAAGGCAGGGCAAAGCCAGCGCCTTTAAAGACCTTAAATAGGCCTTAAAATCCGGTCTGCGGAAGGCAAGTGAGCAGGGGAGGGGGCTCCAGGCGGCTTTTAGGGAATCTCTAAACCAGGGGTGTCCAACCTTGGCAACTTTAAGACTTGTGGACTTCAACTCCCAGAATTCCTCAGCCAGTTGCCAAGGTTGGACACCCCTGGTCTAAACCCTCCTCTAAAATTAGACCTTCGGCACCCCCGTCAGTGCCCGGCCGGTTCCTGGCGGCATCCTTCCTGGGGCTCCGAGGTGAACAGAGGAGGCAGCCGAGTATCTTTTAAACTGGTCCCAGATCTAGGATCTGCCAGGTTAGAAACCCAGTGCCTGCCCCGTAAGCCCAGACCCTCCCTCCCTTCCTGAGCGGATTCCCCCCTTTCTGGAGCAGATGCCCGCCTGCCCTTGGGAGCCCAGGAAACGCCGGGATGGCTTTCCGGCCGATGCCAGCACGATAGAAAGAAGCCGGCTCAGGAAGCGGCAGCAGCATGTGAGTTGTGCCTTGTGTGGGTGTGCGTGGGGGAGGGGGGGGGGGACGGGGATCAAGCACAGCTTGTTCCCTGGAGGCCTTCCTCCTCTTTCCAGCTTCTGTGCCTGCTCTGGGAGCTTCTGGAGCCCCCCCCCCTCCCCCAGCAGCCGCCTTCCTGGTTTCCCTGCCTCTCCTTGTTTTTCTTAGGGAAAGGGTTACAAAGCAATTGGGGGTTTCACGCTCACGGAGGCCGCAGCTGTCTTGGAGTTTGGGAAGAAGTTTTATTCCGTGCCTCCCCTTCGTCAACTATATCCTTGCACCTCCTGCGTTGTGCTATAATCCATCCTGTTGGGTGCAAAAGCCCGGTGGATCCTGCCTCCACCCATTACGCAAAGCGAGGAGGCCACTGAGGCTCAAGCGGTGCCTTGCGGTACTTGCTCCTGGGTTGCAGCTGATGGGAGACCTGGGGGCTCCTCGCCTGTTTCAAGGGCTCTCAGCCTCCTCCGGGCTGCTCCCTTGTCCCTGGCGGCGGCTTCAACAAAGGGCCCTCAGAGCAGGACGGTGGGAGGCTCACGTGGCCTTTGCCGGCGGCAGAGGGAGAAGCGCCTCCTTTCTTGCAAAGGCCGGTCCTGCTCTTACGTTGCTGGTTGAACAGAGCCAATGGGCAAATGGGGGGCAACAAGGTCAGGGGAAAATGCCATGAAAATGTATATCTTGTTTCCTGCCAAGAGCAGCAGCAGTAGCAGGCGATCCTGTGCTAATGGGCAGAGGTCCTGAAACCTTACGCAGCCAAAGCCGGTGGGCGGATCCCATGGATGGGGACGGATGGGCGTGAGACTTTCCTCTACCACCATCCCAGTTGTCACCTGTGGGGATGGCGATGGAGATGGCCCTGGTGCCCAGCAGGCATCGCAAAGGGCCTGTGGGACCCCTTAAGGCTTGTGGAGGGAGAAAGTGATGCCAACGGGCTGCGTCCCATCCGCCTTTGGGTGCCCCGTGCAGCTGCTGGCAACACCTGGATTGTCATTTTCTGGGGCAGCCACAGATTGCAGAACCACTCCAGGGGTTGACCCCCTATTCCTTTCGGGGGGGGGGTTGCTTCTCAGAGCCTCTTTCTCCTACAACAAACGATCTCACTGCTGTGGCGTTGAGAAAAAAGCAGGCTGGATCCGAGGACGAGCACAACGGGTGGGGTTGGGCCGCCCCAAAGAAAACCCCAGGTAAGGGAGGCCAAGGGGACCTGGGGGCCCACCTGGAGCCTCCCTGGCCGTTTCAGCAGGGACTCTGGGCCGAGGGGGCTTGAGAGGCGTCTAAATAATTCATGCAGGAATTGAGAATCCATCACTGCAGCCTGCTTGACCACCATTAGCTAAAAATGGAAAAATTGGCTTCTGTGCTGCCCTGTAATTCTCTGGATCAGGAAGACGTTCCGTGCTCCTGGCCCTGCCAGCTGGAACCAGCTGCTTCTTTTTGCAGGCATTGCCTATTGCCCAACTTGAGGTAGGCCACATTTTCCATAGTTGGCAGGGATGGTTTTAGTATTTGGGGTGTGGCTGCTGAGGGGGAAGCTCTTCAACTACTCTTGTTATTTATTGTTGTGTCAGTCGTTTGAGACGCTTCGTGCTCTAAAATGTAACATGAAATATACTTTAATTCAGTAAATTTTCAGGAAGCATTTAGTCATGGGAAAGAAAGATGATTTCTTTTCAAAAAAGTACTGGTCAAGGGAAGTGGTGGACATCCATAGAGGCCGCCCTGCAGTGCTGGGCACTGAGTTTGCTCTCAGCATATTACGCCAGCTTACCTGAAGAGGAGATGCGGGCAATTTGGAAGTGAGATGTTCAACCGTCCATTGGGCCAGAAGTTATCAATTAAGTTATTTAGTGGAAGGGACCACGGCCCATGACTTGGTGTCTCCACAATGTGCTTTCCCTCCTGGCCTCTCCCAGGGGAAGCGAAGTCCTCCCACCCAATTTGGCCTCTTCTACCTTGGTACAGGCTGGTTTCCTTGCTCCTGCTGGCTCTCTGTGAGTGTGCAGTCTTTGTAACTTGAGAGAGGGCTACCTCCGCCTTTCTGGGCCCAGCCCAGGACCCAGCTGCTAGTGGTATCAACCACGGTTCCCACCAAACCGCCCCTGCTCTGTTTCTTCTGTAGTGGTGGCAACCATTCTCCATCCTTGGAGGGTAAGGTCTGTCACAGGAAACAGCAGGAAGGATGAGGATGAATAAAGGGCACTTTTGCTGCTGTAGCACAAGAAACAGACCCATGATCTGCAGAATGGGTCTGCCGCATTAGGTTGTGGGCAATGGGCTTTTGTCCCCTCTGAGGAGACCGATATGCAGCCTTCTCCAGAATCGGGCCATGCTGTGCTGAGTGCATCAAGGCCAGGGCTTGCAAGGTGGTGGAGCACGAGCCACAGGGGCCTTCGGGCACCACTTGCAAGGGAGCCTGGAGGGCAGACGTTTGTAGCAGTGATCTGCCCCCTGCCCCCCATTTTCCCTCCTCTCCGACAGTTTGAGTTGATGATATTGGTGAAAACCCCTTTTATGTTCTCCCTGTCAGTTGCAAGTAGAGGGTCCATTGGATCGACCCCTTCAGCAACTCCCTCTGTGGACACCTGGATCATCTGGCTGGAGAGGGAGGAGGCAGAGGGGTCTAGGCTGTATGGTACATTAGAGGCTCTAGTCCAGGGGTGTCAAACTCAAGGCCCGGGGGGGGGGGGTGGATCTGGCCCACGAGGTATTGAGATCTATCCCATGGGCCTGCCCTGGAAACAGCAAAGAACTGGCCTGTGCTGCCCCTGCCAGCAAAAACGGAGCTCGGGAGGGCCATGCGCCGTTTTCAGCTGCAACAGCCCCCTGCAGCCTCCAGCAAAAACAGAAGCCAAAAATGGATCCTTGAGCTGGTCACGCCCACCTTGGAGAAGGGAGTTAAATGGAAGGGTTGCTCTACTTTTGCACAGGAGCAAGTGATTGTGTCCAAAACTTGAAATGCATGCTGGTGGTTCGCTCTAAAGAAATACCTTGCAATTCCGGGTAGCCTCTGATAGCCACCATGGGCGGGTGGAAAGGCCAGGCTTGGCCACTCTGCTGCCTTACAGTTGGTCCAAGCAGGAAGCTCTGGCTTGTGTCCTGTCCTCCCTTTGACCTCGAGCGTTCACTCACTAAGTTCCTCGCCTTGACATCCCTGAGTCCTGCCTGTCTTGGTCAGGAACACCGGCTGGCTGCTTGTCCCTGGGCTGGCCACGAAGGAAGGCCGGGAGAGACTCCCGAGGGCTGAGAGAGGCTGCCTAGACGGGTCAGTTCATATGGGGTGGGGGACAGCAGCTGGTTTGTCCTTTGCACCCCTGGCCAGGAAAAACAGAGTTGGTTCCCGCTGTGTTTGCTTCAGGTTTCCTGTCATGAATTTTGCTTTGTGCTGTTTTAATGATGTTTTTCCAAGAGCAACTGGAGTGTTAATACACGGGTGTATTAAAGCAATTTATATCAGCTGCATCGGTTAGTTTCTGAGCTTGATTAAAAGTGTTAATCTGGTCCTGAATCATGTAGGGTTGGGAAACGGATGGGTGGATGAATGTGTCAGCTTTATTTTTCCAATCAAACTAGTTTCTTCTTGGTTTTGCATTTCAATGACTCTGCAACAAATCTACATGGCAATTAATCTATATTTTTCCTATTACGGTTTTTTAAAGTAATATATATGTGTTTGCAGGCAATTACCTTAAGGCCTTTTTGTGGATTTTTCCCTAAAATGCTTTTTATTTTTTTTAATCCTTTAAAAAAAATAGTAGAGAACTTGTGGGCTAAAATTTGGAAACCAAATCCTGCAACTCAATTTGTGTATTTGTTCTGTATATCTGAATGACATAGGCTTCCATTAGAAAGCAAGCAGAATAAAATTGTCTTCTCTTCCCTTTGAAGGGGAATTTACAGGCTGCTGCGCCGCCGAGATAAACCTCTCCCTCTGCTTTGTTCTGTGGGTTGAGAGGAGGGGCTGACCCCCAGAATCTATCTTTGGGGGGGGGCCTCTGTGTGTGTGTGTGTGTGTGTGTGTAATGAATGTGCCCAGGCCACCTCCTTGGTTTCAGGGTTGTCTTTTTCGGAAGGCGGTTTAGAAAAAGGAAGGGGGGTTTCTGCTGGAGTCTGCTAGTTCAACCTTAATTTCTTTGTAAACAAACCGAAGCTGAGGTTTTTGCCCTTTTAGTGTGATGTTTTGTGCAGTCTTCCTGCCTGGAAAAGTAGGTGTGAGCACTTGAAAGTCTTTTGCAATTTCCTGCCTGACATTTCATTTCATTTCATCGCTGTGCACAGGCACACACACACACCCCCAGCCCCCCTCCTAGCCCTGGGCCAGCCTGCCTCTGGGAGGAGCCGCCTCCGTTGCTTGTCAGGCTTTGGCCTGGAGGGTCTTTCCAGCGCTCGCTGCCACCCCGCTCCCGGGGCGGCTGGGCAGGGCAGAAAATCCCTCCCAACAGCAGCAGGAGCGGATAAAGGCAGGTGGCATCTACGGCAGGGCCTCCAGGCCTGGTCTTGTGGACGCGGCTTTGCTGGTTTGAGGAATTCCGGGAGTTGGTCTACAAATCTTAAAAGTTGCCAATTTGGAGACCCCCTGATCTGCCGGATAAAAATTCTCTCTCCTGCTTTTAATTCTCTCCACTGGGCAGCTCACCCTCCCCTCCGCTCCCCTGCTTCCTGCAGAGCCTCGGCTGCCCTCGCTTGGTGCCCTGCTGGTAGCTTGTGAACGCCGTCCAAGTCCTGGTGCCGAGGGGTCCTTTGGGGATGGGCCCCCTCTGCCCTTCAGTGCCGAAGGGGGGGGAGAGAGGGGGAAGAACAGCTCCAGGGAAAGCTTGAAATGCAAATGGGGTGGTGGACAGATGGGATTGCATTAGATTACAGGTGTCTGGCTGGAAACATGATACGTTCAGACTGCCTGCTCAGCCGAGCCAGCCCATGGAGCCGCCGCCTTCCCCGAAGGAGGAGGAGGTTTTTCCTGACTCCCAAGGAGACTTCGGCTCTTCCAAGGCCAGGCCGACTGCCCCTGCCTAAGTGGGCGCCTCTGGGTTAAGGCACAGCCTTTGACCAAGGTTTGTTTCCCCAAAAGCACCCACGAACAGCTGAGACAAAACTGCCCAGCCCTGAAGGGCACCTTTGGCCCTGCATGCACGGAGTTGGAGGCTTTGCAGAAAGAAAAATTTCCGACTAATAATGGTATTATTTGAAAAAAAAGCGGGGAGATTTCATAGGAGCACTGGGGGTGCCATGCAGCTTCGTGCATCGGGCAGGCGAACAGCTGGGGCAACAAGAATAAGGGAGGGTCTGCTTATCGTCCGATGGTTTTGAGGATGCTGCATGGGCCGGGCTGAGCAAGGCTGGGGGGCAGATACCTACTAGGTCAGGAAAAATGGCCCGAGGCCAGCGGTTTGTTACAATAACCAGGCAAAAAAGGAAGTTTACCACTCCCTTCTCTCAAAAGCTGAGGATTTGGTCCATTGTTCATTGAGGAGGAGAAAGAGGCACAAGAATCGAACTTTGCTTTGACTATAAATAAGTCCAGTTGCTGGATTTCTGCTTTAATAGTAAACAGTCCCAGAGATGCCTCTTTGAATCGCTGCCGGCAAAGTGTCTGCTTCTCTTCTCTTCTCTTCTCTTCTCTTCTCTTCTCTTCTCTGTCTCTCTCTCGGTCTCTCTCTTTCTCTCTCTCTCTCTCACACACACACGCACGCACGCACACAGAGTTGATCTGTGCTTATATTGTGGGAGTTTAGGTTATTCTGCTGAGTCTACCCTCCGTCTGAAACGTAAATGCCATACCTGTGGAAAAGGGGGATTTTATCCACAGATGCTCTAAGCCAGGGGTGTCCAACCTTGGTAACGTTAAGCCTGGAGGACTTCAACTCCCAGAATTCCCCAGCCAGCAAAGCTGGCTGGGGAATTCTGGGAGTTGAAGTCCTCCAGGCTTAACGTTACCAAGGTTGGACACCCTGCTCTAAGCCCTTCCTGCTTGTAGTGAGTTACCCACCTCAGGGTAGGGTAGATGCTGTTGATTGATGGTTGGCTTCTCAGCCCCGGACCAACCTTACAAAGCTGTCTTGGAAACAGTTAACATGAAGCAGCTCCTGCCGTAGCACTGATAGCCTTCAACTAGGCAGACTCCGCTAGCTAATCTTCAGGGTGACGACACTGAACAATTCCACAGGAGAAGGTAGTAGTCTCCCTTCCCTGAGGCAGGACTTGGTAGCTGCGCCACGAAAACCAGCAAGCAGGATATTCTGGAGGGTGTAAAACTATGATTTGTGTTCCAAGGCTTTGCTGCCTGAGCAGATTTAAAGGCTTTTCCTTCCTCTGTCTTACCTGTTGTGTAGCAAACCGTTCCAGCTTCCTCAGAAAGGCCTTGGGACACCTTACCTGGGTTTTTATTTCTGACTTGCCACCTGTTAACAGCCTCAGTGCTAGCTTGGTTGCGGTCCAACTCTTTCTTTCTCATTTCATCACAGACTTCCCTTCGCTCCAGAGACAACAAGCATGCCCAGCTATCTCAGCTTTCCGATAAAGTTGTCCAATTGTCCATTTTTAAGATCTCTATTTTAGATCTTCTTTAGATCTCCATTTCTTTTAGATTGTCCTCTACAACAGGGGTCCCCAACCCCCGGTCCGCGGACCGGTCCCGGTCCGCGGAACAAGTCTTACCGGGCCACTGGTTGCTGGGCGCCGCCATCTTTTTTGGTAAAAGTGCTTCCGGTGAGCTTTTCCAGGTAGAAAGCTCACGGAAGCACTTTTTCATCAAAAAGATGGGCGGCAGCCTCGGTGAGCTTTTCTGGGAGAAAGCCATTTCTACCCGAAAAGCTCACGGAGCATGCGCCGCCATCTTTTTGACGAAAAAGATGGCGGCGCCCAGTTGATGCCGGTACCGGGCCGCGGCGCCCAGCTGATGCCGGTACCGGGCCGCGGCGTCAAAAAGGTTGGGGATCACTGCTCTACAACTCTTAAGTTTGATGGTGAAACTGAAAGGCTGGTTCTACCCAGAAACAGTCTCTCCATTGCTATGTCAACTACAGGCAAAAGAGCCGGCCTGGACTTTGATAGTTGGCTGCCTTCTAGCATAATCCTTGTGCCTGATGCCTTCCCATTGGCTTCCCTGCCTGATGACTCACTTTCTCCAGGAAATTTAAGTGGCATCTGGTCACACCTGTTGTGTTGCGCAATTTCTCAAGAAACGAGTAGTTCTTTCTGAGGCTTCCGAAGAACAGCCTGCTGGCTGCCATCATCATGAAAGGACCCACCCCACCCTGCCCCGCCTCACCCTGCAATTTTTTGGAAATCACACGTAGCTTTCTTTCAGATTCCTCCATTCCACACAACCGCTTAAGAAGCCGGATGATCGGTGGCATCTGGCCCCTCTGAGATTAGCCAACTTAAACCCAGTCTGCTGGCATTGTAAGCAGTCACATGGCACCTTTTTCCACGTCCGGTGGCTTTGCCCAAAAACCAAGAAATATTGGATAAAAATAAGAACATGGATAAAAGAAATTACGACCTTTCAGATAGAATTTAAAGCAGAGATTTTCCTATTGGGGATAATAAAAGGAAATTACACAAAAGAGATAAAATATTTAATTTTGCACATAATCACTGCAGCAAGACTAGCGCTCGCTCAATGCTGGAAAGGAGACTTCATGCCAGAAGAGGGTTTAATAATCCAAAAAAATCTACAATTGCACTGAAATGGATAAGCTTACTCTAAAATGTTAAAAACAGGAAGACTCAAAGTACTATACAGTTTTGGAAAACCGGTACAAGGATAAATGACAGAAATAAGTGAGTAAATAAATAAGGAATGAATAGTACAAGAAGGATAATGTACGAGAATAACCAGGAATATGAAATAGGTATGGGAACAATAACTGATATATATATATATACACCGTCAAAATGGCCTGTAACGTTGTCTTAATGAGTTGTATTGTATTTTAGATTTGATGTTTTGAAATGTTTAATAGAGTTTTTTTTTTTTTCAAAAAAAAAGAAGAAGCCGGATGCTAAATTAATCACTTCCATAGGTTGTATTTTGCTGGTAGCTACTACGAATATCTATTGCCACCATTTCCACCCCCACTTTTCATCGTGGGGCAGGGAAGAGCAAAGAAGTTGAACACATTTTGGACCGGGAGGGCTGCCCAGCCACCGATCTCAGGAAGCAGCAGAGGCCACCCCTCTGGCAGATTTTTAGACCAGAAAGAGATTTTCAGCAGGAATGGACATTCTCCAGTGCTACATCCACCCGTAGGGATGAATGCTGGTATTGCAAGAGCCACTGGAGTTGAGAAGCCGGAGGTCCCACAGCCACCATCTAGTCCAGGGGTCTCCAACCTTGGCAACTTTAAGCCTGGAGGACTTCAATGCCCAGAATTCTGGGAGTTGAAGTCCTCCAGGCTTAAAAGTTGCCAAGGTTGGAGACCCCTGCTCTAATCAGTCACCAGTTATCAGGGCATTCCCCCCCCCCACACACACACATACTTATTTACCTCCCACCCATCCTAGATGGGATTTTCTTGAGCTTAGAATCAATAAGAGATTGCCATATTGGATTGCCCCCCTCCCACCTGCTGCCACCTCTGGTGAAAACGCTCCTCCCGGGTTCCAGCTGATGGGAGTTGGGTGCTAAAGGCTCCTGTTGGTTGCACAGGGGTTTGTGTCAGAGTCGCTCTTGCTGGACTCTGCACTGGGAAGCAGATTTGCTGAACAGCCCCAGAATCTGCTGCCTGCTGCTCTGACCATATCTTAGCTCTGGCAATCTGAACTGAACCTGCTGGTGAGAACGCAGCAGGGACAGGAAAAAGCTTGCAGAACAGCTGCTCATGTGAAAGTGGCTTTGGCAGGGGGTGACAGGCTGGGCTTCCTTCCAGAGAACTGCACAACTCGAAGCTTCTCGTCCAAGAAGCCCAAAGCAACCCCTTAAAGGGGCCCTTCAGCTGGTCAGAAACCCTCATTTTGGCTGGGTGGAGCAGTTGGCAGAGAGGGATGATGCCCAGGAGCCTGGCCTGGCCGGCTACCAAGATGGTCCGGTGGGCTGTGTTAAATACCCAAGCGGAGGGATCTCGCTGTGTGCAGGATTGCCTTCTCCAGATAGCCCGACTCTTTGGAAATCATCCTCGTCGTCATCATAAAAAGACGGTGCATAGGAAGTCAGCCACAAGGTGTCGAAATGCGGCAGTTTGAAATGCTGGCAAACTTTTTGAATGCTTGGAATCTGAGGTTGAGTAGAATATCTTTCTCATTATTAGTGGTAAACTCACTTATACACCCCCACCCTTAGCTGTGGGGCTGGAAGTCGGGGGTAGAAAATGCTGCTGTTTCTACACAGGGTTTATTGCTTTGGCATCTCTCTCTCTCCCTCTCCCTCTCTCTCTCTCTCTCTCTCTCTCTCTCCCTCTCCCTCTCTCTCTCTCTCCCTCCCTCCCCCTCTCTCTGTCTCTCTGTTTCAGTACTTCTTAAATGGGGAGTGATTCTCCCCCAGGGGGTAATTTGGACACACCCTGTGGCTGTTGGATCAATTTGTCATTGCTGTTTCGGAGCCCCTGGTCCAGGCTGGGCTGCCACTGTTCAGATGCTGTTTGAGACAAAAAGGGCGTAATTTGGCCAAATAATTCACAAACCATCGTTTCATGTTGACTAAAGTTTGATCTTAATGAAATGAGAGCATGAATCTCGGGTTTCTCTGTGCTCCAGCACCAGCGGCAGAGTTGGTAGCTGGCGATGTTTGGAGTTTCGTCCTGTCAGCCACAACCAGAATCACCCAGGATTGCAAGTGTCCTGAATCCCCAAAGGGGCAGGCAGAGCCTCCCGGTCTATAGGGAAGAGAGAGAGTCAGCTCTAGGGAGGAGCAGCAGGATTTGGGAATGGCCAACAGAGAGCCATTGGTGAAATTACTTAGGAGCCCTGAGCGCTGTGAGGAGGGCTGCGGGCTTAACTCTATTTCAAGGGGTTCTCCTCGTTCTAGAACACAAGTGAGGAAAGCTTTGATCAATGTCTTGGTTGTGGTCATTCAGGAATGGTGTCTGTTGAAGATAGTCGTGTTCTGGTCCATGTTCTGGCAGAGGGTTGGACTAGAAAACCCCCAAGGTCCCTTCCAACTCTATTGTTCTGTATTCTGTCTCTGTACTCTCTCTTGATTTAATTCAATTCACTTCGGCCTGCAAAGATCCCATGGAAACTTCAGCTGGTGCTCATGTCTCAGTGGACCTGTTAACACAACAGAACTGCTGTTGGAGCTGTGTTGGCTTTGAGTTTGTTTATAAGTGTCATTCAAGGCAGTTAAAGTCCTACCTAGGGTGAGACCATGAACGCCTGCTGCAGGTAGCACCTGCATGGCCAGGGCACACGGAGAATATCTGCTGAAGGAGAATATCTTGCTAGGACGCTTGGCAGGTAGGGTTCAGAAATGAGCATTCGCTGTGAGTGCCTCCCCCCACCTCCAGAGTCTAGATTGTTTCAAAAGGCCATTTGGGACTAATCACATGCAATGTGAGATGTTGATGCCGTTGGATTTTGGTATATGCAGTTATTCCTTGTGTTTAGGATACATTTGTGCACTCCACACAAACTGTATATGAGTTACTAATATATATTAGACAATCTGTGCGCTACTGTCCTTGTTTTAGAGATGTATCCTTACCTAAACTAATAAACAGTGACCAAGGCAGGCACAAAAGCAGTGGGAGCAGGAGGATGTTCTAACTTCCTGCTGGCTTCTCCATTGACTTTCCTTGTGGACAGCTGGCAAGGGATGTTAGGCCATGGCGGCGCCGTGGCTGCCAGTCTGCCAATAAACTTGGTCTGAAGACTCTTGAAATTTCAATTCCACGGGCGTCCTGGGTCCCAGATTTTGGATGCATTCTTTAAGTTAGCTCATTTGAGGTACTTCGATTCAAAATTGTTGTCCTATGATGCACCATTTTGCTCTTTTGAAGGTTACAGATAAATAGAGTTTTAGTATTATTTCTGTTTTGTATTTGCTGGTTCGGTAGAATATTTGGAAGGAGTTGGTTAACAGAGGTAATGTAGGGATGCAATGGAGCGTGCACTGAAAATACGTACCCCCTCCTTCTCATAAAGGACATGCTGGCCCGTTTGGCCGAGAGATGTATTTTCACCAAGCTTGACTTGAGGAGACATATTACCGAGTCCAGATCAAGGAAGAATTCATAGTAATGCCGTTTGCTCTGCAAGGAGCTCGGGCAATGTTTATGCAATTAATTAACAAGGTCTTACACGAGCATTTATATAAGGAGTACTCGTATATCTTGATGACATCCTGATTTACACCAAAACCATGGGATGAGGCCATGGTCTTCCCACAGTCACATGCCCAGCCTGTTTTTCCCCCCACCTCGTCTTGTTCAGATGAGTAATGTTGTGGAGAGGAGTAGCATGGAAGCCTCTCTGGGAAGAGACAAACCAGCCTTCATCTTGCCCTGGAGTTGAAGGGGGTTCAGCAAATAAATTATCAGCTTGCCGTTGTGTTGTGATGGCCTCACTTGTCATTGTGGACATTCTCCTCAGGGCTTTTGCCTCCTTTTCAGTTTTGTGGCAGTCTCTCTGTTCTGATCCCCAAATCTGTCTTTCCATCATGAATGTCTACATGGAAATGTTGTAGATAGCAGTTTGGTGGACACTCCAGGCAGGAGACAAGCCAGCCATCTCCCGTGTGGACCCCACTTGTAGCAGAATCAGCTGGCCTGATGGACCTGGACTCCTTCAGGGTTTTCAGTTCTCTGTTTGGAAAGGAGTCATCACAAATCACAACTGTGGTTGCAGATTAATCCACAAAATGCAGATTTCCATTTTCCCCACAGATTTGTGCTGGGAGGAGTCCAGTGTGTGTGTTATTCTAGTAGACTTTGGATTATGACAAAACTAACCTGTATGGCTTTGCATCCCAGTCATGTCCTGGTGACAAGACTGTTTTTCTGCATGCTCTGAAATGGAATTGATCTCAATGATGCTTTCATTGGAAAGGTCAAGGCATTTGCCGAGGATGCCAGATTAGCAAGGTCTCCTGGAGGGAAATTGGGACCATCAGGAATCCATGGAGCAGCTCTTGAAGGCCTAGATCAAGCAGAAGAGCCCAAGGATGCTGTTGGTCCCCCAGTCCAGCTGGTCCCGCTTCTCATTCTGCCTTCCCTTCCTTTTGCAGATCTTTCCTTTGGTGGCCTCCCACCAGGCTACGCCTACGATGTGGAGAGAACGGAAGAGCAGAGGCACCACCATGACATGATGCCCTTCATTGATGACTCCCCCTCCTCTTCACCCCATCTCAGCTCCAAGAGCCGAGGCAGTCGAGATGGCTTCTCCTCGGGGTCCCTGGAGTCTTCAAAATCAGTGAGTTGCTGCTGTGTCACCCTGGGGCAAGCCAGGGAGCTGGAAGTTCGGCTTTGGGGGTGCCGTTGCAGCTCTGTGGGGCCTGTAGCTGGGGGTGGGCTGCTGGGGGTTTGCAGGGTTTCGGGGGAGCCCCTAGTTAAGATTCTGTGCGGTTCAGAGGACCCCCAAATCCCACTCCTGGCTGGCACCCCTCCCCTCCCAGGAGTCCCCATGTGGGCCATTTTGGATGCAGGGAAGTGCAGGGCGCGTGCGAAGTTTCAGAGAGGGCAAAAAACGGCTTCCCGGAAGTTCGGGAAGGCTGGAAACAGGCCCGTTTCTGGCTCCCAGAGAGCCTCCGGAGCCCTGGAAGGCCATTTTCACCCTCCCGCAGGCTCAAGGGGAGCCTCTGGAGCCTGGAGAGGGAAAAACTGCACCCCCTGCTGTGGTGCAGGAGGCCGACTAGGCCACGCCCACCATGGCCACGCCCATTCAGCAACCGGTCGGAGAACCTGTCGCTCAAATTTTTGAAGGCCGCCCTGCCTGTAGCATCTCCCCCTTTTGTGCCAACGGAGGCGTTTGCCATGCCTGGGTGGATAGCAGGACCCAGGTCTGCATTCAGCCCGTAAGTCTGGGCATCCTCGCGCAGGGCCCTCTAATCTGGAATGAGGGCAACTTCACTCAAAGGTCTAGGAGCAACACAGGTCCTTGGGAATCTACTGAGGTGTTGGCTTAGTCGGGATTTTTTGACCCCACTCAAGCTGTCCTGGTGGCTTCACATAAAATAAAAACTGGCCCAAGGAGCAAAAGACCCAGGAGGAAACGAAAGAGCTGGTTCCGTTGGGCAGGAGATAGAATTCCGTTTGCCGAATGAATCTGGATTCATTTCCTGCATTGCCACAACTTTTCTATATGTTTTCTCTGTTTTCTTACTTCCCTGTGCTGGGTTCAAAGCTCTTCCTTCCAGGCAGGAAGTGACCCCCCCCCCAAAGTCCCCGGGTCTCCCTGAGGGCCTACCTAAGGCACCTGCACCCGCCTTTCAGACTTGTCCCCAAGCGAAGGAGCTGCTTCCTCCTTTCCTTCCCGTGAATTCGCTCTCTCCGTTCTGCTCCCTATGGAATTCTGTCCAGGTGGGGAAAGGGAGTCTGCTGTCCTGGCCCAACAGGATTCGCCCTTCCCAGAGCCCTTCCTGCCAAGGGCCAGCAGCCACAGTCACCCTCCTACCCAAAGAGCCTTGGTGCCCCCAGAGGGAAGGTGGAGCCTGGCAGGATTCAGGGCACCCTTTGCTCCTGGACTCTGTGGAAACCCCCTCCCCACCCAGGCCTTGCCTTTCGGTGTCAGTTGGGACTCTGAATAAATCCAGATGTCAACTATAGTGAGGAAGAATTAGAGAGGCCACAGGGTTCACGGGCTTCTGCCCCGGTCCCTTGTGGTGCCTCTGCCAACCTGGAGCCAGGCCTCAGGGCTTCCCCCGGGCACAGCTTTGCCAGATGCCCTCCCCGCATTCTCTGCAGGGTTGAGCAAAAGCCCAAGGGAAGAGACCCCCCTAGACCGAGGGGCACCCGAGGCAGCCCTTTGCGAGCCGTGCCATGCCACATGCCCTGGGAGAAGGGGCACTCTGGGGATTGCGAGCAGTCCTGTCCCTTGGAGTTCCCCTGGCTCCTTGCGCCTTTTAATCTGCCAGGCTGTGTGCCCTGGGGGGGATTAGAGGAATAAGGGGGAAGGGATGGGGAGGTTTTGCTTTGCAGAGGCTGGGGAGGGGCGATCTTGCCCCAAAATGGGGGTGTGGGGAGGGCTTAGTGGGACCCTGTGTGGGTGGCCTTGAAGTCGAAATCTTGCAGACTGAGGGAGTGACCCTCCGTGGGAGCTTTTGCCAGCCTTTTCCTTTTGTGCCAAGGCATCCCCTCCCCCCCGCCACACACCCCCCCCCCGGCAGCTGGCTCCCTTCCTACCTAACTGACTAACCTTCCCCCACCCCTCCTGCAAAAAAATAAATAAATCAATTCTCCTTATTCTCTGCTGTTCAATGGCTTTGCTGGAATAGGCAGGCCCTTCCTGAGCTGAGCTGGCAAGGATGCCATTGGTGGGTTATAAATAGGCTGGTCTGCTTCTCTCCTCCTTCACCCACCCAAAAGCTCCTTGGCAGCACCTTCTGAAGGAGGAAAGCGACCCCCCCTTTGGGGCTGGCCGGGCACATGTGCTGGCAGCATCCCTGGAGCTCCAGAGCGAATGGCACTCAAGAGCCCCGGGGGGCTGGGAGGGAGCCCTCCTTGCCCCCTCGGTCTCCAAAGATCTAGTGGGATCCAAAGCGTCTTGTTTGCTGGGGGGGATCCCTGGGGCTGCTTTCCAGGAGGGTCCAAACCATAAGGCTGGGGGAGGGGAGGGGAGGCCTGCCCTGGTCTCTCCTGGACCCTGCCCCCATCTTGGCATGGCAGCCATTACGGTGGGTGGGCGGGCGGGCATGCCCCCTCCACAGAGTCAGCAGGGAGGGGGGCTGTGTGGGGAAGGGTCCCAGAGGGAGGAACTGGTCCCTCTCTCACGGGTCAGTCTGGATTTTGCTGACTCCCACAAAGTCCAAGTGGGTCATGCTACTACTACCCTGCAGCCCTTGGATGCTGGCTGTGAACCCGGGCCTCAGTCCTCGCCCCTTTCTCCCGGGGAGAGCAGCCCTTCCCCCCTCCTAGCTCCATTCTCTTTGGCTCCATTCTCCTTTCCGCCGCCACCCCCCCTTCCCAAACCTTCCCTGTACTCGAAGGCCTCCCTTTTCTCCCTTCTGTTGGAAATAACTCTCAAGGCCAACCACACACACACACAAAAAAAACTTGGATCGTTGAAAACAAAGAGGATTCATTAAAAAGAAATATTAGACGGTTTGCAAACGCTGGTGGTCTTTAGCAGCTCAACAGACAGGTTCAGATCAAAAGCCCCCCTTTAGAACCTCAAAATATACTTTATATACGGTTTATATACAGTTTCCTCACCCAAGTTCCCTCCTTCTTTGAGACTCACTGGATTTGCCCTCAGGGGTTGCAGCTCATCCCAGGAGGTCTCCAGGGAGATTGGCCTCCTTCCGTTATGTTCCCCTCCGTACCTCTTACTTTGGCTGCCCATGTGGCATCTTTCCTTAGCGTTGAGGAATGTAGCATCCCCTCATCAGGGCCTCTTTTTAACTTCTGAAGATACCGTTTTTAAAAAGTTCATCATATACTACAATTTTTCCAAACGACACCCCCAAACATAATAATAATATAAAAGGCATATACATAAGATAAAAATATAAAAAGGCTTAATGGAGCATGTCAAAAGTATAAAAGCAAAGCATGTATACACAGGGAGATATATTTCATTTGATAACAGATTTGACAGTGGGAAGGGACCCTGCAGATCATCTAGTCCAACCCCAATTTGTGAAACCTTTAGGCCTCTTTGATACTATCTTATTTTTGAATTTCCTTATTTCTTACACTTCCTCCAGAGCGAGCCAGACCTGGAAAAGGGTCTGGAGATGAGGAAGTGGGTCCTATCGGGCATCCTGGCCAGTGAGGAAACCTACTTGGGTCACCTTGAGGCCCTCCTGCTGGTAAGGGCACCAAGGGGGAGGGAGGGTTTATTTTCCAGCCAAGCTGAAGAGGGGGCCTGGGCAGGGACAACCAAGGGGCTCCCTCCCCAGGGGGAACGACACGGGGCAGGCCCCGAGAAGGTCTCCCGCGTGGGCTCCATTCAGCCGCTTGGGAGCCGAGCCAGAAAGTGGCTGGGTTTCTTTTCCAGCTTCTGCGCCATGTCCTCAGGGCTGGGGCCGTTCTGGCGATGGTTCTGGGGGGTGGGGGCAGCTGTTGTGCCGCCCAGGGGGGAAGGGCTGGGTGGGCTGAGCGCTGCCCCCCAAGACCTGCGGCCTTTCCTCGGGGGTGGGTGGGTGGGTGCTGGAAGAGGCAGGCCGATGCCCAGGAAGGTGCCACTGGGCCACTGAGGGCCTGTCCGGCTCTGCCTCTCGGCTCTTTCAGCCCATGAAGCCTTTGAAAGCGGCGGCCACCACCTCCCAGCCGGTCCTGTCCAGCCAGCAGATCGAGACCATCTTCTTCAAAGTGCCTGAGCTCTACGAGATCCACAAGGACTTCTACGACGGGCTCTCCCCTCGCGTTCACCAGTGGAGCCACCAGCAGCGGGTGGGCGACCTCTTCCAGAAACTGGTGAGCAGGACCGGGGGCGTTGGGGGCGTTGGGGGGAGGGGGCTTTTGCTTGGCTCATTGCCAACTCTAGAGGGCCCTGCTCACCCCCCCCTTTCAAGGCTGCTGTTACCTCCCCACCAGAGCGGCACCTGCTGCCTTCACCCAACCTGCCTCTCCGTGTTTTCGAACCGCTTGGTTGGCAGGACCGATGGTCCTTCACTTAAAACCACCATTAGAACTGGAAATCCGGATGGAAGTCATGATTGGAAACGGAGACCACCCCCCATGACCCGACTGGTTTTTCTGATATTTTTCACAGTGGTCACTAAATGAATCGCAGAGTTATGAAGTGAACGGTGCAGTCATTAAGCGAACTCATTCTTCCAAATGGTGGGCGCTTTTTTTTTGCTGAAACTGGCAAAAGGGGTGCCAATCAGCCACCGGTCATAAATGCAGGCTGGTTGCCACGGGATTGTGAAGGGAGGGGAAGGCATTTTACAATGTCAGAAGTGCTTTATGGGCCATAAATCTCCTACTCCGTGGAGGCCATCCGGTTGCAGAGGCAGCCCCGGTGGTGCCATGTGGGCCAGCACCCCCCCTCCCAGGTGTAAAGCGTTCCTCAGTCGCTGCGAGTGGGTCGGCCTTGCCGGACTGTCGTCCGTTCTTTCCCGAAGGAAGAGCAGGCAACTGGCCAGCTTTCGACCTGCAGGACTTTCCCATCAAAGAGGGGCATCCTCCTCCTTGGGGGCGCCAAAGGCAATGGGTCCAGTCTGGGGCCAGTGTCTCCCCCTTCTGGCTCAACCATCGGTTTGGGGGCACCTGCCAGGGCGGGCAAAGGCATCTCGCCTGGAGGGGTACTCCGCTGCCCCCGATCCCTGAGAGGGTGATGGCTGCTGGCGGCCGTCTCTGGGTCTCATTCCGCCTTTGCCCCCCCACAGGCCAGCCAGCTGGGAGTGTACCGGGCCTTTGTGGATAACTACGAGGTTGCCATAGAGACGGCCGAGAAGTGTTGCCAGGCCAACGCGCAGTTTGCAGAGATCTCGGAGGTGAGCGAAGCCGGGCGACGTGCGCAGGGTGTGTGCAGAGCCCTCGCCTCTTCCTGCACAATGGCCGCCCGCATAGGGTGTGTGTGTGTGTGTGTGTGTGTGTCCTCGTAGGGATCTGATGCGACTCCTCTGCCTCCACTTCGCCTGGGTTAAACCCACAAAGGAGCTGGAGTCTCTCAGCGGTGAGGATGGCCAGAAGCCCTGGTGCAGGGGGGGCTTTTTCCTGGCATACACCGCCCCCCCCCAGGGACCCTCCACAGAAGCCAAATAATTTGGGGGCTGTTATTGGAACCTGGGAAACCTGGCCTGGATTTTGACTCATCCCAACTCAAGTTTTGGCTGTGGGAGGAGAGTGGACTCCCTTTCTTTCTTAGCCAATATTCTTACAAGGGATTTCAAGAATTCCTCCCAGGGTGGCTTTTATCAGATAAATACTTTCCCTCCAAGCAAAATCCTGCCTCCCCCCCCCCAATTACCTGCAAGGTGAGATAGCAGAGGGCCCAAAACCTTCCAGAAATCCCTCAATTGGGCTTGAAGGACACTTGAGAGCAGATTGAGGTCCAGCACTGCCTGCTCTTTCATTGGCCCCCAGGGGCGGCTTCTAAGGCACCGAGGCCTCCCGGCTTGTTGAAATTCCAGCTGGTTTGTCTGAGCTACTCCTTGAGCGCCCCCACCCCCCCCCCCGTAAATTGCAGGGGAGAACCTGCATGGAGGTGGTGGCCACCATTAGGACAGGCGGTGTAACCTCTGAGCTGTTGCTTTCTGCGCTGGAAGATCGTGTGGCTCATCTGGACTTGGTGAGCGAACCAGGCAGCATCTGTTGCCAGACGAGGAACAGCTGGCGAGTCCACGATGCAGGTTGAAGAAAATTAACCTGAGTCTCTCATGAGTATTGCTCATTTTTTGTAGAACCTCCGAGCTAGAAGCTCCAAGGATGCAAGAGACCAGACAACAAAAAACTCCTTGGAAAGTAAGTCGTGTGGTACCCCAGTGGATTTGAGATTTGGGTTGTCCGGACAATAACAATCCCACCCCACCCTGGAAGGAGCTCCACATGGGGCCAGAGGTTGCACTGTTTTGCTTGGTTTTTTTGTTCTGCAAGGACGTGTATAAGAAGGGCCGACTGCTTTGGTTGGATTTTTTTTGTCTTTTTTGGATCAGCCAAATTGCTAGCTGTTAGAATGACCTTGCAAAAGGGGACTCTGCCTCCTATAGCAATCCATGGTGCAGGGAATGAGAAGGGCTTGGCTAGCTGTGGAGGGGTGGGGGTAGCAGAGGTGAATTGCAAAGGATTGCAGCAGGCCTAGTGTCAAAGAAGGGTTTTTTCTCGTGAACCATCTTCTACTTAGGACCCTTTTCGTCCTCCCTTTGGATGGTTTTCCTCCCCAGAGAATTGTGTTGCCCTACAGCTTCTAATTCTCCTTTTATTTCCCCATAGCTCTCCTCTACAAGCCGGTGGATCGAGTCACACGCAGCACCCTTGTGCTCCACGTAAGTTGCCGTGAATATTCCTTGTCGTTGGCTTTTCTGCTGGAAATTGGAGGGGCTGCTTTTTTTTTCAGAGAAGTCAGGCAAGAAATAACACAAAGGGGGTGGCAAGAGTGACCAGACATGCAGAACGCAGGGGAGCAAAGCACAGGTGTTCCCATCACCTGACATGCTCCACGCCGCATCCTTTTGGCCGAACGTGATGGCTGCTTCGTACAGCACAAGTAGAGGTTGGGTTCCCACAGCACACTGGATCGCATTCAAATGACTCCTGGTTGGGGTAGGAGAGTGAGAGGCAGGCAAGACCCCCCAGGAGAAGAAGTTGGGGTGGAGGATTTGTAAAAACAACACTGCCGACAGGAAAACAGGCTGGCTTGAAGGGCTTGGAGCATCAGGGCGCCTGTGCAGCTACTGCTCCACGCAGAGCCACGAATCCCCCCCACGGAGAATCCCTGGGCTTGGTCACTTGTGCAGGTTTTTTTTCTCGCCTCTGAGCTGAGATATGAAGCAAGATGTCAAGATAACTCTAGCTCTGGCTTCCTGGCGCTTCCGGTGCAACGGTTAGGAGGAGCAGCGTAGGAGGAGAAACACATCTGAACGGACTGGGACCCGTGAGAGGGGGGGGGGGAGGGGGGCTCAAGCAGGGCCTGGCCAGCCATCTGTCTGGGAGGTTTGGTTCCTGCATGGAGGAGGAGGAGGAGGAGGAGGAGGAGGAGGAGGAGGAGGAGGAGGAGGAGGAGGAAGACCCTGGATCTAAGCTTTAGGTTAGGCAGGAAAGCCTTCAGGAGTGAAGCCCCCGGACTGCCCGGGCTGTGCTCTGAGGGCCTTTCTTCTCCCTCCCTCCTGACGGGCAGGATCTGCTGAAGCACACCCCGTCCAGCCACCCCGACTACCTGCTCCTGCAGGATGCCCTGCGCATCTCCCAGAACTTCCTCTCCAGCATCAACGAGGAGATCACGCCCAGGAGGCAATCCATGACTGTCCAGAAGGGGGAGGTGAGTTGCCCAGCTGGCGCCTGGCACCCGCTTGCCCAACGAGGCAGGCCGCCTTTGGCCGGGTTAGCAGGACTTCCCAGAAGGGGTGACCGCTTGCGGCCTGCAAGAGCTCTGGTTGGGCAGGAGGCCATGCTGGGGCCGGAGACAGACCCGTGGCTCTCGCAGGCCAGCCGCCATTTCTGCCCCCGGCTTTGGCTCTTGAGGTGCACTCGGTTGGCAGCCGCCTCCTTTCTTGCCAACGATATGGCTGCATGTTGAACCCCTGAAGGGCAGCGAGGCCCTCGGCCCAGCAGCACCTGGCAGTCCTTGCGGGGGGCGGCATCCTCGGGGGCAGTATGAGCCGGCCTGACTCAGACGCTGGACTCCCTGAAATGAATGCAGCCATCCAGCTCGGCTCAGCGGCTGTTTCCCCTTCGCAGAGGGGATTATATGGCGCAGGGGAGAAAGAGGGACGGAGGGGAGCCCCTCTAAAGGGCGGCCAGTGATGGGGTCTTGGGCACAAGGGACCCCAGCTTTTTGGGGCTTGGGGAAAGGTTGAGAGCCAAGCCAGGCTTTGGGCTCTCTGCATGGCCTGCAATGGGCCAGGCGCCCCAGCCCAGAAGCCCTGGAGAAGCCCCTGCCTGCCCAGGGTCCCCACGAGTGGGGACTGAAAAGGGTGAAGGGAGCCTGGAGAGTCATCGGAACGGAGCTAAACCAGGACAAATCCCAAGGATTTTGGCATATATAAGTTTTATTAAAATTATATTTGATTATGAACAAGAAGATAAAAGCAACCCAACACAAACCAGTAGAAAGAAAGAAAAAAAGGAAAGAAAAGAAAAAGCATAAAGTACAGATCAACTTAAGATCACAATGGAGCCCAAAATTTCTGTTGCTAAGCAAGACATTTTTTCAGTGGATTTTGCTCCATTTTACGACCTTCCTTGCCACGGTTGCTAAGTGAATCACTGCAGTTATTAAAGTTAGAGACACAGTCGTTAAGTGAATCCGGCTTCCCCATTGGCTTTGCTTGTCAGAAGGTCGCCAAAGGGGATCACGTGACCCCAGGGCACTGCGACCTCCCTAAGTATGAACCCCCATTGCCAAGAAGCACCTGGATTTTGATCAGGAAGCGGCAGTGATTGTGTGGGAAACGGCCCTTTGTTCATTGCCACTGTAACTTTGAACGGCCACTAAATGAACTGTTGTAAGTCGAGGACTATTTGTAGTGGTTTCCAACATTCTTCACAGCAATTATAAGTATGAATATATTTTACTCTCTGCCTGTGAAAAGCGTCATCATCTGGCCCTTCTTTCTACCGTCTGTCCCGTCTAATTGTCAAAACCATAGTTCACAAATTCCTTTTTGTGTGTGTGTGTCTTTATGGAAAAAGTCTATAAAGGGCTTCCAACCAGCAATGAATGTAGGTCATGACTTTTTTCTGATCCAAATAAGTTTTTATCCTTTTCAGCAAAATCGCAATTTTATTTATTTTTTATTTATTAAATCTCTGTGACTCTTCACCAGTCATAGTGCCTCCATCTCTCTACCTCTGTGCACATGGCAATCTCACTGCTGAGGTCATATACTGAAATAGTCTTCCAAGGATTTTTTTCTAACCGTCCATTAATCCTAAACATTTTGGCTTCAATTTAATATTCATCTTTAAAATTCCCTGTTTCAAAATCGGTATTTGGATCCATTTTTAAAACTTTTTGCAAGTTTACCAGGCATGATAAAATATTCCTTCATGTCTTACATCTTTCCCACATACATTTGAAGTGCCTTTATACATTCTAGATCAGCGGTCACCAGCCATGGCCCACTGGTGGGTCGCGAGAAAATTTTGGTAGGCCACAGAGAAATCTCACCCCCAGAGCACCTCCCCCAAAGCAATTAATCCAGGTTGCGCAGAAACACAAAGCTGCACCGCCCACATGGCCCACAGGAACCCTCCCGGCCCACTCACTCCTTACCTGGCAAACTTGCCTGCTAAATTGCTATTTTTCCTTTTTCCGACCATCATCTTTTCTGCTGTGCTGGGAGATTTAGATTGGCTAGAAAGCAGGAAATGGTTGGATTTCTTGCTTTCTAGCTAGTCTTTAGATCTTCGGCTCTGCTTTTAAGCACAGCCGAACCTCTCTTAGGACTAAAGCTTCTATTATTCAGTGCAGACTCACGGCAAGCAAATTTTATGTGACAGGCTGAGCTAGCCGATGGCAGATAGATAGATCACTGAATGGATCTGTGATTCTGTGAGCAACTCAATCTACCTGCCTGCTTTGCCTGATTTTGGGTAAAAGTTGCTCTTTTTTAATAAAAAATTCAATATTTATATAAATATTTATAATATTTACATACAAGCCATGCCCAGCCAGTCACATGACCACCAAGCCACACCCACAAATTATGCCATGCCCACAGAACCAGTTAGTGGTCCGTGGGATTTAAAATTATGAGTTTGGTGGTCCCTGAGGTCCAAAAGGTTGGCGACTCCTGTTCTAGATAATTTATCTGTCCTCATTTAGCAACTTACATCGTTTTATTTTTTAAAAAATCTCTTTGGGATCATAATACAATGTCAGTTTCAACTCTTAACCACATAATTTCCAGCTGTAAATTACAACCTTATCATACCTTCTTTAACCTGCTTTCCTCTGCAAATACATGTCCATACCCAATTGCATTTGAAATTTTGGCTTACTTTGCTACATGCCACACATCTTTTTATCCTTTTTTGAGACTTTCAGATAATTGTAAATGGGACAGCCATTGGTAATCGCAGTATATCCTTCCGCTATTAATTGTTCTCTTGATCTGAAGTTTAAATTCCCCTTGATAATTTTCCAATAGGTCCCAGTATATCCAACATTTATCTGCTATTTTTCTTCTATAACATGGTGCTTAAACTGAGATCCATAAAGGGGTTTTTGGACACAACCTAGCCAGGAATTCTGTTTTTAAAGCCAGAAGCCGGTCTCTGAAACTCCGCTTCACTCGGACATGTTTTTAAAAGAGCGTTTGTGTTGGCACATGGGAGGAGCAGCCTGGGAGTCTGGCCAACCCTTCAGTTACTCCTCCACCCAGACCTCAGCTCCATTCAGAGCAGAGTTTCTCCCCCCTTGGCAACTTGAAGAGATGTGGACTTCAGCTCCTAGAGCTGGCTGGAGAATTGTGGGCATTGAAATCCACACCTCTTCGAGCTGCCACAGTGGAGAAGCCATGGTTCAGGGGAGTTCCTGCGTACAGGTGCCGACGTTTATCTGTATCTGTCTTGAGATTGCAACTGATGACCTTCTGTTTGCTCCAGGCTCTGGGTGCCAAATCGTTGTCCCCAAAGGGTAATTTCTTAGTAGTGGGGAGGTCTTGGAAATCTTCTGATCAACTGCTGCATTTGAAGCATTTTTGCCTCAAGAGCAAGAACTGGTCTTCATGCCCTAGAACAGGGGTCTCCAACCTTGGTGACTTTAAGCCTGGTGGACTTCAACTCCCAGAATTCCCCAGCCAGCTTTGCTGGCTGGGGAATTCTGGGAGTTGAAGTCCACCAGGCTTAAAGTCACCAAGGTTGGAGACCCCTGTCCTAGAAGAACGGGGCTTCTTGGCATTCTAGGGAGCACCCCTCTAGTCTTTCTAAGTATCACTGTAGACCTGAAACTGTTGGAGAGTTGGGGGTGCTTTGGGGGGGGGCTGGCGAGCAGAGCAGATGCAGCACGGATGAAACTTCTGTGCACTCTCTGACCCTCCCTTGCAACCCCGTTTTGGCTTTGCTTCGTTCGGACAAGCATGAACCAATAATAAAGCTGCAGGACTGGTCCTTTCTAAAGCTCTGTCTACGTCCATTTGCCGCAGGCAGGAAAATAGGAAGTTTCGCACCCTGAACTCCATTTAGCTGGAAAAGTCAGCTCTGCAGGCTGTTCTCATTTGTGCAGCCCTGGAGCTTTTGAGGGAGGGCACAGGAGGAAGCTCTGCTTGCCAGGCACTTGTTTGGAGTTCGGTTACCAATGAATGCTTGGAATGTCGCGCTTGGGGAGTTTGCTACGTTGGTGGCCTCGGAAATGAATTGAGCATGCTGGATGGCAACCTCAAGGGTGTTTCCTGAAGAGGAATTTGAAGATTAACAAGTATTTAACCAGAGATACTTCCCTGAAGCTTGCCTGGAGGGTCTCCAAGAGCACTTCTGCTTCTAACCCTAAAAGCTTCTTGCTGGCCATAATTTTGACCTGCTGAAAGGGGAAACTTAATAATCGCTGCATGAGCCACCAACCAGTGTCCAATGGTCCAACCGATTTTGACCCATCCACTCTGGTGGGCGTGCTCCAAGTCCCATCAGCCAAGGAGTGGCTGCTTTGGGGCCCAGGAGGCCTACCTTTTTCTGCCTTAGAGACCTGCCCCAACCCCACTAACCTTTCACAAAGCTTTGAAGAGCTGGCTTTTGTGCTTCAGCCTCGGGCCCCAAGTGGGTTAAGGGCCCCATTTCCTGTTTACATTAGCCTCTGTGGATTATAATTTTACTCAGATGCCATGTTTGTTTGTTCATTTTCCTATTGTGTTTGTGATTAATGTTACGATTGTTCACTGCCCAGAGTCATTTGTTTTGAGGGGGGTGGCTATAGAAATTGAACAAACATTCCCCCCCCCAAATCTAAGGTTATTCCAAGCCCAGGTATCTCATTTCTATCAAATGCCCCAGATTCACCTGGGGCAACTGATTTCGAGAACGTCACTCTTTCTTTCCCTTGCACCTAGCCTAGTCCCAGTTGTGTATCTCTTGACACCCAGTGTGCCTTCCCTCGCTGTGTTTGTTCCTGGGTTGCCCTTCTCTTGTGCTGCTTCGAGGGAAATGGGATGCACAGTTCCCTCCACGTCAGCCATTACTTCCACTTGGCCGGTTGACCAAGGAAGCGTGAGCGGAGAGCCCAAAAAGGAGATTCTTCGGCTCAGAGAACATGATTCCATAGGGAAACAGATTCCATCTGCTGTTTTGTTGTTGTTGTTGTTGTTGTTGTTTAAAAAAAACCCTCATAGTTTCTACCACCCTTCCCTAAAGATAAGATAGGCCAGATCCACACCCCTCCAACTATTTATTTATTTATTTGATTTGTCAATCATTTACAAGATACAGGTATAAGAATAAACATAGCTTTTAATACATGAGATGGATACTTATAAGAAAAATAAAAAGAAACAATAGGACAGGGACGGTAGGCACGATGGTGCGCTTATGCACGCCCCCTACAGGCCTCTTTGGAAGGGGGTGAGGTCAATAGTAGACAGTCTAAGGTTAAAGTTTTTGGGGTTGGGGGAAGAAACCACAGAGTCAGGTAGAGTATTCCAGACATTGACCACTCGGTTGCTGAAGTCGTATTTCCTGCAATTGAGTTTGGTGCGGTTTACCTTGAGTTTGTATCTATTGTGTGCTCTTGTATTGTTATGGTTGAAGCTGAAGTATTCATTTGCAGGTTGGACATTGCAAAGTATGATTTTATATACTATATTTAGATGGGACCGAAGGGGGCGTAGTTCTAGGTTTTCTAGGTCTAGAGTTTCAAGTCTGGTGGCACAAGGTATTCTGCAATGAGTAGAGGAGCGGAGAATTCCTCTTGTGAAATATTTCTGGACTTTCTCAATTGTGTTCATATCAGATACATGATATGGGTTCCAGACTGATGAGCTGTAGTCAAGTATAGGTCTAGCAAATGTTTTGTATGCTCTAGTTAGTAGTGTGATATTACCAGAGAAGAAGCTACGTAGGATTAGATTAACAACTCTTAATGCCTTTTTGGCTATGTAGTTACAGTGGGCTCTAGCACTTAGATCATTAGAGATGAGTACTCCAAGGTCCTTGACAGTTTGGATCCTCAACAAGGTCTTGACTATTTAGCTTGTATTTTATTTTTTGA
Source organism: Notechis scutatus (assembly GCF_049901735.1). Lineage (NCBI taxonomy): Eukaryota > Metazoa > Chordata > Lepidosauria > Squamata > Elapidae > Notechis > Notechis scutatus. The sequence continues at coordinate 12,362,070 of NC_142021.1, read as the reverse complement.
TTTTTTTTCAACAATGTCTTCTGTAAAATCGATATGTATTAGATCATTGCAGCGTCTTTGTACATTCGACTAGGAAATACTCGGCTTGATCCATTGCTGTTTACAAACACTGAGCCAAAGAATGTGTTAAAGAGGTTTGCTTTGATGGTGTCGTCGTTGCAGTCTTTACCATTAGGTCCTTTCAGGGGTGGGATGGACCTTGAGTCTTTTAGTTTGTTGTTTACAAAATTGTAGAAAGCGTGGGTGGAATTTGTGTGTAGAAGGTTTTCCTCTTGTTTAACGTGATAATTGGTGCATTCAGTCTTTATCTGGTGACATAAATTTTTGTATCGGCTTTTGAAGTTGGCAATGTGACCAGATTTGTTTTTCTGCCAGAGTGATCTCTTTTTGGATTGAAGCTTCCTTATTGTTATGGGTAATCTGTTTTTCCTGGTTTTGGGAGTTGTTATTGGTACATATAGTTTGATGACTCTTTTGATTTCTAGTAAGAATATGTTGTAATGGTCTTCAACAGTATTGCATCCACTGAATAGAAATTGCCAATCAAGGGAAGAGAGATTGTTGATTATAAGATCATAGTTGCCTTTTTTGAAGTTATAATTGGGGATTTTGTCGTTGTGATGATTTTTGTGTGGACGTATGTTGAGACAAAAGTCAATCGCGTTGTGGTCACTGTTGGAAAAGGGTTCTTTAATTTGTATTCCGTATATTGAATTCAAACTATTGCAGAAGATGAGATCGAGGCAGTTGTTAAGCCTAGTATTATTGGTTACTAGTTGTTCCAGTCCCAGATTTGTTACAGCATTGTAGAAGGTTGCATGTATGGGTTCAGTTGTACATTCGTTTAGGGTCCAGTTAATATGAGGTAGATTGAAGTCACCAAGAAAGTTAAAAGCGTGTGGGCAGGATGCTGCCCATGTTAGTAGTGTATTTAGCTTGTTTACGTGTTCGATGTCATAATCAGAGGCTCTGTAACATAGTAAGAACCGAAATGTGATATTTAAGATCAGTTCACAGATAATGGTTTCAGGAAGAGAATGCTCTTGGGTAACTTGGATGTTTTTTTAGATGTAGGGACTTTTTATAGAAGATAGCAATACCACCTCCTCTACGGATTTCACAATCTGATCAGTAAACATGATAGTCTCTTACTGAGGTAATGGAGTCAGGGAGAGATGCGTTGAGCCATGTTTCACAGACAAATATAATGTCGAATTTAGCCATATTTAGTAAGAGGAGAAATTTTATTCACAAGGCTTCTTGCATTGAGTAGCTTGCATTTAAGGCCAGTTGTGGTTGGAATAGAGGTAGTTGGGGGCGTGCGTGCCTAGTCTTGGGTGATGGTGGATGGATGATGAACCATCGTGGATAGAAAGGCTACCAGCGTCTTTGTACATTCGTCTCTTATGGAAGTGAAGAGATAATTGGAAATTACCTCATTCCTCCTTGTCCTGGAAATACGGGGCCTTGGATTAGTTCTACTTCAAATATCTTGAAAATAAAAGATGAAGTAAAGTCTTCATCTTCATCTTGACTCCCTATAACATACCTGGATGCTTCCTTGCAGTTTCCTTGGGGTGATATGGAAGTGGGGTTTGCCACTCCTTTCTTCCAGGATGTTTTTGGTTTAGCCAAAGGGCCCTGGACATTTTAAAAGGTCCCCCATTCAGATGCCAACCAGGATCAGTCATGCCTACTTTTGACCTTATATGATTTAATGCTTCTTATTAGGCTTAACTTTGCCTTGAGATTTTCATCAAGTGATTGGAGTGCAAATATCCCATTTGGGTAAAAAGGACTTTTCTTTCAACTTTCCAATTTTAATATCGAACCGTATCTCCCCGGATTTCTTCAGCAGACGAGTCCTCTCACTGAGGGATCTCAAAGTAATAAAAGTCCCAGGTGAGCAATAAATAGCTTAAGGACGGTCCTGCCTACTTTAGACTTTCTGCCACAAGCAAGGATTTGGACACACCCTGCCTAAAGGTGGCTTTAGTTCACTCATTGAGCAATCAGAGAATGCCAAGGTGGAATCCGTGGTGTTTTTCCTCACTTGTGCCGAATCATGGAAGAAACCTGGCCTGGCAGCCCCTTCTTTCTGTCCCAGCTCTGCGATGCTGCCTTCCTCTTTTCGGCCCCTGGTGAGTGAGAGAGGCTGAAGTTCTCCCCAGCTGCCCTTGTATTCCCTCCTGACAAAAATCTGAATGGTGGCCACAGGTGGGTAAGATCTCTTAGACTTTGCCATCTTGGAAGGGAGTCAGTGACTGCAGTAACTTAAATGGAGAGAGAGAGAGAGAGAGAGAAAGGCAGGAAAGGAAGTGCACCGGGGCAGAAGACTCTATGCTGGTTTGGTGAGGGGGAGGAACGCTCTAGCTTGGCAGCGAGCAAAGATCCTTTGGGGGCTCAGTGATGGATTCTGAGCAGGCGAACCTTTCCCAAGTTCAAAAGACTGACCAAGAAAGATAGGTTGTGGTGTTGGGCATAATCTTCCTGGCTATCCAGAGTATTGCAAGTTTGAAATGACTGCTCCTCTCAGCATTGAATAAAATGTCTGCATTGCTAGAGTTTTGTGCAGAACTTGAGACATAAACTGGGCAGTTTCGAGGGTGCTGAGACTCTTTGAGTACTATGATTGTTTTTAAGTATCACCGACTTGGGAACTCTTTATTTGTGTTGAACTTCGGCCAGTTGACGTCAACCAAACCAAGAATAAAACGACTCTTCTGGTTTCATTTGTTATGGATTGGATGTGATGCAGCAGCATGGAGCATGGAGAGGTGCCCACCGGTGGACAACAAGTAGCCAAGTTTGGTTTGAGCTTCCTTCAGTTCTTGAGGTCCTTCAGACTTGGTCCCATCATTACACAGCCAGGTTACAACATTCTGAGTAGGGCTGTTTTTTCCCTCACTTCAAAGAAAGAAGTCAGAGTTTTTCCAGGTTAGAAATAAAGAGTTAGAAAAGCAGGCTGTGACCCTCATCTGTCATGAGCTACTTCTGAGTCCCCCTGGGCTGCTTTGGGACAAGTCGGGTAGTCAAGTGGTTGCTCTTAACCCAGCATCTCCAGAGTAGCGGCTTCTTACTCTCCTAGACCGGAGTTGCACCACTCCCTCTGCCTACTGGCTTATCTCTTGGCTGCCCTTCTCTGCCTTTTCCTTGGTTTCACATCTGCTCTGATCAAAAAGCTCAAAACTGAAGGGCTGCCTTTTCATCTTGGCTGAGTTCCTCCATAGTCTGATTATGGCTTTCTGCTGGCCACTTTTTCCTTCCCTAGGCTACCTCTGGGTGCCCCCTCTAATAAAAACACAGTGGGGTGTGGCCAGTTCGTCGTCCCTTCTTTTCCAGCTAACTGGCCTGACTCCTTTTCTCGGCAGCACCGGCAACTCCTGAAGGACAGTTTCATGGTGGAGCTGGTGGAGGGATCTCGGAAGCTGCGTCACGTCTTTCTCTTCACGGATTTGTTCCTCTGCGCCAAGCTTAAGAAGCAGATTGGAGGGTGAGCCCCGTGGGAGCAGTTATTGGGGGTGTTATTGGAGCTGTGACTGGGGCGGTGGGGCAGCAGAAGGAAGCCCTGGGAGAAGGTCCTTGGGGACGGAGGCCCAGGGGCAAAAGTAGCACTTTGGAACTCTGCTGGGGGTCTCTCTTTCTAAGGGAGGAGGGGGAGCTCCACTTTAGAGCCCAGGTCCTTACCAACCCCCAGGTAGGCCTGCAGCTTTGGAGTTTATGTGATGTTTTTGAGGCAGAAATTGCAAAGAAAGTTTGCATCGTTGGAAAGTGATGTTTTTATGAGGCATCTTTGCAACCAAATCTAACACGTTTTTATCTGTTTTCCAGGGGGCTGGGGGGGGGTTGAGTTTAACTGATGGGCTCCCAAAGCCAGGCTCAGGGGTATCGAGGTATGGAAGGAGAAAAGGGGAGCAGTTCGAACCGTGTGCAAGAGAGAGGGGGGCCCCTTGCCCAGCTGCAAGCATAGCCCCCCAGAGCCAATGCCTGCGGTTGGCTTCCCCTCCTCTTGCTGGGGGCTCGGGACGGATGAGGCCAGGGGTGAGCCGCTCACCTTCGTCCTTCTCGCCTTTGCAGGAAGAGCCAGCAGTATGACTGTAAGTGGTACATCCCCCTCTCGGATCTCAGCTTCCAGATGGTGGATGACTCGGAGATGGTGCCGAACGTCTCTCTTGTGCCAGACGAGGAGCTGGATGCCATGAAGATCAAGATCTCCCAACTCAAGAGCGACATCCAACGCGAAAAGGTAGAAGGAGGGGGGTGGGGTGGGTGGGTGGGGGTAGCAGGCTACCAACTCTTTACTACTGGACAGACAGACAAACCTAGATTAACCAATGCTTATTTGCTTGGGGCAGTGGCCCCCAACCTTTTTTGTGCCACAGCCCGGTACCGGCATCACAAAATGATCCGCGGCCCGGTACCAGCATCAGCACGCATGACAAGGCAAGGCGAGGCGAGCCGAGCGACCGGCCAGCCAGCCGTCCCCCGCTTCTCCCCGCCACCTTCAACTCCTCCTTTGTACCTTTGTCGATGGGCTTCGGGACGGCTTCGGGACGGTCGCTCGGCTCGCCTTGCCCTGGGTGCTGAAAGAATCCTCATGCCTTAGTTTTGTTCGAAGCCGCCCTCCCCCCCTTCGATGAAACTAAGGCGCGAGGATTCCTTCAGGACCCAAACGCCGCTTTCCAACCGGAAAAGCCCACCGGAAGCACTTTCTCATCAAAACAAGATGGCGGCACCCAGCAAACCGGCGGCCCGGTAGAAAATGTTCCACGGACCAGTACCGGTCCGGGGCCCGGTGGTTGGGGACCCCTGGCTTGGGGACTCTGGCTCCTTCACTGGGAATGCCTAGAGGGAGCGGGTTAGCTAACCACCCTTAAAGCAAGCCAGGCAGCTGCACCACTGCTTTCTTCCGAGGCAGGTTAGCCTAATGGGTTAGCCTGCACACAAAGGCCAGCCGGCTTAACAATAGTTTCAGCTACGGTTCAACTGGAAATGCGGAGCGCATTTGGTGCTGTGGAAACCTAAACTTTTTAGTGGCCAGGAGTGCAACAGAGTCCCGTCGTTTTCTTTGTGCTTATCAGTATGACCACAGAGGCAGGAAATGACCTTCCTCCTCCTCCGCCCCCTCAGAGGTGGGAGTCCACATTTTTTCCTACACACTTCACACGCGCACAGAGCACTCAAAAACCGCCCTCTGTCTCAGCACTCATGAGGTGAGCTGTTTTTTAGCTCAGCTGAGGCGCAGCAATTTGCACGAATTAGCTGAGCTAAAAAGCAAGGGAATATAGGGCAGGGGAGGGCAGGGGTGGGTGGGCTGGGCCAGCCAGAGGAGGTATTTGCCGGTTCTCTGGCGACTCAACATTTCCACTACCGGTACGTCAGAACCGGCCCGAACCGGCTGAATACCACGTCTGCGCCCCCCTCCAGGCACTAGGATATCAGAGCCCTGATTGCTGCTGCTTCCAGAGGAAGGAGAACTCGGCCTAAGAAGGCCCGATGGGTTGTGTGGAACCAGACCCTGCTCAGACCCCGTGTCGTCTGAGGAAGCGAGAGGCTGGGTCCCCCGCCACCCTCGAGTTGTGAACGCAGTCTCTGCCTGGGCTTCTCTCCTCCTCAGAAAGCGAACAAGGGAAGCAAGAACATGGAGAGGTTGAAGAAGAAGCTGTCCGAGCAGGAGTCCCTGCTTCTCCTGATGTCTCCTAACATGGCCTTCCGAGTGCACAATCGCCACGGCAAAGTGAGTTGGTCTCCCAGATTTCTAAGCTGTCTTTCCGGGTTTCTCTCAGAACCCTCCGGTTGGGCCTGGGTGGCCCATCCCACGCGCCCATTTCCCAGGTGCAAAGAGTTATTTACGGAAGCGTGTGGCGCCCTTCCCGAGATCAGGAGCAAAGGATGTGGCCTGTCTCTTGAGCTCTCCTCTTGAAACGCCGTCACCGCCTCCTGGTTCTGCAGCTTGGCATTGGTGACTTCCTCTGCCTTGGCCTGCTTAAGATCCGGGCACAGGAAAGGCTGCCTTGGACGTGACACGGAAGCTCCTCTTCTGACCAGTCGTCCCGGAATTGGGCACCTCTGGAGGGTTTTACATTTCAACCGTCCCCGGCATGGAATCCCGAGACACTTGGCTTGCTTCAGATGGGCTGTAATGCATCAGCCCACCAGTCAGTCGCCTTTGGCAGGGGGCGGGGTGTGTGTCGGGGGGGGGGGGCAAGCAGATTGACACTCTTAACTTCCAGCCAGCCCCCCTCAGGGCTTTGAAAGGAGAGGGGCTTGCAGCAGTCCATCCCGTGTCCAGTCTGCCTGGCCAGAGCAGCTGGAGATCTCCAGCCTTGAGGGGCTACAGGACTTCTAGGCTGGAGATCTTCAGCCACTCTTGGCCAGGCAGACCAAGAGGAGATGCCACTCTGTAGCAGGGTCATGGCTCCTGTGCCACCCCACCACGCTTCTTGCCCTGGGCGTCCTCAGAGCTCTGACAGTCGTATCAAGAGATCCGCCTGCTTTACGGAGCTCTCCTTTTCTCCTCACACTTTTATACAGAGGTAGTCCTTGACTTACAACAATTCATTTAACAACCATTCGGAAATGACCATGACACTGAAAACAGTGGCTTATGACCGGTCCTCACCCTTTTAACTACCGTAGTATTCCTGCTGTCATGTTCCCGGAATCCAGGCTTTTGTCCAGATTTGTGACAGTTGTGGCACCCCAAGTCACGTGATAGGCCCGTGTGACCTTCCCAACTGCCTCTCAGCAAAGTCAATGGCAGAAGCTGGATTTCCTTAATCACGTGATCCAGTGAGCAACTGCAGTGATCTATCTAATAAAAAAGTTCTGATTAGCAGCAGAATCTCCGGGCCCGACTGTGGCTGTAGCAGTAGCAATAGCCCTTAGACTTATGTAGTATTTTTACAGCCCTTTCTAAGCTTTTTACAGCCTGTTGCCCCCCAGCAATCTGGGTCCTCATTTTACCCACCTCAGAAGGACAGAAGTCTGAGTCAACCTGGAGCCTGGTGAGATTCGAACTGCCAAATTGCAGGCAGCTGGCAGTCAGCAGAAGCAGCCTGCAGTACTGCACTCTGACCACTGCGCCACCGTGCCTCATGTAAGGCAAAGACTGTCTGCATTCCCCAGAAGGATATTAAATACACTGATGAGTCCATTGCAAAACTTCTGGGTGGGAGAATTTACCCAAAATTATATGAAACAGGGTCCCCAGAGTCCTGCTTCTCACTTTCTTTCTCACTTTATATACGTTGTGGCTATTATTTCATACTCTTCATTATTGTTTGTGGTGTATTTTTTGCATAGTAGATTATAGAATAGAAAAGCTTACGCATCTTGCGATCCACACATCATACTTTAATTCTTTCGGTAAAGTCGAAGCACCAGAGGCTGAGACAGGAAACTTTCTAGCGTAGATTTTGGACATGCAGCATTGCTGGATAAAACCACACAATTTTGGGGATTGTGGTTTCTCTGTGTTGCCACCTGCTGCTTCTTCTCCCTTAGAGCTACACCTTCCTCATCTCCTCGGACTACGAACGGGCCGAGTGGCGAGAGATCGTCCGAGAGCAGCAGAAGAAATGTACGTGCCCCGGCGAGATCCTCTCCTTGTGGGTTGGCCAAGTGGCATTTGGGGTGTGCCAAGGCCGGTCCTTCTGCCCAGGGCGGTGCAGCGCAGGCCAGTTCCTTGCATGGGCTGGGGGAAGGGCGAAGGCGGAGGTGGGCTGGACTGGTCCCTGCTGACCACAGAAGCCTCTCCTAGCGCTTCTCCTTCCACCAGGCCTCACGGGTGGGCATCTGGCTCCGTATCCCCCCACCACGCTGGCCTCTGGGGAGGGCCAGGCTTCTTGTTGCAAGCGAAGGCTCCTCGTCCCCTGGGCCTAAGGCTTTGCATTGTCCCCCCAGATGGAAGGGAGTGGGGGGGTCCCAGGTCTTCCCAGCAGGAACTCCCAGAGCCCCGGACGGCCCTTTCCCGCTTCCAAGCCTGGGGGAGCAAAGGATTCTCCGGGCCCCCAAGTGTGTGAATCTCCTCTGACCTGCAGGCTTCAAAAGCTTTTCGCTGACATCGGTGGAACTCCAGATGCTGACAAATTCTTGTGTGAAGCTTCAGACGGTGCATCACATTCCCCTCACCATTAACAAAGAAGGTGAGTGTGCGAGACGGGACCGGCCCCTCCGCCCCTGCCTTGCACTGATCTCCTGCGGAGCTTCACCCACCGCTGCTGAAGGGAGCCAGGCCCCCTCCGCCCAGCCCCTGCGGTGACCTTTGGGGCATGAAGTCAAGGGGGCTCCTGGACTAAGTGGGCTGCCCTCCTCCCCATGGAAGGGGGGCTGGGAGGAAGGAGGGGCGGGTTGGACCTGGGGAGGCGCCCATGGGACGGGCCCTCCTTCCTCCCGTTCTGTGGGGAAGGCCCCTCCCTGCAGTCCCTGGGAAGAGTTTGCCGGCGCCTGATGATAAACAGCTACAGGTAGTCCTCCACTTACAGTCATTTCTTTAGTGACTGTTCGAACTTATGGCAGCACTGAAAAAGTGACTTCCAACCAGTCCTTACCTTTAAGACCTCTGCGGTCACACGATCCGGCATGCATTTGTGACGACATGGTTGCCGTTGGTGGTCTTCCCGACTGACTTCCAGCAAGCAAAGTCAATGGGGAGAGTTGGATTCACTTAGCAACCACGTGATTCACTTAGCATGCGTGGTGATTCACTTAATGGCCAGCAAAAAAAAAAAAACACCTCATAAAATTGGATTTGATCCACTGAGCGGGCACCTCACTTAGTGGCGGTGGTTCCGATCCCAATTGTGGATGGAAGTTGAGGATTACCCGTAACCTGATCGGTGGATTTGGGAAGGGATTCTGAAAGGTTTGTTTAGAACAATTGGAACACTAAACTTTATAGAACGAAATCGATGCTTTTGGGTTTCTCAAGCAACAGCGTAACGGTTACCAAACCTGGGGGCTCTGAAGGTGTAAATCTCCCCCCTCCCTCCCTAATGTGGAGTTTCCACCTTGCTCTGGGGGGCCCCATGGATCTGCCCCCATCGCCCCCTTGTTTCTCCCTGACACAGATGACGAACCCTCCGGCCTCTACGGCTTCCTGAACGTGATTGTCCATTCGGCCACTGGCTTCAAGCAGAGCTCCAGTGAGTGTAGATGCCCGGCAGGTGGGCCAGTGGGACGGGCAGGGTGCCCTCCTCAACGCTTAAAGTCAGGCCTGAACTTACGGTCTGGCTTACAGTCCAAGCGGCCGGGGGTCGGTGGTTGGGGCTCAGTGGGGGAAAGCCCACGGAACATGGCTGAGGAGCGACGCGCCCTCCTGACCCGAAGGCTGCCCAGTGCAGCCGGTTGGGTAGGCCGAGACCCCCTGCAGCCCCAGGGGACCCTTACCGCAGTTGTGGCCTCTGCCTCTTCAACAGGCCTGTACTGCACCCTCGAAGTGGATTCCTTCGGGTACTTTGTGAACAAGGCCAAAACCAGAGTTTACAGAGACACCGCAGAGCCCAACTGGAATGAGGTAGGTGGGAGCAGTGCTGGCAGCAAGGGGATCTGTGCACCAAAGCGGCTGAGCTTCCAGGCACTTCCTTCTTGCCTCGTGCCCTGGCTGGAGGTGGGGCCTTTCAGGGTTCAGTGGACCTAAGAAATCCTCCCTTGGATGGAGGGAGGGCGGGGGGCAGCAGCCTTCCTCCAAATAGGGAGCATTGCAGAATAAGAGCCATTTGTATGCTAAGGCACAACATTTTGGTTTTGTAAGGAAAACCAGTAAGGCTGGTTGACATATCAATTACTCTTTAGAACAAACGGATCTAGTATTGCATTAGATCCAACCCAGTATTGAGTATTTGGGGGCGGGGGGGGGGGGTTTACAAGCAATTTCAGGACAATAAATAAACTGGTAGTTAGTATGAACTAAATGAATAAAACGATTGGGTGATGTATCTTTTTAAAAAATCTTTATCTTATCCATGTCTGTCTTCAATTTGTATATGGTGCCCCTGTCAAAATGGTTCTTCTTTGCTGAGTTTGCATGACGGTTTTGTTTTTCTCAAACCGCTTTTATCGTGATTTAACAAAATGCATTTCGTAGCCAGCCATAAAAGTGAGTAACCGACTTCTGCCCCTTGCCCAGAAAAGGGGCTGCTTGCAAGCTGTGCTGGCTGGCTGGGAGACGTAGCACGCTTGGTCTCAGGTTCCCTGGGGCTCCTAGTGAAGAAGGAGCTGAGCCGAGGGGGTCTGAAGGACTTTGGATTCAGCTGTGAATCTTGGAAAGAAAGCCGTGAAGAATTGGCAAAATATCCCAATTTGAGGCTGGCGCAGTGCGAAGACCTCACAATGCTTTGGAGGAGACGCCTTGGCTGTTGTCTCCTGTCCAAAGCTGTACAGTTTGTGCCCCTGAGGGTCATTGCAGGACCTTCTGAAATTGAGAGTTTGTGGGGGCTGCAATGGAAAGACCAGCCTGAGCCCCATTGCCCCATAGCTTTTGCCTTCTTCCCTGCAGGAGTTTGAGATAGAACTGGAGGGCTCCCAGACGCTGCGGATCCTCTGCTACGAGAAATGCTACCACAAGACCAAGCTCACCAAAGAAGACGGCGAGACCACGGACCGCATTATGGGCAAAGGCCAAATCCAGGTGGGGGGGGGATGCCGCGGCTTGGGGGGAGCGGTTGACCTTGGAACTGCATGCCAATGAGGAGGAGGAGGCGCATTTAATTTCCACTTAACCTGAAGTGAAATTGCATATTGAGGTAGTCCTTGGCTTTAGTTTACTTCATTGTTATTGCACCTCGTACAAGGAAATTAAATGCCATTTTCAGTGTACATCCTACATTAAAAAAAAACTATAAAGATAAAACAAAAACACACATCCTTCACATTCTATACAACTGAATTGAAAACCCCTCAGACTGCATTAGTATTACACTATACAGTGGAATTCAATATGGTTCCTGTTCTGCAGGGGTGGGATTCACAAATCCCAAGATTTTTGCTGGTGGGCGTGGCCTACTGGAACTTCTGAGAGGGCCGTTTTTCGCCCTCCCGAGCCTCCGTGCAGACTGGCCTGCATCCAAAACGAGCTGTGTGGAAGGGAGGGGTGGGCGGGGCCAGCCAGTCAGTTCAACTACCGGTTTGGCAAATCAGATGTAAATTTAACATCAGTTCGCCCGAACCGACTGAATCCCGCCCCTGCTGTTCTTGGATAGAAGCTGTTTTTCAGTCTATTTGTGCTTGTTTTTATTATCCTGTACCGTCTGCCAGATGGTAATAGTTCAAAAAAAGGGTGCCCAGGATGAGATGGACCTTTGAAGATGTTTTGAACTTTCTTAAGGCAGCAGGAGAATGTTTCGAACTTTCTTAAAGCTCTTCCAAAGAGGGGAGAGGGCAATTGCATTCTATACAATTAATATTGCGTTAATATTGCCCTATACAGTAGAATGCAATAGAGCTACTGCCCTGGGATAGAAGCTGTTTTTCAGCCTATTTGTCCTTGTTTTTATTATCCTATACATCTGCCAGATGGTAATAGTTCAAAAAAAGGGTGCCCAGGATGAGATGGACCTTTGAGGATGTTTTGTCTTATGACCATGTTGTGGCTCCGATTCCCGAGCCTGTGCTGTTAGAGGAAGAGGACTTGGAAGATGAGGAGGAGGAACTGGGAATGCCTTCCTCCCCAGGACCTTCCTCTCTGGCAATGCCTTCCTCCCTGATAATGCCTCAGGTTTCATCAGACAACTGAGAGGAACAGCCTGAGATTAATCAGGAGGAAGGCATATCGGAGCAGCCCCTGACAGGGAGTCAAGAGGAAGAATGTTGGCTTGATCCTAGGCAGCGTCGTAGGGAGAAACGTGAGCAGCAACGTAGGAGGCGTGGGAGGGTCAGAGAGTGAGCTGAGTCATTGAGCCACACCCCACAGGGGATGAAAGTGGGTGTGTTGTCGGCTGGAACTTTGTACGGGACAAAGTTTGATCTTACTTCAGGTTTTCTTTGTGAATGATTTTTGTGGTCTGCCTTGTAATTTTCTGTAAGTAGCTTTTTACTTGTTATCAGTTCGGACTTGGCAGGCAGAGCGTGTTGGAATGCCAAGGACTGTTATCAGTTCCAAAGAATTAACTCTGTGAAGTCCGAGCCAGCTTGCCTGCCTGTGTTTGTGTGAGTTTGTACTCTTTCATCTTTTGGGAAAGAAGAAAGGTGAGACAGAACATGACCGTAATTGAGCCCAGAAGTACAGTCATACTTCTGGCCACGGTGGCCGTTGTTAAGTGGTCGCATGACCAACCGGATTTTACAACACTTCTTGACATCTGCCATTAAGCAAATCATCATGGTGGTTAAGCAAATCTGCAGTCGTTATGTGAATGCCACAGTTATTTAGCAGATGGGCGTTTTTTTGCCACAAACCAGAAGTGAATACCAGTTTCCAACGAAAAGCCTCATAAATCATGGTCCAGTGACCTCAGGGAGCTGTAAATGGCCATAAATCCAGCACCCTGAATGTGATTACGTGGGAGGCTGGCTGTCAGAACTTCAAATCTGGATCGCAAGTACTGTTTTTGGGGGTCTACCCTAACTTCAAAGAGTCATAAGTCAAGGACTCTCTGTACTCTTTTGGCTTATGTCGCCATTGTTTATTTCATATTCGCCGCCTCAGGTTGAAAGTATGTGCTTCAGCAGGTCACTCTTAACTGGCCTTCCTTCCAGAATGTCCTCCCAAATCCTGACTTTTCTACATTGGGGGAGTGCAGGCCTCCCTCTCAGGCAGGAGGGCTTTTGAACCCTTGTTGACTGCAGTGGGTTTGCACACTCCGCATTGGTGCAATGCTTTATTTAGCATTTGATGCATGGTGAGAATAGCTGGAGGACAGTTTTTAATTCTCCACGCTGACCGTTTCCCCCTGGTGGTGCCGGGAAAACTGCCCCCTCTTTAGCTCCCTCTCTTCCAGCCGCTGCTGCTCTACCCTGAGCTGCATCCCTCTGCAAAGGGCTCCTTGGAGATTTTGCCTCCGCCCACTGTTTTGGGCACTGCCAAATGTCTGGAAGGGGTTGCAAGGGGGGGGGGGGTAGGGGAGACCTCTGGCGATTTTGTGCATGGGGGCTTCAAGCGGGAGGTCTGCAAAATTGCTGCAGGAAACATCATCACGACAGAGACCCCAAGGGAGCAGCTGAGAAAGGGGCCCCGTCACTGATCTCTTGGGGCCTCTGGACCCTCGGAAAAGCAGGTCCGGCTCCTCCAACCACCCATTGAGGCCCCCCCTAGTGGTAGTGGCGTGTGGGAAAGACCTTGTGGGGAGAGATGCTGCCTGGGGAATGGTCAGATGAGAGGCTGCATCCCCTGCAGCTAGGGAGTAGGGCAAGAAGCTCCCTCGTTTCTTTGCACTTCTGTTGAGGCAGCCTCACAACAAAGCAGACTTAGCTGACCTAGTTGAGTTTCTGGTCTGGTCTGCCTTGGAAGGCTGATACGATCCCATCCCACCCTATACTGGCTCAGGGTCCCTCAAGGGTGGCCGTTGCCTCTGATCCCATCTAGCAATCCAGTCTCAGACAGGGGAGGCTCCGCTGGGAAGCTGTCAGGTTTCCAAGCAATGAAAGAAGCACGGCCAGAAATCAGGGGCAAAACCAGGAGAAAAGGCTAGATAGGTCAGGTTTGGTGTTCACAATAGATCCATATCTTTTCACAGGGTGGAAATGAGCCATAACCCAAAGCGTTTATTTTCCACTGTGCAGGGCTGTGGACTTTCTGTCTTAACACGAAAACTGGGTAGGATTCTTTTCCAGGTGATGTTGGTTTGTCAGGTAGAATAATAATGGCAAAGTCTCTGGATTTGGCCCCTTGAGTGGAGGGAGGGGTTTAATACTGGCTCACTGTGTTTTTCAGCTGGACCCCCAAACCTTGCAAGACAAGGACTGGCAACGCACGGTCATCTTCATGAATGGGGTAAGGAGGCAGGTTGGTGGAGATCCTCAATCACGCAAGTCACTTTGGTTGTCCCAAAGGTGCTTTTCTTTTAAAAGGCAACGGGACTTCCTTGGGGTTTTTTTTTTCCCTTTGAAAACATTTCACTTCTCATCCAAGAAGCGTCTTCAGTTCTTCAGGTTTGCACACACGTTACGATGCCGCTTGTCAGGATTAAGTCTGTTACCTTTGCTGAAAAGAAGCAATCTGCCCTCTAACTCCTTACACGGACATTAATGATGAGTAATAGAATCACCTTTGCTCAATCATCCCATTATAACCCTTTAAGTCTCTTATTTGGAGAGCAGCTTATGCCCAAAGAAACAATACCTGGAAAATCGTACCAAAATAAAATGAGCAAAGCGTGGACCGATCAGAGCTAAAGCCATCATCATAAAGGTTATTTATACAGGGAATACGGGGAACTGACCTTTTATGAAATATTACTATGTACTGTGCAAGCACAGAAAAATATTTGCTGACCTATTGCATATTTTAATTTTAAAAAGCCTTTTTAATTGATGATGGATTAGGTTTTCTTTCGTAGATGCTTCCCTCTTTTGTAGCTTTGCTGTTTCTGTTCCTTCTGGGCTTAGTGGGTGAAGAATGCCAGAGTGGGCCTCCTTGGCCTGAGCACGGGGGCTTCTCCCCAAGGCCCCCTTCTGCTGCCTGCCCTCAGCAGGCCCGGAGGGGGAGTCCGGCATAACCTGGAACAAGGAACTGAGAGTTTCTCTCTCTTTCCAAGGTCGAAGTCAAGCTCTCCGTGAAGTTCACAAGCAGAGAGTTCAGTCTAAAGAGGATGCCATCTCGAAAGCAAACGGGAGTATTTGGAGTAAAGATTGGAGTTGTCACCAAGTAAGTTCCTTCCTTCCTTCCTTCCTTCCTTCCTTCCTTCCTTCCTTCCTTCCTTCCTTCCTTCCTTCCTTCCTTCCTTCCTTCCTTCCTTCCTTCCTTCCTTCCTTTCCTTCCTTCCTTCCTTCCTTCCTTCCTTCCTTCCTTCCTTCCTTCCTTCCTTCCTTCCTTCCTTCCTTCCTTCCTTCCTTCTTCATTTGCTGTGGGGATATTTTAAACTTACAATCAATAAGTTGGGCTGAGAGAGAGAGAGAAATCCCTTTTATGCTTTCCTCTTCCTGGTCCTAAGAATTAAGGCCCACAGACTAGAGAGAGCACAATAGGTTTTTTGAGGGGGGCCCAACAATCATGGTTCACCATTTCCCACCAAATACCTGAAGGACTTTGACAGGAGCATGGTCAGATCTCAGTTCCTGTCACCTCATAGTTTTGTCTCCTAGGCCCTTTTGCACCAACACACCAGCTTTTGGTGAGGAAGGGTTGTGCAGGGACACGATCCCATTTCCTCAGCTTTGGCACGTCTCAGTTGACTTCGATCCCTCAGCCCATGAGATCCTCTGCCTTGAAGTCCTGCTCTCCTTAGCAGAAGGAGGACGTGCTGCTGCTGCTGGTGCTACTCCTAAAGCAGAGGGGCAAAGAGGGTGGTGGGCTGAGGGGACATGGGGCCCACCAGCTTCCATTTCGTGGCCTCTGGAGCAGCAGTGGGATCGCTTTCCACACGCCAGCTGAGAGCAGTGGTGGGATTCAAAAACGTTTACCACCACTTCGGTGGGTGTGGCTTGGTGGGTGTGTGCGCATGCGCCAAACACACACTTTGCACAGGCGCAGAGGCGTTTGTGCAGGCGCCAGAGGCGTTCCAACTCACCTCCTGCAAGCCTGCACGATCCCGGTCGCTTCAGCAGCTGCCGCGCAGAGCAGCTGGGCTTCAAATTCAGGGGGTAAAGGGGAGTATGGGAGCCCAACAGCAAAGCAGTGGAGAGAACTGATTCGGCCTCCGCTGCTCATCGGCGCTACCGGCTCAGGAGAACTGGGCCGAACCGGTAGAATCCCACCACTGGGCAGGATTGGCCCTCCCAATCCTCGCTTTTCTCTTCTTTCTCCTCTCAGCTGATCGCCGGAGGCTTATTTTTCCTCCTCTCAGCTGATCGCCGGAGGCTTATTTTTCCTCCTCTCAGCTGATCGTCGGAGGCTTTTTTCCTCCCCTCAGCTGATCGTTGGAGGCTTTTTTCCTCCTCAGCTGATCGCCGGATGCTTTTTTCCTCCTCTCAGCTGATCGTCGGAGGCTTATTTTTCCTCCTCTCAGCTGATTGTCGGAGGCTTTTTTCCTCCTCTCAGCTGATCGTCAAAGGCTTGTTTTCCTCCCCTCAGCTGATCATCGGAGACTTATTTTTCCTCCTCTCAGCTGATCGTCGGCTTTTTTCCTCCCCTCAGCTGATCGTCGGAGGCTTTTTCCTCCTCTCAGCTGATCGTCGAAGCTTTTTTCCTCCTCTCAGCTGATCGTCGGAGGCTTATTTTTCCTCCTCTCAGCTGATCGTCGGAGGCTTTTTCCTCCTCTCAGCTGATCGCCAAAGGCTTGTTTTCCTCCCCTCAGCTGATCGCCGGAGACTTATTTTTCCTCCTCTCAGCTGATCGTCGCTTTTTTCTCCCTCAGCTGATCGTCGGAGGCTTTTTCCTCCCCTCAGCTGATCGTCGAAGGCTTTTTTTCCTCCTCTCAGCTGATCGTCGGAGGCTTTTTTCCTCCTCTCAGCTGATCGTCGGAGGCTTTTTCCTCCTCTCAGCTGATCGTCGGAGGCTTATTTTCCTCCTCTCAGCTGATCGTTGGAGACTTATTTTTCCTCCTCTCAGCTGATCATTGGAGGCTTATTTTTCCTGCTCTCAGCTGATCGTCGGAGGCTTTTTTTCCTCCTCTCAGCTGATCGTTGGAGACTTATTTTTCCTCCTCTCAGCTGATCATTGGAGGCTTTTTTTTCCTCTTCTCAGCTGATCATTGGAGGCTTTTTTCCTCCTCTCAGCTGATCATTGAGGTTTTTTTCCTCCTCTCAGCTGATCGTCGGAGGCTTTTTTTCCTCCTCTCAGCTGATCGTCGAAGCTTTTTTTCCTCCTCTCAGCTGATCGTCGGAGGCTTATTTTTCCTCCTCTCAGCTGATCGTCGGAGGCTTTTTTCCTCCTCTCAGCTGATCGTCAAAGGCTTGTTTTCCTCCCTCAGCTGATCGTCGGAGACTTATTTTTCCTCCTCTCAGCTGATCGTCGCTTTTTCCTCCCCTCAGCTGATCGCCGGAGGCTTTTTTTCCTCCCCTCAGCTGATCGTCGGTTTTTTTCCTCCTCTCAGCTGATCGTCGGAGGCTTTTTTCCTCCTCTCAGCTGATCGTCGGAGGCTTTTTCCTCCTCTCAGCTGATCGTCGGAGGCTTATTTTCCTCCTCTCAGCTGATCGTTGGAGACTTATTTTTCCTCCTCTCAGCTGATCATTGGAGGCTTATTTTTCCTGCTCTCAGCTGATCGTCGGAGGCTTTTTCCTCCTCTCAGCTGATCGTTGGAGACTTATTTTTCCTCCTCTCAGCTGATCATTGAGGCTTTTTTTCCTCTTCTCAGCTGATCATTGGAGGCTTTTTTTCCTCCTCTCAGCTGATCATTGAGGCTTTTTTTCCTCCTCTCAGCTGATCGTCGAGGCTTTTTTTCCTCCTCTCAGCTGATCATCGGAGGCTTTTTTCCTCTCCTCTCAGCTGATCAGCGGAGGCTTTTTCCTCCTCTCAGCTGATCAGCGGAGGCTTTTTCCTCCTCTCAGCTGATCGTTGGAGACTTATTTTTCCTCCTCTCAGCTGATCATTGGAGGCTTTTTTTCCCTCCTCTCAGCTGATCGTCGGAGGCTTTTTTTCCTCCTCTCAGCTGATCGTCGGAGGCTTATTTTTACTCCCAGTTTGAACCACCACCACTGCTCTGGAGGGAGTGGGGCCCATGATATTCTTGCATGCTTTTGGGAGGCTTATAGGGGGAAATGGGCATCTTAGGCCTTACAGGCCTTGGGGCCTTATATGCCCCCTCAGGCGTCTTCCAACCTCCCTAGAAGAGATTCCTGCCCCCATCACTCCTGGACTGGGATCCTCGGTATCCCTGCTGAACCCCTCAAGCTAACCGAGGATGCCCATTCTCTCCTTAAACATTGTGCTAGCAATGTTGAGAAACTGTTACTAAATCGATGGATATTTAGGGGGCCCCCGCCCAATTTTAATAAAAGCACGCCAAAGAGCTGAATAACATGTCTAAGTAATTTGGACTTCTGACCTCAAGAAGTTTTGTTCACTATCTTCCAAGTCTTTAGTGGCACAAATTTCTGCCACTATATGGCCAGAAAGGGAAGATGGGAAAACTGTCTTTGATCCATAAAAGGGTTTTCCTGTTTCCTGGTGTAAGCTTTCCAGAAAATTTATATTCAGTATTTCAAATAAACCAAATGATGGTTTATCTGTATTTTTCTTCATTGTTCAAACAGTCACAGCATTAAAGTTGCTGAATAAATATGATTGCTGACCTTCTGGAGCAAATGCAGTGAATTATTTTGCTGTTATTGGTTATGCTGGGCCAGAAAAGAGCAGGCTTCTCCTCTCCCCAGACTTGCTAATGGGATGAAGAAAATGCTTTATCTTTTGGGCAAAATTCTTCCCACTGATTCTCCATAGCGCCATTCTGGAGAAGCCATTCTGCTGCTGGTCTGTAGGGTGACCATTTGGTCGAGCTGATGGCTCCTGCCCTGTGGGACTAAAGGCTGTTTACCCCAAGCAGCCCCTGCTTTCTCTAACCACTTCCTCCGTCTTCAGGAGAGAGCGATCCAAGGTGCCTTATATTGTGCGCCAGTGTGTGGAGGAGATTGAACGTCGGGGCATGGAAGAGGTGGGCATTTACCGGGTCTCTGGAGTTGCCACAGATATCCAGGCTCTGAAAGCTGCTTTTGATATTAGTGAGTATTTACTTGGGACGTTTCCTATTCTACTAAGAGGCAATAAGCTCAATGTTTTTTCAACGCAGCCCATTGCTACGGTCAGGCACCAAAATGTGGCCAGAGAGGAGACGGTCCATCTGTCCATCACACGTTGTTCTTTGCTGGTTTCTGGGAGATGTCATAATCTGAGATATTTTGCATATTGTTACTTCTGCTAGGCTGCTCAATCCATCCAATGGTGCTGCTGCTCAGTTTATTCCTTGTCACCATTTGTCACATCAGGCGTTGCCATTAAACCAGATGTGGAAGCCACGGGATGAAACAAATTATAATTTTGAAGCAATCATTATCTCTGGCAATCACCGTTTTCTTAATTATGGAGAAGTTGATTAGTTCTTAACAGCTGCACAAAAGAGAGAAGGGGGTGTAAATCCACAGAATATGTTCCTCACAGATTTGGAAAATTCCTGCAGTTATGACTGATGTGAGAGAACATTTTTGCCAGCTGGAGCATGCAATTATCCTGCCTAAGCAAAGGACTTTCTTTTCTTCTTGCAGATAACAAAGACGTCTCCATCATGATGAGCGAGATGGACGTGAACGCGATTGCGGGAACACTCAAGCTCTACTTTAGGGAGCTGCCAGAGCCTCTCTTCACAGATGAACTCTACCCTAACTTTGCTGAAGGCATTGGTATGTAGTGGCATTGTGCAGGTCCAAGGAGGAAGAACTGGGCAGCTGCTACTTTGTGGTCAGCTAGCAGTGGGAAGAGCTGGTATTACTGCTCTCAGGTTCAGCTTATGGTTACACATTCACAACCATGAAAAATTGCCACACTGAAATCACATACAACTGAACACTGAGGCAATGTGTTCTTTAGAATGTGGTTGCCAAACGGTGGCCCGCAAGAAAATTTTGGTGATCCGCAGAGAAATGTCACCCCCAGAGCACCCCCCCCAAAGCAATTAATCCAGGCTGCTCAGAACACAAGGCTGCACCACCCACATGGCCCATGGAAACCCTCCCCGCCCACTCAATCCTTACCTGGCAAACTTGCCTGCTAAGTTGCTATTTTTCTTTTTTATTTCCCGACCATCAGCTGTTCTGCTGTGCTGGGAGGTTTAGATTAGCTAGAAAGCAGGAAATGGTTGAATTTCTTGCTTTCTAACTAATCTTTAGATCTTAGAACCTTCCTTAGGACTGAAGCTTCTATTATTCAGTGCAGACTTAGGTAGCTGTTGGCAGAAAGATAGATCTCTGAGTAAATCTGTGATTTTGGGAGCGACTCAATTTGCCTGCCTGCTTTGCCTGATTTTGGGTAAAAGTTGCTCTTTTTAAATAAAAAATTCAATATTTATATACATGGTGTGTTGTAAGTTAATTTTATGCATTTGCTTGCAAGCAAATTTTATGTGACAGACCAATGGCAGAAATGCAGATCTCTGAATGAATCTGTGATTCTGTGAGCAACTCAATCTGCCTGCCTGCTTTGCCTGATTTTGGGTAAAAGTTGCTCTTTTTTTTATAAAAAAATCAACATTTACATAAATATTTATAATATTTACATATAAGCCATGCCCAGCCAATCACATGACCACCAAGCCACATCCACAAATTAGGCCAGGCCCATAAAACTGGTTTTTAAGAAATCTGAATTCATATTAGTGGTCCCCGTGATCATAAGTTTGGTGGTCCCTGAGGTCCAAAAGGTTGGCGATCCCTTCTTTAGAACACACATAAACCCATTTAAAATAACAGCAAACTTTTATTGATTATAGAGTATACCTGTTTGCTCTCTTTCTCTTTTCCAGACGTAGCCAATGTCCACCACTAGGCTGCCAGGCACTGGCCAGGGGGCTTGTATCTGGGATCTAAAAACGACTCACAAGGGCTGGGGAGGCTTCAAGGACCTCTATTATCCCTGAATGTCCTTGCCTTTTTTTTTTTTTTTTTTTTTTTTTTGGTGGGAAGGGTCTTGCCATGTGCTCAGACCAGGGGTGGGCAACTATGGCCCTTTTATGAATTATGGACTTCAACTCCCAGAATTGCTCAGGAATTCTGGGAGTTGAAGTCCATAATTCATAAAAGGGCCATAGTTGCCCACCCCTGGCTCAGACCCAACTTCTCTCCTTCTGTTCCCTTAACAGTTCCTCTCCCTGAGGGGCTGCTCACCCAACTCCCCCCACCTTTTAAAAAAATACTAGTTTGATAATCTCTGTGATTTACTGGCTTTCCCCCCTCTTGTTTACATGCCTTCACCACTTACAGGCTTCGTGGCTTCTGCGTAGTCTCACACTGGCAGAGGCTTCCTTAAGCAGCACCCTTTTCTGAATTTCTAAAATTAAGCTAAAATAATTAAGGAGAGAGCGATACCTCCTTAACTCTCATTTATTTTACCTCAGCTGACTACCCAGGTGAGGCAAGGTGAGCGTTAGCAGCTGTACCTGCCCTCGTAAACCTTGTAAAACCTTTTTCTCCTTCTTCCCTTCTAGTGCTCTCTGACCCGGTTGCAAAAGAAAGCTGTATGTTGAACTTGCTGCTCTCGCTTCCGGAGCCCAACCTGGTCACCTTCCTTTTCCTCCTGGATCATTTGAAAAGGTGAGGCCGAAGCTCCTTTCCTCCCAGCCTTCCCAGCCCATCGTTGTCAAGGACGTTCCAGAACACCAACGGCCAACGTGACCCGATTGTAAAAAGAAACCGCCGGGGGGGTCCTGGCGTGGCGTGGCGTGCAGGGTCTCTGGGCTGGAGCCTCTTCACCCCGCACCCTCCCGAGCCCTGCCTGGCCCTGCAGGAGAAGAGCAGCCGCCGATGAAGACTTTCACCCAAGCATCCTGGAGGCGCTTCAGGGCTGCTCAGCCAACTCCCCCCCACCTTTTAAAAAAACGCTAGTTTGATCATCTCTGTGATTTTGGTCTTTCGTCTCAGGCTGCCAAATCGGACCAGCCTGAAAGAGGCTCTTCCCCTGCCCACCTCCCCCAGTCTCTGGCCTTTCCTCCCAGAGAGAAGCCTCGGCTTTCCCTGGGCAGCCATGGGGCATCGAAGACCATGCAGGTGGGAGGCAGGGCATCCTTGGCAAAGAAGCCTCTTCCTTCCCCCGACCCACCTCTCTTGCTGAGGGGGACAAGGAGAGCTCTAACCTTCCCTTTTGGGGAAGGGGACAGAGGAAGGAGTAGGGGGGCGATGGCTTCTCTGGGCTCCTGGGAGTTCAGACCTGGGCAGAGGCCCACCCTGGGGACTGTCCTGTGGCAGGCTTTGGATGGAGCTGGTACGGCCCTCTGCACCTTGGACCTTTTGGTGACACGTGTGACCATAGTCTCCCCCTGAACTGCTGCCAAGGTTGGCAACTGGGGGCAGCAGGATTCTTCAGTTCTATGCCTACCTCGGCAGGTGGGTCCAGAGGCAACACAGACTGGTGAAGGTTTATGTGATGTATCACCATCCTGGATGCAAAGTAGCTTTTATGCATTGGACGTTTGAATGCCAATGAATTCTTGTGATTCCTGGTAGTTGAAATGTGTTTGAATATTAGAAGCTCGGGTTGGTAGTTAGGCTGTTGGTTTAAAAATATAGAAATATCCAAACAAACAAACATTCAGGCTATTTTGCATCTCACAAAAAGGTATTTAAAGATCTGTGTTCGGACAGACGAGCACAACTCAAAACGCACTGACGATGTCTCCTCGAAAGGCGATGAAACATTTGTAACCGAATTGCCAAGTCGGAGCTCAAACCAACAGCCTATTTCTGGTAGTTTACAAGAAGAGGCAATAAAATGGTTGTACAGAAAGGGTTATTTCTTCCTTTGCCACGGGATTTTTTTAAAAAATCCACTCTTGGTTGTTTCTTTTCAAACTGGGGATTTACATAAATTCTCCTGATATTTTGGACATATTTGGATCAGTAACAGAACATGTGAGGTCAAATCTGTCCTTTCAAGACCACTGTTTTCCATTTGGTCCTGACCTATAAGTTAGGATAATGTTTCTTTTAAACTGCCTCGCCTAATTACCCCTTTTCCCAATTGTGAATCATATTTTCACCCTCACAAACAACCAGACTTTCTAATTTTATATCAGTGTCCAAAACTGGAGCAAGATTCACCAACAAGTCATTACAAATTGCTCCATTGCCCCCAGGATGTGCCCCCTTGGGGGGCCAGTACCCCTACTTTGAATACCCCTGTGTTGGATCATGACTTTCTTTTCTACTCCTATTGTTTCAGAGTTGCTGAAAAGGAAAACATCAACAAAATGTCACTTCACAACCTGGCCACCGTTTTTGGACCAACATTACTCAGACCGTCAGAAAAAGACAGCAAAATTCCTGCCAATCCAATGCATCCCATGGCCATGGCTGATAGCTGGTCACTCGAAGTCATGTCCCAGGTAAAAGCAAATGGGGAGCCCAAGTCAGTGTTTCTCAACCTTGACAGCTGGAAGATGCGTGGACTGCAGCTCCCAGAATTCCCCCCCAGGCAGCAGGTGGAATTGAAGTCCACACACCTTCAAGTTGCCACGATGGAGAAACACTGGCCTGACCTTTCATTTCCCTTTCATTGACCTTTCATTTCTGCTGGGGTCTTCTGATCAACAAAACTCAGGGTTTCACAGGGGCCCAGACTTCTCTTAGGACCCACTTAGATCAAAGGGAAAATGAGGGAATAGCCCATAACCCAGGGATGGCGAACCTATGGCACACCTGCCACAGGTGGCACGCAGAGCCATTTGTGCTGGCACGCGAGCTGCAGGCAAACTTACCTCACTGCGCATGCGTGCGCCTCACAGCTGATTTTCGGCTGGTTGACGCCTTTTTCGGCCTCCCAGAGGCTTGAAAGCCTCTGCGGCTTTGCAGGACGAAAAATAGGCCCGTTTTGTCACTTCCTGTAATACCAGGATTGCGGGGGAATGGGGGGGGCGCATTGCCTTCTGGGTGCTGGCACATGAGTGCGCGCACCAGTGCACACACAATTTCTGGCACAGGAGCCCAAAAAAGATTAGCCACCACTGCCATAACCCATAATGGGAGGAAAGGATTTAGATCAGGGGTGTCAAACTCGATC
The DNA here is from genome assembly GCF_049901735.1 of Notechis scutatus. NCBI lineage: Eukaryota > Metazoa > Chordata > Lepidosauria > Squamata > Elapidae > Notechis > Notechis scutatus. The sequence goes on along the minus strand of NC_142021.1, from coordinate 12,338,276 downwards.
CCATTGCAGGCTGCATCAGAATTTTGTTTGCCCTTCGGGGACCGGGGTGGGCCTGGCCTGGTCATCGTGGCCAACTGGATGTGCAGGCCAGTTCCCTCGTTATCTCTGGGACGGCCCTGCAGGCCAACTCTGGGCCTATCACAGGCCGGATGTTTAACATGCCTGATGTAGGTCATCCCTTTCTAGCTGATGACCGTAACCCCCCTGGGGAGCAGGCAGAGTTAACCTTTCACATCAGGAGATCTCACTTGCACGGTGAGATCCATTTTGTATCCCACCCTTCGTACGAGGAGCTCAGAAAGAGGGAAAGCGGTTCAGGAGAAAAGGAAATGGCTTGTCCACAGCCATCTACCAATATAACTGGTTGATCAAGGAAGATGTGAATGTGGAAACCCTTCTGGCCTGATTTCCACCGAAGCAGCCCAAAAGATTTGATCAGTTTTATTCCTTTCTCAGACAAGTTCAGAAGAGGTTCCTTTCAGGAGATACTAACCAGGGAGGGAAACAACTGAAAAGTTCTGTAACTCAGGGGTCCCCAACCTGGGGGCCATGGCCGTGGGCATGAGGGGTTTTCAACAGGGCCATGGAAACGACTGGTGGGTGTGCGCACATGTACATCCTCCCTTACATGAGCAGTAGGCAAGCACATGCACACACACTATTCGCATGAGCGGCAGGCATGCATCCATGCCACTCGTGGAAATGGAGCTGCACGTGTGCCCACTTTCCAGTTGCTTGTTGCAAACCTTTCCACCCCAGCCAGTCTGCAAAACCAGAAACATTGAGAAACTCCGTTGTAAATAACCAAAAGGGGGGGGAGGGGGAGAAGAATATTGAAACCAGAGAAAGTAAGTTCTGGGAGCAAAGAAATGTTCAAGGTTGACCCACCCCTGCCATCCTTCCAAGGTGGGTCAAATGAGGACCCAGATTGTTGGGGAAAAGAGGCTGGCTCTGTAAACTGCTCAGAGAGGGCTGGAAAGCCCTGTGAAGCGGTGTATAAGTCTAAGGGCTATGGCTATGTGGGTGCTAGGCATCCAGCGTGTATTTACAATGATTGTAGCTTCCTAGGGTCGTTGTGATCTTTTGCAACTTGCCCAACCAGCGTCAATCAGAGAAGCAAAGAATAACAGAATAACAATTGGAAGGGACCTTGGAGGTCATCTAGTCCAACCCCCTGCCCAAGCAGGAGATGCTATACCATTCTGGACAAAGGCCTGTCCAGTCTCTCCTTGAAAACCTCCAGGGAGGGAATACCCACCACCTCCAGAGTCGGTCAGGCTGTCCCACTGATCGATCACTTTCCCTCCCAGGCAATTAATTCCTCCTTAGTTTGAGGTGGTTTCTCTCCTTGAGAAAGTCGGTGCTGGGTTCACTTAACCCCCCCGGCATGATTCGTTTTTAACATGCGGGGTGATGGCTTACTGACTGCAGAAAAAAATAAAAGTTGCAAAATCAGGTGTGAGTCACTTACCTGCCTTGCTGAGCCACAGAAATCCCGGTCCCAATTGTGGTTGTAAATTGAGGACAACACATGTGCAGGAAAGTCGGTTAAATCATCCTTGCAAGTTGTTGTCCAGTCTTTCAAATGCCTGCAGAGTTGGAGAACCACCCGGGCTCTCCTAACCACGCCCGCCATTGCTCCCCCTCCCCAATTGATCTGTTCCCCTCCCCTCTCTTGTCTGCGTTCCAGGTTCAGGTTCTCCTTTATTTCCTGCAACTGGAGACAATTCCCACCCCAGACAGCAAGAGGCAGAGCATCCTTTTCTCCACCGAGGTGTAGAAGCCAAAGGCTCCGTCCATCCGTCCCTCCCTCCCTCTGACCTTCCACCCTTCCCTTGTCCTTCGGGAGGAGAGAGAGCCCTCCCTCCTCCCTCCCTCTGTGGACCAAGAAGCCAGAGGAAGACGGTTGTCTTCAGGGGAAGATGATTCCTTTCACCAGATCAGGAAAAGAACCGGGAGGAGCAACAGAGGAAAGCAAACAGTCTGAGGAAGGAAGGTATTCCCGGGAGGATCTTTGCAGTGGAATTCATGTTGCGTTTTGGGAGAGTTTTTCCTTCTCGGGGGCTTTCGAAGAGCTGAAGGATTCTCCTTCGATGGCCACCGTCGTTAATGGAGTGCCACAAGGATGTTCATCCATCATGGCCACTACTTGCAAATTTAGACCTTGATTTAAATGTTTCTTTTTAATAAGTAAATAAATTAGGAGCTTCATGCACAATCAGGATTTTTTTTGAAGAAGAAGAAATCTTTTCCTTGCCTTTTATCTTTTGACTCTCTTTGGGCAGAAGGTTTTACCGAAGAGGCATCCTCTAATCACTTAGAAGAGAATAAAAGGCCGGGGACTAGAGGAAGAGGTGGTAAGACTGGACAGCTCTTAAGGCCTCCTCCTTTTTCCGTGGGCCACCAAGGATGGGAGGTGTGTGGAGAAGCTGCTGAGGTCTTCGGGCATCGTAAAGAAGATAATCTGCAAAATCTCCCCTTTCGCCAGTGAAGGCCTCGTGCCCAGTTTTAACCCGACTGCAGCAGCAGCAGCAGCGTAAGGACTTCAGCTGATGGTGGGTTTCTCAGCGGTTGGGCCAAAGCCGGCCTCTCCCCTCCCGGCAGCTAAACAGTCCTCAGATCCGCTGGCGGGAATTGGGAGGGCAGGATTGGGCCTCTCTGCTCTTTCTTGGTTTGGGACTTTGGAAAGACTTTGCTTAAATGGAAAATATTTTTTTCACTGCCACCCTGTTTTTGCTGGGAAAGAGAGATGTTTTGATAAGATGTTTTAATAACTTGTACAATGATGATTGAGGGAGCATTTTATATTTTTCAGAAATTCCAACCATTTGTTTTAAGATTGAACAGGCATCATTCGTGAATTGTAATGCTGGGGGGTGGGGGTGGGGAATCAACACTGGCAGAAGCAGCCCAGAATCCTCACACAGGAAGGGATCTCTCTTGGGAGTTTCACATGGACAGAAACCACATCTTTATCAGTCCCATGCAGTCATAAGCATAAGTTTTGTCTTGTTAATTCAAAGCTACTTTTACCGAGGTGTTCAGAAGTGGCTAATTGGGTGAGAGACCAGGAAGCTAAACTGACATTCTGGTTTTGCTCGGAGAGGTTATGAAGAGGTTATGAGGCGTTTCCCCCCACAATTTCCCATACTTTGGGCAAGTAACGGAATTCTGCTTGTTAAAAGGGGGCTAAAGTCACTACTGAAGCATAAGGCTCTGCTCTGATCTTTGGAGTTGTACAATTCAGCTCTTTTAACACTGGGAAAGAACCCATCACGGGAGTGGCTGGATTGTGGTGTCTGACTATCTCAGCATCTTCTCATACCAGGGAATATTTAAATAGGAATCCCACATTGTTTTTTTCCTCCCAGAAGTCTAGAAGTTAGAACTCTGTTCGGCTGTCCTAGTTTGGATGGTGATGTACCTCAGTTGATGAAGATGAGATACGAAACCCTTTTGCTGATGTGCCCATATATTTGTTCCTCAGTCCTCCTTTTGTTAAAACTGGATTCCCCCCCCCCCCAACTTTCTATCCTGGAAAGGGGCTTTCAGACAAACTGATAAGAGGATCAAGCTTTCCATGGCAGTGAACCTGCCTTTGTGTCAGTTGAAGGAGAAGGTTCATCCACGGAAGGTCCCTTCTGAAGTGCACCTCAGTGAATTAAGGGTTCTGAATAGGGGAATCATGTAAGATTTTTAAAAAATCAAAGCTGAATGTGATCGTATTTTTTATTGTTATTTGAGGCAACAAATACTCAATAACCCTATAAATGAACGTCTAGATCAGGGGTGTCAAACTCGTGGCACTATGTTGTCATTATGTGACATATTGCAACTTTTCCCCTTTCGCTAAAACGGGGGTGGGCGTGGCCAGTGTATGACGCATCCAGCTCACAGGCCGCAAATTTGACACCCCTGGTCTAGACGGAAGCTTTCTCATTCCATCAGCCAGTCATATGTTTATTCTTCTAAGGTAACTGTTGTAGGTTACTCCGTTATGAAGAGACCGGAGAAAAGGCAGCCAGGTTGTGACGACAGAAAGTATTTAGATACCAGGTTTGTTCATCGGAACGGAACAACTCCCGGTTGTCATCTTGGAGAGAAAAGGAGGATGACTTGTTATCGCGTTGAAATGATTCATGTTGGCCCAGGAGTCTCCTTCATGGGCCTTGCTCAAGGTGAGGCATCAAGATATTCACCCACCGAATAAGGAGGAGTCCTCTCCCCAAATTCCCTAGCATGCCAGCGAAGTATTTGGACTACAATGGAAGGAACTTACACCTTTCCCTCTTCTCTGAGTCCTCAAACAAGTATTGTAGGCTCTCCAAGTCATCCTTATAGGTCCAGTAGTCTCGTATGAACAGCTGGCCCAACGGGGTGGTAGAGATTGGGAGTGTTAATAAAGCTAATTTGAGTCACTAAAAGTCATTACAGGTTTAAGGAAAGCCACAGTGTTGTTTTGTGAACTTGAGGCATGTCTTGAAAATTAAAGTTTAAAGGGCTTTTATTTATTTATTTTATTGATTCCTTTAAGCAGCACGATTGCTGAATGGCTGCAGTTTCCTCCTTGCATTGTTATTCCATAATATCCAGAGCTGCAGGAATTGGCAAAGCCATCCCACCGAGGGAAATGGGCCAATCTGTTCCGCTTGACTGCTCTTTCTGGCATTTTTGATTTATATATAGTTATTCTGTCCGTATTGCGTTAATGAACCTAGATAAAAAAGAGAAGACAGTGTGTGTGTGTGTTGGAGAGCTGCGAGAGGATTGCTTTGATATCCAGGCAAATTTTACATGCAGGCATGTAGGTATGGAAGAGGTTGTATAATTTAAGCATTCATTTCAGTTTTAATTATAAACCTATGCTTTTCTGAAAAGTCATACTGGTGTGCTTCAGAAACGAATGCCTCAAAGGGAACCGAGCCCAGGGGCTCAATTTCTGTCCAAGAAGTAGCAACATCAAATCCCTCAAGTTCTTCCAATCCCTTCTATTTTTCTAGGTCCTTAGTTTTGTGAAGTGGCTCCAAGAATTATTTTCCTTGACTCTGCTTTACTTTAAAACAGCCAGTGGCTGTATTTGTACAAAACACTGAATTGCAAAGTAGCCGACTGTGTTTTAATCTTACATGAATGAACCACACACAACCTCTGGCTGTTGCTGAATGACTTCCTGCTGGAGATCCAGACCCCAACATCTGGAAGATCTTGCAGGTGATGCAATTTTGTGCCAATCCAGCCCATGGGATTAGTTTGTGGTTCGGTGTGTTATGTAAACCTAGGAAACTGGTTTGAATAAACCGTGATTAAATTAATGGGTAAATGTGTTATCCACAGACGGCCAATTACAAAACCCTTCCCCTCCCACGTCTTTTAACAATGAAATGATAAGGAAGTCAAGAGCCAATTTTACACCACTTTGATTGTCCTTTCCCATAAGTTTTGTCCCTCGGCAATTCTCCCCTCATTCTGTTCGTGCAAATCTTTGGGTATTTGGATTCCACTCCACTGGTCAAGGGTCTACCTGTATTTTTGAAGGTCACAGTTGTCAGGCAGAAGCTTTTTTTCCACACCAGGAGCTTCACCTGCACCCTATAGGAATGGACTACAATTGGCCAGACAAACTGGGAGAAGAAAACCTGCCCCATTGCCTTCCCAAAGCCAGCTCATAAGTCATCACATGAAAGCTTAGCCACCATTCAATGTCTATCAGATAAGCCCTATTCACTAGTTTCAATGTATTGTTCATTTATTCATTTATGGCATATCATACATGGACTAGCAATATGTGTGTGTGTAAATATGTGTGCGCATACACACACACATATACATACACACACAAACACACGCACACACACACACTTCACCTAGATCAGTAGAACGCAATAAAATATGAATGTTAAAAAGATCTGTTTGTTCAAATACCTAGATGTCTAGGCCACCTAACCACTTGAAGTACAGCATCATTTCTATTTTTAAAAAGCCAGCTACTGGACCAGTATAGGCCCTCAGCTTAGAGCTGGCCAACTATGTTTGATTTGGGAGCCTGAGGGAGGATGCTACGAGTCACACCAGACAAGGCGTGAATCCTATTCAGGATTGTCCATTGCTGACTTAGTTCAAAGCCTGGTGCCCTTTTTGTGGGGTCATTTATAGTTTCAATATAGATGTATGATTCTTGTTCATGCATAAAAGGAGACAAAAGATATGGTGTTGCTTTGGGTACATCAGAGCCTCCTCGAGTCACCGAGATTCCACTAGTCCACTCATAAGATTCATTCTCTGGCACAGACAACATGTTAAGGTTTATTTTGATTGGCAGATGGGTTTTGCACATAATGTTACGTGTTTGTGTCTGGAAAATAGTCCAGCAGGGAGGGACTTCATGAGGTCAGTTGATGGCTAATGTTACCCTTTTGGTCATGTCCAACTCTTGTTGATTCTATGGGCCTGCTCTTTCCACGTCTTCTGATCTTACACGACTTATTTGAATTGTTTGCTGCTCTGGCTGGTGTCAGTTTCGATGGTGTCCAGCCATCGTGTTCTTTGCTGGCCTGGTTTCCTTTTACCGCTAACTCTTCCAAACATAATTGGTTCCCCCGCATGACATAGCCAAAATGAGACAGAATTTGGTGGTGGTGGTGGGGGTTTGAAACAGTTACACGGACCGTAACCATCTATGGCTGGTGCACGATCTTACCCCTGAATCCAGCCCATCTAGTTAGCTAAGGTAAACCTGGAAGACTCTCAATGGTGTAAGTCCCAATACCAATGTGTCTTGTAAGCACAGCTTTTAGAGGAAGTTGGACGCCTTCCGACTGAATTTTCTAGAGGAATTTGATCCCCAAGGCAGCATTAACGGGATCCTAAAAGGCACTAAATCAAAGGTGTCAAACTCAATTTCATTGAGGGCCATATTAGGGTTTTGTTTGACCTGGGAGGGGGGGCGTAGCCAAGGTGGGCATGGCCAGCTCAACATCATTCCTGTTGGGGGCCCAAGTGCTCTGCCAGCAAAAAGGTCCCTCCCCTAACTGACCAGCCCTGCCTTTTTAGCCTCAAAGCAGAGAAAAGGGGCTTGCCAGCAATTCCTCTTTGACCCCCAGGTAGCTTCCTCAAAATGGATCTAGGAAACTATACAATGAAAAATTCATGGTTTACTAATCCAGCCTGGTTAATTCTTGCATTTCACTGGTCTAAAACTTTTAACCCAATACAGCTTGAACGTTTTTTGAACAACCTGGAAAAATGGACGGTGTCTTGCATAAACTCTGAAACTCATAAACTCTGAGAAACACTGGCCCAGAGTGAAGCAGGGCACTCTGGAGTGGACATTCCAAAACACTCTGTGTGCGTGTGTGTTTTACACTAGAAGACACCCTACTCCTGTTGGGAAGTCTTCCTCTCAAGTGGCTTTGCCCGAGGCCTAAGACAGAAGTTGATGGTGTACTACAAAGGGTGGCATGTAGGCACCCTACGAAGGTCTCCCAGGGAGTAACAAGACCCCCCTCCTCCTCTCCAGGGAAGGCTTCACTTGAGTCTCTCGCTAGTCTGTTTGATGCTCAAAGAAGCTTTGCACTCCTGGTGGGATTGTTGAGAAGAGACCAAGAGGCAGCTTCCAATTGTTCTGATTAAGACACCGGTTGGATTATATTCTATTGCTTGGGTTTGCATTAAATTGAATTTCAATATGAACTCTTGCCCAACATTCCAGCAACTTCAACTTCCTCCATCACTTCTTCTCTATTAGTAAGATTAAGGTCCAGTATAGCTTTTCCTCTAGTTCCTTCCTCAACTTTTTGGATGACAAAGGTTGGGGAGGGAACAAGAGGAAAAACTATGGCCCTAACAGTGGCCCAGATAGGAGGATGCTGTGAATCGTAGGTGCCGTTCGTAATCTCTTGGAGGTGAGGATGGGGCATTGATCCCCAGCATTCGCAAACAGCTGGCATTTGTCTGCCAAGGATGCTTCTGAGGATCCCTACCTGACACCCTCCTGCCAGGGAGGCCAGGAAGCCGGCTGCCAAGGTGGTCCTTAAAGGCAGGTGCCTGATTCTAGCAAAATGGGTCTGAGGTGAGGCACCAGCCATGTGTGCTGATGATACCTGCCCTGAAGCACCTCCTGGCCCCTAATGTGTGTTTTCCTTGGCTTGGGCAGCTCCTGTAGGAAAAGACGGTGAGGTGCTGACAGGTGTGCATGTTCATATTCCATCCAAGGCACCTGGAAGCATAACAGCCTCTCAGGAAGCTCCCTCACAAAACCCATGGAGGGCTTGCAACACCAGGATGTGCGGCTTTCCTATCACAACCTGGTAATAAGATAGCAAAACCGTTCATACCTGGGTGGTGCCTGGGGGCAGTTTCACCTTTCCTCCTTTGAATCGGGTTGTTACTCAAAGTGGCATTTCCTGCTTTCATCTCGTTGACCCTGAAAATCCCGCTGGCTTCCAGCGGGGAGTCGCTGCCTGGGCATCCCTTGGACCCGTGTCAACAGGGAGATCAAAGGCAACGTCACGCTTTTTCTCAGATTCCACGCGATCCCTGGAAGCGCCTGCGCTCGCCGGAGCCCTGCAGGGCGGCCAGTGGAGAGAGGGAGGAGAGAGGGAGGGAAATAGGAAAAGGAAGGAAGTGGGAATGGTGGGAAGGAAGGAAGGAAAAGGAAGAAAAGAAGAGGAGTGGAAGAAAAAGGGAAGAAGGAAAAGGAGGGAGGGAGGGAGGAAAAGAGAAAAGGAGAAAGGAAAAGAGGGAGGGAGAGGAAGAAACGAAACGAGAGGGGGAAAAGAAAGGAAAAGAGGGAGGAAGAAAAAGAGGGAGGGAGAGGAAGAAACGAAACGAGAGGGGGAAAAGAAAGGAAAAGAGGGAGGGAGGGAGGGAGGAGGGAATAGCACTGCACAGCCGGCGAAGAGCAGCAGCAGCAGCTGACTGGCGCCGCCCCTCCCTTTGCGCGTGCGCCCTCTCCTCGCCAGGCTTGGGGGCGAGGCGCGCTGTCGCGACCGCGTCGGCGCCTGCGCAGTAGCGCCCAACGCGCTGAGGGACCGGAGGAGGAGCGCCGCGCCCGCCCGGTCTCCCTCCGCGGAAGGAGGCAGCAGCGCTTCAGGTAAGGCCGGGGCGGCGGCCCATCCCCAGGAGATCCTGCCCGCCGCCGCTCGCCCTCTGGCACGCTCGGCCTTTGGGGCCCGGAGAGCTCGGCGCGCGGGGTAAGTGGGCCCGGGCGGACGCGGCCCTGGCGGCGTTGGCCGTTTGGCCGCAGAGGGGCTGCTTCCCGGGCGGGGGAGGCGCGCCTGTGGGGCCCGGAGGGAGGGGAGGCCTTGAAGGCTCCCGCCGAGGGAAGGGCAGTTGGGGGCGGGGGTGCTTCCCCACCTGGGTCTCTGAGGTCTCCACCATGGCCACTTTCAACCTGGCGGACTTCAACTCCCAGAATTCCCCAGCCAGCTTGGGCTGGGCAATGCCGGAGCTTTGCTGGCTGGGGGATTCTGGGAGTTGAAGTCCGCCAGGCTTAAAGGGGCCACGGTTGGGGACCCCTGCCCTAAGGTGTGTGTCCCGCAACTCCCAGAATTCCCCAGCCTGCGTCGCTTGGGATCCTGGGAGTTGCAGTCCGCCCGTCTCGGAAGTGGCCCAGGTTGGGCAGCCCAGCTGAGCTCTGAGCAGGAGAGGCAGGCAGGTTGCTCATCAATCTCCGGTGATGAATTGAGTCTGATAAACAGCCTGGAGCTCTTGGGGTGGGGGGTGGATTTGTCCACCCTGCCTGTGCTCAGCTCTACGTCAATGCCGACCCTTATGCAAGCCGTAAGCAACGGAATTTCATTTTAATGGATACCCAATTAATGTACATTCAAAGAGACAATAAAGTTAGTCTGAGTCTAGCCTTTTAAGGTTGGGGAGGGGGGACATAGGTTGATGCAGTTTTGGGCTAGATGCTTTAATAGAGGAAATGCTTGGTAGAGGGAACAGTGACTGTGACCTGAATGTTTTAGAATAGTATATTTGTGCTTTATGTCTTTCCCTCTTGTGTTATTGTGTTATTGACTGTCCTTTACTCTCATGACTGTGTCCCTTTGGCTTGGCCTGTTCCTCTTTGGTTGAACCCTCTCATGGGCAATTAATCAGTAAAAGTCCCAGATTCCTGGAGTGTGATGGGGATGCTGCTCCATGACAAACTCATTAATCATTTAAGGAAGAGAATTGGGACTTGACATAGTTTAAGTCACTAGAGATCTTTGTACCCGTAATTCAAACAGAGAGTCTGAATTGTGCTGGGCATCTGGAGCCTAATGTATGAGATTTGGGTACTGTAATGAGATTAAAGCAGCAGGACTAATTGGGTTAGAACAGATGCAGTCTGTGGCAGATCTGCCTCTTAAGTAAAGGTCAGAACGAAATCTGAAATCCCTGTAAAATACAGGATGAAACCAGTATTCAGGTGGAAGCCAATGACTTCAAGTTGTTTGCTGGCCTCTTAAAAAAGAGATATGCTAAAGCTGTTGCTCAAACCTTTGATTTAAATGTGATTGAGCAAATTAACATAATTCTTAGCAAGAACTGGGTTTATTCAGAATATGGCATGCTTGTGTCTGTCCAGCTAAATATGTCTTATTGCAAGCAGGACCACAACAAAATGTTGCAGCTTATTCCTTCCCAAACTACAACTACGCTAGTATTGCAACCTCTTTCTCCTTCCCTACTTTCTGTAGTAGTCGTGCATGCCTGGTCTTCATTGAGTTGTCTGTGACAGCCCACTTCTCTTCTTCCCCACCCCCTTTTTTGTAAAATAAAATAAATTTTATTTCTTGCAAGTCCCCTGTGTGTGAGTGGTGCTCTTTGGAGTATATAAAGATTGACATAGTGCACAGTTTACTGTTAGGGAGTAAGTGTAACTGGTTTTGAGTGTATTCTTAGATTTAAAATAATCTTGTAGTGGAAAAGTTAACACTGTTCTGAGCTTGGAATGAAGCACCTTTCATTCCAGAGCTTTGTTCCAAGCTCTGGACAAAATTCAGTGTGCTCCTTCCATGTTGTTCCAAGTATTCTGATATCCTGAAATTAAAATTCCAGTAAGCCATGCAGAATTTGTGGATACATTTATCATTAGAATAGTAGGCATGGGCATGGTAATTGGTTGGAGCTATTTGAGAAGGAATGGATGGGGGAGTAATTTGAATATTGTTTATTATCACTTATTTAAATGTGTTATAGCCCGGCTATTCCAGAAAATTTTGGATAGTTTACAAAAGAGGGGAACTGGAGCATATCAACAAATTGTAGATATGTGGTCCCTTGTATAAGTACATTCTATGCATTGAAGAGCTTTATATACCATGAAGAGCTTTGTAGGTGACAGCATCACCCAGAAACCAACTGTCAATCAATACACCTTGTGTAGCATCAGTGACACATGGGCTTACCTAGCCTAAAATTCTTGCCACTGCTGGTGCTACTGCATTTTGAAACAACTGTTTGGTCTTCAAAGGCAGCCTTCAAGTGTAGAGTGCATTATACAGTAGTCGTCCAATTACAAGGTGATCAGGGCATGAGTGACATTTCTGAAGGGTCTCCCAGTCAAGGAAGGAACACACTGGATGAACCCCCTAAATCGCAAATTGTCCCCATCCAAGATTAACAATGAAACCTCATTGACCCAGGGGGCCAAAAGCTGCATCCATTCAGTCTTGTCAAACCATTCAGGATTGACCCAAAGTCTGTTCCATTCCATCAAACCTGAACAGTTTCCAGACACTGGATTGATACTTTGACAACTTCACTCTACATGGGGCTGCCCTTGAAGACCCACCAGTTGATTCAAAATGCAGTCATACCCGCAGTAGCAAGCATCCTTTGCTGCATGTGCCTATGGGTTAGATATAAGCAACCTTGTACTGATGATACCAAACCGATGGATGGCTTGACCGGTGGTTTCGTGTAAAGGTTAAGCAGGAGAAGGGAGAGTGTCAAGCTTTGAGTCATCCCACAAGTGGGTGGTCACAGGCATGATCCCTTCTTCCCTCCCTTAGCATAGTTGGGGGTGATCATTGAAGAACCAGCGTAGCATGGTGCCTCTAGCTTATGCAGAAGAAATACCCATGGTCACTGATGCTGCTGAGAAGTCAAGGAGCACAAGGATGGATGGATGCATCACCCCCACCTTTGCTCCACCAAGATGGACAAGCAGAATACTTGGTTAATAAAGTCAGAGTGGGACATCATGTGACCATGCCACTTAGTGAGAGCAATTCCAGCAATCCCAGTTGCCATTGTTAAGAGGGGACCACACAGGTCATTCAGCAAGAACCTCGCATGGCTAGGACTTCCGACTTCCTCTTGACCTCCCCACTGACTTCACTTGTAGGAAGCTGCCAAAGGAGGCCACAAATTGTGGTCACGTGACCATGGGGATGCTGTGATGGCTGGAAGGCTGAGGACCTGTTGTATCTACTGCTCATTCAGCACCCTCATAAGTATGAACAGTCGCTGAACAAATAGATGTTAACTGAGAAACCCCTCAGTTACTATGCGTGCCATCCAGTCAAAGAGCAAACGATGTACAGGGTGATACATAATTCATATGATTAAAAGATCGTTGTGAGGGTAACCAAAACTGAGTTGCAGCTTGATGGTCCCCAGAGTACCATTGGTTTACATTTTACAAGGTTTACTAGAATTAATCTCATAGAACGGCTGTTGCCAGGAAAGAGATGCTTAACAAGAAGCAGATTGAGCTTTGCATTATCACAACATCTTATCTCTCAAAAGAGCATGATAAGGTGTGGCTCTGAATAAGAGTTTGTGTATTTAAACGAATATTTATGGGTAAGCGTAGTAAGTGTACGGAAGCATTTTTTCTTGGCCTGAAAGCTATCTCCAAGCCATTTTTATATACTTGTGAGTGCAGAGAAGAGCATGGTCAGCCAAGGTTCTGGTTTGGGGCCATTTTATTAGAAAAGAACACGGCAGATCCTGGGCAAATTCATCTCCAAGGAAGATTGAGCCTTCGTAGATGGAGTAAGGGTTGGCATCAGGCCCATGAAGTTTATGTTCCTTCTTTTTCTACCATGCATGGGTTCTGTTCCTTCCGCATTGTAAAACTGGCCATCCTAGAGCTTAGTCCTGACCAAAACATGATTGCAGGTCAAAGCTTGGAGGTAATTTGAAGAGTCAGGACCTTCTTCACTCTCTATTGCAAAAGTGGCTCTATAGAAACAGCAGGTCTGTGGTCTTCTCCCCCACCCCACCCCACCCAAAAATAATAACAAAATTAGCCTGAACATGAACAGGTGCTCATAGCACCTTAATATTTCTCTCAGCAACCCTACTGAGACTTCTCCGTAGGGTTACTCAGAGAAATATTTGTCTAGTCTAGGGAGAAACAATGTTCCAACTAACCCTTGAGGTTCTAACTCAGGAAGGAAACTTTTCCAGTAGGTCGGAAATGCAGCAAAGACCCCCAGGGCAGATTCTGCAGAATAGATGTTAGAGAGCTCCAACCTCGCTCACATTCTGTAACAGGAAGGCAGCCTTCCATATAAGCTGAAACTGCTCAGCGGTTAGTGGAAGGAATTGTAATAATCTGGCAGGAGGTTTGAGTCACTGCAGCCAAATTAGCAACTGTCAAAACAACTTTAAAGTTAACATTCTGTCACACAGTGCCACAAATTACAAGACTAAATAATTTATTACAGCAAAAATCTTGTGGGATTAATAACAGTATACAGAAAAGTATGTAGGGTATTTTAATTATGTCAATTATACTGATGCAGCTTTTGCCCCAACAAGCTTGTTTGAAAACTAATTATCTTTGTTCTATTTATATTTCATTTCTACATGAAAAAGTTGCTTCTCATTTTTCCTTGAAAAATGAATATGAAATTGCAAATACAGGGAAATGAGAGAAACTTTGGTGCCTTGGCCTAGTCCATAAACTGTAGGTTCAAAAAAAGTTCTACAGATTTCAGAAAGGAAGTGTTAAAGCCAATGTAACTTGTACTAATTTTCTGATTACTAAATCTTCTCATTTATGTTTTCAATTAAGGGCCTCAATGCTACTGCTCCAAATTTATAAACATTTTTGGAGAGATGAGAATCAGAGTGAAGAATGAATAAAGATTTCAGATCTGTTGGCCAACAATTGCTTAGCATCAAAGTAACAAATTGTAGGGCAAAAGCTCTGCTGAATTTGGGAAAAGCAGAAAGAAGAAACAATGGGTTTATATTGCTATGGGTATAAGAGGAAACACTTCCATCACACTTACAGAATGCAAACCATTTTTAGTGCAATTTCAGTCTGCATGCAGTAAAGATACTTAATGAAGTCAAATGATGTCAGTGTTTGAAAGGCTTCTGCTGGGTTTGGGCTGAGCTGAGCAGGGTCCAGGGAGACCGAAGGTAGGATTTATGGTCTGGGCAAAAAGTACAAGGCATGGAGGGGCTATTTTCAGGTATGTGAATAGTTACTATATAAACAACAGTACCCTCACTTTTTGAAAATCTGTTTTTTCTCTGCAGATTGTTAGTAAATGTATATCAAGCAGGCAGCCAAGAATGAAGAAAGCAAGCCGGAATGTTAGTTCGGTGCCCAAAGTGCCTGGTATAACTAAGATGCAAACAGTAGAGAAAGCTAAAACAGAGACCAGTTCCACAACGTCTGCAGTAACGAAACTTCCAAAAGCAGGAACAGCAGCCTCCTTCCTGAAGGTATCGGCACAGTAGATCTTTTGAAATACAAGGGGAGTGGGGGGTATCAGCAGAGGGCCCTGGCGTGAGCAGCAGAGAAAATGCTGCAAATATCTGTGCATATTGACAGCTTCTTTATTGTTGCCTCCTGTACGTGGCGCTATATGTTCTCTACAGATAACAAGTTTCCTAGCTGCAGAGAAATACAGACACAGAGGAAGCAGAACCTGCACTGTTTATGAAGTCTCGCAGATAGAAATGATTTTGCCCTCTTCGGTGATGCTATTGCAAATTTGTGTTGGATCCAATTAATATTTCTAGATTTTCACCCTGTTCACATAACACACTTATTTGAGTCTGGCACTTTTCTTAGGTATAGCAGCTAGTCCTGAAGTTCCAACCAGTCATTCAGCAACTGTTCAGAGTTATGATGGCATTCAATAAGTGGCTTTTACAATTGGCCCTTTAGGTTCTGGCTGTGGCAGCACTCCTGGGGCGGGGGAAGGGCCATCTGGGTACTTAGCAACCAGCTTGCACCTGCAATGGTTGCAGCATCCCAGGGTCACATGCAGTCATCACAAATTGCAACTTTTCCTGATGCTTTTTGCAAGCAACGCCAGTGAGGAACCAGCAGGGAGGATCGCAAGTCATTTCCTCTGCTTTGTCTTCCGAGGAGCCCCAGTGCATAGCAGGCAGTGCCTGGAGCCACTTGTGACCCACACCCACATTCCCATTTGCAGCATCCCCCCCGTACAGCAATCGTGCACCCCACTGTGCTCCTGATCTGAGGGTTATAAAAAGATTAAAAACGTAGCAGTTAAAACTAATAGCCCATGATGGCCAATAGTGCAATGCAACCATAAAATCACATCAACAAGGTAACTCTAAACTCCTGACCCAAATGCCTGGGAAACAAGCCAGATTCTCAGTGCCTTGCAAAAGGCTGAGTCGGGGCTACCTGTATCTGTAGGGGATGCTGTTCCCTAAGGCAGGTGCTGCCACAGAGAAAACTTGATTTCTCTGTCCGACAAGATGGCATATTTCAAGTGGAGGGGACCTGAACTACGCCCCACTGCTTGCCCCATTCAACGCCACAACTGGTGGGACAAGCAGAAATCGCGGGAGAAAGACAGTCCGACTTTAGAAAGGAAATAATGGTCTTGGCAGAGAGTGACGTTCTGTTACCAAGGCAATAAACAGATAAACAGATAAACATAAAGTTCCTACCAAGGTAGAGATTTATGAATGCAGCCTTCTATTCCCAATTCATATGATGGTAGAAGGGAGGAGGGGAAGTATATTCAGACTTGCAAGATTTTGTGACTGCAGATTTTTGAATAAAAGTGGTTAGGGTTGGGCTTGTCTGATTCCTGATCCAGTCTACGTTGTAGGGCCGATACATCTGCAAATAGTCTGACTCTAGGCCACTTGGATGACACCTGGAAGCTTCCGGGAGCCAGCGCAGCTTGCAGAATAGGGGTGTTAGATGGGTCTAGCAAGAGGTACGGAAAACTACCTGCGCTGCTGCATTCCGGACCAGTAGCAGCTTCCAAATGATCTTCAAGGGCAGCCCCATGTTGAGGTCATTGCAGTAATCCAATTGGGAGGCGACTGTGGCATGAGCTTCATGGGCCAGAAAGTGGCACATTCGGTGCACCAGCCAAGCTGTGCAAAGGCACCTCCAGCCACGGCTGCCCCTCGCAGGAACCAGGAGGACCTTCAGGTTGCACACAGATTCTGACTGGGGAAATGCACCCCCAGGCAGAGCCAGAGGTGGGAAATCTCCCACGTGGGGGGGGGGGAGGAGGGAGACTTCAAACCACCGCTCTGCTGGCCAGAGTGGAGCCAAAGCTAATTTCATATCCCTCCCCTCACAGCCTGGGCCTTGGCAATGTTGCTTGGTCAGCCAGGAAAGGTACAACCGGGTATCAAATAGGATGTCAGGGTTCCAAATAACATTCCCATAGCAAACAGAACTCTGGGGCAGGTGGATTCCTCAAAGAATGATTTTATTAGATATGTCATATTGGCGTAGGCTGGTGAAATCCGGCTCTGACTATTCCTAATTAAAAGTAAAAGTTTTTCACTTTCTCAAACAGTCACATGGTCCAATCAGGATACTGTCCCGTTGCTAGGTGACTCCAGTCCCCTCCTTCCAAGCACCTGCAGGAATGTCCTTGGTTCCCGAGAGGAAGTATTTCGTTTTGACTACAACACCCCAACTATCTCTTATTCCCCCCTCCCTGTCCCTTTACTCCAGGGTGTCAGCGCTGAAGTCTCAAAATGACCTCAGTCAGGCCAGCTTCTGGGTTGACATAGGAATGGTAATAGCAGAATTGGAAGGGACCTTAGAGGTCTTCCAGTCCAACCCCGTTCAAAAAGGAAACCATATCTCATTTCAAAGTAAATGTGGTGAGGAAGTAGTGCCCCAAAACACCCCACACACATGGGCTTCAAGCGTGACCCCTCCTTGCCACCAGCACTGACTGGAACCAACCCTGAAGAAAGTAGATGAGGTGGGTACAGGGCCTCCCACTCTGGATCTCCTAAGGAAGGCTGGACAGATGCCACAATCAGTGATACTGAATGAGATCAAGGAGGACCAGGGTGGACGCCCTGTCTCTATCCTGAGCCTGCCCGAGGTTACCCACTGCAACCAGTGCCGTTCCAGTATTGTCACGGCTGGTTCCTGACTGAAAAGAATCCATATAACCTCTCGCTCTCAGGGACCTTTGGAGCTGTCAACCAACCACCTTCTCTAAAAAGGGAAGGTTGAAGAGGGTACAAAAAGGTTCAGCACTGGGCTTCAAGGCAGATGGGAGCATCCCCTCCCAGGAGACCTTGATCAACCAGGAGGAGCAGGGAACTGAAATATGGGTGGTTGAACTCACAGCCCCAAGAGCCCCGTTCAGTGCTCAGACCAACATCTGGGCAGGTAGGCTTGAACTCTTCCCGATAACTGGGCCAGGCTGTGCCTCAGGCAGTTGCAAAAGACCGGTCCAGTCAGATTCCAACTCTGAGCAACTTACCCAGCTGGTGGCGAGAATAGTTCTCAGCACAGCCCTGCAGGTATGTATCCCTGGGGCCTCTCCTTGCCCAGGAGGGACCGAGCTGCTCTGGCCACGGCTTCACATTTGCACGACAGGCATAGATGTCACGCCACCCAGGATTTGGTGTGCCTTATTTACTTTGTTGAATGGGGCTGCCAGCACTCAGGAATTCAGGCCTGCCTCTGTTTGAGTGATCATTAAAAATTCATGCATAGTAATTATAAGTCTGTGTTAGCAAATAATAACTAGGGTTTGAAGGCTTACGGTTTATTTACATGCCACTCGGTCTATTAAGAATGATGGGAGTTAATTAAAAGGATGGCATTATAATTCACATGCCTGTCATAGTTATTTGCTTACATTGTTCCCTGCCAAACTGACAAGTTTTAAGGAGGCTACCCTGACTTGGGAAAATATGGGAAGTAAAAGAATACCGTAGAAGCAGAAGTGATTTGAATAAGCTGCTTCATTGGGTAGAAAATAACTTTGTTTTCGCCCATTCCATTTTTTTCTCAACAAAAACTCTCTTTGCTTTACACTGGCGGAACCTGTTCAACTAGTTATGGGACTGTTCGTTTTTTTGATGCATGGCAGTTTGTGGGCACTGCAGAGGGAAATCATTACATCCATCTAAGGACGGAGCTTAATATTTCTTCTATGTTTAGAGCAGCTCAGCAATAAAATCAGTGCGAGCTTTCTGAGTTTTGAGTGCAGGTAATCCTTGAATTATGACCCTATGTTTAGCAAACATTCAAAGTTCCAGAGGCGCTAAAGAAATGGTGGGTAGAAACCCGTCCTTGGAGTTCCAGCTGTCCCAGAATCCCTGCAGCCGCATGATCACAATCTGGGCTCGCACTTATGACCGCTTGCAGCGGCCCATGATCATGTGATGGGCATTTGTGACTTTCACGGCTGACTTCCACAGAAAGCCAATGGGGAAGCCGGCAGGGAAGATCAGAAGTCCCTGGGGTAACCCTCCCCCCCTCCCCCCCAGCCACTCCCACAGCCCCCAGGCCTGCTCCCTCCCCCTCCTGGCATCAGCCTCCCCGCCCACCTGCTTGAGAGCCGCTGCGTTGGTTGTGGGAAGCAAGCCGGAAGCGGCCTAGGGAAACCACTCTGGGATTTCGTTTAATGGGGGCGACTGCAAGGATTGCCGTCACTAAGTGATGCAGTGGGGCTTAATTTCAATTGCTTAGCGATTGGATTCTGTCGCAAGCCGAGGACTTACCTATATATGTTTTCAAATTAGTTTTTTTCAGTATTATGCCTGGTATGTAATTACGTTTTTAAAAAATGTATTATTTTTTTTAATTTCCAGTATTGTATATCATGGTCCTTTCTCCTTCCCCTCCTCCGCCCTCTTCCCTTCTTCTCTTGATATGCCAGAGTTTGGTTTGTTCTCAATTTCAAAATGATTTTATTCGGCCTATTTTATCCTTTTTTGAAGTTTTGTCATTTCCAATAAATTAATGGTTTAACTGTATTTAGTTCTTTCGATGCTGTTTTTATGAATGTCTTAGTGGTGATTTATATCTATTATGGCCTTTTTTTTTCTGATTTGCAGCTTGCCCAGCTAGGATCCCTATAAGCTTTACGTGTCTCTGATATCCCTGGAGTTGTATTGATTTTTTGAAAAACGATCTGCATTTCTGCTGTGGGCTCCCTTGAAGTCCTGCAACCACCCTATCGTGACCTCACCCTCTGAAGGTGGGAGGAACTTCTCCCCGGCTGCATTTGGATGCCAAGAGGGTGACCTGTGCTGGTCACCATTTTCGGGGTGGATTTTTGCAGTCTGAATCATGAAGCTCTTTCTACAACTTGACCTATTTAGTTCCTTAATAGACTGTTCTTACCTACGCAGCATGCCTGCAATTAACCTACTTTTTAAAAAAAAAACTTTAAAAAAACCCACCAGATGTAGGAATGCAGATGGTGAGAAGGAATGCTTAATCTGGGAAGGTCTATTATAGATGAGAGTGGACTCTCCATAAAAAGGAGGGGACATTTCCTCTGTTGTGTTGCGGGGATATTTTTATTTTATTTTTTCGAGTCATCAGCCCTCCCTGTGCCTTTCTGCAATAGATAAATGGAAATGTTCTCACCTGATCATAACAAAAAACCAGACAAAAGATTTTCATAACCACTTTATGCAGATAAAAAGACAAAATCTAAAAAATTGCTAGCAGCTATAGATGCATTTTTTAAGTATGTGGGCTGGAAACAATGTTAAATCTTCTGTGAAACCTCTTTTCATTCTGACAATTTTTGTCCTAAATTCAAATGCAGATGCTAAAATACCCCCCCCCCTTTTTTTTTTTTACTTTGTCTTACTAGTCACTCTGTGAGAGAAATGGGCAGTTTCTAAATGTGATACATAAATAAATAAAATATAAATAAATAATATCAATCACATTGCATATTCCATTTTAACTCCTTGAGATGAATGATGAGGAACATTTTGTCAAATTGGATACGTAGTGGGGTTAGATCCACCTCAAGGACAGCCCTCTAAACTTTATTCATGGGTTGGAGATGCAGGAGGAGTCACTAGTATGGAAAGGCACAAACACTCCACAGAAATAAGAACGGCCTGGCATTATGAAGGCATTTTTGGCCATACGTGATGGCACCTTGGTAGCTGACGATGCCTCCAAGACTTCCTGTACAAATAGTCCTTCATTTATGACCACAGTAACCCCAAAATTTCCGCTGCTAAGCGAGAGAGATGTTAAGTGAGCCTTGCCCCATTTTACAACCATTTTTGCTATAATTGTTAAGTGAATCATGCAGTCATTAAGCGAATCTGGCTTCCCCCATTGACTTTGTTTTCGGAAGCAGGCTGGGAAGGCTACAAATAGTCATGTGACCCCAGGATAGGGCAGCTGTCATCAATACATGCTAGTTGCCAAGCATCCAAATTTTGATCATGTGGCCATGGGAGATAGCAATAGCCCTTAGACTTGTATACTGCTTCACAGCCCTCTCTACGGGGTTTACAGAGCCAGCATTTTGCCCCCAACAATCTGAGTCCTCATTTTACCCACCTCAGAAGGAGGGAAGGTTGAGTCAACCTTAAGCCTGGTGAGATTTGAACTGCCAAATTGCAAGCCGCCGGCAGTCAGCAGAAGTAGCCTGCAATACTGCACTCTCACCACTGCGCCACCCAGGTGGCCAGGATCGTGTGAAAACTGGTCATATGTCACTTTTTCCAGTGCTGCTGTAACAGTCACTAAACGAATCTTTAAGTCGAGGACTACCTGTATAGGGGTGAAATTCTGCTCAGTTGAACCTCTGAGGCATTGAAAAGTGCGCCATTCTTTCCCTTCAGGGAAGAGGATTCAACTGTGTTTTATATGCAGGAATGCTGGTTTAAAATGATTATTGTATTTTCATTCCAAATCTTTTACATTTATTTTCATGTATCATATGCCACCCATTAGAAATTTGACTCTTGGCATGCGTGCCTGTAGCTGAGCCTCCGACCAGGCACGCTTAGCACTTAACGCTTTATCCCTGTCCTGCAGACAAAGAGCAACGATGATCTTCTAGCTGGAATGGCCGGAGGGGTGAACGTCAGCAACGGTGTCAAGGGGGGCAAGAAGAGCGTTTCTACCTCAACAGCCCCTTCTGCTGCGGGAAGCACCGTCATGAATCCTGTGGAGAGTAAATCAAAGCCCACTGCAGGTACAGGTGCAAAGGTCTTTTCCTTAAGGCCACTGGGGCTCATCTAGCAAGGGACGTTGGCTGCCCGGTGCTATCCCAAAGGTGCTTTTTTTTTTTCAAGAGGCAACTGGACTTTCTGGTTTTTCTTCAAAGATTTTTCGCTTCTCGTCCAAGAAGCTTCTTCAGCTCTGACTGGATGGTGGGGAATGGAAGGGTTTATACTCCTTGCAGACAGCTGGACATTTGCATCCTTTTAGCAAGTTGTTAGGGCCACCTGGAGATTTATCAGTGTCATCAGGGTCTCCTGAATGGTGCAAATGGGTGCGGCGCCTTCTTGGAACTGCTGAAAGGACTGAGTTGTAGACTAGAGATAGATGACGTCCTATCCCTCCCCCTCTGTTGAGGGAGGGGCTGTTCAATTTGGACAGAGATGGCCTCTTTGACCCCTCTTTCACACCAGCGGTCCTCTCTGTCCCAAATCTGGACTTTGCTGTCTTCAAAAGAGCGGCCTTTGTCTTTTAAATGCAGCTGGACTGCTGAATCTAGTCCAGATGTGTTTGTTCTCCTATGTTGTGCCATGCGCTTATGAAGTGGTTGTTTTGTTTCCCCAGTGTACAGATCTGCACATGGCTCACTGCATTGTACTGCATGTACCACGTTGCTCAGTTTATGTGTGGGTGCTTTATCTTTGGGGTGGACAAGCCTCAGTGTATTCTTGGGTTTGAAGTGTGCATGCATGTCTGTTATGTTGGCTGAAGATCCTCCTGACAACGTTGCTTCGTTTATTGTTCTCTTCATTATTTGTTATGGGGGAGCTCCTGAAGAGTCTTTTTTGAGATTTGATGAAGGCCCACTTGAGATAGCCACACATTCTGAGGGCTTCCTTGATGTGTTTTCGTTCTTTTTCTTTCCCATCTTTGCTTAGTAGGCAGGCCTTCAGCTCGATGGTGTAGGCTTCTGATGACTCCCATTTTGTGCTCCAGTGGGTGGTGAGAATCAAAATGTAAATATTGATCTGTGTGGGTGGGTTTTCTGTAAACGTCAATGTTAAGGCTTCCGTCTTTCTTTCTTTTCTTTTTTTTTAAACAGTTTATTAGTTTTTACAATTAAAAACAACCAACGATACATACACAAATAAACGAGAGAAAAAAAGAAGGAAGAAAAGAAAGAAAAGATTGAAAAGAAAGAAAAAAGAAAGAAAAAGAAGGAAGAAAAGTTAAAAGCATTCTTATTTTTACAGTTTGCAAGATCTTTTTTTCATAGCCTTTGATTTATGTCATATACACACACCTATTCTATACATATATCGCTATCTCATTATTATAGGTTAATACTTTCCTCTTATGCCTTATGGTATATAATTTATCTTTGATCAATCCAATTGTACCAACAATTCCAACTATCATAATATAGTGAAGTGTCTTTGTTTTTTAGTGCCAAAGTCAGTTTGTCCATTTCTGCACATTTTGAAATTTTATCAGTAATCACTTCATCTGGTGGAATTTGATGTTGTTTCCAATATTGAGCGAAGGCTAATCTGGCTGCGGTTAAGATATGTATTGTTATGTATTTAGCTTTTTTGGAAATTTGTTTGTCAAAGATCCCTAGTAGGAAGGACTCTGGTTTATATTCGATCTGCTCTTTTGTAATTTCTTCCAACCAAGTTTTGATTTTCTTCCAGTAATTTTGGGTTTCTGTACATGTCCACCACATATGGAAAAAGGTTCCTTCTTTTTTCTTGCATTTCCAACAATACGGACTCATGTTGGGGCTTCCGTCTTTCTTAATGTGTACTGCACAGTCCAGGAAGTCTAGACTATTTTCCTTAACATCTTCCCACGTGAATTTGATGTATCTGTCCACAGAGTTGATATGTTTGGTGAGGGCTTCCAATTCCTGTGTTTTGATCTTGGCCCAAGTGTCGCCCATATACCAGTGAGGGGGTGGATTCCTGTGAAGGAGTCTAAGGCTTTGGTTTCTACCTCTTCTATGTTTGACCCTGATGACACAGATAAAAGTGACTCTGATGACACAGACAAATCTCCAGGTGACCTCAACGACCCTCTCAAAGGATGCAAATGACCAGCTGTCTACAAGGAGTATAAATCCTTCCATTCCCCATCATCCAGTCAGAGCTGAAGAAGCTTCTTGATGAGAAGCAAAACATCTTCAAAGACAAACTAGAAAGTCCAGTTGCCTCTTGGAAAAAGAACCTTTGGGATAAACCATGACTGAGAATCTCCATAGACACTGCACGGTGCTAATTCTCATTAACAGCTTAGCGGTGCTGAGTTGACCTTCTCTGGGCTCAGAACCTAAGCAGGCAGGGGAGACCACCATGTAATTTCAGTTTGACTAGATTGACAAGTTTTTTTAAAAATGGGAAAAGTCAATGGCCAATCATGCCATTACTCCTGAGAAATCTACATGGCTGGGTCTCAATGAAGTGAGTTCAGCTCAGCTCGAAGGGGCCTTGTTCACAGCCCTACTACTGTATATGACATGAATTCGTATTCAGTTACCCAGCATCATGAACGGATTACCTGCTTGTGCATTTGTTTTATTTTAAAATTAAGTTTACTGCTGACTATAACCGAACATGATATGTAAATTAGCAAACAGAGATTACTACTTAACTTTCCATGCCAGAACTACAAAATTATTTTGAATTCTGGTTTTGGTTTGGAGGAGGAGAAGTAAACAATAGTGCTTGCGAAAGGAAGATCTTGGTACAGATCATCGGTGCAACTGGAAAAATGAAGACCTCCATTTGATCATCTGGATATGAAACTTTCTCAGAGACTTATCAGGGACCTACTATGTTGTTGTTCCCCCTATTTGTAGTATATATATAGCTACTCAGCATTAACTTTTATGCCTTAATGTGGTATGATTATTTTTATTTTGTACGTTGCTACACACAATTGTTTTCAATCATTAACTTTTAAGTATGTGCATTAGAGTTTATAGGCACATATTCCTGAAAAAAAATACTTTACCTTTTTCAGAATTGTGTCTTTACTTACCGATTTTCTATTTTTTTTTTTAAACCACACAGGTATGAATTCTTCAGCTAAGCGTAGCACTTCATCTGGAAATAAGGAATCCAGCTCTTCTAGGGAAAGAATTCGTGACCGTTCGCGACCAACTCAAAGCAAAAAACTGCCCCTGACTGGTCAGACGAGCAGCGATGTCCTCCTTGCAAAACGTTCCCGCAGCCGTGCCAGTCAGGATTCCGATGTTCGCATGAGCAAGTCGAAGTCAGACAACCAGATCAGTGATAAATCTGTTCTAGAGGTGAAAGTGAAAGATCTCTTGATGCTAGCCAAAACGAAAGACGTGGAGATCCTCCACCTAAGGAATGAACTAAGGGAGATGCGTGCTCAGCTGGGCCTTCACGAAGACCCATTTGAGGGTGATGACAAATCTGAGGATAAAGAAACAATTGTGATCCACCAGCCGACGGATGTGGAATCCACACTGCTGCATTTGCAAGAGCAGAACTCTGCCATACGGGAGGAGCTGAATCAGCTGAAGAATGAAAACCGGATGTTAAAAGATAGATTAAACGCCTTGGGTTTCTCTCTAGAGCAAAGGTTGGATAATTCCGAAAAGCTGTTCGGCTACCAATCTCTGAGCCCAGAAATGACAACTGGGAGCCACAGCGACGGTGGAGGAACTGTTACTTCTTCGGTAGAAGGTTCTGCTCCTGGTTCCATGGAAGACCTCCTAAGCCAGGACGAGAATACCTTGATGGACAATCAGCACAGTAACTCCATGGACAACCTAGATAGTGAGTGCAGCGAAGTGTATCAGCCGCTCACTTCCAGTGACGATGCTCTGGATGCTCCCTCGTCTTCAGAGTCGGAAGGATTGCCAAGCATGGAGACCTCGAGGAAAGGGAGCAGTGGCAATGCCAGCGAAGTGTCCGTGGCTTGCTTGACGGAACGGATTCACCAGATGGAAGAGAATCAGCACAGCACCGCGGAAGAGCTCCAAGCAACGCTTCAGGAACTTGCAGATTTGCAGCAAATCACGCAGGAGTTGAACAGCGAGAACGAAAGGCTTGGAGAGGAAAAGGTCATCCTCATGGAATCTTTGTGCCAGCAAAGTGACAAGCTGGAACACTTCAGCCGACAAATCGAGTATTTCCGCTCTCTTTTAGACGAGCATCATATATCCTACGTTATTGATGAAGACATGAAAAGTGGGCGCTACATGGAGCTCGAGCAGCGTTTTATGGACCTGGCAGAGAATGCCCGCTTCGAAAGAGAGCAGCTTCTGGGTGTCCAGCAGCATCTGAGCAACACTTTGAAGATGGCCGAGCAAGACAATAAGGAAGCCCAAGAGATGATAGGGGCGTTGAAGGAACGGAATCACCACATGGAGCGAATTCTTGACTCGGAGCAGAAAAGCAAGGCCACTCTGGCGGCCACCTTGGACGAGTACAAAGCTACCGTCTCCAGTGACCAAATTGAGACGAACCGGTTAAAAGCGCAGCTGGAACACGAGAGGCAGAAAGTTGCTGAGCTCTATTCTATACACCAGTCGGGTGATAAGTCAGACATCCAGGACTTGCTAGAGAGCGTCCGGCTTGACAAAGAGAAAGCAGAGACATTAGCCGGCAACTTACAGGAAGAGCTTGCTCGGACACGTAACGATGCCAATCGTCTCCAGGATGCCATCGCAAAGGTAAAGGTCTGAAAGTGTAGCTGAATAGGAAGGCTTTCCCAGGTGTGTTGAAAGTGGGAGGCAGACAAATCACTTGGAAGCTTCTGGGAGCCACGTGCACGGCTTCCGGGACCTGTCCTTTGGTTCTCCCTTAAGTGCCTAGAGCTAGTGCTGAGCTGCTCAGCCCCCAGACAGATCCTACTCCAGACCCACTCTGTCCTTCAAGGTTAGGCCTCCCTTTATCTCAGAAGAATAAAGGTAGCAGTGCCGTCCTTACATTTCAGCTGTGAGCAGGTATACAAACATAGATGTGTCCAGTGGTGATGAGAGGGTTTTCAGTAGCCCGGATAAAAATTGGAACTAACCGTAGTTGAGTTTTCCACATCAGGGAGCGTACGTGATTGGTATGTCGTAGGCAGCAGTCTTCGACGTTGATAGGAAGCTAGTAACTCTTCACAGATTCAGTTATTTGCAATATCTAGCATGACAGCATAAAGGGAGACTTCAGCCGAGATGGCACTCTCCAAGTGTTCAACACAAATCTAATCCTGAATGCCAGGGTTGAAATCTGTTTGGAAGAAGCAATTACAGTCTGGTCATTTGTCTTAAACTAGATAGAAGATGAGTATAGAGCTTTCCGAGAAGAGGCCAAAAAACAAATTGAGGATCTGAACATGACCTTAGAGAAAATACGCACAGATTTGGAGGAAAAGGAAACAGAAAGGAGTGACATGAAAGAAACCATATTTGAACTGGAGGACGAAGTGGAGCAGCATCGAGCAGTGAAACTCCACGACAACCTCATCATCACTGACTTGGAGAGTAAGTAGCCTCTCGGCTTTCCCTGGGACTTTTGCAGTTGCGGGGCAGGGAGAAGGGTCAAGTTCTTACAACAATTAAATCACTGCAAGAACATCAAGAAAATGAATTCTTCCTTTCCTTAATGTCCTTGCAGTGCTTTAAATGTTAGCATTGTTATTTTCTAGTGGGAAAATAGATGTGTCCCCAGTTTGACTATGATGCCTGAATTTGAATTAGTTGGATTGTGAGAATGCGACATTTTCACAAACAGCTTTCTCTAAAGAAAAAGAGTTACTAGAGAGATGGTTGCTGATCTGGATTGGGAGGGCAGATCCATCTGCCCTATTCTTTGGCTGGATCTCTCCTTGGTCCAGATGAGATTGATTGTGGGAATTGTAGTTGTACAAATTGTAATTAATTTTTATTGCCTTTTTGGTTGATTTCATATGACTTTATCCATGCTTTAATCATTACATTTGTCCTGTAAAAATTATATTATCAACACTCTACTGTAAAATTGTAATTTAACCAAAAAAAAAAAAGAATGCATAAAATAATTAACTCACAGTGTTGTGAACTGGAAGGAAAATTGGAGGTTATAGATGATCCAGTCCAACTACCAGGGTAGGAATCCTTTAAATCACCCTTTCAAAAGAGAGCAAAATGGCTGTCATTTGAAAACTTCGGGGGGGGGGGGTAGCATAAGGCCAAGAAGGGGGCCTTGGAAGAGGATCTATCTCAATAGTTTGCTGCAACTTGATACAGAACTATTTACAAACAACTTTGCTTTTTTCCCTTTTTCTTAAAAAACCCCCCTGTTTTTTACAATATAGTGAGAATATAAAAGCAAGATGTATATAACCTACTTAAATTATCTAGGAGACTTCAAATAAATGCAGATCTTCTGGATGTCATATCTTCTAACCCATTCTGCTTTAAATATCAGGGTGCCATCGGAGAGAGACAGAGAGAGACAGAGAGAGAGAGAGACAGAGATCAAATCTGCAGATACATTAGATTTCATTTGTGAAAGGAATGTATCATAGATGCAAATAAAATAGAGATAGCACGGATGTTTATGAAATCAAAATGTTATAAATGTGGGGATTATTAACCTGCGCTTCGAATAGATGTAATACTCTGCTTCTTTTTGAAATATTAAAATAGAGTAAGGGAACGGATTTGAAAACAAATTTTAAGCGGCCTAAAGTTTTATCAACACGGGCCTCAATTATTTTAGTATGGCACTGTAGAAAATATTGTCTTGGGAGAGCTTTAGAGTTAAGATTAGAGGTTTAGAATTTACTTGGGGCAGCAGGATATGGAATGCAGGTAATTTGGGACAAAATGGATTATAAGCTTTTCAGTGGGAGGGGATGTGGGAAGCGAAGGGTAAAATCGGGACATTTGATATGGGTCAAAATGATGATAATTGGGGTTAGGGATGTAGAAGGGTGTGAGGGTGAAGGAAGATGGTGTAGAAGGGATGCCAGGCATTTCAGAGAAGCCATTTGGACACTAAAGGAACTCAGGAACCCTGGGCACTCCGTCCTCAGTGAGGCATCATGAGAGCTGGGCTTCAGGCCATTAGTTGAAGGACGACCTACGGCATGTGAGCTGCGGAGACAGCACGGCCAGCAAGCCTTCTTAGAATCTGCCCGGGAGAGTTGGGCATTGGTGTCCTGAGTGCTAGAAAAGTGGAAGGGAGAGAGAGTGTGGCTTTGAGCTTGCAGGGTCCAGCCTGAAATGAAACTGAGAGGCAGGGATGGATGGCCCAGAGTCTGGATAAGAAGACTACGGAGTGCTGATCAGTGATCTGGAGAGAGGTAGGTAGTCTTGGCTTGGCTGGGAAGAATATGACCGAGGCTTCCTGGGTTGTGCTCTCCAGGGGGTGCTGGAGAGGGTTGATGAGGGCACCTCCTGAGATGAAGGAAGGGGCCAGGAGGAGAGATCTGGTAGGGTTGGTGGGCACTTCCCAGCCTGAGATATTTGAGGAGGATCGGAGGGTTGATGAGGGCACCTCCTGAGATGAAGGAAGGGGCCAGGAGGAGAGATCTGGTAGGGTTGGTGGGCACTTCCCAGCCTGAGATATTTGAGGAGGATCGGAGAGAAACTTTAGTTTGACAGGCAGGCAAGGCAAGAAGGGTGGTTGGAAGGAATGCTTATTGTGTATGTAATTAACCAGCCTATTCTGGGGAAGTGACCACCCAAGGTGGCTAACACTGGTGCAATGAATGCAGCGCCTGAAACTAAGAGGGTGGGTCCGGTTCTCTCTGGGTTGTGTCAGCCTTGTGTGGGTGTCCAAACAACGAACACACCCAGATGAACTAATCCTACTTGATGGTAAGGTTACATTAACAGAACCCCACAAGTTCCCTTTCCTCTCTTTTTAGTCTCTGGGAAAGTAGGGAGGGTCCCTCCTAAAACGCTTCCCCGTCTGTGGGTTGAGCTACCTCTTATCAGGGCTGCAGGTCTTCCCCCTTGTCTCCCGAAGCTGATCCACAGACTGTTACAGGGCGGGGCTGAACTGAAACCCTAATGGGCTGGGGAAGATATGGCGGCAGGCGCAGGGTGGGCCATTCGCACTTCCTAAGCCGGCTGTCCTGGACCACCCAGACCCCCTACAGAACGAAGGACCTTCCTGCCTGTTGTTGTCTCTTGGCCTTGCCTCCTCTAGAAGCCGAGAGATCTGAACACAAGGGGGGGGGGATGCTCCTGGTGGGAAGGTCTCTCCGCCACAGGGTGACCTCTCTCCAGATGTCATGGCCCCGATTACCAGGAAGCTTCAGGGCCCCATTCCAAATCCCCCCGTGATCCGGACAGCCTTGTATAGCAGAGTGCTAGGTTCTCTCCCACAGGGTTGTTTAAACCTGCACAACGTTTCACTGACACCCAGATAGCTTGTTTTCCAAACGGGAGTCAGCCAAGCTAACCTAAGAAGGGCAGGACGCAGCCTGCCTCTGCAGCAGAGGCCCCCAAACTTGGCAACTTTAAGGCTTGTGGACTTCAACTCCCAGAATTCCTCAGCCAGCATAGTTGAAATTCACAAGTCTTAAAGTTGCCAGGTTTGGGGACCCCTGCTCTACAGAGCCATGCAGGTTAGAATACGCGTGGGATTGCACAGAGCAGCAGGCGAGGTGTTTACTGAGATATTTAAGGCAGAGCAAGTAATAAACGGAGAACAGCAGCTTCTGTTTAGAGAGCTACTATTCAACGGTCCTTGGTTCCCAGGACTCTGCCCACAACCTGGTATCTTCTGTTTCCTCGACATTCACCCTCCAGGCCACTTGAGGCTGGGCTGAAGGTTGCTTGTTTCTCAAGTCCCTGGGAAGGTAGCGAGGGCAGGAGTGGTCCAAACAGCATCCAGTATCATCAGGCAGCCCCCTGCCAGAGCTGCCCCTGCCCGTGCATTGAGAAGATCTTGGGGAGGCTTGTGAAGAGCCCTGCCTGAAGTGGGGGGGGGGGACAGGCCTTCTCTCTCATGTCCCCCCAGGTTTAGAATTGCCTCCCACCCACATCCATACCCCATTTTTAGCAGGCTTGAAAGATGGTTTCGTCCCAGTGGGCCTTCAGTTTATAGATTTAGTGGTACCCATCTTGGGCAGGACAGATACATTATTTGATTCGTTAGTCCTTTTATTCTTACAACTTGATACGGTTATTTTTGCTTTTTGATCATGTTTGTTATATTCTACCCATTACTTTCTGTTTTGAGGGATCTTTTAAAAATGGTATTACATAAATCTTATTTATTCCCACCCCCACCCCCCCCAATACTTCCAAACTCAGCATGCATTCTTAATGCATAAAATTAAAAGATCAACTTTACCTAAACCAGTCATTAAAATTATTTGTGTTAGGGGAAATTGCAGCTTAAAATATGCATTCAGAAAGAAAAAGCTGCATATAAGTAGAAAAGCATATCTTAAACTTTGGAAGGAGAATGCAGGTTCATACTTTTACAGCTTTTCAAGTGAAATGTAATATTTCCATTATATTGAATAATAAAATTTGAAAGTAGGTAGAGATTAAAGAATCCCAAATATAAAATTCAGTTCCCTTTTTCTAAATAAGAGATATCCTTAAATGGGACGAAGAGAATGTTTTTTTTAAAAAGGTGGAGTGTTTTACTTTCAGTAGAGTAAGTGGTTGAAAAAAAATTGTTCAGATGCAACCCAGCCAATCATGAGTGGATCATTATTTCCTTGTCTGTTTCTGTTTATCTGGTGCTATTTTCTACCACATTTGCCTCACTAATTTAGAAGTATTGTAGACAATCAAACAAAGCAATAAATTTGTAACCATTTGTTTTAAACCAGGTGGAATAATATCTAAAAGATGGATGTTGAAAATCTAACATTTTACAACTAAGCTGGTTACTGTATCTACACCAAGACTCTTCAAACTTGGCAAGTTTAAGACTTGTGGACTTCAACTCCCAGAATTCCCCAGCTAACATGACTGGAGGAGGAATTCTGGGAGTTGAAGTCCACAAGTGTTAAACTTGCCAAGTTTGAAGGCCCCTGATCTACAGGGTCTTGCATACCTCAGAGATTAAGGTGTAAAGGAAATAATTTTACAACCACTAATTAAAAAGGAAGGTAGCTATAGGAAGGTGTTTCCCAGATTGGGCCTTCGCTTTCTCCTTCAACTTCTCACTAGATGGCAGTCTTAGATTTTGAAAGCTGGTATCATAAGCTCGAAAGCCAGACTCTGAAAGACAGTGGCTAACCTGTCTTAATATAGCGGCTTTTGAGCAAAACTGCAGTACATGAGAAGTTAATCTGAAACAAACGTATGTTGTCCTTGAGACAAGCTAAGGAACTTACATTAAAATTCAGCAGGGTGCTTACGTGTTTGTGTAAAATTAGGGGTATGAGTTGAGTCCCAAGCGAGAGAAGGCGGCCTTAGGTGTAGGCCACCAATTTTGCTGTAGAGCAGGGGTGTCCAACCTTGGCAACTTTAAGACTTGTGGACTTCAACTCCCAGAATTCCTCAGCCAGCTTTGCTGGCTGAGGAATTCTGGGAGTTGAAGTCCACAAGTCTTAAAGTTGCCAAGGTTGGACACCCCTGCTGTAGAGTATACACTCTGTGGTGTTTAGGATACCAGTCTAGTCTACTTACCTCTCCCAAGACATCTTTATTATTTTTATACACGAAGGATACTTTTATATAACAGTTTTGCAGTCTATCCAGAGAACTTTGGGCGTTAGTCACATTCAAAATATAATAAATGCATTGAAATGTGTTCAGGCGTATTGTTAAATCCTATGCTGCTTTTTATTTGCTAGACACGGTTAAGAAGCTTCAGGATCAAAAGCATGACATGGAAAGAGAGATCAAGACCCTGCACAGGCGGCTGAGGGTAAGTCATCTTGTTTGTTGGGCTGAGGGAGGGAGGGAGGGAGAGACTGGCCCAAAGTCACCCAGTGGGCTTTCATGCACCGTCTCCCGTTTTCTAGCCTGATGCCTTAACCACCAGATTAGACCAAAACGGCTCCAGCTACCTTCTTATTCCTCTCCGTAAGGGTTTGCAAAGAATGCATGTCTCTTTTGCAGTTCTCTATTCATAGTTCATAAGGACCCACGTAGGTCATTAGATCCCTCCTTTGGGTGAGAATCCAGAGCTGAGGGGCGCTGGACGCCTGCTACAACCCCACCTGAGCACCTTCAGTGAAGGGAAGGTGCCGCCTCTCTTTGCTTCTCCATTCTGCTCTCAAACCTCTCCTACCGAAAGGGAGATCAGACCCACACAGAATACACACCCTGGAATGGGAACCTGCCCTGCCCTGGGCTTTTTGCTGCTTCAGCCTGTGCTGGATCATATTCAGGAACTGATCAACTACTGTCACAAGATCTTGCCACAATATTACTGTTAAATGAAAGATCCCTTACCCTGGATCTCTATCTTTCATTTCAACTTCCCATTGTTTCTGTTAGGGATATTGAAGCTGTCTTTTTGAATGTTGTTTCTGTGTTCTGGGATCACTATGCAATCTATGCATTGAATTTTACTCTGTTGCAGACTTGCTAAGCAGTCTTTCCACATCCTCATTCACGTTGCTAATATAAGGGCCTCAGACTTAATTTTGTACCACTCATCATTCCCTCCAGTTTGATAAGAACATTGGGAAGGGCTTGTCTGGTTTTGGAGCCAGCTCCAGAGCTACTTGATTGTCGTTCAGCCCACACTTGCTGACTTACGTGTCATGAGATATTTTGCCAAATAGTTCGCTATAATCAAGTGCATTTTAATCTATTGCATTTATGCTACTAAGAAATTTCCAGATCAAAAAATAAGATTAATCTGGAATGACTTATTTTTGAACATTTTCTTTTTTTGCTAATTCTTTTTATTCACCATCTTGTTTACAAAGTGTTTACCGATCAGAGTCTCATCCTAGAGTTCTTCAAGGTATCTGGCTTTCTGACTTTTTGAAGTTACGACATCCTTCCCCAGGGCTCCTTATGACCGGATTTGAAGTATAGGAT
Source organism: Notechis scutatus (assembly GCF_049901735.1). Taxonomy (NCBI): domain Eukaryota; kingdom Metazoa; phylum Chordata; class Lepidosauria; order Squamata; family Elapidae; genus Notechis; species Notechis scutatus. The sequence continues at coordinate 12,304,941 of NC_142021.1, read as the reverse complement.
TTTAAATTCATTCCCAATCATCGTGTATTCCTTCGCTCCACTGTTTCTCAAAGTGTGGATTGCACACTCCAAGAAGATGGCAAAAGAGTTGTTGGAGAGGGCAGGGGGTTGTCGTGAGAGAGCGCCACCCTGTCAGGTCTTCCCAAACAGGCTGTCAGCTGTCAGACTTGCAATCAGCAGCTCTTTGGGATTTTATCCCCCACCCCCCACCCCCAGCTGAGCACACAATCTCAAAAGATGCCTCTTCTGGTTGAATTGCACCCCTGTCAGTTCCCTGCCTGGGAATCCACGGCCTGATCCCTGCTTATTTTCAGGAAGAGTCTGCAGAGTGGCGCCAATTTCAAGCAGACTTGCAGACTGCTGTGGTCATTGCTAATGACATCAAGTCTGAAGCCCAGGAGGAAATTGGGGACTTGAAGCGCAGGCTGCACGAAGCTCAAGAAAAGAATGAAAAGCTCACCAAAGAGCTCGAGGAAATAAAGTCACGCAAGTATGTTAATCAAACTTAATCATCATTTATAATTCATTTATGGTAATTTCTTAACATTTCTAAAAGCTGCATAGCACACAATTGCTGAGCACAAGAGAATATCTGATAATTTACAGGGGGAGTTTTTTGCTCATCTGTTGGAAGAGATTTATAAAACGATAAATTTATCCTTTTATTTTTTTTTAACCACGGATAGTCCTCAACTTGTAACTGGTTGCTCAGTGACCTTTGAAGTTACAACAGCCCTCCCCAGGGCTACTTACGACTGGATTCGAAGTTCCCATAGCCACACACCCTCAGTGGTCACACCATCCTGCTTTGGGTACTCGGCAGCCAGCCTGCGTTTATGGCTCTTTGCAGAGTTTCATGCTCGTGTCACCACAATTTATGACATTTTTTGCTTCTGATTTCCAACAGACTCCCATTTCTAGACAATGAATTTGCTTAACGAGTACCACAGAAAAGGTTGTAAAATCAGGCTAAGTCACGTAGTAACCTGCTTAAGAGCCACAGTGGCCCAGTGGTTAGAATGTAGTACTGCAGGTTGCTTCTGCTGCCTGCCGGCTGCCTACAGTTTAGCAGTTCTAATCTCACCAGGCTCAAGGTTGACTCAGCCTTCTGCCCTTCCGAGGTGGGTAAAAGGAGGAGCCAAAATTGCTTTGGGAAATATGTAAACTGCTTAGAGAGGGCTGTAAAGCGGTATATAAGTCTTAAGGGCTATTGCTGTTAATGACCAACACGACCTACAGCCATAATTCCAGGCTCAATTACTCAATTATACATTTACAACCACAATCAGGACCAGAATTTCCACTGCTAAGCAGAGTGCTTGTGAAATGACTTGCACCTGATTTTACCTTTTTTTTTTTTTGCCATGTTAAGCGAATGGCTGCAGCTGTTAAGTGAATCAGATGTCATTATGTGAATCTGGCTTCTCCCATTGATTTTGTTTGTCGGAAGTTGAATGGGAAGGTCAGAAATGGTGGCCATGTGGATCCTGGGATGCTTCAGCCATCGTCAATATATATGCCAAGCACCTGAATGTCATCATGTGACTAGGGGGATGCTGCAACAGTCATAAACGGGAGGAACAGTCACACATCACCATCGTAGTGCCGTTGTAACCAACATTACCAACAGAAAAAGAGTTGAGCCCCCCCCCCCCGCCCCGCCCCCGGTCCCAGTCTTCCTCTGTGTCAAACTCACAGCCCAGGGACCAGGCTAGCCACGTCCACGCCCGGTTCAGCAAAGGAGGGAAAAGTCACAAAAAAGACACGAGTTTGACACTCCTGCTCTAAGGCATTAAAAGCCAATCGCCATAAGATTTTCTCTCCTTAATTTCACTAGGAATTTTTCCTTTTGATTCTTCTGTAAGAGCCTCCAATCTGTTTGGAAAAACTGTCTGAAGGAAAAAACTCCTTTAGCCAAACTTCTGCTCGCTGCCTCTGTTAGAGTGCTGGTGGAAGAGGCCTTGAACCAGGGTCCTTCTGGACCGGATGGCTCCTTAGCCTCCCATACATGGAGCCTATCAGAGTCAGGACCACCTCCTGAGATGTGGAACAGAAACTCCCCATTTGCTATGGGAAATTGGCAGGCAGTTGCTAAATATGTGTCACAAAACATCTCTAGAATGTTAATGGCTAGGTTTTTCTAATCTTCTAATTTCTTTAAAAATACATTCTTTTTGCTTTAGCTACAGCGCTCTCTTCCTTGAGCACATCTGTAGATCACTGCATATAGAAGATGCCCTGACAGTACTTTAAAGCAGGGGTGTCCAACCTTGGCAACTTTAAGACTTGTGGACTTCAACTCCCAGAGTTCCTCAGCCAGCAAAGCTGGCTGAGGAACTCTGGGAGTTGAAGTCCACAAGTCTTAAAGTTGCCAAGGTTGGACACCCCTGCTTCAAAGCGTGAAAAAATGCTTCTTCATTCCAAAATGGCCCCGTTTTAACATAGCTCCATGTATTTCATGTAGTAAAAGAGCTCGAGCTTGTTACGTCCCTTCAGAGTTTTAGCCCTTCAAAAGATGAAGTGGTCCCTGCATCCTTCAGGCACTCTGCGTGATGCGCTAGTCAGACCCGTTAAAAGTTGGGTTTCTGCTGCCCCCGTAGGCAAGAGGAGGAGCGTGGCCGAGTTTACAACTACATGAATGCTGTGGAAAGAGATTTGGCAGCCTTGCGGCAAGGCATGGGGCTGAGCAGGAGGTCCTCCACCTCTTCGGAGCCAACCCCCACGGTCAAAACACTCATCAAGTCCTTCGATAGCGCCTCACAAGGTAATTTTTCTTTAAAGAGTTGCATAAAATTAGTGAAATATTATATGGGGACTCCATATCAGACTCTCATTCCCACAGGGTGATTTGATGATAAATGTAGCTTTATTTTACGAAGTGTATTTTCTTTTCTTATGTCCCTTTAATTTGCATGTCTTACTGTTCCCTATTGATTGCCTGCACTCTGCATAGCCCTACAAAAGGGTTTACTGGGATGAGTCGGTCTGTGTGTAGGAGTTACAGAAGAAAAATGGGCCAGTAAAGTGGCTGAAAGGAAAGGGCAGCTCAGAGGTACTTTCCAGTGGGACAAATGCCTTCCCAAATAAGGTCATCACTAGTTGGCGTCCATTTTAAAATAGATCTGTATTCTGTTGCAGTTCTTAAAAATACAGAGAAAACAACTTACAACAGAAGTCCCCAACCTTTCTGGGTTGGTGGCAGGGGAAGTGGGGAGGGGTAGGCACCTTTACGCCTGCACACATGTGAATGGGGCTGTGAACACACACATGAGCCCCCCCGTGACACAAATGGGGCCGACAATGTAACACAAGTGGGGGTATAAGCATGCATACACGTGCGCGCACTGGCCAACCACTTACGTGGTCCACAGGTTGGGGCCCTCTGACTTACAACACAGCAAAAACACTAAGAACAAACACAGAAACTTTGCTAAGAGAGGCTATATACAGCCATCCAGTGAGTAATCTGTTTTAAGTTCTTTTAACAAAACAAGCAAAAAAGAATAAACAAACAATAATTTTCAAAAAATTAAAGGAATTGCACACTTCCTGAATCCAGTCCGTGAAGCATGGAGGAATAACGTCTTCCCAGTCTCTCGGTGTAATTTACTTAGCTATTTCCCACAACCAATACAACCAAAGTTCCACAAAAAACTTTTGGAATGTGATTAGAACATTTATCCACCTATCTAGTTATATATGCTACAGAAAGGAACCAGAAAGGAACCAGCCGCACTTCGGGCCAAATCATATGGGACAATGCATCATCAGACTTTTCTGTTGCCTACAAAGAAAATCTACACTCCGTCCTTTGGGGTGAGCATGGAATAAAAGCTTCCCAATGAGTTGATTTGCAGCCTCAAAGAAACAAACTTGATACTTTTAAAGATTTGATGTTCTATTGATGTTGTATTATCAGATATTCCAGCTCTACAGTATTCCATTCTTCATAAAATGTTGATAGTTTCCACTTTAAAGATATTTTAATTTTCTGATATAAATACAGAAGCTCCCATACCAAAAAGCTCTGAATGGCGCTTAGAAAATCTGCGCATTGACAGTATTTCCATAGGTCAATTGCAAAAGGCCACACGGCTTGGATCCGCGCATGTAATACGCTCGTTCCATTATGCCAACACCAGCTAAAGAAGTGGCAGTTGTGATTTCACATTGTTGTGTATAGAGTAATAATTTATTAAATGTATATGCTCCCCAAATCCCAGTGACTCCCAGGCAGTATACACATTGCTGGAAACATTTAAAAACAAGGAAGCAACCACAAAAACAAATGAAGATGGCAGAAAGGGTTAAGAATAAAGAAAACAGCTGAAACATGAGGCCATCTCTGGATGTTTTTTGAGACTACTAAAGCATCTGGTCCTTGTTCAACTGTCAAAAGCATTTTAGAAAAATACCAGTTTAGCCTCCTTAGATCTAAGTATCACAGACCCATCGGGATCTCTTTCATTCGTGTTAGTATCATTTAATTTTCCCATGGTGTGCACCAATTACATTCTTAGTTTGTCTATTAGTTTGTATCCTAGGAGTAAAAGCAGCATTAAAACTTAAAACAATCCACCCTTAAAAGTAAATTGTTCTACATTCTACTCACTGCTTAAAGTCCTCAGTGTGAAGGAGCTGGCTGATATGTATTAGACCTAGGCAGACAGAAGGAAATTTAAAAACTCCCCTGCTGTAAGAGGTGTCCATGCTTTTTTTTTGGGGGAGCTTACGGGCAGCACCTGGGACTCTGTAGATTGTGCCTTCTGGAACATCCCCCTTGAAGTGCAAATTCAGGAAATTTTCTTTGCCCCCTTCAGTCTAGATCAGGGTGTCCAACCTTGGCAACTTTAAGACTTGTGGACTTCAACTCCCAGAATTCCTCAGCCAGCTTTGCTGGCTGAGGAATTCTGGGAGTTGAAGTCCACAAGTCTTAAAGTTGCCAAGGTTGGACACCCCTGGTCTAGATCTTACCCTAAGAAAGACGTGAAAGGGCCCAGGCTGCATGGAGGCCCACAACAGGAGACACATATCCAGGGAGCGCTGAACTTCCTTGCCAACCATGCTTGTTTCCGTTTACTTGATATGAGAAAAAGGTGGAGAGGGTTTCTTCTAAGATACTAATGCCATGAGATATAAAACTGGAGCCACTTTCTTCTTCCATAGTTCCTAGTCCTGCTGGAGCTACAATCCCCCGAACTCCACTGAGCCCAAGTCCTTTGAAAACCCCTCCGGCAGCTGCCGTCTCCCCAATGCAGGTCAGTGCATTTATGGGTTTGATCAAGCCTGGCGCAGGTTGGCCTTACACAAAGGAAACAAACCAGGAAGGTTTTTCAAGGAAAGAGGTTCCATATTATTTATCATTGGCTTCCCAAAATGATATCCAAACCACGTCAGTTGTGGACCTCCTGCTGTTTCTCTGGAGGAGCCACGACCATCCACGTGGCCTCACGTGTCCCTCTTAGAGGGAACGATCCACATATTTCTTAGGCTGCAAAAAGGGCAGCTTTCTTTACTGAGCCACAGTTAGAAATGCTAGTTTAAAAATTCCTTACAAGCCATGATTAACTGGAACAATCAGAACTGCAGTGCCTGAGATCAGAAACCGGGGAGCCCGTTCAGCAGTGGATTGTGTGAGAAATAGAAATGGGGGCGAACTCTCGTGTGGCTCTGGCTTGTTACTTGTTCCTGTTTTCGCAAGCGCCCCTCATCAGGAATACCAGCCACAGAGGAAGTCCTTCTTTTAAGAACAAAAATTGGGATGGCAACTTGATCGCTTAGCAACATGACCATTAAGCAAGACATCCCATGAGCATGATTTTACTGCCGGCTGCCTCCATTCCCTCTACATAGCCAACTGTGCAGATCTCGTGATCGTGAGATATGGCAACAGTTGTAAATGTGAAGATTGGTCATAAAGTTACTTTTCCAGCACTATCGTAACTTTGAGCCGTCGCTGAACAGGACTGTAGTTAAGCCAGGACCATCTGCAAAATACTTGAGAGATTGGCTTGTCCCCAGTTGCTGAGCTGAGTGGGTGCCCTCCATTAAAAGCTGGCGCCTTGCGGGACCTGGGCAGGGTGCCTTCCCCATCAGGGCCACACTCTCTGGAGCAGGATCCCCCCAGAGACCACTGTTAAGCCTGAATTCCCCAACGAGTGTTAAGGAAAACAAACTAAACAGAATGTGTAGCGTAGTCAGATAGGCAGACAGGTAAATGTGTGAGATAAGTTTGTATTTTAGTTAACACACAGTAAAAAGCAGATACGCTTGTGCTATCAAAAATATAGTTTATTCCATTAGGAATTATAGCATAGTCAAAATAAACGGTCCATTAGTCATGTATCATTTCAGTCAGTCCAGTCGGGGATACTCAATTTGCAAAGTCCGTGTTGAATAGCCAATGTCAGTTCACTTACAATAAATCAGACAGATTATCTCTTCTCTCCGTTGAGAAATCAACACTCCTTTCTCTCCTCCGTTCCAGTAAGGAAAAACGCAGTCATCAATCCATCCAGTAATTAGGGATCATTAAGCCAGAGAGAGAGAGCTGCAATTGACTTGCTTCTTTTATGGTGCTTTTACAACCACACCCTTAATTACATTCTTGTAGTTAAAGTTACACACACTTTAACCAACAAACCATGATAACTTATTTATTATTTTTACCCAAACCAGTTAGGGTAAACAATGTTATCCCTAACAACCACGACTTTCTCTCCTTTGGAAACCTTCCTTTGGGTCCCAAGCTTGGGCTTGATGCTTGTTATTTGGGCCATTTGCTTAATGGACCCTGTTTGGTTTTCTAGATTTTGTTGTTTATTAGACTAGGTTAGTCTGGGCTGTTGGCTTTATTTAATATGTTTAGCTGCTTTTATATCTTGTCTAGTTTTGTACATCTCCCAGAGTCTACTGGGGTTGGTCAGACAATAAATTTAAATAAATAATGGCTAAACCAGGCTTCAGTGACTCCCAGGGTAGCCTACATCTGGTTAGCCTAACAGATTCCTACAAAGGGTCCTCAAGGTACCAATTCAGTCTTCACCCCTGTGAATGTGATGATTAATTACAGTGTAATTAAAATACTCAATTGCCCTCTAGGGAATCTTGAAACAAGGTCTCCAGCCAAGTGTGACAACTACAGTCTTTGGAACTAGTTGTTTATTTTCCCTAGTGACGGTGGATCTGCCACTGAGAATCCAGCATAAGCTGATGGCTCGGCTAGTTTTAAACCTGATCTTCTGCCATGACTTGCTCAGCTAAATCACAGTGAGCTTCCGGGGTTAGTGGCGCCTCTCTTGGAGATGTGTTTAAAATTCAGATAGGAGCATAACATCCAAGTGGTGAACGACAACAGTTGAGATTTAGCAAGCTGCTTCCTTTTCTCAAAAATAATTTCCCCCCTCTTCAGAGACACTCCATCAGTGGACCCATATCTGCTCCTAAGCCGCTTGCTGCGTTATCAGACAAAAGGTCCAGCTATGCGGAACTTCCAGTTCAAGGTATGAAGCGTCTTTTGCTACGAACCTCACCAGACACATTTTTAGAATCCTCCGGGATCTTCCATAGGGGGTTGAGCTGGGAGGACCTTTGCAGAAGGCAGATCAGTTCCACATCTTCACCCCAAGGTGGAGTTAGTGGCAGCCTGCAATATCTTTCCAAGACCTGGCTGGGCTGAATTGTGGTTTGTTGCCTGTCTCTGCTGGACCGTTCCAGAACATGAGGGCGGCCTGCCTTGGAAGCGTCTTCCGATGATGGCTGAGCCCAAAGGCGAGACACTTCACTGCTCCAGTGGGCAAAAGGTTCTCTCGGCCAACCCCGCCAGGATTGTTTTAAAAACATGGGAATTCCTGGAGTGTTACTAAAGTTGCATGTGTGCTTAGAAAAACTTTGTGTGGCTTTCTAATCGCTTCTGCTGAAAAGTAATCCCATTGGCACAGATCTCTCCTGCCCTATGCTGAGGCTTTCATTTTAGGACCAGCCCTATTGATGAAGATATTCTACTTTTAAGTGGATGGGATGAGATCCCAAAAGCTGTGGGAAGCATGTTTTGTGTTTTACAAGCCATCTTCTCTCTCCACATATGAACAAGCTGCTTTTGAAAGAAGGGCCCAGACTCCTTTGTTTAATGAGAAAAAAAAAAAACAAATCCAAATTTTCCTCTGTATAGAGAGTTCTCCATATCACACCTGCACAGATCTCAGATACAACCTATGTTCCTTATTCACTTTTGCTGCTATTAGCACAGTATTTCTTGAACAAAAAAAATGAGACAATAGTGAACAAGAATGTTTATTTCTCCATTTCCAAATATTTTTCTGGTGCTTGGTAGGTTTACTTATCAACTTTTCCTTTCAAAGGCCCCTTCCGGTAAGAATGAATGGTTCTCAGATCTGGGTGTAGCTCTTTGATTTATGGCTGGGCTTTTTAAAATAGACTTTCACAAGAATAGTTTTCATGCGAACAAGGAATAGGCTTCCTTTTGAACTTGGACAAATAACAGCAAAGCATCAACAATAGAAATTCTTCCACTGCTTAAAATAATACAGTGTTCTGGTCTTTTCTAGTTGTTTTTTGAATGCCATTGGCATTATTTAATATACACGGGAAAGTAAATTGGAATTCAAATTAGTGTACTGTATACAGAACTGGGAAAGGGCCCTGCCTGCCCAACCCTTTCATGAGCACCATTTCCTTCTGCCCTAGATCAGAAAATACTACATAGCTGGGTTTTTGTGCAACATCATTTGGTTTATTTTACCTAACCACTTTTATCCCATTCTTTTAACTGAAAAATAATTTTCAGTGTGGTTTGGAATAAAAGCATTCCAAAATTAAAATTAAACAAATACAGCATAGTAAAAACAGGGTGATAAGCTAGAGAAAAGAAGCTATAGTGCACATGATAACAATTTAAGACATAATCAGGTTCTCAGTAGAAGAAAAGGATATTCAGCCCATGGAAGAATGTATTTGAGAGAAGAGAAAAGCCAATTTTTGCTTGCAGAGTAATTTGCTAGCCAAGTTGCGGCACCAGAAAATTCTGTCTTGCAGCCCAAGTGACCACTTCTTCATAGCTGAAGGCAGCACAATTCTGCTCTGCCCTTTAAAGTTTAGATGAACCTTTTGTTTAAGTCTCATGTTTGGGACCCGCCACATATGAAGCAGTAACAAATACTTGGTCTTTATTGTATTGGGTCGTCCTCCACGCTGCCTCCTCTCCCTGTGGGCAGGATCACTCAGGCTTGTGCTGAGGTTGAGGTGACGTTTCCTCCTTCCCTTTCCATGCAGATCATTTGCTGAGAACTTCCTCTACCAGCAGACCAGCTTCCCTGCCAAGAGTTCCTGCTATGGAAAGCGCTAAATCTCTCTCTGGTAATAATGGAGTAATGATGGGTACTATGGAAGCAAGCAATTCTTCGGATACTGTGCTGTGAACGCCCTTAGAAAATGTACATGTGTAAGAGTATACAAATAAGACTTCTGGATATGTTGGTATGAAGGGCCACTTCCATTATAACATCAGCGGTTTGTGAAATAACACATAGAAATGGGTGACTCTCAACCTTAACTTTAGTCTAATCCCAGTAAACACAGTTAACAGGTGATATGTAAGGGAAATTGTTATTGCTATGTGATATTCCTCCGTTTGCAATCAGGCAGAAGAAATGTAGATAGATTAAAGCTGACACAGGAGATCCGTTCCTTGCCAAACACATTTTGAGATGTGTGTGGAGTAGAACTTCTACAACTTAAGATCTAGATTAGTAGAATAAGTGCAATGAAATAAAAAATGGTTTCTTTCTGAATAACATCTTAAGTCCTTAAAATGTGTTCTTTGAAGTTCAGGAACAAGCCTGGATCTTGCTCCTTTGACCAAACTCAGTGGCCGCGGTATCTACTAGCACCAGGGTGGGGTTGCTAACAGTACTAAAATGCTTAGATTGCAAATGTCGGGTCCATTATGAAATTGAACACTGGGCTTTCCGATTTTCCATCCCAGTGTCTCGCCGAAGCAGTGAAGAAATCAAGCGGGAGATGACGGCTCCTGATGGAACATCTCCAGCCTCCCTCGTAGCAATCGGGACCGCTTCGCCGCAACTGTCGCTCTCATCTTCACCCACAGCGTCAGTCACTCCTACAACACGGAGTCGAATAAGGTACAGCTCACTGCTCCTTTCCATTTGGGCCCTGACCAGCACAGCTAGTGAGGTTCATCACTGGGCCTGCCAGCTGGGCGTCCTAACCCTGAGCATGCTAGCGAGGGCTGACTGGCACCTCCCTCGCCACTTGGGAGCATGTCTGGAGCATTGTTGGAGCATTCGCTGGCCTTCGCTTGTGTGCTTGGATGCCAGGCACTCCCCTCTCTTGCTTCTGGCTAGTTGCTGTTCATCTCCAGCATGGTGGCAAAAATGCTCCTCTCTCTCTCTCGTTCCTGCACCCTTTGAAATCCACTGCTGCATCAGGAGTGGATGAGCTGAGTCGTATTTAAGGTGCACCCTGTGAGCTCCTTTAAGGGGTGGATGAAGCATATTTGGATACTGTATAACACACAGCAGCCTGAGAAGACAGCATGGAAGGGAACTTAAAACACGAGTTTCTGCTCAACCCCTTTGATCCTCTGAGAAAAAAGAAATCTTTCCCACATCACTCTCTGGTTACACTTTTTGGGAGGAATGTTGCACCTTGCGTGTTCCAAACCTCCCGTGCTTTGCTGGGTGCAGTTAGAGCAGTCTTCCAATTAAGTGCCCTTGAAAGAGAAGGCGGCAGCTGCAGGAGCCCTTGAGGAAGACATTCGCTTTTAAGCGAGTCTCCACACTTGTGCTTACAGCTGCCAGCCATCTCTATCCTCCGTTGAGTTTCTACATTATCCTCCCATGTCGGGCAGGAAAGATCAGTGAAGGTCCAATAAAACTGATTTATTGCTGAGCATGTCACTACACAAGAATATTTCTCAATTCATGGGTCAGTACCTGCTTGGATCCATGGAATCTGGTCTACTTGTGGCTACGTAGAGATTCTAGGCTGATAACCTCTTTTACCTCTGCCCCCAGGCTTTGCCACTCCTTCCCCTACACCTCTCTGGTTCTAGTTTGGTTTTCTGGGGCACCCAAAATTCGGTCAGCACTTCTTGTTTCTGAGGCCATTTACCATCCAATCTTCTGCTCTCCAGATTAGACATATCCCTTCCCCCACCCCACCCCGGGTGCTTCTCCTACTGGTTGTCCTTCCAACTGGTTTATCAGATTTGTGTGCCTTGGCAGTTCAGTGGGTGGGGCTTGGTGGGTGCGCTTTGCGCGTGTGCACACGCGCGCCATTTGCGCAGGCGCAGAGGCATTTCTAACTCGCCTCCTGCAAGCCTGCACGATCTCCCGGTCTCTTCAGCAGCTGACCCACAGCGCTATTCTGTGCCACGCAAAGCAGCTGCGCTTCAAATTCGGAGGATAAAGGGGAGTATGGGAGCCTGAGTGGGTGGGTGGGCCCAACAGCAGAGCTAGTGGAGAGAACCGGTTCGGTCTCCGCTGTTCATTGCTCCTACCGGCTCTCCAGAACCGGGCAGAACCGATCAAGTAACCACCACTGCTTGGCATTCTCCACAGGTTCCCAGCAAAATTCCTCTTCTTTTTCAAATTGAATTATATATGTTGGGTGGGTTATTCTGAATATCTTGATTAGTGAAAAAAGAGCTTTCTAGAATACGATGCTAATATAGGATGAGGTAGCTTGATTTGAATACAAGAATGCTTCTTTTAATGTAGCTAAAACTAGCATCTGTTTTTTAGTAGCTGCTACCACATGGTGGTTTGTCTGCTAAAATACTTAAATATTTGTTTGTTTTGCTTTTAAGCTGCCCATTTCCCAAGACTGTAGTAGCTAACAATATCAAAATATAACCCCATAAAATCATAACCTTCAACTCGTACTGATGTTACTTTGATTCAAGCCAGCTTTGTCCAGCTTGCAATAAGGCACCCCAGGTTGACAATTACATTATAAAGAACAGATATTTTCTTTTGAGCTAAGCAGGTGTAAATTCGTAGTGCCATCCTGATGAAAGGATTAAACCATTTCTGTATGTTTATTTAATATATTAGTATGGATGTTAAACAATGTATTAGATACATAAGTATTAAAATAAGGTTATCTTTAGAAATGAAAAAAAGTATGGCTAAACAATATGCTAGTCAAGGTCTATAATGCCAGCATAAAAAACAGTTAAACTGGTTTGGGCTTGGAATGCAGTTGACCTAACAGACAGACTCATTGGTAAGATTAATATTTGTTGTAAACCACTTCTCATTGTGTCCACCCAGCTCATTTTATTTGTTTCCTGAAACATTATTTTCAAAACAAAGAACTTGACATAAAATGTGTTCCTCTCTGGAATTTAGAAACAAGCTGTACTGTTCTTTTGCAGTGTTACGGGTGGTTAGGTTTCTGTTTTCTTTTTAAAGAAAGATTCGGTTTAGACTTTAAAAATATTCTTAAACGTGTAGTTTATGTCCTTACATCCATAGGTATCTAGTTAAAACTCTTATCAATCACCAGACCCATAGACGACGAAGCAGGGTTGGCAAAGCAGGGGTAATTTTAGGGAATCATTTGCAAAGACATTGAAGATTTTTAGGATTACAGACTGACTCAAAATGGGTGCAGAATGAGAATGAAAAATGGGTTTGAGCTGGGCTGGGTAGGTGGAAGTGAGGAAACCCCACAAAACATAACAGGTGCCATTTCTTAAATCACATTTTAGCCTGCTGGTGACTGCTAAATAGACCGTATCTGCTTCAAAGCAGGGGAGAAGTGATCGAGAAAGAGAAGGGGGTGGTGTTTGGCTACTGAGAGAATGGCAGAATGATGAAAGTTAAAAAAAACAAAGAGAGTGAGGTTTGCAGGTTTTTCCTTTTGAGTGGGTTGAATATAATGCTTTTCTTTATGTTGAAACCTTACGTTGAACTAATTTTACCACCACTTGAAGACTTGCACTATATTTTCCATGCATTTCCTTTCTGAAAATGGCAAGAAACTAGTGGGCCCTGGAAGTCAGATTAGCCAGCACATTTTGAAACTTAAGAGGATCTACAGAAATCATTGTTTAGACTTCTGGTTTGTCAGGTGAGGTTCTCAGTGCCAGCTACTATGAAAACTAATTTTGTCATTCGCATTTCATTCTGTCCCTCCTTTGGCATCCTTCCTTTCATGATTCTTTTCCACCATTTCTTTGATATTAGTATAACTCTTGTCCCGCAGTGAGTTGGCTGTGCCGAATTATCTCATGGCAAGTTGGCCGTGGGCAATTGTCATAGACCCCATTCAAGGGTGTTGGCATTTTCCTTGTTTCTCCTCAGTCTCCCCTGTGCCACCTTTTCCTATCTCCCCACAGCCACTTCATGCCACCTGCCTCATTGTCCCCTTCAGCCTGAATGCTTCTGTTCCACGTCCATGCCAGTGCCCAAGACCAAACCCACAGTTTTGTGTCTGGAACAGGCTTCCTGAAAAGGGCCACACACAAAATTTTGCTCGTCCCTAGTGAAATACAAAAATAATAATAATCCAGTTTTGCAAAGAGGCTGAAACAAGCTTCTTACGGTTCTCTGCCACTTCCAAAATTGGGCGATAGAAAGCCGTTCCCTGAAGACTAGCCTTTCTCCACCTGGACCTGCAGGAGGTGCAGCATCCTTGATCGATCCCAGGGAGCATAAGCAGATCCTAATATGGTTGGTCCTTGGTGGGAAATGTCAGGCTGGATTAAGAATTGGGAAAAGTACCCTGGAAGAAGGCAACAAAACAACGGCCACGTTGCATGGTGTGGCATTGGCCCATGCCACGCACTGCCAACGGGCGGGCACACTTTGGGCCTCTTCCTTGAAACTGGACCCTCTGATGGGACCTGAGATGTGTGCCTTTTGGTTAGAGCCCCCTCCCCTCCTGTCACATGGTTGGCCCCCAACCCAGGTCACCAAGCCTGGATCCCCACCTGGAGGGGAGCCGCCATCGCCTGTTGCAGGGTTTCTCAGCCTTGGCTGCTTGAAGTTGTGTGGACTTCAACTCCTAGGGGGGGAATTCTGGGAACTGAAGTCCACACATCTTCAAGCGGCCAAGGCTGAGGGACAATATGGCCGGTTGTGGGTTTTGTCATTTCATTGTTTATTTTGCTTTCTTGTCTTCCGGTTTATTGTAAACTACCCTGAGCCCCAATGTTCACATTGTGTGGCCTATAAATTAAAATTAACTTTAAAAGAAAACAGCATGAATCATGAAGACTTGATCGGAGGAGTTTACCTTTCCAAGTTTGAAATGAATGGATTTGGGCAATAAACAACGACCTGCTTCTCCTGTTGCTTTCAAGGCAATTGGCACAGGAAAAGGTCCTCCTGGATTTGGCCATGGCACTGCCAGATGTCTGTACATTTCTGGACCTGGAGGCAGCTGTTATGCGTCCCTTTCTTTTTTCTCAAGGAAAAGGCCTCCCTATGAAATGTGGGGTTTCTGCCTCAAACTTCATCCCCTCCCCCACCTTGTCAGCACACGCAAGGCCTCCTGGGACTTCCATGCATCTGGGAAAGGCTCTTAGGGGGCATTAATGCTCCAGGGCTGCTGCCCCTCCCAAAAGAATTGCAGCCCATCGGCCTGTGCCTGGCTCCTGCCTGGCCTCTGCTTCTTGGCCAGAGAACAGGGAGGCCCCTCCGTGTGCAAGAGGACCTCTCTGGGTTTTAAGATGACTGCAGGAGAAGTCAGGCTGTTCTCCTCCAAGGTGGCCACCCACTTGCGTTGCCTCGGGTGGGGGGGTGTCTCAGTAGTTAACGCCCCAACCGGTCAAGGTGACATTCTGAGCCAGCCAGGAGTTGCAGGGAGATGTTATCAGTTGATTCTCTAAATTTGGATTAAAGTTTAGGAACACTTACATCTCATGTATATGTATCAAATGCTTCTGACTGATTCCATGATAGATAGATAGATAGATAGATAGATAGATAGATAGATAGATAGATAGATAGATAGATAGATAGATAGATAGATAGATAGATAGATAGATAGATAGATAGATAGATGATAGAGAGAGAGAGACGTTTTTTGTTTGAATTTGGTGCTGGCTTTCTGCTTTATTTGAATGTTTTTTTACGGCTGCCAAGCCTGACACACAAGATTAAAAAGAACCCAATACACAAAGCCTGAGGATGGCAGATGAGATCATGCTGAAATGTCGCTATAATAAAAGCACAAATATTAAGACGTGGGAAAATACCCGAAGAAACCTAAATACCATACATTTAAATATCCGCAAAAACATAAGAAGTGTGTGTGTGTGTGTGTGTATATATACATACATACATACATACATACATACATACATACATACACACACACACACACACACACACACCACACACACATACATACATACATATATAAGGCCCGTTTTGCCCACATTTCCCCAATTCTGCCCCCGGCGTGCTGAGCAACCCACCCAGCCTGGCTGCAGCCTCTTAGGCGAGGGCGCTCCTGGTGGCGGAAGGGGCTCTTGGCGCAGGGCCTTCTGCCCAGGCATGGCACAGCACGCGGGTGAGCCCTCTGGATGTGTGGGGGGCTTCCATTGAGCAAACACTCTTCCTTCCTTTCTAGAGAGGAGAGGAAAGACCCCCTGTCTGCCCTGGCGAGGGAGTACGGGGGCTCCAAGAGAAACGCCCTGCTGAAGTGGTGCCAGAAGAAGACCGAGGGCTATGAGGTAAGCGTGGCTGTTTGGAGCACAGGCGGGTGGGGGAAAGGGGGGAGCCAGGCTGTGCCACCCTCCGCCACCTCCGCCGCGGGGGAGCCGGTATGTCCTGTGCCTGCAGGAACAGATCCTGTGCGTCCCAGCTGGACAGTTATTAATAGCTACGCTGGTTACTTTGCACAAGGTAAATATCTTTCCTGACAGAGTAGCTGACACTCCTGTTCCCAGAGGTTGAAATGGCTGGTTTTTCCTCACGCGCATGTGAAGAGAAAGAGCGCAGAACGGAGCCTCTCAGTAGGAAAAAGCCAAAGAGCAGCCGAGACTAATCTCTGCTGGTCTCTTAGACGGTGGAAGTTTATTTGCCTGCTCAAAAGAACCACACAGCAGTCCTCTCATTCTTTGTTCTCCTTTGGGTGATTCAGAAAGAGAGCCTGCCAACCAACCCTTAAGGCTGCTCATTTTAATCAGTGCTATCAAAAACCCGGAGATGCCGAAGCCTCTGGAGGAAATTAGCTGCAACACCTGTTGATCCCCTGCCCAGAGAGACTTTTGTTACATCAAATACTTCTGGGCAAATTGGAAGTCACTGCAGTAGCATACAGGAATTAAAGCAATAACTACAGCCAAGTGAAGTGCCTTAAAGCAGGGGCCTCCAACCTTGGCAACTTTAAGACTTGTGGACTTCAACTCCCAGAGTTCCTCAGCCAGCAAAGCTGGCTGAGGAACTCTGGGAGTTGAAGTCCACAAGTCTTAAAGTTGCCAAGGTTGGAGACCCCTGCCTTAAAGAGCTCTTCGGTCTAAGTTTCTGAAAGCAGCGACCCTTGCTCAGCACCAGCGCCTGGCTCGATCAGAGCTTGGCTGCGCCTCACATGGGAGCCCTGTCCATGTTTGGCTGACGCACATTTCTAAGGCTGAGTCCTGGGTTCATCTTGCCCTCCCGAAGGAGCTCCCTTTTTTCCCGTCTCCGGGTAGGCAGACGGACTTCCAGTCGGTTGGCATTTTCTTCCTTCTCATTCAAGACAGTATCATCCCTCAACCCAGATAAAGTTTTAATGGAATTTAAACAGAAAAATATAGTTTCTCGTGATGAATCTCCTCTATCATTCAAGAGAAAGGTGTGGTCCTGGATAAGAAGGAAGAAAAAGGGTTTTAGATATTAACCAACACTTTCAAAAGGCAGTTTTTCATGAGAATTCCTTTCAAGCTGTAAGACAAACCAGGCTGGCAATCCAGCTTTACAAAGCAATGCTTCTAAAGACATGCAAACTCTGGGTCCTGCATCAGACAGAAAAACCTTTGCAGAGATTTTGTTTTGTATTAACACCAAATGTTTCCCTTATAGTCAATTATAGTCAAAAACATCCAGCCGTATTATTGTCCTCTAGTAGGTTCTCCATTGTCCTTTATGTTGCCTGTCCATACAAAGTCATATTTTTCCTTTGCTCAAATTGGTTTATTCTGGAGTCTCTGGGCCACAGGTGTCAAACTTGCTGTGTCATGTTGCCGTCACATGACGTACCATGACGATTTTTCCCTTTGCGGAGCTGGGGTGGGTGTGGCCTGCACATGACGCATCCAGCCCACGGGTTGCCAGTTGGACATTCATTCTAGGCAAATACACCGACTTCTTGTGGAGTTCTATGTGTGTCTGCTCAGATACGGAGGCCAAGTAACTACTGTGCCCGTTGTGCTACCCTTGGCCCCTAATGTTCCTAACTCGGTGGTTAGCAATAACAATTATAGACTTACATACCGCTTCACAGTGATTTTACAGCCCTCTCTAAGCGGTTTACACAGTCAGCCTCTTGCCCCCAACAATCTGGGTCCTCATTTTACCCACCTCAGAAGGATGGAAGGCTGAGTCAGCCTGGAGCCTGGTGAGATTCGAACTGCCAAACGTCTGGCAGCCGGCAGTCAGCAGAAGGAGCCTGCAGTACTGCACTCTGACCACTGTGCCATCATAGCTCAAATTAGATATTGCAGTTTCTTTTCTGATCAGGAGATTAGTCTTCCTTCGACAAGATCTATCTGGGGCTCATAGACATCAGTTGATATCCTCTTCTCAACATTAATTGTTTCAGATTTGGGGCGGGGGGGGTTCCCCATGTCTTAAATATGCCTCCGTTTTATGGGTCTAGGACTGTAAACAAGAAAAGTAAATGTATCCAAAGAAGGTTGAGACATATGAGCTCCAATTTGTCTGCTACTCCCATGATTAATAGCATAGACCACCCAGTGCTCCAGGTGTGGATTTTCTGCACTGAATCAGGTCTGGCAGTAGTAGGGAGCCTGCAGGATTCCTTGGACACTGTTGTGTTTGTTCAGAGAAGCAAGCCTTCATCGTGGGATTGTCTGCTTCATTTCATAACCTCAGTGCCACGTATCTAAAAGGGTGTTTCTGGTGGATCTGACACCAGTTAGATAAAGAAAGCACCCAAGGAATTGATGACAAGTTGTAATTCTTTGGTTTTTATACTTTTGTTTTCCTTAACGAAGTCAAGTGGGTTTACAGTATTATGAATCCCAAACAGGCACCTTAAAGAGGATTATAGTGAAGTAAAGTTGAAATATCAGGAAGTAGTAAAATTCCGTGACTAGGAAAAGAGGGTGGCAGGGGAGAGAATTCCAAAGAATTCTGACATCACCTGGGATCATTTTATGGGAAGGGAATTGAGTTTCCCTGCCTTGTATATTTTATATTTAGATACATCTTTTTAATCAAGATATATGTCTATAAAAAGATAGGTTTGTTCATGGGTGGGGTTTTTTTTTTGGTTCTTTTTTTTTTTACACTTCCAAATTCAGCAAATAGTTCAGTTATTTCTGGAGGATTCCTTTTTCCCATTTACATTGTGACTACATTTTCTCAGCCCTGAAACAGGCTGCAGCTTCCATTAAAGGGTAGTTAATCCACCGGTTTGTTTCTACAGCTATCAAATATCACTGTAGTTTTCTGATATTCTGATACACATTTCCATTTACAATAGAAAGGAATAAACAGAATATTGTTGTCAGAGAAGGACTGTCTAGTTAACAAATACATAAACCAACCTGATGCCCATTTGTAATAGTGGAATTAATCCTGCCTATAGAGAAATACAATTGCTTAACGAGTATTGGTTGGCAATAGTTACCTATACCAACATTTCTGTGCTGACAAATGTATTTAATTGAGAAAAAAAAACTTAGCAACTTGTGTAAACTAAGTGGTCTCTCGGCAAAATGTTAGATACCTCATGCCTTTGTGTTTGAGCATCCCCCAGAGAGAGATAAGCCCTCGGCATTTAGTTGTTGGTGGTTTAGCAGATTGAGCAAACAGTGCCATGGACGGTGGCAAGGTTGCTGTCAGTCAGCAGTTCTTCCGTAAACCTGTAACGTTGCTACGAGCTCCTTTGGAGAAATCTTCACCTACCTTTCCTTTGCTTAGAGTTAATGCTAAACCTAGTTGGGCATTTGCCGGTGACCTTAAACAGTTGAAATGATCTCAGATAAACCCCTGAATCGGGGGAAGTCCCAAGGGTATCAAGAACCCAAGCAAACTGCAGGGCTGCCAGAGATGACTGACTATGGCAGAGATCCCAGCCAAGTGAGTGCCAGTGCTAAGCATTTTCTCATCGTCCACGAGACAAACGAAATCGAGCGAGAACACTGCGCGCATCTTGCTTTCCAGCCCCTGCATTTGTAAGAATCTTGTATCCTTTTAAAAAAAAGAAGAAGAAGAAGAAGCCACATTCAAGCTTGTTTAAAATTCCTGAAGCTGCATCAGTTTCAGACTTCTCGGGTACAAGCTGTAGGTCAGCTTTCAGCGACCAGAGGGATGGAAGGGATCTCCTATCCGCTGCTCTTCTGGGGCTTTAATCTGACCCGGGGATGAGCTGTGTGCAAGAGAGGAACCCAAGTGGAGGCATTTTCTGTGACAGAGCAAAACAAGCAGCGCAAAGCTTTTTCTCTTGAGCGGTTCATGTCAGTGGCTGGAAGAGGCTCTTCTTCCATAAGCCCAACATTTAAACACTACTTCTATAAAAGACTCACAATTTGCTTGATGAAACCCTGAGGCCGCAGGGTGTGAACCGATGCAGGGAGAACCTGAGACGAGGTCTGGGGAGGGCAGGAGGATGCTTGCATGGCCAGAAGCTGAGCCAGCCAGCTATTCCTTCCAGCATTCCTTCTCATCACCGCAGTGGGCTCAAGGCCTGGAGGGAAGAGCAGTCAGGCAGGGCATCCCTTGATCCAGAGACACAGCGGGGAATTCTGAGGCAGACAGACAGACATCCATCCATCAGGGAGGCTCCAGTTTGGCTTCCTGTTCTGAGTAGGGTGCAGATGGGCTTGGATTGCTTAAGTGACCCTTGTGATTCTTGGAGGCTAGCAGCCCAGGGTCCTCCCCCTCTCACCGCCTCCATTGTCTTTACTTGCTTACGGTTCTGTTTTATCTTGACTTGTGTTTTGGGTCTAAGGAAGTAAGCCCCTCGTTCCTGGAAGACATGCTGTCCCTTACCTGTTTTTGGTTCCCCCCTTTCAGAACATCGATATCACCAACTTCAGCAGCAGCTGGAACGATGGCTTGGCGTTCTGTGCGGTCCTCCATACTTACCTCCCAGCACACATTCCCTACCAGGAGCTGAACAGTCAGGACAAGGTATGCTACTTGCCCGGGAGCTGCCCGAACCAGCCCGTGCCAGAAGCCACCTTTTCTGAGCACGGCCTTCACTGCTCCCTTTGTACACCCTGCCGCTCTTAGCAAAGGCCCAACAGGAACCGGTCCTTTCTCCTTGGCTTGCATCCTAGCAGGCGTCCCGCTTGGAATGATTGTGTCTGAGGGAGGCTCTGCAAATATGCTTATTTATTAAATTTATATGCCTCCCATCTCACTCTGTTTCAGAGAAGAAACTTCACGCTGGCTTTCCAGGCCGCGGAGAGCGTTGGCATCAAATCCACGTTGGTAAGTCCTTGCAAAGACAGCAGTCTTAGGCACTGAAAACAGTGCACGGTTGGGGCATGAAGGGCACCCTGTGCAGGGCAGCGAAAGGGAGGAGAGGAAGAGGGCAGAGGTGGCAGGCATCTCCAGCTGCTGGTCATCAGTTGCCATTTCTGTGCCTGTCACTCACAGGCACAGCCGAGAATAAGCAACAAATCTTGGTGCAAAGCGCTCCCTCCCTCTCCCTCTCCTTCCCTCCCTATCTCCCTTCTTCTATCTTCTCTCTCCTGCCCTATCCTTCCCCCCTCTCTTCATTCTCCCTCCCCCTCTCTCCCTCCCTCCCCCCTCTCTCTGCCTCCCCCTCCCAGCCCAATAGGAAGACCTGATGACATCACAAGGGACTGCTCTCCTTGCAGATGGGTGCTGAAGCTGGTCCATGCAGATCGGCAGCCCAGCTGGGCCTTCAATGTGAGGAGAGCAGCCAGGCCCTGACCTGCTTCCAGAGGCAGCCGCCTCTGTACCGAAAGCCTGCAGAGTTTTATTTATTAATGTAATTACTTTTATAGACAAGCTGATATTCAGAGGGGAAGAAGTTAATTCTACATGACTGGTTGTCTTTTTATGTCTCTCTCTTTTTTCCCTTCTTGTTTCCTTGGTAGGATATTAATGAAATGGTACGAACGGAGCGTCCAGACTGGCAGAATGTTATGCTCTACGTCACGGCAATTTACAAATACTTTGAAACCTGAGAGCAGGGCAAGCGGAGAGAAGCAGAAACTCAAGACTGTGCCCTAAAACCAACTGACCTCTTTTGGTGGACCCCCTCCGGTCAGTTGAGCGAGCCAGGTTTAGTTACCAGAACGATTGGGCAAACTCAGCCTTAAGTGTTAACGAAGATTTCGTCCTTTTCTTGCCAGAGACTAAACCGAATATAAGCTGCAAAAAGCACAAGGCTAAAGGTCACCTGATTGTATCACAAAGACTTTCTTTAGAAAGTGTTCCTCAATGTTGGGTAAATATTATTTTTGTGACGCCCCCAGTACTCCCCAGAGCGGGAGAAGCGGCTTGTTGCAACCTCGTCAAAGCCGTTGGAGATCATCTCCGTCTCTTCAGCTAAAAGAAGTGCACAGGTGCCTTTTCCTTGCCGCGTTCACCTGGCTGCAGGTGCTGCCACCTGACCAGGACTGTGCGCAGCCAAGGAGTCCGTGTCTTCAGGCGACCCCTTTCAAGGTTCGATTGTAATAAAGGCCCTGCCTCAATTAAATGGGGGGAGGGGGGTCTGGGGGAGCAGGCATATCACCCCCCAGATTCCAGGAGACGACCACATGGAGATCTGTTGACTTTTCCTTGGGAAGAACTAACTTTTCCTTCTTGGCTTTTCTTTTTAACGGTGCTTCGGATAAAGTTTGTTTCAGATGAAGAGAATGTTTGGGTCACAGGACAGGATAAGCTTTTCAAAAACTGCTCAGCGTTTTACCATAAAGATCTTAACCCCTGTGGGGTCTGCAAGTGGCTTCCCAGTTCGTCCACCTCCCAACCCCACTTAGCTGCTGCTGCTCCTGCATGTGGGCTGGAGGAAAAGGGGCTTCTGGGACTCCCCCTGTGCAGCACCTTTAAATGAATAATGGGTGTCCCTCTCTGCAGGCTGAGCTCTTTGGGTTAAAACTGGTTTAATAGGTGGAATTAATCCCCATCGGGAGATGGAAGAACAACTTTGGAGCTCCGCCTGTGGCTTTAAACCAGCCTGGCCCAATGCTTGTGTGTGTGTGGGGGGGGGGACAGACAGCACCCTCCAGGACCAGGGAGCTCCAGGGAGTGTCTAGTGCCCCCCCTTCCCCCGAGAGGCCTTGGCAAAGAAGCAGTGCCAGGGTTCACTACTGGGCAATGAAAGAAGGGGTTCCCCCCCCCTCCCCCTTTCCCTGGAGGGGCCAAGTGATCATCTCCCCAAACCCATTTTGCCTTTTTGGACACAAGTCTGTTACAACCTTTTGTTTGCAAATGTACTTTGCTTTTTCCCACTCAACGTCATTCTGCATTCTTCGATGTGCCTGGCAGAGGACTTTGAATGTTTTCGGTGTGTTGAGCTGTCAAGAATATAATCCATTTCCACAATTTAGCCTCGAAAACGCTCTGGGCGGGCATTGAAACCAGACTCTGTCCTGAAGCTAGTCAGAATGAACTCTGAAGAATGTAGCCAGGAAGTTTCCTTGTGCCTCTTGTACATCATTCACAGTGCAAAAAAAAAAAAAAACATTTTACAAACTCTTAAGCTCACATCTGTCAGCCGCCTCGTGGGTTCCCCACTCCCAACGCTCGCTTTCTGGTTTCCCTCAAAGGAGCCCGCAAATACCGACAAATTTGCCTTGGGATTCCTTCTGTGGAGATGAGAGCATGAGAGGAAGTACACGGGGAGCTGGCTCTACGCCTCCCAGCAGTCTTCTGTTGGTCTTAAAGGGAGTCTTTGCGCCAAACGGGGCACTGCCGCCTCTGGACACGGTGCTGGGAGGAAGGTGGCCTTCCGTCTCTTCTTCCTTTCGGAGTCTAAAATGATGAGGCCTTGTGTCTTGTGTCCCGTTTCCCCCCCCCTTGTTTTGCATCCTAGAAGACGGCGTATATTTTTCTTGTAAGCAGATGGCAACTCATTGTAGCCCAGGAAGAGCGAGGTGAGTTGAGTTTTATACAGGAGTCGCTCCAGGAATTCTTTCTCTGCCCTTCAAGGGAAGGAAGGAGGCGTCGGTGGAAGGGAGATGTGCAAAGGAGGAAGACCTGGAGAAGGGAAGGCTTGCTCTTTCTGGCAGTGACGACCTGTAACTTTTGTTAAAGATGGGATTGTATATTAAGATCTCACCCCCAAAAAATATTTTACCAAGGAAAACACTCAAAAGGGTGAAAGAAACCTAAAGAAGCTTCTTATTCTACCATAGAAGAACGCTTAACAGAGAAGTTCTTTGTTACATTCTTTAAATATTCTTGAATTCTTTAGCCATCTTCTAAAAACCAATTAACTTATGTAAAAATATATTCTTGTTACGTTTGTCTTATTAAATATTTTGAATATGCGATAAAAAAGCTAGTCTGTTCAATGTTTCTATGTTTCAGTTAGATGCCAGTATTTTGATTTTCCTCACTGCTATTTGGGGAAGTTTTGCCTTGAGGTGCCTTGAGTGGGGAGACAGGGGAGGCCCTGTGCTTCTCCTTCAGAGGCTTTGCCCAGTGGGAGTTCAGGTGGTTCATCCTTAGGACTGTCTTCCAAAAGGAACAGGAGTTTAGCCACCTTGTGGTCACCTAAGCACTTGGGGAAAGCCTAGGCCCAAATATCCCCCCCCCCGGGGGTCTGCTTTTTTCAGGGGGAGCAGGTAAGTCTGCGACTGGATAGAAATCATCACCAGCCAGGAAGCCCCTCAGGTCTTCCCTGGATTCAACTTCAGTTTCTTCATCTTATCCAAAGCCGGAGACTCCCATAGAGATCAACACCTCTGACGACGAGAGGCATAAACAGATCACAGGGTTATCCCATAAAAGTAACATCCAGCTCCAGAATTCCAGGCGGTCCCACCTGGGACCTTCATAAAGGGGGCGGGGGATGCGCAGAGGAGGGCCCTGTAGCCTTCCATAGCCCAAGGCCATGGAAAGGAGGTGGGCTCTCCCAGAATGACGTGTTGGCACCTCCCCTTAAGGTAGGGATGGAAGAGGACAAAGCCTGTCAGAGGTCTTGGCGGGAGAGGTAGTTTTTTTTTTCAACAAAAAGTCCACCAGGAGCTTTCAGCCACTAATATATGTAGTTATTGTCCTTCCTCTAACCAAACAAGGTCATTTTGCCATCTCTGCTAATCCTGTCGTCTTCACCAGCCATTCTTCCACTGTGGGCATCTCGGAGTATTTCCGTTTTTGTGCACATAATCTTGCAGCAGCGGCCATATATAACAACAGTCTCACATAACTCTTCTAATTATTGGGTCCGTTAGTCCCAACAAGATTTCTGCTTTCAAGTGAATATTTTTTTGAATTCTTGTATTGCTTACATATTTGAACCCAAAATGTTCTGGCTTTTAGCAAGTCTAACTAGACATAATGTCCTTTCATGTTCTCCACATTTCCAGCATAAATTTTAAGTACCTTTGTACATTCTGGATAATAATTCTGGAGTCCCACATCAGCTACATCCGTTTATAAAAGCTATCTTTTAAATGATATAAATTTCAGTCCTTTCAGCCATATATTTCCCCATTATTGTATCAGTATATTATGCCCAAAGGTCTTTGTTGTCCGTTTCATTTGTTACTGTTCTGTTTCCAATTAAAATTAGTGTATGTAAGAGTTTCATGGATACAAAATATATAAAATTATAGATTATAATGTCAGTTGATGGGTCCCTTGGGCTGGAGAGTCCTCAAGATGATACTAAGAAAAGCTGAGATTCTTTCAGTATTTTACGTCTTGGCTAGGTTAAAGCCTTGGGGATGTCTGGTTGCCGATGCTGCCAATTGTTCACTTCCAGGACTCTGATCTCTCTCTCTCTATGCTGTAATGCTCCACTGGAAAGACTAACAAAACCCTTACTTGCACTCCCTGTCCCTTCTCCTTCCTTCGCAAGGCTTCATTCACTCTGGAGGTCTGCTCAGGGTCTAATTACAATGTCATTTTCTCTATATTCTCCTTCAAGAAGCCTTGGGAAGGGATAGGTAATTGTGAGTTCAAACATCATGCAATGGACACTTA
The DNA here is from genome assembly GCF_049901735.1 of Notechis scutatus. Lineage (NCBI taxonomy): Eukaryota > Metazoa > Chordata > Lepidosauria > Squamata > Elapidae > Notechis > Notechis scutatus. Next base: position 12,279,589 of record NC_142021.1, on the reverse strand, counting down.
GAAGACAGCCCAATCTCCCTGTGTTGTGTCGGGTCTTCACACCAGCCTTGGTGGAGTCATCCGTTGCAGGGTAGCTCCTCTTCAGATTCTTGGATTTCTTCAACCCAAGGAGGGTTGACTCTTCTGCTGTTCAACCTTTTTTCAAGAAGACAAGATTCCTGAGGTGGCTATAGATTGTTTGCTAGAGCCTGGTGCCAGTTGCTGAGCTGCATCAGGTTGAAGGCCTCCTGGTCGTCTGACTTTTCCAGGTGAGACGCTTCTACATCTTTGGGTTCTCTGGCATTTATTTTTCTGCTCCTCCTGAGGAACTTTCTCCCTCCAGGAATTTCATTTCCTTTAATGCAACCCAATCCCTTCTTAAAAACCTCTAGTCACGGAGGTCACAACTCTTGTCAGAAAATTTCTCCTAATTTTTAGGTTGCTTCTCTCCTTGATTAGTTTCCATCCATTGCTTCTTGTCCTGCCCTCAGGTGCTTTGGAAAATAGGCTGACTTCCTCTTCTCTGCATTCTTTCTAAAGTCTCAACATCTTTCCCATAGTGTGGTGACCATAACTGGATGCAGGATTTTAGGTGTGGTCTTACTAAGGCTTTATAGTTAGTACCTTAATATCAAGTGAAGTATTAGTGCCTCCCTTGATCTTGATAGTATCACTCTGTTAATACAACTTAGGATTGCATTAGCTTCTCTGACTGCCACTGCCCACTGCTGGCTCCTATTTAGCTGGTTGTCCACCAAGACTCCAAGATCCCTCTCACATTTACTGCTATTAAGCCTGGTTTCACCCAGTCTATATGTGTCCTTTTGGTTTTTCTTGCCTAAGTGTAGGACTTTACTTTTCTCTACACTGAATTTCATTTTGTTAGATACAGCCCAGTGTTCTAGTCTGTCCTTCAGCCTATCTTCTAGGGCAGTGGTGGCGAGCCCATGGCACGCATGCCAGAGGTGGCACGCAGAGCCCACTCTGGGTACACGCACCGTTGCCCCGGCTCAGCTCCATTGTGTTTCTCCGTCGTGTTTCTTGCCATCATTTGCAGGGAAACAAAAGCTTAAAAAAAGTTCACTCAGTCAATTCCAACTTCTCGCCAAAAGAAAAAGATCTCACGAAGTTGGCATTGAGTGAACTTTTTCACTTGCGCGCTTCCTGCAGAGCTGCTGGTGTTGGGATGCCAGCTGGTCTTTGGACGAGAGAGACAGAGGGAGGGGAAAGAGAGAGAAAGAGAGGAGGGAAAGAGGGAAGGAAAGAGAGTCGGGAAGAGAGAAAAGGGGGGGAAGGGAGGGAAAGAAAGGGAGGGAAGGGAAAGGGGGAAGAGAGGGAGGGAGGGGGAAAGAGGGAGGAAAAGGGATGACAAAAGTTTCTTTTTTGTTGCTAAACGTCATATTTCAAAAGCAGGGGGAAAAATGAAGGCATAAAAGTGCATTTATCATGTTTTTCTTAGAACAATTAGCTGAACTTATTTATCATTATTTTAGGTAGTAAAACCTCAGTATTCAGGTTAAATTGGCATGTTGGCACTTTGTGGTAAATAAGTAGGTTTTGGGTTGCAGTTTGAGCACTCGATCTCTAAAAGGTTCACTATTACTGTTCTTGGGTGTTAGCTATTCCTGCCAGCTTAGTATCATCTGCAAATTTGGTAAGTTCCCCTTCTATTCCCTCGTCTTAAGTCATTTATAAGAGTCCTGGGCCTAAGACAGAACCTTGTGGCACCCCACTGCTTACTTCCCTCCATGTAGACTTAGACTCATTAAGGGCTATTCATTGAGTACAGTTTGTCAGCCAGTTACGAATCCATCTGGTGGTGATGCTATCTACCCCATTTTTTTCTAGCTTACCAAGAAGTAGGTTGTGGTCTACTTTGTTGAATGTCTTGCTGAAGTCTAAGTATATTATGTCCACAGTATTTCGCTGGTCTACTAATTCAGTCACTATGTTGAAGAATGAAGTAAGATTGGTTTTAAAAACATAACCTGTTTTTAACAACTCCATGCTGACTGCTAGTGACTACAATTTCTGCATTTCTTTGTGAAGTGCAGGACAAGTAAATCGTAGAAGGTAAGGGTTCAGACCATGGCCCAGACATTTTTTTCCCACTGGACAGGATCTTGAGGTGCAGTGGAAGGTAGCTAATCCTTTATGGCTCTGGCCCCAGACTAAATCAATAAGTAAGCAGTCAGAAAAATGGGCTCTCTTTAAGCCACCAAATAAGAATGCAGCAGGCTTTCTACTTCGGGTCCTTGCAGAATAACACAGAGTAGATGTTTACCCTCTTCATCAGGATGACGCTGTCATGAGATGAACGCTGGGAAGGCTGAAATTGGGCAGAAGGCTGGAAGTTGCACGCAGGTCCTCACTGCCGTGTCCTGAGCATATTCAGGCAATGAAATGTTTTGCCACTTGAAATGAAGTCACATCACCCAGCATTCTTGCTGCAACATTCTGTAGTGTCTGAACAATATAAATAAATTCTAGGTCTAAACCATTAGCTGATTGTATGACGATCCATAATGATGGCTCCTCCCTTCCTCTCTCCTGCCATCCTCCATCTAGACAAATAAAGCAGTTTCCGTGCCAGTAGCTGGCAGAAGCCAGATTGGAAGAGACAGATAAAATGTCTGGGTCCGATCAGCCACCACACACTCGAGCACCCGGCCACAGGAAGGCGATCCAGGGCAACAACCAATGATGGTTTAGATCTTCCAGGACAAAACTTGTTTCCTTCAGGAGAGGCATCTGTGATGACCCAAAGGGGCGTGGCACAAAGGCAACACAGTTAAATAAGCAAGAAGAGTCCCTTTAATTATCTCCAACTTTGCCCCTAATGTCCAGGTTACCTTCAGCTGGAAAAAAAAAACTCTCAGGAACAGCCTTTAAATGGAGAAAATTCAGTCTGAAAACAAAGTACATACAAACTGTAACTAAAAATCCAAACAAACCACGCTGCAGTCATTAACTTGACATGGCAGGAATTGCAGCCTTGAAAGCAAAGCCAAACACACGCAGTTGGGAAGATGCCAGGAACCCAGATAAGCCTTGAGGATGCCAGATAATTCACGATTTGCTCTCAACAACTTTGCTGTGCGCAGCTTCCCTTTTTAAACACTGTTCCCAGCTGCAGCTAATGAAGGGAATCAGGGCCCTTTCCTCCCCCGTAAGCCACACAACTCACGTTGCTCCCTTCTCCGTTCCTCCCTGAATCCCCTAGGATGAAGAGGGGGTGGGCCTGGGTCTTCCTCTGAATTCCCTCTCCCTTGCTCTGCTCAGCTGGACTTTGCCCTTCCCCAGTTTCTTCCACAGCCAATGAAGCTACACTCCCATTGTTCCCTGTCAACTGCTCGGCCTCCCGCTCCGAATCAGATTCCGACAGGGGCATCTGTGACTCTGGGCCTCCTTTAATCAGGCCAAGTCCACTTCTTGTAGGGAGGCACTAATAACCCCCACACCCCACTAGGCGTCTTCTCCCCCTCTGGATGTGCCAACCCACGAAAGTAAGGAACCTGCGGCTGGCTCACCCAGGGCAGCACCCCTGTGGTCTTCCTCCGTTCTGTGGAAACCAAAACTCGTCCCACAAAGTCTGACCAGACAGACAGGGCCCAACTCTGCCAGCACAGGAGTGGAAACGATGATGGGTGGACCGATACTGGGCAGCTCACCACGGCCAAATCGCTATGGGGCACTTCAATGCTGCATTAATCGCTTCATTCTGATCTTTTTATAATCTGTGACCATGTTTGCGTTGAAACCACTTTAACTCTTGTATATCTAGGATTGACTTTATTATATTGGCCACAGTTAGATCAGAATTAATCGGACGTTTGTATTTGTTGAATGGGCCATGGCAAGTTGTCCCCTCCCACCTCCACAATAAGCTCTAGAAAGGTCTGCAGGTGGCCAGATCACTGGAGGCTCAACAGGAAGCATTCAGATGACCACTGGCCAGCCTGTTTCCCTCCTGAGCTGAGAGGTCGCCAAAGGGCAGGAGGTGCCCCACATTTTGGGTAAAGTTGCCCTGCAATCCCATAAAGATGGGGCTAAATGGATGAACAACGGGAGTGCTGGGCAGACAGGCCCCCCAACCCTCCTGCAGGCCACCAGTCCTGGGTCACAACAGAACACGGACTGGCCGCCATCTTCTCCAATATAAAACCACCTGCAATGAGGCCCACGATCTAATCATGAGGGGGGGAGGCGCGCAGGCAGAGGAATTCCCGCGGTTTCCGGTGGCTTCGAAGGGCTCTTCCAAGAGCCCCTCCCCGGGCTTCACCGAGGGGCGAGAGGCCATTTGCTGGCATGGCCCCTGCCTGCCTCCCCTTCCCTCCCTGGAGAGCCCAGCCTGCCTGGGGTAGCATTACCGACGGGGCGGGGGGGGGCACTCGATAAAATCCCCTCAAGCGACCCAGGCGAAGACCTCCCGGCCTCCCTCCAGTGGGGAGGGGAGTTTCCCCGCAGAGGGTCGGGGAGCCGGAGAGCCTCGCCCGGCTGATCTCAGCCCTCGGGGCCGCCACGCCCGCCAGAGCCCTCCGCCTCGACGTCCCCCTCGCCAAGCAGCGGCGGCCGAGCTCTCCCGGGAAGCCGTTGCCGGCCCGGCCGGCCCCTTCCGCAGCGGCCGGCTTCTTTCGCGCCCTTTCCCGCCTGGAGGGGGAAACCAGGCGCTCCGGAGCCCCGAGGGCCGGGAAGGCCGCGGAGCAGAAAGGAGCCCCCGGCGCCGCGCCTGGCCAGCAGAGGTCGCGCCTCCCCGGGCCCCGGGGACGGAGCCCTGGCCGGCCGGACGGGCGGGGCCGACGGGCGGGGCGGGGAGGGGCGGCCGGCGGGCGGCCAGCGGGACTCGAGGGCAAGCAGCGAGCCGGGAGGAGCGGCCGGCGCGAGCAGGTGAGCGCGGGCGGGGCGGACAGTCGGGCGGCGTCCCGTCCGGGGCGAGCCTCGCGGGGCTGCTGCGGGGGCTACAACGGAGAGGCGGCTCCGGGCGCCCCTTCGGCCCGCCGGGGAAGTTTCCGTCGCCTCAGTAAAGGCGCCCCGGCCTCCCCTCCCCCGCCTTCTGCCCCGGGAGCGGCGGCGGCGGGCTTCTCTTCCCCAGGCCGGGCAGCGGAGCCCTCGGGGCGGGCGAGGCTGGTCGGGGCGAGAGGCGTCGATGAGGGAGAAGCGGCCGCGGCTTCCTTCGCCTGGGAGGGCGCTGCCCGCCGGGCTCTGCTGGGAGCAGGCAGGACCGCCGCTGAGATGCCGGGGCGGGCGGGGGGGCAAAGCCTCTGCGGCGGGAAGGGAATCTTCTTCGGCGTGGGTTCTCGGGAGCGGCGGCTCGCTCTGCCCGGCACCGCCCGCATCTGCAGGGGTCCGGGGGGCGCTGCTGGGGCCAGTCGGGGCGCGACGTCGGGGCGCCTTCTGGGAAGAGGCTTCCCGAGGGGAGGCGGGGGGCGCTCGCTTGGCCCACGAGGTTGGGGGCCGCCGGTCCTTCGGAGGAGGAGGAAGGGGGTGCAGGCACTTCAGCATCTGCTGCCGGGGCTCTCGGCCCCAGGCGGAGCCCCTCCCAGCACGGCCCAAAGGGGCGAAGGACTGCAAGGGACCCTCCCAGCTAAGAATTCCGCTGAACTCTCCTGCCAGCGGCTGGACGTACCGATCAGTTTGGTCCCGTCTTTTTTTTTTTTTTTTGGGGGTTAGAGCTAGAGAAAGGTCTAAGCCAGGGTGTCCAACCTTGGCAACTTTAAGACTTGTGGACTTCAATTCCCAGAATTCCTCAGCCAGCTTTGCTGGCTGAGGAATTCTGGGAGTTGAAGTCCACAAGTCTTAAAGTTGCCAAGGTTGGACACCCCTGGTCTAAGCAACCTGGAATGGCTCGTTTCTCTTGGGGGGCTCCGTGGGTGTCAGCTGGGCCCTTCAGGGAGAGGCTGCTTCTGTTCCTGGACGTTTTCCCTTAAACCTCCGCCCCCCTCCACCTTGAGGACCCAGGAAATGTCTGTGCCCCCCTCCAACTTTGGGATTGGTGTGAAAGACAAGCCCCCTTTCAAGTCTGGTCTCTCAAGCAGGTGCCGCTCCCACTCCACCCACCCACCCCCAACGTACCTGCAGCCTTCTCAGGCTTTGCGGTAACGGATGATAAAGTGGGGGCTAATCTCTAATTGTCTTTTGAAAATCCCTCCTCCAGTTAAAGGCCCCCATCAATGGGGGGGGAGGCATCAGTTTCGGGTCCCCTCCTTCTCAATACTCATTGAATGAGTTGGGGGTGGAGTGGAAGGGGGGGCTTTACAGGTGAGAGGAGAGGGGAGCTTCCAAGGAGACCCCTGCGAAGTGTGGCTGCAGGAGGGGGGGGAGATGGCTGTGTGGACGTGGAGGGTTTAAGGGGTCCCAGCCTGGCCCAGTCCCCCAGAGAGATGGAGGCTCCCTTCCCTGCATGAAGCCGAGGGCAGGCGCCCCCACCTGGGACGCTTCCTTCTGTGTTGGTGCCCCAGGTGGGCCCTTTCCCAGCTCTCACCTGGGTGCTTTCACTGTGGCTAATTTACCTTGCTGATATCGTTGAGCCCCAGGGCAGCCAGGGTAGGTAGCTCAGCTTCTGCCCCCCGCCCCCAAAGTCCCTTTTTGCTGGGGAGCCCCACAGCCCCCACTGCGAAAAGGAAACCTACAAAAACCCGAAGCAAGCCCTAAAATAGCCCAGGTTCTGAAACAGTTGAACCGGGATTCCAGTGATTTGGCCTTTTTGTCCATTAGACAAAACACCCTCCCAAGAAAAACGTGCCATCCAACAACATTAAACAAGGCTCCAGTTTTTGTGCAATTATTGCTTTCCTGTAAAATATGTCCAGGATTAGAACAAGAACTGAACCCAATAAATAACAAGCAGCAGCAGCAGCTGGAAACATATTTGGCTCTGTTTAACAGCTGGATTCTTTGCCAAAGCAGAAAATGATGGCCAAAAAGAGTTCCAGTTCAGCAACCAAGATCTCTTCTCCCCTCCCCTTAAAAAAGCCTCTTTCTCCCATCCAGGGGTTTTTGGGGAGACCACCTGGAAGACAGTTTCAAAAAGGGGAGGTTGTTTCCAACCTGAGCTTGGCAGAAGGGCAGCCCAGCCCTGAGGACCTGAAAGGGGTCTCCGTGTCTTTCTTTCTTTCTTTCTTTCTTTCTTTCTTTCTTTCTTTCTTTCTTTCTTTCTTTCTTTCTTTCTTTCTTTCTTTCTTTCTTTCTTTCTTTCTTTCTTTCTTTCTTTCTTTCTTTCTTTCTTTCATTTAAATTTATTGGCCACCCATCTTACCACAGGGTAGCTCCCGTCCTGCCCACGAGGTTGTCTTCCCTGCCTCCAGCCTCCTTGCTCTCTTTCAGCATAGGGACACTATTGCCCCCACCCCACAGTTATATAAGGTTGGTTGCCCCACTGAAGCCATGGTTTTTTATGGAAGGGGGGGTATTCTTGCCAAGGTCGTGCCTTTGTTCTCATGGCTTCTGTAGTACTTAAATGGCTTAACTAAGGTAGAGACACAGATAGCAATCGCAACAGCACTTAGACTTATATATACCGTTTCATGGTGTTTTACAGCCCCCTCTAAGCCATTTACAGAGTGTCAGCCTGTTGCCCCCAACAATCTGGGTCCTCATTTTACCCACCTTGGAAGGATGGAAGGCTGAGTCAACCTTGAGTCTGTCAGGATAGAACTGCTGGCAGTGGGCAGAGTTAAGGAAGGAGGGGGGAAGGAAGGAAGGAAGGAAGGAAGGAAGGAAGGAAGGAAGGAAGGAAGGAAGGAAGGAAGGACGGACAATAGCAATAGCCCTTAGACTTATATACAGCTCCACGGTGCTTTTACAGCCTTCTCTAAGCATTTTACAGAGCCAGCTTCTTTCCCCCAACAATCTGGGTCCTCATTTTACCCACCTCAGAAGCATGGAAGGCTGAGTCCACCTTGAGCCTGGTGGGATTCGATCTGCCAAATTGTAGGCAGCTGGCTGCAGAAGGAACTTGCAGTACTGCACTTTAACCACTGCGCCACAGAGGCTCCTTAACCTGCTTAACCTCCCGGTAACCTGCTTCAGTTTGTGGCACATGCTGGAGAGCAAGGGGACTTCCAGGAGGAGCCACGGGTGGCCTTGCAAGCAGCGGGGCGACAGGCCAGCCTCCCTGGGGTCACTCCTGGGCTTTTGGAGTCCAGCAGTGGGTCCCTCTTTCATGGGTCTAGGGGAAGACTCTCGGAGTGCTGCTATTGGCTGGTGAGGCAACAGCCCCGCCCTTTTCTTTCCTCGGCACCCGTTCCCATGGGGCTCCTGGCTAAAGAGCTGAAGAAGAGCCGCAGACAAAGCAGCTTGCAGACGGGGTGCGTTTGGTGCGTTGTGCAGGGCTGGGATTGGCAGATTCAGGGCGGCTGGTGGGGTCGGGGGTTTCCGAGCCTTCCCTCAGCTACTCTGCCTGGTCCCAGCCAAGGTGATCATGTATGGAAATGAGGCTGGGCTCCCTTTGGGCCCTGAAAGGGTCAGTTCTGAAAGGGGGACTTTCCGGCTGCTTCTCCAGCTACAAAAATGTGCTTGCGGCTTGTTGTGGCTTGACAAGACTCGGCCGCTGTGAGATGTTGGGAGTTACTCCTGAGCCATTTAAAGCTCCGGGACAGCAACAGCTGCGTTGCTCGCACAGCCTGCAAAGAAATGTGCTGCTTGTGCGCTCCGGGCATTTGGAGGAGGATCCACCAAGGAGGTTGATCTACGTGGTATTTATTCATGGATTCATGGATTTGTTTTCTTGGCTCTGGGTGGGCTAACAATCAAGGCAAAAGCAGAAGTAAAGACTCAACTGATAATTCAAAACACAAACCGCTCAAACGCTCGCCCAGCCGTGCTCTCAGGGCTGCAGGTTTGATGACAAAGCCAAGGTTCCCGCCCCCCCTGCAGAAGTCCAGCAGGATAGAGCCAGGTCTGATCTTTTGCACCCTTTAAAGTTTCTGAATAGTCTTCATGGGCAGCCCCATGTAGTGCACTGCATTCAATGGAATCCAGTTTGGGGAGGGGGGGGACTAAGGTGTGAAGGCTCCAGGAACCGGCTCAAAAGACCCAGCAGTAGTGAAAAGGACCCCCTGGACGCAGCTGCCATCTGCTCCTTGAGCAGGAGCGTCCAGGAAGACGCCCCAATTGCACACAGTGCAGCCCCACCCAGGACAAGAGATCCTAAAGGCCAAAGCCACTTGGTTTGAGGAGGTTGAGCTGAAGCGCATTGTTCCCCATCCAGACCCCTCCCGGCCCCAAGACAGGACCTCCATGGCATCACTCAGACGGCCCTGGTGAAGATACACAACGGGGCATCGTCTGAGTATCCTCTGTATTCACACCCCTTGGACAAAGACACTCTTCAGGAACGCTAGCTCATTTTCTTATATAAGTAGTCCTCGACTTACGACTGTAACTGAGCCCAGCATCACGGTTATAAGTCACGCCAGTTGTTAAATGGGTCAGTCCTGATACGATAACGTTCTTGTAGTGGTCATTAAATGTACCCGTTGGTCATAAAGCCAATGCCATGTTTGTTAAGCAGACACTGCTGTGGGTCGTTAAGGAAGTCCACTGGTTGCAACGGGAGGGACCGAATGGTAGTTTTCTGCAAAAAAACAAAATAATGCACAATCGCAGGGCTGTGACTGCAGAGCCTGTAAACCGCCATGATCCTGTTCAGTTGCCGAGAGCCCCAGATGTGAAGCAACCGCCCATCCCTCGAGGGCTACCTGTACAAAAGTCGCAGCCCCAAAGGAAGAACCGCTTCCAATGCCGCTCACTGGGAGCTGCCAACTTCTGCAAGGGCTCCATGCTCAGCCCACCTGTCGCCCAGCCTCTGCGCCTCTTCACCAAGGAGGGCCGTGCGCGCGCTTCCTCCTCCTCGGGCTTCCCCGCACAAACAGGGAAACCCAAAGAATCCGCTGGGTGAGGAGGTGTGTTGGTGCCAAGCCAGGTCCACTTGCGGTGCCACTTCCCCTGAACTGCCAGGGCTGCTTTGTGTCGGGGGTGGGTGGGGGGATGCACGTCCAACTCAGAATGTAAAGCTAGCTGGGAAAACGCATTGAAAGTGCTAAGAGGAAGGAGCCAACCAAGAATCTGGCATCTAGGCAGCAGCTGGCTTCTTTGGGCGGTTCATGGGAAAGGGGAGGGGTGTGTGATGTCCCAGGTGAGGTGCAAGTTTGCATTGCCAGGGTCTTAGTGGTGGCATTGCAGACCCCCCTCCTTGCCCCAGTAGGGATATTGAGGGATGCTGCACCAAAATTGAGCAGCTGTCCCTGTATCTCTGGCTTCTCTGAGCATCTTCTGATCTCCGTCGAGGTCACAGAGGAAGATGGACAGGTTGTGTCTCCCCTCTTCCCACGTAGTCAGGGGGCCACTTCCATAGCCTGGACTGTGGGGCGTTGGAGAGGAGCACCATCTCCTCCCTACGCAGGAAGAACCTAAAGTTAACTCAGGTGGAGATCTGGCTCCCATCAGGGGAGAGGCTCTTTGGAGCTGTCCCATGTCCTGAAGAAAAGCGGCTGATGGAGAAAACCTTCCAGGCCTTCAGCCACACCGCAGGGATGGGAAGCCCAAGGAGGCTCTGCTGGATAAGCTCTGGGGGTGGGGTGGGGCCCTTCAGAAATCCTGAAGGGTGGAGACCAGCCTTTGGGAAGGGCCACCTAAGCCTCTAGTTAGGCAGTTGAAAGGTTGGTCAAATAGGGGTTAGACCTACTTTTGGAAGGCAACCTGTGCATTTCCTGCCCAACACAGTTCAGGTTCGCACACAGGTGGCTCTCCTCTGTTTTCTGTTAGCAGGGCAGGGATATTCCCTGGCCTGCTCAGGCCACCCAGAGGGACAGGCGCCTCCTGCATGGGAGCCTTTCCCTGCCCAGCAGAACTGCCCTTCCCTCCCTGGTTGGTTGAGTTGGTCCTCCAAAGGCCTTCATGAGAAGAAAGAGGCTGTTCCCAGTGCTGAGGCCCAGCCTGCCGTGGGGTCTGAGCCCCCTCAGGGCTGCCCTTGGGCAGGATCTCGAGGAGAAGGAAAAGAACCCCAAGAAAGAAAGGAAGTCGGGGGTTTTGCAACCATTTGTTTAGCAGCTGTTCAAAGCTGCAGCAGTATTGAAAAAAGTGACGTCCACTCCTTGCACTGGCAACTCTTTGCAGCATCCCAACAGACACAGGGTCAGAATTCAGGCGCTTGGCAACCGGCCTATATTTATGACGGTTGCCGTATCTCAGGATCATACGATCCACCATTTATGACCTCCTCAGCTGGCTTCTGGGGAGCAAGTCAAGGGGAGGAGCCAGATTTACTTAACAGCTGCATGATTCACTTAACAACCCCTTTGCTTAACAATGGAAATTCTGGTCCCAATTGTGGCCATCAGTCGAGGACCACTTGCAGAGCTGAGGATGCTTCTCAGTCTTGGTAAGATGTGGCCTTCAACTGGTTCCACTAGCAGCCACGGGAGTTGAAGCTGCCAGAGTTGGGAAAGACTCTTTGGTCGGCCTTCCTGGAGGGAAGAGAGGGCAGCAGAAAGAGATCTCTGGCCCCCAGGGGTCTGTTATGGTGCCAGGACCAGGGGGAGACCCTCCCCAGGAGACCCTGCCAAGCACCCACAGAGCATGGGGGAGGGGTGCAGGGCCTCCTTCAAGCAACCATCCGGGAAATTGTTGGATATTAATACTTAATTTCCTCTTATTACCGAAAACAGACCAAATAGCCAAGATAGATTAGAAATTCAATTAGTAGCAAAGGAAATGAGAATGTTTATGTTCTGTTTCCATGACTGCTATTATTTTTATCAGCACACCGATATTATGATAAAATGGTGGTTTCACTACTACCCTGGCTACCGTGCCACCTTTCTTGCCCTTGCAAACCATGAGTGACCCTCGGTCCACGCTTTGCCCCAGAAGGGCTGTTTTTGATTGCCCTACCAGAGGACTGTGAATGTTCACCTCCCTCCTTCCACAATGGACCTGGTAGCCTTTGGGAGAGCATTTAGATTCCTGGGTGGGAGAAAGGGGTGCTCGTGTGTACAGCCTGTGCACCTGCAAGTCAGCGTTGACCCCTGGTACCTGCCTGGATGAACCCTTGCTGTGTTCTTGGCAAGGTTTTTGAAGTGGTTTCCCTGTTTGAGAGCCGAGAGGGACCGGCCTAAAGTCCTCCAGCGACTTGAATTCCGGAGGAGAACCTGGACTCCTAGTTTGTAGTTCAGATTCCTTCAGCCATTACCCAGATGTGACCCTCCGAATGAGGTTGGGCTCCCCTAGAAGATTTAAGATGGAAGCTGTAGGACAGCTGAGCAGCTGTGCAGGAATGCAAATTTTACGAGAAAGTTTCTGTCATCATTTATACAGATGCTAAAGATGTAAACTTCTGTTTCCCCAAATCGTTCTGTCTACTTACCAATGACCTTCTAATCCAAGAAGAGAAAATGGAGAAGAGCCAGGGCTTAGCTTTGAAACGCTCCTTTGCAGTCTGAGGCAGTTGGGGGCTCAGCTGAGTCCATGCTGCCATAGAGGTAGTCTCCAGTTAACGATGGCAATGAAGGCTGGAACTGCCAAGCGATGCAGTTCTAAAGTGATTGTCAGAATTTCACCAGGCTACTCAATGATGGCAATGATGGCATTGCTGGTTGGAGGAGCTCATGTAACCATGCTGACTTCCCAACGGCTTCCTCACTGCCATTAACAAGGAACATTTTGGGGTTCACTGCATCCCATGGGGACCAAAAAGAGTCCTTAGGACAGTATGACCGGCTTTTTACATTCGTGTTTCTCAATCTGGGCAACGTTAAGATGGGTGGACTTCAACTCCCAGAATTCCCCAGGCAACATGGCGACTGGGGAATTCTGGAAGTTGAAGTCCAGGTATCTTAATATTGCCAACGTTGAGAAGCACTAATCTCAAGGCCAGTCATACTGTCCAGAGGATTCTTCCCAACCCTTCAAATTGTCAGGCTGCAGGCGCCCAAGGACTGCTCTTTCTGGCACCTGTCGGCACCATCTTCACCTGTGTTGGCCAAAGCCCATTGGTGAGGGAAAACAGGACCACCGAGGGGAGCGCCTTCTCTGTTTCCTGCCAGGGAGACAGGTGACATATTGATGAGATGCAACAGCCACCACAGACAAACAAGGTGACTCCCGAGTCCCCAGTGTGGGTGTGACCTGAAATTGCCCCTCTGTCAATGCAGAAATCACTCCCTGAGTGATTTCTCCAGCTTGTCTTCCAAATGGCTGTTACATTTGCTTACATTGGCTAAAATGATTGACAGGAAATCCATCTCTTTCTCTCCCCAAAGGGATCAATGAGAAAAAAAAATACATTAGATAATTTTGTAAGATCTCCTCCTCCACACTGTGAAGCCATCTGGAAGCAGGTTTTGGTTGCCCACCAGGGAAAGGTTCTGAATGGTAGGAGCTACTCAGCAATAGCTTCTTCAGATGGTGGTAAACACTTGAGAAGAGGCCTTGGGCTCCTTAGGGACATATTTAGTCTCCTTCCAGTCAAAAGCAGCTCTTCTGTGGATTGAGGTGCAATCCCTCCCACGTAACACATCTTTGCTCGGAGCCAGTGAGGTGTAAGCCTGTGAAAAGAGCATCCTTCTTCCAAGGGCCGGTCCATCGCATTGTCGTTTGGTCTAAGCCCTCCTCCTCCTGTTGAAATCCCGTAAGAATAAGGAGCATGGGATATCCAGCCATCTTCGGCCATGGGACCGTGGTTGCTACTCCATACTGTGCCGCCACAAAACCACAGCTGGACTCCTTGTAATCAGTGAAGAATGCAACTGCTGTAGGGGGTGTCCCCCAATGTTCTCATGGAGAATATCCATCTTTATTATTTCATTACATCCTGCAGCCAAAAATGATGCAAATTTACTTCTGGAGCCTCTTTGGATCCACAGATAATAAAGGAGTCTCAACAACAATACTTCCGTTGCTCGTTCATCAGACTGAGTAGCTTACTTTATTGGGGCATCTCATGCCTCCTCTGGCTTTCCCCAGCACTGTCCCGGAGGAGGAAGGCTGAGCTGGCCACGAGGAGTGAGACCACCGTCTTCCCAGGACAGCAGCCTTTTGACTCCAGCCCAATGCGGACTCTAGATCAGGAATGTGCTGGGGTGGGGGGAGCTTGAAAATTGCTTTTCAGTTTTAGGTCCTTCTCTCCTGTCTTCCTTTTTATAAATAACTCCCGGAAGAAATAGGAGGTGAAGAGGGAGATTTGCACGTCTCCTGAGCAGGGAGTTGAAGCTGATGGGATTCTTCCCAGCCAGGAAGAAATTGGTCCTGGGTTCAAGAGCCAGGTTTCTGAGCAACTCTGTGTTGTTGTTTATTGTTTTCAAAAGGTCTCATCAATGCCTGGATAAAATTCTCAGTCTTAGACTTGGGTTTCTAGCCATTTCCTGACAAAATAAATCAAGAAAAATAGAAGCTTGATAGAGTAAGTAGGCATAAATTAAGTATATAAAAACACATCTTCAGCATGCACCATTTTCTTTTTAAAGTACAGACCTTCTGCTGGAAGGGCAGCTCCAGAAGTCTCCCCAAGCCAACTTTGGAAGTGTGCTGTACACACAGATTTGCTCACAAATTTGGCTATAGGGAGGTCTGGCCATATCTCAGCCCACCAGTCCCTTCTGATGGACATCACAGCCACCTCAGGCAATGGAGGAGACCCTCCTAAGCCAATGGAGATGCTTCCAGCAAGGTTTTGAGGTGCAGCTTCACCGGGTTTTATTTGGCATGGATTCCAGAGGTTTTCTGCAAAGCATAAATGATTTGGAGGCCATCCGATGGCTTCGTGGCAGGTCTCACCGTTCATCACCACACAGAGCAGTGCTTCTTAAAGACCTTTTGGGCACCTCCTGAGGCACCGGGAGCCATTTGCCACCACTTGTCTGTGGCCTGAGGATCCCGACTGAAACTTCTGCCGCCACCACTTAACAGCACCTGGGCTTTTGTGGGGGTAATGGTGGGGAGGAGGAGTTGGAGTCAGACAGAGGAAGGGGCTGTGGAGGTGAAGACCCTCCCCTTGTAAGGCTTAGAAAAATACAGCCCAATAGGCGCTGGTCTAGGAATGGGAGACCCCTGCCCAAGTCCTCTTCTCCCGTCCCCACTTTCCTCACGGGGGTGTTGTGGGGAAGAGGGGTGTGGGAACCACCTGAACTCCTGAATGAAAGGTAAAGGAATATACTAAAGAATAAACCATGAGCTCTTCTACCAGTCTGGAAGCTCAGGGTGGCCCTGAGTGGAGTCTGCTGCTCCATTGAAGGAGGCCTCTTGGCTTGCATCTCATCGTCTTTTTCTCTCCCTCCCTCTTCCTCCTCCTCCTCTTCCCCCACGCAGAGTGTCCCACGGAATATCCTCCGCACCTTCTCCGTCTCAGAGGAAACAGGAAGAGCTGCTGTCCCTGCAGGGAGGCCAGCAATGGCCCAGGGAGACTTGGGCAGGAACAGGAGTTGAGCAGCCCCCCTGGAGAATGAATCGGCTGCATGCGTTTTCTGCACCGCCTGGAGTCTGGCCCACCCTTGGCCTCCCGAAGGCTGCCCGCTCCTCTCTGCCATCACAGCCTGAAGAGGCCTGCAGCTATGGACACAGGGGTGCCCAGCCCCTGCCTTGAGCCACCCTCACCATGCTAGTGCCTGGGGACAAGAACTTCCTTACCGACGTCATCTACATTGCCTTTGAGCTGGTCATTGCCCTGCTGGCTGTCTTTGGGAACATCCTGGTCTGTTGGGCCGTGTATCTCAACAGCAACCTGCAGAACGTCACCAACTACTTTGTGGCTTCCCTGGCGATAGCTGACATCGCAGTGGGGGTCCTGGCCATCCCCTTCGCCATCACCATCAGCACGGGCTTCTGCGCCTTCTTTTATGGCTGCCTCTTCATCGCCTGCTTTGTCCTGGTGCTGACCCAGAGCTCCATCTTCAGCCTCCTGGCCATTGCCATCGATCGGATTATTGCTATCCGTATCCCTCTCAGGTAAATAATGCCAAAGATGCAGAACTGAATCACAGAGTTGGGAGGGACCTTGGGGGTCTTCTAGTCCAGCCCCCTTCTGAAGCAGGAGACCCTGAATCATTTCATTTAAAAGCCTCCCGCGATGGAGCCCCCACAATTTCTGGAGGCCAGCTGTTCCACTGGTTAATTGTCCTCACTGTTAGGAAGTGCCTCCATAAGTCTAGGTTGCTTCTCTCCTTGATTAGCTTCCATCCATTGCACCTTCTGGTGCTTTGGAAAATAAGTTGACCCCCCCTTCTTTGTGGCTGCCCCTCAGTTTTTGAATGCTGCACCCTCAGGAGGGGCTTCTCTGCAGAATTCCAAGATTGTGGTCTAGCAGGGCCTGTGCCCAGGTGCATGTCATTGTCGTCAGGGAGCCTCCTTCGAAACACGCAGAGCACTTCTTTCCTGGACATTGAGAAATAGCGCAGGTGTTCGCTGCACCTTGTGACATCTCAACCCTTGTCCCTGAATCAGCTGCCCCAGAGGCTAAAGGACAAGGGGCCCCAGTTCCAGGAGTCAACCCCACAGCCAAACTGCCCAGGAGAAAGCAGCCATCTCCTTCTGGGGTCTGTTATGCAAGTAATAGCACCATCCTGAAATAAAGAGCCCCAGCTTCCTAGCCAGGAAGACTCCAACAGGGTGCCAAGGTTGAGTGGCCGCACGGACAACCGTCAACCCCTTCCCTCTTGCACAGGCCTTAAAAGGGGCCCCAGGCAATTTCAGCTCAAAACCTGGGTTAGAATTGCATGAAAGTGAATCTAGGAAGCTGTTTGTTCAAGAGTTTCTGGAGCTCTCTGGGTAGGAATGAGCGACAGTTGGAGAAAGGCAGTTGGAGAAAAACATTTAGAACAGCAATAAGCAATAGCATTTAGACTTATACAGCCCTCTCTAAGCAGTTTACCGAGTCAGCATCTTGCCCCGACAATCTGGGTCCTCATTATGAGACCTTGGAAGGACGGAAAGCTGAGTCAACCTTGAGCTTGGTGAGATTCGAACTGCCAAATGCCTGGCAGCCGGCCGTCAGCAGAAGTAGCCTGCAGTACTACATTCTGACCACTGTGCCACTCTGGCTCTTTAGATATATGCAAATGAAAAGAATCAAAATATTTGTTCCTTAATGGGGGCAATTAAATGCTATGAGCTAACAACCACAACAACAAAACAGACAGGCACCCAAATCCTTTTTTTTTGCTCCAGTTTTCACTAACACAGAGATAAATGCTTTCCACTAGGCCAGTGGTTCCCAACCTTTTTTTCGCCCCGCACCCCTAAAGAAATTTCACTCGAACCTCGCACCCCCTGAAATTTAGACTTTAGGAACTACTGAACACGTTAAATATATGGTTCGATTGAATCTTTTCAGCTATGTATGTGACGGCCACTAAATAACGATACTTAACTCTAAAATGAAAACAAAGTGAATCCATTGCATAATAAATAAAAATGCCAACATATAGCCAATATCCTATTATTTACCTGGACTTTTCTCACACCCCCTGGAATATCATCTCGCACCCCAGGTTGGGAACCCCTGCACTAGGCAATTGGGGAAAGGGGTGGAAAAAGAACCAAGGGGCGGAATTGAAGCTTGAGGAATATCTGAGTTTCAGTCTACCAAGAATAAACTAGCTGTTGAAAAGTTTTCTTTTTGGGAAAACCTGGACAACTTATGAAGTGAAAGAGAGCGAAAGAGGGAGAAAGGAATCTATGGGGAACTACCAATCTGACATCAATAGATTAGAAAGATCTGAAATTGGGAAGCAGATTAGGAGACTGACCTATAACAGCCTCAGTGAAATGCTGCAGATTTAATCTAATTTGACTGAGGTAGAGCAGGGCTATCGAAGTCAAGGCCTGCAGGATGCTTAGATCTGTCCCACAGGGCTGGCCTGGAAATATCAAAGTGCCTCTGCCGGCTAAAACGGGCTGCTGGAGGGAGGGGGCTCGCGAGGCCTTCCACCACAGCCCCTTCTGGCTGCCAGAGTGCTGCAGGAGGCAGCGCCTTCCTTCTTGCCCTTCTCTTTAGCAGCATCTGCCAACCAGAACTAGGTACCCTCCAAGACTGGGTTATTTCCCCCCCACCCCCATATTCCCACCCAAATATTAACCAAGCTCAACTCTGCACAGCTTCTAAATCCAGATAAGGAGAGCCAGATGCTAAGCTTTGAACTACTGAGATAAGTATTGTATCTAAACCTTGAGACTCTGCCTGCTGAAACTTGATCTAATTTACCAGAGAAAATTTACCAGAGAATCAAATTTGAGTGAGGTGCAAATATCAGACCTAAAACTTTTGTTTTTCATGATTCTATAGTAATGATTCAGGTGAACAAAAACAGGAATGCTTAATAAATTTGCAGATGGCACAAGTACAGTGGGATTACTAGTATCCTAAGAAGACAAAAAAATTTTTTTTAAAAAAAACCCACATTATTAGCACAGGTAAATAGGTTGAAAATAGCAGAACTAAATTTAACAGAGAGGGGCGCCAAGTTCTTCATTCAATGGAAATGGACATTAAGAATGTCTTGTTGGTTTTTTTTGTAAAGGAATAGCAATAGCACTGCTTTTATTTGTAATAAATGTTACTCCATATGGGGTGCTCTTTCTTTAAGAGCTGACATGAATTGCAGCCCCCACCTCTGCAGCCTTTGATCCAGCCCAAACAGTTTTTACTCCTTCCTGATCCTTCCCTTTTTCAAACTCTCCTTTTATTGTCTTTTTGGGGGGCTTCACACCACAAAACTGTGCAGTTGCCTCCGAACTCCCGGCAATGGGTTCTCCTCAGGCTCCTTTTTGCAAAACTGCCCACCAAACGTAATTAGACAGGGACCACTTTTATTTTCATTTATTTATTTCATTTGGGAGATTTATCTGTCTGCCACCTCCGGTTGATTTCCTCCTTGGCTTATCACAGTTTCCTGAATCCACTCGAGCAGATTATTGTCACGTTCAATCTTTCATGAACGTGGCTCTTAGAAATCCCCCTTTGACTTCTCTTTATGAACCCAGAAGGGATCGTCTTCCATTACCAACACACACACACACACACACCCAGGCTGCTCAATGGCCTCTCAAATGGCCTGTCTCCCAGCAGATCTGCTCCCAGGGATTGCAGGAGAGAATTCTCCGAGAGCCTCTCGGGACCTTTCAAAGGCAGGAAGATGGGCTGGGGGCACGGCCTGTGTAGACTGCATCTCTGCCAGCAACGGGGAGGGGGAACCGGCGGGTCCCCTGGCTTCCCAGTGAGGCTCCTTCATGCCAAGGCTTTGCCCAGGATTCTTGGCTCAGGAACGGTTCACCAGTTGGGGTGGGGGGCAGAGAAGCCATCTGGGTTCCCCTTCTTCTTCTTCTCCGACTCCAGGAAAATGGAAAGCGGAGCCCTCCTTATAAAGGATTTTCAAACACAGAACGTGGCACTGAATGCTTCACACCCAGGAGGCACCAGGTGTTCATCGGGCACATAAGCTTGTGAACATTATTCATGTTATATCCAACATCAAGATTGATCCTCTAAAAGTCACTTTTCTGGAAACTCTTTCTGTTTTGTTTTGTTTTTTTAAAGCAGCAGTGTCTTTAGCAAACAATTGCCGGTTCTTTCACAGCACCTCCAGATGTGGAGGTGCTCAGTTTGCCCCCCTCAATTTGAGAAGGTGGGGCAGACCAGCAGCCCCCAACCTCAGGAAGCAGAACGGGCCCATCGGCCTCCTCTCTTGCATAGGTCAGAGGCCGTGTGATCAAGACTCATCCAGGCCCCAAGGCAGGACGTGCACAAAGACGGAAAGCGAAATAGCTTCCCTTCCCTTCCCAGGGCCTCGATTAGAGGAGTCAGCCATGGTTTGTCTGGGAAAATAAGCCTACATTCAGTCACCGATTGTATATTCCTCAGAAGGGGCTCCTTGTCTCTTCTCAGCCCTTGTTTAGGCTTCTGCTCTTGGCCTGCCATGGGCAGCAAAGGAGGATGGAGCTCGGAAGGCAGCTGGCAGGGGCTCCAACCAACGGATCAGGGCAAAGATGCCTCCGCCTGGCAAAGGCCCCTCTGGGCTTGTCCAAATAAAAGTAGGACCCCAGTGACCCTGAATTTGTTCTTCATTTTTAAAATCAATTTATAATAGTTGTAAGCTGTCTTTTGGGACAAGGACACCCTTCCCTTGCTGAGCCTCCCCCCCGACCTCTGGAGCAGGCAACCTCCGAGGTCCCTCGGCCCTTTTGTGGAGCCCCAGGGAGCTCCAGCTGGAACAGGGAGAGTTTCCAGGGTTGATTAGAAATCTCTTTTTAAAGGGAAAAGAATATATAATCAGCACGGGCAGAATAAAGCTCCTCGTGTCGTTGGTTCCAGTTTTATGTCAATCATCAATTCACATCATCCTCATCTTCATTACAACAAATGCCACCTGAAACTTGATTTCAGTGGACTTGGTTGTATTTGGGTCTGCATGTGCACTGGGGCAATGTTGGGTTTCCCCTCCACTCCACTGACATTGTCGAGGGGGTGGGCATTGATCCTGCCCCCAGGCCCTCCACCCCTTACAGCTGGGAAGGGATTCTGGCTCCGCCTTAAAATGGCCTCACCTTCAGGGCTGGGAACTGCAGCCGTGTGAATGAAGTCTGCAACAGGCACCCTCACCATTCTGGGGTTAAGTTTCCAGAATTCTTTGGGGAACTCCGCAGTGAACAAATCCCCAGATTATTTACAGTGTGGATAGAATCACAAATCCCTGGTTTCCTGTTGATAGAGGATCCTTTTAGGATGAACTTAACAAAGTTGGTTTTTTTTTTTTTGTAAATTTTATTTGAGTTTTCACAAAAAGAAAAGAAATACAAGTAAAACATCTTTTTTTGAAAGCAGCATAATCCCGGGTTACATTTCTTTGTACAGACACAAATTCAGGTTCATGCTCATTTTTATATTCTATTCTATATCTTATTACTATTTTACATTTTCTGCATAGCTTCTCCCCTCTTTTAATTTTCTCAATTTTATTTTAATTATCTCATCTCAATTCAAATCATTATATTTATATTTTTTGTCTGTCCTGTTTCAATTGTCTATTATCTTTTCTCATTAAACAAAATTTCTCCTGTAGTTACTGATTGGAGTATGACGCCTTTATATCTTTCTCCTAAAATTATAACACTCAATATAATACATAACTTCCATTCGGATTCTGCTTGGTACATTCTTAAACTACACGCTGTATTCTTAAAAAAAGAAAAAAATTATAAATGTATAATATAATTAAAACAACATTCCATTCCAATTCAATTCTATCATTAATATTAATATTCATTAAAATCTTAACATTTTTCACGTTACTTTTCAATTAAATATCATACTTCTATGGGAACAATTATAAACTTTCCATAGTTAATTCCCACCCCCCTCTTCACTTATATTTTATAAAACATTGACTAATTAAAATGTTCCTGTTCCTTCCTAATTCAATTTTCTCATTTATTTTATTTCATTTATTTTATTCACAAACATTTCACTAAATTATACTAACTATTTTATCCCTCATTTTAATCTAAGTTTTTTCCAATTTTCTAAAGTTATTTCTATTACAAATATATCAGTACAATCTTATGTACCTTTACAGAATCCCTTTTTCAGTTAGATTTTCACCCATTATCTCTAAATAGGTCTTTATATCTTGCTCCAGACCTTTGTAACTTCTTTTCCTTTCCTTCTTCCCTCTCTTCTTCTCTCTCTCCTTTTTACCCCTTTGTCTCTCTACCTCTATTTCCCTCTTCTGTATTCCCCTTTTCTGTTGCTGTCCAGCATTATACTTATTTTTCAAGTTATTTTTCTTTTCTTTGGTTGTTTTTTTAAGTCTTAAATTCTCCATTCTCTTTCCCCCCTTTCCTTTTTCTTCCCCACCTAGAGTTACTTGTTCATTAAAGATGGCTTCTTCTTTGTCCCAGTCTTCTTGTTTTGCAGTCTTTTTTTGTTGTTTCTCATAGTTCCAGATCTCCATTTCTAAGAATTGAAAAACGAAGCCAAAAGAACCCTTCCCTTTTTGTGCATCTTCTTTGTACTTTTTAACTTCCATTTTCAATTCATCCAGAAGTGATGCCATTGTAAAAAATTTAAACAACCACCCAATTGGTTTTAGTCATTCAAATATAATAACCAAAAATCCAAAAGGCACCAAGCAATCCAAGTACACGCAAGCTGTTTCTTTTTACCCTTTCTTTCTTTTTTAACTTTCTCTTCCTGGGGTTACTATTTAGTTGCAAAGTTTCAGTTAAAATGTATCTTTTAGAAGTCTTATTGAAATTTTACTTTAGATTATTTTGAAGTCCAGGCAGTCTCCTCCCTCTTCCAGATCCTGCCCTTGTTCTTTTTCTCTCCCTTCCTGCTTATAGAAGAAAAAGTTTTTAATGTCCAGATATCTTTATTGTCCCTTTGGCATTTAGTTATATTTTCAGCTTTGCCTATTGATGCCAAAGCGGGTTTTTCCGATTTCTTATTTAGGTCTCTTAGTTGTCAATGTAAGGAAGGAGAGAGAAGAAAAAAAAAGCCAAACCTTTCCCTTTTCACTTTCTTTCGCTGCTTCCGACTCTTCTTTGGGAGCGATGTTATTTTTTGTAAAATTTAAATTCCAGGGTACCTTAGTTGTTGCTTTTTCAACTTAACCCGGTCAGCCAAAACTTTCACTTCTTATCTTCCTCCTGCACGTTCTTTTCCGGTTGAGTTCTTCTTTGAGGTGGCCATTTCTGACCACCACTCCTACCGCCTTCGGGAAAGGGAGTAATGGCCAGCTGAGGAGGAGAGATGCGGCTCTCCTCGACCCTGTTGGCAGTCTCCCCCCTCTTCGCCACTTCTATGGGGTGGCTTAGCCCCGAAACCAGCCGGCTTGGGGCGCTCCAGCGGCAAGCCCAGGCAGAAACCGTGCACGATCGCGGATTCCTGTCTGTCACCGAAGCCCTTCAAACCGGAAGTCCCTCAATGCTTTTTTTTTTTTTTTTTTTTTTAAGGTTCTCAAGTGTAGGGTTCAGTTCTCACCTAGTCTAACACTTAGACTTATATACCTCTTTACAGCCCCCTCAAAGCAGTTTACAGAGTCAGCATATTGCCCTAACAATCTGGGTCCTCATTTTACCCACCTCGGAAGGATGGAAGGCTGAGTCAACCTTGAGCCAGTGAGAACTGAACTGCCAAATTGCAGGCAGCTGGCAGGCAGCAGAAGTAGCCTGCAGTACTGCACTCTAACCACTGCGCCACCAAGGCTCTATCTATCTCTCATGAAGGATCTAATTGGAACTGAGGAAAAGACCAGGCATGGCTGGAGATCTGGATTGAATCCCACTGTCAGTCAGTCCACACAGTGCTGGCCACACCCCACAGCTCCAGATCCCAGCTCTCTCCTGTTGCGATGGAGTGATTCTGCAGCAAGAAGAAGCTGGAATCTGGACAAATTCTATCCATTGATCCCGTGTAGATGGGGTTTCACGCCTTGCCTTTCTCTGCTCTTCTTCCAGGTACAATGCTCTCGTGACCAGCTCACGTGCCAAGGGAGTCATAGCCATCTGTTGGTTCTTATCCTTCATTATTGGCCTGACGCCAATGCTGGGCTGGCACAGGAAGCCTCTGGAAGAGAATGGGCCAAGTGAGAATAGAACCAACTGCAGCAGCAATATGGTGCATTGCTTCTTTGCGACTGTGGTCACCATGGATTACATGGTCTACTACAACTTCTTTGCATGTGTGCTGGTTCCTCTCCTCCTGATGTTTGGGATCTACTTGAAGATCTTCATGACGGCCCGGCAGCAGCTCAAGCAAATGGAAAACAAGATGATGCATGGAGAGCGATCCCGATCCATCCTGCAGAAAGAGGTCCACGCAGCCAAGTCTCTGGCCTTCATTGTTGGGATGTTTGCCGTCTGCTGGCTGCCATTACACTTGATCAATTGCTTCACCCTCTTCTGCCCCACTTGCAAAGACCCTCCCCCCGGGGTCATGTACCTGGCCATTATCTTATCCCACGCCAACTCCGTGGTGAACCCCCTGATCTACGCCTACCAGATCCGGGAGTTCCGCTGCACCTTCAGGAAGATCATCCAGCGGTACATCCTGTGCAGGAAGCAGGGCTTCAGATCCGCCACCGCCAGCCGGAGGACTTCTGCTCATGACGGGGAGACCGAAAACATCACCCTACAGATCAGCAACTATTCGCTCAACTTCTCCTCCAGCAGAGACTTCAGCAGGATCCACGGGGGCGGTTCTGGGGGGCAAAGCATCTGCATGGAATGGACCCCAAGCCAAAATGGACTAGCCGGAGAAGTGAATGGACACCTTGTAGTTTCCTGCAAAAATGGGGAGCTCCAGAAAAACGGAGCCCCTTAGCCAAGAGCCTCTTGGGGTTCCTGGGTTTTATGGCGATGTGAAGGCTTCATGGGGAGCCTCGAAGGCATCCTGAAGATGGTGGGGCTGAATCTTCCTGGGCTGCAACTAACGGTGGGAATCCTTCTGAAGGGTTAGGGGAGAAGAGGAAGAAGGCACCAGAACCAGGCAGGAACCTTTGCAGGCGGAGGCCCAGCAAGCCAAGGGGTTCCCTACATACTTCATGGATGCTTAAGGGGTCTTGGAGGAGGGGGGAGGGGCAACAGCCCACGTGATCGTACCAGTCGGTGGCCAAATTTTGCCACAGTCCGGATGCACTTGGAGAATCAAAGGAAACGGCACGTTTTGCTGCAGGAGGGAGGGAAGGCTGACTAGTGGCCACCGAGTCCATCTGGCTGCCTGGCCGAAAGCCCCAAACAACATTGTGTAAATGCCACTGTTTGTGTAAGAACACAAAGTAGAGCATTCTTCAGTGCAAACTCCTTGCTGTCCGGCTCCTCTCCTTCTACTGGGGATTTGGGGGCACAGAGGCTGCTCAAGTGGGGGGCGGGAGAGCAAAGCTTCCTCCCCGTTGGGACTCTTGCTCAGGTCCAGTCCAGGGGCAGAGCGGGAAGGGGGCTGATACGGAGAAGAGAGGAGGGAACCCCCACCAGGCAGCAGGAGCCGCTCGAAGGCCGTGGCTGTTGGGAGACGGAAGAAGGGTCTTCTGCAACCAGGATGTGATGGGGGGGGGGGGGTTGTTGTCTCTCAGGATCCCCGAGGACCCAAATCCATCTTCCCAGGTTTTTTCTTGCTGCTGGGTTTGCTCAACCTGCCGCCTGTCAGGATGCTTCTTCTCCCGAGTCTTTTCTGCTTTCTCTCGAATTTTTTTCTAACTAAATATTACACTTTTCTGCAGAAGCATAAAACAGACGTTCAACCATGAAAATGTGACCTGTCCAATACTGCCATTTTAATTGAAAATGCCCCCATAGACCGCTGCTTCCTCGCTGCTCGGAGAGGAAAAGCCAGGCTGAACAATTAGAAAGAATTGTGAGCTGCCAAGGAGTAGCGGGCATGGCTACCGTTGTGGGCAGTGGCAGGGTAGCCGTGATGGAGCCAAGGGCCAGTGAAGCCTGCAGGCCATGGAGGCCCTTGGCACGAGGCCTTTCGAGGCAGTGGTGGCAACCGTGGTAGCGGTGGGTTGATGGGGTTCCCAAGAACCCAAGTGAGCATGGGGGCTTGACAGACTGCACACAGTTTGGGGGCCGTACATTGTGCAGGCCTCCCCGAAACTGTAGCTTGGAGGGGTGCAAATGGAAAATCCTATCCCACATGAAGTTGAAACTTGGGACCCAGGTTGCTTTCCTGAGCATCTCTCCCCAAATATTTAATCTCCAGATATATTGCACTACAGTTCCCATAATCACCAGCCATGATAACTAGGGATGGTGGGGGTTGAAACCTGCTCTCTCTGGAGACCACTCACGCGGAGATTGCTTGGGGCAAGGAGAGGGTGAGAGAGCCCGTTGGGCCTCTTCAAAGCCACAGCTTGGCAGGGATCCCAAGAAGCCAAAGGCAACTGTTGCTCAACATCTGTGTGCTGACCCAAAGGGGCATGGCACAAAGGCAACACAGTCAAATAAGCAAGAAGTGTCCATTTAATACCTCCAACTTTGCCCCCAATATCCAAGTTACCTTCAGCTGAAGAAAAAACTCTCCCAAGAACAGTCTTTAAGTGGAGGAAATTCAGTCCGAAAACAAAGTACATACGAACTGTAAATAAAAATCCACACAAACCACACTGCAGTCATTAACTTGACAGGGAAGGAGAAGGAATTGCAGATTTGAAAGCTGAGCAAAACACACACAGTTGGGAAGAAGCCAGGAACCCAGCCTCTTACCAGATAATTCACAATTTGCTGTGTGCAGCTTCCCTTTTTAAATTGTGTTCCCAGCTGCAGCTAGTGAAGGGAATCAGGGCCCTTTCCTCCCCCCGTAAGCCACACAACTCATGTTGCTCCCTTTTCCGTTCCTCCCTGCGTGCCCTAGGATGAAGAGGGGGTGGGCCTGGGTCTTCCTCCGAATTCCCTCTCCCCTGTTCTACCTCTCTCCTGCTCTGTCCAGCTGGCCTTTGCCCTTCCCCAGTTTCCTCCACAGCCAATGGAACCACACTCCCACTTCCTGTCAGCTGCTCGTCCCCCCCCCCCCCCCAAATCAGATTCTGACAAGGGCATGAAAATCAGTGGGCAGTAGTCCACATGGAGAGGAAGAGGTGCCCAGGCCACAATGGCCTTGTGTTCCGTGCAAGCAGAAGCCCACCATTAACAGTAGCCTTGTGCTGCTCCTTGGCACCTTCAACGAAGTCCTGGAAAGGTGTATGGCCTTCCCCACACAAATCTGGAATTCAAAAAAATCAAGTGATACGAAAGCTCCCTCCCCCCACTCCTTTCTGGCTGCCCAGCTCTGGCAAGGTAACCTGCGTGGATGCCGGAGGGTGGGGAGCTTGAAGGATCAAAGGCAAGAAGGACTGCAGCCCACCCCCCCATCATGATCCCTCAGGTGACCCTTCCCGCTTCTGTGCTTAAAGCCAAGCCAGCCTGGCAGAGCAGCCCCCGCCCAGCAGAGGGGCAGAGCCATGGGGGGGGGGGCTGCTGAGAAGAGAAGACCGATTCTGTCCCATTTTCCTTCCCAGCATTTTCTCTCCCAGCTTCCTCTCTCGGCTCACTACAGAGCTGCTTTCCCAGCTGGAAGGGAGAATTCCTTCCTCATCCCAAAGAAGAAGAAGAAGAGTGCGCAGGTCAAGGCCGGCTCTGGGCCAATGAACTTGGGATCCCCCAGTGTGGGAAAATACCAGGCGTGGAAGGGGGGCTGACCTCAGGAAGTGCTCCAGGCTGAAGCATCAGGCTAGGAGGCCGGTGGAAGAAGCGGTGAGCCTGCCCCCCTTCCCTTCCTTCCTCCCTCCATCCCTCCCAGCCCCTGACTGTCTCACCAAATGGCGACACACACCCCCTCCTCGCCACCAGGGTCGCTTTTCCAAGCAAAGGGGAACCTCTGACACCCATGAAAAATGCGCGTCTTGGGGATGGTTGGCTGGTCTGGCAGGAAACGGGGGTGAGGTTGGGTGACAGAGGAAGAATGCATTCTCCGGACACACATTTCATACCCCCCCAAAGGATCACAGATGCCATAGCAATAATCCACAAAAGCAGCAGCCAGAAAGGAAGAGACGCCTTGAAGGAAGGCGTGGCACCATAAAACGGCTGATGAAAGGAATTTCAGTGCCCGAGTAAGGGTGACTAAGGACTTGGCAAAGGGGCCCCTTCTCTCCAGCCTGGGGCCCCCAGAGGGACGCCTGCCCTGGGTTGAGGAGGGGCTGGGCCCACTAAGCTCTTTCAGGAGGAATAAGCAGCACCCAGAGGGTGCTTCCCCACCAACTGCCGGGCTGCTGAGTCCTGATAAGAGAGGCGGCTGCGAGTGCAAAGAGGCGATAAAGCGGATAAAGTGGAACCTCCGGGAGCATCACTCCACATTCAAAACAGTGGGGGGCAGCTGCTTAATCAGCCAGCCAGCTACCCCAGACGGAAGCTCGGCCTTCGCCTTCTGCTGAAGCCATAAAGGGGAACTCGGTTGGCGGAAGGGCCCAATGGAGCCCAGGCTCCTGAGAGGTGGCCACCGAGAAGGCCAACCTGCTCCGTCCTTCTTAAGAGGCAGCTGGTTTTCCAAAGTGAGGCCTGCACGTTCTCCACAGTGATACCCGATGCATCCGTGGCAGCTTTATTTATCCTTGAAAGCCATCTTGGGCAGCTAAAGATGATTTCGCTGAGGACGAGGCTGGGCAGCCCTTCTTCTATACTTTCAGTCAGTGACTTGGCTTGCAAAGGACGGGCTCTTTGGTGTGAGCTGCACTTCGAGGGAGAAAATGCTGCATTTCGCTCTGGGGAATTTACATCCTCTTTGATTTAAAGCCAGTTTCCTTCTTTTCTTCCCTTTCTTTGGCTGCCTTATGCCGGATCCCCAAGACCATCCAAGCAGGAGGGGTCTCTCTGTCCCCCCTACGACTATAAAACTCAGGGTCTCTTCGGGCTTTCCCATTCCCATTTTATTTATTTATTTTATTTATTTATTTGATTTGCCAATTGTTTACAAGATAATAAGTATAAGTGTATACATAGTTGTGAATACATGAAATGGGTACATATAAGAAAAATAAAAGAAGAATAAGAGAAACAATAGGACAGGGACAGTAGGCACGTTGGTGCGCTTATGCACGCCCCCTAATTTCCACTGGCTCAGTTATAAAATGAGCCAGCAGCACACACACACACACACACACACACACACACACACACCTGCTACTGTCCCATCCGGTTGGCAAAAAGCTGTGGGCACCTCCAGCTGCCTGCATTTCAACCCCAACTTTTCTACCATTCAGGGCTAACCGCGCACCTGGTGCAACCCGAGTTCGGTAGAGGCAACTTCCTCCCCTTGGTAGGAACTGATGCCACTAGTTCCACCGGAATGGTTGCGGGTAGGAAGGGTCGACTTACCAGGGGCTCATCAGCTTCACTCTCACCTGGGCTGGTCGGAGCTCCCAGCCCCTCATAATCAGGAGGGGCGAACTCAACGACCTCCGACCCTTGCAGAGATGTCTGACAGGTTCTCAGAGCTGTCGTCTCTGCCTGGGTCACCACTGCTTTGAGGTGGACCTGGTGGATCGGCACTCTGCAGCTCAGCGCTCCTCCTTTCCGCACTTGAAGCATGATGTGGGTCACAGTCTGGGCCTGGATTCATCCTTCACTGCCTTTAGGGGGTCCTTATGCCCAGGAGGGGAGGATTTACGCCACCTGCAGCCACCACGGTGTCTGTCTTGGGCTAGGCTGACCTCTACTTTGTCCACCAGCACTTTCCAACATTGTCGGGGTACGTGCAACCCCACGCGAGATGCAGGTGTGGTGGATGTCATTGTTGAGGCCATCTTTGAAGCAATCAATCAGGCCATGTGGCTAGCCGGCATGCCAACTCTCAGAACTTCTGGGTGTATGCAGCCAACAACCACCGACCTTGGGTGAGGGTCTTCATTCAGATCTGCCAGGGGGTCCTTGAAATGTTGGTGAATGGCTGCCATAAAGTGGTTGTAGTTCCACTGGGGGGGCATTACTATGGAGGGAGACCGTCCATTCGGCTGTTGCACCCTTGAGAGCCATGGTCACGCATCTCACGCAGCCTGCCTCCAGCCCCAATTCAGCCCCACAGTCTTGCAGACTTGCACTAGAAGGAACCCGAGTTGCTTGGGGTCTCCCGTACTTTACTTCCAAGGCTAGGACCTTCGAGGCCCGGCACCTCTGAGGTGGAGGGGCTTGTGCAGCAGGAGCTGCTGCTGGTGGCACCGCTGGGGCTGTCACTGGTTCAGGCAGAGCAGGCGCGACGGCCGCTGTGACTGCTGCTGTGGCAGCTCCATCCCTGGCTTGACTTGGGGCAATTCGAGGAGCCTGAGCGCGAATTTCCAATTCTCGGTAGCCTCTTCCTACTGGTACAGGGCAGGGCTCCGCATGGCACCCTGCAGGTCCACCTCAAGGGGGGGTCTCTGTCCCCCTCACTCCATTCCCTCCTATGGGAACCTTGGCTTCCTCATGTAGAAGTTACCTCCGAGGGTCATTACTCTTATTGCTCCATGCCCAACAACCATCCGGGCCTGAGAGGTCAGGTCAATGTCCAGCTCCTCCAGCCATTCCGCTTCATCTCGGACATGGCACGGTCTGGGAGGGGACCTGCATGGAAGCCTGGTCTCCTCCAGTTCACTCTCCTGGCTGGACATTTAGATGCTCAGTCCCCAGGATAGACTGCAGTCTTTGGATTGACCATTGAAGGAGATCTTGCCTAATGTCAGGGCTGCCTCTGATCAATCCCTGGGAAAGAAAAGCCTTGACTCCATAGGAAGCAGCTAACTGCAGCAAAAGTCAGGCAAGGTCTGAAGCAGAACGTGTGCAAAGCAACACATTGAAACTAACCCAGAGCCCACCTCCTAGTAGCCAACCAGCCAATCATCAACCAGGAAGATGTTTTGGGAAAGACTCTGGCCCGGTGCACCTGTCCTCCTTTGTGCATGCCAATCCCAGGACAGTTGGCCTTGAAGATGTTAAACAACCCAAGCTGGCCTCTCTGAGTCCGGGCCTCCCCACTGTATCTCATAGATTCCACTTTCACCTTCATGCCTCCCCTTCCAAATACCCACTGCTTCCCCCTCCCACCGTTTCCATGGCAGCTGGCAGCAAGCTAGAAAGAAAATGAAGATGCAAGCTGACTATCACGATCGCAACTAATGAACCCAAGCAAATCAGAATCTGAGGCAGAGGTCTTCCCCTAAGAACTTCTTTATTGGATACATCATATTGGCACGATCAAATGGAAAATCAACTCTACATGTTTCCCATGGTTTCAGTATAATTAAAAGAGGAAATAACTCCCTTCCCAAAAGTCACAGGTTTGGTTGGCCAATTAGTTTAATTGGTTAATCCAGGCACTCCTCCCCGTCTTATCTACCACCTCTAGAGATGACCTTGGTTCCCACGAGAAAATTCTGTGTTTTATCTAGCTATGTATTTCATCCTCCGTTCCCTCCCCCCTCTGTGTGGCAATTGAGGAATACAAAAATGTCTTCTGCCAGGTTCCATTCAAAGTTGACACTGACATTATTACTCAATCGCTTCCAATTAGGCTGTGGGTTTGTTTAATTGCTGATTGTCCTGCTTCTATCCTGCCATTCCCCTGGGAGTTCAACCCAGAGCCTGTTTGAATTGACATGCCAAACAAAACACGTCACATAATGTTAGACAATCATCTGATCCTCCTCTCTTTTCCCGATGCTTCTGTAAGGACTGCTTCACACCCTCTGAACATAAAACAATCAGATTTAAAAACGAATATTCAGAAACAGCAACTGTCACTCTTTGGACATCTCAGAGATCCATTGAGGCAAATATGTTCTGGAGCTTTACTCACGGATTCCAACCTGCACCTAATCTGAATCTCTGCTTAAGTAGCTGCAGCTCTGATTCCCCCTGATTTGCCTGGGAAATTCCTGCATAGAATCGTCACTCGAAATAGAGACTTTGTCTTGGTAGATTAATGGCTGACTCCAAAGAATGCAGCTGTCCCAAGTTTTAACTCCGGGAACGGGGGAACTGGGGCTTTGATCAACCTTCCATCCTTTTCCCCCACAGCATCTGCCCGTCACTGTGCCTCCCAGGGACGTCTCTGCAGTGGTGGGGGCCGTTTACCCCTGCTGCTTTCCATTTGCAAGCCCCCCAAGACCGCTTCAGCCTTTCTCCTATCCCAGCGCTTGCTGGGCCCTGAAGGGTCCTGAAACACCCCCTCCCTGGCTGGAAGGGCTGCCCATCTGGAGGTGCAACTACCCTCAGGGACAGGCTGCGAATGTCTGCCTCAATGCCGCACTTTGGCCTCCAAGAAGAGGCCACGTTCCTTCTCAGTTAAACTCTCCTGCTGTGGTGGGAGTTTCCCTTAGTGGAAGGGGAATATTTGATGGGTGCCAAAACTCCCTCTCGTCACTGTCACTCTCGGCTTGTCAGGACCTCACTGGAGATCAGGCAGGGGAGGGAATTTCGGGGGGGGGGGTTACTGATGTATCCATTTCCACCTTGGTTTTAACAAGCCCCTTTCCCCCTTGTGCTAAGAAGGAGTCGCCATAATCCTCCTGCATGTTCATCTTATTGCTCCTTCTCTATTTGTCCATTTTTTTTTAACCCCAAATTTGCTGCAGCAATCCAGACTTGAGCGGGTCTCCGTGGCGAGGAAATGCCGGACCTGCAAACAGGATTTCAAGGGGAAGTTTGGCCAGTTGTGTTGGTGAAAAGCTTTTCAAAGTCTTGCTAAATTTGGATTCCTACATTTCTGACCCAAAGAGCTCCGAAATCAGAAAGAAGGGACCCAAAGAGGGGGCATTGGGAGGATCAGGCTGGGAAGCAACAATCCCTCGCTTGCTTTTTCATTTTCTCCCTTGTTCAGTTTTAGACAGTGGGAACACACACAAATTGCATCATGCAGAATCGGACGGGAAAGTGCGCCCATTTGTGAAATTAAGGGTGCCAAAAGGTTTCCCCAAAGGTTGGCTTGCTGGGACCCCCTGCAAACTTTCCCTCCTTCCCTCTGTCTGTCTGTCCATCCCTCCCTCCATTGTGACACCTCCATTGGCCCCTGAAGATGCCCGTTTCAGGCAGGAGAGTTGATCCGCTGGTCTTTGCTACAGGCACACTGGCCCTTGGGAGACTGCAGGGGCTCAGGGAGGACCAGCGCTAAACTCTAGTCATGGGCCAACTGGTGCTTCCAGGATGCAATGGGTGTGACCAGCCCCTGGAAGGGAAGAAGGCACCAGGCACTGCCACCCTAACCCTTGTGAATCTGAGCTGGGTCTGTCACTACACCCAAAGGAAGCACTGCAGATTACAGATTGACAGAGTTGGAAGGGACCTTGGAGGTCATCTAGTCCAACCCCCCCCTCCCACCCAAGCAGGAGACCCTACACCATTTCCGACAAAGGGCAGTCCAGTCTCTTCTTGAAAGCCTCCAGGGACGCTTGAGGAGAGGTTGAGGGGGCTTAAGGTGGGAAGCTCTTTGGCCAGAGCTTCAACACGTGGAGAGCATGTGCAATGGGTTGAGAGTGGGAGGAGGGCACCTCAACTGTTCCTGCCTTCAAGAAGCAGTAAGCAGCCCCTCCTATGAGGGGGCACGTGGAAAGGGCAGGCCACAAGAGACCTTAGGGATGCCAGGGGCTTTGAGAAGTTGGCTGCTTCTGTGCACAGGTTCCAGGGACCTGGGACTGGACAAAGCTGGGTCTGCGCATGAGAAGTGCCTCCTTCAATGGCCTACATGTGGCACTGGGCTTTAGCAGACCTTTGGGGGGTATATATGGCTCTGCTCGGACAAGACAACTTTGGGACACAGGCTGGAGGAAGCAAGCAGTCCAGGACTGAGATGCTGAGAGAGGAGCTGGTGAAGTGAGCGGTACGTACAAGAAACGAGAGGCAGCAGGAAGCCTTTGGCCGCACAGAACTGGCTGTTTTGTCCCAAGCTGGGAAAACAATGAGCACGTGTGTGTCCCAGGGAACAATGGGCCTCGGCCGGCCCAGAGAGGCAGGACTGCCAGAGAGAGGCCCCTGGGCTGGGCTGTGGACTGCCAGCCAGGTCCTTCCAAGCGATGCCTTCTGGTGGAAATGCTCCCAGGCCAAGGGCTGCACCGTCTCCTGAGTTGGCTGGTGGGGGTCCTCAACGGTTAGGCCTGGCTCCTGGCTCTCCAGGAGGAGGAGGAGGAGGAGGAGGAGGAGGAGCCGGTGACCGCAGCATCTCTTCTGAGCTGGGAAGGCAAAAGTCTCAGCCCTGCTGGCTGCAGCCTGTTCTGCCATCTTGGAGGGAGGGAGTGCCAAGCCGAGGGGGGGGGAGCAGAGATGGGCAGATAATGAGGCCCTAAATGGCCTGATTGGGCTGCTCCATGGCCCCCTCCCCCCACGAGGCACTTGAGGTTATCCGTGGAATCCTTAAGAAGCTTCATTTGTTTCTGTGGGTGCAGAGCTGTAAAAACAGCACTTAAATGGCACCCTCAAGCATTTATGCTCCCTTTATGATCCTGAATTTACATGCCACCTGATGCCCAAGGACCCTTCTGCTTCCTCGGGTTTTATTTATCAGGGAAAAAATGGGCTGCAGAAGCTCCCAGCCACCAGCCTCCTCTCCCTCCAGCATCTGGTTTGGACTGGGGGGGATGGCTTCCTACCAGTTGGTGCCCTTTAGGGCAGGGCAGGGGAAATAAAGCTGGAGGATTCAACCCAAACCCTTTGCTTAGCTTGGCCTGCAAGGACCAAGGTGGGGGGGAGGAGGGGGCAATAGTGACTGTGAGGCCCAGGGAAAGGCAGGGGCTGGCAAGGGAGGCACCACATTTCATGCCAATGTGACTTTCTGCCAGCTCCAGGATTGATGGAGAGCACTTAGGGAAGCGCCAAGTATCTTTAAGGCTGCCCACCGTTGTGCCAGCACAGCTGTGATGAGGGCAGGCGGCCTTTGCCTCAACCCTGGTGGGTGACTCAGGTGACCCCGCAAGGGCAACAGAGGAAGATGCTTCTGGGGTGTGTGTGTGTGTGAATTCCTCGAGTTCAGACTGCCAAAGCTCTCGAAGGAGTGAACAGACTCCACAGCCTCAATTCTTTGCATGCTCCCTGTAATCGAATCCCTCAGCAAAGAATGCATTGACATATTTTTACAGAAATAAAATACAGCCGTCTCCCTCAACCTTGGCAGCTTGTAAGCCGTGTGGACTTTAATTCCCAGACTTCTCCAGCCAGCATGCAAAAGTGTTGCAGCTATGCGTGCAACCATGCAACCAGCAGGGCTGGCTGGGGAGTTCTGGGAATTAAAGCCCACACGTCTTAAAAGCTGCCAAGGCTGAGAAACGTCGTTCTAATCGACTGTGATGGAAAGGGAAGCAAAGCCCTCCCACAGAATACCAGAGTTGAAAGGGATCTCGGAGGCCGCCTGCTCCAACCCTCAACCGCTTCTTAAAGACCTCCAGGGTTGGAGCACCCACGATTTCTGGAGACAAGACATTCCTCCTCTGCTTAATTGTTCTCGCTGTCAGGAAATTTCTCCTAAATTCTAAGTTGTGTCTCTTCTTGAATAATTTCCATTTGTTGCTTCTCGTCCTGCCCTCAGGTGCTTCAGAGATTAGGTTGTCCTCCTCTTCTCTGTGAAGCTCCTCAGGTACTGGACAATCGCTGCGGTGTTACGTCTCCCCTGGCCCTTCTCTTCACTCCACTAGCCATGTCCAATTCCTGCAACCCTCCTTCATATGTTTTAGCTCCCAGTCCCCAAATCATCTTTGTTGCTCTTCTCTGCACTTTTTCTAGCCTCAACATATTTTTTTATATTGTGGCAACCAAAACTTGATACCATATTCCAGGGCATTACCAGGGCATTATAAAGGGGTACTAACTAAAACTTTACACATGATCTTGATTCTATCCCTCTGTTGATACAGGACTCTGCTGGCAACATTTTCGGCTGCTGCAACACATGGCCGGCAGTGGCTCATAGTTAAGTGAGTGCCCACTAAGACTCCAAGATCCTTCTCACAGTTACTGCTGTTGAGCCAGGTGTCCTGTATTCTATTCCTCTGTTGTGGGTGCAAGAGGAATGTTTAATTTATTCATTGGTATTCTACCTTTATTATTATTTTTACAAATGGCTCAAGGTGGTATACATATCCAACCCTCTTTCCTCCTACCGTGTTTCTCCAACAATACGGGCCCCCCAATAGGAAGACCCAGCATGTTTTCTAGGCATAAAATGAAATTAAGCCCCTCCCCCCAAATTTAGGCCTAGTTTAAAACATGCGAAATTGGGGTGGGGGGGAAGGCGGGGAGGAACTTGCCATTAGGAGTCCCCCGTGGGAAGCTACGCCTCACCATCAGCCGCTCCTAACAGCCGATCATGGTGGAACACAGAGGGCTCCCTTACCCCTCCCTTACCCGGGTCAGCAGGCGGGTGGCGTCAGTGTGGATATCTAGCAGTGTTTCAGCCACTTCTCAGGCCTCCGTAGCTTCCACGGGTAATGGGGTAATATCAATCAAAGAGAAAGAAAGTCCAAATCTGTTTAAAATCTTATTACAATATATTCTAGTCTTCAAATCCTTAAGGCATCTGCTCCAACAAATCTTAGCATACAAATATTTTCTTCTTAATCCTCTCTCTTCCCACTCATCGCTTAAAACCAATTTCCACCTAAAAAATAGGTTTCTTAATATCCAGTTATTTATTCCGTGGGAAAAGAGGGAAAGCTATCCTTTCAGCACCTTCAAGCAGCCGCTTTTTCCTCTTCTGGCAGGTATTATTCAGAGAATCATACTTTTCAGGAATTTTATTAAATATGTCTTAGAGTCCTAGGAGCCAAGAAAAACTTTCTCCTCTCAAGCACTTTCTCCACTTCCTCCTGCGCATTCTTACCCGGCTGCCAGCTTCTTTGTGGCGGCCATTACGGTTCCCGCTGCACCGTCCTGGGAAAAGGGAGTTCTGCCGGCCAGGGAGGGAGTCTGCAGCACCCCCAAACCCTTCTCCGGATCCCCCTACTTCAGCTGCCCCTGCAGGCAGCCTAGCCCGCACCGGCTGGGTCGGAGCCCCAAAACGGCTAGCGCGGCAGGGATCGCGCAACCGCCAAATCCCTGCCGCCGCGAAGCCGACAAACCGGAAGTCCAGGGAAAAAAAACATTTTGAGGTACCTGGGAGCGCCGTGCGCTGCGTTTTGGTTTAATCCCGAGCGGCTGGGTGGGCATGAGAAGAGCCAAGCAAGCGTCTCTGCTGCTGCTACCCTTGGTGCTCCAGCCTCGGGCTCTGCAAGTTTGCAAAAGTCCCGGTGCGCAGCCCGTTCCTGCATTCCAAGTGCCCAGGCCGAGCTGCAACTGTCCCTCTCTCACCAGCGCCGTCTCCAATAACAGCGGCAGCAGCGGCGGGAACCGTGAAGCGTTTTAGCCGCTTCTCGGGTGGGGGAGCCGCCTCCGTAACTTCCACCGTTCCCGCCGTTGCTGCTGCTGTTATTGGAGCGCACGGCGCTCCCAGGTACCTCAAAATGTTTTTTTTTCCTGTTGTTACAGGGACGGGGGAAAAGCGGGAGCAACTCAGACGCTGTTGTTGGAGACGGCGCTGGTGCACGGGGGCGGGAGGGAGAAATTAATTCACCCCCGAAAAGACATCCTAGCCATTTTTTCGGGGCTCAAAAAAAAAAATAAGGCCCGGCCTTATTTTGTGAGAAACATGGTATTTTCCCCACAAAAACCACCTTGTAAGGTGGGCTGGGCTGAGAGAGAGGGACTGTCCCAAGGCCATCCAGCCAGCTTTCGTGGCTAAGGTGGAAACTCCGTCTCCTGCTCTCCAGTCTGGTGCCTTCCACACTAGACCAAATCTAAGATTTAACAGGGACATGTAGGTCAGTATATAAGAGATTATGAGCTGGGATAGCCATAACAACAAGTCAGCCAATGGGAACTGTTTGGTGACTAAGAAACAGCACCTTGTTGTGAGCCATGTCAGACAGCTCAGAGCCTGGGCCTGGCTTAGGGTAACTGGTATGTATAAATATAGAGCTTCTGTGATTTCTGA
This sequence comes from Notechis scutatus, assembly GCF_049901735.1. NCBI lineage: Eukaryota > Metazoa > Chordata > Lepidosauria > Squamata > Elapidae > Notechis > Notechis scutatus. The sequence goes on along the minus strand of NC_142021.1, from coordinate 12,242,166 downwards.
GTTCTGGTGGTTCTGGCTTCTGCTCCTTGTGCTTGCTATTACGTTGCAAGAGCTGCATGGGTATTGTATACATGCATCATGTTTTATATTATTGTATATAAACAAGTTTCTTCTGTAAATGAATCCTGCTGAATTATTTACTTGTGTGCTGGTTGGATTGCTGCAAACTCTGGCAATGTATAAGAAGTGGAAGATGATTGTCACCACCAAGAAAGCAATCACCAACCCAGCATATCGGAGGCGCAGAATTTTTTTACTGTTGTTTTCCAGAGCTGGCTAGTTTTCCCACGCTCAAGTCCCGGAGGAAAACTAGCCAGTTTAGGAAAAGAAAACTAGTAATGAAATCGTGTTTTTACTGGATTTTGAATCAGCCACTTTGTATATGCTAGAGAGATATCCATCCCTTGTTCTATTTTGGCACTCGTGAGAGTTTTAAAAACTATTAAAGTGCCTGCTAAGCCCTGACTCAGCGCTGAAGGGGCTTTTCTTCCCCGCGAAGTAGCCGAGGATCGAAGGCTTGGCCCTCAGTCAACCCAAGCACACTCTTGCCAAGCAGACGGGAGTGCCAGGGGGGGAGACGACACACAGCACAGAAAAGAGGGCACAATGGATGGATGGATGGGTGGTGAATGGGTGATTAATAGCTGGCAACGCCATTCATTTCTGCCTCCCAGAAATGGCTCCCTGCTTGTTCCGGTGACATTACAAGCAAAAGCTCTTTCCACCTAAGAACGCTGCATCTCTGACTCCAAATAAAATACTTTAAATAGGCCAGTAAGTAACGACATACGCATTTGTTTTTATCATTTTATGAAGTTCACCCATCTCATACTCGCCACGCTGGGCAGGATGCCTTGCACAAGTTGGCTTCGGTGGCCGCCCTCCTGGGTGACGTCCTCCGTCCATGCTCCACAGCTGTGTGTCCCGTCAACTCTCCAGCCGGGCCAGAAGAAGGAAGAGTGGGAGGAGCCCTTGTGCTACCGAGAGGCAGTTCTGCTCTACACAAAACGAGAAGGAAAGAAAGAAACTCAATACAAGAACTGTCACTGACCTGAAGGAGTGGACATGTGGCCTTCTGCACCTGTCCTCAAGGCCATCCAAGAGGACTGGCTGCCCTGGCCCAGGTCAGCTCCCAGGTCCGTCTCGGGGCCAAACGGTTTCATGTGCTGGGTTCTATTCTTCAGTGAGCTGCGTAAGGCTTTCTGGCCTTTGAAACATGTTTGGTGCCCTTTGGCTTCATCCTTTCTCACCCTCGGACTTTTGCTCCATTTAGAGACTTCGAAGAACCTTACGGTCACTTGGAATGGACACTGATTGGCATACATTAAAATGAAATTTCATGGCATGCAGCTCTCCAAGGGCCTCCACCACCTCCAAGAAACATGACTAAATAAATAAATACAAAATCAATACTATATTATAGGACACAGAGAAACGACACAGTCCAGTTCGGATGTATCCATGCGCATGGCGAGAGAAATGAACCTTGCGAGTTTACCAGGCGGATGGCCTAGGGCAGTGGTCCCCAACCACCGGGCCCTGGACCAGTACCAGTCCGTGGAGCATTTTTTACCGGGCCGCAAAGTGGGTGCCGCCATCTTGTTTTGATGGTGCTTGAGAAAGTGCTTCCGGGTGAGCTTGTCGGTCTTCGGTTGGAAAGCAGCGTTTGGGTGCTGAATCCTTGCGCCTTAGTTTCGTCGAGGGGGGGCGGCTTCGAACGAAGAGCCATCCCGATGGCGGTGGAGTCTCGCATTAGGAGGAGATTAAGAAAGAGCCTGAAAAGCCCATCGACAAAGGTACAAAGGAGGAGTTGAAGGTGGCGGGGAGAAGCGGGGGACGGCTGGCTGGCTTGTCGCTCGGCTAGCCTTGCCTTAGTCATGCGTGCTGATGCTGGTACCGGTCTGTGGATCATTTTGTGATGCCGGTACCAGGCTGTGGGACAAAAAAGGTTGGGGGCCACTGGCCTAGGGAACAAAGCTGTTCCAGAATCTGGAAGTCCTGCTAGAAACACTTCGAAACCTCCTCCCCCAAGAGCGGAGCAACAGAAACGGAGACCCTGGAATGGTCTTAACAATGCTTCGAGCTCTAAGCACGTTTCAGAAATGGGCCAGCATAAAATGAGAAAAGGAGGTGGGTTTTTCTTGGTCCTCCTGCACTGCCTGATGAGCCTGGCCAGAGAATCAGCTCCAACCGCCTTCCCTGACCGGCCTTTGTTGGCCGGACAGCGGCTGTCTCCAGGGCTTTCGCCGACCCAGGAAACGCGGGCAAGGAGGCCCTCTTGTGCCAGAGAAGTTCTCCTCCCTCATTAATTCACTCAAACCCCGGCTGCTCCTTCCAGGAATGTTGCTTATTTAGCTTCTATTTATTCTGAGCTGTTTTTAGCCTCCTTTGTTGTTGACTAGTTGCCATACAGTGTTCTGAAAACACATGAATTTGACAAGCTCCCTGGGCTAAAGGAAAGTATTTCCTCTTCAGGGCATAATTAATAAGCCTTCTGGAAGAGGTCAGAGACAGGCGCCCTTCGACCTTGTCCCTGAGAAAACGGCACGGATTGATTCTGGGAGCGGTTGCCTTTTTTTTAACCTTCAGTCCACAACAATTGGTAGCTTTTAACAGAATTATCCCTCCTGGGTTTCATGGGCATAGAATTAGAAAAGAAATATGGAAAGTTAATACTCTATACCAGTGGTTCCCAACCTTTTTTTCGCCCCGCACCCCTAAAGAAATTTCACTCAAACCTTGCACCCCCTGAAATAAATAATAAATAAAAATGCCAACATATAGCCAATATCCTATTATTTACCTGGACTTTTCTCGCACCCCCTGGAATATCGTCTCGCACCCCCAGGGGGTGAGCACCCCAGGTTGGGAACCCCTGCTCTGTACGGTAACTGTGGTAAGATTATTGTATGCCAAAACATTGGAAAAGCAAAGAAATACATTGAAATACAATGAAACACAGTTAAGAGACAAAACTAACTGAACTTGCAGAAATGTAGAAAGCTGAGCGATTTAATCAGAAAAAAAAAAAGATAAGATTTTTCTGAAAAGATTGGGAACCATATATGGACTTTTTTCTGAAAGATGATGATCTTGGGGATTAAATAGGGATGAAGAGGTTAGGAAAAAGATTAAAATGATCACTTTGTGATAGAAGGGCAGGAGGCATACAGGTAGTCCTCGACTTACAACAGTTCAAAGTTGCAACAGCACTGAAAAAGTGACTTGTGACTGTTTTTCACACTTACGACCACTGGTCACGTGATCGAAATCCGGTTCAAAATTCAGAGGCTTGGCAAATGGTTCATATTTACGATCCCCTTTTGCAACCTTCTGACAAGCCACGTCAATGGGGAATCCAGATTCACTTAACAACCATGCTACTATTTTAACCGCTGCAATAATTCACTTAACAACATCCCATCTGGCAAACTGATCCTTAGGTTATTCGTTCTCCTTTTCTTCGGTCAAGAAAACAGCGCAAGGAAGGGTGAACTGGGCTGGTGAAGGGAGAGTCAACTTGGATACCAGATTTTTTTTTTTTAAAGGGAATCAGAAGACGGCAACATTGCACAAGGACCAAAGGAATTGCCATGCCCTTAACTTGCTTTGTGTCCTTGCTTTCCCCAAATTATCACAAAAATTAATACAAATACAATTTAATTGAACGTTTCCATCCCATTTGAAAGCAAAACTCAGCATGACATCATGTGCTGCCACCCATCAGCTGGATCATGCTTTCCTGGCTGTCTGAATACAGGATAACAGAAGGATCTTGGAGGAGCCCCTGTGTGTCAAGTAGGAATACTTGACACACAGGGGCTCCTCCAAGATCCTTTCCCAATCCTGTATCTCTCTGGACAAAGGACTGACCAATCTCTCCTTAAAGACCTTCACTGGCTAATTGTTCTTGCTGTCACCAAGTTCCGCAAGAGAATCTGCTTTCAAGGGCATCTGCAGGTTGTGAAGATGGTGGCTCTACAATGGTACAATCGACACCCCTCCCACCTGTTTTTCTAGGTGCACGAGGCAGAGTTTGGGGGCTGACCCCCCTGTGGCTCTTCCTATGAGCATCCTGCCTGTTTTGCTGTGCGCATTTCTGAGCATTGCATTTTGGACTTGAGAAACTTTGTGTTATGCCAAGAAACGCCCCGCAGGCAAAAAAAAAAGGGGGCTTCCTTCTCCATTGAGCTGAGCTGCTGTCAAAAGTCCTTTTTTTTTCAAGTCTTCTTTCCTTTCCTGGGATCAACTTTCCAATCTTCACCCAAGCCACCCCGGAGTCAGCTCCTTGTGCACGTACAGAGTTTGGGCAAGACAGCTTTGCAAACAAGCCATGGGGGGGTGGAAGTTCAGACTAAGAATAGAAAGCAAATGTTCAGCCAGGCAACGTCCTTGAGGAGATGGACACCAAAACAAGGCTTTTCCTGGAGCCCCCCCCCCTGCCCCCCAGCACAAATCCCACAGCAGAATCAGCCAGAGCTGGAAGCCATCCTGGGGCCACGACCCACACAGGCCAAGACCCTCCAAAGGGCCCCCCCTGGACCCAACTGGCTGCGCTCATACAAAGGAGGAGCAGCTAAGGCGATTAAAGGCCTGGAGGCAAAAACACGTTGTGGTGGATCCAAGCGGAAGGATGTTGCAGGATTTGGGCTGGGGGGGGGACATGATGGCCGTCTTCCAGGATTTGAGGGGCTGCCACAATACAAAGTCCATGCAACCATCAGTCAAATTGAGGCTTAGGATCCCATTCAGTCCTGGGAAATGGGCTGAAAGGGAAGCCGGGTGAGTCCAGGGGCTGAGGGGCTGGGTTGGACCCCAGGGTCCCTTGGACCAGGGTCTCAACCTTGGCAACTTTAAGACTTGTGGACTTCAACTCCCAGAGTTCCTCAGCCAGCAAAGCTGGCTGAGGAACTCTGGGAGTTGAAGTCCACAAGTCTTAAAGTTGCCAAGGTTGGAGACCCCTGCCTTGGACAATATTTAGCAAGGGGGAGGCAGCTGCTTGGTCCCCAGATGTTGTTCCCCGCCCTCCCCCGGTTTGCCATGGCTGGGGAGGAATGCCCTGAAAGTCCTGGCGCTGCTCAGCCCTCGGACGTCTCTTGGTGGCCCCACCAGGGATGCGACCGAATTAAAAGTTGGATTGGGGGGGTGGGACACAAAATCAGCGGCCTCCGCTTCAGCCCCTCCCGGCCTAATTTCGCCACGCACACACACGGGCGGGCTACACACGCGTGCGTGCGTGTGTCTGGTGAGCGTGGGAAGCTCTGCCCTGCAGCGGGGAGAAGTGGGGGGGCGCGTCGCTCTCCCCAGGGCTGATTCCCACCAAGCGCTCCCCGGGGCTCCGTGTGCGCGGAGTGAAGCCGGCCGAGGACCCCCCTCCCCCCTTGGGGAAGGGCAAGGGAGGCCGCGGCTTGGCTTGGCTTGGCGGGCCGGGAAACGAGTCCGTCTCAGAGGGCAGGGAGGACGAACCCCCCCACCCCCCTCCCCGGCCCCGCTTCCCACCCGCCCCGTCCCAGGCTGGACGCTGAGCTCAGCCCGGGGTCCTGCGCCCGCCCGCCCCGGTGGGATCCGGTCTCCCCGCCTGGAGAGCCGCCCCAAGAGAGCAGGGGGGGGGCTGCCCACGCGTGTCCCGCAGCCTCCGTGACCCGCGGCGCCCGCGGCAGTGGGGTTGGCGGGGGGGGGGGGACGGGAGACGCTCCGCGGGTTAAACGGCGCCCAGGCTCGCTTAATGGTTAACTGGCGGCCGCCTCCCGCGCACAGCCGCCGCGCCGCCCAGGCGGAGGAGCAGAGCAGCGATGGCGGGGCGGCTGGACTCGCTGGAGGGCTGCCTGGAGCGGCACCTGCCCGCCGCCGAGCTGGCCGAGGCGAAGCGGCTCCTCTTCGGGGAGCCTGTCAGGTGCGCCGGGGGGTGCTTGGAGGGACCTTCCGCCCAGAGACCGCTTGGCCCCGGCTCGCTCCGTCCGCTGCTTCGCGAGCCCGACCCGGAGCGCGGCTGGCCGGAATGCGGCTCTCCCTGCGAAGGGGCGTTGCGCGCTCGGAGAAGGGCCAGGCGCGAAGGGCGAAGGAGCGGAGCGGCCCCCGGTGTCCCCCCCCCGGTCCTCCCCCTCGGCCCTGGCAGCTCCAGCTCTGCTGGGCCCCAGCCTGGGTGTGGAGGGCCCCCAACGGGGGAGGGTCTCTCGCCTGCAGGAGCCCTTGCCGGGGGTCCTCACTCCGCTTCAGCAGCCCCGGGAAAGGCCCCTCCCGAGCCCCCTTCCCTTCCTGGGCTTCTGGTGCTGTACTCAGCCGGCCATGATCTCTCCCCCCCTCCGAGATGGAAGGGGGGTCTCTGTGGGGTTTCCCTCCCCTTCCTTGGCCCCCTCCTCCCACTTCCCGCACAGCTGGCTCAAGGCGCAGCTCCTCGCACACGCAACCCCCTCCCCAGTGCTTGTCCAGGGGTGCTGTTGGGAAGAAGCGAGGTGGGGGTCCCACATGACTAGCCAAGTTCACTTTGGGTGTAAGATCCGTTCAAAATAAAGACAAGGAAGCCAAGGTTTGGTTCTGGCTGTGTCCCCCTGGAAATTGTGCCTGGGGTCCCCCTCAAAAGTCAGTGGTGGTTTTCAAAGTGAATAAAAAGGGCTCACCCAAAGCTTAAGGGAGACTTTTAGAAGTTCCTTTCCTGTGTCCCCACTTTAAACATTGGAAACCTCCCTGGCATTTTAGATAGAATGATTGTATTTTACTCTTCTGCCCAATGATACGTTTTCCACGTTTCATTTGGATCTAAAACAAAGTCTCAAGATGCCTTTATTATTTGGTAGGTAATTGCAGAAAAAAAAACAGATGGGCTTTCCTCCTTTCCTTCCAACTTATTGCAGGCCGCTGGATCTGCCCAGGGAGGCTCTCTTGGCAGCTGCGGAGAGGGACTTTGAGCTGCAGGGCCACAAGTTTGAAGCTGCACCAGAGCAGCTGCGGCAGCCACGCCTGGTCCGAGTGGGGCTGATCCAGAACAAGATTCCTCTGGCCACCGACGCGCCAGTCGCCGACCAGGTATAGGAGTTGTGGGGCCTCTTCAAGGAGACCAACGCAGCCGCCTCCGCATGAACCACTCATCCGCAGAGGCCCTCGGCCCCTGAAAGGAAGAGCCCACGTGGACAGCTGGAAACCCCGGAGGGCTCGGTGGGGACAGTGATGCGTGGTGGCGGCCAGGAGGGTGAAAGTGGTCCTTCTTCCTGCACCCTCCACATGTTTTATCAAGTGGGGCAGCTGCCACCTGCTCCTCGCCTTGCAATTTCAGAGAAAAGGGGGGGTGAGATGGTGGGGCAGCCTGAGTTTTGGGTGGGCTCCTTTCCAGGGGTGGGATTCCATCTTTTTTTTACTACTGGTTCTGTGGGCGTGGCTTGCTGGGCGTGGCAGGGGAAGGAGACTGTAAAATCTCCAGTCCGAGGTGGGATTGAGCCGGTTCTCCAAACTACTCCAAATTTCCACTGGGTGGGAACCTGCTGAATCCCACCTCTGGCTCTAGGGCACTGAGACGACAGATACAGGTCCTCAGATACTGTCCACAAAAGATGCCTCCTCCTTCAAAAGGCCACAAAGCAAGTTTGGCCGCCCATCACTGTTGCAAATCATGCAGCCGCCTTCCTTACAATAAATCATCCCAAAGTCATTTTGATGAAGTATAGAACTCAACAGTGGGGACTCTCCTCTTTTTCTCTTCCCTTTTGGTAACCTTCCCGTTACTCAAGATTTTAGCTCTGGGCTTGTGATTTGGGGATGTCCGGGTCCTACGGCCCCTGGGATGCCATCCTGGCTCTGAGCACCAGCTTGAAGGGGAAAAAATGCAGGCCCCCTCACCTTGTCCAACCAGTGGCGAAGGAAGCCCTTCTTGGGCTGAAGAAGCAGAAGTTCCTCGTGATTCCAGGGATGTCCCTGGCAGCAGCTGGACCCTTTGGCATGGGGGGGGGGACACCACCCTATTGCTGGGTTTGGAGTCTTATTCTCCAAATAACTGCTGGCTGTTATTCTCCCAAAGGGCAGGAGTGGGAGAGATGCTCCTTGACATCTTTTAAGAGGCTTTGAAGTGTGGAACTCTCCAAAAAGCCTCCTTCGCAATCCACCCCTTTCCTCACTTGCCATTTTCCTATGATTTTGAGCCAGAGGGGGGAAGGGGAGTAACAGTGATTGATTAACACTCTTGTGTTGCTTTAACCTGGGATGCTGCTCCTGCCTAGGTAACCGCGCTGCACAGACGCATACAAGAGATTGTGGAAGTGGCTGAAGTATGCGGAGTAAACGTGATCTGTTTCCAAGAGGCTTGGAGTAAGTCCCTGTTCACCCTCTGCCCTCTCAAAGAATCGGATTTATAGAGTAATTCAGTAACCAGACGGACGTGGGTCCCATGGAGAGATCTGGAGCGGAAGGACTGCCCTGAGCTAGCGTCCATGAGGGAGTGGGGAGCATGAAATAACCTTGTTGGGCAGGTTTGATTGGGCTGCAGAAGAACAACCCTGTGAGGGGAAATAGGTTCATGATGGCATAAGGCATCCTGGTTGAGGAAGACGAGGGAGGAGGCGGCCAGAAGGCAAAGCTAAAAGACCAGTCAGGAGGCAGGACCAGAAGAGCTAGGAAGAAGCCAGAGGGGGAAAAGGCTCAGGCTGGCTAGATCGAAAGGCCCCTCTTGAAAACTCCTCCCAGGTCCTGCCTGGACCCCCGAGAGCCCGGTGGGAGACAGGATGCGACTCCTCCTGGAGAAGAGGGGTGACTGACCAGGATGAGAGAGACCCCCAGTATGGGGGAGGCTGGTCTTCTTGAAGTTTCCCCCTCCTTCATTCTCAGGGACAAAGTCGGGGCAGTGACTGGGAGGGGGGGTGCTGAGGGGGTGCTGGATTTGGGCAGCATTTGCGCATGGGAAGGGCTTGGCTTCCTGTCACTCGGCCCTGCGTCCAAGTGACAGCATCACTCTCCGAGAACTTGACAGGTGTGGGTCTTCGGCAATTTCTCTTCGAAAGACCGTCAAGCCACCAAAGACGGGATAAAATACTCTGTTGTTTTACGTTGCTGTTTTCACTCTGTTTGTGAAACTGCCTAGAGTCATCTAGGCAAGATGGGCAGCATCTGAGTGGAATGAATGAATGAATGGATGGATTGATAGAGATAGATGACAATGAGAGAGACAGACAGACAGACAGACAGACAGAGGTGGAGAGATGCAGATACCGATTGGCTTCATCAGAGTGAACGCAACAGGCCTTCATGGGGGCGTGGGGGAGGGAAACGACCTGACCTGAGGCCCATACCACAGCATTCCTCTGAAATTCCCTTGTAATATTTTCTGTGAGTTTTGAAATAAAAGGAAAGGCTGTTTTGCAAATACCTGACCTTGATTTTAAGGACTGTAACCCCGCAAAGTCCATGCCCCCCTCGCCTGCTTTAGATTCCCATCTTGGCAGGGGGGGGATTGCGTTGGTGCCAGAGAGGCAGTCAGTCAATATTTACAGGCTTCCTGACCAGTTTAAAAACTTGTTTTGTTTTAACCAGAGCAAAGCTGGCGCTCATGTCTTTTTATGCTCTTTCCCCAGCCATGCCCTTCGCTTTCTGCACCCGGGAGAAACTGCCGTGGACTGAATTTGCGGAATCGGCAGAAGACGGACCCACCACGAGATTCTGCCAGACGGTAGAGGGGCCCTTATTTGCTCCCCACCCCACCCCTGCAAGTGCTGTGCTTTTAAACATTGTCTGCAGCACACCGTTTGGCTCTGCGTAACGTTATGGTGCATCCGTACCCTGCATTTTCTCTATATGTCCTCATCCTTCTGCAAATTGGGAGGACTGTGAATGTCCTTTACTGCAGGAGCTATTTGGGAGTCAGGCCCATTTAACTCAATGGGACATTGGTTTATTATGAGACTGGGAAGAAACTTAACAGTGAGAAATGAATAGCCTGGGGGGGTCCCATTTGGCTTCACGTATTGTTTCAATCAAAAATGGGTGGATAAGATAAGAACGATCTTGAGAAGGAGGAGGAGGAGAGGCTGCACCTTTGCAGCTTTGTGCATCCAAAAGGGAACTTCCCCGAAAATTCATCCTCCCTTCTTGAGGGGGAAACGTCTTGTCCTGTGAAGTGATTTGCTGACAAGATGACCCAAGGGGAAGGAAGAGAGGGGATGTTGTGTAGATCACAAGATGACCCAAGGGGAGGGAAGAGAGGACGTAATTGGATCAATGAAATAGAATACAAAATGCGCTTTCCAGAAAGGACAATAATATAATCCATTCACTCTTAAGTTGCACAGAGAGGATAATTGCTCTGTTGCTAGAAAAAAACGAACGCTGAACACGCTGCTCCCGGTACTGATCTCAGAAGGTGCTGTGCGAAGGGGCGGCTCTGCTCCACAGGTACAGCCAGCTTTCTGAGTGAGCAAACCCCCCCCCCCCAAAAAAGGGCTGCATACAACGTGGCATAATCTTGTTTGCAGCTGGCTAAGAAACACAACCTGGTTGTGGTCTCTCCCATCCTGGAAAGGGATGCTGCCCACGGAGGGACACTGTGGAATTCAGCTGTGGTCATTTCCAGCTCTGGCTGCGTGTTGGGGAAGAGCCGGAAGAATCACATCCCCCGGGTGGGCGACTTCAATGAGGTGAGTTGTGGGATGGCTGGAGGGGAACAGGGGGACCCCAGCTGCCTCTGCGGGGCTGGCGCTTCGGGATCTGGGGTGGCAGGAAAGCATTCCCAGGACTGGGAACGGTGGTGGAGAGGGAGCCGTGTCCTGGCTTAATCCCCACAAGGGAAAGTAGCCGAGGGGAAGGCAGAGATCTTGGAGCAGGCAAAGTTGGGATGATGCAGCTAAGCAGCCCAAAGGGGGGGAAAAAAACCGGCATCCAGCAAGCCGAAGCTGCCATCATCTGGCGGGGTGGGGGAGCCTCTCCGGACCTGGGCATTTGGTGAAGGATAGAGGGCGTACGGTGTTTGGCTTTGAAAGGGCTCCAGGATAACTCTGGATCCCATTGGGATGGCAAAACTGCAGGCTTAAGGGTGAGATGGGCTGTTTTGAGGATTTGAGGTTCCAGTCAGAGGAGCCGCATCAGGAGGGGCTCTTGAGGGATGGAGGGGGGGAGCCCTGGGGTTTTGCAACAGATGCCGGGACCTGCAATTGCCTCATCAAGGTCCAGCGAAGCCAGGAAGGTGTTACCATGCCAGCAGTGGCGTGAAAGGCCCGGATCTCCTGCAGGGCAAAGGTTCTCTGGAACAGATGCCATTTGGCCTCCCTCTCCTAACCAAGTGGACAAACAACAAGGAAGGAACCAATGGCCAGCGGATCTCTAGTGAGGAGAGGTGTATCCCCCACCCCCCTCGGCAACCGGGGACTCAATTAGAATAGTTCCCTCCCTGGAATATTTTCCAGGTTTTTTTTTACCAGCTGTACAGAAAGTTCACTTTCTGCTGCAGGTTTATTTTTATCCAGGCTCAGACCGCGACAGTGGAATCAACCCCGGGCAAAGGGCAAAGCCTCCAATCGCCTGAGCATTGAGGCCAACCTGTAAGCTATTGGGGAGCCAACCCACCAAGCGGCTCTGGGTGCAAGCAGACGTTTAGCTTAGCCAAACATCCAGCTTCACCACCCCCACCCGCTCCAGACACGCTGCCAAGCATTGCCAGTCGCTCTCCCTTAACCGCAGGGACTTCCTGGGAATGTGGGAGTGCTCAAAATGCCTTCTCAAGCATCGGGCCTGGGATGAAGCCATGCATTTTGGAACCAGATTGGTGCTCAGCAGCTCTCCAGATTTCATGTGGAAGTGAGAAACAGGGCTGGGGAAGGGTCTGCAGGAAGAGGATGTGCATAGAGGTCAGCCCTATGAACAGCTCAATCCTGGTGGGGGAGGGTCCTGTAGATGGGGCCGGACATAGACTGGGTAGGGATTTATTTGTGCAAAGTCCAGCAAAACAACTGAAATTGCTCTTGGAAGAAATGGGTAACGTTTTCTTTAGATATTCTGAATATTTTCAGAGGCAGCCACACAGCTCTTAGCACCAGCTTAGAGCTATGTAGCAGCAACAAAGGGTTAAATGGATGAGAGAGGGGGGGCTGAAGTGAGTCCCTCCACCTGCTCTGTGTACTAACTTGGCTTGTTTTCCTGCTCATTAACATTTTTTTTCAAGGAAGGAACGGAGTGTATCTAGAGAGATTCTAGAGAAGCCTTTGCAAATAATGAACTTGTATGTAATGGATTAAACACAGTGAGCAAACAAAATGTTTGGGAGGCTACAAATTTAATAAAGAAACTAAGGAAAGAAAGCAAAGGGGAGACCGAAGTCACCATTTCTGCACCAACATTTGAAATACGGGTAACAACATGAGCTGAATATCATGAGGCACAAAGACCGATCAAGGACCCCAAGATCCCACCAGAGAAATGGTGTGGACACCTTGAACCAGAGGAAGATGCATCAGAAAAGGGGGTGGGGAAGTGTCGAAGTCCTGGACACGGCCACTCCTTTAGGGTCATGGGAGCGTGGAAGGCGTCTGGGTTAAGGCAAAAGGGCAACCTCATAGGAAAGAGGTCTTGCTGGGAGTCCACTACACACCACCAACCAGACTCGGAATAGTTATTCAAGCGATAGCTGAAGCTTCAAAACCCCAAGAAGTGGCTGCAATGGGAGATTTCAATCACCCAGACATCTGTTGGGAGGCTAATTCACAAAGCTGGGGATTGCAATCTCACCTGGGTCATGGAGGCGCCTGGGATCAGTGGGGCACTGGGAGAAACGCCAGGTGTCCTATTTAGGGAGGTCAAATATACTGTAGGATGCACACAAGGCTTGGAAACACGATGTCTTGGGTGCAAGAGGGCTGCTGGAAAGCCCTCACACCCAACAGCAGAGCCACAGTGGAAAAAGCACTGCATTAAAGGAAGGGGAAGGTTTTGCCCACCCCTCGCTCAGCCCTGGTGAGGCCATACCCGAAGCATCGTGGACGATTCTGGCCACCACAGTCCCAGAGACTTATTGGCGGTCAGAAGACCTTCCAAGATGACCCAGGCCTTGAGGACTGTCTACAGGAGAGATGCCAGGGCCCAGTTACATGAAAGGGGGTCCCAGAGGGGCTATTCCCCAGGCCACTGGGAAATCTAGGGCCAGAAATAAGGGGTGTCAGTTGCAGCCACCTAGACTTCATTGAAATGTAAGAAGAAAGCACTTTTGGCAGGAAGTGCTGCTCTGGGGAGGCGAGGCCCACCTGCAGAGGCTTGTGGGTTCTCCATCTTGACGTTGGTGAGAAGAAGCCAGGCCTGGGCCATTTAGGCGTGGCTTAATAACGCTCTTCCTGCGGAGGGTGGGAGTGCAAGAGGCTCCGGGGTTCTAACCGTGACTTAGTCCTGAAGTGTCAGGTCAACTCTTTTGCAGTCGAGATATTATCTGGAAGGGGACCGAGGACACCCAGTGTTTGAGACGCAGTTTGGGAGGATCGCGGTGAATATTTGCTTTGGTCGCCATCATCCCCTCAACTGGCTCATGTACAGTTTGAATGGAGCAGAGATCATCTTCAACCCTTCGGCCACTATTGGCAAACTCAGGTATAGTTACCATCTTCCTTTTTGTTGTGGTTGCAGAAAAATGGGAAAAAAAACAGTTGGATTAGATGCCACGAATGGCAGGATTTTGCAGCTTCCTGATGAGAAGGCATCCAGGTAGTCTCTTGGCCTGGACTCAGGACTTACCTTGTCTCCAGACGTTCAGGTCTTCCCATCTATTCTGCAGCACTTCCGGGATCTTTGCTTGGATTCCCGAGAGGACGGCTTGTGTCCTTCTGCCCCCTTCAGCCAGGAGAGCCAAAAGGAAGCCAGGCAGAAGGAATTCTCTTGGATCTGCTTCTCGCCCTGAGGAGAAGTCTGGGAGCCTTCTCCAAAACAATCAGTTTAATTTCCCTGTTCTTCCTCTCTCTATCCCTCTATCATCTCCCTCTCTCTATCCCACAATCCCTCTATCATCTCCCTCTGTCTCTCTCTCTCTCTCCTGGGTTTAACTGATGCCTTTGCAGGAGCCCAGACAGCATCTCAGCTTCAAAAATTCCAGTGCAGCTGGTAGTTCTCCTGACCCCCTTTGGGCTTTTACAGCCATCTGGCCAGTTCTCCAAATACTGCAATGCAACAAGACAAGGGGGATGTGCCCCATTTTGTGACTCTTAACGGGATATTCCTTGTCTCACGATGGGATTTCTCCTGTTAAGACTCTCTCGGAGAAATGGGCCCCTCCAAAGCTGACCAGCATCTGCGCTAGCATCAACATCAGTGGCATAAAGCAGCACAGCTACAGTAGGCGGATTACAAGTTTTACACGTGGAATCTTTTTTTTTTTTTTTTTTGAAAATTTTATTTGGGTTTTCACAAAAAAAAACATAATACAAATAAAACATCTTTTTTTTTTTTTTAAATAGCATGGCCCCGGGTTACACTTCTTCATACAGACACAAATTCAATTTCATGCTCATTCTTTGTTCTATTCTATATCTTATTACTGTTTTACATTTTCTACATAGTTTTTCCCCTCTTTTAATTTTCTCAACTTTATTTTGATTATCTCATCTCAATTCCAAATCATTATATTTATACTTTTGTCTGTCCTGTTTCAATTTCATATTATTTTTTCTCATTAAACAAATCTTCTCCTGTAGTTGCTAATTGGAGTATGACGCCTTTATATCTTTTAATTTTATCCATTCAACTCTTATTTAAGCTTCAATGTATACCTTTAAGATTATAACATTCAATATAATACATAACTTTCAATCGAATTCTGCTTGGTACATTCTTAAAATACACACTATCTTCTTAAAAAGATTATGTATGTATGTATGTATGTATGTATGTATAGATGTATGGCATTCAGCTTTGTTCGGGTATTTTCCACGTCATTGTAGTTGTGCTTTAAAGCACAACTACAATGACGTGGAAAATACCCGAACAAAGCTGAATGCCATACATGTAAGTACCCTCGAAAACTTAAGAATATATATATGTGTGTGTGTGTGTGTAAATAAAACACTCATTCCATTCCAATTCAATTCTATCATTAATATTCATTAACATCTTAACATCTTTAACATTTCTTTTCAATTAAATATCACACTTCCTTGGGAACACTTATAAACTTTCCATAATTAATTTTTTTCCATATTTCTTTTCACTTATATTTTATAAATCATTAATAATAATTAAAATGTTCCCATCCTTTCCTAATTTAATTCTCTCATTCACTTTATTTCATTTGTTTATTAACAAGCATTACGTGGAATGCTTTTTCATGTAAGGAGGCTACGTTACAGGAATGCAAAAGGTTAAACCGTGATAGAGCCAAGATGCAACCTTTTATTATTATTTCACCTGTTACTGTGTGGGGTAAGCACCAGCCTCCCATCCAAGATTATGCAGGAAAGGTAAAGGAATGCTTCATTAGCCTTTCTCGAGTTCACCCATAACCCTGCAGATAACTAGTTGCAGGCAGGTTCCTCCTGATCATGTTTTATTAACTTTATATACTGGTTGCTGTTTCAGATGACAGATTTCTTAGACCATCATGTTTCTTCCAAGAAGACCCAGAGGAGCCCCCTCCCCACCAGTTGAGTTTGGAAGTTGGGTTTCCCTCATAATTTTTCCCTATCTCTTCTTCAGCTGTTGGGAGGGGAAATAAAAGCCTAAATCATGGTTTGGATCAGCCCAAACACACCTGGCAGAGGTCCTGGGGGATCAGTAGAATTCAGGAGGCCCCTGTGTTGGTTGGGTGGATAAATGCTGACCCAGCTGTGGTTCAGGTGGCCCTCAGGCCACCACTGCTTTGGGAGAGTCAAGGGTAAATCTTGGCACCTGCTCGCAGCTGGGCTGTCATCCCAACAGTGATGACTTTGTGAATTGGACTTTCCTTGAAAGGTGCCTGAAAAATGTTCAGCTGGTGCAAAACGTGACCCTGGGGTCCCATCAGAGAGAGTTTTGCTGGCTTTGGCTTTGCCCCGAGGCACAAAGAGGAATGCCACACTCTTCCCACAGGGCTCTGCTATGCTGAGTGCCCCGTTGCCCAGGGGAAGCAGTGGTGGCCTCCTCAGAGGGGCTCCTTCACGGAGTCTCACCCTTTTCTGTAGCTCCTGGTTTCTATGGGTTTCAGGTTGATTTTTTTGCTCCTGGTTATTATTCAGAGGTTTGCCGCATTTTATTGTAGGCCTGTCAGGGTGCCCTGTGCCCAGTTCATGGCCAAAGAAGCCGCCTGGGTGGAAGAAAATATAATTTTCTTTTACAGTGAATCCATGTGGCCCATCGAGGCAAGAAATGCCGCCATTGCCAACCACTGCTTCACCTGTGCCATCAACCGCGTGGGGACGGTAAGGCCTTTCAGTTCTCCTTGGCCAAAGATTTGGGTTTAGAAACTGTGGCTTTAGAAAAAATGGTCTTTGCAAAGTTATCTTGGGTGTCAAATCCTTATGCTGGGGGTGGGTGGGTGGGTGGGGGCTCATGCCAGCCAGTCTAAAGTGCTTTGTTAGTGGCTAAAAGTCTCTTTCTGCTAAACAGAACCACACTAAATATGGAGCAGTTAACACAAAACATAGTTGATTTAAGGGACAACAGAATTCTATATATAAACAAATATTTAATAAACCCTTGGTATAGACACGTGTGTATGCTGAAGTCCACAAGGGAAGTGCGTGTTTGTGTGGGGAGCATTCACACTCCTGCTGTCTCCTTCCCACCATTTCTGGGGAGGGAAGTGCCCCCTCCTGCTGAGCAATCTATTTTATTTATTTATTTATTTGTCAAGCGATTATAATATAACAGGTATAAGTAAAAACATAGGTATGAATACATGGATACATATAAGAAAAATAGGACAGGGACGGTAGGCACGTTGGTGCGCTTATGCATGCCTCGTACAAACCTCTTAGGAAAGGGGTGAGGTCAATAGTAGACAGTCTAAGGTTAAAGTTTTTGGGGTTTGGGGAAGAAACCACAGAGTCAGGTAGAGGATTCCAGACATTGACCACTCTGTGGCTGAAGTTGTATTTCCTGCAATCGAGCTTGGTGCGGTTTACTTTGAGTTTGTATCTATTGTGTGCTCTTGTGTTGTTATGGTTGAAGCTGAAGTAGGACATTGCAATATATAATTTTATGTACTATACTTAGATCGGACCGAAGGCGGCACAGTTCTAGGTTTTCTAGGTCTAGAATTTCGAATCTGGTGGCATAAGGTATTCTGCAACGAGTAGAGGAGTGGAGAACTCTTCTTGTGAAATATTTCTGGACTTTCTCAACTGTATTAACATCAGATACGTAATGCTGGTTCCAGACTGATGAGCTGTATTCGAGTATTGGTCTAGCAAATGTTTTGTATGCTCTCGTTAGTAGTGTGATATTACCAGAGAAAAAGCTACGTAAGATTAGGTTAACAACTCTTAATGCCTTTTTGGCTATGTAGTTACAGTGGGCTCTGGCACTTAGATCATTAGAGATGAGAACTCCAAGATCCTTGACAGAGTTTGGATCATCAACAAGGTCTCGACTATTCAGCCTGTATTTTATTTTCTGATTTTTTTTGCCAATATGTAAGACAGGGCATTTATTTGTTGAGATTTGAAGTTGCCATTTGTTTGACCATTCTGATACATAGTCGAGGTCTTTTTGAAGGGTAGCAGTATTGTCTGTGGTGTTGAACAGCTTTACATCATCTGCGAAGAGGACGCAGTTGCTCTTGATATGATCACAGAGATCATTTATGTAGAGTATGAAGTTGGTCCTAGAACA
The DNA here is from genome assembly GCF_049901735.1 of Notechis scutatus. Taxonomy (NCBI): domain Eukaryota; kingdom Metazoa; phylum Chordata; class Lepidosauria; order Squamata; family Elapidae; genus Notechis; species Notechis scutatus. The sequence continues at coordinate 12,224,412 of NC_142021.1, read as the reverse complement.
TTGCCTTGGGGGACACCACTGTTGACAGGTACAGAATTTGATAGGACGCTTCCAATTTTGACCATTTGTCATCTGTTTGACAGGAATGCTTCTATCCAGTTATGCAGTTGTCCAGAGATACCATAAGATTTTAGTTTTAGGAGTAGTTTGTCGTGTTCCACTGAATCAAAGGCTTTACAGAAGTCTATGTAGATTGCGTCTATTGCTTTGCCCTGACCGGGTTGTGCAGTCCATATGTTTTTGCAGCGTAAGAGTTGCAGATTGCAGGATAGTTTTTTTTTTCTGAGAAACTCTGAACAAATCTTGCCCTTTCCTTCCTTCCCTGCCATTCAGACAGGCTGAATGTCAATCACAATTCTGATCGTTGCCCAGAGGAGGGGAGGTCAGTCCTCTTCCTGGAAGCTCCAGGCGCCTCCAGTGTCCCCAGGGATCTGGACCCAGTGGGGGTGGGGAGGGGCAGGTACAGGCCCTTCTGCTCTCCATGTTCCCTTCTCAAAGCCAGTAGCAGCTGGAGAAGAGGAATAAATGCTTCCAAAGCGGACAGAAGCCACTGGATGCACAAGGATTGCTGGCTGATGTGCCTCCTGTTTTCTTTTGAATAGAGATGGGGACCTGTGACCCTTTGTAACTTGCAGATTTCAACTCCTAGAATTCCTCAGGAATTATGGGAGTTGAAATCCACAAGTCATAAAGGGGCCTTAGCGCACCAGCACCCCCCACTTTACAGGTGTGTGTGTGTGTCTCAGTTTGTACCTCTTGGCTTCTCACAGGAACTTTTCCCACATCCCTTTACATCTGGAGATGGAAAACCAGGTGCGTATGGCTTTTTCCCTGGGGAGGGCAGATGTGCTGGCTGGCAACTGCAGGGGCTCCTCCTCACCTCCCTCTCCAAGTCCTTTGAGGGCTAAAATCTGGCGGGAGGAGGAGGATGCCAAGTCAGCTATTTCCTCCACCCACCTGCCCTTTTCCCTCCTAAGAAAGTATATTGACGGTAGCTGGGAAACAGCAATGGAAATACATGAGGTTACGAAGAGGCAACTGGACTTTCTGGTTGTTCTTTGAAGACATTTCGCTTCTCACTCAAAGAAGCTTCTTCACCTCTGAGTGGAAGGTGGGGAATGGAAGGATTTATACTTCTTGAGGAGAGCTGATCCTTTGCATCGTTTTAGCCAGTCGTTAAGGCCACCTGGAGGTTTGTCTGTCACCAGGGTGCAAATAGCTGAAGAAGCTTCTTGGATGAGAAGTGAAATGTTTGAAAAACCAGAAAGTCCAGTTGCCTCTTGAAAAAGCAGCTTTGGGACAACCAGGACCATGAACTGAGAATCTCAACAGACAATTAGGTTACAAAATACGGCATGGGAGAAGAAAGAGCCAAACGCATTATTGCTTGGGAAAGTGAGCGTGAAAAAAAAGTCTAGAATTGCCATTGATCGCAACCTGATCACGACCCGGAAGTAGAACAAATTTTCCCTCTACTTTCCATGAATTAACTTTGGCCGGTGATGAATATTGGGCTTCTGAAAAGAACTCAGGCAAATTAGAAAGGCTTCCGTGAAGGACAGCGATGATGAACAGACAACCAAGAAACGTGTCAAGAGGACAGATTGGGAGAATCAGGGTAAAGTTGGGGGTGAAGGACTCAGGGTGGGAATAGCCAGTTGAAGCCCATCCTCAACTGTGGAGACTCACTTGATGGCTACGTTCCCTCTCCCCCCTCCTTCCCTCTCTCTCTCTTTCTTTCTCTCCTCTCTCTCTCCCCTCTCTTTCCGTTTCTCTTTCCTCCCTCCCTCCCTCTCTGCAACCCAACCTATCTTGTAAGGACATTGTAGGAGCATTTGGAGGGGGGGGCTACTTATATCCCTCAAGCTGAAGAAAAGGTCCCCCGTGTCAGTCTGATGGGTAAAGGGCAAAAAAAGACCCCCAAGGAAAGATTCCTGAAGAGCAGATAGCAGCTGGAAAGAAGTCACAGCAGCCAGCAAAAGTCCCTGGACAGTCCCAGAGGGCAGGATTAACGGACTTAAGAGACCGGAAAGCAGATTGCGATATAAAAAGCCTTTAAAAAGGAGCACTTGGAAAGCTGGAGGCTCTCTTCATCTTTTCTCCGGGGTGCTGGAATTTGGAACCTGGTGGGCAAGGGATGGACTTGTTCTTGCGAAATCGTGTCCGAACCATTGCGACCTTCTGGACCACGTTCCCCCCAGGCCTCCCTGTCCTCTACCATCCCCTGGAGTCCATTTAAGATCACACCAACTGGTCCAGTGACTCCATCCATCCGGCTCCTTCTCTGCCATCCTCTTTTCCTCCTTTAGCGCTCCATCGTTCCCAGCATTACGGCTCTTTTCCAGTGAGTCCTTCTTCCTTCTCGTGAGGTGGCCAAAGTCTTTTGAGTTTCACCTTCAGGATCTGGCCTTCTAAAGAGCAGTCAGGGTTGATCTCCTCTGGGACTGACCGGCTCGATCGCCTTGCAGTCTCAGGGACTCATAGGAGTCTCTCCTCCAGCATCAGCGTTCAAAGGCCTCCATTCTTTGGCACTCAGCCTTAAGGGATGGACCAAGGGAGTTTAAATCAGGGGTGTCCAACCTTGGCAACTTTAAGACTTGTGGACTTCAACTCCCAGAATTCCTCAGCCAGCTTTGCTGGCTGAGGAATTCTGGGAGTTGAAGTCCACAAGTCTTAAAGTTGCCAAGGTTGGACACCCCTGATTTAAATGATCCCCAACAGGAGAACAATATGGCCGCATGCAATCATCGTTCTCTGCTGTGGTGGATCTCTTTGTTTATTATTAATAAAACCATTTTGTTCTCTATTGATGAAGCCCATCATGACTTGGGGTATTTTTATGGCTCGAGTTACGTAGCCTCTCCAAATGGAAGTCGGACCCCAGGACTGTCACGAACCCGAGACGGCCTGTTGGTGGCAGAGATGGACCTGAATCTTTGCAGACAAGTTAATGATGAGTGGAATTTCAAGGTAAGACTTTTCCCATCTCTCTAAGCTGTTCGGTATGAATGTCTGGCCAGGGAAATTGGATCTCCTCTAAACCCGAGGAGGGAAATGCTCCCTGTGAAGCACCAGAGATGCAGCCGAGGCTACACTTGGACTGAACGGTCATTATGGCTTTGAGCACTTTCTCTGGCCAAAACACCTCTGACCAGTCTCAGCTTCAGTGCATTATTGCATTATTGCATTAATGCATTAATGCCATCTTGCATTATTTCAGAAGAAACCCAGAACCTTCACATAGTGCAAAACATGTTTGGAGTCTTAGTGGACACCAGCTAAATATGAGTTAACAGTGTGCGGTGGCAGCCAAAAAAGCCAATGCAATCCCAAATTGCATCAACAGAGGGACTGAATCAAGATTAAGGGAGGTACTAATAGCACTCTATAAGACCTTAGTAAGACTGCACCTGGAGTACTGCATCCAGTTTTGGTCACCACACTATAAAAAAGATGTAGAGACTCTAGAAAGGGTGCAGAGAAGAGCAACCAAGATGATTAGGGGACTGCAGGCTAAAACATACGATGAACGGTTGCAGGAACTGGGCCTGGCTAGTCTAGGGAAGAGAAGGACCAGGGCTGACACGATAGCAGTCTTCCAGTATCCGAGGGGCTGCCACAGAGAGGAGGAAGGGGCCAAGCTGTTCTCCAAAGCACCTGACGGTAGGACACAAAACAACTGATGGAAACCGAAAAAGGAGATATTCAACCTGGAAATAAGGAGGAATTTTCTGACAGTGAGAGCAATCAACTGATGGAAGAGAAGTTGCTTTCAGACATTGTGGGAGCTTCATCACTGGAGGCTTCCAAGAGACTGGGCTGCCCTCCGTCAGAAATGGTGTAGGGTCTCCTGCTTGGGTGAGGGGTTGGACTAGATGACCTACAAGGTCCCTTCCAACTCTGTTAATCTAATTTAATGTAATCTAAATGTCTGGGAGGCTCCAAAGCCATAGCCCTCAGACTTATATACTGCTTCATAGTGCTTTACAGCCCTCTCTAAGCAGTTTACAGGGTCCTCATTTTACCAATCTCGGCAGGATGGAAGGCTGAGTCAACCTGAGTCAAGCTGATCAGAATCAAACTCCTGGCAGTGAAATGCAGAGTTAGCCTGCAGCAGTGCATTCTAACCACTGTGCCATCATGGCTCAAAGAATTACAACCAGGTCTTGCTGATCTGTATCTTATGCTAGCCTTTTTATTGTGACTGGAAAGAATTTGGAGGCCAGAGTCGTGGGGGAAAAGTTGGCAGGATACAACTCTTCCCCTATCAGCATCCTATATTGCAAGGATCTCGGGAGGATCGATTTTGTAGCACTTGGTCCTTTTTCAGATCTGCTTCATCGTCACGTCTATTTATGGGAGATTTTACAGACCAAACACATTGTTAGGATGACCTTTGCCCCCCCGCCCCCCCCCCCAGAATTTGGCTGCTGTGGATTACACCCCCACCTCCATCCCCCATAGGTGGCAATTGAGATCCCTGGTGCCGATGGAGCCTCTCCCAGAACGTTGCTGGTGGGAAAGCAAACACCTTCCTGGACTTCCTTCTTTAGAGCTAAGGGTCTCCTGTTCCTCTGGACAACCTGTTCTTATCTGGGTTATGTCCCCTCTACCCTTTGAGTGATTCTCCAGGGCATAAAACGGGAGACTGACCCTTCGGGAGGGTTGATATAAAGGTTTTCACACATTCAATGTTCCCATGACGGTGCTGTTGCTGTGGACAATGTGGCCCCGTTGAGAGCTATTGCAGAGTAGTTTTGGGGACCAGTGAGAGCTAATCACGAGACCCCCAGGAAGCATCTCAAGATGGATTTGTAACTGGCTGACAAATCATACTCAACGAGTAGTCGTTAACGGTACCGTGTCTACATGGAGGGAAGGACGCAGTGGGATACCACAAGGTTCTGTCGTAGGCACAGGGCTCTTCAGTATCTTCATAAATGATTTAGATGAGGGGATAGAAGGGGAATTCACCAAATTTGCGGATGAGAATACGCTGTCAGGAATAGCCAACACAAACCCAGAAGACAAGCTCAGGATCCTAAAGGATCTTGACAGATTTGAACAAGGGACCCTATCTGACAAAATGAAATTCAGTGTGGAGAAAAGCAAGGTTTTTACACCTGGGCGGGAAAAACCAAAGGTACAAGTACAGATTAGGCAAAACCTGACTCAAAAACAGTAACTGTGAGAGGGGCCTTGGGGTCTTCGGTGGATGATCAATGCAATCCTAAATTGCATTAGCAGAGGGATTCAATCAAGATCACGGGGGTCACTACGATCACGTGGAACCATTCGTTTTATGAAGCATTTGATTAAATTAATCCTGGAAAACTGGACCTCCTTTTCCGCCACTAATGTGAATATTTGTTAGCAGGGATTGCTTAAAAAAAAACAACGCAGCCCCCAAAGCGCCTTCAGGCCTAGGGGCTTTGCAGCAACAGCTGAAAATAGCAGTTTATTTCTCTCCCTTTTCCAGATGACTGGAAGGTACAAGATGTACGCTGAGGCACTTGCTGCCTTTGTCCAACCCAACTTCGTGCCCAACGTCATCCGAGAGTGACGTCTCTCAGTGGAGGAGGCTCTTCTCCGGATGTTCCCATCTTTACAGGAATGGCCTCTTCTTTCCAAACGGTCTCCTCTCTTATATTAAAAGCTCCCTTCTCAGATGCAAAAGGCGTGTTGTAAATGGGGCATGGACTCTCTCCCATTCGATGGAAATATTTGGTCCCATCCTGTCCTAAAAACAATGATAAAATGCCTTTGATGAAGGTGGGATGCACCCAAGTCAGAAAGGCAGCTATGATAAAGATCTGGTAGATGATGCCAAGGAGGGAGACCCTGAAGGGGGGAGGGATGGAACCCAGAAGACAGGAATCTGTTTCCACGCAGGATCTCCAGAGAGAAGGGCAGAAATTAATGCTTCATTGAGGCAACAAGCACAAAACACCGAGAACAGGATGGAGAGGATTACTAATGAAATAATATTTCATTGACACTCATCTGAATATGTGCGTTATTCAGGGGACTGGGGGGGCACGAATGAACCTCCAGGTGGTCTCAGCAACTCTCAGAGAGAGTACTAAACGCCCGGATGACTGCAAGGAATATAAATCCTTCCATCCTCCACCATTTGGTCAGAAGTGAGGAGGCTTCTTGGATGAGAAGTGAAACGACTTCCAAGGAAAAACAAAGTCCAATTGTCTTTTGAAAAAAAACAAAAACATGCCTTTGGGACATTTATGAAATGCATCTGTATCCCAACTCCCAGCAACACTGGGTCTTTTGCAAATTTCTTAAAACATTGAAAACAAAAAGGAGGTTGAGTGAAGATGGCAACATGCCAAAACCAGATCAGAGCCAGCACACATACACACACACCCAGCCCAAAGGGAGCTCCAGGCCAAAGCAGGGGTGGGATTCTACCGGTTCGCACCTATTAGGAGAACCGGTTGTGAGAAGAAATTACTGGCCTAATCCTGTAAGAAAGGCAGGAAGGAAACATTATGGTGTTGCTTACAGAAACTGCCTCTCCGTTAACCCTTATTACATTCTTGGCAGGACTAGACTTCCTGTCTCAGGAACTTCTCTGGAGTTTTTTTCCCCTCCTTTGCTGGTACTTTGCTTGTATGGAGTGACCATTCAAAGTTACAATGGCACTAAAAAAAGTGACTTATGACCATTTTTCACACTTACGACTGTTGCAGCATCCCCACAGTCACGAGAGGCCAGGCGAGGAGATGCGTGCCTCGATGTGATATTGAGTTGGCCACACCCAGCCAATAACATGGCCACCAAGCCATGTCCACTGAGTCACATGACCACCAAACCACACCCACCATCTAAGCCACATCCACAGAACCGGTTGTTACAAATTTTTGAATCCCACCCCTGGGCCAAAGGCCTCGCTTGGTCCAAGGAGGAAAGAAAAATATGGCAGACAACGGGGTGAACCAAACGAGGCTGGTGGCCCACAGCCCAGCACAACTCCCCCAGGGAATTGCACAGGCCAAGGTGAGGCTCTTGGTCCAGAACGCAGAGACAGGACCGTCCCAACCACGAGAGGGTCAGTGGGCTGTGTTCGTGGAAAGGCAGGATGGTTGGGGGTGGGTAGGCTTCCATTTGGCTTCCTGCATGGAGAAGCAGGTTGACCCCCACCCCACCCTGGCCCGGCCCATGTCTCCCTGCCCTCTTCCAAGCCCAGCCTTCCGCAATGGTTCCTAGCTGCTGGGCTCTGCTGTTCCCTTACTCCCACCTCAAGAACCAGCCTGGCAGCTGCCCTCTGGGGACCCCTCACCTGCCTTGGAAGGAGGGATAAGCAAGAGGCAAAGACCCTCCCTTGCACTCCCAAGGTGGGCAGGTAATCGGGCACGGGGGATACCTATTGGCCAGGCTTTACCTGGTGGCTTTGGGTGCCTCCTTTTTCCAGGTTGTTTGTGTCCCCCTTGAGCACTCGCTGCTCATCAGGAGTCCTTCTAGGTGCTGTTTGTGCTCCGGCCCCATCTACGAGCCCCCAAGGCCCCTTTTGCTGCACTGCGGACGGGCCGAGCGCTCGGTGGCAGCTGCTTCATAGCGGCCAGCCATTCGCCCTATTTGGGGGGATGAATCTCTCCTGGTTTTCCCTAAAGGATCAAACTGCATCTCCTTGAAAGACCGATTTTCCTTCTACGCTCCAGGAAGCGGCCAAGCATTAGCCTAGAAAAGAGCACCACAAAGACCTGAAAAAAAAACAAAAACCAGCAAATGTTTCCTTATTTAGCCACCTCGCCCATCCCCTCTTAAAAGAAAGAGAAATCGAAGCGCGTTCAAGAAAGCAGGCTTTATATCGAGTGATTTACAAACATACTTTTGTCTATAAAACTTATTTTGCAGGTTTTTTTTTCCCTTTAACTGTCACGTGGTCGTGAAGTTTGCATAACATTTACTTGTCCGGAGCACCCAAATGAAGAGGAAGCGTGCAGGGCCCAGGCAGGCCTTGTTCTGACTTCCCCAATGCCTCTGGCCCCCTTCCCAAGAGGGGCACACACACACCCCCCGCAGTCCCTTCTCTTCCACCAGCAGCTCAGCCAGGAGCAGCTCTGCCCTCTCAGCCGGGAAGGCAGAGCCTCCGCAGGTTCGGCACCAAGATTGGGGAGCCTCCCCCACCGACCTCTCGGGTGGCTGGCACATCATCCCGTGTCTGGAGGATGCCAGGCCGGCTGGCCGGCCAACCTCAGCCCTGTGAAGATGGACCCCTTGCAACCAAGCGATCCTCCCAGCGGGTGGAGCTGCATCCTCACCCGTGTTAAGAAGGAGTTGGCTTAGGAAAAGCGGCTGCTCTGCTTCCGCTCGGCTTCGTTCAGAGGGACGAAGCAGCTCCCTTAAAGCTGGAGAACCAGGCAGCCATGTTCAGCCTTTACTACTTAGGAACAAAACCAATGCGACGAGCGGGCAAGACGGAAATAATAGCACTGAAGCAATACTAAAGGTTTTGACGGCTGGACTCCTCCCTCCCTGCGCAGGAGTCTTGAAAGCGGCCAAGGTTGGAGACCCCCGGTCTGGATGGAAGCAACAATGCCCCCCCCCCATCTGATAACCTGTCCCTTGTCTTGCCCCGCTTCCATCGGCTCCTCCCCCGACTCTCTTTCTTTGGGCTAGAAGCGTCGCTCGGATAACCGAAGACGCTCCCCGTTCCTCTTCTTCTGCCATGAATAGGCACTTGCAAGGATCTGACCACAGAAGAGACATACAGCACAGAGTCATTTCAAGCCACACACCCAGCTGAGAGCAGAGACCAATGCGGTGTGTTGAGGTAGAAACCTGGGCCTCCCAGAGGGGCACGCAGCTCTTCCCCGCCCAGCAGGCGATGCCAAGGAGCCGGATTTCCAGCCCGAGGCAAGTGCCCTGCCCGGCAGTTAGGAGCCCCCCCCCTTGCCCTTCTGAACGCATTTTGGCCCTTCGTGGGGCCGAAACGGATCACACTGGGAGGGCCACTTTAACACTGGCAGGGCAAGCTCGGGGTCCAGAGTGGCCATTCCCTGGGCAGCTAATTGGGGGCAAAGGGCGGGACGCAGGCCCACAGCTTCGCTCAGGGGGCAGGAGTTAAGGCCGGCTCAAAGTGCGGCCCCTTCGGGTCGATGGTGCTCAGTCTTCTCCTGGCTGCGTTGGGAGGAAGAGGCTGGCTGCACCCGGCAAGGCTGGCTTCTGGGCAAAGGTGAGCCTCGGGTGAGCCCCAGGAGGCAAACGCTGATGAACCAGGACGGCTGAACTAGCACGGGGACGCAGCTGCGGTCTCTGAAATGCCTTTTTAAAGGCGGAATTAAGCAGAATCCATGGTAGCAGCCTCCCACAAGCAATCGAATCACCAATTCAATGGACGTTATTCAGAACGATCGATTTGACAAAAAATGCCGATTCACCCAATCCAAAAACCTGAAAGAAAGGATTTCAGTCCTCTGAGAAAACCTTTTCCAAAAAGACGCCCGACTTCTGCCAACACGGCTCAACTTCCGTCTCACCTGAAAAAGACCCCCCGAAGGTGGGCGCATGATGAGGCTTCAGGAGGAGTCACTGGCTGCGGTGACTGGAGGGGGTTGGTGTTGCTTCTGGCCATGTCCCCCTTTGAACTCTGCTTGGTTAGACTTTGTTGATGCCTCTCTTTCCTTTCTGCCTCCTCCTTCTGTGGCTTAATTGATTGGCTTGATTTTTATCAGCAGATTAAGAAAAACTGGGTGAAGGATAGCTAGGAAGGAGCAGCTGCTCTTCGGGGCCCACTGAGCTTCATTCCTGCACCTCAAAGCTTCAGGGGTGCAAAAGTAAAGTACGGATTCGCTTCTTCCTAGGGCAGCCGCAGCAGCAGCCTGGCTGTGAAGCGGGTGAAAGCCCGGCCAGAGCAGATCAAGAGAGCCGAACTGACGGCTCAGAGGGAGGGAGGGAGGGCAGGAGGGAGGGATGGAGGCTATGGGCTGGATCTGATGGCAGCATCAGGAGAGAGCGCGGTCGTCGTGTTTCAGAGTCCAGTCTTCTTTAGGGAGGGGGGCTGGCCAGGTTTTAGCCTGGGGTCAGAACTGGGACACCCCACCCTACCCCCCAGGAAAATCACCTGGGGTCCCCAGACAGACCCCAGCTGGAAAACGCACTTTGTTATTCATGGGGACTGCAAGGGACATTCTGCTTTAAGGTGGCATAAAATACATTCTCCCCCCTCGAGCCCAACGCCTCCGTTGCTTCCAACCCGGTGTAGTCCGGGAGTGGAGGCCTCTGAGTCCTGAGATGGCTGCCGCAATGGCGGTGATTGGGAGCCCCAGCCGGAGGGTCAGCTGTTTTGGTAGATGAACAGGATGTCCTGGTCTGTGCCGTAACTGGTCCTGGCTTCCTCAAAGTTATGGATGCTGGTGCTGCACGTTCCTGTGGGGTGGACCCAGAGTCAGACATGGGCAGCTGTCCAGGACTCCACAGCCCAAGCCTCCCTCCTGCCACCACCGTGGCTCAGCCCCCTGGCGGAGGGAATCGCCTGACCGCACCACACCGCCCAAGAAACCAGGGGCCCAGAGGGCTGCGGGGGGACCAAGGGGGGCTGCAGGCCAACGCCTGGGCAAGGGCGCGGTTACTCACGGTCTGCATAGGCAGGGTTGTTGTAATAAATGCACTCCAAAGCTCTGTTGTAGCCACACAGGACGATGAAGTGGCCCTGGTAGTCGGGGCTGCGGCAGAAGCACTTCTGGCCAATGGGCAGGAAGCAGCAATACTTGACCGAGCTGGAGCAGAGGTCGCACAGCAGCAAGACGGCATTGACCAGCACGATGGCGATGTGGCCCTGCGAGAGATGTTCCTGGATGTCCCCGATGGTCACCGTGCTGCCGGAGAAGGGATTCGGAGTAACTTTACTGGCACTTTGAATGTGCGCTAATCGCCATACGTTAAAATGGAATGTTGCTGCATAGACCCCTTCAAAGGGCCTCCCCCTCCAACGTACCCTACGTAAACCCGTCTAAATAAATAAATAAATGTTCATACCCACGTATATTATATGACACAGAGAAACAACACAGTCTAGTTCGGATGCATCCACGCGCATGGCGAGAGAAACGAACCTGGCGAGTTTACCAGGCGGATGGCCTAGGGAACAAAGCTGTTCCAGAATCTGGAAGTCCTGCTAGAAACACTTCGAAACCTCCCCCCCCCCAGGGGAGCAACAGAAACGGAGACCCTGGGAATGGGTTTGTGGGGTCTCTAACAATGCTTCAAGCTCTAAGCACGTAACACTTATAAGCAGTCAGTATCCTGACTAATGGGAAGTAAGCGTTCTATAACCTTCTCTGCTGTCCTCACCACTCTCCGTAGGGGCTTTCTATCTGAGGCACTGCTGCCACGAAACCAAACAGGGATACAGTTTGTTAAAACGCTCTCAAGTGTGCCTCTGTAAAAAGTGGCCAGGACAGGAGGAGAAAGAGGTGCTCTCCTCATTCAACGCAGGAAATGCAGGCTTGACTAAGGGTGACGTGCGGAGAGAACAGTTCAGACTGTTACTTATCTGCACCCCCAGATACTTAATACCGTTGTCCACCTCTACAGCGGCATCCTTGCTGCTGAGTGGAGTATGACCATGCCGGCTATTTCTAAAATCTACAGAGATCTCCTTTGTTTTATTAGCATTTAGAACCGGGTTACTTTTATTGCACCAGTCCACCAGAGCCTCCGCCTCTTCCCTATAAGCATCTTCACCACTGCCGTGTCGCCTGCATATTTCACAATGTGATTTGTAGCAGATTTGGCACAGCAGTTGCGGGTCGTCAAGGTGAACAATAGCGGACTCAAGACACGGACCTGTGGGGAAAGAGGCTGGAAACTCTGCTTCCAACTCACACAAACTGGGGCCTACATACATAAGTTTCTTGTATCTACAGACCGACGTAACGTTTTTCTGCCGCTTTTTCTCCTGAAAGTTAAAAGGGAGGAGGAGCATTTCCTGGCCCTCAAAAGTTACGGGCTCAGGGGTCTCCCATCGTTGTTTCTCGCAGGGGTGGGGGTCCTGAGGGATCCCCTACTCACACCCCCCACTGACGCCTGCAAGAGAGATGGCAGCTCAGCCGTGACTTGACAAGTGTCAGATGTGCACATCCCTCACGGCACATCCTGCGCTCCACAATACTTCAGAGGTGTCTGCATTTTGAACAGTTACTTACACACACTCCCTCTTTTGCTAGCAACTGTTTACATTTTTTTAAAAAAAGCAAGATGAAAGTATACAATAATTTAATGCAATACGTCTACCATTGTGAACGGAAGCAGAGCACGCCTCCCACCCCCAGATTCCATTAAGCACAAGGTGGATTTTTCATTTGCACCCGAAGCCGTTTCTGGTCCTGCTCTACTCAGCTAGAATCCTGCCCCACTTCAGGGTGCACAGCCTGCTACTCTCTCCTGTGTGTGAACGCGGAGACCCATAAGGCATAAGAACAGGGGGCTTACCTGCAACTGTGGTTCTTTGAGTGGCCATCTGCCATCCCCTTGCCAAGAAAGTTCTGCGAGTAAAAGACCACTGTGTTAGTGCACAAGCCCGAGATAAAAGGGAGGGAACTTCCTCGGACAGAGGCAGCTGTTCCACGGCAGCTCCCTGCCCAAAGGCCGAGTTAGGCCCCGACGGAGCTTTCCAACGTCAGCAACGCAGGCTGGAAGCCCCTCCAGGGGAATCCGCAGATGACCACTTAAAGAACCATCAGGATCTTCCCTGCATGAAACGTGTGCACCCCATCCTGGCCATGCCTGCGGCTGCCGTCCTCAAGACGGAGGGACAGTCGCCAATGAAGCGGAATAACCACTCAGTCAGGCAACCGTCACTCAGTTCCCATATTTGGGGTAGAATCCCAACAGCAACCGGAGACAACCCTGCCTCTCTTGAGAAGATATTCCCCTTTGAAAGGAAGCCACCCCACAAACTCCTTCCTGCTTCTAGTCAGAAAAACAGACCTACCACCACCATCAAAATAAGCCAATCCCAAAATGCCTGGCAGGTGCCTAGGGGTGCACACCCTTGGATGTTTTATTTCAAACTACTGCATACCGTGCTCCAGAAATTCTGCCAAACTGTTACGCTAAATGTAACATTTGGGAAGAAAACAAAACCTGAAATGTTTTGGTGAGTTTCCACATTTAGAAGAAAGTCAGTTTGGTCTAGTGGTGAAGGCACCAGGCAAGAAAGCAGGAGGCCAGGAGTGCAAGTCCTGCGTCAGCCAGGAAAAGTGGGTTTGGGTCAGTCCCTCTTTTGGCCCAACCCACCTCACAGGCTTGTCATGGGGAAAGTAAGAGGAGGAAGTGGCAGAAATGGCATAGTCTCTTGCTTGAGCAAGTGGGGGGTGGGGTGTTGGACTAGATGACCTTCCGACTCTGTTATTCTATAAACACTGCCACCTTCTTTGTAAAAGTAATGAAGGCAGGATAGAATTAAATAAAAATAAAAGCAGAAACCAGAGGGTTTTTGTAGGGAAAAAACAGGCAGGTGTGGTCCAACCCCGAGTAGTTCCCAGGGTGGAATAACCACCTGCTTTCTTTCTGTCCTCCAATCCCCCCAGCACTTTCCTCTCTTCCCTTGAGCCACCGTCCCAACAGCAGCTCATCTGTGGTCTGCATGACCCTTCCTCAAGTCCCTGCCCCTGACAGCCTCCCTGCTGCTCTTACCGCCTCCCCCCCCCAAAACCAAAGAGCCTCCTTCCAGCCTGGGCCTGCACCAAAACATCTTCACGTCTCTATTTGAGCTCGTTACTTGAAACCACCTGCTCTGTCTATAGGTGGATTTGTGCATGGAACCTTTTGCCTTTAAGTGGGCTCTCCATCCTTCCCTTCCTGTTCTCAAGGAGAGGGGCTGGGGACCAAATCGACCGTCACTCCTTCTCCAACTCTTCCCTTCCAAGTGAACCACCCCGCTAGGCCTTGGGGTGTCCCTTAGGGACGCCCATTCCAACCCAGTGCAGGGGATCCACAACTTGTGAGAAATGAAGGTGCGGGAAGAATCGCAAGCGGCAGGGAGAGCAGTCCAGCCGAAGCTGATCATCTTTCGCTAACGGGAACCCCTGGTCCAGGCAGAAGCAGATCAGGAATGCCATCCTTTATGACGCCCAGCGCTTTTAATGGGAGGAGAAAAGCAGCCTCAATCACGCCGCACCCTTTGGCTCAGCGCACCCCATTCATGTCAGGCAGATTTATTTCCCAGCGGAAGATTTCAATCCCTGCATCCAAAGGACCGTCAGTTCTCATGACTACACCCTAAAAAATCACAGGAAAGTGATGCAGGCTTGTTTGGGTTATAACAGACCCCCGTGGATAAACAGCTGGGGGGCTGTGCTTAAACCGCTGTGTGTTAGAAGAAGGAAGGAAAATCATCCGCAAAGAGCTCACCGTTTTTCCACCAGCACCTTGCAGGCTTTTGCTTGGGCAAATAGTTGGTTTACACGGTTCTCCTCTGTGTCAAAGTGTTTTCTATAAAAAGACTAAAGACAAGGAGCCATGTCAGGTGACAAACCCTTAAGAGTGTGTGTCCTTCTAGAGCCGCCTTTGTGTCTGTCTGGAGCAGCAGCGCCCAAACAAGCTACCTGGTTTTTGTAGCCCTTGTCCACGCCCAGCGTCTGGGTGCAGAACAGGTGCTTCACCCCAAAGTGACGCATCAGGTACGCCAAGTCAATTGTCCAGATACTTTTGGTCAGCTGGAGGTCCCGGACTGCTCTCTGGAAGTCTTCGTCGTTCAGCAGGTCCAGGTACCTGAGGCCAGGTCAGATTATTATTATTATTATTATTATTATTATTATTATTATTATTATTATTATTATTTGGGGGGGGAGATCAGGGTGGGCATCAGAGGCAAAAGGAGGAGACAGAAAGGGGGAAAAAAGGCAGTTTGCAGTCAAAATAGCCGTTTCCTTCTGGGGACCAGGATTGGGCAGCCAAAGCAGAGCCCCCCCTTCCCCCCTCCCTCATCTTCAGCTCAGGCAGAAGCTCAACAGACAAAGGTCAAGAGCTGGGCCTGGGCAGAGCGGGGTCCACGCGTAATAAAGCCCCCGGCCTCCCTCTCGGGCACAGGGCCCACCGGGCTTCGCTCTCGCTTGGAGTCCCAGCCGCGACGGAGACCAGCAGCTCGGCCTTCCACAGGCTGCCCACTCGCCTCGCCGGCTCTCGTCTCAGCAGCCTCCTCTTCCGCGTCTGCCAGGCTTCGTCTCTGCGGGTCGGGGCTCCGCGGAGGGGAAGACAGGACACCCCCCCAGCCCCGGCTTGAGGGGCGAGGACTGCGAGTCCCAGCATGCCCCGGGCAGCTGGCGGGAGGGGGGGCGCAGGGCCTGGCGGGAGGGGCATGCCGGGAGTTGCAGTCCCGTGGGAAGACTCACCGCAGCGCCATCCTGGAGCAGGCCAGCCCGCAGTCCCAGTGGTAGAGCTGCTGCAGCGCCGGCACCTTCAGCTGCACCGCGTCCCCGGCGCCCTCGGCCGCCGCGTCGGCAAGGGCGGGCAAGGGCAGGGGGCCACGGAGCTCGGCCGCTTCTCTCCCGGCCGCGCAAGAGGAGGCCCCCAGCCCGGAACACCCACCTGAGGGCGGCGCGGCGGCCTCCTCGGCCGGGCTCTTCATGGCGCTGGCGGGGCCGAGCCCGGGCGGGGCGTCGCCGCGCGCGCGCTCGGGGCAGGCCGAGAGCGCCGCTCCTCTCCCGCGGAGAGCGGCGCGCCATAGAGGCGGCGGGGCAGAGCGTCGCGCGCGCGCGCGGCAGGCCGGGAGCGCTGTTTCTCTCCCGCGGAGAGCGGCGCGCCATAGAGGCGGCGGGGCAGAGCGTCGCGCGCGCGGGGTGGCAGGCCGGGAGCGCCCTTTCTCTCCCGCGCAGAGGGGCGCGCCATAGAGGCGGCGGGGCAGAGCGTCGCGCGCGCGCGGCAGGCCGGGAGCGCCGTTTCTCTCCCGCGCAGAGGGCGCGCCATAGAGGCGGCGGGGCAGAGCGTCGCGCGCGCGCGGGCAGGCCGGGAGCTCCTCTTCTTCCTCCTCCTCCTCCTTCCTCGGGCCGCCATGTCCATCGGGGTGCCGATCAAGGTGCTGCACGAGGCCGAGGGGCACATCGTCACCTGCGAGACCAACACGGGCGAGGTCTACCGCGGGAAGCTCATCGAGGCCGAGGACAACATGAACTGCCAGGCAGGGCGGCGGGCCGAGGTCGCGGGCGGGCGGGCGGGCCGGGGCGTCTCGGGGCCGGGGCTAACCGCCGCCTCCTCCCTGCCTCCCCTCAGATGTCCAACATCACCGTGACCTACCGCGACGGGCGCGTGGCGCAGCTGGAGCAGGTCTACATCCGCGGCAGCAAGATCCGCTTCCTGATCCTGCCCGACATGCTGAAGAACGCGCCGATGCTGAAGAGCATGAAGAACAAGAACCAGGGCTCGGGCGCCGGGCGCGGCAAGGCCGCCATCCTCAAGGCCCAGGGTGAGCCTCCGAACCGGGCGGGGCGCGCGCGGGAGGGTGCCCGGCTAGCCCCGTGGTTCGGAGCCGCTCGAGGCGGGGTGGGGGGCGGCTGGGGCGAGCCTTGCGGGGCGCAAGCGGACCGGCCAGATGCTCTCCCCGGTGCCCTGCTGCAGCTCTTCCCAAGGAGCCTCTCTGTTCTTTGGGTGGGCGGGGGAGTTTTCTCCGTTTCCCACAAATGACACCGAACCCCTAGAACCTCAGCGGCGAATTCTGCGCCTGGCCCTCATGGAGTTTGGGCCGGGGGTTAAACACAGCCTGGCATCAGTTTATAAACTGCCCCCAAATCACATCTCAGGTGGTTCAAAGCCACCCCCGTCATGACCTCCCTGCCGCCCCTCTGTTGCTCTAGGAGGGGCTGGGACCCCCCAGGAGAAGGAGACCTGCTTTGAGGGAAGGGGGCAGATTTTGAGCCCTGCCCCGCCTAGAGGACACAAGGTGGGGGGGCAGAGGGTTCCCACCTTTGGCCTCTTGGACCAGTTTTTGCATCCTCTGCCTCCCTTCCCCTCCTCCTTCCTTAAGGTTAAGGGCTGCAAACTGGAACTCCAGAAGTGGAGAGGTTCCAGCAACGGTGGAGTGTAGTAGGACCAACAGAAGGAGATTTGTGTTGCCTATTGTGGAGTCCACAGGTGGCTTTTGTTTTTATTGGCTTTAAAATGTCACAAGCAACTAGTTGCTACCTGTAGCATGGCTGGATGTCTTTGTGTTTGTCCTTTGAGTTTTGTATTCTGTTTTCTTTAGTGGCTGCAAGAGGAAGGGGACGAGGAATGGGACGTGGCAACATTTTCCAGAAGCGGCGGTAACTTGGGATCAAACCCTGCTTTGCTGAAGACAAAAGTGTGCTGTTTGTATTTGTGTGTACTTTAATAAATATGTTTCTTACAAAATAGGAAGAGAGCATCTGCTGTGCATTGTTGACTTAACCGTGTATAATGATCACCTTAATTGCCAGTTCCCATACTGCTTGTAGTAGCTATGGTACACGACTCAGGAGCTGTTTTTTAAAAACCAAAACCAGTCACCTGCCTTTTGGGTGATATTAACAGGACAATCTTTGAGGGTAGCTTTCCTATATGAAGTTTAATAAACCATTTGTTAGCAGTGGTTTTTAATAAACCATTTGTTAGCATTAAAAGAATGGCCATGAGCTTAAAAATGTCCTGTTTGATTTTTAAAATAATTTATTATATTTTCAATTAATCAGTAAACCCACATCTCTGGGTAATGCATAAAATAAAAACAGGTCCATAGAATCTAAATCATGGTAAAGTATTAGTGCGTACTTAAATGTTTTAAGTTTTGATTTTTTTTTCTCTCAATCTTTGCAAAATGCAGAATAAAGCTTTAAAAAGTTTATCTAGCAAGTACTTTGTGTTGACTCATATGCTTGTAAAATTTTAATTATCTCTGAGCATGCAATGGTAGATTGGAGAGATTAGTAGAGGATGAAGTGCTTGGTTTGGTCTCAGAGGTTATAAAAACCAGAACTGGGAATATCATTGCAAGAGAGTGTCCTATTGTATATTGAGAACAGAAAGTTTGCCTCCCTCTGACTTGCCTGCTCAAACCATTTGGCCCTATTTCCTCTGCTGCCTGCGGGTCTCTCAACCAGAGACCCTCTTAACTGGGAAGCTGCAAGTCTTACAAGCAGAACCTCTTGGCTTTGGTTAGAACAGAGAATTTTGGAAGGGAGGTCTTCTAGTCCAGCTCCCTATTCAGGCAGGAAGCCCTATTCCATTTCAGACAAATGGTTATCCAGTCTCTTCTTAAATTACTATCAGAGACTTCTAATAAGTGAGCCGACTTTCAGGTGGTCAAAAATAGCTGCCCAAGGCTTAGAGGACTGTATTTTTAGGGAGAAGGGTGCAGAATTCATTTGCATCTGAGTTCCCAAAAGGGGCTTTTGTGGAAAGAAAGCCAAAGACGTGTATAAGTGGGCCACACTTTGAAACTAAACCACCCAGGAGCAGGCTGGGTGCTTCAAATCATCCCATGGCCCAAGTTCTCTTAGGGAGTTCTTTGTTGTCTTAAAAGATTCTTCGGAGTCTCCCGTTTTCTCTCCTAGTCTGAGCCACAGATGTTAAACCCTAATCGAGCGATGCATTCTGCCAACCCACTCGTGTCTTCACTGGCCATTCTGCTGTGGCTTAGATGTCATCACTGTAGTTTGTATCCCCCAAATTGATTGGAGGGGTTTTTTTTTCTATTATTATTATTAAATGGAGGAGAGCCGATTTTCCCTTTCTCCGTGAAGGAACCCCACGTCAGGCCTGGTCTTCCTTGCAAGGGAGGTTAAACCCAAGCCTCCTTGTCCTGGATGGATGAGAAGAGCACCAAGGCACAATGGAAAATGTCCACAATCTTCCTTTTCAGAGAAATGGTAGCAAAGGGAGGGAAACGCCCCTTTACAAAGAAACAGGTTGGGAGCCTCTGAAGAGGAGTTTTTAGAGAGGCTTCTGCAACTCTGCCCCACGATTGCTGAGCCAAGCGCTGAGCCGTGTCATCGTCCGCTCTCCAGGGCAGCCCTTGACTATCTCAGACCACACACCATGAGGCTTTCCCGCTGAACTGGGCTTGCCCAGGTCACGGTCTCCTCCAGGGCATATAAGGCAGGGCTACCCTCCCAGACAGACTGAGAGCAGAAAGCACAGAGGCGTTTGAATGCAGACGGCCACGAAGCATCCCGAAGAGCCTAAACACCCGGGGGTGGGGGTGGGGGAGGGAGGCTCAAGCAGGCCCCCCCAGACACACCTGCGCAACCCACATCCGGCTCCCCTGGAGTTCCTGCAGTGCCACCGGTCACATGTCGGCTGCAGACACTGGCATGCCTCGCATTCCGCCACCCTTTGTTCAGAGAGGAGGAGGGGGGAGGAGGCGAGCTGTGCCATCCCGGTGCCGTCTCGGCCCCCATTCAGTCTTTCCGCGCCGTTCTCACACGGCTCTCTGGACTTGTGGGCCCAGCACAGCCGGGAAAGGTCAGGCCCAGGATTTGCTTGCTCCATGCGCCTCCCCACAACAGCCCACCTCCTGCATCTCCAGATGGCCTCCTTTTGCAACATCACGGTAAGTGCCTGGCCTGATTTGGTGCCTGTGAGAAAGCCCGACTAGGAGGAAGAGGACGGGGCCAGGGGAGCAAGTCAGAAAGGTTAGGAAAAAGGCCCAAGGAAGTGGGCAGGTGAGGAGGCCTGGAGCGGCATCTCTTCCATCAGAGCTTCCACTGTGGTGGCTTCGGTCTCCCAGAGGACATCTCCACGTCCGGTCACCTTTCACACGACTGCTGGTAGAAGCGGTGCTTGGCTAGTGGCGGGGTCCCCTCTTCCCCTTGCAAATCCTCCTCCTCCTCGTCCAGCAGGCTGGTCTCAGGCCCGCTGGATGCCTCAGAAGTGCAGTCCAAGGACTCGTAAATGGTGGGCAGCGTGGTTTGCCGGCTGAGCCGCTTCCGCAGGCCAACGAGCAGAGGCTGCGGCATGGAGGAGACGTCCATGTTGTTGCCCAGATCGATCCAGGCCAAGGAGGGGAACTTGGCCATGTCCTTCATGGTGTCGGTGAGGTCCTTCACAGCGGCTCGGGTCAAGTGGTTCCCGTTAAGGGAGAGATGGGTGAGGCTGGGCAGCGACTGCAGGAAAGGCACCAGGAAGCGCATCTCCTCATCCCTCAGGCCGGTGAAGCTCAGGTCGATGGTGAGAAGGTGGTCCCCGCTGCCCTGCAGGTAGCTGGCCAGGTGCTGGATGTCGCGTGTGGAGAGGGGGACCCCAGAGAGATGGATGGCTTCTTGGCTGAGCTGCTTCTTCAGGCTAAAGGAGAAGAAGGAAAGGAGAAGCAAGTGGCTTCAGGAGGAAGGGCTGTCCAGAGTCTGGACAGTACAAAATGGGCCCCATCACACAAAGGCTGCACCTGGCCTGCTTGGTTGGCTTTGGGGTGCAAGTGACCCAAGGCAGCGTTTGCATGGTGGCATTGCCATCAGCCGGTCTAGTCTGGCATCGCCGTGGTTTGCCGCAGGGCTATGGCTTGAGCTGGCTATTTTGGCCAAACCATCTTCTCCATGCTCATCGGTCAAGGAGTTTGAGTAACTTTTGTGCGGAGGTCCTCCAGCCCAAGATTGGGGCAGGGGAGGGGATTGCGGCATTAGACCCAAAATACGTGTTTGAACTCTTCCACCCACTGGATCCCGTTTCCCGTCCTCCTGCCTTGCGGGGGGGGGGAGCTTGTGCTGCAGTTGTTGTGTTCTGGGTGGGATTGGCCCTGGGGAAGGGGCTTGCCCTGGCCGGAAGAGGGGCAGAACGACAAGGGGAGGGGCGGCTTTGGCTGAGCTGTGGTCCTTGCAAGCAATGGTTTAAGTCAATTCTGGTTTTTTTCAGTAACCACGATTCTTGAAATGGGAAGAGTTCAAAGCCAGTGCCTGCATGAATGCTTGCTTGCAAGGAACACTAGAGAAACCAGCCGGCTTCGCACAATTTGTGGTTCAGTGTGTTGCAGGTGGAAATCCAGGCCACTGAGTAACCTAGTCTATTATCGCATGAGGTCCTATTATGATAGGTTTGGAATGTTTTGTTTGGTTCCTTTGGATTTCCTCCGTTGTGGGAACTGGGCGCCTGTCCTTCCGCCCTCTAAAACCGGAGTCCTCCTGGCTCCTGCAACCCCCAACCAAGGATTTCCGAGGCCCACCATGCCTGCTCACCTGCTGTGGGATTTGTGATGGGGCAGCCCAGACCGATGCCATTTGGAGTGGGGCGTCAAGTGGTAGATCAGCTGCCGGCAGATCCGGTCGGAGGATTTCCACGGATCGTATTCCTGAAAGCAGGGAAGAGGCAGCCCCCTCAGTTGCCAGAGCTGACAGCCCCAGATGTGTGTCCTTTCCAAGTCCCCATGCCTGAGCTCTGCCATTGAGGGCTCTCTGGGCCCTGGGAGATGCCCTTAGCCTGCAAGGTCAGCCCCCAGCCAGCTGCTCTGCCTTTCCAAAGGCCAGGAATCAAAGGACTCTTGCAAGGGGGGGGGGGTGTTCGATCATCCCTTGCTGGGCCCCTGTGAGATCAGAGACCTTTGCCAGGAGGGGACCTGGAAGGGGCCAAGATGCGGAGCTGCTTCCCCGCCTCTCCACCAGCAATCGGCAGCCCCCCCACCCCCCAGGCAGCATCAGGACATGTCTCTGCAGCCCCTGCATCCTGCCTGGCCCTTTGGCACAGGAAGGGGGCCATCAACACAGTGTGTGTGTGCGTGTCAGGGAAGGGAAGGGCGGGGCAAAGGACAGAAATCAGCTGGGTCTCCTGCTAGTCCAGAGGGGGATCCGCCCAGCCCCTGGCACAGCTGGCAGAAGCAGATCCCACCGGACAAACTGGCTCAGGAGAGCCATGAGCAAAGGGGGCCACCCATGGAGGATGGAGCCTCCCTCTTCCATTCCTAAATAGCAGCTGGGAAGGACAAAGCAGATCCCCAAAGACTTTCTACTGGTTCCCACTCCCCCCACAATGCAACCTGGGATGTCTCCCTGATGTTTTGAAGCGTAGACTCCAAAAGCCAAACTCTGGGATAAGGGGGGGGGAGAGGGGGGGCTCTGGGCTGCCTCCCTCTCCCTTCCTTTTTTCTCTTTGTGCCCAGAGGAGGAGGCGGGGGAGGGGGGAGGAGGAGAGAATCAGGGTCTTTGCTGAAAAGCAACGCGTGGCTGAAAATGCAGACAGGCCAGCCACATCAGCTCTGGTCTTGGTCAGCAATGAGCCCTGCACTTCTGGTTGTGCGTAAGAAATAAATTCCTGTAGAAGACCCCACAGCACTCCTTTTTCCGTGTGGGATCTCCCTAGCTATCCAAGAATTCCCGGCTTTCAGGAGGCCTTGATTCTACTGGATGATTTTTGTTCTCCCACCTGGGCTCTGCTCAGAAATCCAGCGGTCTCAAGCCAAATTTGGGAGTCGCCAACCAGAATAGAACTTTTGTACCTCTTCAAAGAAGAGCAGAAGAATCTGAGTATGTTTAAATCTAAAACATGCAGCAAGTGTCTCTACTGGAGGCCGGCCTAAAAAACTCTCCTTTCCATCTGCCAACCTGTCCTGCCTCTGTCCCTCTGTCAGCCAATGCAGGAACACCCACGAGCAGGGATAGAAAAGCCATAGCCCAACGTCCTAGTTCTCCGCCAGCATTTTCCAGCCCAGCACACCAGCCCCCCACCAGTATTTATAGAGAGACGGCAGCTCCGATCACACACTGCTTGCACTGGCACGAAGCCGAAAGCACCAGCCTGAGGATGGCGAGTGAGACCTTGCCGAAACGTCGCCAAGATACTCTTAAGATTGAGATACTCTTAATCTTACACGGGAAAAGACCCAAACACACCTAGACCTACATACCTGTAAGTACCAAAACTTAAGAAAATTATATATATATATATATATATATATATATATATATATATATATATATATATATATACACACACACATACATACACATACATACATACATACATACATACACATACATACATACATATATGGATCTTTGGTTATTGGGTTTTCTCGCGTAAGATTGGAAGTATCTAGGCATTGATGAAGTCTCATTCATCATCTTCAGGCTTCTGTCTTCAGCTCTGTGCTTCTCAGAGTCACTCTGAGAAGCACAGAGCTGAAGACAGAAGCCTGAAGATGATGAATGAGACTTCATCAACGTAGATACTACGCGGAGAAACCAATAACCAAAGATCCACATACAAATACCGAGAACCTCAGAAAACACACACACACACACACACAATATATATATATATATATATATATATATATATATGTATGTATGTATGTATGTATGTATGTATGTATGTATGTATGGTGTTCGCTTGTTCGGTATTTTCCCACGTCATTGTAGTTCTTTTAAAGTTGTAGCAACGTTTCAGCAGAATCTCATCTGCCATCATCAGGCTTCTGTATTGTGTCCGTCTGTGGGTCAGACTTTTACAGTGGTTTCAGATTTAAATTTGGGGCAGCCTATTGCTGTGCCAGAATGGTTTTTCTTCATCCTGATTGGTTGGGAGTCTTGGTCTGTGTTTATTGGTCTCGGAGTTTGCTGTGTTCTGCTTGATGGGTGTTTCTGATATCTTCTGTCTGTTTTTTGGCTCTTTTTGTATCTTGATTGGCTGGCAGCATTGTGTTACTTTAATGGAGGTCTTTAGTGCAGCTTGGCTTCGGGTAAATGGACGGCTATCATTAGTTAGGAAGCTGGGTTTCATCTGGGTGCCTGGTTGGGGTGTGTTTGAGCTGGAGGTATCAGGGGATCTGTTTGTGCCCAGGTGTTTGCCTGGCTTGTGGTGTGGAGATTTTTTTTTTTGTGAGTGCAGGCTTCCAAATGATTGACAGCCTGGTGGAATCATCTCTTCTGTTCATGCTTTCTGGTCTTTTTCAATCTCTATGGCTTCTCTGATGACTCTGTGGCTAGGGTTTTCCATAGTGGCCAGGGTTTTGGTGCCATTGAAGTTGATGCTATGACCTGTAGCTTCCATGTGTTGGACTAGTGAGGAAGTGTGTTCCAGCTTTTTGACTGCATTTTTGTGTTCATCCAGGCGGGTACTTATTCTTCTATTGGTCTGTCCAATGTATGTGGCGGGCATGATGCACAGGGGACTTCGATATCGCCTTGGTTTTCCAGGTCAATTTTATCTTTGGGGTTGCTAAGGATGGCTGCTATTTTTCTGTCTGTTTTGAAGACATCACATCAGGACTGCCAAGCTGCACTAAAGACCTCCATTAAAGTAACACAATGCTGCCAGCCAATCAAGATACAAAAAGAGCCAAAAACAGACAGAAGATATCAGAAACACCCATCAAGCAGAACACAGCAAACTCCGAGACCAATAAACACAGACCAAGACTCCCAACCAATCAGGATGAAGAAAAACCATTCTGGCACAGCAATAGGCTGCCCCAAATTTAAATCTGAAACCACTGTAAAGTCTGACCCACAGACGGACACAATACAGAAGCCTGATGATGGCAGATGAGATTCTGCTGAAACGTTGCTACAACTTTAAAAGAACTACAATGACGTGGGAAAATACCCGAACCAAGCCGAACACCATACATGTAAGTACCCATGAAAACTTAAGAAAACATATATATATATATATATACACATACATACATACATACATACATACATACACACACACACACACACACACACACATACACACCTTTGGTTAGGGTCCATATACATATATATATGTATATGGTTAGCAACTTATCTGAACGCAAAGCCAAACAACAGGATCACAGCTCACCAGCTCAAATCGCCCGGCAACTAAGACTAACCTGAGCACAACCAAGCCCCCACCTGAACAGAACACACCCCAGCCAATCAGAACACAGCCAACCCCCAACCAATCAGAACACAGCCAAACCCCCAACCAATGAGAACACACCCCACCCAATCAGAACACAGCCAAGCCCCCACCCAATCAAGTCACACCCCCACTAGCAGTTAAAAGGAAGCAGCAGCTGCAAGCTCACATTACTCCGAGAAGCACAAAGCCGAAGACACAAGCCTGAAGATGATGAATGAGACTTCGTCGAAACATCGCCTAGATACTTCCAATTTTACGTGGGAGAAAGCCCGAATAACCAAAGATCCACATACAAATACCCGCGAAAACCTCAGAAAACAAATATTGCACCTCTACAGAGAGGAAACCCACCATCTGATCAGGACTTATGAAAAACTTGAAGTCCAAAGAGCTTCCATTTTATGTGACCTCACATTCCTACTCAACTGCCGAGATCAAAATTTAATCCCCGTAAGCTTCCAATTGAAATTCCACACCAACACAGCAGCCACCAAACACATCCTAAAAAGAACAGAATTGGCCCTAATTAGAAATGAACTTCACACAAAAAGATTCCTCCTAGACCAAATCAACAAAGATCTCCTCACACTTCACCTCAGACTCAGCAACAAGATTCACCCCTTACTTTGGGACAAATCCAAACAACTCGCTGTCTGGAGAGCCAATACACAGACCACCCTCAAGACAGACACACACACACCAACAAACTCAGAAGACTACAACAATGCCAGAAACAAACTCCTCCCCCCTCACAGCCACACATGAAACAAACAGTGCACAACATCTCAGACAAGATCCTCACCGAAGCCGAAACCAAGGTCCTTTCGAAAGGATTCAACTTTGCTGTCGCTCCCAAACACATCCCCACAGAAACCATCATAGGCGGAGTTGAAACCAGCCTGACCAAAACCAACCCTGATGATGCTAACAGAATCAGACTCGAAATCACCAACATCCTCTGCACCAGCAAACCACCCAAAAGCAACTTATCCAAAGAAGAACAAACTGCACTACTTAACCTGAAAGAAGACACCAGCATAATAATCTTACCAGCAGACAAGGGCAACACGACAGTGGTTATGAACTCATCTGACTACCAAACCAAGTTAACCAACCTACTCCAAGACCCCACATACAAACCCCTAAACACAGACCCCACCACCTACCTAGAAAAAACCACCAGATCCAAAATAAAAGCCTCCCCCATCAGAAATCCACCAAAGAATCGTACCCAGAGAGAAATCATCCAGATGCCCTAAGCTTTATGGTCTCCCCAAGAAACACAAAGAAGGAACCCCACTTAGACCAATAGTCAGCTCTACAAAACCTAGCCAAATTTCTGGCCAAACAACTACAGCCCTATGCAGAATCCATCAACTCACACGTAAGAAACTCATTCCAGTTCATCGAGATCATAAAAAAACAAAACTTACAACCTAGCGACCTACTAGTGAGCTTCGATGTCATATCCCTCTTCACCCAAGTGCCTATAAAAGAAGCCTTGACAGCCATCCAAAACAAATACAACCCCCCCAAGCACATCCTAGATCTGACCAACCACTGCCTATCCAATACATACTTCACCTACAACGGACAAAAATACAAACAAATAGAAGGAGCACCCATGGGATCACCCCTCTCACCTGTCATCGCAAACCTCTACATAGAACACTTTGAAACACAAGCTCTAGAAAAATATGATCACAAACCCAAACTCTGGCTCAGATACATAGATTACACCTTCATAATCTGGTCACAGGGGAAAGAAAAACTGAACAACTTCTTCACACACCTCAACAGCCTACACCCCAAAATACAATTCACCATGGAAACAGAAGCTAACAATCAACTTCCCTTCCTAGATGTCTTAGTATACAAAAAATCCAATGGCTCCCTAGGACACACCATCTACCAGAAGAAAACACATACAAAACGCTATCTACACGCACTCTCACACCACCACCCAGCACAGATCAATTCCGTAGCCGAGACACTCATCTCCAGAACAAAATGCTTAGCCGACGAACAATACCTAAAAACCGAACTACACACTCTCACTAACGTACTAACAGCCAATGGATTCCAAAGAAAGAAGATTACCCACCTAATCCAAAAAGAAACCCCAACCAAAATCCAAGACAGAGAACAAGAGAACGGCAAAGCCCTCCTCCCATATATAAAAGGCACTACAGACAAAATCAGCAAGATCCTCCAAAAACACAACATTAAGACAACATTCTGCACAAACAGAAAAATATCCACCATCCTAAGAAACCCTAAAGACAAAATCGAGTCAGAAAACCAAGGTGTATACGAAATCCCATGCACCGCCTGCCCCACCACATACATCGGACAAACCAACAGAAGAATTAGTGCACGCATTGAAGAACACAAGAACTCAATCAAAAAAGAAGAACCGACCTCTTCCCTGGTCCAACACTTCAGAGCCACAGGACATGAGATTGACTTTAAAAATACCAGAACTATCGCCAAAAACGAACACTTCAACAACAGAATAATCAGAGAGGCCATAGAGATAGAAAAACGGCCACACAGCATGAAAAAAAGAGATGATACCTCCCGCCTACCAGCCATTTGGAAACCCGCCCTCATTAACAAACGAGTACCTAACATTAAGAATGACACCAAACCCACACCCACGAGGGCCACACAATTTGCTACCACCACACTTCCACGTAGAAAGCAGACTCACACCCACACAGATGAGACACGACCACAGACCAGAAGCCGCACCGCAGCTGCATCACTACCTGCTTCAAACCCCTCCGACCCATACATGAAGCGAACGGATGCCCACCATGAAGATGCGGCACGACCACGAATGCGAAGCCAAACAAAAAAATCACAGCTCACCAGCTCAAATCCCCCAGCAACTAAGACTAACCTGAGCACAACCAAGCCCCCACCTGAACAGAACACACCCCCAGCCAATCAGAACACAGCCAACCCCCTACCGATCAGAACACAGCCAAACCCCAACCAATGAGAACACACCACCACCCAATCAGAACACAGCCAAGCCCCCACCCAATCAAGTCACACCCCCACTAGCAGTTAAAAGGAAGAAGCAGCTGCAAGCTCACATTACTCCTAGAAGCACAAAGCCAAAGACACAAGCCTGAAGATGATGAATGAGACTTCATCGAAACATCACCTAGATACTTCCAATTTTACGTGGGAGAAAACCCGAATAACCAAAAATCCACATACAAATACCGGCGAAAACCTCAGAAAACATATATATATATAAAAATACATAAAAATTATATTAAATATATTAGCTTTTTTAAAAAAATCGTATTAGTGGTCCTCGGGATTTAAAAGTATGAGTTTGGTGATCACTGAGATCCAAAAGGTTGGCGACACCTGCCTTAGGGCGTGTGCTCCCCCTCAGGGGCCTGGTGGCCCTCACCTTTTTGGGGCACTGCAGGTCTCTGGCCAGGCTCATCAGGAGGTCGTGGGAGATGGGGTCCACCAAGTTGAGGAAGGTGGCCTTCTTGTAGAGCACTTCATTGAGGAACGTCCCCTCCAGGCCAAGATCCTACGAGCAAAGAGCGAAAGCGGCTAAGAACCAGGGGGGGCATTGGACAGAGAAACCCCCCCCCCCATGGCCAGCAAGGAAGGCAGGCCCCTGGAGGGCGAGGGTGGGGGTCTCATCACCCAGATGTGAAGGAGCTCCCGAGCAGGGGGGGTCAAACTCAATTTCATTGAGGGCTGCATCAGGGTTGTCTTTGACCTTGGAGGGGAGGGGGACAGGGGGCGTGGCCAGATCAGTGTCACTTGTGTCGCCCCCTCCCCCGCCCGCAGTGCTCTGCCAACGAAGACAGGCTCCCAAACTCTGTTTCTGGCTGCAACGGCCTCCTGCAACCCTCTGCCAGGGAACAGCCACCCTCCCAAGCTCCGTTTCCGCTGGCAGAGGCACTGTGGGTGGGTCCTTCGCTGCTTCCAGGGCAGCCCCCCTGGGCACAATCTAAGCACCTCTGGATCCAGCCTTGATTTGACACCCCTGCTCCAAGAAGCTGGAAAGACAACATCCTTGCAGCCACAGCCCCTAAAACTCTTTTCAACGTGATCCTCAGCTCCTGGATCCCGCCCCCCCACCAGATCCTGGCCGCGGTTCTGGAGGCAGCTGAACCAACGGCCTGTTTCGATGGGAAAGAGGCCTGAGAGCAGCTGCCTCCCATCCGAGCTCGCTTGGCAAAGCTGCTTCCTCCGGCATTTCTTCCAACCCTGCAGGGCGAGTGGCACCCAATGCCACGGTTCTCCCTTCCTGCTCTCGCGTCAGGCGCAGCGTCTCTCTGGATCAGGGCAACACTCTCGACTAAGAAGCAGCAAGGCCCCAGAAGCCCACTGCACCCACAGCCGGCAAGAGTCGAAGCGACTGACTGGGGCAACACAGTCGCTCTCCAGCAGTCACACAAAACCTGGCCTGCCCCGTGGAAGTGGGCCTGGAAAGACTGAGAGAATCCACACCTGGGGGGGAACCCGCCATCCTGGCAGGGCTGCAGGGGGAGGGGGTGTCTTTTGCTTGGCACTGCCCAGGGCATCCCAAGGAGACCCTCTTGAAACTGCCCCCTCCCCCCCCGCCTGCCACATTTCTGCCTCCAAGTTAGAGGACTCTTTTGATGTTAGTTGGGGGTGTTGGGGGAGGAGATCCTGAAGTGTCAGTACAAAATCTTGTGGCTGGTGTTGACCTTGGACCCCACACACCCACTTCAACGGGCTGTTTGTGTTGCTCCCTTCTGGGAGGAGGTTTTGAAGTATTTATAGCAGGACTTCCAGATTCTTGAACAGCTTTTATCCTTATGTCCTCTTTGCCATAGTCCAGGGGTGTCCAACCTTGGCAACTTTAAGACTTGTGGACTTCAACTCCCAGAATTCCTCAGCCAGCTTTGTGGACTTCAACTCCCAGAATTCCTCAGCCAGCTGGCTGAGGAATTCTGGGAGTTGAAGTCCACAAGTCTTAAAGTTGCCAAGGTTGGACACCCCTGCCATAGTCCATGCCATAGGCTGTGAGGTTTCTCCGTGTGTGTGTGTGTGTGTGTGTGTGTGTGTGTGTTGGTGGTGGTGGGGACTATATGCATAACGGTTATCTTTGGAAAGCTGGATGTAACAACATTTCATTTTAATGTATGCTGATTAGTGTACATTGAAAATGACAATCAAATTCCATTCCATGTTCTATTCTCTTCTTATTCATTCTTATTCTAGTCCCTTCCCTTCATTATTCAATTTTATGCCCTTCCATTCCATTGACTCTCCTTTAAGGGCAGCCCGCACCCACCTCGCACCCACGCCGCCCGCCGTCGGAGGAAGAAGCCAAGCGCCACAGCCGCGTTTTTTTGCCCCCGATCCCCGCGGCCGGGCAGGCGGCCGACTTCGGCCTTCCGCGGCGCCGTTTCCATCCCGCCAGCCGGGCCGTCAGCCGCGCTCGGAGCGGAGCGTCTCGCCACACCGGCCGCTTCGCCACGGCGGCCACTTTCGCCGGAGCCGCGTCTGCCCCGCTGGCTGTGCCGGAGAAGGCTCGGCGCGTCTGGTCCCGGCGCCGCCGCCTCCCTCCCTCTCTCCCTCCGGCGCCGCCGCCGCCGGGGCTCGCTTACCTTCCGCAGCAGCCGCAGGAGCTGCATGGCCCGCTCGGGCTGGCGCTCGCGGAGGGTGGCCTGGATCTGCCGGATCCAGCCCACCCGCCGCACGTAGGGCGCCGCCGGCCGGTTCTTGCGCAGCCCCGCCGGCAGCTTCTCCGAGCCGAGCAGCAGCGAAGCCAGCCGGCAGTCCGGCCCGAGGCGGCGCGGCGGCTCCTCCGGGCGGCTCCTGCTGCGGAGGGACCTCTTGGAGCGGCCGCGAACGCCCGTCGCCTCCGCGCCGCTCGGCCGGCTCAGCCGGGAGCCCATCGCTGCCCGTCCGTCGCGCCGGGAAGGCGGCGGGGCTCGGGCGGCGCAATGCAGCGAGCGGAGCCCGTCTGCCGCTCGCGGGACGCGGCTCTCTTTTCCCGGGCACGGGCCCGCGGCGCGCAGCCGGGGAGGAGCCGGTCCTCGGCCGCGTCTCTGGTCCCGGGGGACGCGGCCCGCTCCTCCGCGCGGGTGGCTGGGCGCCGCCAGGAAGGGCGCCGGAGGGATCCGCGACCCCGGAAACGTCGTGGAGGCTGCCCCGGTGTCCGCCGAACCCCCTCGAGGCCGAAGGGGGCGTTCCTTGGTCCTCCGGGGGCCCCTCAGAGGCCAACAAGGCGGACCTGAGTCCGAGCCCCCTCCGCCGCACTGCTGGCCAGCAACAGGGGGTCGGTCTGGGACCCGTCCCGGCTTAGGCCGGCCTGCTTTCAGGTGGGGGCGTTGGCGTTGGGGGCGCAGAGCCAGGCTGTAGTGCAGGAAGAGCTTCCCATGCGCCCCCTTGCGCTTGATCGCTGTAGTGGAAGGCTTGGGGAGGGGGGGAGGGATCGGAAGAGTCTCCGGTGTGAAAAAGAAAAAGGAATCGATTTTGGTTTGATATCAGGCAAAATGTCCTGGTGGAGGCGCTTTAATAACAGGCTGTGTGGTGCACCGTTGGAGATGCCGGATTCCTGCTTCTGGCAGGGTTGGACTAAATGATCTCGAAGGTCCCTCCCCTCTCTTTGACTTCTTTGGTCAGTTGGCTTGGCCTAAATGTCGCTGCTGTAACTTGTCCTGGCAGAGGGGCCCCACCCTTTGGGACTCTGGCGTCCTGTCCTTCCCCGCTTTTCTTCAGCACCAGGGAGGGGCTCTTGTCTCTCCCCTCCCCCTCCGCTCCTGGGATAAAGATGTTCTCAGCCTGTAAATTAAGGGGTGGCCGCTCAGAGCATCTGGAGCACATCGGTTGTGTGCTTAAGGGCGCCATGCTTGAATGGTCTGTGCAAATGTCACAAAATTTCCATTCGGCCTCTCTAGACCTTAAGACAATGCAGTGGAAGACCAGCACAAAATCCTCCATATTCTAGGAAAAACACCTTGGGAATTGGAGTTGGCCAAAGGAGAGAGCGCACCTGTCTCCGTGCTGCAGCCCCAGTTCCACCTGGGCTGAGGGGCATCAGGTACGCTACGGCAGCCCCAAAGAACAGGAGGCAGGTGGAAGTTAGCAACCCAAAGAGCAGCTTGAAAAACACCAGGGGCTCCAGGACCACATCTGGCCTGCAGGTTGCTCACCCCATAGCAGAAGTCTGTGACCCACCTGAGGACCCCCCTCCCCCCCCATGGCAGACAATCACCTAACTGGATGTCAGCAAAGAGCCAACTCAGGGCTGAGATGCCACAGGGGCCTCCTTAGAGGCGGGGGGCTTTGGGACCAGCGTCATGGGAGGCTGTCTTGAGCCCCCTGCCCAGAGAGCGGTGGAATCAGCCAGGGGGCTTTGGAGCAGATCCTTCACCAAGGCCGGGGAAGAGCGAGGCAGAGGCAAACTGGGCTGGATTCTTGCAAGAGGGCTTGTTAAATGAGCTCAGCAGCTCTTCATCCTTCGTGGCCAAAGTGTGGGGATGATTTCATGGTGCAACTGCCTTCTCTGAGTGCCAGCCGCTCAGGACAAAGCCAGGGAGCAGAGATGCCATGCAAGGGCCCATTTCATTCCATGGGTCTCCTCCCATTTCATTCCATGGGTCTCCTCCTTTGGTTGAGAAATGTTGGGTTGGACTGGATTGGTTTTCTTTACATCGGAAGGGATTTTGGCTGGTTCTAGGCTACCCTTGACCCTATAAAGCACGGCTTCTTCTTCCATCCTACCTGAGGGTTGTTCTACGGGTACCCGAAGGTCCCAGTGCAGGTCGGTTCAAAGCCCAGCAGAAGGAGAGCGAGGGCCGCTTCCTAGCCTGGAACCTGGGGCCTGTCTCCCTGCTGGCTGGGCTGCTTCAGCCAGGGAAGAAGGGCATCCCCAGACGAGCAGGAGGAGGATGGCCTCACTCAAGTGGAGATGCAAAGCCAGAGATTCCGTTTGGAACAGGGGTCTCCAACCTTGGCACCTGGAAGTCCACCAGGCTTAAAGTTGCCATGGTTGGAGACCCCTGGTTTCGGAGATGGCATCCAGGGCTGTTGGGCAGCTTAGTCAGGCGTGCTCCCCCCCCCCGGTGAACAGGCTGGCATTGAGATGTCCTTCTGAGCCAATCTGTGAACTGATGGCGAACTCCAGTCATGGCCCTGGAGTGAAGGTGGTGGGCTGGAGCAGAGCCTGGTCCCATCGTAGGTTTCACCTGCAAGCCCTGGGCCGAGTGCCCGGGTGGCACCCTGGAGCGATCAAAGAAAGAAGCCATTTGGCCAGGATGGACTTTTACTGCATGAAAGGAAGGCCGTGCCCTCGTAGCAAATGGAGAGAGAAATTAGTCACCTATCAACTCCTATCAAGCTTTCCATTAAATGGCTGGTGACTTTTGCCCTTCCTCCCCTCCAGTTTCGGCCCTAAGGACGATGCCAGCTGTGCCCACCGCACAGATATCCAACAGGGACTGTTCTGGCCAGGCAGATCTTCATCCAGACACTCTTAATGCCAGATGTCAGCTTCCTCCCAGCTCATCCACCCCGTTGGCAGGACGTATTTCAGTAGGGATCTTGTATTACTGGTTATTATGGGAAACCTCAGCTGAGTGGGACAAGGTGTCCCAAAGGGTTATGGTAATAGCAGCCAAAACAAAGCCCATGTTTTGCTTCCCTTGGCCAGAGTCCAACTGGCATTTTGTCTCCGGATTGGGTTTCACCTGGTTCCTGGAGCATCACAACACTCCACATCGCCCGTCCTCCCTCCCACTCGGAGCAAACTTCCTCATAGCAAAGCTCTTGTTTTGGAAACTGGGCGGCTGGAAGTTCCCTGACAGGTGGTGAGCTGCCATCTTTTCATTTCTGTCAACGCCTAATTGCTGGTTTCCTCTCTCACCACCTCCCACCTCCATCCCAGTCAGCCTAAGCCCAGAGCTGCTCCCTCCCTCCTTTGCGTGGAAAACCTCCCATGGCAGCCCTTGGAAGGGTGAGTGGCGGGATGGAGCCTGGCTGCAGACTTTATTCCGAGCCAGGTGTAAAACCTGCTCTTTGACCGTCAACCAGGCGGACATGCATGTGAAGCCATTCGCCCGACGTCTCTTGTGGGCTCCCACTCCCCACCTTGGAGGCGGTGAAGCCCGGCACCAGCGGCTCTTTGGCGCTTCCTTGGAGGGAGCTTTTGTCTGGTGAGTGGAGGTGCAGAATCTGACCGGAAGAAACCCCCTCAGGCTGCCCCCCTGCTGACCCCCCTTTCCAGTCGCCACAGTTGCTGACCTCCCTCCAGGAAGCTCTTCCCCCCTTTGAGGCTGGCTAAGTCCGTGTCGGAAGAGGGGAGAAGAGGCTACCTCAACGCGTCTCTTCTCCCTGGGCCACCGTGGTTGTGCAGACGTGCCTCTTCCTCCTCTGGCAGCCACCTGGGTGCCCTTCCTTTGGCCCACAGCCCAGGCTAGGAGCAGCCCCGGGTCACCCATCATTGCTGTCCTGGTTTGGGCTGGGCAGACAATCTGCACACCAGCAACCGCTTGACCTCTGCTCTGGCCAGTGACCCTGCTAGGGGTCAGGGTCAGTCCTGGTTCCGTTGGCCAACACAAGTTGGTTTGCACATGCGCACACACACACACACACACACAGAGCTTCACTGTGGTCTAAGTACCTCACATCTATGACCATAAGGGGCCTTAATGGGCCCGGGGTAGGGAGAGCATCCTTCGCGTGATGGGAGAGAATCTCTCCTGGATTCCAGTCCAGCGAGAGGGGAAATGGGGTCTCCTGCCAGCCCGCAGTGCCTGGCTTGGGGCCTTCCCTTTTCCCTGGGCCCCCCAAGCCTCCTTTCACAGGGGCAGAATCCTAGGGCTGGAGGCCCCCAGGGATCAGCCCCTCCGGCCAAGGAGAGCCGTCCTTCTCTGTCGGGGGGGGCTTTGCTGCTCATCTGCAGCCAGGCCGGGGGCAGGGGGGGAGCGGCCCCTTCCTCAGCGGGAAGCAGGAAACGGCTTTCCTTGAGTCAGGCTGCTTCTGGCGCTTTCAGTCCATCCCAAACCGTGGTGCTGCCCTCCAGGCCTTTCCCAGTGAGGTGCAGCCCAGAGGCAGGGCATGAAGTCCAAGATCTTTGAGCCCGTCTCCTGCCCAGGCCGTTCCCTCCCTCCCTCCCTCCTTGCCCCTCCCCTTCATAAAGTTCACCTGTGGCTGCTGCTGCGGCTGCTGCTGCCACCTCCACCACCGCTGCCACCACCTGGCTCTTCCCCCAGCAAGCCAAAGGCCACCCGGAGAGGCACCGGAGAGGCACCAGGGAGCGTCTTGGCCCTCTGAGCCCAGGGAGAAAGGTAGGAATGCGGAGGGGAGGGGGCTGCCTTGCTGGGCAAAGGGTCCAGGTTGCTGGGGCACTTTTGCCACCCTCTGGACAGAGAACAACCTTGTGCCGTAAGCTAGGCAAAGCGAGGTGGTCTCCCTCTCTCCCTCCCTCTTTTTCTCCCCCCTCTGTCTCTCTTTCACTCTCTCCCTCTCTTTCCCTCCCTCTTTCTATTCCTCCCTCTTTTCTCCCCCTCTCTTTCTCTCTCTGTCTCTGTCTCTCTCTCTTTCACTTTCTCCCTCTTTTCCCCCCTCTCTCTCTCTCTCTCTCTCTGCCTCTTTTTTTCTCCCCTCTCTCTTTCTCTCTCTGTCTCTCTCTCTTTCACTCTCTCCCTCTTTTTCTCCCCCCTCTCTCTCTTTCTCTCTGTCTCTCTCTCTTTCACTCTCTCCCTCTTTTTCTCCCCTCTCTTTCTCTCTCTCTCTCTCTCTCTGTCTCTCTCTCTTTCACTCTCTCCCTTTTTCTCCCTCTCTCTTTCTCTCTCTGTCTCTCTCTCTCTTTCACTCTCTCCCTCTCTTTCCCTCCCACTTTCTATCCCTCCCTCTTTTTCTCCCCCCTCTTTCTCTCCCTGTCTGTCTCTCTCTCTCTTTCACTCTCTCCCTCTTTTTCCCCCTCCTCTCTTTCTCTGTCTGTCTCTCTGTCTGTCTCTCTGTCTGTTTCTCTCTCTCTCTCTCTCTCCCCTCTCTCTCTGTGTCTCTTTTAATCTCTCTCTCTTCCCTCTTGCTTAACAACTGGTGCAGCAGCTCTTCCTTCTGGAAAGGAAGCATCAAGAGTCATTTCAGTTGCCCAAAGAGTGTTGGGGCTTCAGAGGTCAGAGCCACACATGTGGGGTGGGGGCCCTTCCTCAGCCACTGACTTCAAGGCTGGGTAGCTGCATGCTGAGTCTGGAGCCCATTGTTCTGGGCAGATTCTCTCACAACCCGATGGACACCAGACCTTAGAAAGAACAGGACAGAGTAACATAGTGGGAAGGGACCTTGGAGGTCTTCTAATCCAGCCCCTCGCTCAAGCAGGAGACCCTGTACCACTTCAGGCAAATAGCTTTTCTTAAAAGCCTCCAGGGATGGAGCCCCCACAGCGTCTGGAGGCCAGCTGTTCCCCTGGTTAATAGTCCTCACGGTTAGGAAGTTCCTCCACAATTCCAGGTTGCATCTCTCCTGGATTTGTTTCCATCTGTTGCTTCTTGTCCTCTGTTGTTTTGGAAAAGAGGTTGACACCCCCACCCCCGCTCTTTGTGGCTGCCCCTCAAATACTGGATCATTGCTGTCATGTTGTTCTCCTTGTCTCTAGACTGGCCCTACTCAATTCCTGCAACCATTCTTTATATGTTTTAGTTTCCAGCTCCCTAATCGTCTTTGTTGCTTTGCAGAATCTCAACATCTTTTTCATACTATTGTGATCCAAGTGTAGTCTAACTGAGGCTTTATAAAGCGGTACTAATACTTCACGTGATCTTGGCTTGGTGTCATCAGGTGTCTTTGATGTCAAAGTGGCTTTGTGCAGGTTCCCCATGACAGGAGAGTGTTCAGAGTTTTGCAGTGTAAATTCGGTGCCAGAAAAGTAAACGCAGATGACTGAGGCTTCATTTAACTTCTTTATAAATGTATAAAGTAAAGTTTACAATACTAGTCATAGATTTCTCCAACATGGAGCAAACTCAAACAGAAGCAGTCTTGTTACAGGTTCAGAGCAGAACAGCAACTGAACCTCAGTTTCACTTTAGTTCAGCAGGCAAGCAAGACGCACAGCAGAGGAGAGAAGCCGTTTCATCTTCAATAGACAGACTTGGAGCTCAACATAGCTGCAGACTTGCAGAGCTCAACATAGAGCCATGCCTAAGCTACTTCTAGTTTCAGTTTGGAAAAGCCTTTGCCTAGCTGGCCTTCTCTCCAGAGCCTTAAAGCAAGGCAGGGTGGTGGCCCCCGTGTCAGAGTATATTCATGAACTGGAATAGAACTTGGTAACAAGGTCAGCCAATGAGAGCTGAGTTTGGGGCTGAAATTTAAAGAGAGAATCTGGCCGTGGTTTATCTCTGTTCTGTGCTCAGCTCTAAAGTGAAAAGAGAAACTAACTTGCTTGCTTGTCTGCTGAAGTTGAGTTGCTTGTAACATGTCTGCTCCATGTTGGAGAAATCTACAACTGGTATTGTGAAATTTACTTTATATGTTTATAAAGAAGTTAAATGAAGCCTCAGCCATCTGTGTGTGCTTTTCTGGCACTGAATTTACACTGCAAAACTCTGCAGAATTTGGGGAAGGTGCTTCAAATCACACTAATGCTTTACTGCTTTTTTTTGGGGGGGGGGGAGTGGAGTTTGGCCTTCCATGCACATTTGACAATTGAAATGGCAACAAAACAATTTTGCAACTGGAAGTCAGATGGCTTTGCAAAGTGAGTAGATGAAAGAGAGAGAGAGGAATAAAGGGGGATATGATAGATGATAGCTAGATGGTATCTGATAAATGATTGATGACAGACAGACAGATAGACAGAGATGATAGAGTGATAGGTAATGATTAATGGATAGATGATAGATGATAAACTGGTGATCTTGATGATAGAGGAGAGAATCTTAGATAATAAATGATAGATGATAGCAATAGCACTTAGGCTTACAAACTTTAGTCTAAGTGCTTTAGTGCTTTACAGCCCTCGCTAAGCAGTTTACAGAGTCAGCATCTTGCCTCCAACAATCTGGGTCCTCATTTAACAACCTTGGAAGGATGGAAAGCTGAGTCAACTTTAAGCCACTGAGAACTGAACTGCCAAACTGCTGGCAGCCGGCAGTCACAGAAGTAGCCTGCATTGCTGCATTCTAACCACTCCGTCAGCACAGCTGATAGATGATAGATAGATGATAGATAGATAGATGGATGGATGGATGGATGGAAGGAAGGAAGGAAGGAAGGAAGAAGGAAGGAAGAAAGAAAGAAGAAGAAGAAAGAAAGAAGAAGAAAGAAAGAAAGAAAGAAAGAAAGAAAGAAAGAAAAAGAAAGAAAGAAAGAAAGAAAGAAGAAAGAAGAAAGAAAGAAAGAAAGAAAGAAAGAGAAAGAAAGAAAGAAAGAAAGAAGGAAGGAAGGAAGGAAGGAAGGAAGGAAGAAAGAAAGAAAGAAAGAAAGAAAGAAAGAAAGAAAGAAAGAAAGAAAGAAAGAAAGAAAGAAAGAAAGAAAGAAAGATAATAGAAGGAAACACCATGGAATAGGAAGTGGATACAAGCAAGGTACAATTTTATCATATGAAAAAGACTCTTATATTTGAAGGGGAGAGCCAACTTTTTGCAATTTTCATTTTTAAAAACAGGAGCACCAAGGAATGGGAAGGATTTAGCCACAAACAAAATTACAGGGCCCAACTTTTGCCCTTATTTTTCTCAAGTAACACAAGACAAAGAGATTTGCAGGGAAGGTCAGATGAGGAATAGAGGTCAGATCAGTTGTGCTGGGAAATGGAAAATTTGGTCCTTCAGAAGCTTCTGTAGACCCAAGTTAAGCCCACTCAGCTTATCCAATTGTCTTGAGTTCTTTCTCAACCTAGGCATGGGTACAATTGTCCAACCAGCTCTATATCAAGAATATTTTCTGTTGCTATGGTCAAAAAGTAATAGATTAACAGAGTTGGAAAGGACCTTGTAGGTTATCTAGTCCAACCCCCACCCAAGCAGGAGACCCTATACCCTTTCTGACAAATGGCAGTCCAATCTCTTCTTGAAAGCCTCCAGGGATGAAGCTCCCACAACGTCTGAGGGCAAGCTGTCCCATTGGTTGATTGTTCTCACTGTCAGAAAGTTTCTCCTTATTTCCAGGTTAAATCTCTCCTTGTTCAGTTTCCATCCATTATTCCTTGTCTGGCCTTCTGGTGCCTTGGAAAATAGCTTGACCCCCTCCTCTCAGTGGCAGCCCCTCAAATATTGGAAGATGCTCTCCTGTCTCTCCTGGTCCTTCTCTTCCCTAGACTAGCCAGGCCCAGTTCCTGCAACCGTTCTTCATATGTTTCATCCTCCAATCCCCTCATTATCCTGGTTGCTCTTCTGTGTCCTCTTTCTAGAGTTTCATCATCTTTTTTATAGTGTGGTGACCAAAATTGGATGCAGTATTCTAGGTGTGGCCTTACTAAGGCTTTATAGAGTGATATTAGTACCTCCCTTGATCTTGATTGTATCCCTCTGTTAATGCAGTTTAGGATTGTGTTGGCTTTTTTTGGCTGCTGCTGCACACTGTTGGCTCATATTTAGCTGGTTGTCCACTAAGATTCCAAGATCCCTGTCACAGTTACTGCTATTAAGCCTGGTTTCACCCAGTCTATATGTGTACTTTTGGTTTTTCTTGGCTAAGTGTAGGACTTTACTTTTCTCTACATTGAATTTCATTTTGTTAGCTAGGTTCTAGTCTGTCAAGATCCATCTGGATCTTGAGCCTATTTTCTTGGGTGTTGGCTATTCCTGCCAGCTTAGCATCATCTGCAGATTTGGTAAGTTTGTGCTCAACCAAAATTAATTTCACATCGACCAACCCCCTTAACACAGAGAAAGATTGCCAATAAATCTTGTGGGAAACAGATCCAGATGCATCCCTCGGTGGGCACAAACCGTTCTTCACCCAATTTGCTCATCCCCTTTTCTCTGCCGGTGGATGTCATGCCAACTTCAGGTTGGCCAACCTGAGAGATTAAGGACTGGCAGGGCAGATGGGAGAGCCTTCATCGTAGGTTTTCTGGGAAATGTGGTAGGAAGGTGTCTAAGCAAACAATTGTGGGGACTGAAAAACCACAGATGTTATGAAATGCTTACAACAAGGAGGTTCTCAACCCAGAGAAGCCAGGGGTGGGAGGGACAGGAATTGTGAGCCAGATGTTTATAGGAGATCCCACATCAAAGAGTCTCTGGATGAAAGGCCAACTTTTAGCTACTCTAGCCCAACCATAATATATATCTGTTAAGGAAAACGTACAAGGTAAGAATGTTACTATAGATTCAATATAAAGCCATACTGATAGGGGAATATCCTTTTTCAAAACATTTCAAGTTAAAGGAAAGGAAAGGTTAAATTATATCAGCTAGGGAATACTAGATTTGCTTGGTGCTCAAAGCTGTGATTTCTATTAAAAGAAGAATTTGAACTATAACAAGGAATTTCCCTCATGAGTTTAAAAGAAATCACAGCATCAAAAGTGCTTCAAGTTTTCCATCTTCCATTTTGCATGGAGGGATTTTCCTGAGTCACGAAGGCCGGGAAGGGAGGCCAGGAGCTCCGTTTCCATCCGGGGCCCAATGACGTCTCTAGCAAGGAAGGCCTGCTCAGGGCAAGGGCGGTGTTCAGCTGAGGGCTTGTGGAAATGACTAGCAGGGATTCTGGTCCTGATGCAATGTTCTGGAGGAACATTTGGTGGGAGGATGAGTGCATCTCACGCCCAGGCATGCTAGAGCAGCGGTCAACAACTGGGCCATGAGAAAATTTTGGTGGGCAGCAGAGAAATCTCACCCACAGAGCACCTCCCCCAAAGCAATTAATCCAGGCTGTGCAGAAACACAAGGCTGCGCTGCCCACACGGCCCACCGGAACCCTCCCTGCCTACTCACTCCTTACCTGGCAAACTTGCCTGCTAAATTGCTATTTTTCCAACCATCAGCTATGAGATTTAGATTAGCTAGGAAGCAGGAAATGGTT
This sequence comes from Notechis scutatus, assembly GCF_049901735.1. NCBI lineage: Eukaryota > Metazoa > Chordata > Lepidosauria > Squamata > Elapidae > Notechis > Notechis scutatus. The sequence continues at coordinate 12,183,636 of NC_142021.1, read as the reverse complement.
GCATTTCTTGCTTTCTAGCTAGTCTTTAGAACTTCAGTTCTGCTTTTAAGCACAGCCGAACCTCCCTTAGGACTGAAGGTTCTATTATTCAGTGCAGTCTCACAGCAAGCAAATTTTATGTGACCGACTCAGTTAGCCGATGGCAGATAGATAGATCACTGAATGATTCTGTGAGCAACTCAATCTGCCTGCCTGCTTTGCCTGATTTTGGGTAAAAATTGCTCTTTTTTATATAAAAAATGCAATATTTACATACATGGTGTGTTGTGAGTTAATTTGGTGAGTTTGCTTGCAAGCAAATTTTATGCGACAGAATAAACTAGCTGATGGCAGATAAATAGATTACTGAATAAATCTGTGATTCTGTGAGCAACTCAATCTGCCTGCCCGCTTTGTCTGATTTTAGGTAAAAGTTGCTCTTTTTTTATAAAAAGATTCCATATATTTATAAATATTTATAATATTTACATACAAGCCATGCCCAACCAGTTACATGACCACCAAGCCACACCCACAAATTAGGCCACACCCACAGAACCGGTTAGTGGTCCCTGGGATTTAAAATTATCCCAGAACACAACTTATACATTCAGTGACTCATTTTATTCCAGAGTTGCCCTGTGAAACTCTGGCAACCTTGCAGTACTGGAAGGGCCGCTACAAGGAAGAGGGTGTGGATTTCTTCCCCACAGCTCTCGAGGGCAGCAGAAGAACCGGGGCAGGGAAGGGAGGGAAGGAGGGAAAACTCACCCGATGACTTCAGCTCAGAGCAGCTGCCTGGCAGGAGAGCCTTGCGGTGGGGGGACAGCTTGGCTGCTGGAGGAGTCGTGGAGGGAAAGCAAAGGCTGGATGGCCATTTGGCGGTGCTGCCTTGGGGACCCCTGCCCTGGGTAGAAGGCTGGATTAGAAGACCTTCAAGGTCCCTTCCATGATTATACAAAATCTCCATTTGAAGAAAGGTTCTTCAAATTAGTGGTTGAAGTAGCTAATATTAAACCAATACTAAGTGACTGAAGTACCAACAAGAAAATTCATAGCGAACACTATCATAGGAAAATATTTTTAGTCTTAGTGCTCCTCAAATTGAGACCAGAGTCAGGCAAGGGGGTTTGGTGGTCTAGAAATTTGATAAATGCATAAGTTTAGCTTTACTTCTCTGTCGCAAGGCAAGACTTTTTAGCTTTTGCTTTAATGTTGAAACTGAATGTTTGCCAAAGTACATTGCGACAAACCAAATGCCTAAAGCTGTTTTGTTCAAAAGCTGATCTCCAGTTTGGGAAAGTGTCCCATCATCCATTTTTCCAAACATGAAATCAATGAAGAGCATAATTTGAGATGTTTTTACTAAGGCCCAGGCACCAGGATCCCAAGAAGGGGATGCCCAGGTCCCAAAGAGAGCATTTGGGAGTGAAATAAAATGGCCCTTTCCACAAAAGAGTGGGCTGGTTGTGCTGCCCTTTTCCCAACTCCATTCAGGTGAGAGATGAGAGGCAGAGGCTGCGCCTGGCCCGGTCACTCGGTCACTTGTCCTCTGCAAGGCCAACCAGGAGCAGCAGGAGCCCAACCTGGCAGGGAGGGAAGGGTTGGGCGAAGGGTTGGCCGATGGGTCAGCAAGTCAATGACCCTCCGGTGCTGACTCACCCTGAGCCTCGGCAAGGGAGAAGCTGCAGGAAGCCAAGGCCTGTCTGAAACAGGCCCGGCTGGGAGAAAGCAGGCCTGCCAAGCCCCATAGGCAGTAGTGGTATTCAGCTGGTTCACACTGGTTCGGGGGAACCGGTAGCAAAGATTTGGTGTGGGTCACTGAACCGGTAGTAACTTCTGGCTGGCCACGCCCCCAACCCGGTCTCCTGATTGCTGACCGTCACTCGCCCCGCCCACCTGACACTAGCCCACCCAGTCACTTCTTAAGGTACTTCTTTTTTTTTTCCCCTCCCGACAATCAGCTGTTCCTACAAATCAGCTGTGCCGGGATGTCTCTCGCTGTGTTACTGCTTCACCCAGGAGGCTTCCCTGGGGCCCAGGAAGGCAAGAGAAACCCCTCCCCCTCTCCATTTTTTGCCTTCCTGAGCCCTAGGGAAACCTTCTGGGAGCAAAAAGCCCCCCCCCCAGGAGGCTTGCCTGTGGCCCAGAAGGCCCAAACAATGGGGGGAGGGGGTGCTGCAAAAAGCAAAAAAGCCACGCCCCTAGCCACGCCTCCTTAGCCACCCCCACAGAGCTGGTAGTAAAAAAAAATGGAATCCCACCACTGCCCATAGGCACCCATGTCAGGGAACCGTGAGCCTGGTGGGGACCTGCTGCTCTCGCCTTGATCAGGAAACCTGGACTTCAGAGCCCTGGTGGTCCAAGATGGACTCTTAGCCACGGCTGCTGGAGACTTCTCCCAGTGACTCCCAAGTTGGCCGGTGAAGGCTATCCAGGGAGAGCTGCACCCAGGGCAGTTGTGCGGTGGGGGAGGAGGCTCGAGGGCTTCAGGAGCCAATGGAAGGGAATCTTTGCCAGGGAGCTTCTCCAGGCCTCGGGCTGCTGCTCCCCCCCTGAGCTTGTCCTATTGCCCTCCCTTCTGCAGAAAGATCATCCAACACCTGAGAGCCTTTGATCTCCCCCCAGCTCTTCTTCTTCCAGCGCTTGTCTTTCCAGAGAGATTCCACGAGGGAGGAAAGGACGGAACCCCCGTAGATCGCTTTGGGATCGCTTGCTTCCCGACATTGCTCCATATAACATCCGGTAAGGGTGACAAGAGCACATCTGCTGTCCCTCATCTCACCCCACCTTCAGCACTCTGGGGGGGAGGGGGGAGCACTGAGGCTCTGGACTTCAGGTTGCAGGTGGGGGTGGGGGGGTCTGTACTGATATCGGGTCATGCTGCTTGCACCTCATTCGGGAGGCATCACACAATGGACGGCACAATCTCTTGTCATGACTTGAGGCTACCCTAGTTCTTTTGGGGGGTCTTCCTTCCTAGTGAGACACAAAAGAGGATGGGCTGTGGGGAGGGCTACAGGAGAGGGATCTGCTGATGATTTGGTCAGGGGGAACATGATTTGAAATGGGGTCAACATTCCTATCTGTTCATAGGGCCCATGTTTGTCACCTTCTAGACAGCCTTCAGCGGGACGGACGCGGTGCCTCAGCGGCTAAGACGCTGAGCTTGTCTATTGGAAAGGCCGGCAGTTTGGCGGTTCGAATCCCTAGCACCGTGTTACAGAGTGAGCTCCCATTCCTTATTCCAGCTCCTGCCAACCTAGCGATTTGAAAGCATGTAAAATTGCAAGTAGAAAAATAGAGACCACTTTGGTGGGGAGGTAACAGCGCTCCGTGCGCCTTTGGCATTTAGCCATGCCAGCCACATGACGACGGAGACGTCTTCGGACAGCGCTGGCTCTTCGGCTTAGAAACGGAGATGAGCAGCGCCCCCTAGAGCTGGAAACAACTAGTACACATGTGCAGGGGAACCTTTACCTTCACCTTAGACAGCCTTCATGACAACCTGAGCTTTGCAGCCATTCTGTGCTTAAGTATTTGAAATAACCAGTTGTATTTCTGTCTTCTGGGGCTCCAGAGCAATGTCACGTTTCTAGAAATGGAATAAAAACATAAGGAAACCTCAAGACATTTGAGGCCAATGCGCCAACTGAAGCCATTGATCCCAAGAAGCTTCACCCATCGCCCATCGCCCTGACCTCTCTGCCAATGCTTGGCCATCCGGGGAGGGTTGCATGTTCCTCTGTGGGCTGAAGTGTCCTCGTTTGTGCCTTGACTGCTCTGGCGCTTCTGCTAATCTGCCTCTCCTTTTATTTCTCAAGAAATATGAACACGAAGCTCTTGAAGATCGGGATCCTGACGGCGCTGCTCTTGGCTGTCGCAATTGGTGTTGGGCTGTTCTTTGGGCTGCGCCCACAGCCACAAAATCACCTCTATGCAAAGGCAGCAGTGGCTACGGATGCAGGCCCCTGTTCGGTCATTGGGAGGTAGGTGGACAACAGCTGCATATTCCCAGAAGCTCCTGATTTGGTCTGGGCAGGAAAAGGGTGCAAGTCTTCATTTTTTTCAAAAGCCACAATCCAGACTGCCTCCAAATGACATCTGAAGCTCCACCACAGGAATTTGCTTTTGCGGCCAAATAAAAGAGCCAGTATGGTGACATGGTTAAGACCACAGGCTAGAAACCACGAAGCTGTGAGCCTGGTCCCACCTTGGGCACATGGCCTGTTGAGACACCTTGGGCTAGTCACTCTCTCTAATTCCTTTTTATATAACCAAGGGATGCATTAGCTTTTTTTTTTTTTTTGCAGCTGCAGAAAACTGCTGGCTCATATTTAAGTGATTGTCCACTATGACTCCAAGCATCTCCAAATTTCTGCGTGGTTGCTGGTCTTGGTTTTCAAGAGACCAAGTGGGAGAATCTTCTAGTTTTGGGGAACCTCTTTGGCCAGCTGTAATCTCCTTCTGTCCCTTTGCAGCTCTGTCCTGGGAAGGTTCACCGATGTTGATCTTTCACCTCATGCAGGGACATCCTTCAGAAAGGGGGATCCGCTGTGGATGCTGCCATTGCCAGTCTCCTGTGTATGGGCCTGATGAACCCCCACAGCATGGGCATTGGAGGAGGCCTTTTCTTCACCATCCTCTCAGCCGAGGGTAAGCAGGGCAGGAGCAATGCTAGCCTTGTGTGGGGATTCCAGGAGACGTACACGGATGGTTGGCTTGTTTGGCATGTTGAAATAGGTTGTGTGCAGCCACCCGAAGGGATTTGTGCACTTATAGTAGTACAGCATGTGAGAAGCAACCTCAGTTGCCTTGATGACTTTTTTTTCATTTGGGTTAATGTTCACCAATATAAGGGAAAGCTGGCATGCTGCCAGCAAAGTGCCAGAGTCTACGTAGGTTTATTTTCAAGGATGCTCCAGGAATACACATTGCTTCCACCAGTCAGGGGAGAAAATCTGGGTGCTTCAACCCCTACTCATCGTAGATGGTTAGACTTTTCGCAGAGAGACGCACACAAAAGGTTATCTGGAACACGACATAGTCTTCTGGGAACAAGGTGGAGGTAGGGGTGGGCCTGGGGTCATGAGGAGTAGAGCAACCTGGCCTTCTTCTGTTCTAGTAAATGAGTTTTTGGTGACAGACGTCCCCTACTCCTGTTTGGTGACATTGTCCATAAGATGCTGTCATATTTCAGACGTGTCTGCTGGGCCAACTGTTGACTACTTAGCTATCGAAAAGTAATGCTTCTGTTTCAAAAAATAGGAGTGAGGTCAATGTCGAACGATGGACAGAGAAATAGGTGATGACTGACTGCTGAACCAGCACAGAGGCTTGGCCTCCACAATGACTTTTGTTCTTGAAGTTAACCTTTCTTGGAATTATTATGCCTTGAAGATGTCACTCAGAAAGGCTGGATAGGTTTATGCATTAACTTGCCAACAGGGAGGCCGCAGAACCTTACCTTGTTGCTTACCTTCCCAAGGGAAAGTGGAAATCATTAACGCCAGGGAGATGGCGCCCAAGAATGCATCCCGAGACATGTTTGGCAACAACACCGCTCTGTCCCAGAAAGGTAAAGCAAGAGGCACCACCGCCAGCGCTGGCTGGCTGCACATATGAGCTACCTCCTCATGAGCTTGGGATCAAGGGTCCATGGACCTCAAGAGAGTCTGAAGGGGATCAGGATCAGGAATGTGTGGGGTGGCTTGGCTGGCAAGAACCACACGCTGTGTGCAAGAAGGTTCACTGAAGGGTCTCCTGTGGTTCTCGGGTCTTCTGTGGTTCTGTGCATCTACTCAGTCACCTTTAGCTTCCTGTCTGTTATCTAAGATGGGTGGTCATCAGAGAGGCTCTAATCCTGCACTAAGCAGGAGAGTTGGGCTTCTTAAGGTCCCTCCTAGTCCTATGATTCTTGGCCTTGAAAATGCATAACAAGAACTAAAACGATAGACTTTGTGGTTGAAACTAAGAGTAATTACTGATTGTACAAGTCGTAAAGATGTCTCCCTGCAAACCACCTATAAACTCTACTCAAAATGAGAGCTTCTTTCTTGGACACTTACAAAACTCAGTGGAGAACAGGGGTTAACAGGAATGAGGCATTGCCTAAGTCAATAACTCTTGCAAATTAGCTCTGGGCTCTCAGTTTGTTTGTTTATTTATTTATTCAGTTGTTTACAAGATAATAGGTATAAGTAAAAACGTAGTTATGAATACATGGATACATATAAGAAAAATAAAAAAAATAAAAGAAACAATAGGACAGGGATGGTAGGCACATTGGTGCGCTTATGCACACCCCCTACAGGCCTCTTAGGAAGGGGGTGAGGTCAATAGTAGACAGTCTAAGGTTAAAGTTTTTGGGGTTTGGGGAAGAAACCACAGAGTCAGGTAGAGTATTCCAGGCATTGACGACTCTGTTGCTGAAGTCGTATTTCCTGCAATCAAGTTTGGTGCGGTTAACCTTGAGTTTGTATCTATTGTGTGCTCTTGTGTTGTTACGGTTGAAGCTGAAGTATTCATTGACAGGTAGGACATTGCAATGTATGATTTTATATACCATACTTAGATCGGACCGAAGGCGGCATAGTTCTAGATTTTCTAGGTCTAGAATTTCGAATCTGGTGTCATAAGGTATTTTGCAACGAGTAGAGAAGTGGAGAACTCTTCTTGTGAAATATTTCTGGACTTTCTCAACTGTGCTAATATCAGATACGTAATGTGGGTTCCAGACTGATGAGCTGTATTCGAGTATTGGTCTAGCAAATGTTTTGTATGCTTTAGTTATTAGTGTAATATTACCAGAGAAAAAGCTATACAAGATTAGGTTAACAACTCTTAACACCTTTTTGTCTATGTAGTTACAGTGGGCTCTAGCCCTTAGATCATTAGAGATGAGTACTCCAAGATCCTTGACAGAGTTTGGATCGTCAACAAGGTCTTGACTATTCAGCCTGTATTTTATTTTCCTTTTTTTTTTGCCAATATATAAGACAGAGCATTTATTTATTGAGATTTGAAGTTGCCATTTGTTTGACCATTCTGATACATAGTCGAGGTCTTTTTGAAGGGTAGCAGTATTTTCTGTGGTGTTGAATAGCTTTACATCATCAGCGAAGAGAACGCAGTTGCTCTTGATATGATCACAGAGGTCATTTATGTAGAGCAGGGGTGTCAAACACAAGGCCCGGGGGCCAAATCCGGCCCGCCAGACCTCGTCTGATGGCCGCAGGTGCCGCCGCCAGCCTTGCAGCCTCCCCTTTTTTTTCAATGAATTTACTCCGTGCCTGCACAGAGTAAATTCATTTTAAAATGGCTCAAGTTAAAAAAAAAAAAAATTACTTACCTTCCGGGACCTGGCCCGACTTCTTCCTGCCCCACACTGCTCCCTGGGTGTCGGACGTGACGTCATCACGTGACGTCCGCCCGACATCTCCAGGGATCAGAGGAGCGCGCGGACGCCGCGGAGAGGAGCAAGAAGAAAGAAGTAAAAGAAAGAAAGAAGTAAAAGGTAAGTAAAGTAAATGGAGGGGCAGATGGCTGGGCACTATAAAAGGGGCAGTCCAACAGCAGCCTGAAAGCGAAGTTCACGCATCACTGATGATAACCTCCATGCTGTTTTGCGGATTGCTACAGCACAAGACCTAACGCCAAACATCGATGGACTGACCTTAGGAAAACGATGTCAGCCATCTAGTCAGTAAAGTTAAAAAAAAAGGTAATGCCTTGTGTTTTCCATATGTTTAATAAACAGTGTTTGGCAATATTTGTATGTTTAAAAAAATTAATGTTTGTTACCAAAAACATTTTTCAATACATTGTACAATAATTGTACATTTGAATATCTACTTGTCATTATTCTGACTATGTTTCTGCTTTCAGAGCTAGTTATTACTTACATTATTACAAAAACAGTAATAATTGAATGCAGTGACATTAATTTATGATAATAAAGAGTGGACACATAGACCTACAGATACAACCGGCCCTTTGATGGGGACCAAACTGCTGATGCGGCCCCGATGAATTTGAGTTTGACACCCCTGATGTAGAGTATGAAAAGATTTGTTTTTCCACCAAAGTGATCTCTTTTTGGATTGAAGCTTCCTTATTGTTATGGGTAATCTGTTATTTCTGGTTTTTAGAGTTGTTATTGGTACATATAGTTTGATGACTCTTTTGATTTCTAGTAAAAATATGTTGTAATGGTCTTCAACAGTATTGCATCCAGTGAATAGAAATTGCCAATCAAGGGATGAGAGATCGTTGTTTATAAGATCATAGTTGCCTTTTTTGAAGTTATAATTGGGGATTCCATTGTTGTGATGATTTTTGTGTGGACATATGTTGAGACAAAAGTAAATCATGTTGTGGTCACTGTTGGAAAAGGGTTCTTTAATATGTATTCCGTAAATTGAATTCAAACTATTGCAGAAGATGAGAACGAGGCAGTTGTTTAGTCTAGTGTTGTTGGTTACTAGTTGTTCCAGTCCCAGATTTGTTACAGCATTGTAGAAGGTTGCGTGTATGGGTTCAGTTGTACATTCGTTTAGGGTCCAGTTAATATGAGGTAGATTGAAGTCACCAAGAAAGCGTGTGGGCAGGATGCTGTCCATGTTAGTAGTGTATTTAGCTTGTTTGCATGTTCGATGTCATAATCAGGGGCTCTGTAACATAGTAAGAACCGAAATGTCATATTTAAGGACAGTTCACAGATGATGGTCTCAGGAATAGCAAGCTCCTGGGTAACTTGGATGTTTTTTAGATGTAGGGACTTTTTAAATAATTATGTTGATGGTCCTGGATGATAGGGGAGTGGACTGGCTGGAATCTTGATCTCTTTGTCCTCTGCCTGCTCCAGGTGGATTGTCCATTGCAGTTCCAGGAGAAATCCGTGGCTATGAAATGGCCCACCGACGGCATGGCAAACTGCCTTGGAAGGAGCTGTTTCAGCCCAGCATCCAGCTGGCCAGAGAAGGATTCTCTGTTGGCAAAGGCCTGGCCAAAGCCCTGGAGTCCAGGAGCAGTGAAATTGAAAGCATCCCATCCTTGTGGTAGGCAGCAGGGGAGCTCCTCAGCCCAAGGCAGCACATGCCCTGCTGGGTGGGTGAGGGGAGACACAACCTCAAGATGGAGGTCCCGAGGGAGGTTGCAGGGGGTGGGGACTGCCTAGGTCATCCCAGGGATCTGCTGGAAAGGGAGGGAGGGAGGGAGGGAGGGAGGGAGGGAGGGAGGAAGGAAGGAAGGAAGGAAGGAAGGAAGGAAGGAAGGAAGGAAGGAAGGAAGGAAGGAAGGAAGGAAGGAAGGAAGGAAGGAAAAAGAGTGGGAGGAGGGAAGGGAGGGAGGGGCGGAGGAAGGAAGGGACAGAAGGAAGGAAGGGAAGGAAGGAAGGGAAAGAGGGCATCTCAACCATGGCCACTGATGGTCAAGATCTTGTTAAAGGAATACCTCTTTTTAGACTGGAGCCCAACATCTGAAGGGAAGGCCCTTTCAAGACCATTGTGCAATTTGGGGAAGATCTCCTGCACAGTGGTGGTATTCTACCAGTTCGGCCATGTTCGGCGAACCGGTAGTAAAAAAAACAGCTACCGGTTTGGCCGAACCGGTATTTCTTTTTTCCCCCTCCCTCCTGACGATCAGCTGTTCCGATGACCAGCTGTGCCAGGATCCCCCTCGCTGTCTTACTGCTTCGCCCAGGAGGCTTCCCTGAGGCCCAAGAGGCAAAAAAACAGAGTGCAGGGTGTGTGTGTGTGTGTGTATGCAAAAAGAGAAGAAGCCATGCCCACCCAGTCACATGGCCACTCCCACCTAGCCACACCCACGGAACCAGTAGTAAAAATATTTGCATCCTACCCTTCCATCCTTCCGAGGTGGGTAAAATGAGGACCCAAATTGTTGGGGACAATATGCTGACTCTGTAAACTGCTTAGAGAGGGCAGAAAAGCAGTATAAAGCGGTATATAAGTCTGAGTGCTATTGTTGTTCCCTGTAGAACCATCCCCAGTGTGGACCCCACAAGCCTTTTATCAGCAGGTCAAACCTTCCTCTTTGTCTAGGCAGGTTAAGGTGACCAGTCCGTTCTGGTACATCTGGTTGTTTCGGCTGCTTCATGAGGGTATCTTAGGATTGGTGTCTAACTACGGAAGCAGCATTAAGAAGTGCCGCAATGCATTGGCCGTTTCCCAGAGGAGGGCCATGTCCGGGCTCTCCTCCACAGCATCCCTTTCGTAAGGCTCCTTGACTGCCGAAGGGTGAGGTGGCCTCCTTATCTCTACTCCAGCCGGGAAGTTTTCCCAGCCAGCAGCTCAGCTCAGCTCATTGGGTTGAAGAGAGGCTATCGAGAGGCCCTGAGAACGTGGGGTGCAGAGAGTAGGATAGGTGGCAGTGAGAGGCAGCCACGGTTCCATGTGTGGCTGGAATTTGAGGCCATGGAGTCACCCATGTTTGCTCACTGATTAATTCTGACTCTTATGGAGCAAGGTAATTGGAAACCAGCAGAGAACAGGTGCAGGAAGGTGAGAGGCTGAGACCAAGCCAATTATGTGTGTTTCGTAAGCAGGCTCCTGCTAACTTTTACGGTGAGAACGAGAGGCTGCGTGACACCTGGCACGACCTAAGTTTATTTTCTTTGAATTTTCCTTCCACACAAAAACCCACCCTAAGGAGGGACAGGCTTTGGGAAAAGTATAACACGAACTCACTTTAAAAGGGGAGGGGGCGGAGGTTGCACTCACTTTGTAGTTTACCCACAAGTGTCTTTTTTTCTGTATAGAAAAAAAGCTTTAAAAGATCTCTCCATCTGGGGCACACCAGGTTGCAAACCCTGAATGCTCTTGGATTGGGACAGGAGAGCCCACGGTGCAATTTATGCAGCCCAGCAGGAACCAACTTTCATGCACCAGGTCAGGGCCCGATATAGTGTATAGTGAATAGAATGAAATGGAACAGAACAGAATTATTTATTGGCCAAATGTGATCGGGCACAAGGAATTTGTCTCCGGTGCATAAGCTCTCAAAATACATACAAACAACAAGTGATAGGTCATAGATCATACAATCATTAATCATAATATACAACAAGAAGTAATAAACCATAGATAGCAACAGGAGAAGGTAATAGGAAAGACGAGAAGATTAATAATAATGGGTAAATATCTTTAGGCCTAAGACAGTGCTGTGGGGATTATGTGGTTAGCAGGGATGACACGGGGGTGAGGGGAAAGGAACTATCTTTGTATCTAATTGTTTTGGCATGCAATGCTCTGGTGCAATGTCCAGAGGGGAGAAATTCAAACAGTTTATGTCCAGGATCTTTCTGCCCCCTGCAGCATACAGGCCCTCAGTGGAAGGCAGGCTGGTTGCCATTGTTTTTTTTCTGCAGTTCTAATTCTCCGTTGAAGTTTGAGACAAACTATCTGAGTTTGTCTGGATTGGTTGCTGTGCCAAACCAGACAGTTACAGAGATTCAAATGACAGGCTCTGTAGAACTGTATCAGCAGCTCCTCGGGCGATCTAAGCTTTCTGAGTTGACGCAGGAAGTTGCTCAACCTTTAAGGAGTGGAGACTTCAGCTTCCACAGTTCTGGCTGGGGAGTCCCGGGAGATGAAGTCGACACCTCTTGAAGTTGCCTGAGGTGGAAGAAACTCTGGCCGGGCTCGTGGCTTCCTCTCCAATAATGCCTTTGTTTTCAGCGAGGTCTTCTGCAAAAGCGGGAAGGTGCTGCAGGAGAAGCAACTCCTCCGCCTGCCCAAACTGGCCAGCACCTACGAGACCATCGCCAACCAAGGTGCAGACGCCTTCTACACTGGCAGCCTGGCCCAGCAGATGGTGGCCGAGGTCCAAAATGCAGGTGAGCAGCCAACTGCCTGCAAAGCAAGGAGTGAGGCGGTTATGGTTTTCTCCTTTGGATCAGTCCAAGCAATCTGGGCAGCCAGTAGAGGCTGGTTTCCTCTTTCACCTTCTGCCTATCTGCTCGAACGAAACCGCTGGTCCTGCCCTGCTGTGCCCCATCCCGGGACTGTTGGTTCTGAGCGGGGATTGCATCCTTGCACTCAGGGTCAGGTCTACCCCGTGGAAAGGTCTGCATACACATAACAAGCTCCCTCCTTCGGGCGGACGGGGGGGGGGCATTTTCTGCTACCCACTTAGCAAAACTTTTTTCCATGGCATATAATCAGTAGGGATATTTGCTTCAAAAGAGCTGGTGGTGTCTCAAAGCCCACCGAAGACCCTATCAAGTAGCCTGTCTGTGTGTGTGTGGGGGGGGAGACTCTGCAAAGATGGCCTTGCCACAGAATTGTAATGGACTGTGTGGGTGACCTTGGGGGACAAGGGGAAGAGAAGCTGCCAAGGAAGCAACCAGACGAGAGAGACGGGAGTCCCCAGGGCCAAACGGACAGAAAAAGAACCTTAGAAATGGATCTGCACCAATGGTGGGATTCAATTCTTTTTTTTACTACTGGTTCTGTGGGTGTGGCTTGGTGGGTGTGCCTTGGTTGGCATGGCAGGGGAAGGAGATTGCAAAATCCCCATTCCCTCCCCACCTCACTGACCTGCTTTCCAGCTCTGTTCTCCTGTGCAGGGAAACCAAAGGAGACCCAGCCGATCAGCCGGGACTCAATGGGAGGCAGAGAAGAGATGGGGTTGGCGGGGCCAGTCAGAGGTGGGATTGGCCGGTTCTCAGAGCTACTCAAAATTTCCGCTAGAGAACCGGTCAGAACCGGCTGAAGACCACCTCTGATCTGCACCAACGGATCAAGTACTTTTGTGGCAGAGGGAAGTTTGCATCTTCAGGCTTGCGAGATTTTGTTCATGCAGCCTTACAGTAAAGGAGCTTTAGCTCACCTGGTTGGGTTTCTTGTCTGGTTTACTGGCTGACAAGAGTCCAGTGTTGTGGGGCCAGAGGATGTTGCTGAGTTGCAGAATTCTTGGGTGAACCAATGGTGGGGAAGATGGCTGGCAGCCACAGAAGAGCCAGGCCTTGTAGGTGAGGGACGTTGTGGCAGACCTAAGAATCCAGGAGTGATCACATTTACACCATTTAAGATTGCAATTCCCTGTGGAAATCATCCTAAACGCCATAGCTGAGAGAGGAAAACGCCTGGTTTTGCAGGGAGGGATGCAGACTGTTAACATCTTTGGTGCCGATTGTTGGTCCTGCCATCGATGCTTCTGGGCAGCCCCTTTGGGGAGGGGGCTCTATGCACTTTAGCTTTTGCTTCCAAGAATTGGAGGTGGAAAGAGGGTCTTGAGATGGCATTCAGAGACCCACTTCAGATACCTATAGATGAACTCAAGAAACATTGTTCAGAAACTGGTTGTGAATTGGAAAGGAAGGCTCCTGGCCTGGAGCATCAAATCACTTTGGAGAGAGCAGGTCAGTTCCTTGAACCTCAAACTATCCACTATTGACCTCACCCCCTTCCTAAGAGGTCTGTAAGGGGCGTGCATAAGCGCACCATCGCACCTACCGTCCCTGTCCCCATTTATTCATACCTATTTCCTGTATTCTTACTCGTGTTTATACTTATACCTATTGTCTTGTAAGCGATTGACAAATCAAATAAATCGAAGCAATAAATAATAAAATAGAAGTCAGGGGCCATGGGGCATCTGAACTGTAGCAGTAGCTTTCTGATACGGGGCAGGGAGGGGGCAGTGCTCGCTGTCCCTCTCGCTCAGATAATCTCAGATAATCCCAGATAATCGATCCTCCTTGGAGAAGCCAGACTGGTGTGTGGAGCCCTCCAAACCTCGAAGCACATCTTAGTAACTTAGAAAGCTGATATTTGGCCTCGGCAGCCTGGAAACGAGAACCTATTGGCTGAGAGTCAGAAGCATTCAAGAGAGTTTTAGAAAGTATGTGTCTCCCAGAGCGGGTGCCAACTTGGCCAAAGTCTTTCCCTCTCTGGGGGAGGTGAGGGCTGGCATGAGCCCCTCTGCAGCCCCCAGAAAGGGCTCCACCCACTTTCTGACTCATCCGCCAAATAGAGCATTCAAAATACACACAATATAAGTTCAGCAATACAAATCAAGCCAGAATTAAAACTAACCAAAGTTAAGAGCGGGGTAAAGCTTAGAAGATGTGCTTTTATGGTTAAATATTGGCAGATGCCGCCCAGCCCTTCTCCCTTTATCTGGGTGCCATGTGGGTGACTCCCCCGTGAGCAAGACGGGGCTCCTGGCAGTGGGTGAAGCAGAGCCGGGGATTTGTCCATCGTCTCTAAATGGCCCAGTTGCCAGGGTTACCTTCCTTTCTGTTCCAGGAGGGATCCTTACCCTGGAGGACCTGAGGGATTACCGACCAACCCTGGAAGAAAATCCTTTAAAAGTGCAACTTGGCCAGTTCAGCATGTATGTGCCCAATGCACCTTTAAGCGGTCCTGTGCTGGCCCTGATCCTCAACATCCTGAAAGGTCAGGATTCTTCCGTCTCTTTACCACTTACAAGGTTTCATTGGGACATTCGCTTTTCAGGAAGGTTGCAAAATCGTCTCCCAGGACCGGAATGTCAACTCTGCTTCAGCAGCTTAATTGGGGGGAGGTGGGCGGGCAGAGAGATGGGACTATGAGCTATGAAAAATGCTGCCACAGGATCTCTCCAAACAGGGGCACCCCGATGGTTTCAGCCCAGGGGTCCCTCCATTCCACTCCTCTGATCCGGGGGGCCGGCAGTTCTCTTTGGCTGAACTGCTTTGGACAGTTTTGAGGGTGTCCCTCAACTGGATGGGCTTCCAGGTATTTTAAAATGGCCTCCCTGTCCACCTTCTCTCCCCGGCAGGTGCTCTTTCCTCTTCCACCTGGGCCGCTCAAGGGCATCACCCACGGGGAGCCAAGCAGGCCTTTGGTCTCTGCTAAGGGGCTTGGCTCTCCCAGCCCCTCCTGGGGCAGTGGGTGGGTGGGGGGCTGAGGACAAGGACCTCAAGATTTGAAATGCAGGACAGTTGGGGGGACGGTTAGGGGGGACTGAGCCTAACAGGTTTTTTTGGGGGGGCTGCCACCAGAAATCTCCCCCTCCCCAAAAGAGCTCATGGTGGAAACTGTGTGTGCCAGTGAAAGATTGCGGGGGGCAGTTGATGCATTTGGCAGCTGCCAGGCAAGGGTGTCCTTCCTCACCTGCCTTGAGGGCATTTTCACTGCCAGCCTCGTCCCTTTTCCTTGTTCCCTTTATGGGTTTTACCTTGATCTTTCAGTTGTGTGGAACGTTGGTTTGTGTTAGTTTTAATTGCATTTTTATTATAACTTTAGATGGCCTTGATGGTTTTTCAAAGCTACTCCCCCCCGCCCGCCCCTCAAGGCAGAAACAGAGAAAAGAAGCGAATCACACGAACCAAATTATTTGGCTTTTTTTTTTTGCACTTCTGTTTGGGAGCTTTACCTAAAGGCATTGCAACATTTGGGCTGCTTAAATCATGCCAATCAGGGAGAAATGGTACAAATGAAAGTGGTGCTTCAAGAGGTTTCTACCCCTCGACCTCTTGAAACCTCCCAGACCCCCATTTGAGAAATGTTCCAATTCCAGGGGGAGATATTGCTCGATTCCGTCTATCTTGCCCCCCCAGGCTCTTCCCATGGATTTCTTCAGAAATCTTTTGCAAGGTGTGGTGCATCTACAGCAGAGCCTGGCATTCCTCAGTGGGCTCCCCTGCTGGTCTTGGAGATTCAAGCCCCCACATCCATCTGTCTTCACCTCCTTCCCACGTCTTGCCCCATCCTCAAAG
Organism: Notechis scutatus; assembly: GCF_049901735.1. Taxonomy (NCBI): domain Eukaryota; kingdom Metazoa; phylum Chordata; class Lepidosauria; order Squamata; family Elapidae; genus Notechis; species Notechis scutatus. The sequence continues at coordinate 12,167,933 of NC_142021.1, read as the reverse complement.
CTCTTTTACCCCCTTACCGTTCCTTGTGCTTTTATCCCCACCTCAAGATGGGCTGTGCGCCACTCGGTTTCTGTTCTGCGCTGAGCCTCTGGCATTTCCTTCCGTGTCACAGGCTTCCTTCCCCCTTGCCACGTTCCACTTACCCCCACAGCAACCAACCTCCACATTCACCCAAAACATTCCATAATTCACCTGTGTTGTGTATGTTTTCTAAATCAAAGAAGGTGTAACAAACACTCGTGTCTTCTTTAGTGAATGTAAGGCAGCAACCACACTGCACTTCCCAAATGTTGTTCCTTTCTACCTGTGCTTTTTCAGGCCAGAGGCCTCACAAATCCACCTTTGTACTTTTCACTTCCTGTCAGGGATGAATGAAAACAACTCCCAGCTACGGCTCCAATCTGGTGTTGCCGCAGGAATTGTGAGTCCAGGAAAACCCCAAGTCACTAATACACGGCTTCCAGCATTTCCCCAGGTTTCCCCAATGACTACTGGGACACTCCTCTTCAACCTTTCCCTCCCCACCCCTCTTTCTCATCCGGGTTTGTTTCAGACCATCCTTGCCACAACCATCATTTCCTACCATCTCATGGAAAACTTGCATTAACTTACTGTCTTCATCCAAGTTTGAGCTACCAATGGCAGCCCTTGGTTGCTCTGACCTCTGGCTTTGGTGGCCAATGGACCCTGACATGCCTGATGTTTGTGCTTGATCTCCCGGCAGGCTTCCGGTTCTCTAAGAGCAGCACCCGGACTCCGGAAGAGAAGGGCTGGATGTACCACTGCATCTTGGAGGCTTTCCGTTTTGCCTATGCCAAGAGGAGCTTGCTTGGGGACCCTGCGTTTGTCAACCTGACAGAGGTAGCTCCATGCCTTGCTCTGCTCCTTTGCCTCCTTCCTACCCTCCTCCCGGCCAAACAGAGCCAAGTGGGGCTCCTGAGCTGAGAGACAAGCTGGCCATCAGATTAGTTGCTTGGGGAAGACCCAAGGAAGGCCATCAGCCTCTTGAATGATCGCTTGCCTTTTCCTGTAGGATTTCTCTTCCGTTCTTCCATCTAGGTGATCAGAAACATGACCTCAGAATCCTTGGCCGACAGCTTGCGGGGCAAAATCACCAACACGACCCATAACATCAGCTATTATGAACCAGATTACTACACTCCGGAACATGCTGGCACATCCCACGTCTCTGTCGTGGCTGAGGATGGCAGTGCGGTGTCGGCCACCAGCACCATCAACCACTAGTGAGGCTCTAGGACGGAGTCAGGCTGCCCTACCCAGCAGGGTCAGGGCTGAGGGGCTCTGGGACGACCCTCCTCCAAATCGTGGCTTTTCCTCCACAAGCTCCAGGCTCCCGAAGCCAAGAAAGGGGAGCGGCCCCTGGAGGCTGGAGAGAAGCCAAGGGAACGGGCCCCATAGCCCCTGGATGATTGCCCACCCAAATCATTGATCCCAGCATTGATCTTTCTGGATGGCATTCGAGTCTCTCTGTGTGTGCGTGTGCACAAGCAGGAGTGTTGTTCTGTTGTGTTGCTTTGTTGGCAGAGCTAGTGGTCTTTGTTGTTTTCCAAAGAGTCCCCAACCAGAGCTGGAGGGCGTCCATCTTTGCTTGCCACCCGCCTGACTGGCTAAGCAGCTAACACTGCCCACCTCCTCACAGTCCCACTTTATGGTGCCAGCCACCTGCCATTGCTCCCCACTGTCTTTCCCCTGCCCCCCTCCTTTTGCATTGGCTGGGGCTGCATGACGGGCTCCTTCCCCAGTTATGTTCTGGCACCGCCCCACCCCTCTGCTGCCTCCCTTCCCCTTCTGGACAAACCCTGAAGTAGGGGAGCACCTGCACCCCCCAGCCAGCCTGGCTTTTGCACCAGCCTCACTTGGGTGGGGGAGAAGCTCTCCTCCAAACTGCTTCTGGGAGGAGGGCTGGCGATGCCCGAGGTCTGGGACGGGTGGCAGGAAAGCTGGGTGCAAAGAGGAACCCCTGGGTTGACGAACGGACCCCCTTTCTCTCGCCTGCCTCTGCAGCTTCGGCTCCGACCTCCGCTCCCCTGTGACTGGCATCATCTTCAACGACGAGATGGACGACTTCAGCTCCCCCCACATATTGAACGGGTTCGGGGTGCCCCCCTCGGTGGCCAACTTCATTGCCCCAGGTAAGGCTTTGCTCTTCCTCCAAACCCTCCGGCCCCCGTCCGGGCCCCTCTCTGGGGAGGGTCTCCTCCAGGCAGCCCCTGCCTTCCCCCTCCCTGTTCGGCTCTTGTGTCTCTGCAGCCGTGGAAGGAGCATGGAAAGGCCTCTGCTGCCTCCAGGGGGTGGGCCAGGCCGAGCGGGCCGCCATTTCCCTTCTCCCAAGGGGGTCGTGGGTGGTCAAAGAAATCAAGATGGCAGCCACATCCTTTTGTGTGAAGCTTGGCTTAGGTTGCCTTTTTCGTCCGTCCCCTGCAGAGACCCTTCTCTGGGGTCTTAGCCCTAGCTCATTTTCTAAATAAATTTTTTTATTAAAGTTTTACAAAACACATTAAAAACTAGCACAAACTAATAAAGGGCAGTGGATGGAAAAAGGAAGGAAAATTTCCAATTTCTTTTGCAGCAATTATACATACAATGAAAACAAATCTCTCTTACCCTACGATTACAAAAAAAAAACCAATAATTCTAATTCTTATAACCACAAATCATAAGTGTCTTTTTTCTGTTTCATGCAAAATTCTATGGGGGGTTTCCAGTCAACCATAAGTGTCGATGTTGCCTTTTCTATGCAACTTCTAATTTTCATCTCCCTCCATCAACCTTCCTCTACTGTGGATAAAATTGAGCCTTCCCTCTTTGGACCATATAATAATCTCACCGCAGTTGCATATAAAACATAAATTCCATGACTTTCTAGTTGCTTGCCCGTTAGTCTCAAAAGAAAAGTATCTGGCTTCAATTGTACTTATTCTAGTACATCTTGGTAGGTGATCCATTTATGTTTACTTATAATATCAGGTCTATTAAATGCTTCATGTGCTGAAAGCCACAAAGGCATTTTGGAAGAAAACCTAAATTGATATTTATTCCATACAAATAGGTCATCTATCATAGTCTTGTAACTATCTATTTTTATTAATATATTTGTGTGGTTTTTTTTTATTAATCATCCAAATTCTTTTCATTTCCTCATTCAAAGTTCAGGTCCCCGTGAAGAATCTGTCCAAATCAAAACCAAGCCATCTCTGCAACAGCTCTTAACTTTTTGACTCTTTCTTCATCTTCAAACCCATGACCCTCTCATCTTGTCTTATGTCTATTTTGTATTTCAAGGCCAAAAAAACTCATATGGTTTAGCTAAATCTTCATTAGTGATAATTTGGTCTGTCTGTGAAATATAAATTCTTTCCAAAATTCATTATCTTCCAAAACCTTCAATAAAAATAATTTAGTTCAAGTGTCCAAAAGTCTTCTCTGCATCAAAAAAAGACCAAGGCGTGTTGCCCAATAGTCTCAAAAGAAAAGTATCTGGCTTTTATTAGGTTGTTCATATATTCCAAAATATCCAACCCAGTTCTAACGTTATCTTTCAATCATCTTTTAGTAGAAACCCACATTTAGCCCCGTGAATGAATTCTTGCAAAATTATTTTCAGTCTTTCCGCTAAAATAATGGTGAACAGTTTATAATCTATTTGTTTGCTTGTTTGTTTGTTTATGCATTTATTTGTTTATTTATTTATTTAATAAATCAATTGTTCAGCCATCTTGCTTTGAGATAACGCAAGGTAATTCATTAATGATTTTGGTCTGTAATTTCTTATCGAAGTCCATTTTTGTCCTTATTGAGCCGTTAATGTTATCCCGGCCCCTTTCCAAGTTCCTGGAATCCTTCTTCCCCCCTGCAGAGCAGAGTTCCTTGGGCTCTGTAAAGGTTATCAAAGTTCCTCCTCGAACCACCCACATCCTTGGGGTGAAATGCAGCCTGGTTTCCCAGCTGGGTGGGGCCACATTCCAGGCAGAGCAGAGGGAGGTTGAGGAGGAAGAAGAGAGACTGAAGGGAGCAGCTCCTCCCTGGAAGTTCCCGGAAGGTCTCTTGAATGGTGCAATGGCTGCCGGCAAGATTTATTTATTGAGTCATTGAATTTATAGGCTGCCCATCTTACCTGTCTAGAGTTGAGGAACAATAAAGGGAGCTGCTTAGAAGAGCCTCAGTGGCTCTTCCTTGGTTTCTGGAGCCTGACAGTGATAATAGCCTGGGTTTGCTCTTTGAGATTGATAATAGCTTGGGTTTGCTCTTTGAGATTGATTTTTCCCTGGTTTGCTCTTTGAGATTGATAATCTTGAGACTGCTCATTGATATTATTATTCATGGTTTCTCTTATATATTGATTCTGAGACTTCATTATAGCCCTTGGACTTATATATGCTTCCCAGTGCTTTCCAGCCCTCTCTAAGCAGTTCCCAGAGTCAGCCTATTTGCCCCCAACGATCTGGGTCCTCATTTGACCCACCTCGGAAGGAGGGAAGGCCGAGTCAACCTTGAGTCAGGATCGAACTGCCAAACTGCAGCCAGCAGTCGGCAGAAGTAGCCTGCAGTACTGCATTCTAACCACTGTGCCACCACGGCTCATACATAAATTTCCTTTGTTCACCTTTGGCTTCCTGAGACATTCATCTATTTTCTCTAACCTTTTATACTGATTAGAGTAATACTGGTAGAAAAAAAACATATGGATGTTCTCAGCCCAGACGTTTTCTTTCAGGCATTCGCTGCCGAACTGAGCCACGTTCCAAGCTTTATTTTTTTTTTTCCTTATCTCCCTCCCCTCCCAATTAATTCCTTTCCAGATATTTTTTCTCTTCCCAGTATTCTGGCAATGGTTGCTTTTCACAGGCCATACAAACGCCTTTGCTTTGGTCTTTGCTTGGCATTTCAGAAGGCCTGAACCCCACTTACAGCACAGACTCCCAACTGAGCCCTCCAAGCGCTGCATCAGGACCCCTGGACACACAGACCGACCCCCTTTCCATGCCCCCTTTCTCCCTCTAGCAGGGGAGCCTTGTCTTCTTCCTTTACGGCAGGGGAGAGCAACTGCTTCCTTGTGTTGTGATGCCCTAAGTTGTGTGGCTTACAAAACAAAAGGGATCCCAACTTGTATCTGAGGCTCACCGTGAAATTGCCTAGGAAGCAGTTTGCCAAGGGGAAGATTGTGGGAAGGGCTCCTCCCTGTTTCTCCCAGGATTCAGTGCTCAGAATATTTCCCCCTTGAGCCTGTGAGATCAGCTCTTGCCCAATCCCCCAACCATTGCATCAGAATCTGGGGGGGGGGGCAGTAGGCAGAGGAGGTTGAGCCCCGTCCGCTTAATTCAGCCATGGTCCCTGCCATCCAAGAAGCCTTCTTTGGGGGCTAGCCCAAGGGAATCTCAGTTGCAGGTCTGAGAGAAAAGTCTGTAAAAACACCGCAAGGACTCGGTCAAGGATGATGAAATGTGGCCGTTCCTGCAAGGAGAAGTTAACTTGTAAGATGCTGGTTGGCCAACCCCTCCCATGTACTCTCACCTGTACAGGAGCAAAGGAAGGGCTAATGGGAACCAGCCCATAGTTCACAGGATATTTACTACTGCAACTATACTGGCTAGTGGTTTAAGTGGCATGTTCGAGGATCGTGTCCAGCAATGCATCTCACCTGGCTCCATCCCCAACAGGTAAACAACCTTTCTCATCCATGTGTCCGACTATCCTGGTGGATGAGAAGAACAAAGTCAGGATGGTGGTCGGTGCTTCTGGAGGGACAAAAATCACAACCGCAACAGCCTTGGTGGGTCATGCTGGGTAGGCCGAGGGATGCTTCTGGAGACCATCTCGTCTTGCTCTTTCAAGAAACCCCCAAACCCCGTAGATTCTCTCTTGAGTGGGGACAAGCAGGGCCCCAGGGCAATTTGTGGGCATCTCCCTCTATGACTCCATTTCTGCTCTGGGGCTAGCAGCGTGCCCACCAGGACAAGGTTTTCATAGGTCAACTATGGAGGACTCCTAAGGTGGGCCTGGCAATAGGAGAGAAGGTTAGCTGAGGTCTCCAAGGGGGTCGAATAGATCCAGTGAAGGGGATCCACGCGATGCTTGAGAGAAAGAGAGAGAAGCGGCTTCCAAAGGAAATCTCACCAGGTTTTCTATTCAGGTTCCTGAATGGACTATCTTCGAAGCCCTCCTAGATTTTGCCTTTCTGGGGGAAAAAAAAAAGACATTTAACCCCCATAGTGACATCAATTTTGTACTCTTTGCCATAGAATGAATATCTGTGTTTGGGTTTAGCTGCAGCTGCAGTGGATTGGGGTAGTTGAAAGGAAGGTGGAGAGAAAAGATTGATAGGTGTTTATCATCTAAAGTTACATTTGGATTTGAAAGCCCCCCCAAAATTTACAATTTGAATTGTAGACCTTGAAAAAAAAACTTTCAATTCACCCAAAGTTGAAACTCCTAGGGGGCATTGAGCTTTCCATTCTTATCTACCTCGCACTCGACCTCTTAGGGGAAACAGTTGTTGGTTAAAGCAACGATCAAGTACATCTTAAAGCTCCTTGCCAAGGCAGACATTTTACTGAGCAGCTAAAGCCTCTCTGTCTCTTCCAACTCATCCTGGATTCATGGAGCTCTGGAAAGAACATCAGCTTCAATCCTGCCAAGAGATGCTTGGAGACCTAATCCTACACCTCTTCTTTTGTGCAGACCATCATCAATGCCTTGTGGCTTGGCTATGATGTGAAGGCTGCTGTGGAAGAGCCACGAGTTCATAACCAGTTGCTCCCCCCGGTTACACTTCTGGAGAAGGATATAAAAAAGGTCTGTTTTAATAACCGAAGGAGCCGGGTTGGGGCCCAAAGGGGGTCAACAGTGGAAGGTTGGAGTGTCTTCCTCACCTCTGTCACACTGTTGTGCCGTTAGGCTGCTGGGGAACCAGAGGGCTATATGATTCTGTGAAACACATGCAGAGTCTCAGGTTGGGTGAAGTGGCTCCCTTTAGCTCAAGGTGCTTTCCGAGTGGCAGCGTTGTCCAATAGCGTCGTCAGCTAAAGCTGACAGGTAACTTGTGACAGAACATCCCGGACACCCTAGCTGGGAGGCAGCTGGCTCTTGGCTGAGCACAATTAACTCTGGCCCACAAGGCAAAAGAATCTGATATAAGAAAATGCTTTTGGATCTCTTGAAGATAACTGCGTGACCTGGTTCTCCCTTCCCACGTCTAGGAAATCGAAGAAGACCTGGTGAAAAGGAAACACGAGGTCAAGAGGACCAACGACGGTGCTGTGGTGCAGGCCATTCTCTGGACTGAAAATGGTTGGGCTGCAGCCTCTGATTCCCGGAAGGGGGGCTTTCCAGCTGGATACTGAGATGGCCAGCTACATGTACATAGATAAGGAGATGACCATGGGACAATTGTGCACTGCTTCATTGACAAACACTATTGATGTAGAGATATGGGGGGAGGGGGATCCAGCTCTTGGCACCAGCTTGGCCTGGGCATTTCTTAAGGATTCACAGAATGCTGCCGTTCGTTCTTTCCTTGGCGGATCCCCTGCTGAATGCAGGAATTGCTATCAAGGCCTCCTGGAGAAAGCCAGACAACCCAAAGTGGCTTCTGTGGCTTGGTGTCTCTGGCAGCAGAAAAGGCATCCTGGTTGCCTTTTCCACTGGCCTCTCCCAGATGGGTCGGCAGGTGGTGCTCTACAGAAGCGGATGGCCTCCTCGTGGGCTGTCAGCAAACGCACGCGTGTTTTGTCCAGGTGCAAGGAAACCTGGCCACTTTTTGACCCAGGTTCAGAAGACAAGCAGAGGAATGTGAGAAGACTTGGGCCTTGGGAGCCAGACAGAGATCTCTCCCCCTTTTGCCAGCCATCCCCCCTTCGGCTGCCCCAGCTACTGTTCGGGCAGATCCACCCTCCCCCAAGCCAGAGTGGCCTGGAAGGCAGCTCCCACGGAGCAGGGGGGGGCGGGGGGCTGCACTCTAAAGAGCCAGGCTATTCCCAGTGCAAGGCATCACCCACTCCCAGGAGAAGCCGAAGGGTTGGTGGGATGCCAACCAAGATGGAGCCAGGGTCAAAAAGAAAATGACTTCAAAATAGCTAAATATAGCGAGGCTGTTTATAATATTTTCATTCCTTTCTCAAGTCTCATGCCCAGATATCACAACCAAATGATTACTTCCCGTCATTGAGAAAACTGTACTATTCATTCAGCCTAAAACTGCATGTCCTTTATTTGCAGTCCAGTCAGGCTTGTTCAGGTTCTAGTCAAGCTTCAACATCTTTTTGGCAAGTCTGTGGCCAACTCGGTATTTCCCCATCCTATGCTAGGTATTCGATGGATCATTTTCTAAGTTAGGAGCTTTGTTTCTTTCAAAAAGTTTTTGTGTGTCCTATCACTCTTCCTGCCACTGCTTCACCATTAATCGGATAAACTGGGAGGTCCAGTTGGGAAAATGTGACCTGTCACTTAACGATGCCTCTCTTCAGTGTGATGAATGAGACGATGTGTCAGTCTTGCCCCAGCTAGGTCTCACGGAAAGAAAGACTCTCGACTCCATTCGGTAGAAGTGACAGGTTCTTTTACTAAGTTCTTTTACTAAGGATGGCAGAGTTGACACTGTGATGTGTTTTTCATATCATGTAGCTCATATTTAATTCTCCTCCTCCTCCTCAAAAATGAGGTGAGGTTAATTCAGAATTTTCTTCAGAAGAAAGCTTGCTGAAGATAATCCAAATCCATGGAATTTGGCTTGGTCAATAAAACAAGGGAAGTTTCTTCAGTTACGTGGAAGAGACCAGAAATTGTGTGGCTCTGCAGGAGATGCACCATCCGTTTCTTTTGATTACAGGGTTTCTCATGGTCTCAACTTTATCCTTCGGCATCAGGATGGGCCGTTTTCTAGAATCGGGACTTTCTGGAAACCCAGCACCCATTTTAGAATCCAGAAAACCAATAAAGAAAATGAGCGCAGTCCAGGCGCCTCCCAGCACCTGAGTGGGTTGAGATGTATGTGGAACCAAGGCAACGAGCTGGAGCCCCAGAGAGTTAGTTGCCCATTGCTCCCCCCGCCCCCGCTTGGTGTCCCACTGAGACGCACCAGATCGCTTGCCCAAAGGGGCCGAAGGAAAAATTGCCCATGTTGCACTGCTGGCCCTGAGGCTCCTTTGGAAAGGGAGGGTGGCTGGGATGGGCTTGTCAGGGCGCTGCGACCAAAGAAAGTGGGGAGAAAAATGAAAACCCTCCGGAAACAAATCTCTACCTAAAACAACACGTGTTGGGAGGCTTTGAAAAGAAAAAGCAAAGCCATGAGATTTGAAAAGAAACAGACCCACAAACCATTTTGTGAAAATATAAAATTTAAACTTTCTACAGAAACAAATGCGCGCGTGAAGAAATAAAATTTTGAAAAAGCTCATCATCCAGCATGATCCCATTCCTAGTGGAATTCCCCCATTCCTTGCCTCCCCTCCCCCCACCCCCCATGGTAACCATCAGCAGGTGGTGGTGGGGGAACACACAACAGTCGGTAACTTTCTCTTTCAGCCAGAAGAAGAAGAAGGAAAGCTCCTGCTGGTGGCTTTGGCTCTGAGGCGTCCCGGGTGGGTCGGAGGGCAAAGCTCAGGGCATCCAGCCGCCCCAGCTTGAAACGAAAGGGAACAGCATGAAAGGTTAATGGCTCCTGGGTTCCGCAGGGCTTTCCAGCTTGGCAGCAGGCCCTCACCCTCCCTTAGGCTCATTGGCTTGCCAGGCTCAAAGGCTTCTTCCAGAGCCCTGAGCTTGAAGGGTTTCCATCACACCGGCTGCAGCGTCTCTGCTCTCTCCGGGTAACTCGCTCTGCGGTGTAGAAGGGGATTTCCAGGAGAACCCTGGCTCCCTACCAAATGCCAAAGGCTGCGTTTTTCCTCGGCTTCCATCCGCCACGGACACTCTGAGGGCATTATCTCAGCGCAGAGGAGAGGCTACTCCAGCAAGGCTCAGCCCAACACACCTTTTCCTCCGGTTCGGGACTCACGAGAGACAGAGGTGTGTGGCTCAAGTCCTCATTTTCCACAGGACGAAGGTCTCGTGTGTGTGTGTGTGTGTGTGTGGACATAAAGTCAGGGTGGGATTATTCAGCTGGTCCGGAACGGCAATTAGTTCGCCCTGCCCACCCGCTCCTGCCCTAGTCTATCCTTTATTTCCTGGTTTTGAAAGGCCAGCTGATCGGCAGGGCAGGGCAGATGGCCGTGCCTCAGCTGTTTCACTCACCGGGGCTTTTAGTTTTAGCTGAAAATGGCTGTTGGAATCCCACCAGTGCAGTTGCAGTTGCAGCAAGAAGTTACGCCTGACGGAGGAGCAATGGAGAGAGAACTCAGTTTGGGCTCTGTGTGTGTGTGTGTGTGTGTGTGTGGTTTGCCTAGGAATGCGTCCAAAGTTCCTTGCAGCAGCCTCTGCAGAGGCCGATGGCTGAAGCGCCAGAGAAGAAGACCAGGTTGCCGCAGAGTTTCGCAGAGCTTCTCCCGGCTTCTAGTAGCCCGAGGCTTCTCCTCGCTTCCTCAAATCAGAATAAGGGAAGATACAGGAGCCCTCCTGGGAGATGCCCTGCACCACATTCATGACATACGGTGGGGTGTTCACTGAGTGCCCCATGGTGATCAAAGCCGCCGTGAGGTTCTGCAGAGGAAAATAAAAGTGCTGGTAAACCCCACATGCCCCCTCCAAAGGCCTCCCACACAGTTCGGTGGGCCATCCTGTTAGGAAGGGGGCCTGGGAAGAGGCAGCCCGGATGGCTTCTCCATTCCTCTACTCGTTGTAAGAATACCTTATGCCACCAGACTCGAAATTCTAGACCTAGAAAACCTAGAACTACGACGTCTTTGGTCTGATCTAAGTATAGTATATAAAATCATACATTGCAATGTCCTACCTGTAAATGAATACTTCAGCTTCAACCATAACAACACAAGAGCAAACAATAGATACAAACTCAAGGTTAACGGCACCAAACTTGATTGCAGGAAATACGACTTCAGCAACAGAGGGGTCAATGTCTGGAATACTCTACCTGGCTCTGTGATTTCTTCCCCAAACCCCAAAAACTTTAACCTTAGACTGTCTACTATTGACCTCACCCCTTTCCTAAGAGGTCTGTAGAGGGCATGCATAAGAGCACCAACGTGCCTACCGTCCCTGTCCTATTGTTTCTTTTATTTTTCTTATATGTATCCATGTCTTCATAACTATGTTTTTACTTATACCTATTATCATGTAAGCAATTGACAAAAATAAATAAATAAAATAAACAAAATAAAAATAAAGGCCCTGCAGGAGAAGGCTGGGTCCCAGGCAGATGCAGAACGGGCTGCTCTAATCCACGCTCCACGGGCCTCCTCCTCTCTCCTTCCCACAGGGCAGGACCAGAGCGAGGGACTAAAACTAGCAGGCTCAGGTCAGGCGTAGGAGGAGCTTCCTGACGGCACAAGCTGTAAGCCAGAGGAACAGGCTGCCCACCACAAAGGGGTGAATTCAGGGGTCTTCAGCGACTGGGTGACTGTCAAACCCACCGTGGTGAATCCCGGAATCAGGACTTGGACAGTCTCAAAGCAGGGTGTCCAACCTTGGCAACTTTAAGACTTGTGGACTTCAACTCCCAGAATTCCTCAGCCAGCAAAGCTGGCTGAGGAACTCTGGGAGTTGAAGTCCACAAGTCTTAAAAGTTGACAAGGTTGAGACCCTGGTCTAAAAGTCTGAGTTTGGGAAGATCAGCTGGGCAGGAAGAGGCTGTGCAGAGTTGTCCAAAGTGCCTCAACATTTGTGAGGATATTGGGGACTTTTCCATCCAAGGACTACAGAAGGGATCTATTCTGAAAACCTCTTCGTTCAAGTATCCAGCTGGAGCCCCTCTTCTCTCTGCCCCAGTTGTCTCCCCCCATTTTCCCCCCACCTTCCCTAAAGCAAGTGACCGACCTTCCGTTTCTCTTTTTAACCCAGGAGAGGACAAAGAGGGATGCCAGCTGAGGGACGGGGGGAGGCAGAAGAGAAGGTTCTATTTCTTTGGTTTATTGGAAACTGGCAAAGTAGGTAAATTCCATGAGCGTCTCCCCTCCCTCCTCAAAAAAAATGCCTCCCACAATGAGATGGAGGGGGCGAAGAATGCCATATAAGGCCTTCATGGAATAAGAATCTGACCAAGGCCGGCAAGTAATGGAGGCGGTTCTCCTCTCCAAAGAGGACTGTTTTCACCCAGCCTTGTGGGACACAAGAACCCCACCACCAGCTTAAGGGAGGGAGGGGGAAGACGGAGAGAGAGAGAAGAACCAGGCCAGCGTCTCACCTGCGGAAATTGCTTCTCCACTTGAATGGAGCCATCTCCAGAAGCGGCGAGGATGGGCGCTCCAATGGCTTGATCCAGATCGTATCCAAACCATAATTTATTGACGAGGGCCTGCAAACACAGAGTCCTTTGATAAACCCACGAAAGAGACGTCTGGCCAGAGCATCCTCATGGAAGCTGAGGAACAGTCGTGGGGAGCAATTCAGGGGAGGCAATTAATTTACATTATATCAAGATAAGTCTTATTGGCCCCAAGCTCTCTCTTTGCTTGACATGTCATGTCTATCCAGCCACGGAAGGTCAAATGCTTCTCGCCCCTTTCTCCCCCAGCAGTTTGCATTTCCCTGCGACTGAAAGGGATTTGATGGCGTAGAAACTTGACTGCAACTTGACTCTTCGTGCGAAAGGGTTTCCCCTGGCCGCAGGAGATGAAGAGCCTCTTCCAGGAAAATCAGAGGAATGGAAGAAGAGGCTGCAGAACAAGACTTTGAGCTGGACCCTGCAGGGTTAATGGAAGTCCTGGGCCATCCTCAAGGGCGGGTCTTGTACAAGGGCTTTCATGGCTTACCTGGGCTACAGCAGCGATAATGAGGCGCCCACCTGAGCCCCCTATTATCAGCTTGGACTTCCCATCTTTGGAAAGAAGAATGGACGGTGCCATGGAGGAGGGAGGCATCTCTCCTGGGGGGGGGGGGAACAACAGGAGAAAGTGTTAGCTGAGAGAAGAGAAGCTTTATAGCGCCAGGTTGAACTTGGTTGTTTTCTTGCAAACATTTTATTACCAAACTGAGAGTCACATCGCCATCAGGTAATGAAATGTCTGCAATAAATCAAACAAGCTCAGAGACCGCCAAGGACTCCAAAGTAATAGCTGCCTACAGGATCCATCTCTTAGGAAACCCCCAAAAACCCATGCGTTAGGGAGCACCATGCTCAGCCATTCCAGCTCCTGAGGAAGACCCAGTGAGCTCAGGGTGACTCTTTGTGGGTGGGGGGTGGGGGGTGGGGAGTGGTCCTTACCTGGAGAAATGCTTTCGCTAGAGTGCTTCATGCAAAAATCAGCCAGCTCATTGTTTAAGATGATTCCAGTTTGCTGCGAATAGACCATTGAGCCAAACCTAAGCGCAGAGAACAGGGTCAGGAACATTGCATTGACCAAGAGGCTGCTGTGAATACGGCTAAGTGGCCTCAGGCAGCCTCTCTGAATGGGGCTCCAGGGGCCCCTGCTAGTATCTTATCTACCTCCTGGGAGAGAGATGCACAGGCCCTGCCAGGATCATAAGCCCCAGAGGCCTCCTCTGGACATCTGATGGGGATGCTGCTTTGGCTAGCCTATAAAAGAGGCCCTAGACCTCATGACGAGGAAAGCAGCCGCAGGAGACTAGTAGGGAGACGTCCTCCCGGCCCCTCTCTGCTGAACGGAACAGGGGAAGACAACCTTTTCCGATAGATTTCTCCTGCCCCAAACTATTTCCGTTAAAACTATTTAAGAGCCATGGTGGCACAGTGGTTAGAATGCAGTCTGGCAGGCTCATTCTGCCGACTGCCAGCAGTTTGATCCTGATCAGCTCAAGGTTGACTTCCATCCTTCCGAGGTCAGTAAAATGAGGACCCAGATGGTTGGGGGCAAGAGGCCGACTATCAGCTTGGGAAGCCATATTAGTAGTACCGGAAGCTTCCATGCTGCCACATTCCTGTGCCTGGGAAAGTAGGAGGGGGGGGCATTTTTAGAGGGTTGGTAGTTAGACGTAACAGCATTCTTCTTTTCGGTCAAGGTCATGTTATTCCTGCACCTGGAGGAGGGATGTCTCAACCGTTGCGACGGTTGGCGATTGGTCCATGTGATGGACCGATGGGTGCAGGGGTTGGGTTTTGACTTTTGAATTACTAAGGGGAAAACCCAGAACTCTCAAGATTCAGGTTTTCCCGGATGTGCCAGTATATCTACTCTAATAAAAGGAAACTTTGAGAAAAGGCCTGTCTGGGAGTTGGAGTTGGGTTTTTCTGGAACCCTGACACCGACGCTATAAAGCGCCTAGAGAGGGCTGTAAAGGACTGTGACGGGTAGGTCAGCCTAAGGACCACGGCTGGTGCTATTCATTCTGTCTTGGAAACTCCATATCACGTGTCCTGAGAGAACCCAGCCTCAGCCACAGCCCCCGACCCTCAGACTGGGTATTCTTGGCACCACGTCTGCTAGGAAGGCAGGCCCTCCTTAGAGGGGCCAGCTCAGAAGCTCTTGGGGTGGGTGGGCTCTGGAGGGACACTGACTCAGTCCAGGGAAGGGGGCAAGCAACCTCCCCAACGTTTTACGAGCTTTGCTTGTGGGACCTTCAGTTAACCAAGGAGAAGCAGGATTGTGCCTGCAACCGATGTGAGAAGCACAAGCCCAGTTGGGTCAGCTTCACACAGGGAATTGTGGGTGGACGCTGCATCTGGGTAGTGGCTTTCATGGAGTGACCATGGATGCTTCTGCAGAGACCCTAGCTGGGAGGAGGTGGGGGGCGGGTAGCAACAAAACCGAGGGTGAGACCTCCTGGACACGGAGGGCCAAATGGTCAAGGCTGCCTTCAGCATCACAGGTCCACAGCTGCCCCCACTTACGGGTGGTTGATGGTGCTGGTGGCTGACACAGCACTCCCGTCTTCTGCCAAAACAGCCACATGGGAGGTGCCGAAAGGGGCCGTTTTCAGCTGGACTGGGTCATAGTGGCTGGTTGGGTGGTCTCCCCGGCCGTCGATCAACTGCCTGATGTGGTCAGCAAAGGCATCCGACATCATCTCCTGGAGAACTTCCTGAAAGGGTGGGCGGTCCAGTCAGGAAGGAGACCTGCCATGGGTGGCCCTGAGACTACCTTCCAAAAGGCCCGCGAGGCAGGAGGGCCGTGAACAGAACACGGATGGGAAGCCAAAGGTGCTGGACTCAAGAGTTTTCTTTCCCAGCCACGGAGCACCCAGGCCACCGCAGAGAAAGACGCAGCACCTTTTATGGTGCTGTGTGCCCAGGGGAAGGAGGAGTGGGGCCACGCGGGAAAAGGAAGACTCCCTTTCCTGCATCAGTGCGCACACTGTGTGCCAATGCCTCAGGCCACAGCCACTGCAAATTAAATCGCTGGCCTCTTATCCTGCCAGCATCTTCATCCGATATGAAATCAAGAAAAACTTTCCTATTTTCCTTATTCTGATTGTACCTTTGAACTTTTTATCTTTATTTGACTTCTCTGAGCTGTTGCAAAAATCAGGTTTTTTGCATATTGATTAGAAATGCAAGACTCTCTTTTCACATCACATGCAAACAGTGGTGAGGACCGAAAATCAGCCTTTAAGTGCTGGTTTTCATGATGCTGTCTAACTGTTGGCACGTCTTTTTCTGTGCTGCGAACAGCATCGGAGAGTTTTCTGGGTCATTTGCTCCCTTCAGAATAATTGGGGGAGCGAAGTTGCAGAAGAATACCCAGCTCATTTTTATAACGCTGAGGGGACAATTAAGACCTACCTTGCAAAGAAGGGTTTGAAATACAGGCTATAACGGTAAATATGTGAAGAATAAAATGGATATTAACTTCCACTCATCTGGAAGTTTAAAAAACCAATAAGAACGTTGTCATCTAAGATTTAAGGTCCTAGGACCAAAGTACCAGGTTTTGACACGCATCTACTAGGCATAGGCAAGTGGGCAGGATGATCAGTCCAAGCACTGAAGTGCTGACCCCAATGTAATTCCAAAATCTGAAGGCAGTCACAGGAAAGGCCCACCTCTTTTATTTCAGAAAATTTCGGGTCATCTAATTTTGCTCTTTGGCCATTGGCAAACTTCAAGGTCTCTGCGATGTAGTGATAGGCCCTTGCTCTTCTGTTTGGTTCTTCCAGATCCACTTTGGTGAAATTGAACCCTGAAAGACAAGGAGAGTTGGGGAGGTCCCCACTCATCAACAGGCTTTTAAAAATCTTTACAGGTTGTCCTCGACTTACAAGCTGGTGGCGGCGCAGTGCTCAGAATGCCGTTTTGCAGGCTAATTTTGCATTCCACTGCCAGGATCCTGACTGGCTCAAGGTGGACTCTGCCTTTCCTCCTTCTGAGGTGGGTCAAATGAGGGTCCTGATTGCTGGGGGCAAAAGGCTGACTCTGTAAACTGCTTAGAGAGGGCTGGAAAGCACTGTGAAGCGGTGTATAAGTCTAAGGGCTGTGGCTATTGATACGACCAGAATTGGGACCAGAACTTCTATCAGATAACAGATAATCAGAGTTGGAAGGGACCTTGTAGGTCATCTAGTCCAACCCCCCAAGCGGGAGACCCTACACCATTTATGACAGTCCAATCTCTTCTTGAAAGTCTCAAGTGATGGCGCTCCCACAAATCACTAACTGATATGGTCATTAAGTGAGTTGTGACTGATTTTATGATCTTTTTGCTATGGTCGCTAAGTGAATGACATATTTGATAAGTGAATCTTGCTTCCACCATTGACTTTTCTTGTTGAATAGCTCCTGGGAAGGTCGTAAGTGGTAACCTGGGACATTGCAACTATTGTAATTATATGCCGGTTGCCACAGAGCCAAATTCTGATCATGTGACCATGGGGCAATGGTCGTGAGCACATGTACCAGTGATAAGTCGCATTTTACAGCACTGTCATAACTTCAAACAATCATTAAACAAATGGTTCTAAGTTGAGCACTGCCTGTACTTTTGCTATGCTCAGATAAATAACAAAATTCCGTAGACAGAACAATGTTTTTTCCACATGTCAGCTCTTGGCATCCTTACTCCAAACACCATGGATGCAACAGGGAGAACATATGCATTCTTAAGACACAACAATTGAGCCCGTCACATTAATAGCCCCACTGATGAGAGGCCTGGATGAGGTAATATGACAAGAATAAACCCAAAGAGTTAATATTCCAATCTCCAAAAGAAAGATAATCGCAACCAATTATTAAATACCCCTTAGATCCTTGTGTGGTTTCTATCATATTCCCTGCAGTTCACAGCCAATTGATTTCACATCGTTAAACTGTGTTTCAGGCTTGTTGTTTGAGAAACCACGTAATAACTAATATAAATTCCATCAGCTCCACTTTCCTTGAAGAAAGGTTAATGGAGGCAAATTAAGTTGTCCAAAGCTATCAAAGTTGCCAAGGTTGGAGGCCCCTGCTCTAAAGAATGCAGGAATTGTCTGAATAAGCTAGGATCTGGAAAACAAATTCCAGCTGCCTGCGGGTTTTCTTCTCCATTAGCATAACTTCCCTAGGAAAGGAATCCCTTTCACAAGAAAAGGTTTCAACTAATGCCTTGAAACAGTGGGGGGCTGCCTGCTTTTTAACCGGTTCTCTGGCTGGGTAGGCGTGGCCGGTTGGTCATGTGACAGTGGGTGACATCACTCATCACACCCAGCCCCGCCTCCTGGCCATTCACCTAAAAGGAAGAGGGAGGATTCACCCAGTTGGGGCTAATCCCACCACTGGGTGCCCCCCCCTTTTTCCAGCCTGTTTTTGGACTGAGTTTGGGCTGAAAACAGCCCAAAAAACATCCTGAAAATAGCCAAAAAATAGTCTGAAAATGAACCCAGACAACTAGGGAGTTTGGGGGGTGTTTTCTGGGCCATTTTTCATGCCAAAAACAGCCCAGAAAATGGCCCCAAAAGGCCCCAAAACAGGCTGAAAAACAGGTGGTGGCGGGGCCAGCCAGTGGTGGAATTTGCCAGTTCACCAAACTGCACTTAATCTTAACTACCGGTTCGCTACAACCGGTGTGAACTGGCATCAGCCCACCTCTGCTTTTAAACAGGCAAGAATGAATTAAGCTCTGTAGAAATGAGCCTCCAGCAGTTAGACCTGATGAAATTAAGTATCGGGCTATCTAAGCTTCACTTTGCTGGCTGAGAAACTGACACACAATCCAGAGACAGGCAGCAGGAAAGTCCTGATAAAGAGATAGGATTAGGAAGGTTTCACAAGGACCCATTGTGAGTAATCTTGTACTAAATATGACCGTACTAAATTGTACTCATCTTGGAGCAGAAATGACAAATGCAATCAACCAAATGTGAGCACAGGCCTTGTGAAAAAAAAAAAGTCTCATAGATTGACAGGTTATATAAATAATAAGCTTTTTGTATAAATATCTGAGCCAGCTTTTCGTCAGGGCAATTCATTTGGGCCTCTGTCCCAAGAGTCAGTTTTTCTATTTCTGCAGAAACGAACAGCTGGAAAATGCCGTTCCTCGTTCCAGCATGCCGTTGGCCAAAAAAAAAAAAAAGGAAATGTTTACATTGAATAAAACATTGAGTTAGGTCAAGCTTATCTTTTATCTCTACCAAAGTTTTAAAGACAGCTGCCTCTGAACCAAATGGTTACAAAATAATGTTATTAAAGTCTCACTTCACTCAAAACAAATATTTAGATCTTGTTTTTAAGTTGAATTATTATCCCACAAAGTTTTAATGGGGAAGGTCCCCAGGCATCTGCCTGCAAGAAGCCTGGACTCTTGCAAATCCCCTTCGCAGGAGGGATTCCGATTTCTGCCAGTATTGCCAGATAATAGTTCTCAAGATTAGCCTAAAGACCTAAAGGCTGAATTTCCCTGTTCAACTGACCAACCTCGGATGAAGCCCAGCTGAAGAACAGGCAGGGGTGGTATTCTACCGGTTCGGCCCGGTTCTGCCAAGCCGGTAGCGCTGATGAGCAGCAGAGACTGAACCGGTTCTCTTCGCTGCTCTGCTGTTGGGCCCACCCGCCCGCCTGGCTGGCTCCCCTACTCACCTTCACGTCCTGCTTTTGAAGCGCAGCTGCTTTGCACGGCACAGTAATTGCTGCGCAGCCGCTGCTGAAGCATCAGGGAGAGTGCAGGCTTGCAGGAGGCGAGTTGGAATGCCTCTGCGCCTGCGCAAAGTGCACGTTGGACGCGTGCACATGCGAAATGTGTGCATGCGCACAAAGCGCGCCCACCAAGCCACACCCACTGAACCGGTGGCAAAAATATTAGAATCCCACCCCTGAGGACAGGAGATGGGTAAATTCCCTTTCTTAAAAAGGTAAAATCTTGTGAGATGTTCCTACCAAGGAAATGAATCTGATTTCTTGGAAATTAGTTTAAAATAATGTCACACTCTTTACAGGAAGGCCTTGCATGAAATCAATTAACTCTGGAATTAAATCCCTCCTGGTTACATTTATCTTCCCTTCCCTGTCCTGTTTGAGAAGAATTCCTGGAAATTCTTAGCCCAGACAAACAAACTCAAGTTAAAATCATGTAGGCCAGCTGTTATCATTTCAGAATTTCTGTTGATACAGGTCAAAGATTTAAAGCCAAATTATTAAAAAAAACAAACCCAGCCATCCTTGTATGACACTAACTCATTACTTAAGGATTTAATAAATCATATCAAACCACAATATGAAAATTTTGGGGATGTTTGAGTCAAAACCCATTTTAAAATATCAAGGCACTCTATCCAAGCATGCCAAGAAATTATAACATATGCTTTCTAATTTGACGAAACAAGAACACCATTAAAATACAGTATCAGAAACAATAATGGATCAATAATCCATTATTGCATAATAATATACTGCAATGTAATCAACCAACCAAAGCAGCTGCTGAAATAGTTTTCATATTTATCAACCAAATAGCTCTGTAATAATTATAGTGGAACTGGTGCTCAGCTCAAGAATAACTTGCCCAGTTAAAACTAAAGTAATGTGGGAAAGCTTCGATAAAAGCTTATTCTATCTAAGAAAAACAGAAAGCAGAAAAAGGTCAATTATACACTTTATATTAATATTCTGGAAGCCATCAGGGCAAAGAGTATTTTTCAACATCACAGAATAGTTGTAATGACAGTCACTGGAGAGGAAGAGCACGTAGCCAGATTCTGTAAACAGAGCAAAACCTCAATCCCACTATTCCAGGGGTGTCAAACTCAAGGCCCACGGGGGTGCTTAAATCTGGCCCACGGGGCTGGCCTGCAAATATCAAAGGGCCTGCCCGTGATCCCTCTCCTGAAGCCTCTCTGTGCCCCGTTTTCAGCCTCCCCAGCTTCCAGCAGCACTCTGCCAGCCAAAAATAGACTGTGTGGTGGCCCAGGGAGGCCCATTTTTGGCCTCTCTGGAGTACAGTCGGACTCTGCCGGCCAAATATGGGCCATGCAGAGGCCTCACGGGCCCTCTGCACAGCCTGTTCTTGGCCAGGAGAGTGCTGCAGGAGGCGTCCGTCCCGTTTCCCCCTCCCCATCGGCCCACGGAGGACAACTCCTATGCTGATGCAGCCCTTGAAGAAATCCAATTTGACACCCCTACCCTCTTCCCTCTTCTCTTGCTGAAGCCTCATTTGGATCTTGAATAGAGGCTGCAATGTCACATTAATTTGAATCCGGCAGGCAGCATCATACTGGGCTTCCTCCAGAACCATCTGCTTTATGCCACGAGTAGCCATTCTACTTTGGGAAAAAAGCTTCTGTGAGATTCTTCGGTCTTGAGTAAATGCCCCATGCTTGCACGGCAATTTCCCTGAGTTCCTATTAATGCTAGTAACGACCCAGATGCGGATCCCATCCTGCTCAGCTCTGGGCGGGTAGAATTCTGGGTTCCTTGGTGAGGAAGCCAAGCCTTGACCAAGGTCCCAAAAGGACAGGGTTTCTCCACCCTGGCATCTTTAAGGGGTGTGGACTTCAACTCCCAGAATTCCCTGGCCGGGGAGTTGGGTCCACATGTCTTAAAGATGGAGAAACCCTGTTCTAGGTGCGGAAGGGCAGCCCTCTCTGGGAAGGTCCAAACCCTCTTGCAGGTGCTTGACTTGGGCAATGGACCATGTTATTTTACTGCTAGCCCCCTCCCCCCTCCAAACAGCTAAGGACTGGTCATTGATGGTGAATTTAGAATAGAATAAAATAACAGAGGTGGAAGCGACCTTGTAGGTCATCTAATCCTGCCCCCACAGCCAAGCAGGAGACCATTCCTGACCGATGGCACTCCAGTCTCTTCTTAAAAGCTTCCAGTGATGAAGCTTCCACAAGTTCTGAGGGCAACTTCTGTTCCATGGGTTGATTGCTCTCATTCTCAGAAAAATTCTCCTTATTTCTTGGTTGGATCTAGGTTAAAAACAAGTTGACCCCCTCCTCTCTGTGTCAGCCCCTCAAATATGTCTCCCCTGGTCCTTCTCTTCCCGAGACTAGCCAGGCCCAGTTCCTGAAACCGTTCTTTGTATGTTTTAGCCTCCAGTCCCCTCATCATCCTGGTTGCTCTTCTCTGCACTCTTTCTAGAGTCTCAACCTCTTTTTTTACAGTGGGTGACCAAAACTGGATGCAGGACTCTAGGTGTGGCCTTACCAAGGCTTTCCAAGCTAGCTCTCCAGGAAGAGCCTTTCCTAATCTGGAATCACCTCACCCTCCAGAAGCCGGCTGTGGTTCTTCCCCAAGAATCTTCCCCAAGGTTAACCAAGAGGCCCCCGGGGTTCAAGAGCCACCCTTTCCTCATGTACCTTTTAGGACATTGAGAACGAAGAAGAGGACTGATCCGGCTGCTGGCCTTGGGGCTGAGAATATGGTGTACTTGTCCAGCGACATATTCACAGGTTTCATCAGTTCAATGTGATAATTCTTGAGGTCCTCCAAGGTCAAGGTGCCACCTAAACAATGGAAAGAAAAAAGAGTGAATCTTTTAATCCTCCTAGGAGGTGATACTTTCCAGACAGAAAGCGCATGGTGGTCTCCCTCTCAGACCAGGAGCAGACTTCAGCCTAAGAGTTGCCATAGTGACCAACAGATGGCCCTTAGCATTTTTAGTATTTATTTGATTTGTCAATCGCTTACAAGATACAGGTATAAGAATAAATATAGTTTTGAATACATGAGATAGATACTTATAAGAAAAATAAAAAAAACCCAATAGGACAGGGACGGTAGGCACGATTGGTGCACTTATGCACGCCCCCTACCAAACGGTCAGCAGCTCACGCTTCTCTGCCCCTATTTCGGGATAGAAGAACTTGGATTACGCATCCGTAATTGAAGTGGACTCCTGGGCAACTGCATGCGAGAGCCATTTTGGAAAAGTGAGGCTGTTGGGAAGACCAGTGGCTAGCTTAGCCATTATAGGGCCCTTCCCCACTTGAACCAAAGTATGGGACAAACACAAATGTATCATGATTTTGTCTTTTTCTTACCGGCAGCCCCAAGTCTCAGTCAACTTTACACCATCCTTCGCTGTGCCGGTGAGAAAGTACTGCCTTCTCCCTTCCCCCAACCTCCATTTTGCAATGGCTATGACCTCATTGGCTTCCCTGACCACCTGAGCAGGGGGGGTGCAGAGATCCCCACAGGTTGGACTGAGCCTGGCTCCTCTGGGCTGTTCCAAGCCAGAATGGGACAACTCACTAGTGGACCATTCAACAAATACAAAAGTTGAATTAATTTCAACAGAACCATGGCCAATAATAATAAAGTCAATCCAGAAACACAAGAGTTACAAATATTTCAACAAAAATGTGGTCGCCAATAATAAAAACAACTGAATGAAATGGTTGAGACAGTGTTGAATTGTCCTGCAGTGAGTTGGCCATGATGGGTTGTCTTAGACCTGTTCCAGGCTGGGTCAGCATCTCTTCAGCTCTAGTTTGACTCTGCTTCGACATTGGGAATCCTGGGGTCTTTTCACAGAGACTTTCTCCTCTGTGGACCAGGTCTTGGAACAGTCGGAACAGCTGCTAACCAAGGCGGGTAGCCCAGGGGGTCCCAAAGGGAGGCGGGGGGTGGAGTGAAAAGAAGAACAAACCTCCTGATGCCTTTTGGCTGCTGTTGGTTGGTTTTGGACGTGGGCTTAGCCTGCTTTGGAGGTAGCACAAAACCCCCACACGAAATGAACTTGACTTTCTCTCTCTCTCTCTTCCCCACCTCCCCTTTAAAGGGGACATGAAGGGCACAACTGAGGTCAGACAGGTCGAGCTGCAGTCCCGTCTCACCACAGGCTCACCCTTTCTTGGCCAATGGTCTGGCACTGCCCCATTTCATGGGAACTGAGAGGCTGTGGTGGTTTGCCAGCAGCCGGTGTGGACATCAGAGGTATTGGACAGTGGGAAAGAACGGGGACCAGTCAGAGAATCTGGAGAGGACTCAGACGAAGGTCCTGCATCCAGTGCAGAGATGGGGCCAGGGCCATCCGGGAGTGGGGTGCTGACTCCAAAGCTTTCGGAGTCTGGCAGCTGCGAGGCAGAGGACCCAGGGGATCCTGTTCCCAGTGCGCGTGTGCGCAGGGCTGCTAGAAGGCGAGAGCAGCTGAAGCAGCAGGGGCAACTCGGGAGTAAGGCTGGGAGGTGATTGCCCCTCCCATAAGGGATAAAAGTCAGTCCTCGATGACGAAGAGCTTTGCAGGAAGCAAAGCAGTTCAGTAATCTCCAAGTCCTTCGTGAAGCTCTGTACTCTGGTCGTTTTTTTTTTTCCTAGGTTTTTGGGTTGCTTTATGTTAAGCCTTAATTGGACTTCTGTTTGTTCTACAGCACTGAGAAGCATGCTCTTCTCTGGAGGAAGTGTGCCTAATGAGTTTTGGCTGGGAATGCAAGTAACTCCCAGCGTCCCATTAAAATAGGTTTTACTTTTAAAAGCAGTTTGTGTCTTATTACGTTTGATGAAGCCTGGGTCAGAACAGCGGCTACATCTCTCAAATCTCAGGCGGCAGGGTACTGCAGGAGATGTCCGTCCCGTCTCCCCCACCTCCCATCGGCCCACAGAGGACAACTACAAGGCTGATCCAGTTGATCTCGAAGAAATCCAGTTTGACACCCCTGCACTATTCCTCTTGCGGAAGCCTCCAGGCAGCCCTGATTTGCATCTTGAACAGGTGCTGCAATGTCACACTCATCTGAATCTGTTCAACAGATTCTGCAGATTATTCCCTGGGGGCCTGGCAGGGCCCTGAGGAGGAACCGGCTTGGGGGAGCCGTGCCACGCAGCCCTACCTTCCGCTCTGACGTCTTGCACTAACTTTTCCGCCGTCCTCCCAGAGTAGAATTCAGCGGCCCCGTTTTCTGCCACGGCTTTCAGGGTCTTCTCTAGGGCTGCCCAACGTAAAGCCTCTCCGCTGCTCAGGACAGCTCCTCGGTCGTTACAAAACAGCCGGCTGAAAGAGAGGCCAAGGAGAGGATGCCGGTCAGCGGTTACTGTTCTCCACGCCTCGCTTCGGAAGCCCCGATTCAGCCTGCGCACACAGCTGGCTCTGGTTGACTCCCAAGAACAGAGGTGAGTCTCTGCTCTGTGGGCAGGTGGGGCTTCCCTTTCAAATACAGGCAGTCCTCGACTTACAACAGTTCATTTAGTGGTCGTTCCAAGCTACAACAGCAGTGAGAAAAGGGACCTCCGAGCAGTTTTCACGCTTACAGCATCCTCAGGGTCACCTGATCAAAATGGAGGCACTTGGCAATGGGCTCCTACTTATGACGGTCGCAGGGTCCCTGGGACACATGGTGCCCCTTCCGGCAAGCCAAGTCAACGGGGAAGCCAGGTTCACTCAACAACCTTGTTACTAACTTCACAACTGCAATGATTCCCTTAACAATTGTGGCAAGACAGGTTGTAAAATGGGGCAAAAACTCACTGACCCGCTGTCTCGCTTAGTGGTGGAAATTTTGGGCTTAACTGCGGTCATAAGTCGAGGACTACCTGTACTTCATTTCTCCTGGGGATCATTCTGGCTGAGGGCGGATTCCCTTGAGGGGTGGCTCTTCTTCATTTGCGTGGGGTTAAAGGTCGTGCAGACGGGAGTGGCCGAAACTCCCCATGGCCAAAGGGTGGGAGGGCAGCTTCCCCCCACTGACCCTTCCCTGAAAGTGGGGCTGGGGTGGCCGCTCGCCCCCACTCCCACCCCCTCACACGCCAAGTAGAAGCACACACGCACACACACGCACCACTGAAAGGGAAGGGAAGGGCTAAATCTCTTCGCCCCCACCCACCCCCTACAACTAGGCAAGGAGAGGTGCTGCTAGGCCAGACCGACAGGCAAACGGTGATAGCTGGGGGACAGCAGGGGGGAGAGAGAGAGATAAGAAAGACGAGGCAAACTATTCCCCTTTCTTGGCTTCTCCTTATCCTTCCTGGGGAGGCCGAGGTCCCTTTTCAAAGGGGAGGGAGAGGACATCCCAGTCAAAACAATGGAGGTCTGGGAGCCACTAGAGGTGATCAGAATGAGCACAACCTGGAAACAAAGTGATGCTACCTCAATGTCAGCAGAGATTTGTGAACGGCAAGCTTTATCCAGTTGCCTTCCTGTGTAACTTTATGGACCGTGTGTTTGCAGGATCTGGCTGCCCCATTTCCCCCCCTCCCCCCAACTATTTAGGTCAGGTGGCTTTTTCAAAAGGCAACTGGACTTTCCTTTTTTTTTTCCTTTGAAGACGTTTCACTTCTCATCCAAGAAGCTCCTCCGGTTTGATTAGGATACTATGGATATCTGAGTGTAATAATCAAGTCAACAGTTGACCACGTTTAACTATGTTGCTAATTAAAATGTAGGATACACTGCCAACCGCTGAGGGGGGTCCTGGCTTATCTTTGGGAGGCAGGGGAGGGGCTACATGCGGTGGGTTTGTGGGTCTTAATGCTGTGTTTTAAAGCCACCCCAGAGTCACTTGTGTGAGGTGGACAGCTATATAAATCAAAGGGGAATAACAGGAATGTCATCACAATATACCTTATTTGGGCAAAGCGGTTGGCAGTGTATCCCACATTTTAATTAGCAACATAGTTAAATGTGGTCAACTGTTGACTTGATTATTACACTCAGATATCCATAGTATCCTAATCAAACTGGAGGGTTGTACTAAGGGGTAACATAGAGCTGAAGAAGCTTCTTGGATGAGAAGTGAAACGTCTTCAAAGGAAAAAAAATGGAAAGTCCAATTGCCTTTTGAAAAAGCGCCTAAGGGGTACCGCAAGATTTAAAATACGAAAGGGGAGGGGACGGGTATCAAATTTGCAGATCATACAGTATTAGGTGAGATTGAGAGTGCTTAGAAGACAGGAACAGCATTTAAAAACGGTCAAGGATTAAAGAAGTTGGCTGAAAATAAGAGACTCAGCTCTTCACTCAGAAAACAGAAATCAATGCACGCGTATAAGATGGATTGGTAAGGAGAGGTATGAAAAGGACTTGAAACTGAGGCTCATTGAAAGCCGAATATGAAGATTCATACTACAGAACTTTATAGATATTCATATTTCAAAGAACCTTCTCCCAAGTAACAAGCATTTTGCACCATTATTTTGTGGTGAAGAACAGTGGCAAAAGGATTGTAGGAAACGTCCTTAGCCTGGCTATGTTCAAAATTGCTGTAAAGCAGGGGTCCCCAACCACCGGTACCGGTCCGCGGAACAACTCCTACCGGGCCGCGGCTTGCTGGGCGCCGCCATCTTTTTTTCATGAAAAAGTGCTTCCGGTGAGCTTTTCCGGGTAGAAAGCTCACCGGAAGCACGTTTTCATCAAAAAGATGGCGGTGCCAGCGCTCGATGAGCTTTTCGGGTAGAAAGCCATTTCTACCCGTAAAAGCTCACGGAAGCGCTAGCGCCGCCATCTTTTTCATGAAAAGTGCTTCCGGTGAGCTTTTCCGGGTAGAAAGCTCACCGGAAGCACGTTTTCATCAAAAAAAGATGGCGGTGCCCAGCTGATGCCGGTACTGGGCCGCGGCGTCAAAAAGGTTGGGGATCACTGCTGTAAAGGATCCAAGCAGGATACTGGCCTCTTATTGGCCAATCCCTTGTTTAAAAGTTTGATCTCACCATGAGGATGAATTAGTCAAATGCGACGCTAAGATTTTCAGGAACTGGCTCAAAACGTCGGATACCCTGATCCCAAGGCCAAGCATCTCGATGGTGGGTTCAAAAAGATCCTTCCACGACAATCTACCATAGCGCCGGTGAGCTTCTTCATAGCCACGAAGTTCTCCAGGAACAGCAATCCATTGAGACCCTACCGAAGAAAGGCAGAATTATGGATAAGGCAGACTCTTCTCCAATGATCGCCCTAATTTCGCTATTAGATTGCTTGGGTTCGTTCCCTTGTGACTTGTAAAAACGTATCAAAATTATTAGTAGAAAAATCCGAGTGTTTCTCAAGTTTAACAATCCTGATAAGATGTGTGGATTCTTGTTATCCAGAATTCCCCAACAAGCCAGTCAGTAAGGTTGAGGGACACCCGTCTACTCAATCACTCATCCTAGCAAAACCCTTTCAGATGCAAGTATGGCTGATGTTTTTAAGGGCCATAAGTCAGAAGAGAATGGCTGATGATATGAATACTGTATGTTTGTATCTGCTTAAGGAATCCTCTTTGGGATCGAAGAGGCTAAGTTCCCCCACTTTTTAAGTCTTTGAGCTATTTAAAAAGAGACTGGACAGTCACTTGTCTGAAATGGTATAGGGCCTCCTGTTTGATCATGGGGTTGGACTAAAAGACCTCCAAGGTTCCCTTCTGCTCTATTCTGATGGATTGACACCTGAAATTCTATCAGTATTATGGCATCTAAGTGGCACAATGCAACACTATAAGCCATGCATTGTTTGAATTAAAAATGGCTGAATAAGCCACAGTGGTCCAATTCACACAAAAGCTAAGCCATTAATCATGGGTTGCAAAACTCAACTGGATTCACACACTGGACTAAAGGCACTTATAATGGCTTGGGGAGGGGAGTGAGGCCAATCAATGTGCTGATGCCATCTTACACAAGCTGCCTCTATGGTGAAACCATCTCTGGGAGGCTCTTTTCCCAAGGTAGCTTCATGCTTCTTCCAATGGAAATGAGATAATCTCTAGGTGTACATAACGTCTACCAGGCTGATTCTCCCAAAGAGATCCAAGAACAGGGTCTTTGAACAGCTCCCTGGCACGCATTTTCTCCCCAGCCCCACTGATACAAACCATTGTACTATTGAATCATAAAGTTACCTGGAAGCAACTTGTTTCTACACTGTTTCAGCAAACCTTCAGTGATGTTTCGGGGAGCCCTTTCACGAGCATTGAGCACCTCAATTTTTCCTGCAATCCAAAGAAGAACACATTGAAAAATTCCCCACAGCTTCCATGGAGGTGATGAATAACACCTAGCATTGTCCTGACAAAGTTTACCTAGGTTCAAATCTCAAATCTCTTATTTCATTCACAAACCCCATGTTCAATCCACCTAGTTTGTTGGTAGCTTAAAAGGGAAAGGTTCCCCGTGCACATACGTGCTAGTCATATTCCCAGCTCTAGGGGGCGCTGCTCATCTCCGTTCCAAAGCTGAAGAGCCAGCGCTGTCCGAAGACGTCTGCGTGGTCATATGGCCGGCATGACTAAACACCGAAGGTGCACGGAACACTGAAGACGCACGGAACGCTGTGACCTTCCCACCCAAGTGGTCCCTATTTTTCTACTTGCATTTTTTACATGCTTTCGAACTACTAGGTTGGCAGGAGCTGGGACAAGGAACGGGAGCTCACTCTGTTACGTGGCGCTAGGGATTCAAACCGCCGAACTGCCGACCTTTCTGATCGACAAGCACAGCGTCTTAGCCACTGAGCCACCGCGTTCCTTGGTAGCTTACACTTCCTTAATTTTCTTAGGGTCTTGAAAACCATGATTCAAAGTAGTCAAAAGTTTAGAACGCAGAACAGAATCATAAGGCTGGAAGGGACCGGCCATCCTTTTTTGAGGAGCGGTACATGCTGCTACATTAATGGTTCCACCTGAGGCCACTTCTCCTCAAGGTTGGGTGAACCTACCTGTCGGTGCATCATAGATGGTGAAAATAACGCCTCCACCCAGGCCCATGCTCTGTGGATTCAGGACTGACGTGCAGACCAAGGCTGCAATAGCAGCGTCTACGGCTGAGCCGCCACGTTTTAAGATGTCCCTGTGGAGCATAAAGAGGAGAGAGCATGAAACATCAAAAGCTGGCAGCGGAAGAGCTTCTCCCGAGAAATCGGGCACAATGGGCTTCTTACAGAGGCAGATGGACAGCAGCAGCAGCAGCAAGATACCTGGCTGCCTGAAAGGCACAACGATGCCCTTCACCAGGCAGAGGCCAGTGACCAATGGCTGCCGATTGAACTGTGGTGGAGAGCAGGACTTCACCTGGAAACAGCAGACCATCTCTAGGACGACCTCACAAAGTACGTGCAGTTCTCTCTCCCAACTCCTGTGTTCTTGTCTTCGGATTAAGCAAAGAGAGGAGCTCAGAGGACAATTGCAACACAATTCATCAGAAGGAAGGAGGGACAGGGAGAGAATGTCTAGACTGCCATGGATCTTGAGGAATTGCATGCTCAGCTATTGTGGGAAAAGAGAGAGCTCACAGTTGCTGTTACAAGAAATGTGTCATGAGAGTTGTTGATAATTGCTGACTGTGAGTGAGTGATTGAATGCCTGCTTGTTCTTGAGTAAGAACACCTGCAGCCTAGGAATATAAGGTAACCAGCTTTTGGAGAGGGAATTCACTGGGCAAACATACGGTACAGAGGCAGCTAATACAACATTTCTTTCTTTGTTTATTTGTTTGTATTTCACCTTTATTATTTTTTAAAATGACTAAAGGTGGCAAACATACCTAATTCACCTCCCTCCTTCTATTTTCTCCACAGCAACAACCTTGTAAGGTGCACTGGCCCAAAGTTGGAACAAACTTTGTGAAG
The DNA here is from genome assembly GCF_049901735.1 of Notechis scutatus. NCBI lineage: Eukaryota > Metazoa > Chordata > Lepidosauria > Squamata > Elapidae > Notechis > Notechis scutatus. The sequence continues at coordinate 12,137,961 of NC_142021.1, read as the reverse complement.
ACAGTGAGTTCAATGATTGTAATAAATTTTCCCTGTGTGTCTTTCCACTAGTGCTGCCTAAAAAACAGAAGAGGAACAGACATAATTCAGAAGTCCTGAACTGCAAAGTCTACGGCCTGTTTGTTCTCCTTTCTGAAAACAATTCGACTTATATAGAATTCTTTATTTGACCAAGTGCGATTGGACACACACGGAATTTGTCTTGGTGCAAATATTTGCAGCAAGTACAAATTAGTGTTAGCTAGAGGGGGAAAAAGTCCAAAGATTGGAACACCGAATGGCTTCATTTCAGCTCAGAAGGAAAATGAAAGATTCACTGGACCAAAAAGGCCCAAAGCTGAGAAAAGCAACTCTCCACAGGAGAGGAGGAAGTTTAGTGAAATGAGAATGACAACTGGAAGCCAAAGGCGTAGAGGCCTTTTGCACCTCTAGAAATCAGAAGTAACTTTTAGGGACCAAAGAGGAAGAAAAGGATATCCTGCATACCTGCAGGCGGGTCCTGAAGGCGGAAGAAATACAAGACAGAAATCACATTCAATCAAATTTGATCCTTTTAAGTTAACGAAATGGCCTGAAAATAAGAGAACGTTTGAATGAGTTATTTGTTAAACAAAACCAAGCATACAGGTCCTGCCCTCTGGAAATGAGGATTACAGTATCAATGATAGAGACCTTCAAATTTCTAGGTTCTGTCATATCACAAGACCTAAAATGGACACCTAACATCAAAAATGTCATCAAAAAAGCACAACAAAGAATGTTCTTTCTGCACCAACTCAGGAAGCTCAAACTGCCCAAGGAGCTGCTGATCCAGTTCTACAGAGGAATGACTGAGTCTGTCATCTGCACCTCTATAACTGTCTGGTTTGGCTCTGCAACCTGACAAGACAGGCACAGACTCCAGAGAGTAATTAGGATTGCAGAAAAAACAATGGCTAACAACCTGTCTTCAATCAAGGACCTGTATACTGCACAAGTCAAAAAGAGGGCTCTGAAAATATCTACAGACCCCTCATGTTCCGGACATAAACTGTTTTAACTCCAACCCTCAAAACAACGCTATAGAGCACTGCACACCAGAACAACTAAACACAAGGACAGTTTTTCACTCTGCTAAACAAATAATTCCCTCAACACTATGCAACTATTTACAAAGTCTACACAACTATTACTATTAATCTTCTCATCACTCCTTATTACCCATCCCCTCCCACTTGTGACTGTATGACTGTAACTTTGTGGCTTGTATCCTTACAATTTATACTGTTTCCTAGTATGATTTGATTGCTTATTGTACCCCATGACTATCATTAAATGTTGTACTTTATGATTCTTGACTCTTGACGAATGTATCTTTCCTTTTATGTACACTGAGAGCATTTGCACCAAAGACAAATTCTTTGTGTGTCCAATCACACATGGCCAATAAATAATTCTATTCTATTCTATTCTATTCTATAATGCTATGGGAAATTGGGGAGAATGGACACTAATAGGAACCAGAGATGCCAAACAGAGCCATCTGGCAAGCTTTGAGGGTGCCAGTCCTAGGAAAAGAATTTAAATTGGCACCTGAGGCACTGAGTTCCAAAAACACCAGAGGGAGGGAGGGAGGGAGGGAGGGAGGGAGGGAGGGAGAGAGAGAGAGAGAGAGAGAGAGAGAGAGAGAGAATATATCATCTGCACACCCTCAAATCCTGCGAATGGAAAGGCCCTTCTATGAGGAGCAGCAGACAAGGTCTTCTAAAAGGTCTTTAGAGCTGCTACAGAAGATGCTGCCCAGGTCTTCAGAGTAGTTTGTCACAACTGAGGTCTCAATTGAGTTTTGCTAAATCTCAGCCGTGGCTTTTTCTGGACCAAGATGAACAGAGGCCAGGTAGCCATAATATCAACAATATTGGTAAATATCTGCTTCTATGGATGGACTAAGTGTGAAAGATGTTAATGAAGGAATGACAGATGTGAAAATAATTCTACAGAAATAGTAGCATCATAAACAATGTAGATTACAAGACAGAGAAGGCATTTAAAGTGGAACAAGTGCCTGGCCAAGGGAATGACCCAGATGGGGTTTGGATATACAAAAGAAGCCAACTGACTGAAGTTTTCAAACTTAAAGGGGAAATACAAATGACAAACCACAAGAATGACTTGGATAATATCTTTTCATTAGATTTGTAAAAAAGGATTTCTGAAGCCTTGAAGAATGGGATAGGATTTATGTGATGGGATAAAGAATTGAAGAGAGATCAAATCTCCTGACAATATTTGAGCTAATTAAAAATTAAGATTTTCAGAGATGAAATGAAGAAATTATAAATTTGGTTTATTTGATCAAGGTTAAAATAACTTTATGGGATGAAGAGTTACCAAACTTGTTTACACTTATGATGGAGATTGGAAATCACTTCTTTATATATTTCTCTTTTGCTTTATTTCAATGTTTTTCTTTTGTTTGCACTTTTTATTCTCTTTTTGAGTTTAATCTGTATTAGTTTTTTTTTACTGCAATTCATGTCTTTAATAACTATTATATTAAAGCAGGTGTAATTTATAACTTTGCTTGAATATCTTAAAGCAAGCAACGTTATAACCAGAAACCAACATGGATTTATCAAAAACATCATACCAAACAAATCTTATTCCATTCTTTGACAAAGTGACTAACTTAGTAGACCAGAGAAATGCTGTGAACATAGTATACTTAGACTTCAGTAAGGCATTTATCAAAGTAGACCAAACCTACTTCTTCATAAGCTAGAAAACTGTGGGATAGACAGCATCACCACTGGATGAATTTATAACTGGCTGACAAACTGAACTCAACAAGTAGTTCTAATGAAACTACATCTACATGGAGGAAAGTAAGAATTGAGTATCGCAAGGTTCTGTTTTAGACTCAATACATTTCAATATCTTCATAAATGACTTAGATAATTGCCTGCATTTTAAGGCTATGTTGAGACAAAAACCGAGGAAAGAAGTTGCCAGGAGTTAAGTGGGATGAATGAGCGCAGCTAAGTTTTAAAAGTTAAGAACTGATTGACGAGATGACAGCAAATAACCTCGCTGTACAGTGCGCAACATGCTCTGGGAAACGTTTCAACAAGTAGTTGAGATTTATCTACAAGTTTTATATGGTTGCTATTTCAAGCTCTGAAGCCTCCGCATGTCCAATGAAAACCGACGATGAAACGGGACCGGCCCCAGGAGCTGCCTCACAACGGGGCCGGCGGGAGCGCTGGAGGCCCCCGGGGGCTTTCCCTGGATCAAAAGCGAGCAGCTCTGAAGCGGCGTCGAGCTCCCCGGGCGCCTCTCTGCCTGCCCGGGAACGGAGTTTAGGCGAGGCGGGGGAAACGGCCGGCCGGGCGGCCGATGGAGCAGCCCGCCTCCTTCCCTGCTCAGTTCTCGGCTCGAGCAGCGCCGAAAAGAGCCCGTCGATTGGCCCGCCCCGTCCGCAGCAGCGCCCCCATCGCCCCCAAGCCGTCGCTCGCGGTCCCCGACGGCGCATCCCGCCCGTCTCTGTTTTGGCTGCCTCTCCGCCTACCTGCCGACCTCCGAGCACCTGCGGGTGTCCGCGGCCACAGCCGCGTGCCAATAGCGGGGAGGGTCGCACCTGGGCCGGCCGAGGTAGAGCAGCAGCAGCAGCCCCGCGCCCACCGCCAGGACGGCCGTCAGCAGCAGCAGCCCCGCGCAGGAGGCCGCCCGCCTCGACAGCCCCATCCCGCCGCCCTGGCCCCGCGCGCTCTGCTCTCGTCCCCCGACGACGGGCCCTGGGAAGCAGCTCCCGGACCGGGCTGCCCTTCGGGGGCTGGGCGGGGAGGAGGGCCGGGCAGGCCCGCGCAGCCGCCCCGCCCCCTCGAACCGCGCCCCGGCCCTTCCCCTGCCGGCGGCCGTTGGGCGAGCGGGCGCAGGGCTGCAGCCCTCCGAGTTGCTTCCAAGGCCGGACTTCGAGGGCTCCGCGCACGCTTGGCGGGCCGCCTCCCTTCCCGGGAACCAAAAGCAAAAGACGTTGGAGTTTCTCGAAAGTAGACGGGAGGGGGGAATGCCCTGCTTGGCTGGAGAAGCGGGCTCAGCCGCCCCCGGCCCGTCTCTGCCGGCGATCCTCTTCCCTGAAGAGCCCCGGGGCCAGGCGGGGGGACGGAGCCTCTGGGAGGAAACCTCCCCTCCGTGGTTGCCACAAGTCCCCGGGTGGCTCAGCGGGACACATAAATGGCTTTAAAAAGCCCCCAACGGAGGCCAACAGGGCTGGGTCGTTCTCAGCCGGTCAGCCCCGCTGAGGCGCAAAGAGCCTCTTCCGGGCACCTCCGCGCAAGGCGTGGGGATTGCGATGCTCGGCTGCCTGTTCGGGGCGGGCGGGCGGGCGGACGGCTCTGCGGCGTCTCGGCTGGGCTGCTCGCTGGCTCCCTGGATCTTGGCGGCTGTTTCCCAGCCCCACGCAGGGCCGGCCGGCGAACTCCAAAACTGGCCGGCCTTCGTTGAGGCTCGGCCTTCTCCTTCCTTAAGCGCTAATGAGGAGCTGAAAAACGCCTGGAGCTTTAGGGCAGAACGGCTAAAAATCTCCCGTCTCTCCCCCTCCTCTTCTGCAGGGCCTGCTTAGGCGGGGCTGGGCTTCCAGCAATGGGTTCTCTGCCAGGTTGCTGAGTGGGCGTGGCCTAGTTGGCCTCCTGCACCTGGGGGGACGGCTTTTTTTGCCCTGCCTGGGCTCCGGAGGCTTTCCTTGAGCCTCTGGGAGGACAAAAATGGCCTCTCTAGGCTCCAGAGGCTCTCTAGAAGCCAAAAACGGGCCCGTTTCCGGCCTTTCCAAACTTCCGGGAGGCCCATTTTTCGCCCTCCCGGAGCCTCTGTGCGCACCCTGCACTTACAGAATCCTTAAAAAGTGGGCTTCTCTGTTCTGCTCAACAAACAGGAGCTGCCGCCGCCAATTCCTGTTTATTTACCGCTGAGTCGTAACAGTCTTCTAGAGATTAATGGCAATTTCTGAGGAACAGACAAATATTGTTACAGGATGTTAGCAAGATTATTGTTAACAATATTGTGGTAGCCCCTCCAACTCCGCTCCGACATAGGCGACCAGGCAGAGCAGAGAACCAGCTGCCCAGATGATCTCAGGATGACCTCCTCCTGCACAGCACTGGACAATTTCTTGACCAAGAATGCTTTGCTACCTAAGCCAGTTTGGCTAGCAGGCCACGTGGTGGTGGGGTCACTGGAGAAACTAGCAACCCGTCTTCCCACCCTCTCTCAGGTTTTGCGTTGTTCTCTGCAGAATATTCATTTCTCTCATGATGAAGCTCTTCCCAGCAGATCACCAGCAAAAGACTTTGGATTAGGGGACTGGAGGCTAAAACATACGAAGAACAGTTGCAGGTATGTCTAGTTTAATGAAAAGAAGGACTAGGGGAGACAGGATAGCAGTCTTCTACTATATGAGGGGCTGCTGCAAAGAAGAGGGAGTCAAGCTATTCTCCAAAGCACCTGAAGGCAGGACAGGAAGCAATAAATGGAAACCGATCAAGGAGAGACGCAACCAAGAACTAAGAAGAAATTTCCTGACAGTGAGAATAATTGGCCAGTGGAATGAATGGCTTCCCTCCAGAAGTTGAAGGGGCTTCATCACTGGAGGTTTTTGAGCAGAGTTTGGGCGACCCTTTGTCCAGAATGGTATCGGGTCTCCTGCTTGTGCAGGGGGGTTGACTAGAAGACCTCACAGGTCTCTTCCAACCCAGTTACTCTGATGACCTTCCACCAATTTACCATCCTGGTGCACCTTCTTTTTCAATATTTCCACAAAAGGGGCTTTGAGAATTTCCCTATTCAACCTTTCCCTTACAGGGATGCCTTGGCTTGCTCCTGTTCCAGGAAGGCAGCAAATTCAGCATTGAAAAGGGTCTCTCAACCTGCAGCTGAGGAAAATGGGAGATAAGAAGCTATAAGAAGCCCTGCTGGGAAAGATAAGCTGCTCAGCCTTGAGAGGGCCACCTCGCTGACTCATCAAGAATCCTGCTGGTTCATCAACTCAGAGAGCAGAGAAAGGTTTCCTCACATTAGCTGCAGAGGTACATCAACACGCTGCATCAAAAACCTTGTGAAATATCCAGCGACTTTGATGAGCTCAGAATAATCAAGAAGATGTCACCGTAGCAAAGGCTTTTTAAACCTCAGAACTCCCAGGTTGATCAAGCAAGGAAGATCCTTCCTTGTGTTAGATGTAGACGAGACATAGATGAGAGAAAATAACAACAGAACAAAGAGTTGGAAGGAATCCTGGAGATCGTCCAGTCCAACCTCCTGTACCATGTCAGAAAAAAATTAATTATATCAGGCAAGACCATTCTGTCAGGCAGCAGAAGGACTGATGGATCAGCAGATCCTCATGATCATCTCTTCCTGATCAGAACATGAGTCACTGCTCTTTCCTCCCTTCCAGATTCCCCTGGGAGCCATCAGTTTTGGAAGGTCGCCCCACCGATTCAAGCTTGCCAATGACCTCAGAGCTTCCCATTGAGGAGCGTTCTGTGGCTGCCAGTGACAAAAGAGCCCTTATCAATGTCTCCCAAGCAGGAGGAGAAGATCCATCCTGCTTCCTTCTGCAGAGCTTCCTGCATCCAAACCCCCAGTGGAAATACTATTTCAAAGTAGGAAGAGGGAGGCTAGGAGGATGGCGTGCAAGCAATTGATCACGGCAACCCACTCCAAAAGTTCAGCACTTTTCTGGTGCATGGTTGCATCTCATTCATGGCAGAAGCACCTCAGTTCAATTCCTGCAGCAGTTTAGGAAGAACATGACCGGGCGTTGTCAGGGATGAACAAGCCATTGTCACGTTAGATTTGGATGTGGGACCCCGGAATGAGGACATAACATCAGTCGGGAAAGGCAACCTGCAATTCTGGCTTCGTTTGCTGTTGTTGTTGTTGATTGGCTGCACCACGCGTGTTCCTAAAGTTGGGGAGAAGGATAATAATATTTCAATTTATTTCTTACTTCAATTGTCTCACCTCAACAAAGGTGAGAGAAAGCTGAACCCCAAAACCATATACTTATCAGTCTTAAGTATCAGCTGTAAGTCACATGCTGGACATCAGTATGAATGATGATTCTGAAAACCTTCTGCCAGTGTTACAATTTGGCTTTCAAGAAGGCTTTGAATCTGGCAGAAAAACCCACCTCCAACTTAATCTACCCTACCTTTGTGTGGCATGAGTGTTGATTTCAGAACTACGTGAGAATGGCCTGTGATCAGTAGAGGCAAGGAGATTTGTTAGTTTTTGTTCTCACCTGGCAGAGAGAGGCCAAAGGTCTGGTAAACAAAGCTTTTATGCCTCTCAAGAGTTGCTTAAAATCTGCCCCCCCTTTTTTTCCTTCTAAATAATCTTGGATGTTGTCTGCTATTACGTCTGTGATTAATTTAAACCTTCTAGACAATAATGCTATTGGCCTATCGTTTCCTGGTATTGTCCCTCTTGTTGGGTCTTTTTGAAACAGATAAGATTTGCCAGTTATTAACCAGTTGCTATCTCTTTTATGAATACTTCATTAAGATGTTTAGCTATTAATTGGATGTAAGCCAGTCAGATATTTGAGCCAAAAGCCATGCTGTTGATCATTTCCTGGAAATTCCAATTTTTAATTCTTTTCACTCAATTTTTAATCATTTCTGCTGTTATTTTATTAATACCCTGTTTCTCCAACAATACGGCCTCCCTCAATAGGAAGCCCCAGCATGTTTTATAGGCATGAAATGAAATTAAGCCCCTCCCCCCAAATTAAGGCCTATATTAAAACATGCGAAATGGGGGGGAATGGTGGGGGGGGGCTTGCCGTTAGGAAGTACTTTTGTTGCACACCCGGATATGGTGCTGCCTGCATTTACTCCGATACGAAGTGCCCCACCAACGCCGAGGTTAACATCCAAGCCATCGCCACCCACCCGCCCGAAGATGCAACGGGGGTGGGTGGGAAATTAAGTCACCCCTGAAAAGACGGCCTAGCCATTTTTTCGGGGCTCAAAAAAAAAAAAAAAAAAGACCCAGCCTTATTATATGAGAAACATGGGTATTATTAAATATTATTCTATTTGGTTTTACTAAATTCATCTTCACATTCTTTTTAATCCATCCAGTTTTTTTCTTATCGATCTGTTTCTCATAAATCCTTCCAAAAAGGATCTGGTTCCTTTTTGTTTGACAATGGGGATTCTGTCATCCGGGTCATGGTTGTCTGACGGATGGAAGGAGAGCATGAAGGTTCCGCATCTATTTCGATAGGCACATGTTTGATGTGGAAGGCCCCCCATCTCTCTACTACAGTAGTTCGGGGGGGGGGAGGGGGGAGATTGAGACATGATAGCATCTTCCAGTGTTTGAGGGGCTGTCACAGCAAAGAAGGAGTCAAGCTATTCTCCAAAGCACCTGAGGGCAGGACAACAAGTAACGGATGGAAATTTATCCAGGAGAGATCCAACATAGAACTAAGGAGAAATTTCCTGACAGTCAGAACAATTAATCAGTGTGTCGGCTTCCCTCTGGAAGATGTGGGTGCTCCATCCCTGCGGGCTTTTACAAAGAGGTTCCACAGCCATTTGTGTGATGGTATTCTGATGTTTTGGTAACGCTTAAGCAGGGGGCTGGACTGGAAGGCTGCCAAGGTCCATTTCACCTTTGTATTCCAATTCCAGGGAAGCAAATTTATTTGGATTTTAACTTCAGACCAGTGCAGATTGTTGTATGTCACTGATGATGCAATTGGCAAGCTGTGGAGAAGGTAGTTGTAGCTGTGCTGTCCAGACAGTTTAGAGTTAATGGGATTTGGATAGTTAGGCAGCCGTTGTGAGCTGTCCCTTTAAGGGAATGCATCATGGTAAATGTAGTTAAGGTATCCTGGGAAATGTAGTCCATATCACGTCACCACATCTGGAATCCTGATTGGTCACTAAATTGACCCTCGATGGGTAGCAGGAGTTTTTCCTCACTCTTGGCTGAACTCACAGACTCGTGGTAACTGTTCTACTTCTCTCGCCAGGAGATGAGAGAAAAAGGATAGCAGATAATCATCTTTTTACCTACAAGACAGATATGCAAAGGATTGGTCATTAAAGAAGAACTTCATCACAAACGTGAGTTATGAGGATACCTGATGAACCAATAAATGTACTTTGTTATGGATGTCTTGTTGAGTTTATCTATCTGCATCTGTACAGAAGACAAATCCACCACAGAATACAGAATACAGAACAGTAGCTTCACTTACTCTTCTGGGCTCTTCTTCTAGGCCTAGTAGGTGAGTATTCCTTGGTCCTTGAGGCAGCATAAAAACATGTTGACATCAGTTGCTGTCATCCCTAAAAGGTAGGCTTGAACTCAACTTTATTGAGAAAGGTTCTAGTAAGAAAATCTTGCAAGTAAGTCTGCCTATGTTTTTCCTCCCTCCCCCTCTCTCAGTGAGTCATGGAGGAGCCCATTTCACCCTTTTCCCAACACTTCCTTCCCCCACCCCCAGCTTTTCAAGCTGCTCCTACACCCACCTGTGGATGCCTTCTCCATGGTCACCTCCTTGCCTCTGGAGATCAGTGAGGGGCAGCTTTGATATGGACCTTTTCAAGGAAATGGTAGGAAGATTCACTTCCCACTCAGCATCCGGTGGAAAAGCAGCACCAATTGGTCACCTTAAGGTGTGGCAAGGGGGGAGGAGTCTTGGCATCCCCCAGGTGCTTTGGGAAAGTACCCTATGGCTTGGCTATTTCTCCCAATGCAGCTGGAGCTTCATTCTGATGACCTGGCTAGAAGGTAATGTATTGATTGCACATAAGAACTTCCTTCCTTCCTTCCTTCCTTCCTTCCTTCCTTCCTTCCTTCCTTCCTTCCTTCCTTCCTTCCTTCCTTCCTTCCTTCCTTCCTTCCGTTGGAAGAAATATCCTTCTGGATTCAGTTCTAAGGGAGGGAAGAAAGACACTGGAAACATGGTGACTGCTTGGAAAGATGGTTTAATGTTGGAGATCCAAAAAAGGAAGGATGATCACATGCTTCAAGATGTTGGGTGAAGGAAAAGAAGGAAGGGCTGAGATGCTGAGTGTGCCTGGGTTTTATACCCTCTGTTGGGATGTGAATTTGAGCTTGTATTCCGATTGGTTGTCAAACTCCCATGGGGCCATGCAGGGGCAACTTGTAGGCTGTCCTGAGTCTCAGGCTTGGTTGAGCCTTGCTGGATGATGATGTAATGAAAGGGCTTTGGGCAATTCCTATTATAACTCTACCTGGAGTAGATCTTTGTTATATAAAATAGGCTGGCCCGGGTCAGAGTAATGGCCCATTATCAAAGGGTGGGGGGCTGAGATTCTGCTTCTGAGTTTCTACTCTTTTTAGGGGAAATATTCTGCCTTTTTAATATTTCCTAGGATATTTCATTTTTCTAGGATGGGGTGGGTGATAACTTCCTACCCTCCCTCCCTCCCTCCCTCCCTCCCTCCCTCCCTCCCTCCTTCCTTCCTTCCTTCCTTCCTTCCTTCCTTCCTTCCTTCCTTCCTTCCTTCCTTCCTTCCCAGTTCAACAGCTTAGCAAATGAACTCTCACACAGCTCATCCTACCCTCTCAATTTCTTTACTCTGCTCATAACATTGTCGTTGAAAAAAAAAAACATTCTAAGTGTGTTGATGTCTCAGGACAAAACCATTTCCTTATTCACAAACATGCCCTTGTTTGGTCAACCCGAGGAGATTTTTAGCCAGAATGAGATGCATCCATAGCTAATTTGACACCAAACCGAAGAGCTGGCTTCCTTCCAGCCCTCTTGCATTTGATGCTTAACTGCCCTTGCGGAAGGCCCAGAGAGGCTGCAACTTGCACCGGTCAGCTCTCCCAATTTTTGCCCCTGGTTGGCTGGGACTCAAAGCTGGGGGGCTCCTCCTCGCCTCACCCCTAGTGGTTGGCTACTCTTGCCCAGCCCGATCCTTGGCAGTGGCGTTGGCAGGAGCTTTGTTGCCTGCAGGAGCGTCCCGGCTGTTTCCTTCGCCATGTTCCCTTGGATGACCGCTGCTGGACCCTGACTGGTTTCCTGCCCTCTTGGCATGGCTGCTGCTGGAGAGAAGAGATGATTCAAGACGTGAATCAGATGTGCCAAGTGGGCAGGAAACCAGTCATGACTTTCTCTTCTGAAGTTATTTTCACACTGGGCACACTGTCAGGACCAACGATCTGGTGAGCATGTGTGGATAAATAGCGAGAGCCATACAGATAATCAGAGTTGGAAGGGACCTTGTAGGTCATCTAGTCCAACCCCTCTCCCCGCCCAAGCGGGAGACCCTACACCAGGGATCCCCAACCTTTTCGACGCCGCGGCCCGGTTCCGACATCAGCTGGGCGCCGCGGCCCGGTACCGGCGTCAACTGGGCGCCGCCATCTTTTTATGACGAAAGGCGCTTCCGGTGACGTCATCGAGCGCTGTTTATAAAAAGATGGCGGCGCCAGCGCTTTCTGGTGAGCTTTTTCGGGTAGAAATGGCTTTCTACCGGAAAAGCTCACAAGCGCTGGCGCCGCCATCTTTTTATGACGAAAAGGCGCTTCCGGTGAGCTTTCTACCCGGAAAAGCTCACCAGAAGCGCTTTTTTACCAAAAAAAAGATGGCGGCGCCCAGCAACCAGCGGCCCGGTAAGGGTTGTTCCGCGGCCCGGTACCGGTCCGCGGACCGGCGGTTGGGGACCCCTGCCCTACACCATTTCTGACAAATGGCAGTCCAGTCTCTTCTTGAAAGTCTCAACTGATGGCGCTCCCATAACTTCCGAGGGCAACTTCTGTTCCATGGGTTGATGGTTCTCACTGTCAGAAAGTTTCTCCTTGTTTCCAGGTTAAATCTCTCCTTGTTCAGTTTCCATCCATTATTCCTTGTCTGGCCTACAGGAGCTTTAGAAAATAGCTTGAGCCCTTCCTCCTCCCTGTCGCAGCCCCTCAAATATTGGAAGACCGCTATCCTGTCTCCCCTGGTCCTTCTCTTTACTAGACTAGCCAAGCCCAGTTCCTGCAACCATGTCAGTTTTGTGTTCCTGGAACAACCCCACCTCCCAAATGCATTCCTCCAAATGGTGTCAGAAATCCTGGACTCTTTCTCCTAAAACATCTGACTTAGAGCTGCCTGCCAGTGGCTGCCAGAGAAGTCCGATTAGAATCTGGCATCTTGCCTGAAGTGGGTAGAATTCAAGCCTTCTCTTTCTGGAAGGACAGAGCAAGATGAAACGAGCAGGGATTCCAACACAGATAGAAACACACCAAAGCAGTTTCGGCACGTGCCTTCTGATTTCCCCACTGAGTTAATCCACCCTCGTTGGTTTCTTGCTGGTCTCTCGGCTAAGAACAAAGGAAACCCTCTTGCAGCAACAGAAAACAATGAAGGTGCTGATGCAGGGGGTGTCTGCTGTCAGAAAAGTCCCCCCACCCTCCGTTTATGGGAGAGATAAGATTAGGCTGCAAACAGAAAGGCCGGCATCACAATGCTCTTGCAGGGATCGCTGGTGCAACACCTCTGGAATACTGTGTGCCGTTGTGGTTGCCACACCTCCGAAGGGGTCTGGCAGAGCTAGAGAAGGCCAAGAGGAGCAGAACTGCTAGGTGTGGGCTAGACCAGTGATGGCTAACCTATGACACGCGTGTCACTCGTGACACGCCGAGGCACTTTGACTGACACGCCTGTTGGTGTGGGGAAAACCTGCACATTTAGAGGCTGCCTGTGCTCTGCTCCAATCCCTGCTCCCTGCTTGTTGCGTGGAGGCGTGGTGTCACCGCTGCCGCAAGATCTTTGCAGCAGAGAACCAGTTTTAACCGCCATAAACTGAGGTTTGTCAGTTTCATTACCTCAGGAACGCTACAGGAGGAAAGGAGATCCATGAGGTTCACAGCCCTGTAAGGTGGCCTTCCGATCCCCACATCCTGCACCTGCAGCCCTGAGACCAGGGAGACGAGTTTCACAGCCCTGTGTGATCACCCCAGCCCAGTCCGTCATAAACCAAATTATTGATATTTCTTGAAGTGACACACGACCCGAGGAAGGCTACACTTTTTCCCGATTTTCGACACACCAAGCTGAAAAGGTTAGCCATCACTGGGCTAGACCGAAGAGGCAGGACAACGGTAGAAGGAAAGGATTTCTTTATTTAGCACTGAACAAAAGACTCCCGCCCGGTGTGCCTGCTATTCTTTTTACAGAGCGCTGCCCGCAATTTCAGCCACTGATGGCTATTCATTTCCCCGCCTGGAAAATGAACCAGTGGGGGAAGTCTGACATCACTGACTTTTCCCATTGAATATCTAACAAGAAGTAAGGAGGCCAAGGGCTGGAGCAAGTTTCTCTGGGAGGAAAGCATGTGGGATTTGGGCTTTTGAATCCCAGAAGGCGAACAAGAGGAGACATGATGGAGGGGTACGTGGTATGGATAAAGGGGAGAAGACATGTTCCCTTCCCAGGGGTCACCCAATGACATGGAATCCTGGAAGGAGCAGGACAGACAAGAACATTTTTAACAAAGTATTCATATTATGTGGAGAAAATACTGTTCTTATATGATCACTACTAATGAACATGATGATGATGGTGACTATTGCTCAAATTAATTGTAACCAGACAACGCACTTGTTTATATAGACATGGAAACTGTTGCTCTTTATATAGTCAAAATATTTATTTAAAGAAAACTTTTTTACACAACATGTCATTCAATTTGGAATTCGCTACCACGAGATGCAGTGCTGAAAACCAGCTTGGCTGCCTTCAAAGAAGGGTGAAGGGAATTCTTGGAAGTCCTTGGAGGCCGAAAGTTTCCTAGGGGTGGGCTGTAGGGGAACAAATGGCCGGACTGGGTGGGCCAGGGGTCTGATCCAGCAGCCTACGTATCAATATGTTCTTAGTAATTGCTGTGCTGGTCCGAGGTCTGACAAATCAATCAGAAGTGAATAGTTATAAATACACTATGTCCACACAATAGGCCTTTCCCCCTAAGCTGACTTGAAGGTGGATGGTCGATCTTCCAACCAGCAAAATTAGGCTGAGAACAAGGAGCCAAGGCAGCTGCCAGTGGGGGGTGGGGTGCAGAAACACACCTGTAACCTCCAAAAGGGATATAAAATGTTTCTTACAAACTCCCCCCATCCATGCCTTTGTTTCATATATTCACACATTTGTCTGATCATTTACAAAACAAATCTCGATGAAGGAGAAGCTGAATATTTACCTACTTATTTACTTATGTATGACCTTCTCACGGCCATTCGGCTCTTGTTTGGATGACCGCAATGCATTGGGGGCACTTGGGCACCCATCCTGTGTGCCAGCTGGCTTCCCAGTGTGATTCCAGGTGCTGGGTGTGTGTCTTTCAGGAACCCTTTGGGACTCGGGGCTGGCAACCGCCTCTCTCGGCTGCTTCTGGCCACCTGGCAGGGCCTGGCATGGTCCAGGTCCCATCAGCAAAACGGGTTGTCCTGTGCGATTTGCCCTCTCGCCGACCTTGGAGCGGCCCTGCCTGGCTGCTGTTTTAGGAGAGCTTTAAACTTGGGCCAGGGTGACGGGTGAACCTGCACCGGTGAGGTGATATTTCAGGTCTTTTGGGCATTTTCCTGGTCTGTGTGTGAGGGAGGGAAGAAATGGGGAGTGTTATGTTTTTTGAGTTGATTGCAATTAGGTGGGTCTGACAGGGAAGGGAGGGGGCTAACAGAGGTAGCCAGCTGGGTGTTTCGGATTGCCTCCGTCCCCCACAGGTGGTGATCTATGATGCTCCTGCTTCACTGGGCAGCCCCTCCTGCCCTCTGCACCATTTCTCTCCCCAGCCCATGTTAGGGAGGGGATGAGGGATTTCTGTAACTCTCTGCAAAACCAGCAATTGCTTTCCTCAGCAGGACCCCCGCCAAAGCTCTGTCTTGCTGGCCTCGTTACTGTGATGGATTCGAGCTTTGCTGCTGGCACAGAGCAAATAAACTCTGAGTATGATTGGGGCCACATTGCAGAAGGCAGCTGTCTGGATGGGCTCAGGGAGCTCTATAATAATCCTTTGCAGACCCCTTTCACCTCCCCCCATCCTTGCAGACAGCAGCTGAAAAAGACCAGGCTGCATTCAGATTATTGCAAGCTGGTTTTACAATGTAAACAAATATTTCATTCTTCCTAGAATGAGGAAAGTAGGGAAAGAGATGGTTTGTGGTTTGGAGTGGGGGGTGGGGGGCAAACCACAAACCATCAGGAGATGACGAGTCAATTCCTTCTCTTGGGTTTTTGTCCCATTCTTGCCAGAATACAGAATCACAGAGTTGGAAAGGCCCTCGGGTGTCTTCCAGTTGCACAAGCAGCAGAAGGCTTCTATCATTCTGGACAAATGGCGGTCCAGTCTTTTCTTAAAAGCCTCCAGTGTTGGAGCACCCACAACTTCAAGGCAAGTTGTTCCACTGATGAATTGTTCTCACTATCAGGAAGTTTCTCCTTAGTTTTAGGTTGGATCAATTTCCATCCATTACTTCTTATCCTGCCCTGAGGTATTTTGGGGAATAGGTTGACCCCTTCTTCCTTTATTTATTTATTTATTTATTTATTTGATTTGCCAATTGTTTACAAGATAATAAGTATAAGTGTATACATAGTTGTGAATACATGAAATGGGTACATATAAGAAAAATAAAAGAAGAATAAGAGAAACAATAGGACAGGGACGGTAGGCACGTTGGTGCGCTTATGCACGCCCCCTACAGACCTCTTAGGAAAGGGGTGAGGTCAATAGTAGACAGTCTAAGGTTAAAGTTTTTGGGGTTTGGGGAAGATTTTTGGGGTTTGGGGAAGTAGCAGCCCTTCAAATACTGGAACGCTACTATCACGTCACCCCTAATCCTTCTCTTATTTAGATTATAGACATACGGTACACAGTTACTGCAACTGTTCAATCATATTTTAGCCTCCAGCCTCTTAATCAACTTTGTTGCTCTTTTCTTCTTTGTAGAGTTTCAGCGTCTGTTTTGTACTTTGGTGACCAGAACTGGATGCAGTATTGCAAGTTTGAACTACTGCATTGAGTTCAGTTCACCATGATACAAAAAAGATGTTGAGACTCTGGAAAGAGTGCAGAGATGAGCAACAAAGATGATTAGGGGCCTGGAGGCTAACACATGTGAAGAACAGTTGAGGGGATTAGCTATGTCCAGTGAAAAGAGGGACTAGGGGTGACGGGATAGCACTCTTCCAAAGATGCCAATCATCAGTGCCTCACAAAACCTGCCAGTTGGCAGCAAGGACAATTGCCTTTGGTCAGCTTGGTCAGCTTTTGATCAGCAAGGACATGAGTGCTCTCCAGAAAGGGGTGGACCTTCACCCTCTGGTCATCCTGAGGGGCAAGAACTGTTGTTTCAAGGACAAGAATGGAGATCTCACAATCACGTCATTCATCTACCCCTGTGTGGACTTTTTCCTGGACAAAATCAATGCTAGTCAGACTTAATTGCAACTAAAATCCATCCTAGTATGATGGATTTGCTGGCATGAAACATCCAGATTCTTTCACCATCAAATCTATGGTGAAATTCCCACTAATCCCTAGCCAGGTGCCCCTTTCCCAATCTATTTCCACAAAGCAGCTAGGCTCAGATAGGTGCTCCTTAGCCAAACCCCATCTGTTCCTGGATGCTCAAGAACCACCTGAGCCTGTTGCAAGTCCTGAGAGATCCACCCAACGCAGGCAGCGGGCACACCATGGCAGCTGCTGGGCGTTGCATGGACAGGAAGTGCAGCAGGCCATTCCCCAGGATGATCACAAGGTGCCTTCCTTCGCAAAAGAGACAACCTCTCCTTCACCCGGAGGGAGAACCCAGCCCTTGGCACTTGTAAGGTCCTGCCTGGCCAGTCTTCTCCAGAAAGCAGAACTCTTGAAACGAAATCCATTTGAAAAGGAAACTTTTATTGGAAGATTGTGACATCAAGAGATCTAGGCAGGAAGTAACTTTTCCCGCTTGGCACATTAGATTAAAACAAGGGTCTTCAAACTTGGCAAGTTTAAGACTTGTGGACTTCAACTCCCAGAATTCCTGACCTAATATGACTGGAGGAGGAATTCTGGGAGTTGAAGTCCACAAGTCTTAAACTTGCCAAATTTGAAGACCCCTGGATTAAACCATTGCAGACAGAGCCGGTCCCAATGTCCAATACATCAATACATCATGGAACCAAGCCCAGTGAGTGAAGATGTTAGGAGAAACTCAGTCCAGTAAGGTGATAGATGTTGCTGCTGGTCTCCTCCAGAGAGGAGATAGGGCAGCTGCTCAAGGCACATTCCTTTCCCCCTCCCAAGATCCCAAAACTTATAGCAAAGCAAGAAATAGAAACAGAAACCCCAGGCAGAGATCCCCCTAAGTCAGGGGTTGGGGGAACCTTGGCCCTTTAATGACTTGTGGACTTCAACTCCCAGAATTCTTCTTCCATGCTGGCTCAGGAATTCTGGAAGTCATAAAAGAGCCAAGGCCCCACCCATGCCCTAAGCCTCCCCCCATCCCACCAGAATGACAGTGTCCCAATGGGGCCAGACAGCACCCCTAGTCTGCTTATGACTAGATTCTCACTGGAAAACAAGAGTATTTGCCAGAGTTCTTGTGCTGTTCACAGAATCTTCTTCCTAATAAATGTTACTAATTAGAGCTTGGAAGTTCCTTGGAGTTATATGCAGCCCGTGTTGCTACAAGCAGTTGTCTCTGTTATGTATTAGCATACTTACCTGTAATTGGTCGGTCTGTGGTGGCGGAAAATTCGAAGAGCCGTCACTGGCCACAGCCGCGAGCAGCCCGAGTTTAAGAAGGGCTGACGCGGTTTCTTCGCGCTGAGTCCTAGACGGAAGTAAAAACAAATTGGAATCATGCTGGTGTCCTGAGTCTCATTCCTATGACATAACACTTGCGACGAGGATGGGATACTGAGACAAAGGGGACCAGTGAGCACGTGGCGACCGATGAACACTGGCAACGCATCAAGGCGAAATGGCCAGAAACAACACGCCACCTGCACCGTTTGATCCAGCAACCAAAGACTGGGAATCGTACATTGACTGATTCCTCATGTTCCTCGAAGGGAGCGACCTCCATAATGTATCCGAAAACAGGAAGAGAGCCGTCTTCCTCACCCATTGCGGTCCCGCAGTATTTAAGATGGCCAAAGTGTTAGCAGCACCCACCGACGTGAAAATGATGGCCTGGCCGGACCTGGAAAAGATACTGAGGGCTCACTACACACCAACCCTTTCCTGCCTAATCAGAAGACATGAATTTTATCGGCGAGACCAAAAAGAAGGCGAGAGCATCAGCGAATTCATTGCAACGCTGCGGGACATCGCAGGAGCGTGCAAATTCCTAAACATGAATGAAGCCATGAGGGACCGAGTGGTCCTGGGACTGAGAAATCTTACACTCCAGGGTCGATTATTAACAAAACCCAAAATAACACTCCAAGAAGCAATAGAGGAAGCTACCGCAGCAGAAGCAATGCAAAAATCGGCGGCTGCTATGTGGAAGATGAATACCGGAGACCGCAAAAAACACTGCCACAAACCACCACGAGGACATCGAGTCCCCATCGGAAGAAGAAGGGGTAAATCAACTCCGGGCAGAACAGGGCAGAAGGGACCGGAACGGAAAAAGGAAATAATTTCGTTGTGCCAGTTGTGGGGGGAACCACCCACGTTCCGAGTGCTGTTTCCCAGATGAGCCAATGTTTTTATACCCCCTCCCGGCCCTTCATCCCATTCCCCAACTCTTGATTAAAGAAAACAGTCATGTCAAGCTGTCCAAGAATTTCTAGGATCTTTGCCAAGCAAAAACCTTGAACATCATCAGCATCCCATTTGGACATCATTGCCAGGGAACCTAGCAGATATTTTGCTCTGGCTCTAAAGATAGGACAAGATATGGTCCTTTAAAAGAGTGCAAAGGGGAGAAACAAACCGGCTGTCCGGCCAGCCTTCGCTCCGCCCCTGAAGGAGCTGCTGACGTCATAGTGGGGCACGAAGTTGAGATCTGGGGTGGATTCTAAGGTTGGGGTCGCCAGGCCCTTGCAGTGGGAAGCCAGTCAAGAGCCAGAGGAGAAGCTCTGAGGGTGGTGGAGGGCAGGATGCAAAGAGATTGGAAAGAAGGAGCAGAGACAGCTGTCTTGGTCTCCACAGGAGGCCACAGGATGTGCCTGGCCCTTGGCTGCTGAAGGGCCCAGGAGGCGATGCTGTTGCTGGCCATCCTCTCCCACCGCATTGCTAGGATGCTCTGAACTGCCCCGCGACCCCGTTCTCTTCCCTGGGCAGGCAGTCTCCTTCCTCAACAAATCTTTGGCCTGCAGCCACCTCCCATTTTTATTTTTAACCAACCAGGATTTCTTGTTCAAAGGGAATGCTGGAGGCTGGATTTGGGGTTGACTTTGCTATATTCCCATTGGGAGAGTGTTAGATTTTTCTTGTTTTTAATGAGCTTAGACCCATAATGTGCAAAACAACATGTTGTGCTAAAAAGTTGACCCCAAGAGGTTTAACTTCCAAAAGTTCCCAGAATCAGCAGTGGAGACTCTAAAACCCTAAAAATTGGTTTGAAATTTAATTAAAAAACACACATTGGTTAAAGCAAAGGGTTCTCATGCATTTAATGATTCCCCCCCCCTTTGTTGACGTAAGAAGTGACTCCAAAGGAGCTTGAGGTCTCACGAAGGCTTTTTGGCACAGCAGGAAGCTTACATCCTTCTGGTTTCAGCAGCTGACCAACTGCAAAGCCACCGTTGGCCTCTCCCTTCCTTCACTGCTCTGGTAATCCCTGAATTGGGCAGCTCTTACTGTGGCAGTCCTGAACAGTGAGGACTGCTCACCTGGAGAGCCTGAAGGTGCCCAGAAGCTCAGCTCACGACATCAAAGAGGTTGGCAGACAATTGTCAAAAGGAGAAGAGGCAGGAGGGACCTGCAAACATTGAGTGGTCAGGAAGGGCCTAGTTCTTTTTTTAAAAAGCTGTCAGCCTTGGAAGCCACATTTTATTTAGAAGCTTCGAGGCTGCCACATTTAGTGCCTGGGAATTTGGGAGGGGGGATTTCCCAGAGAGGTGGAAGATTACTCAACAACATTCTTTTCTCAGAGAGTCAAGGACATGTTGCCCTGCACCTGGAGGGGAGTGATTGGAGGGATGTCTCCAGTTGGGACAATGGTTGATTGGGCCATGTGATGGACTGGTGGGTGCAGGGGATGGACCTTTGAATTTCTATTGGGAAGGGGAAAAATAATTTTTTACTTGGAAGAACTTTGTTTCTGAGTGCTGAATGAAATGGAACGTTGGAACGTCGGTTCATTGGAACGTTGACAAAAGCTGTATCAAATAGGCAGCCACAAAGCCTATAGGTATGCAAAGGGGACATGAAGCCACCTTCTGCAGTTCCCCCATTCACAATATTATCTACTTTGTGCTGCACATTATACAGCAGACATATTGCTAAAGTTCATCCTGAACCTCCTGAGGATTTGTTGCATTTGAGGAAATTATTATTATTATTATTTTTGTGAATTTTATTTGGGTTTTCACAAAAAGAAAAGAAATACAAATAAAACATCTTTTTTGAAAGCAGCATAATCCCGGGTTACATTTCTTCGTACAGACGCAAATTCAGGTTTATGCTCATTTTTATATTCTATTCCATATCATAAGAGACAACTGGACTTTCTTGTTTATGAACAGCTGGGACTCTGTAGAGAGGGGGATGACCCAGAGCCCCTCTGTTTCTACTGTACCTAGGCAAACAAGTAGTGAGGAATGATGACTTCACTTTTCTTTTATAAACCCAACTTATTGTCAAAGAGCACATCCAAGTCTTTCTTGCTTCTCTCAATCCTAGTTTGGGCTGCAATCTCATTCTGTCATATGTGTTGGCCAAACCTCCCAGGTTTTCATCATCTGCTGCAACATATAAATAGACCATCCATCTGATTATTAATAAAAATGTTGAACGATATTGGCTGCAAGACTAATTCCCATAAAACCCTTAGAATAGCTTACTGGACTCCAACTTGATGTAAAATGATTTGTGTTGATTCTGTAAGTGTTGTGAACCCGGCTTACTGTAATGTGATCCAAAATATTCTTTAATAGTTTGTTAAGGAAAATGTCATTTGGAACTTTGTCAAAACCTTTGATGAAATCAAATACACCCTTGTCCACTAGAATCAAAGGAGCAAAAATTATCACCGTGATTTGTTTTTGACCGAGTGAGACTGACTATTTGAAGTCAGGACATTGTTTTCAGTATCCTTACAAATGTCCTGTTTCATTATCTGCTGGAACATCTTTCCTGGGATTGAAGTTTGGCTCAAAGGTCAAGAATGACCAGGATCCTGTTTTTTCAAAGCAAGAAATTTGTCAGTTTTATTCTTCCTCATCCTTTGGCACATCTCCAGTTCTCCAGGACTCTGTGTTTCCAGGTCTTGCAATTTTCCGGAGATTTAGATTGTAATCCTAATTTGTTAGACTGGGAAAAAATGAACGGATTTAGAGATATTTAACAATGGTCTATTTTATAACTGGCCTTTCTTTTCTGTATTTGAAACAATTGGGAAGGAAGGAAGGAAGGAGGGAGGGAGGGAGGGAGGGAGGGAGGGAGGGAGGAAGGAAGGAAGGAAGGAAGGATGGAAGGAAGAAAGGAAAGGATTTTTGGCTCCATTTGAATTCCTGGATAAAGTCATGTTTGCAGCTGGCCTCAGTGAACCTATTTATTTATTTATCAAATTCATATAGCCTTATACATATTTTATTTCTAAAAGTGGGAAGCATAATTGATTACAGATACAGGTCTAAGCAAAACATGGATCGGTTTTCTGGCATCTCAGTTTATATTAAAGTAGATGGCAGCAAATTGTTCAGTGTTAAATCTTTCCTGACCATAAAGGTAGAAAAAGTTCTGGACAAGCCTGTATCTTCTACAGACTCAAATATTGATTCTGTACTATAAGCTTCCCAGTCTGTTCCCAAATTAGACCTTTACTAGCGAATGGGTCAAAGTTCATTGTAGAAGCAATTCAAACCCCACGTGATTTGATACCAAATACAGAGATTTGAGAAGGCATGGGAGATAACAAATTATTTAATTCTTTCAACTACAAAGCCTTTAAACTTATAAAGACTGCAACGACAACATCATTAAAGCCAACTTCTTTAACACATTCTTTGGCTCAGTATTTGTAAAAAGCAATGGATCATGCCCGGTATTTCCTAGCCGAACCACAGACAACTACAATGATCTAATACATATCGATTTTACAGAAGACAATGTTGAAAAAGCACTACACAAGCTAAAATCATCTCTATCTATTGGACCGGACGGAATATGTGCCTACTTCTTTAAAAAGCTATCCACTGCCATAGCAGAACCTCTAAGCATAATCTTTAAAAAATCTTTCAGGACCAGCTCCTTGCCTAACCTATGGTCACAAGCCACGGTCATCCCCATCTTCAAAAAGGGAGACCCCAGCCGTTGAAAATTACAGACCAATCTCCTTATGCTGCATCACCTGTAAAGTCATGGAATCAATTATTAACCAATCCATTATCCTCCACTTAGAGACAAACAACCTACTCTCTAATAAACAATTTGGTTTCAGGAAAAAACTATCCTGTAATCTGCAACTCTTACACTGCAAACATATGGACTAGAAAACTCGATCAGGGCAAAGCAATAGATGCAATCTACATAGATTTTTGTAAAGCCTTTGATTCAGTGGTACATGACAAACTACTCCTAAAACTAAAATCTTATGGTATCTCTGGACACCTGCATAACTGGATAGAAGCATTCCTGTCAAAACAGACAACAAATGGTCAAAATTGGGATCGTCCTGTCAAATTCTGTACCTGTCAACAGTGGTGTCCTGCAAGGCAGTGTTCTAGGACCAACTCTCTTCATACTCTACATAAATGATCTCTGTGATCATATTAAGAGCAACTGCGTCCTCTTCGCAGATGATGTAAAGCTGTTCAATACCACAGACAATACTGCTACCCTTCAAAAAGACCTCGACTATGTATCAGAATGGTCAAACAAATGGCAACTTCAAATCTCAACAAATAAATGCTCTGTCTTACATACTGGCAAAAAAAAATCAGAAAATAAAATACAAGCTGAATAGTCAAGACCTTGTTGAGGATCCAAACTCTGTCAAGGACCTTGGAGTACTCATCTCGAGTGATCTAAGTGCTAGAGCCCACTGTAACTACATAGCCAAAAAGGCATTAAGAGTTGTTAACCTAATCCTACATAGCTTTTTCTCTGGTAATATCACACTACTAACTAGAGCATACAAAACATTTGCTAGACTAATATTTGAAATCAACTCATCAGTCTGGAACCCACATTACGTATCTGATATTAGCACAGTTGAGAAAGTCCAGAAATATTTCACAAAAAGAGCTCTCCACTCCTCTACTCATTGTAGAATACCTTATGCCACCAGACTTGAAATTCTAGACCTAGAAAACCTTGAATTACGCCGCCTTTGGTCCAATCTAAGTATGGTATATAAAATCATACATTGCAATGACTTACCTGATCTAGGTGCTAGAGCCCACTGTAACTACATAGCCAAGTATATATGATTTTATATACTTCAGCTTCAACCATAACAACACAAGAGCACACAATAGATACAAACTCAAGGTTAACCGTACCAAACTTGATTGCAGGAAATACGACTTCAGCAACAGAGTGGTCAATGCCTGGAATACTCTACCTGACTCTGTGGTTTCTTCCCCAAACCCCAAAAACTTTAACCTTAGACTGTCTACTATTGACCTCACCCCTTTCCTAAGAGGTCTGTAAGAGGCGTGCATAAGCGCACCAACGTCCCTACCATGCCTGTCCTATTGTTTCTTTTATTTTTCTTATATGTACCCATTTCATGTATTCATAACTATGTATATACTTATACCTATTATCTTGTAAGCGATTGACAAATCAAAATAAATAAATAAATAAAAATAAAAAAGAGTTCTAATAAAAAACCCTGCCTATATGCAGAAAGCTGGGCAGAGCAGGATTCAAAAGATAAAAACCGAACACTTTTGTGGGGTTTAGCTGAAGCTGGACTAAAATCCCCATGAAATGATCTTGAATTGTTTGTGTTGGCTGCTGCTTGGGGAGATTTTATGCTGTTCTGGGAGAGGACACAATACAACCATTCTTTTTGTCAGGAAAAGTTTTTTGTTGATCTGCCAAATGTCCACTTATTATTGCACAGGAAATAACATACTTAACTGAATCATTAAAATAATAGTCCAGAGAAGAATTTATGCCCCACAGAGCTTTTTAAAAACTATGTGGATTGATAAGTTACCAAATTGACCATTCCATTGTAGGAAGTTAGCACCCACCCTTCTCTTAGAAAATTGAAATATCCTAGGAAATATTAAAAAGACAGAATATTTCCCCTAAAAAGAGTAGAAACTCAGAAGCAGAAACTCACCCCCACCTTTGTTAATGGGTGGGCCATTAAGGCCTGGGCCAGAATATTTTACATAACAAAGATCTCCAGGTAAAGCTATAGCAATTGCCCAAAGCCCTTTCATTACATCATCTTCCAGCAAGGCTCAACCAAGCCTGGGACTCAGGACAGCCTACAAAGTTGCCCCTGCATGGCCCCATGGGAGTCTGACAACCAATCAGAATACAAGCTCAATTTCAAATCCCAACAGAGGGTATATAAGGGAGCATCTCAGCCCTCTCTTCTTTTCCTTTACCCAACATCTTGAAGCATGTGATTGTCCTTTTCACTTTGGAGCTCCAAGCCATGTGGTCCTGTCCACCATTACACCATCTTTCCAAACAGCCTCCATGTTTCCAGTGTCTTTTTCCCCACTTGGAACTGAACCCAGAAGGATAATTCTTCCGACACCATAAATGTAATCCCAAGGAATGGAAGCTTAATAGTTGCATTGTTTAAGAAAGGGAATTGGGCGGATCTTAGAAACTACTGTTAGTCCTCGCTTTACAACTGTTTGCTTAGTGACCGTTCAAAGTTACACCACCGAGAAAGTGACTTACGATCAGTTTTCACACTTATGACCATTCCAGAATCCCCATGGTCATGTAATCAAAATTCATACGCTTGGCAACTGACTCGTATTTATGACGGTTACAGTGTCCCGGAGTCACATGATTCCCTTTTGCGACCTTCTGACAAGCAAAGTCCATGGGGAAGCCACATTCACTTAACAGCCGTGTTACTAAGTTATCAAGTGCAGTGATTCACTTAACAACCGTGGCAAGAAAGGTCATAAAATGGTGCAAAGCTCACTTAACACTTAGTCTCACTTAGCAACAGCAATGTTGGGCTCAATTCTGGACGTAATTAATTAATTAATTCAATTGATGCCTCAGAAGAAAATTGCAAAATTATTTCTCCAGAAATCGGAGGATTGGACAGAATGAACAACCATCTTTGCAAGACTAGTGTTGGACCTGCAAGGTCATCCCGTCAGGTGCAGCGAAGTAAAGTCCTAAAGCAGCATTAAGAAATGGTGCTGGGACAATGACCCAAAGTGTCTCAGTAGGAAGGAAGGAAGGAAGGGAAAGGGATTTAAGATAAGAAGAAGTTCAGGTGGGCCCTGGAGGGAGGTCATTTGGGAGGGATGCTACACATCCTGAGACCACATCAGTAGAGAGGGGTGTTTTGCCAAAATGCCCATCATTGCAAGTGGCAAGCAGGAGATTGTTCCCCAGAAATGAAACTATGAGAAATAGAAGGCAGAGATGCCCTGGTCTGTACTGGGAGCAAGTGGTGGGTGAAAGCAAGAGTCTGGAAGCAGAGGAAGTGGGGGGGGGGGAGAAATCTAGGGAGGGAAAAGCCCTCCCTCTGGACCCCCAGCAGGTGCCGAGGGACTGAGCGGGTGTGAATTTTTTCAGTACTACACTGTTTTCTGTTTCCATGATGAACCTGTTGTGTTGTAGGGAGCAGATGTGAAATTTCACAGGACTTTACACATGGAAATCTATTTTCACACTGCGGTGGACTGTCTTTTATGGAAGAAGGGGATCTGCAATCCGCTGCTAGAGATCAATCAACAAAGCCAAGTGGGAGATTTAAAATGGAAGAAAACAAAGGACATCATTAGTCTGTGGAAGTCATTTTCCCACAGCTTGGATGGCCTCCAAAGTGGATTGCATAGACGCGTAGAAAAGAGGCTGAAGAACTCTTGGTGCTACAGGCTCAAAATTAGTTCCAAGTGGAGGTCGAAGATTCTCTGGCATCCAGGCAGAATTGCCTGAAAGTTCAGTCACGGCAACTGGATTTCTTTTCTTTTTTGGTTTGAAACATTTTGCTATGGAGAAGAGCAAACATTTCAAACCCAAGAATCAGATGTTTCCTGGTTGGCAAGTCTCCAAATCCCATAATGATGGCAGGCAAGAATTCCAGGGGAGTTATAGGTCTTGGCTCCTGCTTATCAGCATCCCAAAAGCACCTGGAAGGCCGCTGTGGTGAACAAAACGTCAGGCTTTGGACTGAACCGCAGGCCATTGTCTCCTTGATGGTGCCGGCTGTTTTAGAAGAGATAAACATTAGACTTGTGAGAATTTTTTGGGGGGAAAGAAACCAGAATATGCTTTATCTCATACAGCCGTCAACGGCTTCCTTTGTACACTTAAAGTCTTTGCCCAAAGAGAGAATCACGTTGTTCAACTCATTTGAGAACAATGTTAAGCAATTGCACAATTGCAACTTATTTTTATTAGAGAATAAAATGTACAGATTACACATGCCAAAGAGAGAAAGCTATTTCTCCAACTCATTCCAGCTGTTCTTCATGTAAGTCTTGATTGATTGCAATCGCTGGGAGCTCTGCCAGCTCACGTTCACAGTGCACATTTGGCACCTTTTTGGGGGGATGTTCTTGCCTGATTGTTGGACCAGTGGCATTCAGGTAGTGCTGGCATCGTGCCAGGATTTCAAGGACCATTCTATTGGGGTCCTGCTGCATCTCATCTGGCGCTTTCTATATTTACCCCAGCCTTCTTTCCTTTGTCTGCACCCAGCCAGAGATCCAGTTTCCTCTCAGGGGGAAACATGGGCAGCTGGCTCCTTGGAATAAACCCAAGACAAGCTGCTGCTTGAGGTTGGGCTGGCCATTTTGAAACTACTGTACTTTTAGATGTCCTTCCTTCAGTAGCAAAACAGCATCTTCCATTTAGGTTCAGCATCTCTCCCCTTTCAGCACCAGGACAGCCATTTTCTGGCAATATTTCAGTAGCAAAGGAGGAATATAGGAACAAGAGAGAAGAGTAAGGGATTTCACTGACTGGTAGCATCTTCCTAACATGGCATTCACAAAGCTCTCAGTTCCTGTTCAGTGTCTTGTGTGTGCCCATGGCTTTTCTGTCATTCTCCTGCTCTGCTCAGAGATTTTGAATGGTATTGCCATGGAACTATCACAAACATGTCCGTTACAATGGATCTCCTCTTGCTATTGTTTCTATAGCCAGATACATATAAAGGGCAAATAAAGGCACAGGTTGCAGAAGTGGGAAATGCTAGCCTGTTTATTGGTGCTTCAAGGTCAGTTTCTTCACCTGGCCATCTTTATGTTCCCCTTCAAGAGAAGTGTTTCCAACCACTACTGGTACCACTGATTTGCTGTATATTGGGGAAGCGGGAGCAGAGAGAAACCCCCAGAGAGAATAAATTTCCAGTAATTTGTGTGGTGATGGTCTGACACAACCTTTTTAACAAGGAGCTTGCCCAAAATTGCCTGTACGTTTTATGCTTCTATTTCTTTGCTACAAGATGCCCCCTTTTAGTCCCTCCAACCCTGGCCTCTCTCAAAGGCATGGTGGCACTGAAGCTTGGGCGGCCCAAGGTTGTGTAAGGTAGGATCGATTCCCTGAATTTGGGAGAGAAAAAGGCTTCTACTTCTGCAAAGATGTTTTTCTTTTCTTTCCACCAACCCAAAATTAAAAAGCAAGGTAACTCGGGCAAAGCCAAAAAGCATTTATTAACGGGGATCAAGTTATTTTACAGGCTACAGAAGCAAGTGATAGAGACATTTGGTCTCCACGGTAGGTTCAAAAGCAAGTCATTAAAGAATAAGGCACTGGCCGCACGAGAGAACCGAGCACCAGAAATCCCCCATTCCAGTTTCTTAATTTAGCTGGGCGCGTGTTGGGGGAGCTCCCCGCTCTCGCTGAAGGGACACTTCGCGGGCTTTTAAAAGCGGCTTTGGTTCGTTAGGCGCAAACGGTTCCCCCAACTTCAGAGGCTGAAAGGCGAAAAAGGCCTGGCAGCCGGGCACCCTCGGAATCCCGCTCCCCTCCTCCAGGCCGCCTTCGGCCCCTCGCCCAGCCTCCTTCCTCCTCCTCCCCGCGAGGGCTGCCGAACGAGCCCCGGGCACGAGACCTCCGTCTCGCCGAAGCCGCCTCTCTAGTCGGGCGGCCTTGCAGCCACCGGGGAGGAGAGGGGGGGAGAAACGCCCCAGCACCGGAAGCGGCGCGCTCGGGTGACGCCATCGGTGCGTGCGGGCAGTGACGTTTCTCCCGCGCGCCGCAGAGGGCCGGGCGCCGCTGGCGAAGGCGCCATGAGGGTCGCGCCGGGCCGCGCCAAGAACCCGGAACCGGCCGCGCCGCCTTTTGCTCTGTCCAGCTACCTGCTGGTAAGCCGCTCTCCAAGAGTCACAGGAGGCCCCGGGAGGCTCTCGGGCCTGTCCTCGCGGGAACCCCGGGCCCTCTTGGGTCGCTCGCGGCCGGTCCCGCCCGGCTGGTTTCTGGGGGAGGGGCGGCCCTCCCTCCCTCCCTCGGGAGGCCCTGAGCAGAGCCCACCTGGGAGGGCCGGGTGGGTCGGGCAGGCGCCGAGGAATGCAGGCTGGGAGCCCGGAGAGCTCCCCGGGGAAGGAGGCTGTTGGGCTGGCCGGCCGCTCTTGCCGCCCCGAGTGGCGTGTCCGCCAACAGCTACAGTCAAGGCTGGCCAAGAAGGGCATCCTCTCTGGCGTCTCCTCTGCGAGAAGGGAGCCGGGTCCCTCCGCTGCTCTTTCCCCAGCACTGCCTGGCTCTCCTGCACCCCAGGAGACCCTCAACGCAGCCCGGGACCCCCCCAGAAATATACTTTAAAAATTCAGAAAGAGTAAAAAGGAAGTAGAAATGACTTGCTTTCTCCGCCTTAAAAATGTACACTTAATAGGATGAAAACACGTGAAAGAATAAAACAGACATGCTATTCGAAATAAAAGTTTCCAGTTCACCCATTTCTCCTCTCTAGAGATTTACAGCCTCTTTCCTTTTGTTTCTGATGCACCACCATAAAATACTTTTTGTGGGAAAGGAGGGATTAATACAATCCCTACAACTTGTGGTAACTGCCTTGTATTTTTCTTTGGTTATTCAGGCTGCCTTTTGTTGACATTTAGTTCTCGGATCTTATAAATGAAGTTGTTAGTGGGAGAGTAGAAACATTTCTCAAAACAAAATTCTCTTGGAATCAGAACCGAAAGGAACCTTTGGGCTTTCTAGTCCAACCCCCTACTCAAGCAGGAGACCATAGAGTACCATTTGGCAGAGTTGGATTCCCAGCAGATGTTAGGAATACTGCAATCTAATAATATTTGGAGAATATTTGTAGCTCATGGTTGAAATTAGAGGTCAGTGATATCCTCTGAGCTTGGTTGTTTTCTTGTAGATGTTTAATTACCTCAGCTAGATAACACCATCAGTGCTAATTCCAGAGAGCAAACCTTACTCCCTTTTACCACTGATGACATTAACCTAATTTGGGTAATGAAACGACTGCAAGAAAAGAGCCAAGCTCAGAAAGCACCAAGGACCCCTCATACTGGAATCCCCCACGTGTCTCTTTTGAAAGGCTCTTAGAAAGGCCTGGTGTGTATCATCTGCCAGCCCAAATGGGGCATAGTATACACCTGGATATAATATACACCTGGGCATAATATACACCTGGAACAATATCACCTTTTTGCTCTCCCCTTGAAGTGTTACTTAAAACGCTCTCCATAGTCCAGGTTGTTAAGTTGTCTGTGAGGACAAGTGCTTTTTATGGGCATTGCAACCCTGCCCCCTTCCCTCTTTCTGTTGAATCTTGTTTAAAAAAAAATTGTAACCTTTGACGACTGCGTTCCAGTCAGGTGTCATATCAACAAGATTCAGTTAAAGCCTGCAACATATTTGTTTCCTCTGTCGGGATTTCCAGTTCTCTCTGTTCTTCATATTGTCTGTATTGCTGAAGAAACCTTTGAAATTGTGAGTAGGGGGCCCTGTGGGTTTCAGTGCCAGTTTCTTAAGCCCCCTCACACCCTCAGACTTCTCCCTTTGTCTCCTGTGTTGTTAATCTCAGGACACAACATGTTTGGCAAATAAGTTAGCCTTGGCACCAGAGTTGGTTCTGGGGTCTGACCCTCCTTATTCTTTTGCTCTGGTTTACTACCTGTCTAATGAAATTGGGGAAGCACTTGCTAATCCAGAAGACCTTTCTGATCTTCCTGAAGGGCAGCCTGTGTGCTTCCAGGATCCCTTCATGTAAGTCAGTGGCCCCCAACCTTTTTTGTGCCGCGGCCCGATGCCAGCATCACAAAATGATCCGCGGCCCAGTACCGGCATCAGCACGCATGACAAGGCAAGGTGAGCCGAGCGACCGGCCAGCCAGCCGTCCCCCGCTTCTCCCCGCCACCTTCAACTCCTCCTTTGTACCTTTGTCGATGGGCTTCACTTTGGGATGGCTTTGGGACGGTCGCTCGGCTCGCCTTGCCTTGGGTGCTGAAAGAATCCTCGCGCCTTAGTTTCGTTTGAAGCCACCCCCTTCGGTGAAACTAAGGCACGAGGATTCCTTCAGGACCCAAATGCCGCTTTCCAACCGGAAAAGCTCACCCGGAAGCACTTTCTCGTCAAACAAGATGGCGGTGCCCAGCAAACCGGCGGCCCGGTAGGAAATGTTCCACGGACCGGTACCGGTCCACGGCCCGGTGGTTGGGGACCCCTGATGTAAGTAACACCATCCATGGTGAGGATGCAACTGTTCTTGGCTGCACTGCGAAGTAATGCATCTGTGCAGCCAGTTGTTCACTTTCAGGATCTGGTCCTTCCTTAAGCTATTATATCCACAACTGAAAGGATTCACAAAAACTGTCCTTGCCCTCTCAGTTTCCCCCTCCTTCTTGCCCAGGGCCTTCTTGTGTCTGAAGATCTGTGTGAGTCATCTGGAAGGTTTGAAGAGTTGGGGCAGCCTGTCACATCCTGGATGCAGTCTTGAAAGAGATGATTTCTCCTGTAATGTCCTGTCAGGCCTACAGGCTGTGGCTTCAGTTCTTCCCAGCAGGGAATTGCCCACTGCTGCCTGTCCTTTCTCTTTCCCTTTCTGCTAATGTCCACATTGCAGTGACATTAGACATTGAATGCAGGGTAGTTGTCATGTCTTATGTTTTATTATAAACTAGCCGATAACCCGGCATTGCCCAGGTATTTATTTATCCCAATCCTGTATTACACAGGAAAATCCTGTAGTCGGGGCTCACACTGTCGTACTGTCTGCCACGCAATTCTTCTGTTCCTCCATAAGAGGGTGTCCTGTGAAGCCATTACCATGGCAGAAGCCATTTTAAGGCACGCACCCCCACCCAAAAGGGGTATTAGGGGTGTCCTACCCCCACAGTACTTGTTTTGAGAGGGTAAGTCATCTGTCTTCTGGCAAAACTACTTTCAGGCAAGAAAGCAGCATGCTTTTCTCTGATGTAAAGTGTTTCTTTTCTACTGTGTAAAAAGGGGAGGCAGAAAGTCTATGCATTTGCTGGCTCACAAGGAGAGTAGACATGGGTCTCGGGCAGAGGATTATTGGCAGGAAATTTTGAGGTTTCTGGTACACTGTTGCCAAGGCCAATATAACTGTAGGTATAACTGCCTTAAACCAGCCCTGATTCTGCTATAAGGAACTAGCGAGAGTTATTGTAAAGAAAACGGCATTGGAAACCTCAATTAAGACTTAGGTTGTATCCCAGCAGCATATTTAGGGTTTGTTTACCAGCAGCTTAAGTGGTTTCTTACAGGAAAATGGAATTAAAACATAATTTTGTATAAAATTCTGTTTCAATTAAGAGAAACAGAATTGCTGCTACAGTTCTCATCCAATTCATATTTACTGTGGTTCTGGGTTGCTTAAATGTTGAAATCAATTAATATGGTGATTGTATTGCTATGAAGGAAACATTTGCCAGAGATTTAAATAGTTTCGTTGCTTTATCTCAGAAAAGTGAATTGATAGGGTCTCCTGCTTGAGCAGGGGGTTGGACTAGA
This sequence comes from Notechis scutatus, assembly GCF_049901735.1. NCBI lineage: Eukaryota > Metazoa > Chordata > Lepidosauria > Squamata > Elapidae > Notechis > Notechis scutatus. Next base: position 12,105,673 of record NC_142021.1, on the reverse strand, counting down.
AGACCTCCAAGATCCCTTCCAGCTCTATTCTGATTGATTGATTGATATATATTCTTTTCTGTTTGAAACAGGCTAATTTAAAGGCTGACTGTCTGAACAAGCCTTTTGCTCAGCGGTGCCATGACCTCACGACAATCATTGAAGATTTTCCTGCCAAGGTAGGAAGCTTGCCCCTAGCCAGGGCCTCTGATAATACATTCTGCCTTCTTTCAAGGAAGAACAGGCCCTTCTGCTTTCGGACTAAGGCAAGGTCTGAATAGGGAGAATTAAAAGGACACTGCCTGGAAAGCAGCGATGGGCTGTGACCGGTTCTAGCGAACCAGTAGTTCCGGTGAGCAGCTAGCCCCGTCCACTCGCCCCTGCTCTTCCCTGTCCTGTATTTCCCTATTTTTTTTTTAGCTCAGCTGATACGCGCAGCACAGCGGATGGCCGCGCCTCAGTGCTGACACAGAAGGCACGTTTTTAAGCTTAAAATGGGTGGTTTTTGAACGCTGCGCGTGCGTGCAAACCACACATTAGATGCACGCGCAAAGTGCACACTCACTGAACCGGTTGTTAAACCGGTTGCGGCCAACCACTGCTGGAAAGTCCAGAGAGGTGATTTAAGAGGAAGCCCTTTCATATTTTACCTTGAAATCAAGATTTTTTTTTTTAACCAGGCTAATTAGACCGAAAAAGGAGTGGAAGGAGAACCAAAATGGGGCTCTACATAGAAAAAGTGATGATGAAGAGACAGGAAGCTCTAACGGTGACCTGCAGTGCTTGTGCCATGTTTGTTTTCCTACCTGGAAACAACTCGGCGTCTTTTTGTAACAAGCACAAACTTTCAGCAGCCCTGGAAGGAGCAGTGAGCGGCCGTGCTTCAGCCAATAGGGAAGGACAATTGTTCATTAGGTGTAAAACTATAATTGTGTGTGGAAATGAGCTTGGACACCAGAGGAAGAGCTGCAGGCCAGCCAGTGGTCAGGTAATAGGCACCTGAGCCTGCAGAAGCAGGGGAGGGGCAGGCATGGCAAGCATCTCACAAGGGCCCTTCCCCGTTTCTTGGACTATAAAGGCAAGAGGAGAGGGTGCTACTTTCAGATTTGCTTCTCTTACTGTAACCTTGCAGTAAAGTCAATACTAGTTGTTCTGGGGGTGCTTCTTGTCTGGGCGACCTCACACGGTGGACAAGAACAGAAACTGATCCTGGAAACAATTCTCCATAAGTTAGGTTGATTGTACGCACTGGCTTCTGACGGGTGTTGTTGCCCGCATGGAAGCAGGATCTGGGACTTGACTGACAATTTCTAGAGCTTCCCACGGATGCATGCAGAGACAAACGATACTGCAAAGAATCAGAAATAAGCTCAAGAACCTGTGGGCTTAAGTCGTATTTTCATCCATCCTTCCAAACCATGAAAAAGAACCAGAAAGGGATTTTAAAAAACAAAAACAAAACTGTTACAAGTATAATTCTGAAAATCACGTCCACTTGAATAGCTGTCGAGGAAATCACAAGGATCAACCATCCTTCAACTGATACTAATTAATAAGGGGAAAGTTTGTGGAAGTAAAAATAGCAGGAACTTTGAAGGAAAGGTCCCCCGTGGTGTTTGAGATCCTGCTTGTAAGACTAATGGGAATAAAGTAAGCGGGTGAAATTGGGCTTCAGAAGAGTGGATTTTAGCAAACTCAGAGCCTTAGGATCCCCGGGGAAAAGGAGCTCAGGGTAGGTGGGGTTCTCCAAGAAGGGGAGGCCAGGGAGCACCCCTGCAGTCAGTTCAGGAAAGAAGAGGGAGGGCGGCAGAAGAAGCTTAGTGAACCCCTGAAGACATCCAGGGAGTCCTCAAGTTATGATGCTAATTGGGACCAGAATTTCCGTCACTAAGCAATGTAAAGCGTGGCATCTTGTGACCATATCGCTTAGCAACAGCAATCCCAGCTGTCACTGTAGCTGTTAACCGAATCCTGCGTATCATTAAGTGAGGACCCTCGCGCACGTGTGTGATTCTAATTATAAATAAAAATAAAGCCAGAGTTTGAAGGGATGGTCAAAGTTTGTCTGTCTTCTGCAGCTGGTGCTCTTCTGTCCACTAGTGTTCTGACCCAAGCCTTGTTCTAATCAAACAAACACAAATTGTTCATAAAAACAAACCTCCTTTACTGCGGCACTGAATTCTACGCATTCATAGCCAAGAGTTATTTCCAACTAATTGCTCCCAGATAAGAGCCATCCCTTTCAAGGTTGCAAAAGGCTGCCAAGAACAAAAGACTAATTGCAGATAAATATCCCAAGCCAGAAGTTTCCAAAAACAAACCGGAGGATGAGAACTCCTGAGCATAAAGAACTTCTTTGCTTCCTGCAAAGAAGCCAACCCCAAAGGCTGGCTTTTATCCCTTATGGGAGGGGCCATCACCTTGCAGCCTTACTCTCGAGTCGCCCTTGCTGCTTCAGCTGCTCTTCCCTTCGAGCAGCCCTGCGCGTGCACACACTGGGCACAGGCTCCTCAGGGACTTCTTCATCACTGCTGCCAGCCTCCACAACCTCCAAAGGCAGCACTCCACTCGCTGATGGTCCTGGCCCCATCCCTGCATCACACGCAGGACCCTCGTCCGAGTCCTCACTCTCCGAGACCTCAGCCGTCTGCACCTGCTGCCGGCGAACCACAACAACTAGCAAGGAGCGCCTGGCTCTCCCAGGAGCAGGAAATGCTTTGCGGGAGGGGAGGCGGGTCTGGGGGAAGCCATTGTTCTCCTCCTGGCTTTTCTGACGGCTTTTCTCTCCCGCAAAGGAACTGCACGCCATCTTTTCTTGGCTGGTAGAGAACATTTTTGGCAGTTTCGATGGCATCATTTCCGGGTGGAACCTCCGCTGCCTACAAGGCAGGACAAACTACACCGAGTACAACGTCGCGCTGGACTTCCTGTCCCCCGGGTGAGTTGGCTCAGCCCCGAATCTGTGCCTCTTGGAGCCCCTCGTGGAGAATTGGGTGCTGATGTATTGCTAATCTGTGACCGCAAAATCCTCCCGCGGTTTGACCCACAAGGGTCCGTGTGGAAGCGTCGCAGCATAAAGACGAACCTCGGGTGGCTTTTTCCTTTCCTTTCTTTTGGCAGAGGCCCGATGATGAAGTTGGTTTACAAGCTCCAAGCCGAGGAGTACAGATACGAGTTCCCCGTCTCCCACCTTCCGGTCAGTGTCTGGGAAGGAGGGGGGGTGTTAGAGGGACGTCGAGCTCAGTACAGGTAGTCCTCAACTTACGACCACAATCGAGCCCAAAGTCTCTGTTGCTAAGTGAGTTTTGCCCCATTTTACGACTTTTCCTGCCACGGATGTTAAGTGAGTCACTGTGGTTGTTAAGTGAATCAGGCTTCCCTGTGGACTCTGCTTGTCAGAAGGTTGCAAAAGGGGGAAATCACGTGACCCCGGGGCCCCGCAGCCGTCGTAAATGCGAGTCAGTTGCCAACTATCTCAATCTGGATCCCGTGACCACGGGAAGCTGCAGTGGTTGTAAGTGTGAAAAACATGGTCATGGGCCTCTTTTTTTCAGCGATGTAACTGTGAACGCTCACTAAATGAACTGTTGTAAGTTGAGGACTAGCTGTGCAGAAGTTTGAGCTTGGCCGTCTTGGACTCCTAATTCCTTGCATGGAAATTCTATCTGCCTGTGAACTTTGTGAGCTGCTCTTCAACTCCCCCCCTCACCCTTTGGCCACCCTGCCCAGGGCCGCTTGGCAGCAGTGGTGATGCCAGCAGTGCTGGGGGCTGAAGCAGCAGCTGGGCTCTCAGCCGCCTCTGCCAGCCGCTGCCCCCTGGGCCGCTATTCCAGGTGCTGCTGCCGCCGAGAGACGCTGGGCAGGGCAGCCAAAAGGGCAGAGAGAAGGCAGGTAGGGGGATTCGAGAGGGGCCAGTCCCTTCCCCTTCCCCAGGCTCGGAGGGGCCACCCCAGGGTGGGTCCTCACCTAACAGCCAGCGAGATATGGTTAACAATGGCATGGGAGGTGCTGGGATTGCCGTCCTGAAGTGATGGGGTCACACGACATTGTGCTTAGCGACTGCTTTGCTTAGCGGTAGGAGGGCTGGTCCCAATGGCCACCAGTAGCTGGGGGCTACCAGTGCAATTAAGGGCGAACCTTAGCCTGAGTTTGATGTGTTTTCATTACGTTGCATCTTAGGAGGCATGTGGTTGTTTTACCTCCCCTTTCACAGGGCCCAGTGAAGACCTCAATTCAAGAGCGGATTTTGCCAGAATGTTCTTTATATCACAACAAAGTCCAGTTCCCTCCCACCGGGGGCCTGAGTTTGAACTTGATTCTCAGTATCCTTTGGCCGTGTGAGTGTGGAGCACAGCAGTGCGTGAGGGGATGGGCTGGAGGGAGCAGTGGCTGCTGCCATCATGGAAGTGGCATGCTGCCATCCCCTTGGTCCCCCGACACCTAAACTTGGCTGGCGCCATCAGGTTGCGCACCATGTGGCTCTCGCTGCTGCTGCTGCTTTGACCAGGGAACTTAGCAGCCACTTGGCTCTGGCGAGGATGTAATTTGCAGACAGGAGTTGCATGCTGGGAAGACAATTGGCAGCCGCTTTTAACCACAAAGCAAGTTCCCACAGGTTCCTTAAGGGAAAAGGGATTATCCTACAGAAATCTTGGCAACTCTTTAGCACTTAATTTATCCTAAGCTTATAATGCTTATGAGTTTATAATGGGTACTTCCTTGATCTCCTGCTAATGCCTTGGGTGGCCTGCTTTCCTGGAAAAGGAAGACTGTCCTGTGCTTGCAACAACCGGCAGACCCCTCTGCTGTCCTCGCTTTAGAGAAGGCCGTTGCAGTTGAGTTGCCCGCCGTGAGGCCACTAGCTCTCGCTCCCCAGTAAATAGGCGGAGAGCCTTCCCTGCTTTCGTGGGGAGGGAGTCCTTTGGATGGGTACAGCTTGCAAGCCATGGGCTTCCCCGTGGGTCAAGGTGTGGCAAGCGAGGTCGGCTCTCTGGGAGGTTCCTCCTGCTGCTTAAGTTGCGTGGGAATCTTTTGCGCTACGACTGAAGTCGCCGTAGTCCGAAGGACTGTGTAAAACTGGGAGTCCGTCAAATAAAATAGCAGCCGGCCTGCTTGTCCTTCTTGATTGCAGGAATTTGCTTCCTTGACCCCCTCCTGCCAGATCCGTACGAATATTACATGTTCTGCTTTGCCATCAGCCTCCTTACCCAGAGGGTGAGTACAGTTCGGCCTTCCCTGGTCAGGCCACTCTTCTTGTTGGTGTAGCACCGTTGATTTACCTGGGGGGCTTTTAAGCCACTTCAATATTCACTTCCTTGTGGGAAAGCCAGGACGTCTTTTCTGAAGCGGGGCTCCCCCACGCCCAGTCTGCGGCCAGGAACTGGGTTGCGCATGTGGCGTGCGTGCACACAAAACCATCCCTCCCCCCCTCCCCCCCGCCAGTCTACGGAGCTGGAAAGATTGGGGAGTACTGTTCTAAAGTGCTAGCAATACTGCACCAATCTTCTGCGCCCTTCAGGTCGGTTACTCTTTCATGGCTCACCCAAACCCTTGGCGGTGCCTCCAGTTTGAACAAATTCTTCTGCTCATCAAAGGAAAGTTTGCATTTTTGTTAGCCTGCAGGAGTTGATCACTTTTAGCCTTCTCCTGTTGTTTGCCAAAGTTGCCATTTGGTGGTTGTTTCTGCGTGCCGTGTGCCGTTTTAGGTTACCTGGAGATGAAATCGTGGCGTGTTGCTCCAGGTGGAAAGTTACCTGCCCCGTTCTAGGTGGCAAGAAAGCTTCAAAGCGCCTTGAGTTGGAAGTCTTGGCCTCCTGCCGATTGGACGGTGAAGCCTCTTAAGCCTAAGGCGACTCTTTCTGTTTGTGCTTCAGGGCCTCTCCACCACCTGCCCCATCAGCATGTCGAACAGCGCTTACTTCATCCTGGTGGACCGGTACTTGAAGTGGTTCTTGCCCACAGAAGGGAGCGTCCCTCCCATCCCTTCCTCGGAGCCCGGAGGGGTGGTCCCTTCACCTGCTCCCCGGTGGGTGTTTGCTCTCCTGCTCTGCTGGTTGCTGCTGTAGAAAAGCCAGTTGTGGGGGGAAATATGTGGAAGGAGCTTGCAGATTAGGACTCGGCAAAAAAAAAAAGGCCTCCGGTGGCTTTCAGGCTGCTAGGAATTTGCAAGCGGAGATGCTGACGTTGGCAAGTGACCACAAGGGTACCAAGTGTGTTGGGTATGTCTGCTGCCTTAAGTTACCCATAAAGTAGTAAAGGTGGGAGAAAAATCTAATTAAGTGGCAGCAACAGGAACAGTGCTACTGAATGCCATTTCTGAAATGGTTCCTGTTTTCATTTTCTGCAAATGATCCCTATTGGCAGAAAATGAAAACAGGAACCCTTTCAGAAATGGCATTCGCTAAATTGACTAAAACGTATTCATGGAACAGCGGAGGTTTTGCAGCCCGCTGAGCCCATTCCCCCTCTTTGGCCTTTTTTCAGTCGTGCCGACTAGAATATTTGGCGAATCATTTCTAAAAAACGGGGGCAAAAGCCTGAACATTCTACAGGGGGCAAAAGTGGAGGAGGGAGGTCAGAGGCTGTGGGTTCGAGGCTCCGCCCCGAGGAACTGCTTGCTTGCCCCGGCCTTGCGTGTCCTCCTGCTGGAGCGTTCTGGATGCTCTCTTTTGACGGGCTCTTCTCCTTTGCCAAGCTCTCCCACAGTGTCTTTCACCTCCTACGGGATGCACCCCGCCAGCCTCCTGAAAAGGCACGTGGCTCACCAGACGAACGCAGCGGACCCCGCTTCCCAGGAGATCTGGAGATCGGAGACGTTGCTTCAGGTGGGTGGCCTCGGCAGCGGCTGCGCTCTTTCCTTGGCCCAGGGGAGCGTGGAGAGCCGCCCTCTTGCAGGGGCTGCGCCTCCGTGTGGAGCTGACCGTAGCCGTACAGGACCCACCAACTGAAACACGGCTATTCTTCAGTCTATCTATTTTTGGGGGAATTTGGTTCGGCTTATTAGGGCTGATAATTAGGGCGAATAATACTTACATTGGTTAAAAAAAAAAAGGCTAAACAACAAATAGTGGCAAGTGTTGCCTACTCGCATAAGAGCTGAAGTGTACCTTAAATGGGATGATGGATAAGGAATGGAATAAAGAACCACAGCCTTGGAAAGGTTGGGGAATGATCTGGCAGAGGGTTCCCTCCTTGTCCCTCCCCAAGGGGGCTTGTTTGGGGGTTCCCTTCGGCCCCTGACTGAGTCCCTCCCTCCTCAGGTCTTTGTGGAGATGTGGCTCCACCACTATTCGCTGGACACGTATCAGAAGATGCAGTCTCCCCACATCAAGGTAAGCAGTGGGCCAGGGCTTCTTTTGGGGGTGGGGAGGGAAGGGGCTGCCAGACCTGGGCAGTGGCAGCGGGTGGAGGGAGCTCCTCTCTGCAGTGGAGTGTGGAACACCTCCTGGAATTGGGACATGATTTGGTGAGGCTGAGGGGCATGGATTGCTCAAAGGAAGGGCTTTGGCTGCTCTAACCCCTGGAGTTCATTGCCAGAACCACTGGAAGGGCTTCAAAGGGGGCCCTACAGAGTCAGGAGGAGGCCCTGCTGACTGGCCGTAGCCATCAGAGGGACGAGAGGCCTCTCAGCCTGTGGCTGGGAAGCCAGGCAGGTCGGCTCTGGCCGTCCTGCTTTCCAACTGCTTGATGCTGGGCAAGGGGGCCAGCCGTGGGTCTGGCAGGGCTCCAGGCCGCCCGGTTGAGATGCGGGCCTCCTTTCATCTCCTTGGACTTTGCACAGCCATTAGCCGCGGAAAGCGCAGCAGGGCCACTGCGGTTCCTGCTCAGCCTGTTCATGCAACCCTAACCCTGGGCTAGATAAAGGCCGGTGAAAAGGCCCACTAGTACCAATCCAGGATTGGGGAAACTGCAAAGAGACTTGGACATCGCAAGCTGCAGGAATTGGACCCTGTGGGGCTTCTGTAATCTTTCGGTTTAGTTTGAGTTCAAATAAGGGTTGCTCAGCGAAAGCCTGGCGAATGGAATCGCCTGGAACACAGAAACATTGGCCTCTTTCTTGCTGGTAGGAAAGAGGATTTTCCTTGCTCTTTGGGAATGATATCAGCTCTTGTAATAATCCAAACAGCTCCATCTTCTTAGCCATAACCTGCAATGGAGGCTGGGAGAATGAGTCTCTCTCTCTCTCTCTCGGTCCATAGAACAGCATCAAAGAGCGGCGGTTCTAAAATTTTAGATCTCAGAACGGAATTCTTTGGAGTCTCACCTCGTTCCTCACTCCCAGGGTTTCCCAGCCAGCAGCAGCCCTCGGAAGCGCACAGCTCCTGTTCTGCGTGTTGTCATGCTAAGAGGAGAGTTGGGGTCATTAAGTCGAGGAAAGGGCTTGTTGGGGACGGAAGCCGAGCCGCCTCGAAAGGAGTTCGGATGTAGTCACACAGTTAGCTGAAGTGAGACTTCACATTATTGTAGATGCATTTTCTCTTGCAAGAAGTCCTTGTTCTCTTGCAAGAAATCCAGTAATTTTTCCAACCCCACCAAGAAACCCATTCTCTAGAAATCTCCTTCCTTCCTTTGTAAACAGTTCTGCCTCCTATCTGTTTTGAACATTCAGAGGCAAGAAGCAAGCTATGATTAACTTCTAGGCCAGGATGGTGCAAATTGAACAGGTGGCCAGAACTTGGTTAGGGCCGGTTACGGTAGAAACCTGGGGTGTGCTAGAGGGTGCTATTTGGCAGACGCCGCTGCCGCAGGGCTGTGGCGTTGTGATGGTTGACTTCCTGAGACTCATCCCTTGTCCTTCACCCCCATTTGCCTGGGTCTGTTCTCATTGTTTTCTTTTTCTTTTTGTTTCTTTCCTTTTTCATCTCTCTCCCCTTTCCCATCCCTTCTTCTGTTGTCTCTCAGCTGGAGGTTCTCCACTACCGGCTCTCTTTATCCAGCATCCATCCTGTCCAATCCAGCCACCAGGCCCTCCATACATACCAAGTATTTCCACCTTTTCATTTCCTTTCCTTTCCTTTGTATTTTAAACGAAACCCCTGTTGAATCAGAGGCAGCTAACGCCCTCCCCTTAGTTCTCCCCTTTCCCCACGGCAGCAGCAATAACTGGGGTAGCTCTCAGGAACACGAGATAGGGGCCAGGGTCTTCAGCCCCCACTGCGCTAATAGTTGCTGCTGTGCTGTTAGGGGACCACCCAGCAAGATTAAAGGCCAGGAGAATTAGGGTGGGGTGTGGAGGTAGCAGCCCAGCCACAGCAAGAAGTTTCTGGAATCCCTGCAGCTTAGGAGAAGCTCAGACCAAGCAATGGGCCCTGCTGGCCTTGGCGGAAGGCTCCCCGTGCCCACATCCCTTGATGCTCCAGGAAAGAGGAAGCACCTCTGGGCTCGAGGGATGCATCCACAGGAGGGATCCCAGTTCCCTTCTAGCCAAAGCCAGCTGCTCACAACTAAAAGTCCTACCAATCAATCGGTGTGACTCTTGAGGAGGAGGAAGCCCCGCGAATGAGTCCTGCACAGCCGGTCCTGCTGGGATCAGATTCTCTGCATCCTTTAGCTCTCTTCCTTTGTAACATCTCTGGCCAAGAGGTTGATGGTGCTCTTGAGAAAGAGCATTTGAACTGCCACTCTGTGCATGAGCTCTGATGTATGGCTTGTACTAGAATGGGCTCCGTCCCCCTCCCCTGCCATGGTTTTCAAGCCACACAGCTGTTTCACTCTAAGCCAAAACCAAACCAGATTCGTTTTGGCCCAGCCTGGTAGCTCAGGCCAGCCGTTTTGAGGGCTGGGGGGGCCTTTTATTCTTTATGCTGGAGTCCCTGCAGCTCAGAGGTAGGGACAGCGGCCCTCCTTGCGATGTGTCCCAATTGAGAGGTAGCAACCAGCAGTGATGGCAATAACCCTTAGACTTATATGCCGCTTCACAGCGCTTGACAGCCCTCCCTAAGCGTTTACAGAGTCAGCCTATGGCCCCCAACGATCTGGGCCCTCATTTTATCGACACGGGAAGGACGGAAGGCTGATCCAAACTGTTTAGTAGGGTCTGTTCTGTGTGATTTGAGCCACGGAGATGGTTAGCTAGCTCCACTCAAAAGAGCCCTATTACAGGGTTTAATAACATTTTACACCTTGGTTGTATATTTCAAAGAAAAGGTGTATCCCAAACTACCATGTATTAGGGAGTGGCTATATGGTAGCAGTAATCTAAGTTCACCTGACCCAGAGGTCTTTTGTTCTTCTGCTTGAACTATCGTTCAGAACCTCAGCCCTTGCAGAGTCCTGTGAATTCCTCACCTGGTAAATTTCCCCTCCTAAAAATAGTTTATAGGTCCAATATTTTGATCCAGGAGAAGGTGTCCAAATGAATTCGGCCGGTTGGCTTTTGCTAATTGGCAGAATTCCAAGGGCCCAAGAAGAGGCAGGGAGGATGGGGGGCCTTGAGCCCTTTTGTCTTGGTCTTTTCCAAGCTCATGTTCAGATCAAAGGTGGGTGAGAGCCAAGAGAAAGAACTCACGAGGAGACCTACGACTCCGTCCTTCTATTGGCTGTGCAGAGGTTGTCCTTGGTCCTCCCCAGTGACCCTCCTTGTCTGTTGATCCACTGAGGAAGTAGAGGGACAGCTGGCCAAATCCACTCTCCTATGGACAGAAATTGCTCTCTCTTCAGTAGCAACCAGTTTTTCTTTCTGAGCTCAAGTTTTTGGGTGTATTTCACTTCCGGGCCATGGAATCAGTTAGGTTTGCGTGTGTGTGTGTTTGTGTACACGCGCATGTTCTTGGTTCGGATGCATTTTCGGTGCCTCTTCTGGACTTCCTTGGTGGTGGGGACCTAACTTTATTTCTGTCCTTCTCCTTCTTCATCTTCTTTGTCTTTGTCTTTGTCTCCTGCTGTTGCTTTCAATCCAGGAGCCTTTCAAACCCACCGAGGAGCACGTCTTGGTTATCCGGTTGCTTCTGAAGCACCTCCACGCCTTCAGCAACAGCGTGAAGTCAGAGCCGATTTCTCCTTCAGGGCACTCCCACACCGCCAGCCCACTAGAGGAATTCAAAAGGTCTGTACTTAACGGAGAAAATAAAACCTGGGCTTGCTGGGGGGGTTGGCTAGAACAGTGTTTCTCACTAGGCTGGCAGGGGAATTCTGGCGGTTGAAGTCTTCAAGCTGCCGAGGTTGAGAAAGGCAGGCCCAGAAACAGAGTGGATTTCCCTGAGCTTGGAATAAAAGATGTGTGAATTCAACAAAGCAACAGCAGTGTTTTTTGTACTGCCAGCACCCTCTTCTTGCTCTCGTGTAGGTGCCTCTACTTCAGTTATGTGATGGGAAATGTGCTTAATATTTATTTATTTATCGAATTTTTATTGCCGCCTATTCGCCCATGGCGACTCAAGGCGGCTTACAGAATATAAAACCACATTTAAAACAATAAAAACTAACAAAAAAGGATCAAGTAAATTAATACAGTACAATATAACAAAATCACCCCACCCCAACTCCCACCCACCCCGCCCCGGCGACAGCAGATCACGCAAGCCATTTGATGGGCTCCCTCCCGCTCTGGGTTCCCCGGGCCCGCTGGCAGAACCAGGTCTTCAGCGCCTTTCGGAAGAGAGATAGAGTGGGGGCCACTCTAATCTCTGGGGGGGAACGATGTCCCAGAGAGAGGGAGCCACCACGGAGAAGGCCCTTCTTCAGGGTCCCCCCAGGTGTATCTCCCTCAGGGATGGGACCCGCAATGTTCCCTGCCTCCCCGCTCTGATGGGTCAGGTAGATGTGACTGGCAGGAGACGTTCTCTCAGATCACTTGGTCCCAAGCCATGAAGGGCTTAATGATGTGGAAGCTAAAATATTCAGCTTTTTGTACTTCAGCAAGCATAGTTTACTCCTATGCAGCCAGACTACTTGACCGATTTCGTATGCATTATTAGTTTAGCAGATTTGGAAAATGTTTTGCCTTAATTTTAGGAAAAAAGCACTTTGAACAATATAAATTTACTGCAAACTGAACCTGCAAATTAATAACAACAACAATAACAATAACAGCTCTCAGGACCTTGATTAGAACTTGAACTGTTAAGTTTTCGCCAGTCCTAGACTTCGAATCAAATTGAAGATTAAATCAACAACAACAACAACATGTAATAGTGATACCCATTGTTGGGGCACTTGGTACCATGTCGAAGAATTTTATAAAATACATCAAGAAATTGCAGCTTCCTGCAATAATATCAGCAGAACTGCAAAAAACTGTGCTACTTGGAACATCGTACATCTTAAGTAAGTACTTGGTTGATACCTAGGGTGTTGGCAGCAACCCATATCAACCATTAGCACCAGTCAGTGGTAGTTGACTGACTTTCATATTTAATGAATAAAGTTAATAATAATAATAATAATAATAATAATAATAATAATAATAATAATAATAATAATAATTAATAATAATAATAATAATAATAATAATAATAATAATAAATAATAATATAATTGTCATCAGTAAATTGCAGAAGGCGGCTTTGCTTGAAACAGGTTCCATCCTGTGACAAGATCTCTTAACACCATCAAACATCCAAATTTGCCTATTCCAGGTTCTTGGTAAGGACTTGATAGGTAGACACAAATGCCAAACCCACTCTGAACATCTGGCTGACTTTGTGAATAATAATATAATAATAATTGATTATTACTATAAGAATATTAAATCACAAAATATTGTGGCCTGGCCATCAAAACGACATGATTATGGATGAAACATGTGACAGTGATACCCATTGTCATCAGGGCAAGAAATTGCAGCTTCCTGCAATAACACCAGTGGAACTGCAAAAAACTGCACTACTCAGAACATGGTACACCTTAAGAAGATACTTGGTTGATACCTAAGGTAATGGCAGCAACCCATATCAACCATTAGCACCAGTCATGTTTAATGAATAAAAGAGATAATAATATAGGAAGTGATATCACTATAAATAAGAGGCTGGATGTATTCCTTCTATTTGACTTTCCAGTGGTCAAACGTCTAGGATGCTGTGTCCAATTTTTGGGTGCCACAGACAGATTGGAGGAAATATTTTCAGGGATTATGAAAGCCAACCCAAAATTGGAAGTTATTGGGTGTATTTTATCTGAAGCATTTAAGATGAGGAGAGGGGTACATGTGGCTACTTTACAAGATAGATGATCTCTGGTCTAAACCAAACTGCCTTGGCATCCAGCTTGGTTGAGGGTTTGTTGTTTTTTTCAGTCTAAGAACAGTAAAGTTAGAATGGTCTCTTGTGAAGCTCTGGAGGAACCCTCGTCCTGGTGTCATCCTGAGCCGATAGTCCAAAGTAGCAGCTCCCTGACTCAGTATTCATCAAAACTCAACTCTGCTCTTTGAAGAGAAGAAAAAGGTCAAACCCCACCCCCAAACGTATAAAAACTCTTTACCCTCTGACATTTTCAGCATAAACCGAAAGGTTCAGTACTTTTTGGTTTGTCATTTTTCCAGGAACTCTGGAACTGAAGCTTTCAACTAGCCTCTTAAGTTACTTGCTTGGATGCCTTGGCACAGGGGTGTCAAACTCGATTTCACTGAGGGCTGCGTAAGGGTTGTGTTGGATCTTGTCGGCTGGGGGTGGACCTGGCTGGGGTGGGTGTGGCCAGCTCAAGGTCACTTGTATCGGGGCACCTGTAGTGGCCCGAGCGCTCTGCCAGCAAAAGCAAGCTCCCGAGCTCTGTTTTCAGCTGCGGGGCCCTCCTGCAATCCTCTGCCAGTGAAAATGGGGTTCTGGAGGGCCAAGCTTCATTTTTGCCAGCAGAGGCACTGCGAGCCGGTCCTTCGCGCAATTTCTAGGGTGCCCCTGCGGGCCAGATCTAAACGCCCCGTGAGCTGAATCTGTTTAGACACCCCTACCTTGGCAGGAAGCCAAAGTTGGAAGGAGGCACCGAGGCCTCGAGTCACCGGAGTAATCCAGATTAAAGCCCTCCAGGCAGTTGACTGTCCAGCTGGAATCCCTCGGGCAAAAGAGGGCTCTCCGTCTTTTGGGGTGGTTGGTGTCTTGCCAAACCGCCTTAACGCTTAAGGAAATCGCATCGTAACATTTAATCAGAATCTTCCTCCTCCTAACTGGGATGAGTGTCGGGTGCGTGGTACTCTGCTGTTACAGCAGGCCTTGCCCTTTTTTTGTACGATGTCGGTTAGGGCCGGGGTCTCCAACCGCGGCAACTTTAAGACGTGGACTTCAACTCCCAGAATTCCTCAGCCAGTGCTGGCTGAGGAATTCTGGGAGTTCAAGTCCACAAGTTGCCACGGTTGGAGACCCCTGAGTTAGGGCACTTGTAGAAAGCTGTCCTGTCAGTGGAAGGGTAGCTTTTCCCTCTGCATCACATTTCATTGGGGCAAAGGTTTTTTTTTTTTCCCCTTAAAGGGGCCGGTTGGCTAACTTTGTGGGCTGTCTTTGCAGGATTGTGATCCCTCGGTTTGTCCAGCAGAAACTCTACATATTTCTCCAGCACTGCTTTGGTCACTGGCCTCTGGATGCATCTTTCAGAGCTGTAGGTACCGTTTGGATGTTGGTTGTGCTCGTATTTGTCCTTTCAGGGTGAGGATTTGAGTTTCAGGGCATTGATAGAATTAGTACTGCTGATTTCTAGGAAGTCTTGGAAGTTCTGCCATGCCTTGTAAAGCAGGATGAGGTTGCACAGCCTCAGTCAATAAAATAATAGTGGTGCTTTAAAAAAAACCCCAAGATTATTAAAAATATCACTCTTCGCTTCTACAGCTAAATTATCCCATATAATACTAACAATAATCAGTAGTATAGTTACTGATATTTATCACATAAGGAAAAATTACTAACTTACAAAGAAATAATATATAGCAATGGCCCTTATATACCGCTTCACACTGCTTCACAGCCCTCTCTAAGCGGTTTTACAGAGTCACTCTCTTGCCCCCAACCATCTGGATCCTCATTTTACCCACCTCAAAAGGAGGGAAGACTGAGCCAACCTCGAGCCTGGTGGGATTTGAACTGCCAAATTGCAGGCAGCCAGTAGGCAGTAGAAGTAGCCTGCAGTACTGCACTCTAACCACTGCGCCACTTGGCTCATCTCTATGCCATAAATATAATGGAAAGAGCCAGAAGAGGGAAAAGGAGCAAGTTTCGTTTTGGGGAGTTAAGACGAGGGAATGAGAGAAATTATTAATAAAAATGCAGTTGACAACAGTGAACAAAACAAAGAGACCTGAATAAATGCAATAAAATGGCACATAAATGGCACCTAAAATTTACAACCCAGATTGAAACCGTTAATTAAATCTTGGCCCTACAGGCGGGCAGTGTGGAGTCTTTCCTTCGCATTAGTAGAGTGTCCCTTAAAAGAGAGTTGACCGTGTTCATTTTCATGCGGTGCCCCAGTGTTCCCAGAGACACCTGACAACTGTTTTAGCAATTTTGTAAGTGGCATGGTAAGTCCAAATCCATTAACAGATAGATAAATGCCAACGTTGGGAATATAATCGAACAAGGCATTGACATATTGAAATAATCTTCAAGAGCCTGGCTTACCACGATGAGATCATCGTTTGACACAAGGCAGTTGTGATGGGCTGTGAGAGATGAGGAAGAGAAGAAAGGCAACAGGCAGATAAAGAGGAATCTCAGGCCGAAGCAAGGAGTTTGAGGAAGCATCTCACTGCATCCTGCTTTGTTCTCTTCAGGGCAAAGGCAGTGGAGGAAAAGAGCAAAGGCCAAGATTCTGTTACTAGATGGGCCTGGGACAACTCACCGCGGGACAAGAGTTACACTGATATCAAAGAAATGATGGGATAGAATCATTAAAGAAAGGAGGGGCAAAATGAAACACGAATGACAAAAATTAAAATATTTTTTAAAGTATTTTAAATTAAATTGCATTGTTGAATTGTCCCGTGGTGAGGTGGCCACAGTGAGTTGTCCTGTTCCGTATTACTATAACCCTACATGTAATAAAAGTAGTTTCAGTATTGGTCCCTTTTGGCGTCCACGTCTGCTCTGCCTGGTAGCCCCCCACCCGCTTCGTGGGGTGGATGTGGGCATCCTTCACCAGAACTTCGCAAGGTGGTTGGTGAAGGAAGCTTTCAGGGCAGACCTAAATTTAACACCCCATTTGTTCCTGCAGGTTCTGGAGATGTGGCTGAGCTACTTACAGCCTTGGAGATACGCACCAGAGAAACAGCCGCCAAGCGTGGAGGCTCCACCCCGGAGTGTCTCGGAGAAATGGTGCGTCCTGGGCTGGGCCCCTCGGGGCCCCTGCAGGTCTGGCCAGCTGCCTTTGCTCCCAGCATAAGGCAGGGTGGTTGGGGTGGTGGTGGTTGGGGTGCTTTTCTGGGCACCCTTCTCTCCAGCCCTGGCCGTTGCTGCTTACATGGGGCCATTGGGGTCCCTGGGAAGGTCCCTCTTGTCAGTGGCGGTCTTTCTGATGCCCTGATCAGCCTCTCCGGGGCCCAGGAAGGGCCACACGTGTGGCTGGGTTTGCTGGCGCTGGTTGTCCTGGGTGCCTGTGAGCTGGACGGAAGGGAAGCAGCTCTCCGACTGACCATGCTCTCCGCTGGCTGCGTCCCTCAAGGGAGCCTTTTGTCCAGGAGAACCTGCTGCTCTACACGAAGCTCTTCGTCAGCTTTCTGAACCGAGCTCTCCGCACTGACCTGGTCAGCCCCAAGAACGCCCTGATGGTCTTCAGGGTGGCCAAGGTGTTTGCTCAGCCCCGCCTGGCTGAGATGATCCAGAGAGGTAGGGAGAGGCCCCCACCCCACCTTCTCTCCGCCCGCAGCCAGTGCAGCATCGGGGGGGGGGGCGCTTTGGGGACCCCTTCCCGATACCCCAGAGGGCACCTGGTCGGCCATATGAGGCTTGAGCCCCTGCCAACTCCTTGGCCTTGGAAGCCGCCCCCTTTCCGTGGTGGCCAGGAGCTGGCCCAAGCCTGAGGCCGGCCGGCCGTTCCCGTCTCTCTGTGCAGCAGAGCAGCTCTTCCTGGAGGCCGACCTGAGCCTTCCCCACCGCCAGCATCGCCTCTTCCTGACTCCCTCGCTGGGGGGCAGCTTCCTGTCCGGCCGGGCCCCCACCATCACGGACGCCTCCTTCAAAGTGAAGAGCCACGTCTACAGCCTGGAAGGGCAGGACGTCCAGTACAGGCAGATGTTTGGGACGGAAGTCAGAAACCTGGTAGGTTGGTTGGCGCTGCTGAGTGGATTGGGCGGACCCTCCATCGAAGGAGCGGGGGCCCTCTGGCTAAAAGCTGGGCCTGTGGCACCAAAGCCCCCCACCCCATGGCAGAGGTCCAGATTAACTGGATGAGCCTCTCCGCTGAGACAAGCCCGCCCCGCTCCTGTCGGCAGAGGAAGCCTGCCGAGGACCCCGTCAGCCCAGTCACTGGGACCGGCGGGACCCAGGAGAAGAGCCTTTTCTGGGAGATCCTGCCCCCCCAGGTGAGGTTTGCCCCCACCCTGCTGTCCTTCCACAGGAGCCCGAAGGCCTGACCCTCCCCCCTCTTGGCCTGGGGAGCCCATGACTGGAGGAGGCTGCTGGCCCCGCCTCCCCCTCCTCCGTCTTTAATGCTTTAATATTAGGGCGCTTCCAGGGTCCGTTGTTCTCTTCCTTTGCTGTTGCTGTTTTTACGTTTTCCCTCCTTTTATTGTTGTAAGCGGCCCAGAATAGCCCCCTAGTGAGATGGGCGGCAAATCAATGTCACCACTAATAATAATAATAATAATAAATGATGCCGGCCTACAGAAGTCAGCCCTTGCCTCAGCTGGTTAGTTGGGAAGCGGAGCTGCGCCCTGGTTTCCTAGCCGGCGGGGCTGCCGCCTTGCCCTTGGCCCGAGGCCGTTCGTCTTCTGGGCCTGCCCTGACTCTGGCGTTCTCTTGTCCAGGTGCTGCGACTGGCCCAGCTCATCGGCCAGGCCCAGCAGTCGGCCAGGTCCCTCTCGGACCGCTCGGCAGAGGCCGGCTCTGGCCACTCCTTCCTCTCCTGGTTCTGGTTTGGCTCGAGCGACCTGAACGGCTCCTACCTGGGGAACGACGTGGACGAAATGGGGCAAGAGAGTATACGGAAAACAGACGAATACTTGGAGAAAGCCCTGGAGTATTTGTGTCAGATATTTCGGGTAGGAATCGAGAGTTCTCTAGAGCCCCAGTCAGCGCTGTGAATGCAGCTCAGCTCCTGGCCCTGGTTAACCAAGGTTAGCCTGCTCGGTTTGGGGGCATCCCTGGGGAGGCCTCCGACTCACGGAGCTCATGGGACTTTCCTGGCCTGTCCTGGGAGGGGAAGGCAGCCCCTTCTCTGCAGGTGAGTGGCTGCTAAAAAGCCTCCCTTTGGCTGCACTTTGCTTTTCCTGCAGCTTTTTCAGTTTAATTAACAGAAGGGGTTTTGAGAAAGAACGCCGTTAAAGTTGCCAACCTATATTTGAGAGAGAGAGAGAGAGAGAATGGTTTGTGGTAACCTTTCAACTGAGCCAGGATCCAAATTCCCCCAAATTCTGAGACAGTTGTTGGTTTTACAGTTCAAGGAGGGCTGGTGGGAGACCCTTTAAACTAGGGGTGTCCAACCTTGGCAACTTTAAGACTTGTGGACTTCAACTCCCAGAATTCCTCAGCCAGCTTTGCTGGCTGAGGAATTCTGGGAGTTGAAGTCCACAAGTCTTAAAGTTGCTCAAGGTTGGACACCCTGCTTTAAACCAGTGATCCCCAACCTTTTTATGCCGCGCCCGGTACCGGCATCAGCTGGGCGCCGCCATCTTTGTTTGATGAAAAAGTGCTTCCGGTGACCTCACCGGAAGCACTTTTTCATCAAAAAGATGGCGGCGCCAGCGCTTCGGTGAGCTTTTCCGGGTAGAAATGGCTTTCTACCCAGAAAAGCTCACCGAGCTACGCCGCCATCTTTTTGATGAAAAAGTGCTTCCGGTGAGCTTTCTACCCGGAAAAGCTCACCGGAAGCACTTTTTCATCGAAAAGATGGCGGCGCCCAGCAACCAGCGGCCCGGTAGGACTTGTACTGGTGGTTGGGGACCCCTGGTTTAAACCTTGCCCACATTTGCTCATGTAACAATGTAATTCGTGTGTAATAGAGGGGTGTGTGTCCGGTTTTGACCCTTGCCAGGTGAACGAAGCCCAGCTGAGCCAGCTGATCTTGACCAGGGGAGGGGCTGCAGAGGAGAACGGGAAGAAGCTGCTGCCAGACTGCATTGAGGACGAGGATGGGCTAACACTCACGCCTCTTGGGAGGTACCAGGTAGGCCAGTGACACCTGCTCAGGACGTGGTGCCCAGGAGAACGTAAGCCAGGCCCTGGTACATGGACCCCTGGCCCACTGGGTCCAGCAGGCTGCTCTCCCGGTGGCCTATCCCCTGCCCAGGGATCGACACCCTTTACCAGGCAGGAAAGACCACCAGGCTAAAAAAATAATATACTGTAACATTGAATAATTCAGATTGATAATTTAATAATTATATGCGTTAATATCAAACTTGAAAAATTGTCAGCTGTATTAAGTAAGAGGAATATTGTCATATATTTGTATCAAAATGTAAGACACTATGGAAGCAACACTGTTCACACATTGATTTTTGTTGTAACAAAAAATAATAAAAAAATATTGGGGGGAAAAAAGAACAAACATAAGAAAGAAGAAAATGATATACATTTTGAATTGCAGCATGTCAGCCAGAAATGTGGCTACCGCCAGAACTACCAGGAGCCCAAAGTCAGATGAGAGAACGCTTGAATATACATGAGTTAAACATTCTGGTTGAAACATAAATAAATAAAGATTTGTCTTGAATCAGTCCACAGTCCACAAACTATAAGTGTCTGTGGTTTACAACAATCATTTTGGGACTGAATATTTTCACACTTCTGCTGGTAATAGATATCTGTGCACACATAAAACACTGTTGAAGGTGAAGTAAACGGGGAATAGTAAAAAAAAAATGCACTGGGAATTGCTGCGAGTTAGACCTTGGCTGAAGAGAAGAGCAGATCTAGATCTGCAGGAGATCTGGGTGAGCTCAAAGGGAGGGTCATTATCCAGGACATTGACTGGCTGTCTTTCCCAGTCAGGAGGCAGAGGTCAGTGATGCCATCTGATGTAGGGCTATTTTAGAGGCTTGATGTTGTTTTTTGATAGGAAGTTTTGTCTGAAGGTCATTTTTTAAAAATAATTTCACTGGAAAAATCACAGGGAAACTTGCGTGAGGAGGATGGGATTAATTCACACGGTTGCCAAGCTCTGCTGGAAGGCTGGGTTGCAGACACACTCCTGCAGGGTCTCTCTGAGGTGGGTGACAGGTCCTGAACAGCCGGCTTCCCCTTCTTGCACTAGATCATCAACGGCCTGCGGAAGTTCCAGGTGGAGTACCAGGGAGATCCAGAGCTTCAGCCCATCCGGAGCTACGAAAGCGCCACCCTGGTCCGTCTGCTTTTCCGGCTGTCTTTGGCCATTAACGAATGCGTAAGTGAACCTCTGGCCTCCCCGGGCCATCGAGCGGGGCCCTCCTTCCCTTGGCCTTCGCATTCCAGGCGCCCCCAGACCGGCCTCTTCCCAGCCTCCATGCCAGAGCAGAGCTACATGAGGCTGGCATCTCGTTGTGAGGAGGACAAGAAGCCCTTGGCCCATTGGACAAGGCCACGGGGTGTGTGTGGCTAGGACAGTGCTGTTCGTGGCAGCATATTCTGCAATTAGCCATCCCCGAAGGAGGGTTTGGTCTGTCCGTTTAGCTTCCGCCCTTGAGATGAAGGGGCTCCGCCTCATTTCCCCCGCCTTGATTTGATTTCACCTTGGTCTCTTTTAGTTTGGGAATCAGATGGAGAGGCTCTGTGCCAGAGAAGATTTCCTTGGCGGTTTCTGCCGCTATCACCTTACCAACCTGCCTCTGGTGGCCAATTCCCAGCGCAGCCCACACGCCAAGTGGCATTCGGGCCGGATTCAGCAGCCGAGAGTCAGGCTGAGGTTTCTGGCCAGCTACAGGACTCTCTTCTCCGTGCTGATAGTTTACTTCGTGGGCTCCTGGTTCTGCCTTGGGCCCGTGGCCTGCACCTTCCTCCTCCTCTTGGGATACCTTCTCTTTGCCTGTGGGATGACCGTCTGGACTGAGAAAAGGCAGCTGCATTGAGGGCAGACGTTGCCCAAGTGAGCCCTGCCTCCAGCCGGGGGTGCAGACTCTCCTGGGCGCTGAAGAAGATTTTTAATCGCGCTTCGCAGAGGGTATAATTCTGTGCCTGTCAACTGTTGCTGTGTATACATTCTATTTTGATAAAGCTTTTTTAAAAACACACACACACACACACCCCATGCTCTTGGGAGACTCCTGGTGGCAGGAGAAGCCAAAAGTAGCAGGAGTCCTGGGCCGCTTTGGTGTCCCCAGTGTGACGGGGCTGCTTGGGCTGTGCCAGCTTCTGCAGCCGGGCTCCGCTCCAGTGCCCACGGCAGTCAGCTGTTGGGTCCGTCTCCTGGCAGCCTTCCAGCTCATCGGGCTTCATTTGGCCCTTTGAGGACCCGTTCACTGGCGCAAGTGGTGCTGTCCCTTGCAATAGAAGTGAGGGGATCCTTTGCTGAATGGTGGGGTCCAGCTGTCAGCTGTCCCAACTTGGTCAGTTGGAAAAGAAAAACCCTTAGGCCCATCGTTAGCTGAAGCTGCACTTTACTAAAGCCAAGCGGTGACGGAAGAAGCGGAGCTGGATTTGAGGTTTTCCTGCCCAGCGTATATGGTTAACCTTTCTGTGTCCTCCACCCCCACCCATCAAGCTGTGATGTCCCAAAGGGGCGTGGCACAAAGGCCACACAGACAATAAGTAGGAGTCCCTTTATTAGCTCCCAACTTTGCCCCCAATGTCCTGGTTACCTTCTGGCTGGAGAAAAACTCCCAGGAACAGCCGTTGGCTGCAGAGAATCAAGTCCAAAACGTGGTCAACAACAACTGTTAAGTCCAATCAAGGGAAGATGAGGTAATTAGTCCAGCAGGGCAGAAGAAGGAATTCCAGACATGAAGGAACTATAGTAATTCAACATGGTTGGGAGGATGCCAGGAATGCAGATAACCAAAGTCAAATAAGATAAACTCATGTTTGTTTCCAGCAGATGCTGCACTCAGCATGCCTCTTTTAAACTCCCTTCCTAGGTGTGGCTAATGAAGGGAATCAGGGCCCTTTCCTTCCCTGTAAGCCACGCAACCCATGTTGCTCTCTTCTCCGTTCCTCCCTGCGTGCCCTAGGATGAAGAAGGGGTGGGCCTGGGTCTTCCTCTGAACTCCTCCCTTGTTCTACCTCTTCCCTGCTCTGCCCAGCCGGAAGTTGCTCTTCCCCAGTTCCCTCCACAGGCAACGGAGGAGCCACACTCCCACTCCCTGTCAACTGTCAGTAGCTGTCTTCCTCTGATTCAGACTCGACGGGCATGACAGAGGCGTTCAGTTAGGACAAGGGTGCAAACTTGATTTCATTGAGGGTTGCATCAGGGTTGTGTTTGACCTGGAGGACCAGGGGTGTGTGGCCAGTGGGCATAGCCAGCTCAATGCCACTCAAGTTTGGGGGGCACCTGTAGTGGCTCAAGTGCTCTGCCAGTGAAAATGGGCTCCCGAGCTCAGTTTTTGGCTGCGACGGCTTCCTGCCACCCTCTACCAGCGAAAACAGCTCGGGAGGGCCGGCCGCGGCCCATGCAAGCTCCATGTTGTGCTGCGACGGCCTCCTGCAACCCTCTGCCAAGCTCTGTTATTCACTGGCAGAGGCACCAGGGACCAAATCCGTTGCTGTTTCCCGAGTGGCCCTGTGGGCTAGATCTAAGCATTCTGCGGGGGCATCTGGCCCCCGGACCTTGAGTTTGACGCCCCAATTAGGGGCTAACGGATTGTTTTGGGAAGCAGTCCCGGTCTCTGCAGCTGGCATTCCTCTCATCCTTGAAGCAGCCAGGGTTTCTCTTGGAACAGTCTGAGGCTTGGTTTTGTTTCCTCATGGTATCCCCTGGCAACCCTCCCTCTCATCCACCTAATGCCCTCCCTCCCCCCTTTCGATGGCAGGCTGCAAACCGTGGAGTGTAGCATGACCAGCCCTCCTCATAAGGGGAGAGGGCTGAATGAACAGAAAAGTGACTCGAGAAGCGGCAAACCATGGTTCTGGGGACCGGGGGGATACCAAATAGTGATCCCAAAGGCTTCTGTTTGTAGAACAAGCATAGAAACAAGACTTTTTTTTAAAAGGCTATGGCCAGCAGGCAAGGTGTGGCAACAGCATCCCCACCCCTCCATTCACAGAGAAATTTAAGTTCTGACTCCCTGGTGGGAAAGTTTCCGTTCTCTTGTCCAAAGGCTCCGAGGGAAGAAGTTCCCTGCCCTGTTAGTTCCATGGAAGTTACACGAGGTGCCCTTCGCAAAGTGAGGGTGCAAATACTTCTACCTGGAGCAGGTTGCCTCAAAGGGCTAAGCAGGAGGGGCCGTGGAGGCTCCACAGAAGCAACCAATGCCAAATGGCAAGCCTCGAGGAGGTGCGGCTGCTGAGTTGGCCTTCCCCTGTCGGCACCTGGCCACACACCTGCATTCATGTGGGTTTCTAAAGGAGCTACTCAGTCTTACTGCGCTGGTCCAGCCATGAGGGTGTGGCGGCAGTTTGAGCATCTTGGCTGGAAGAGCCCAGCAGGAGCCTCGGGACGTGGGAGGACAACCGGAGCCATTGTGGTTTCGGAGCAGCCCTGTTTGGCTTCGTGGGGCTCAGCCAAGCCCCCTTTGGCCGGGAGGCACCTGGGGTCCTCGGCCCATCGGGCAGTCCTGCCAGAAGTTTCCAGCGCAGGGAACGGCGGGCGGGCAAAGGGAAGCCCGGGGCGTTGGGCCCAATTGGCAGGAGGGAAGAAGCGGCTCAGGTGCGGCTGCTCTTTGCGGAGGGGGGAGGATGCTGGGGGGGATCCGCCTCTCTCTTCCCCTCCGCCCAGAGTAGCGGACAGGCGCCCGGGGCTGCGGCTCGTCCTCCTCCTCCTCCTCCAGGCGGAGCTGCTCGGGGCCGGCGAGGCGCTCGGCTCCTTCTGCTTGGCCGGGCCGAGCGGCAGCGGCTCCCGGGGGCCCAGGGAGGCTTCCAACCCCGCCAGCGGCCCCTCCCCGCAGCCCCCCGCGCGCGCCCGGTCTCCTTGGCGACGGGGACGCGGCGGCGGCGGAGCGAGCGAGCGAGCGAAGCTCGAGCCACGGCGACCGCGATGCGCCCCGGGCGGTGGTAGCGCATGCAGGGCTCGGGCTTCCCGCCGCTCGGCCACCTGCCGCACTGGCAGCGCGCGGGGCAGGCGGAGCGGCCCGGCCGGCCTCTCGCGCCCGGCGGCCCCGGCCCGGCTGACGCCCCCGCCGCCCACGCCCCCTCGAGGCGGCCGGGCCCCGAGCTGGAGCGCAGCCTGCAGTTCCTGCAGCAGCAACACGGCGAGACGCTCCGGCAGCTGCACCAGGAGATCGACCGGCTGAAGCGGCGCAACCAGGGTGCGGGCGGGCGGGGGGGGCGGAGGGGGCCACCCTGACCCGCCCCGCCCCGCCCCGCCCCCGCTGACCCCGCCTCTCTCCCCGCAGATCTGCAGTACCGGCTCATCATGCAGCCGCTGCTCCAGCAGGCAGGTAGGCCGGGCGGGGCGTCCCCTCGCCTCTCCCGCTCCCCCGGGCGGAAGGGAGGCGCGGCGGGGTCCCGGGAGGCGAGCCGCGAAGTCGGGGCCCCGTCGCGGGAGGCCGGCCGGCCGGGCCCTCTGCCGGGGGCGACCCGGCTGGCGCGTCTCCGCAGGGGCTCCCCGGGGCTCAGCCGGACGCCGAGAGAGAGGAGCCGCCGCCGCGGAAGAGCGTCGCCGGCGGAGAAGCCGGGCAGGGCGAAGCGGCCCCTTCGGGCTCCCCACTCTCGGCCTTCCTCGGGCCGCCCTGGAGCTCGGGGGGCCCGCCGGAGTCGGCGTCCCCTCGGCCTGACCGGCGGAAGGAAGGGCCGGGCTCGCCGGAGACCGCCGGGGGCTTGCGGGGGGGCGAGCGGCCTTGGCGAGCGCCGCCCCGGCGTCTCCCTCCTTTTGCAGAGGCGGAGCCGAGGGCCGGCGAGGACGAGGCCCCGGCCGAAGAGGAGGCGGCCCCGGAGGGGAGCTCCGAGTGGGCGAGGGACGCCGAAGGCCTCAGCCCGGAGCCCCAGGAGGCGGCGGCAGCCCCGGCAGCCCCGGCCAGGTGGGAGAGCCCGGCCGGTAGCGGCTGTTTGTCTTTATGCCTTTTCTGATTATGAAAAACAGAGTTTATAACACAAAAAGTTATAAAGGAGAAACAAAGAGAAAAGCGGGTTTCCGATCACAAATTGCATTTCTATCTGAACACGAGGGAGGCTAAACAACTCAAGGTACCTTTTGTGCAAGTGGACACAATCCATTCTACCAAAGTTTTTGCTACCATCCATGTTTTCTTTTGATGTTCGCACTTCTTTCCACTGTCCAGACAAAATAAGTATTTCTCATTTTTTATTCCATTCGTTCCATTAAAACCACTCCTCCATGTATTCATTTTTTAAAATTATTTCTGCAATGGGGGTTAGTCAGTCTGTGGCATCAAGTGAGGTTGAGAAAAAATGATCAAAAGTGCTTTTCTGGAACTCATGAAATTATTGTAATGATAAGAGGACTTTTGAAACACGTTATTCTTTGCATGCCAAGAGTCGCCTTGATATGCAACATAGGAAGGTTCTGAAGCAGCCCAGAAGGAAAATGGCCACTCAGCAGTTTGTCCCAGATTGAGCCCTAGTCAACAGATCTGGCTAACAAATACGCTGCTCAAAAAAAAATAAAGGGAACACAAAAATAAGACATCCTAGATCTGAATGAATGAAATATTCTTATTAAATACTTTGTTCATTACATAGTGGAATGTGCTGACAACAAAATCACACAAAAATTATCAACGGAAATCAAATTGAGCAACCCATGGAGGTCTGGATTTGGAGTTACACTCAAAATTAAAGTGGAAAAAAACACTACAGGCTGATCCAACTTTGATGTAATGTCCTTAAAACAAGTCAAAATGAGGCTCAGTAGTGTGTGTGGCCTCCACGTGCCTGTATGACCTCCCTACAACCCCTGGGCATGCTCCTGATGAGGTGGCGGATGGTTTCCTGAGGGATCTCCCACACCTGGACTAAAGCATCCCCCAACTCCTGGACAGTCTGTGGTGCAACGTGGCATTGGTGGATGGAGCGAAACATGATGTCCCAGATGTGCTCAATTGGATTCAGGTCTGGGGAACGGGCAGGCCAGTCCATAGCATCAATGCCTTCGTCTTGCAGAAACTGCTGACACACTCCAGCCACATGAGGTCTAGCATTGTCGTGCATTAGGAGGAACCCAGGGCCAATCGCACCGGCATATGGTCTCACAAGAGGTCTGAGGATTTCATCTCGGTACCTAATGGCAGTCAGGCTACCTGTGGCGAGCACATGGAGGGCTGTGCGGCCCCCTAAAGAAATGCCACCCCACACCATTACTGACCCATTGCCAAACTGGTTATGCTGGAGGATGTTGCAGGCAGCAGAACATTCTCCACAGCGTCTCCAGACCCTGTTATGTCTGTCACATGTGCTCAGTGTGAACCTGCTTGCATCTGTGAAGAGCACAGGGTGCCAGTGGCAAATTTGCCAATCTTGGTGTTCTCTGGCAAATGCCAAATGTCCTGCATGGTGTTGGGCTGTAAGCACAACCCCCACCTGTGGACGTTGGGCCCTCATACTACCCTCATGGAGTCTGTTTCTGACCGTTTGAGCAGCCACATGCACATTTGTGGCCCGCTGGAGGTCATTTTGCAGGGCTCTGGCAGTGCTCCTCCTGTCTCTCCTTGCACAAAGGCTGAGGTAGCAGTCCTGATGCTGGGTTGTTGCCCTCCTACAGCCTCCTCCACGTCTCCTGATGTACTGGCCTGTCTCCTGGTAGTGCCTCCATGCTCGGGACACTAAGCTGACAGACACAGCAAACCTTGCCACAGCTCGCATTGATCCTGGATGAGCTGCACTACCTGAGCCACTTGTGTGGGTTGTAGACTCCGTCTCATGCTACCACTAGAGTGAAAGCACCGCCAGCATTCAAAAGTGACCAAACCATCAGCCAGAAAGCATAGGAACTGAGAAGTGGTCTGTGGTCACCACCTGCAGAACCACTCCTTTATTGGGGATGTCTTGCTAACTGCCTCTGCTTTCCACCTGTTGTCTATTCCATTTGCACAACAGCATGTGAAATTGATTGTCAATCAGTGTTGCTACCTAAGTGGACAGTTTGATTTCACAGAAGTGGGATTGATTTGGAGTTACATTGTGTTGTTTAGTGTTCCCTTTATTTTTTTGAGCAGTGTATATAAAATGATATACAGCAAGATTGGAAAAAAATCTAACTGACAAGATCTGGAAACATCTAATAGCTGCATTTTTTCAGAGAGGGAGAGAGAGAGATTGCATGCCAGATTTTTCTTCTAGGGAGTACGTTTGTTCTACTGAACTTGCCTCAAGGTTTAAAGACTGACATCTCGCTGATCTTAATTTAAAGTATGAAATGGTTCTTGTCTGTTGGGCGATTAGAGTTCCATTCTACCTAGATCATTCTTAATGGTGCTGTTGGAAGAGACAGGAATTCAACACGCACAAATCAAAGACTTCACTTCCAAATCAAAGGACCTGAAAAAGTATAAGAAAGGGGTTTTCTTACCCACTTATTAGATTTATCCTAGGAACGCTGTGAGATTTCTTTTTACCTGCTTAAACTGATTCTGACTTCCAAGCAGCTGACCAAATCATTTTGCATTTCTCCAAGCTGGGAAATTTGAATCCACAAAAAGAAAGAACTTTACCTATTCCTTAAAGGGCAGGGTTTCTTTTTTCCTTTCCTCAGTACTCATCTAAATTTGATTAGACTTAATTTTTAATTTGAGCCCTCTTTTTTTGGTGATACAAGAAAACTGAAGAAATAATTAAGCTCCAGTTGTTTTTTTGGTACTGTGGGAATGTTATTAACATTTGGTTTCCATAGCTTAATACATTTTGTTGTTCTGTTGTCCACATTTATAATGACTTGAGCTTTTTGTGAGAAAGGAAAGGGAGTGATGGTGACTGGCTCTCCTTTGATTCAGTCTACTTTTCGCAGTCCTGACTTTGAGAGCCTCCTGGAGGCCGTGTGATTGACACTTGCCAGCACTAATCCTGCCTTGCGTATGTCATTGCAGAGACTCGGCCGTCTGCAACCGGAGGACGTCTCCGATGCCTCTGCTTCCTCCCGCAATAAGCCAGAGCAGGGCTGGAGACGTGAAAATCCCATCTGCATCTTCCAACCCCTTCTTGGTGAACGTGCTGCCTTCCCACATGCGGAAACCCCCCAGCCTGGAGGAATGTGAGGTGGTGATTCGCCAGCTGTGGAACATTAACCACATGCAGATGCAAGAGGTGAGGCCTTGGCTCTCTGGTGGGGCCAGAGATGCGTTGAGCAAGGAGGGCCCCGGGAGAGCCATTTTCTCCTCTCTTCCTGCCTGCAGCTGATGTACCTGAGATCATGCCTGGACGATATACACAAGACCAAAAGAATTCCGGAAGATTACATGTTGGCTGGTCAACTTGGGTAAGCTTGCTTTGGAGAGGAAGGCGGAAGGAAGGTCCGGCACACACCTTTTTCTGGTGCCAAGGGAGAGTCCAAAGTCAGCCTGGGGCAAATGACTTTCCCCTCCACCGAGGGGGCCGATTCGCCTCCTCAAATTTTAGAACATACTCAATTCTCCTCACACAAGACTCGGGTCCTAAGAAGAAGATCCCTGTGGTGGTCTCTGAATCTCAAGAGGTTTTTTTTCCCCCAGGGTCCTGAATGTGGCCCTGAAGGAAACGGGATGTCGTCTTCTCAAACAAGGGAAGGCAGATGGCACATCTGCTTCACACAGCCCCGCAGAACCGACCTGGTTTGAGTAAAGCTTTTGCTGAGGTTCTGGACAATCCAACCCTCCCTGGTCCTAGTTGAGGACTCTTGGACTGGGAGGGGGAGGCTGGGCCTCCCCTCCTCCCCTCCAGGAAATCCATGGCCAAGAATAGGCTGGAATGGGATCCGCCCTCCTAGCCCAGCCTCTTCACCTCTACCCATCCTGCTTGGCTCTTGTGTTGGGACACACTCCTGAGCGCCAATGGTTAGGATTAGGGATCCCCCTGGATCGTGCTGGCTCTCGCACAGTAATTTTCATTGGACCTTGGAAAAATAGGGGAAAAATAGATTCTCTTCTTGGGACTTGTTTGGTGATATCAGAATGAAAAGACAAAGATTGGGTTCTGCCCACTTTGATGCCAAGTTCGGGGCAGGGCACACACCCAATGCATGGGCTTCTTTGTGAAGTACAATCATGGTTAGCTTGATTGCTAGATTGTTGAGGGAAGAACGTTCTCCCCCCGGCCCACCTGAGCCTCCAGCCCCTCCAGTCTCGCATTCTTTGCTGGCTCTTTGAACAAGAGCCAAGGCCTCCTCCATGCCCCGTTCAGCTAGCTGGGTGGAACTGTCTGCCAAAGGGCCAGGCAAGCTTTCTCCTTTTGGGAACCAATCCAAGCCGTTTCATTTAGGAGCCAGGACAGCACGAAGTTGCCCAGAGTGAGGAACGCCCCAAAGAAATGGTAAGCAGCCCCCTTTTAATAT
Organism: Notechis scutatus; assembly: GCF_049901735.1. Taxonomy (NCBI): domain Eukaryota; kingdom Metazoa; phylum Chordata; class Lepidosauria; order Squamata; family Elapidae; genus Notechis; species Notechis scutatus. Next base: position 12,076,072 of record NC_142021.1, on the reverse strand, counting down.
TCCCCCTTGATTAGGGTGATGAAATCCAAATTTTTCCCCTGCATGCCTGAAGTATCACAATTCAGCAATGGAAATACTTCCAATTCTGGTCTTGTAGAAAAATATCAAATGTGGGCAATTAAGATCATAGAAAAAAACACCCAACTCTGTTTTGACTACATCTGCTGCTTCGCTTTCTGCCTCTTGCAAATATTAATTTGGAACTTTAAAAAAAAACTTCAGACCTTAAAAGAAATGGAGAAAATTTGAAACGGAGCTGGGTTGCTTATTTGGAAGTGTGTACCTGTATGCAGGCGTGTGCTTGGTCTGCACAGCTGAAAACAGCTTTTGACCAAGACTCTTTCTTTCCTGGTCCAATTGGCAAATGTCCCAAAACACGTTAATGCTGACATCAACCCAGTAGTCTTGATGTAACCCCAATAACAATGTATTTTTGAGCATTTTTCCCTTTGTTGGCTGGGAGAGGACAAGAGAATAGTTGCTTGTGCTTGAGGAGGAGTCCTTTACAAGCCCTTGAAGAATGGCGGCCCCCTTCAAGCCTCCTCCCACCCACCAACAGGCCCGCTTTGTTTTCCAGCCGGATCCTGACCCCGCTGCCCGCTGCCGAAAGAGCCGTGCTGCCCGCCCTGAAGCAGACGCTGGGGAATGCCTTCGCCGAGAGGCAGAAACGAGCACAGGCCGTTCAGAGGAACCGGCTGCACAGGACCGCCCTGTAGCCAGGAGACACCCCTCCCCCCAGCCACCTCGGCAGCCGGCTGCCTTTGGGACCCCCCCTCGGAGCCCCTGGGGCTGCTTGCGAGGCCTCTTCCCCCCCCACCCGATTCTTGTTAGACTTTGTATGTATGCCGACTTTCATGCTCGCCGCACTAGAGAGAGCCAGAGTTCTAGGGCTTAGTTGCGAAGACCGTCTTGCCATCCAACGCAGCGCTCTCCTCCGTCTGCCATAGCGCAGGAGGAGGCCCAATGCAAGCGAGCCTGCTTAGATCAAAGGGAAGTGTGAAATTGTAGTAAAACGCGGGCTGGTAAAAAGAGCCTGGGTGTTAAAATACTGTACCAATAGATTTATTACAATAAAACAAATGCATTGATTTGTGTTGGAAAGATCGTGCCACTTGTACTAATCAGCATCTTGCAAAGTAATCACTTGAAAATCTTCAGAAGGGCAGAGTGCTCAGAGGTTGACAGAAGGGGCAGTGGCGGCAGCACCCGAGATGCCAGTCTTAAGAACGCCAACCTTCGGGAAGGCGGAGAACGGTGTCCAAACAGCCCCATTCCTGGAACTGAAGTGCCAGAAGCATCAGCTGGAGTGCTGAAAGCAGGAGGTTCTGTCTGAACCCACGGTGGTCCCGATCCCGGCCAGCCCCCACTGGATGCCTTGGGTGTCGTGGAGCGCGGGTGGGTCCTGCTGCTGAGCGAGGGCAGGGCTGATGCTGGACCGGCTGCCCATCTTGCCACGAGGGATCGAGTCCGCTTTCCACAAGCTTGTCTCTGCAAAAGCATCTTGAGCCCTCCCCCGAAAACCGGACCTTCCCGTCGAGGCGTCGAGAGCCTGGCCAGCCGCCAGAGACAGAAGCAGCGCAAGCAGGAAAGGCCAGCTCTGAGCCCAGGAAAAGCTCTTCTTGCTCCTCCTGGTGCCTGGCTGGCGAGGCTGGCTGGTCAAGCGGCAGACAAGCAGGCCTGCCGGATGCTCTGGGCCCAGGTGTTGAGCAGGGCGGTGACCGAGTGCTTGTCCGGCAGCTGCAACAATTTGGACATCATGTAGCGATACACCGACTGCAGGAAAGGATTTGCCTCTGCAAAGGGGAGACAAGGTCAGCGGGAGAAACCGAATGGGCTCTCCTGCTTGAGCAGGCGGCTGGACTAGATGACCTCCAGGGTCCCTTCCGTCCCAATTCCTATTAAGAAAGAGGCACAATGACCCCTGCCCTGCATAACCAGGAGTAGAAACTCAGGAAGGCTGTTCCTCCTCCTATGGCTTCCTTCTTTACAAACAGAGCGTTGACCTGTGGGAGCCATTTCTCTGCCCGGCTCGCTCTCTGCCCCCCCCTCCCCCCCATCGTACGGGTTCCGAAAGTCCTTTGGCTCAGCGATGGGGTCCCGGGATTCCCCCCCACCAGCTTAGGGCGTGGCCAGAACAGGGCTGCCCAAAGCGACTTGAGCGCAGGAGGGAAACAAGGAGCCAAGCCCCAGCCACCAGCGCCCTACCGTATTGCTGGGGGTTGTCGATCCAGAGGGGGCTCTGCTCCGGGTAGTCGGCCGGCACGCTGAGCTGCAGTGGAGGGACGCTCGGAAGGTTCTTGTCATCTAGAACCAGAGGTGCCATTTGTGTGTGTGTGTGTGTGTGTGTGTGTGTGTGTGTGTGATCTTGCAAAACCCACCTGGAAGCTTTTTTTGCACCTCCATCCAAAGCCTCAACCAGCCCTTCTCTCTTCCTCCGCCCCCCCACTGCCTCCCTCGGGGGGGGCAGACCCTGCAGAGGGGGCCCAGCCCCACAACAGCCTTGGCCACTCACCGATCTTGCAGATGAGGTGGACGGTGCCGTTGTTGCTGCAGTGGGCGGGGTCGAGGTTGACAAGGAACTTGGGGTTCAACCTGGCCACCTCCCCCTGCAGCACGTTGGGGATGGTCTGCCGCTCGTCGTCCTCGTACTTCCGCTTCCGGGGGGAAGGCACCGGGGTCCTGGGCAGAGAGAGAGGGGCCCACCCGGCCAGGGAACTATTCATGGCTGCATCCAGACACACAGCTAGTCCTCGACTTACAACAGCTCCTTACCAACCTTTCCCCAGGGACAAGAGCCCGGAAGAGACGCCTAACTTGGGGCAGCTTTTCACCCCTGGGACCCTTGTGGGCACCCTCTCTCTGGTCAAAATCCGGCTGCTTCAGTGTCCCCTGATCCCCTTTTGTGACCTCCTGACAAGCAAAGTCAGTGGGGAAGCCGGATTCGCTGAACGACCGTGTTAGTAACTTAGCTACTACAGGGGTTCACTCAACAAAGGTCGTAAAACGGGGCCAACTCACTTCACCGCTGTCTTCCTTAGCAACAGAAATGTTGGGCTCAACTGTGGTTGTAAGTCAAGGACCACCTGTAACCGTACTTTTGTATTTTTCGTACGTTTAATGAAGACGAGGCCCGCCAAGCCCCGGGAGTGTGAATGTGGCCAATTCCAAAGGCTTCCCCAACGCTTCGGCCCGGCTTGTGTTCCCCCAAACCTTCCCGCCTCTGGAGTTGGCTCGCTCCGTCCCAAGAGAGTGGAAGAGGGACACCTACATGATCGGAGGGCCATGGATGGCGGTCACGGCCGGCATGAAAGTCCGGTAGAGGGAATGATTGAAGACCGGTGAGCGGATATTGGCAAGGACAGCATCCAGCAACGGTTGGCACAAGTACTGCTGCTTTGTGGGAGGCACTGCAGGGGGAGGAGGGGTGGGCTGGCACACAAGAGAGAGACACCCATTACCTGCACGTAAAACAAGCCCCTTTGTGGCTAACCTCGACCTGCTTAGTAGGTCCGAAACGTAGCAAAAGCAAAAAGGCCGACTGAAAGGCCGAGGCTGTTTCCTTACCCTCGTTCTAGCGATCTAGCGCAGGGGGCTCCAACCTTAGCAACTTTTAAGACTTGTGGATTTCAACTCCCAGGATCCCAAGGTTGGAGACCCCTGATCTAGTGAGTGTGTGGACTCTCTGGAGGCCCGTTTTTCCCCACCTGGCCAATGCGGAGGAGAGCAGCTAGGATCAGAAAGGGAGCCTTTCCAATCGGCCGGTTGGCTCAGCCCAGGGGTGGGCAACTATGGCCCTTTTATGAATTATGGACTTCAACTCCCAGTATTCCTGAGCAAGCCATGCTAGCTCAGGAATTTTGGGAGTTGAAGTCCACAAGTCATAAAAGGGGCCACAGTTGCCCACCTCTGGCTCAGCCCCTGCTTGGCTCTGGCCTGGCCCATCCTTGCCTGCCTGCCTCCTGCGCACTCAATTCGGACTCTCTTTCGACCTGCAACTCCGAAGGGCCTCCCCGAAGGGCAGAGCCCGAGGCCCTGAGGGATGGACAGGCTGCCGTATTTGGGGATATAATAGAAAGGCGGGAGAATTCGCCCCCGCTTACCACGGCCATGTCGTTCTTGAGCTTCTCCAGAGCAATTTCGCATTTCTGCAACGTTTTCAGAGGGCAACTAAAGGAGGAAAGAAAAAGGGGGTTTCTCAGATGCCCCTCCTGGGGGAAAGCAGGACGTGCCTTGGATCTACGACCAGGAAGTGAATGCCCCCCCCCGTTTGTCAGGACCCCCCTGGGGCCGAGGAGAGCGAAAGGTACGGAGGGGCTGCTGGCGGCCGAGAGCACCCGTGCAACGCTGGGACCGATCGTACGATGGAGGCCTGTAGCGATGAGGAGCCGGTGGAGCAGCCCCCCCCCTGCCCCCCCCGAGCTTCCCTGCAAGGGAGGATCCCCACATGGGGGGGGGGGGAAGCAGCAGCAGAGGCTCACAGGGGAAAAATGTGCCACAAACCAAGAATTTACCGCTTCTTAGGATCCGTCAGAATGTCCAGCAGACTCTTCATCTTGCTCAGGTCCTTCTTCCGGTCTGGATGGGAAAAGGCAGGGATGCCCAAACCGTCAGAAGAAAACTGGGGGGGGGAGAGGGGGCATGCGTGGTCTATAGGGCAGCCTATAGCAAGTCCATTCCCTTCACTGGGGAACTCGAAAAACAAAATGTAGAATTGGCCCAAATAGAACAGAGTCAGAAAAAAACAACAACAACCAGCAGCCAAAAACATAATCCCACCACGGAAGGCCTGGCTCCAAAGAGAGAAAAAACCCACCGGCTCCAGCCCCACAAAAGATCCGCTCTTCCACGGGACCGAGGAGATCTCCCTTGGAGCCGGCCAGGAGGGCGAAGGAGCCGCATTGAGTATCCACCGTTGCCAGGGCTCAGCCGCAAAAGCACCATTATAATAAAATTGTAAAAAAAAAACAGTGACAGAGGAAAAGGGACAACGTGGTGGCTGAACGGCAGTCGGCAGCAGCAGCAGCTTATATAAACCGGTTTCCGGGTCGGAAAAAAAAGCAAGCAGAAAGCGGCCTTATTTACAACATTTTCAGCAGCCGCTGGCAGAAAAGAGGCCCCCACCCCACCCCCGGGTTTCTCCCTGCCATGCAGAGACCAAGATGGTCGCAAGAGGCTGACGGCTCCTTCGTGGGACCTTGTGCGCCTTCCTCTCTGCAGCTCTCCAAGTAACTGTAGTCCAGCTTCTTCCTCTTAAACCTCCCCAGCTGAACAATATCTGACCACAAATCTTGTCCTGGCCGATATGCAGGAATTTCGGTTCTACAAGATCCCCGGTTGAAGAATCTGCCCCCTCCAATCAGCCCTGATGGAGGCTCTCAAGGCAGCCAGGGGCCTTTCAACAGCTGTTGAGGAGCAGCCTCAACGCCTCCGGCCCAGAGGTTCCTGGACCTTCTGGTGGAGAAATGTCAGGCTGAGCGGCTCCCTTGGGAAGGGAGAGGTTGCCGTAGGGGGGCTGGCAAGTCGGAAGGATTCTTGGGAATCCAAAGAGGAAACTGACCCCGGGTGAGTCGATTTGCAACCCGCTCGCAGACTGAGGGGCGGCGTTTCCAACTATTGGGAGCTGTGGCGCGGCCAGATTCAATGTGATCCCAGAGCCCACCTCCCCATTTCTAAGGCACTTTCTACAGTTTCTACCTTTCGTCAGATACCGTTAAGCCTTTCGGTTGGGATTTTTCCAGTATAAGTCTGTGGCTATAATATAAAAACTGAACGTGGTTTTTGAGATTTTTGCACATTTAGCAAAAATTTTTTTTTAAAAAAAATGGATTACTGCCTTTTTAAAGAAATGAGAGGGGTTTTTTTAATGAATGGACCTTACCTACAGGATGGCAGGTAATTCGGGACGCCAATTCCACAACAGATTTGCCACAGGTGGATGGGGTGGCACTACCCCAAACAGACCCTGTGCGTAATCTGGGGGTTTTCCTGGACTCACGACTCCTGTTCGAAGAGCAGGTGGCGATCGTGGCCAGGAGGGCCTTTGCGCAACTGCGGGTTGTGCACCAGTTATGCCCTTTCCTGGATCAGTGGTCCCTACTCACAGTCACTCATGCCCTGGGTCACTTCCCTTCTTGATTAGTGCAACACGCTCGACATGGGGCTGCCCTTGAAGAGCATCCGGAAGCTCCAGTTGGTGCAAAATGCAGCGGCCCTCATGGTTTTATGCAGACCCTGGTGTGCACATGTGTCACCTTCCTGCGGGAGCTGCATTGGTTGCTGATTTGCTTCCGGCTGCAATTCAAGATGTTGGTTGTCCCCTTTAAAGCCCTTCATGGCTTGGGACCAGGTGATCTGAGAGAACGTCTCCTGCCGGTCACATCCACCCAACCCATCAGAGCGGGGAGGCAGGGAATGTTGCAGGTCCCATCCCCGAGGGAGATACACCTGGTGGGACCCAGAAGAAGGGCCTTCTCCGTGGTGGCTCCCTCTCTCTGGAACATCATCCCCCCCCCAGAGATTAGAACGGCCCCCACTCTATCTCTCTTCCGAAAGGCGCTGAAGACCTGGTTCTGCCAGCGGGCCCGGGGAACCCAGAGCGGGAGGGAGACCATCAAATGGTTCATGTGATCTGCTGTCGCTGGGGCGGGGGGGGGGGGGGGGGGGTGAGAGGTGGGAGGTGATTTTGTTATATTGTACTACATTAATTTATTTGATCCTTTTTTAGTTTTTGTTGTTTTAAATGTGGTTTCATATTCTGCAAGCCTCCTTGAGTCGCCATGGCGGCAATATAAATTCCATAAACAAACGAACGAACAAACTGGAATTCCTGATCGTGGCCTTGTAGGAATATTTCCCACCTTTTCCCCCTGAGCTGACTGGCCTGGATTAATAACATAAAGGTAACTAGGGACGTTTCCCATTACCTTCTCTTCCCCCCGTCTGCTTCCAGTGGAATCATTGCCAAATGATATATGTATGTTTTGGACAATGAAGGAGTCTTTTGACTAATGTGTGTCGTCTGCCATGGATTTATAAGCAAAGAGTGCGCTATGGACCATGGCTGTGAAAAAAAAAAAATCGCAGCATCAACGATTGGATGAAATTGCATTTTTTAGAGTCAGGTTTGATGAAGTTACGTTTAAAGTGACATTTATAAAGTCTAAATTTAAAGCTCTGGCAAAGCAAAATGACAAAGTGAATAAAATTATTGATCACGCTAACGACAGGGTCAACTTTTTAGAAAATAGTGAAACCACTTTTGCGCTTTTCGCTTTAAACTGAAATAAATGAAACTTTAATTTTGGGATTTGATTATTAAAACTTTTATGATGATAGAAAAACTGGGTACTATTGAATTTTAAAGCAAAAAGGTTACTGATTTTTGACATTTTAACTGTATTGAAGAAAACCAGAAGTTATTCAAAATAGAATGTTTTCTTTATTCCTTGCACATTCCCCCATTATCTTTTAATTTTGTTCTCTTGTAGAAATTCAATAAATTGCGTATATGGGGAGGGGGAGAAAGTTCTTATCCCACTCCTGTGATTGAAAGCACAGAACCTCCCCCCCACCCCCAAAACAAAAGGAAAAAAAAGGGGAACCCAGACCTTCATTTTTGTCAATCTTGTTGATCATCCTGCGCAGAGGCTCGATGTATTTCGACAGCTGCTTGAGCTTCTCCAAGTACTGCTGCTCCTCGGACTGGCTGGAGCTGGCCGGGCTCATGACAGAGTTGGGGTTGCCTTGGGGGGGACAAAAAGCAGCATGTTAAAGGGGGGAGGGGGTAGTGGTGGCTTAGCAGAGCTCCCCTCCCCCGCCCGCTTAGCCTCAGGTCTTGAGGATGCAGGAGGCTGACCTCGGCTCTTCAGTCCACCGAGGGCAGGGCAGAGCTTCCCACCTCACAAAGCCAGGTGCGCAAGAAGAGGCATCGGGTAGAACGGCGATGGCAAACCTTTTGGTTGTGGTGTGCCAAAAGCGTGCGTGTGCCAGCACCCACAATGCAATGCGCCCGGCCCCCGCTCTGCTCCCTTGTTCGCACGCCTCTGATTTTCGGCTTGTTTGAGGCCATTTTCACCCTCCCGGAAGTTTGAGCCTCTGCAGCCTCGGGAGGGCGAAAAATGGGCCTTCTGGAAATACCGGAAGTGCCCATTTTCAGCCTCTGGAGCCCGGGGAGGGGAGGCAGTTATCACCCTCTCAGAGGCTTGAGGGAAGCCTCTGGAGGCTGAAAATGGGCCCGTTTTTCAGCCTCCCGAGGCTGCAGAGGCTTCTCTCGAGCCAAGTGGGAGGGCGAAAACGGCCTCAAACGGGGCCGAAAACCAGCTGGGAGGCGCGCGTATGCGCAGTGCGGGTAAGTTTGGCTGGGGCTCACATGCCTGCACAAAGGGCTCTTGCGTGCCACCTGTGGCATGCATGACATAGGTTGGCCATCACGGAGGTAGAAGATGAAACTGAGGTACTAAACAAGAGGAGCCTCCTGCCTCTAGGTCAGGGCTCCCCAACCTTGGCAACTTTAAGCCTGGCGGACTTCAACTCCCAGAATTCCCCAGCCAGCAAGCTGGCTGGGGAATTCTGGGAGTTGAAGTCCGCCAGGCTTAAAGTTGCCAAGGTTGGGGACCGCTGCTCTAGGTGCTGCTTTCCTCTCCCTATCGTGTTAAAATACAGCTTAGCTGTAACTTCAGGCAGCTTACAGGAGCCGGAAACTAACCAAGGAGAGAAGCAACCTAGAAGTCGGGAGAAATTCCCTAACAACGAGAACCATTAATCATGGAATTAATCTCCGGAATGATGTAGGGCCTCCTGCTTGAGTGGAGGGTGGGGTGGGGGTTGGACTAGAAAACCTCCAAGTCCCCTCCAACTCTTCCATTCTGTTATTCAGCTCCCACAGTCACTGGGCCTCCTTCTCTGACCTGGCCAGGTCCCCCCAAAAAACCCACTGCCAAGAAACCTCCTTCTGAAGGAATCCACCATGGAAACCCTTTCGTTTTAGAAGAGGCCGCGAGCGGTGCAGGGCACCTGGTGTGTTGAGCGGCCCCGGAGACGGGACGCTGAAGTTCTGCGGTGTGCGGGCGGCTGCTGGGCTCTGTGAAGGCTGCGGAGACGGACTGGGAAGGAAGCTGCTGGGAGACGGGGCTGGTCCAGAACTGGAAGAGGAGGAAGAAGAGGACGATTCAACGCCCGGAGCAGAGACGGGCCAGCGACTGCTGCTTTCACTCCACCGAGAGATCAGCCCTCACCTGACATTGGAGTTGGGTTGGGAGTTGGGCTGCCCAGACTGAGGAGAAGGCTGTGGCTGAGGCGGGGGAGGCATCGGCTGGGGTGTAGGGGCTTGCTGGACAGGAGACGGAGAAGACATCATGGTGATGCTGCTCTGGCTGACCTGGAAGAGAAAGTCCGTCTATGGCAAGAGAGGCCTCGGCAGAGCAGGCAGGCTTTGGGGCCCACACTCGGGCCCAAGGAGCCCCTCTCCTTCGGGTCTTTGTGGCCCCCTCTCAGCTGAACCCCAACATTACTAGGGGACCGTGAACTATTTCCTCAGTTGCACAAAGCAAGCCCATAAAACAAAGACTGTGAAGACCCTTGTAAGAGTGAGGAAGGGGGCCAATGTATGTCTCCCGTGACCCCACCGCACCCCCCTGACTCCGAGCGGCTCTCGAGAGCAACTAATCCCAGAGAGACTAGGACAAAATGGCCTCCGAAAACGGGCGGCCTTCAGTTAGCTGACTGATATGGGTGCCCGTCACAAACTGCAATTCATCGAGCGCAGAATTAGCTCCCCTTAGCCGGAGGTTCCCAAATCCTATCCACATTTGAAAGGCCGTTTCCTTGGTCCCCGCATAACCCACAATTGAAGAAGATGCCACTCTAGCACCACCGAGCTGCACTTGACTACTAAGGAGGCATCTAAGGACCCTCGGGGACAAGTTCAGTCAGCCAGAGAGAGCCCAATGCCCGCCAGCCCCTAGTTCGACCAGAATGCACAATGGCTGGGCAGAAGACGGCCAGGGCTCAGCTTCCCACAAACTTTATCTAAGCCTGGACTTACAAAACATACCAATCTTAACTCTTTTCTCTCAGGAATGTGACCCACGACTTGAAGGCAGATGGTTCTGAGTGCAAAGTGTGTTCAGATTCAAAGCTTCCTCATTTAGCTGCCTTTACAGAAAACCACTTTCATGACCAAAAGCCAAGGAGCCACCTGAGCGCGTCCGTCCTCCAACCTCACCACGCAACAGCGCCATTAGTCAGGAGCTGCGCTGGGAAGGAAAACTCCCGAGGAGGAGACAAAGGAAGTCACTGGGGGCTGCAGCTTCTCCTCAGCCCAAGATAACAGAAGGGGCTTTTCAGAAATCGCCCTTGGCAGAGACGCCACAGCACAGAGGAGGCACGGAGGGCTGGCCAGGCAGACCAATCGCCAAGGAGAGCCCAGGGGAGGCCCCAGCGCAGGCCAAGAAAGCCAGAGGGATGGAAATGCCATGGAGGTGCCGCTAGTCTCCTCTTGCCACCCCAGGCCACAGGGAGGACATGGCCACCCAACCAGCTGGCGGGAACAGAATGGTCCTTAGACTTATACACCGCTCTCTCTAAGCGGTTTACAGAGTCAGCCTATGGCCCCCAACAACCTGGGTCTTCATTTTACCCACCTGGGAAGGAGGGAAGGCTGAGTCAACCTTGAGCCTGGTAAGGATCAAACTGCCAAATTGCAGGCAGCCGGCAGGCGGCAGAAGGAGCCTGCAATACTGTACTCTAACTACTGCGCCACCGGGGCTCAATTCTTCCAAGAAGACCACTGGCACGATAAAAAGGCAGGAAAAACAGAAAAGCGGGGTGGGGTGAGACACCCCGGGAAAGGGGGGTGCGGCTATTCTGACCCAAAGCGGGGTCAATCGAGGCAGCCACTGGCTAGCAACCCGGAGAAGCCACCCCAAGGGCACTGAGGAAAAACGGGCCCAGAAGCAGCCCAATTATCCTGGCCCTCCCCACCTTTTCACAGGATACCAAGCGTGAAGATAGAGGAGAGGAAGCAAAGCCACCAACCCGGATGCTTTCCCCCACCCCGACACCCCCAGGGATCAAGGCCTTGGACTGCCGTCGGCCAGAATGATTAAAAACTGAGAAAATGACTCTTTTGGCTCTAGGAGCTTGAAGTAAGTTTGATGTGTAAAGTTCTCTTGCGTTTTCCTTCCAACCTGTTGAAGGAACTGTAAAACGGAGCCCAGATCTCGGCAGAAGGGCTCCCTCCGTTCCAGGGTTTAAGAGAAGGCGGATCTGGAGCCGAGGGGCAACGGAAAAGACTCCCTTCGGTCATGTCCCCACCCCCAGGACCGCCGCCCCAAACTGACCACGCCTGCTCTGGAGGACGCCAGCGGCATCAAGTCGTCTCTCTCCTCACCTGCGTTCCCGTGTCGGCTCCCGGACAGCGCCCCCACCCCCAGCAGCTGCTCTGAGTGCAGGCCAAGGGTGGGAGATGACTGACAGCGGCCGATCAGCCCTTGCACAAACCCCCAGCCACAACCCACTCCGCCCCACGAAGTACCTGAGGCATTTGTGGTCCACCCAAAGGCATGGTGCTTGGAGGCGTGGCAGAGACAGCGGTGGTGGGCGGGAACCGTGGTCTTATTGGCATCCCACCTCGGGCCATACTTGCGGTGATCATCTTGGGAGGACAGAGGGACAGACAAAAGTAATCGCAACACGAGAAATGCAGCACATTGGCAGGATAAGAAGCACATGCAGCCTCTGGGGAGCCGGAAGCCAAGCGCACTCGTCCCAGGAAGGCTCCTGGCTAATGCAGCGGGAGGGGGGCAACTGCAGTCCCGTCACAGGAGAGGGCTATACCACTGCCCAGGTGGGATGGGGAGGGTCACATCTAGGGGAAGCCCAGGGGCCACTGGCACTGCGTTTGTCTCCTTCTAGCAAGGGGCACAGGCCTGGGTGGAGACACAGGTGGACCTGTGGCCGGATCGGCACCTGACGAGCATTGAAGTAAGCCAGCTGGGGGTGTCGGCACCAATTGGCCGGCCTCTTTGGGGAACCACCACTAAGCCAAAGACTGCAGCGGCCATAGGCACACGTGTCAGAAGGTCAGTGCTGGCCACAGCCACTGCAGAAGAAAAGCATGCAGGCGCCACAGCCAAAGGGGAAAGAAGCCACAGCTCGGGAGCATCCAATGAGAGCGTCATGCTTAGCTGATGGGCAACAAGGAAGCTCCGTTCCCAGCCTGGGCTGGGGGGAGCCGCTCAGAAGCAGCCCTGGGGAGGAGACACGGACCACATGCACACGGGCTGGCAACATCCACCGCATGCAGGGGAAGGGCAGCCACAACCAGCAGGCAGCGCTGCGCAACACCAGCTTCCAAGCGAAGGCAGGCGGGACGATGGGGGGGGGCAGCAAGACAAGTGGGGGCAGCGGCAGATGGACTCCCTCCAGGCATTCCTCCACATTCTGAGCCACGCGGGAGGCCCAGCCTCCTGCCACACTGCCAAAGGGGAGCCGGTGGGAGCCAGAGGCAGCCCTGACCCGGAGCAGGAGCACCACCACCACCGTCAGCACCACCAGGGGCCCCCGCGGACAGCAGCCGGAGGCTCCAGCAAGGCAGCAACCCTCAGCTTCCAGGGAGGCCAACCTGTCAAACCTGCCCTGAAGCCATCGGGGGCGCATGAGCCAGGAGAGCCGCTGCTCAGGGCCAGGAACAGCAGCCCCAGCTGGGCCCGGGGAAGGGACGGCCTGCCCGCCTCTCTTGCAGAGGCCCAGCAGAACATGCGAGGCTGCCTCCCAACAGGGGAGCTGAGGGACGGAGGCCCCAGGAGAAACGGCCTAATTCTGCCCCCTCCCCCCCAAAAGGGACGGATGACCGGCCAAGCTGACTGAAAGGCCGGGGGAGCGTTTTGTGAAGGGCCACTCCAGCTGTTCTCCAAGGCGGACAGAGGCCTTTCAGGGCTGGTGCTGCCAAGGTGCCCTTCCCTGGCTTCAGCCCCCAGGTGTGCTCAGCTGAACTGCAGGGCCAGTAGCCCATCAGAAGGCATAGCCTCAGGCGACTCTTCTCTGCCCCCCACCCCGCCCCCCCCACCCCAAGATCCCATTGCACAGTCAGAATAACCTCTGGCGAGATGTGGAATTGTCGAAAGGGGCAAAGTTGCAAAGACATGCTCAGCCCAGGGTGCCTCCCTAGAAAAGACACTGGCGCTCAGCAGCCCCCCAGTTGCTTTGGAAGAAGAAAGCGGAAGCCGGCCTGCAGGTGCTCCGGTTCCCCCGGTCTGGCCAGGTGGTTGCTAAAGTGAGAAGCCCCCCAAGTTTTCACCTGAGGCAAAGGTGAAGAAGCCTCCCCTCTCTTTGCCACCTTCAAAGACGCATCCAACGAGCTGCCCCAGAGGGTGGAGGCCATTCTGGAGCCAACTGGGCACACTGGTGTTTTCAGCAGATTTGGGGCTCTCTCCCAAAAGTGGGTCGCTTGGTGCAGCTTTATGTCCCTCCAGCTCCTGCCCTTTTCTCCCCCCCGAGATGTGTCTAAGGGATTGTTGTGGTTCGCCAGTAGCCGGTGCAGACGGCAGAGGTATCGGACAGTGAGGAAGAAAGGGGACCAGTCAGGGAGTCTGGGGGGGGGGGGACTTGGAGGAGGGTCCTGCATCCGATGCAGGGATGGGGCCAGGACCATCTGATATTCTTTTATTTTAACACTTATCCAATCTTTAACCCAGGTCAGAATGGCCGCTCTGTAATATATTTCCCAGTCCAGTAGGCCGAATCCTCCTTTTTTAGCCCCACTACTTCGCCAAATTCCTCTAATTGCTCTATCAATTTTGGTCCCGAATTTTGCGGATCTTCTAAAATAAAAACCAAATCGACAGCGAAGGCTTGTAATTTATATTCTTCTTCCTTTATTTTTAGTCCTTTTATTTCCGGTTCTTTCCTAATTATTCTTGTTAGTCAAAATGAAAATAAATAATAAAGGTGATAATGGACATTCCTGCCTCGTTCCTTTATGTATCTCAAATTTATTTGTTGTATGGTCATTTATCAATATCCTAGCTTGTTGTTTATTATATATTGCTGATACTACATTTAGGAATTTTTGCCCAAAATCCATATACTTAATTTGTTGCAGAATGAAACTCCATTTTACATTGTCAAAGGCCTTTTTAGCGTCCAGGAATAATAATGCTACCTATTCTCCACTACGCTCTTCACAATACTCTATGATGTCTAAAATTGTCCTAATATTATTGCTAAGATGTCTATGTGGAAGGAAGCCATTTTGGTCTGTGTGTATAAATTTATTTAGTATTTTCTTGAATCTTTCGGCTATTACAGTTATGAAAATGTTATAGTCCACATTTAATAGAGATATTGGCCTATAATTTCCTATCTTTGATCATTTTTTTATTTTGGAATAATCGTAATCGTTGCTTCCTTCCACGATTCCGGAATCTTTGCCTTATCCAGGACTTCGTTAAATAATTTAAGTAATCTGTCGCCTAATATTTCTTGTTGAGTTTTGTATAATTCAGCAGGGAGTACATCCGGGTCAGCCGCCTTGTTATTTTTTTGTTTATTTATTGCCCAGGTCACTTCTTCAAGATTTATACTTCTATTCAATAGGATTTTTTCTTCTTCCGATATTCTCGGAAGATTCGCTTTCTTGAAACATTTTATCACTTTTTCTTCCATTACGTGTTCTTCTTTATATAAGTCCTCATAAAATTTCTGGGCTATATTCCTTTTCATTTCTTCTTGATAACGTATTTCTCCCTGTTCGTTTTGTAGCTTAGTGATCCATCTTTTTTCCGCTGTTTTTTCAATTTCCAGGCTAGCCATCTTCCTGGTTTATTGGCGTTCTCAAATACATTTTGTTTTATTCTTTTCAGTTTTGGGGCTAAATCTTCTTTTTCCAGCAAATTTATTTCATGTTTTATTAAGTCCATTCTTGTTTTTATCTCTTTCAATTTTGGTTCTTCTTGTAGTTTCATCTCCAAGTTTTCATATTCCATTTCTAATGCTTTTCGCTGTATCTTCTTTTTCTTGTTTTTATTCGCCATATAATTTATTGCCACTCCTCTCATAACTGCTTTAGCTGTATCCCAGGTGTTTTGTAAGGATGTGTCTTCTTCTTTATTTTCCTCAAAGAAGAGTTTCATTTCCTTTTCCAATTTAATTTTAAATTCTTCCTCCTTTAGGATCGTTCTTTGTAAGGTCCATCTTGGGATCTTGGGTCGGCCTTTCCAGCTAAACCTGATGTAACTATGATCTGCCCACAAGCTCGGTTCAATTTCTATTTTAATTATTTCTGAGATAAGCTTCTTAGGCATCCATACCATATCCAGTATCGACCAGGACTGATATCTGTTTGAGTAAAACGTGAATTGTTTCTTATTTGGATGAGGTTCTCTCCATGTGTCATAAATCTTAGCCTCTTTTGCCAAATCATGATTTTTTTTCGGTAATACCTTTCTTGTTATTTTCTTATTTTTATCTTTATAGTCCTTTGCATTAAAATCACCTAAGATGCAAATCATAATGCATTTCTTTAATATTATTATATAATTTTTGAAAGAAGTATTCTTGTAGGCCATTTGGAGCATAAATCTTTATCAAAAGAATCATTTTATTTTCTAATTCTATCTCTACCATCAATATCCTACCATCTTTATCTTTAAAAATTTATTTAGCCGAAATCCAGTCCTTTATGTATAACACCATCCCTCTTTTCTTTTGCTTATCTAATGACATAAGTGTTTCCTAGTTTTCTATTATCTAGCAAGTATTTTTGTTTCTCTTTTATATGCACCTCTTGCATTGCTATTACATCTGCATTCAATTTTTGTAAATTATGAAATATTTTCTTCTTTTTCACCGGGGAATTTAGGCCATTAATGTTCATCAAAATTACCTCATATTTCTCTCTTTTTTTTCCCCAATTTCTTTGTCTCATATTTCTTGTTGCTCTCGTTTCCCTGGATTCTGCATATTGTCTTTCATATGTTTCTGCCTTTCTTCTTCCATATCTCCTCTCCTTGTTGTCCGGTGAATTTTCTTCCTTATTTTCTACCTCTGCTCCTCTTTCCTCAGCCAAGTCTTTCCTTCCTTCCTCTTCTTCCACCGCTGTCTCTCCTTCAATAGCAAATTGTTGATCATAGAAATCTTCCGCTTTGTCAATTGTGTCTAGTTGATGTCTCTTCTCCTGCCAGTTGAACATAATTCCCTCCTGCATCAACCATCTAAAACTTATGTTATATTTTATTAGCTTCATTGTCAGAAAGTGGTAAGGTCTCCTCAAATTCCCTAACTCTTCTCGGCACCTGTTTAAGAACAGTCATTTGTTTTCCGTTATGTTCTACAGTACCATCTCTCGTTAATGTTTCATCACACATCAACTTCTTAATCAGTCGAACATGAACTTCTGTAGGAAGATTGTGCCTTCTTCCATAGTTTGTCTGTACTCTATACGTCTCATCTATTTCCATCAGAATTTCTTCTTTTTCCATTTTCAATATTTTCGCAATTATCTCACCCATTACATCTGGCAAATCTTCTTCTTTTTCCTCCTTAATATTTTGGAATCTCAGATAGTGAGCTGCTTTTTCTGCTTCCAGTAGAATTACCGTAGATTCCAGCTCTTCATTTGTTTGTATCAGCTTATCCATCAGGTCTTCCACTTTTTTCTCCTCTTTATCCATTTTAGATTCTATTCCCGCTATCTTTTCTTGGTTTTTTCTCATCTCTTGTTGGTACCACTCAAATTTTTCATCTATAATTTGGATTTTTTCTTTTGATTCAGATCTTACTGATCCTATCTCTGTTTTCAGATCTTCATGGTTTTTAGATACCATTTCCTGCAAATTCAGCATTAGTCCTTGTAGATCTTTTATCGAGTTCGATCTCTCCCTTGGTAACATTTGGTCTATAGCTCTCTGTATGGAGGGACTGGCCATTGAGGTCGTTGTCAATGTTTGGGTGAGTATTTTTTTTCCAGCTCCCGGCTTAGGTTTATTTGTATTACTTGTCATACTAAATATCTTTGCTATAATATTTTTTCCACCACCTCTTCCAGTTTTTTTCTTCTCTTTCAAATCCCTCCAGTTCCCTCCAGTTTTTTAATTTCTAACACTAACATGTCACTCTGCAATATTTAATTAATATTTTTCCCCCTTATATCAGTTCTATAACTATATCACTTGTCCAAATATTTATATTAATATTGAAGCCAATCTAAAAATAAATCCAATCTAATACCCAATAATCAGTAGTATGTTAAAATATATCCACAATAATACCAATCAATATATGATAATTAATTTTAACAGATATATTGCTTAGAATAATCCCACTTAGTCAAACCTTGAAGATAACAAATATATATCTAATTAATCTATAGCATAATATACCAATCTATCAAAATATATAATAATAAAAATTTTCTCTTATACTTTAAGTAATCAACCTAGCTATCAGGTATATAATATATGATTTATATTTGTATTTGTATATTTGTATAATTATATCAATTTATATTACCCAATATATGCAGAGATCAGAGTGTATTACATTTACCTATATACTTGCCTATATATGCAATAAATTAATAAATTTCTTAATAAATTAAGAATCAACAAAATGTACCAAAAAGAAAAGAAGAACAAGAGCTTTACTATAAAGGGACAAATAACCAAGTATCCTTTTTCTTGTTAGTTTCACTTCAGTTCAGAAACCAGCAGGTGTCTCTCACGAAGCGCGACAATGTCTCTTTGTCAACTTCAAAATTGCAGCCTCATTTCTTTGTACCCTCCATTTTAATTAGTTCCAAGTTTCTTTTTCCAAAAAAGTTCAGAACAGTTCAAAAAGAAATATAGAGCCAAAATCCAAAAAGAATTCAATTTCACCATGATATTTGATCAAAGTTATCATTTCTCTCTGTTTTTTTAAATCAAGTTCATAAGTTCAAAGTTAACCGGCTGTGTGGCGCAACAGCCATTTTTGGGGTCCTCGGTCTTCCTGGCACAGGCGGCCTGAAAGGGCCGCTGGGACTCTGGCAGCCTGAAGAACGAGATGAGGGGTCCCCAACTGGGACCGTTGTGCGACTGGGTGCAGCTGAACTGAGCTGATCCCTCTGGGGGGAGAGGGGAGGAGAGCAGGTCTGCGGGGTGGGAGAGCGCAGGGCAACGGAGGGAGAGGGTGGAGGCGGCACGAGTGTGGGACGAGCGATCCAGGCCAAAGGCAGAAAAGGCCGGCCTTTGGGCCTCCCTCGAGAGCGTTGGGGGGCTGAGGCCGATGAAGAACGGCTGGCAGAGCTGGGGAGTCTGTGTATCTCTGGCGCAAGGCACCCCGACCTCAGAGAGTCCCGTGAAGGCTCTTCCTTGGAGCAACAGGGACCCATCCACGCCAGAGCCGGGGAGAGGGAGAAACGGGGGTGGGGGGGCCTCAACTGACAGCCAGTCATCTCAAAGTTACAATGGCACTTAGAAGTTCCCACCCTTCCCACCTTGGCCGCATCCCCGTGTCACGTGATCAAAATTTGGGGCTTGGCAACTGGCCTGTATTTACGACCGCTGCTCTGACCCTGGATCATCCTGTGCAGCCTCCCCAGCTGGCTTCCAGGCAAGCAAAGTCCACGAAGGGAGCCAGACTGGCTTAATTAAGAAATGATTCACTTAACAACTGCAGTGATTCGCTTAACAACTGTGGCAAAGAGGAGGGTAAAATGAGGGGCAAATTCATTTCGCGACTGCCTTGCTCAGCAATGGAAGCTTTGGGCTCAATTGCGGTCGTAAGTCAAGGACTACCGGCAGCCCGCAACCCAGACGGGGACCTTGCGTCCCTCTGAAACAGCCCCCCCACCCCCACCCCATTCATCTCTGCTCGAGATCTTTGCTCAGACAAAGAGCAACTGGCCTCCTATTCTTCCTCCCACGTATTTCTCCACCTCAGCAACTTTAAGATGTGTTGACGTCAACTCCCAGAATTCCCTAGCCAGCATTGCTTCAAGTTGCCAAGGCTGAGAAACACTGGATTATGGGTTTTATGCTAAATTTCCCATGGAAGCCAATGAGGTTCTCTTCCCAACACATCCACTCTCCCCGGCTCTTCGCTCTGCATAAGAAAGGTCCAACCCTCCTCAAAGGGCTTGCCTTCACACTTCCAGGGGATTCCTGACAAACACCCCTCCCTTGAAGAGGCTTCCCAGGGCCAGGTGGAAGAGACGGACTTTGCCCGATGCCAGCAAGACTGAACCCGCGTGGCCGTGATGCTGGGAAGGAAAGGGAGCCTCCTCGGAGGATGAGCCTCTCGGGCCAAACTCTGCCTGACAAAATGACTTCTGGAACTGGCTCTCTTGCCAGCCGTGGAGCCACGTCCGCCAGGGGCTTCAAGAGCTCCTCCAGGAACAGCCCCGAGTGAGCCAGGAAGGGAAAGGCTATACAGGGGATCCGTTCCAGGAACCTCTTCCTGCGTCCAGCCAGATCCTTAGTTCTCTTTCCCTGGATCAGGCAGCGTGCCAAAAAAAAAGAGTCTCGCCAGCCCAGCACGACGGGGCCACGATCAGTGCCATGTGCAACAGGGCTCTTTGAATCGAGGCGGCACCTCAAATTCAGGTTACCCAGAACAGAGAAGAAGTGGGTGGAGCCAAAGCTTCTAGGGCAGGAGAAATGGCGCACTCACTCGGCAACAGGGAGCGAGGACCGACCGCCACCAAACCTCTTTCAGAAAAAAAACCAGGAAACCCCCTTAAAGCAGCCTGGGGCCCTTGCCAAGCACAGGGCAACAGTGCCAGCTTCCCCACTGCAGCAGGCAGAAACTGCCCTCCAAAGAAGGGCAGACGGGAACTGAAATGGCTTCCTCCTCCTCCTCCTCCTCCTCTCCCCAGGACTAGGAAAGAGGCCCTACCCAGCCTGCAGCTTCTGGAGGGAGCAACTTACCTGGCTGGACATCTGGGCAGCCTGGACTTGGGAAGCCACCTGTTGCTGCTGCTGCTGCTGCTGCTGCTGCTGTTGTTGTTGCTGCTGCTGCTGTTGTTGTTGTTGTTGTTGCTGCTGCTGCTGCTGTTGTTGTTGTTGTTGTTGCTGCTGCTGCTGCTGCTGCAAAGCTCTGACCTTAAGGAACAGAACCAAGAGTGGATTCTACAGCGCTCAATCTCACGGCTGTCTCACCAACGTGAGGGACTCCCACCTTTCCCACCTGTGCCCAGACCCCCAAAGACGTGGCCCAGTTCCTGGGGAGCCTGGCAGCCCCTTCCAAGGCCCAGCTGAAGGATTTCTTTCAAGCCGGCTACAAATGTGGGGACCCCACAGATTCCCTTACATTCCCCACGGGGAGCCTGGAGGGAGAGCATGCCGTCTCCGTGCGCAGAAATGCCAACGCTGCCAGGAGAAAGCCGAGCAGGGCCTCCTCTGGTCCGCTAGGCTTCAAAACGCTGAGAATTGCCCGAGTTGGTGAGCTGCGCACCCAGAAACTGTTGCCCACAAACACGAATCTGATATTAAAGCGCAGGTGTATCATTTTACACCCCTTACCTTTCAGGGTAAGAAGCATTATACAAAGAGTATAAAGAGAAAAATTAAAAGACAGGAGATGGGGGGAAGAAAGAAAATTCAGCTACATCAGCACTAGTTACTAAATTCCTCAATACCTCTCTATCTTGCACAGCAATCTTTCTTTTGCTATGTGTTACCTCGTAATTTTATTGTTCAAATGTTTCATTTCTCCAACAAAACCACTTTTCTTGGTCTTCATTTTGTTCATTATTTCTCTCTACATGATCAAACTATCACAACATGCTTACTTCATATGCCACTCGCTTTTGTACTCCTCTTATTCTCTTACCATTCACATTCCTCTACTCTCAGCTTTATGTTTCTCCTGATATATGCAATGGTCATTTTCCATTTAATAAAACGGACAGAAGTACAGTCTTATACCTAGCTTTTTAATAGACTTTTTAAATTAAAAAACAGACTACATACTATCTTGTTTTTTACCAGTATTTGTATTTCTTCATTCTCAGAAAACATTTTCTCGTCTATTTTTTGTTTTACACACACAAACACACACACCATGCAACTGTTCGCTCCATCTGACGAACACATTTATTCCATTCTTTGATACATTAATTTTCAGACCTTTTATTCCTTGATATATCATATTATCTATTAAAGATTTGCTTAAAACCAGATTTTAACCAGCAAGCTATACATTTTTGTCTCTCTACACTTCTATCACAAGCATTTCATATACTTTTAATCCATATTGTATTCTTTCAAGTAAGGAGACATCATCTCAGTGCTAAATGTTACCAGACATATCATCTGCCTTTACATAAATTTTATTTTCATCAAATGCCACTCTTAATTACATTCAGAGAAACTCCATAACAATGTAGTTTCACATTCTTGCAAAACTTTCTGAATTCACATCTATTTATTTTATCGTACTTTAACATCTCTCAATATACTACTGTTAAATTACTGAAGTTTGCAGATGATACAACAGTGATTGGTCTCATTCTAGACAACGACGAATCCGCATACAGATGGGAGGTTGAACAACTAGCCTTGTGCAGAACAATCTGGAACTGAAAACACTCAAAACCGTAGAAATGGTGGTAGATTTTAGGAGAAACCCTCCCATACCACCACCTCTTACAATATTAGACAACACAGTATCAACAGTAGAGACCTTCAAATTTCTAGGTTCTACTATATCACAAGTCCTAAAATGGACACCTAACATCAGAAACGTCATCAAAAAAGCACAACAAAGAATGTTCTTTCTGTGCTAATTCAGGAAGCTCAAACTGCCCAAGGAGCTGCTGATCCAGTTCTACAGAGGAAGGATTGACTCTATCTGTACCTCTATATTTGGTTCTTCAACCCATCAAGACAGACACAAACCTCAACGGATAGTTAGAACTGCAGAAAAAAACAATTCCTACCAACCTGCCTTCCATGGAGGACCTGCATACTGCACGAGTCAAAAAGAGGGCTGTGAAAATACCTACAGACCCCTCACATCCTGGACATAAACTATTTCAACTCCTACCCTCAAAACGACGCTATAGGGCTTTGCACATCAGAACAAGACACAAGGACAGGTTTTTTTCAAATGCCATCACTCTGCTAAACAACTAATTCCCACAACACTGTCAAATTAACTACTAAGACTGTATTACTATTCTTCTTCTCATCTTTACTAGTACCTATCTCTTCCCACCTATGGCTATATCCATGTTGCTTGTATCTTTACAACTTATATTCTTTTTATTGTTTCCTAGTATGATTTGATTGCTTATTAGTATCCTATGACTATCACCAAGTGTTGTATCTTACGATTCTTGACGAATATATTTTATTTTTTCTTTAAGTACATTGAGAGCATATGCATCAAAGACAAATTCCTTATGTGTCCAATCACATTGGCCAATAGAGAATTCTACTCTATTCTATAACCATCAAAATTTGCAGCCTTCCAATTGTTCAACAGCTTCATTTTTACCCATCCTTTTCATCATTTTTAAAGCCAAACATATCATTATCCAGCTCTTGACATCAACAGCATTTCCCTACAACTTCTAAAATATTATTCCCAGCTACAGTATCTCTGACCTGAGCTGCATTGCAAATAATTTCATAAGTTTCAGTTTCATCCTGTGTTGGAGACTTCTTGCTTAGCCTTTTTTCTTAGTTTTACAATTAACTTTTATTTCCATTAAAACCGCCTGCATTTTCTCTACCTCCGTGAACCATTTCCCTGTTTTCTTTGACCATTCTATATTACTGTCTTTCGAGGCACCTGGGAAAACGGACGCAGGCAATCAGAGGCAGCCATCCTGACCCCTTACCTGCATGGCTTTTATCTGCTGGGGCAGGATGGCCATGGACATGACCTGGGCAGAAATCTGTCCCGGAACAGTCTGGGCCTGGGAGACCATGGGCTGTTGAGGAAGCGACTGGGACGGGGCCTGGGCCACCTGCTGCTGCATCGATTGGGGGGGTGGCTGCTGCTGCGGCGGTTGTGGCTGCTGCTGCTGCTGCTGCTGCTGCTGCTGCTGTGCCTGAGCGGCCTGCTGCTGCAGTTGTTGCTGCATCTGAGCAATTCGCTGCAGTTGATGCTGCTGTTGCATCTGAAGTCAGAAGTGCAAGAGAAGGAAGTGTTACCAGGAAGACGGCAAGAGTAGCACAAAGGCCCCCTGGAAGGTCTGCTGTTGTGTGTTGGAGATTGTCAGCTGGTGCTCCATTCAAAATCCAAGAAAGGAATACTTAGACTCCATCAATCAGAGAAAAGATATCTTTTATTGGAAATCAAGTGGTTAGCAACAAAAGAATTCTGAATCTGAGAAAATGGGCGCGTAAATCACATATACAAAGTAATGGCAACGTTCCCACCCCCAATAGTTCAATTGGCTCATCCAATTAAAAGTTGTGTAGATCATCATGTGGGCATCTCCAGGTGGTGATGAGGCCTCTGTCCATTGACCTTGACATAGTTTGATAAAGGGTTGCAGCTGCACATAGCATAGGATAGAAACCTAAGCAAGAATGTACTCCCCCCCCCCACAGCTTATACAGTTCTGTTTTGTAACACCTCCAGCTCACTTCCCATAACCAAATCCCCCCCACCCCCGTTACTTATGACAGCCGAAAGATGCAAAGCAAAGGGAGAAAATCTTGAAAATCTGACATTCGGCCCTCCTGCAAAAGAGACGTTAGTCCTAGAAAAGATAAAAATAGAAGGTAACAGAAATTATACAGGTAACACCATAATACTATTTTTTTTAGGGTTTATCAGGATATTTAGTACGAAATGCCTTGATAAGCTTAGGAGCTCTAACGTCCTTCCCATTCACCCTTTCAGACTGGGAAGGAGGAAAATGTTTCCAAACAATCAAATATTGGAGTCGACCCCAAAGTCAACCTGGATTCCTTTTTCTGTAATGCAGGAGCAGATTCAAACAGCCAGCTATGAATAGGCTGTGATGACCCAAAGGGGCATGATACAAAGGCAACATAGTCACATAAGTAAGAAAAGTCCCTTTAGTACCTGCAACTTTTCCCCCAATGTCCGGGTTACCTTCAGTTGAAGAAAAAAAAACTCTCCCAAGAACAGTCTTTAAATGGAGGAAATTCAGTCCAAAAACAAAGTACATATAAACTGTAAATAAAAATCCACACAAACCACGCTGCAGTAATTAACTTGACAAGGCAGGAGAAGGAATTGCAGCCTTGAAAGCACAGCCAAATACACACAATTGGGAAGACGCCAGGAACCCAGGTAAGCCTTGATAATACCAGATAATTTATGATTTGCTCCCAACAGTTTGCTGTGTGCAACTTCCCTTTTTAAACACTGTGTTCCCAACTGCAGCTAATGAAGGGAATCAGGGCCCTTTCCTCCCCCGTAAGCCAGGCAACTCACGTTGCTCCCTTCTCCATTCCTCCCTGCGTGCCCTAGGATGAAGGGGGTGGGCCTGGATCTTCCTCCGAATTCCCTCTCCCTTGCTCTGCTCAGCTGGACTTTGCCCTTCCCCAGTTTCTTCCACAGCCAATGGAGTCCCACACTCCCTGTCAGCTGCTCGGCCTCCCCCTCCAAATCAGATTCCGACAGGGGCATGAAATGGGCCTCTCCTTCCCTTGGGCCCCCTGAGTGGAGCAGAGAAGACCCAGTCAGACGGAGGGTCTCAGGGGAGCCAGCCCAGCCCCTTCCCAGGATGACCACAGGAGCTGGCCTGGCCAGAGCCTTCCTGTCTGCTGCTGCTAGGCAAGAGAGAGAGAGAGGGTGACGTTGACACTTTTAGTCTCACCTGTTGCTGGCTTTGTTGATGCAGCTGCAACTTGAGCATTTGCTGCTGCTGCTGCTGCACCGCCTGCATTTGCTGCTGTGCAACTGCTGCTGCTTGCTGCTGCTGCTGCTGCTGCACCTGGGCCTGGAACTGCTGCTGCTGCTGCATTGCTGACTGCTGGGCCTGGAACTGCTGCTGCTGCTGCTGCTGCAGGGCAGCCTGTTGCTGTTGCTGCTGGAACTGCTGCTGCTGCTGCTGCTGCTGCGCAGCCATCTGCTGCAGCTGGAGCTGGGCTGAGGAGACAATCACAAGGGTCCCCATGCTGAAAGCACCCCAAGACCCACTTTGGAGGGAAAATCTCGGACTCTGCACACCTGGGACCCTCCGCCTGGGCTGCCGTCTCCTCCCTGGACCTCACAGTTTTTGGGTTTCCCAGAGGTAGGGAGAACGCTTGGCGAGAGAAGCAAAGGCTTTGATGGTGATGGGCAAAGGGGCAGCCTCACTCCTCTGCTGCCACAGGGACACCTTTACTTCCCCCGGAGTGTTGTCAGGTCCTTGTGCTTCACAAGGAGGACAGTTATACTGGCAGGCTTAGCAGCTTTGCTTTCAGCGGTGCTCACAAAGGGCTTCAATAAATATTCTTTATCGACAGAACCTGTGCATATGTCCAGAGAGGGAGAGGTTGAAAAAAGATCCCTTGGCACTCCTGAAATGGCCCAGCATCCCCGGAAGATGAAGCTAATCTCTCACCTAATAATGAATTACTCTCACTAATCCCAATTATGTCCTCCCTACTAAATAAGCAGAACTTCTCTAGAAAGCAGCTCAACACGTTGCAGTAGAAACTGCAGTTAGAAACCAAGGGATTTGAAATAACCTACATGTTTAGCTTCTGCTATGAACAGTTCTTTTAAGCTAGACACATATTTGAACTGGGTTGTTGTTTTTTTACCCTGCAACTGTATTCAGGAATGTAAAATGAGAGAACATACGTATAAAAAAATACCCTTCTCGGCCTTGTGGGTGGTCTTGTCTTCCTCAATCTCAGGGGTCTGGGGCTTTCAAGGATCTGTGCAGGATCATAGGAGTCCCTACCCCAAGTGCTCCTGTGGCCACATGCCCTGACTTTCCACATCCTCTCCAGTTCCTCCTTCAGGCCTTGGTCCATCTTTCTGAGGTTGTTACTACTTGGCACTGCTGCATCTGTCACCTCCGCTGTCTTCTGGTCTACTAGCAGGCTAGTACTTGTCTGCCTGCCTGGATCCGGTAGTCCCACAGGATCCTGGCCTTCTTGTTTTACACAACCTCCTGTGGGATCTCCACCCAGACTTGGGAAAGACTAGCCTATATTCCATACAGATGTTTCAGCTTTTTATTGCTCTCTGTGATTCACTTCGTATTTCATATTCAAGTGACCAACCGTTGTAAGTCAAGCTATGTTTTTTTTAATGGGCAGCTTTCTGGGACATTAGCCTCCCTGTCTTTACAAATGCAAAGGAGATTCTCATCCTGGAAGTGGCAGCTCTCTGGACAATGGAAAAACAAAATCAAGAGGAGGAGACAACAGCTATGAAGAAGAAGGTGCAAGCGGGCAGGGAGTTTGAACGAATGGAATAAAAGCCCCTCTTCCCTCACTCTGTTTGACTAACTTACATGTACTCGCCACTAGGGTGGATGAAATGAATTTAAAAAGATGCCACTCGGATTTTTACAACTCAGCAGCTCTCTGTTTCACGGAAACCTGTCTAAATGAGTCAACTGATGATAGCGGCTTGCCCATCCCAGGGTTTCAGATACAGAGGGCAGACAGAATTGCAGAAGCATCTGGTAAAAAGAGGGGGGGGGGGTCTCTGCTTTTATATCAACCACCGATGGGGTAAAAATTTAACTAAAGAAATCCTGCGATGTGTGATATGGACATTAATCATCGATTGCAACCCCTTTTATTCTCCACGGGGGTTTTCCACATTTATTCTATTTGCAAGGTACATCCCTCAACAAGCTTGCATAAACAATGCAGTAACAAACTCTAGCTGACCAGATTATGTGGGCTTGAGAGATGCCCAAACTCGCTCCTCATTGCATTAGGAGATTTCAGCAGTGCTAACTTAAGCCAAGATACTTTCAGCATGTCAACTGTCTTACTAGAGGCAAGTATAGATCACTGCTATGCAACACTAAAAGAGGCTTATGGGTCTTCACCACGAGCAGCTGTGGACACCCTGATCATTATACAAATCACCCTGTACCTGTTTATAGACGGAAACCATAAAACCATCAATTAAATCAGTGAAGTTTTGGACTGAGGAGGCATAGTTAAAGCTACAGGCTTGCCTTGACTGCACAGATTGGAACCTTTTTCCAAGATACCTCCGCAGACTTGGATGAACTCAGAGATACTGTAACATCATATGTCAGTTTTTGTGAAGACCTATGTGTGCTGGCCAGAAACCTGCGAATACACAGTAACAACAAGCATTGGTTCACAGCTAAACTCAAGCAGGAGAGAGGAAAGGAGAGAGAATGCTCTACAATCAGGCCAGAATGTATTCACAAGGGAGATCAGAAGAAAGAAGCTACTCTGAAAGGCTGAGGAATCAGCTCTCAACAAATGAACCAGCAAATGTGTGTGTGTTTGGGAGGCGGGGGGGATTTCACTAGTTACAGCAAACCTCCTTTCCATGCTGAAGGGAATCGACAACTGGCAGATGACCTGAATGTGTTTTACTATAGGTTTGAGAGGAAGCCACTGTCACCTATCTCCATCTCAGATACACCAACAATAGCCAAGCCTACAACTGACCCTAACCCTTTGACGCCCCCCTCCCCACACCTCTGGTGATCACAGAAAAAGATGTGTGAGATCTATTGCACAGATGAAGCCCTGGAAAAGCACCAGGTCCAGTCAAGGTAAATCACCCTTACTTGAAAGCTTGTGCTGACCAACTGGCCCTCATCTTCACTGGTATCTTTAATAAATCACTAGAGATATGTTATGTTCCTTCTTGCTTCAAATGCTCTACTACCATCCAGGTGCCAAAGAAATCCTCCCATCAAGGAGCTGAACAACTACAGACCATAGTTATGAAAATCTTTGAAAGGTTAGTGCTGGCCCACCCGAAAACCATCGCGGATCTACTGTTAAGACCCCTTGCAATTTGCCTACTGAGTGAATTGATGATGTTATTGGGGCTCTGCACTACATCCTACAACATCTTCAATCTCCAAGGATCTATACAAGGGTCCTTTTTGTTGACTTCAGCTCGGCATTCAATGCCATCATCCCAGATATTCTTGTAACTAAACTGATTAGCTAGCCATGCCTGACCACACTTACAAGTGGATCATAAATTTTGTAACAGATAGGAAGCAGCAAGTGAAGCTAGGCAAAAATCACATCACATAGAATTAGCACGGGGGTGGGGCAGGATTATGTGCTCTCCCCCCACTTCCCTCTCTTATACCAACGACTGTATCTCAAATGATCCCTCTGTTAAAGTACTGAAGTTTGTAGATGATACAACAGTGAATGGTCTCATTCAAAACAATGATGAATCTGCATATAGACAGGAAATTGAAGAACTAGCCTTATGGTGTGTCCGGAACAATCTTGAACTGAACACACTCAAAACACTAGAAAGTTAGTTTTTGGGAGAAGTCCTCCTGTTCTACCACCTCTTACAATTCTACAGACAGCATCAACAGTAGACACCTTCAAGTTTTTAGGTTCTATAATATCTCAAGACTTAAAATGGACACCTAACATCAAATATGTCATCAACAAAGCACAACAAATAATGTTCTTCCTGCACCAACTCAGGAAGCTCAGACTGCCCAAGGAGCTGCTGATAGAGGAATTATGGAGTCTGTCATCTGCACCTCTATGTCTTGTTTGGCACAGCAACCCAACAAGGCAGACACAGACTTCAACTGAGAGTTAGGACTGCAGAAAGAACAGCTGCAACCAGGCTGCTTTCCATTGAGGACCTGTATACTGCACAAGCGAGAAAATAACTACAGACCCCTCACATCCTTGACATAAACCGTTTCAACTTCTTCCCTCGACGCTATAGGGCATTGCATACCCAAACAACCTGTGTGTGTCTGTGCTTATATATACACAGAGTATATGTATGTACAGTTGTGCTCATAAGTTTACATATCCTGGCAGAATTTATGATTTCTTGGCCATTTTTCAGAGAATATGAATGATAACACAAAAACTTTTCTTTCACTCATGGTTAGCGGTTGGCTGAAGCCATTTATGATCAATCAACTGTGTTTACTCTTTTTAAATCATGATAACAGAAACTATCCAAATGAGCCTGATCAAAAGTTTACATACCCCAGTTTTTAATACGGTGTATTGCCCCCTTTAACATCAATGACAGCTGCAAGTCTTTTGTGGTATGTGTGGATGAAGCTCTTTATCTTCTGCCCAAAGCCTCCAGTTCCTGTAAATTCTTGGGCTGTCTTGCATGAACTGCACGTTTGAGATCTCCCCAAAGTGGCTCAATGATATTCAAGTCAGGTGACTGAGATGCCCACTCCAGAAACTTCACTTTATTCTGCTGTAGCCAATGACAGGTCGACTTGTCCTTCTGTTTAGGATCATTGTCATGTTGGAATGTCCAAATATGTCCAATGCACAGCTTCCGGGCCGATAAATGCAATTTTTCCTCCAGTGTATGTTGATAACATACTGCATTCATCTCGCCATCAATTCTGACCAAATTTCCTGTGCCTTTGTAGCTCACACATCCCCAAAACATCAGCGATCCACCTCCGTGTTTCACAGTAGGAATGGTGTACTTTTCATCATAGGCCTTGTTGACTCCTCTCCAAATGTAGCGTTTATGGTTGTGGCCAGAAAGCTCAATTTTGGTCTCATCACTCCAAATGGCTTTGTGCCAGAAGGTTTGAGGCTTGTCTCTGTGCTGTTTGGCATATTGTAAGCGCGATGCTTTGTGGCATTTGCGTAGTAATGGCTTTCTTCTTCTGGCGACTCGACCATGCAGCCCATCTTTCTTCCAATGCCTCCTTATTGTGCATCTTGAAACAGCCACACCACGTTTTCAGAGAGTCCTGTATTTCACCTGAAGTTATTTGTGGGTTTTTCTTTGCATCCTGAACAATTTTCCCAGCAGTTGTGGCAGAATTTTTGTGGATCTATCTAAACATGGTTTAGTTTCAACAGAACCCCTCATTTTCCATTTCTTGATTAGTGTTTGTCCACTGCTGATTGGCATTCTCAGTTCCTTGGATATCTTTTTATATCCCTTTCCTGTTTTATACAGTTCAACTACCTTTTCCCGCAGATCCTTTTACAATTCTTTTGCTTTCCCCATGACTCAGAAGCCAGAAACGTCAGTGCAGCACTGGATGAAAAATGCAAGAGTCTGTCAGGAGTCCAGGAACTCATTGACCTTTTATACACACACACTAATTACAAGCAAACAGAATAACAGGTGAGGATGGTTACCTTTAATATCCATTCAAACCCCTTTGTGCCAACCTGTGTGCATATTATCAGGCCAAAACCACCAGGGTGTGTAAACTTTTGATCAGGGTCATTTGGGTATCAGTTGTCATGATTTAAAAAGAGTAAACACAGTTGATTGATCATAAATGGCTTCAGCCAAACACTAACCATGAGTGAAAGAAAAGTTTTTGTGTTATCATTCATATTCTCTGAAAAATGGCCACGAAGTCATAAATTCTGCCAGGGTATGTACACTTATGAGCACAACTGTACATATATGTGTATGTCCACCTTAAATAAATGGCACCATACTATTTTGCTTAATCTATCTAAGCCAATAATTTCCCAGAGTTTTTCCCCTTCTCCATAATTCCTAACATCTTCATGCAATAATAATCAAAGTGCTACCTTGCTAATATTGGAATAGATTGTATTTAGCAGAGACCAAACCCCTCTATTGATCTGGAAAGAGACAGAAATTGTAATACAGCTGTCCTAATTAAGTTTCTCCTCTGAAAATGTTATCTGAACTCAGTTCTTTTTCAGGTGACGTGTAAGCCACAGCAGGGTATCACATCAATGCTTTTGGAGTCCTAGAATGAAGAGAGGGACTTGCCTTTGTGCTTAAAGAGACTCCTGCATTCCTCTACGGAAGTGAAGTGGCCGAGTTCTGGGGGAGGCCGCCCCCTCCCCCACTGCCAATCCCAACCCCGTCAGAGGGAGCCTCCCCGAAAGCCAGGGCCCTGCCCCGAACACTTACTCGGCTGGCTGCCGGCAGGGATGTTGGGGATGCCATGTCCAGGAGGCTGCTGCCCTGGGAGATTCATCTGCTGTCCCATGGGGGCCCCGAGCCCACTCATACCGGCCAGGGAGGCCCCCTGAGGACGGGAAGCCATCCCCATGGACCCTGGTCCTGCGGGAGGACCCCCCGTCAGGTTCTGCAGCGCATTCATTGGGTCTGGGGAGAAAAACAGGCAGGTGCATCTGCTCCGCCAACTCAGCGGAAGAGTCAGCCCCTGCCCCCCGTCTCAGACCCCCCACCCGTCTTCCGTGAAGCAGAGGTCTGATTCTGGGGACCCCGGCAGAGCCTGAAGGGCTGTCGGAATGCCTTTTCCCGAGGCCATTTCCTCTGGGCACCCAGCAGCCTTGGGCAGCCCAGGGGACCTGCCTCCTCAGCGAGAAAAGGCCCCGGGAGGAAGCGTCCCTGCAAAGGAAGGGGACGAAGAAGAGCGGCTCCTTACCGCTGACGGAGGCCAGAGACTTCTTGTTGTCTAGGAAAGAAAAACGGTAAGAGTTATACACACAGATTGAGGGAGCGACCCGACTGGGCCAACAAGGGCTTCTGCTGGGGAACATGGGTCTTTTTCCTTTAAGGCGGGAGTCCTTTTACATCTACAGCTGGAAATGCGGAAGGGGGGGGGGGGAGGCTGGAGCCCCTAAAGTCTTGGGCTCTTCCTCCAACGGGCTTCTAGGCCCCAAAGTGCCCTTTGCGACGATGTTTGGGGGCTCAGAGTTAATGGCAATATCCCTCATTTCCTGGAAAAAGAAAATTAGACCAACCGAAACGAGCTGAATAATTATATTACCGCTATTATTCCACAGGAACCTCAAAGGTAAAGAAGAGAATATCCCACCCCCTCACAGTTGCTGTAGTCCTTCAAAGAGGGGACTTGGCACAGTGGGCCTGGCTTTCTCGTCCCTCATTTTGAGCTCCCTCCCTTCCTTCCCTCCCTCCTTCCTTCCCTCCGTCCCTCCCTCCTTCCTTCCTTCCCTTTCTCCTTCCTTCCTTCCTTCCTTCCTTCCCTCCCTCCTTCCTTCCTTTCTTCCTATCTTCCTTCCTTCCTTCCTATCTTCCTTCTTCCCTTCCATCTTCCTTCCTTCCTTCCTTCCCTCCCTCCTTCCCTACGTCCCTCCTTCCTTCCTTCCTTCCTTCCTTCCCTCCCTCCTTCCCTACATCCCTCCTTCCTTCCTTCCTTCCCTACATCCCTCCTTCCCTACATCCCTCCTTCCTTCCTTCCTTCCTATCTTCCTTCCTTCCTATCTTCCTTCTTCCCTTCCATCTTCCTTTCCTTCCTTCCTTCCTTCCCTCCCTCCTTCCTTCCTTCCTTCCTTCCTTCCTATCTTCCTTCTTCCCTTCCATCTTCCTTCCTTTCCTTCCTTTCCTTCCTTCCTTCCCTCCCTCCCTCCCTACGTCCCTCCTTCCCTACGTCCCTCCTTCCTTCCTTCCTTCCCTCCCTTCCTCCCTCCTTCCTTCCTTCCTTCCCTCCCTCCCTCCTTCCTTCCTTCCCTCCCTCCTTCCTTCCTTCCCTCCCTCCCTCCCTCCCTCCAGCTCAGCATAACACAATTCTCCTTTGGGTTTCCGGGAACCGAGATCAGGCCCAACTACTGCTTTCTCAGCTGTTGGGAACCTGGCTCCAAATTCCAACTGCAGAAATGCTGGGTGGGGGTTAAGACTTGATGTGAGCTCCCCACTCTGGCTCCTTCCCACGCAGGGCCAAGGCAGCCAGGAAAAACGTCCTTAAGCCGATCCACAGAAACACCAAGGGCTACTTACGAATATCCCGGAAATGGATGATGAGCCTTGCCACGAGAGAGAGATATTCGTCCTAGAATTAGACAAGGGAAATGCACTGTGCAAGGCAGCAGGGGAGGCAGGCGAGGGCTGATGGGACTTCTTGTCCCATCCGGCTGGGCCTGCAGGCCTTTGTGGGGCAGGGGAGAAAGGCCCCAGGAGTGGGAGGGTGGCCCAGGCAGAAGCAGCCACCACCGGAGCCAAAGGGCTGGGTGGGTTCCGGGGATCTCTCCCTGGATCCAGTGGAACCCGGCTGTTGCTCTCCTATCTCCTCGATCCACGGGGCTCAGACACCTTCACAAACCCTCCCTGCGCTGCCTTGTGTGCCATGCGGTCCGGGACATCTCTGGCCCAAGAGCTGGGAGGGGCAGATCCCCCATTTACTTCAGGGTGCAGTGACGGAGGGGAAGCCGGCTCAGCTGGAGGAAGGGGGGGAGGGCGCAGCGTCCCTGCTCTGACCCTTCGGCTTCCCAGCCGCTTGCAGTCTCCCTGCTCCTAGTCCGGCACACTTCACCACTAGGACAGGCTTCCTTTGGGCCTGGGGGTGGGGAGGAGAACCTCCTCCCCTTAAGAAATTGCATTGCCAACATCCAAGCAGAGCCTCCTCTCCAGAAACATCCATCCCAGCCTACACAGACCTCCCCTTCCTCCGTGGCCCCAGGCCAAGAGCAGGATGCCCCCAGAGGGAACTCCTGTGTGGAGGCCGCCTCGTCTTTAGGGCCACCAACCAGCCAGCTTCTCCTTGCAAAGGGCCACCCTCCCACCTGTTCCCCCCCCCACCAGCAAGGAAAGGAACTTCTTACCCGCGTTTTGGCCTTCATGAAAACATGGTTTTCCATTTCTTTGCTGGTCTTAGTATGAGCCACGCCAGCCTTCCTCATGGCCTCTTCGCTGCAAGAAACAAGAGGCCGCTCAGCTTTGCAGGGGCTCCTGGGACAACCCCCCAATATTTAGGAATGGGCCTGGCGCTTCACTGGCTTCTCTTCAGGCCAGAAAACACTCTGAAAACAGCTTTGGATTTTGTTCATTCGTTTCCCCCCCAGGAAACTCCTGGGAAGATTGGTGGCCAAAGCCCTTCGCTGCCGGTCAGGGCTTGGATGTGAACCGAGGCGGCTCTTTCCTGAGTGGATGCTGGGCTTCTCCTACACCAGCCCCATTCGCTTCCCTGGTAGCACAGCCCGGGATCCAGACCCAGCCTGCTGCCTTGCAGAAGGAGGCTTCCTTGCCCAAAAGCAGCAGCAAGCAGCTGGGACAGCGCCAGGCATCGCAGTTGCACTCTTGCTCCCTTGGGCTACGAAGCCCCAGCATCCACCTTTTTTCACGGAGATAAAAGTCTTCTGTGGCAGGAGGAATTCTGGGTCAGGGCATCTCAGTGGGTCGGATTGGAGAGGGGGGTCAGAGGACCCCCCCCCCTCCCCCCATCAAAGCTGAGGATCCTGGACTCCTCCAGTTAGATGGAGGGCTTTACTGTGAGTGTCTTCATTTACCGTTTCAGGTTGTGGTTTCCATATACAACTAGGGCCAGCTTCGAAGGGCGGGAGACACAAATAGAGGCAAATTAACACAGGATCAGAAAGGCCCGTACAACTAAGCACAAAACCATTCAGACTTCGTGTCATAGTGGACGCATCAGGCTAGAAACGGAGAGGTGGCGAGTGCTAGTTCTGCCTGGGCCAGTCACTTTCTCTCAGCCCTACAAAGGAGGCAAACTCTTTCCAAGAAAACGGCAAGGATGAACCCAAGCAGTCTCAGAGAATCAGACATGGTGCAACAGAACGGGGGGAACCCATAAACATCAAAGGCTGGGATCACCTTGATTACTGCCACTGTTGTTTGCTGCTACAGGAGAAAATATTCTGTGTCGATTATGACAAATTTCAGGGGCTGCTTGGTTTGAATGGGGTCCCAGCAACTGAAGCAACCAAAGATGTAGCAGAAATGTGCTTTTCTTTTATGTGCTGCATCCGCTTCCCAGGGGAAATTAAAAACAAAAATCATTTTTTTTTTCCTGTTCTATGGTGGTAAGCCACCCAAACCAGCCTTTTTTGTGTTTTGAGGGGAATGTGAAAAATACCAGATGTTATTTATAAAAAAATAAACGGAGTCCTGACAGGTCTAACTCTTTCTTAGTATAGCCAGCTGAATAAGAAGCACTTGAGGGTCAAAATCATCTCATCTGCAAACAAATTTAAATGAAACATGCGTCTTCTCTCCCACTTTCACCCCACAAATCTGATTATAGCATCGGAGTTCTATTATTGCAATGCTTCTGTGGCTGGGCTGAACGATAAAGGCGACACAAGAGGCATCTGCTTTGGTGCCGCTTGAAATAGTGAAGGGACACGAATATCAGGGCTCTTGAACCAGAGCGGCATTTGGCCTATAAATATCCTCCATCGCCTTCAGAAAATGAAAGGCAAGGGGAGTTTTGCAAAAGGAACCCCAAAGCTTTGGGCACATCTAGGGACCAAACGGCCCGGGGAAGTTTAATCTGACTTCATTGTAAAACAGTCCTGCGGGGGGGGACGGACACAGACACCCCCCCCGGGGTTTGCACAGAAGCAGGAAGGAGCCTTTGGGTCCCCAGGAGACCCGGCCTAAAACGTGGCTGGCTGGGGGATCCTGGGAGGGAAGGCCGCCAGGCTTACAGGGCCCAGGTTGGAGACCCCCTGGCCCACCACACGATTTCCGGGCAAGAGTTTGCAACGGGCCGCCTTCCGTCCGCCTGCATTGGAGGTTATCCGGGCAGGCCTGCCTGCAAGGCCCCCACTTCCCACCTGGCCGGGGCTCTCCTGCAGGGAAGCCGCGGGGCGGGGGAGGGGGCGGCCCTCCCTGTCGGACCCCCCATCCGAGGGCGGGCGGTGGGGGGCTCTGCGTTGCCTCCCACCGGGGCCCGGCAGGCAGCTGTGTGGTGGCGGGCCAGCCGCCTTTCCCTCGGCCCAGAGGTGGGGCCACTCGGGGCTCCCCGAGCCGCTCCGCAGGCCGGGCCCAGCCCCCCACCGCCGGCCCCGCACTCACATCTGGCTGACCAGCTTCTGCCGGAAGTTGGCGCTGCGCCAATCGCTATCCTCCATCCCGCTGCTCCTGCCGCCGCCGCCGCCGCCACGGGCGCCCGAGCCAGAGCGCCTCCTCCTCCCTCCTCCTCCTCCTCCTCCGCAGGGCCACCGGAAGTGGTCGGGCGGCGCGCGGCATGCCGGGAAGCGGAGTTCCGCAAGGGGCGCTTCCTGCCCGGCCTATTCCGCGGTGCGTTGAGGTGCTGTGGCGGCGCTGGGCGGGACCGCAGGGGATCCCCTTCTCCGGCCAGGTAGGGGCGGCGAGGCCGTTGGGCTGCGGCGGGAGAAAGGCGGGGGTGGGGTGGGCGGACTTCGCCCGGGAGGCTGGAGGGCCGGGAGAGCCTCCTGCGGGGAAGCCCCCTTCAGGGAGCGCCGAGCGATGGGCTGGCGGAGCTGCCGAGCAGGGGTCCCAGGCGCCCGGGAAGCCCCGCCGAGAGGTCGGGAGCCGGAGGAGGGGGTCGTGTGTGTGTGGGGGAAATCTCCGTTGGAAGAACTCCCCCCCATTCATGGGGGTCCCTGCCCCCCAATTCCAGCGGGCCCTCTTTGTGCAGCTGGGTGCAGACACCGCCTGGGGCTCTTTGGCTCTGCTGGGCTGAAGCGGGGGTGGGGGGATCGGGAGGGCTTCCCCGGTGCTCCCGAGGGAGAGGAGGCGCCCGGGAACAGCCCAAGGAAAGCCCCCCAATGGGGCTGGTGGGGGGGATCAAAGGCCAGCCGTGCACCTAGTCTGCAGGTGGGACGGAGCCAGGGAGACCCACGGCCCCCAAAGCTGGCTGGAAAGGCAGGCCAGTCCGCTTGGCCACTGAGCCAGGAGCAGCTCTTTCTCCGAAGTAGCTGCGCATCTCTTGTCTCCCCGCAGGCATTTCATGTGCTTTTAATCCACGCTATATATTCTTCCCAGCGAGGGGACAATCGTCTCTCAGTGCTAAAGGTTGCCAGGCATTTCATCTGCATTTGCACAAACTTTATTTTCATCGAATGCCACTCTTACATTCAGCAGAACATCTTAAACTCCGCATTCTTGCAAAACTTTCTGAATCCATATCTATTCACTTCATCATGCTCTAACACAGGGGTCTCCAACCTTGGCCACTTTAAGCCTGGAGGACTTCAACTCCCAGAATTCCCCAGCCAGCAAAGCTGGCTGGGGAATTCTGGGAGTTGAAGTCCTCCAGGCTTAAAGTGGCCAAGGTTGGAGACCCCTGCTTTAACACACAGGTGTCAAACTCGTGACACACTGGCCATGCCCGCCCGCGTTTTAGTGAAGGAAAAAAATTGCAATACGTTATGTGACATGAATTTGACACTGCTCGATCACTCATGTCCTGGTCATCTCCCGCTTGGACTGTTGCAATATGCTCTATATGCAGCTACCCCATGCTGGTACAAAAGATGGCCACGCAGCCAATTTTAGGGATCCAAAGAAGTGTACATAACAACGGTGCTCCATGAGCTGTATTGGGTGCCAGTTTGCTTCCGGGTCAAATTCAAGGTGTTGGTTGTGACCCACAAAGCCCTATGTGGCATAGGCCTAGGCTAACTATGAAACTGTCTTTGTCCCATTACATCAGCCCATCCCATCTGGTCAGGCAGGGAAGGTGTGTCGCAGGTCCTGTCAGTTAAAGAACTCCCACTGGCACAGTCTAGGAAGAGGGCCGTTCTCTGCCATTGCTCCCACCTGTGGAATATTCTTACCCTGGCAGTGAGGCAGCCCCCAACTCTCTCTTTCCAAAAAGGAGTGAAGATGTGGCTCTGCGGCCTTGCAGGGGTAGCCCTGGGGAGTACTCCCCCGTGGGCTGGTTAATCCTCCCTTCACCTTTCAACTAATTTTAATTGCTTGCCTCCCCTTAATTTTTTTCAACTTTTATATACACTGTTTTACGTTTTAATGTTTTTCTGTGCACTGTCCAAAGTCCCTCTTTAATGGAGGTGGGCAGTTCAGAAATGTAACAAACAAATATAATATATGACCTTCTGAAACAGAACTACTCCTTTCTTCCCAAAAAGCTTTTGGTGGCTGTTTCTCCCTGGTTCTGTCCCAAACATTTCCTGCTGGGAAA
Organism: Notechis scutatus; assembly: GCF_049901735.1. Lineage (NCBI taxonomy): Eukaryota > Metazoa > Chordata > Lepidosauria > Squamata > Elapidae > Notechis > Notechis scutatus. The sequence continues at coordinate 12,038,148 of NC_142021.1, read as the reverse complement.
TAGCTGAGAATAATATTTTAGAAGGTGTAGAGAAATGCTGTTGATGTCAAGAGGTAGATAACGATATGATTGGCTTTAAAGATGATGAAAATAAAGTGTAAAAATGAAGCTGTTGAACAATTGTAAGGTCGCAATTTAGATGGTATATGTTGAGAGATGTTAAAGCAGCAGTGTCAAATTCATGATGTCACATAACGTATTGCAATTTTTTTCCTTCACTAAAATGCGGGTGGGCATGGCCAGTGTGTCACGAGTTTGACACCTGTGTGTTAAAGCAGGGGTCTCCAGCCTCCTGCTCCCTATCAACACTGGTTGGGATTGACCTTGGAGGAAAGAGGTAAACCAGTGCAGAACTATGCATCCCACCACGAACTCCCTAGGTTGGCCCACCAGGCTACCGTAGTTGATGGTATTGAAAGCCATCGAGGAGAAGAAGAAAAAGGATGGATGCAACACGTGGATCCAGCTCCAGCCAGAGAACATTCATGAGTGTTACCAGTGCCATTTGGGAACCATATCCAGACCTGAAACCTGACTAAAAAGTGTGCAGATAATCCATCTAAAAACTATTTAAAATAGTTTGGTGCTCTTCCAGATGTGAGCAACACCTAAATGGCTGTTACAGAATGCTGAGCAGGTCTCTGCTTTCTCCCTTGACCAGGCCAAAAGGGCTGGGGACAGGGTCCATTGACTGAAGATGAAAGCAGCCTAATGTCATCCCCTGACTCCCATCCTCCATGAGGGGTCCTAGGTTGTGCAACAAGGGTTGTGTCAATGGAAGGGGGCAAATAACACCAGAACAGCTACAGATAAGTTTAGGCTGCCTCTGAGGCAAGATGGGATGAGCCAAAGACTATACAAGTGGTAGAGAAACCGTCTTCTGTGTGAAGGGCCACCAGCCTTCCATGCCTTTTTAGAGCCACTAAGCCCATTGATGGCCCAGTTTGGGGGGGGGGGTGCCTTTTTGTGCCATTGGGCTGCCTTTTTGTGCCAAAAGGGTTGGATTCCATTCATCATCTCTTTTTTTGTAGATAAGAGCCTGCAATTTGTGTTCCTGGCAATGGGCACAAATGAAAGTTTTGAATGAGGAAATCAGCCTAATTGAAACCAGTTGTTCCTCGGGGAACCCCAGTTGCTGTGCCCTCTGATTCTAAAGGAGGTTCTGCCCAGGATGGCGGGTCAGCAGGAGGAGACGGAGCCACTCAAGATCCCCCTGGAGACTTTCGCCAAGAAGTGCTCCAGCAAGACCTACCACAGCGCTGGGCACTCCCAGACCCTGCTGAGTGGCCTGGGGGCTCTCCGGGACCGCGGCATTCTCTTCGATGTTGTTCTGCATGTAGAGGGGAAGACCATCGAGGCTCATCGCATCCTCCTAGCCGCATCCTGTGATTACTTCAGGTCTGTGCCTATGACGAAACTAATTCTGAAATTGCTGGATATGAGCTAGGAGCAGTGGAAAAGTAAAACACGGCTGTTTGAAACTGGCAAACTCTGACTTGATGATTAAGCAAAGCTGCATCTCATTGGATCATTAGATTTAATCAAATTTGTCAAACCAAATTTAGCGTTTGTCTTCCCGCTTCTTACCTGTAATCCTGTTTCTGCCTATTTAAGAAGTATTTGCAAAACATGGGTGTTGCTTGGTCCTTTGCTTTGGCAAGGTTATGTCTGTGTCTTCCTTTACAAAATTCTGCAACGGAATCAGTCAAAGGGAGAATGAAGAAGCTCTTTTCAGTGCAGGATGCTGACATGGCCCGTCAGCCCATAATTAGACAGCCGTACCTAGAAAGAACTTCAAGTAACTAAATCAGTGTATTCTCTTACATAAACAGCTCTCACAACGGGCACCTAAAATTGCAGTGTGCTTTCCTGAAGTTAATTGTGGCACAATTCCTTGGAGGAAACAGCATTTGCTCTCTTCCGTCTCCAGTTGTGCGGGCTGTAGTTGTGCCTCCCTTTAATCTGTAGCTTGGGAGTGTGGGGGCTCAGTGATTATAAATGCTGAGCTTGTCGGTTGGAAAGCTGACAGCCCGGGTTTGAGACCTGAATGCTACACTATGGGGTGAGCTCCCATTACCTGCCCCAGTTCCTGCCCATCTAAGCAGTTCAAAAGCATGCAAGTGCAAGTAGATAAATAGGTACCACTTTGGTGGGAAGGTAACAGCATCCCATGTGCCTCACTGTGTAGTCATGCTGGTCACATGACCACGGAAATATCTTCAGATAATGCTGGCTCCCTCGGCCAAGAGATGGAGATGACTACCACCCCCCCCAGGGTTGGATATGACTGGATTGGAGAAACCTTTATCTTACCTTTTAATCTGTGGACTAAATATGCTCCCTTCCTCCCATGACTTCGTCTCCAGGTCTTCTCTCCCCACCACAATCCTGGCAGTTCTTCCCTTATGCGCCACAGTCTGACACCCTTAAAATGCGAGGGGTGGGATTCCAGATTCTTGAGAACCTCACCTGCACAGAATAGAGCCAAGGTTTTACTTCCTGAAACCGGGAGCATTGGGCACCTGTTCATGCAACCTGGCTTTGAATGGAGTTCCTGGCTCAGGTTCTCTTTGTCATGTACTGAGGCCATGTATTCTGTGCCCTTGTCCTGTGTCTCGGTCATCCTGGTCTCACTCGGGCTCTCAGCTATGGCTTAGCAAAGATGACGACTCAGGGAGAAGTCCCAGAAGTGGCGAGCTGGTTGTGTGCGGAGGAGGCGATGTTGTGGATCCCAGCCTGGCATATCATCCCACGCATGCCTGAGTGGACCATAAGAGTCGGGTCCTCCTGTCAGCACATCTCGCCTTGCCATCTCCATAGGAAAGAGGGCAGTGCAAGGATGAGTTTAAAAACACCGCATTACGGGATTGTTGTCCATTATACTTTTCATTGGGAGAAGTAACTGAAAGAAGATCTTTCCTTTTGCAGGGGAATGTTTGCTGGGGGACTCAGAGAAATGGAACAGGAAGAAATTCATATCCAGGGCATCTCTTACAATGCCATGTGTAAAATCCTGAATTTCATCTATACTTCAGACCTGGAACTTGGCCTCAACAATGTGCAAGAAATTCTCGCTGCATCCTGTCAGCTACAGGTGAGCCTTGGCAGCTCTAAACGAGATGTGAGATGTGTTAGGGAAGGAGGGCAGCTTCTTTATTAAGGGAGATCAGGTAGTTTTGTTGGCCACAACCACACACTCCTCAAGAACGGCACAATGAGCCATACATAGTCCAGGCAGTCAGGGATCTGTCTAACGTGAGCTCCTGGTGTGATGAAAAATGGCTTTAAAAGTTTTGGAACTTTGAAATTCTTTTACGTGATAAAGTAATAAATAAAGATCCCCAAATCCACTGGGACCATAGTGAAATCTGCCTCTATGATCCTCATGAGGGTACCCTATCCCCCCCCCCACACACACATTTTGGATCCTGACGCCTTGCTGTGTGGTAAAGAAAAGTGTCCCAGCTCCCATAAATCTCCCTTTTCTGCCCTTCAGGAAGGCCTCCCCAGTGGATCTCGGCCTGTGGGCAGAATTAGGGAATGCCAGGTAGGAGGGCTGGCCGCTGGTCAAAATGCTGTGCCGTGTCTGGGGATTGTGGCCCTTCTCCAGAGAGGCCCAGTGGTGAAAAAGCCCAAGCTGGGTCCGTAGGTCAGAGGCTTTATAATTGTCCAGCTTGGAAAGCTGGGCCGGTCTAGCCCTCTTGGGGGCCTGTGGTGGGTCCAAGGGGCCTGGATGCTAAAACAGAAGCAGCCCAGAGGCTCCGTCAGGATTGGCAGGAGGATGCCTTGAACTTGGAAGGGCTGCTAGGAAGAGGGAGAGCGGCTCACGGAGGGAAGGGAGTCCCATGATCTCAGGTTGACGGGCAGAAGGAGATACGGCGGGACCGTTCTCAGGGAAAGATGCATGGAGGGCCTTATTCTGGCTCCCTGGGTTCAGCCCTGATGCAGGTCAACAGATCCTCAGCTCCAGGGGCTGCTTCTAAATACCAGGTCATTTTGCAGTAAAAGGGCCTTCCTCATCCAGGATTTTATCATGGAGGAGAGAGTCAGCTTGACGTGCCTACACGAACTAGGATGGACACCCCGCTCTTGGAAGATGCCTCTGCCTGGGTTTCAGGTATGGCAACAGCTGCAGCTCCAGGCAGCAGTGAATTATTATTGCCTTAGGCACTCGGAGGCCCCACAACTTACTGGGTCTGAGATCCTGTTGGTGAGCTTGGGCTCCGGGGCCCCGATGAGATGGTGGCCAGCAGCCTCTCCACAACAAAATGGCTTCCCTTCCTCCATTGGTGGCAGAATTTCCAAGTCTTTGGGCGCTGAGAGATTTTGCGTCCCTCGGCAGCTCAGGCATTCATGGCCACCCCGGATGCGATTCATGCCATCGGGGGCCTGATGTGCACTGGGGGGCCATTTTTGATCTGGGATTGATCTTGAGGTGATGTCTGAATATAGAGAATGAGCGTCCTTGTTGAACTGAGCAGCGATAGAAATAGATGAAATAAATAAAGTTAATGTTGACCCCTTGTCATGGTCTGACCGTTCCCTGACTGCTCTGGATCCCTTTGGGGTGGCTTGGCCCATTAGGGAGGCGATCCTATTCAGTCGGCCTTCCCCAGGCCCCTGAAAGACTCCACTGGGATTCAGAGTGAGCTCCCCGCGGCTCTGCTGCAGAATTCCAACGGAGGCCTTAGTCGCTACCTAGAATGAGAAGGTGACGCCTCTGGGCCTCTCCCTGTTTAGGGATCTCATAGAGTTCGTTGGTTTTTCAAAAGAGCTTTAGGAAATGAAACAACAGAAGAGACACCTGGAGCACCACTGGAGAGAGATGAGGGAATCTGGCCTAACATGTATAAGAGCCTACATTAAGGACCGCGTTGTAGTAATAAAGGTAACAGAATATAATTATTGTTCCACTCTTATTTCATCTGCTGAGTGCTAACCAACAGCTGTAGTTAAGGTGACCTGATCTGAACTAGGAAGAAAGGGGCACGAGGAACATCTGCGGAGCTGCTGGGAGGATTAGACAGCGTCCTTGATGAATAATCACTTGGGCCCTATCTAAGTGTAGCCCCAATTATGCATGTTCTCTGGAGGTGACTCAGACACAAACTGGTTTAGTTATCTGAGAAGAGTGTGAATGCCGTGAAGCTCGAGGTGAACGGGGTCCTCAGAACGGGGTGGCTGTTGGTGAATTAGAGCCATTTCCCCCAAGGTTGGTCAGAGGCCTCCTGGAACGCTAGGACCCAAGCAGTGACAATTTCATTCTTGGGTGGGGGATGTTAAAGAAGCAGTGGTCCATCTCTCCCTCAAAGAGGCATCACTGGACCAACAGTGCTAGGTAATCGCAGAGGGTCTTCGAGGAACCAGATTATCTGGATCCCCTAGCCAGTACCCGGGCATGGCATTGATCCTACCTAGGTATGTCATGAAAGAAATAATGAATCCCTTCTACAGATTTCTTTTACGTGGACCAACTCAGGGTCCTGGGAGTGGGGAACATTGGTATATGTGCACCAGTTGTGCCTGCTGTGGAGATAAAAGGCTACCCACATTCAGACTATTGTAATTCAGCGTACAGTGAATCTGGCTAGAAAGTGGCATTCAGAAGCCCACAATGTGGTGGCACACATGGTCACGGGTGCACTTGGGTACACAGAGTAGCTAGCGTATGAGCTACCCTGGATGCTAAGGGCAAGCCAAGGTGCTGGCCTTCAGCCCTTCGTGGCAAGGAGACAACCATCATTGGTGGTTTCTCTTCTCCCATCCTGTATGTTCTGACAGGATGGGCATGCTTCTGATCCTGTCAATAAAATAACACCACTTTATAGGAACCAGGTTTCTAACCCTGCCTCAGGCACAAAGCCAGCTTGGGGACTTAGGGCTGCTCGTATCCCTCAGCCTCAGGAAACAGCCTATGGCGACCCCCTTGCCAAAAAGCCACCGAGGAAGCTGGTCCTTTGCCCAAGAGCGGAGCCAGGAAGTGAGATGAGCCTGCTGTACAATTATGGCTTGTATGCTTGCTTCGTCTCCTTTGTTGCATTGTATTAACATTTTCTTTACATGGGATTATTTTAATCCTCGTTACCGGCCCAGAGTTGCTTGGCACCTGTAACACAAAATCATTCATTTCAAAAAGCAAGAGATGCCATCCAACAAGGTAATTTCTTCACCATATTTCAGTCTGGTTGACTTCCTAGAAGTATTCAGAATCTGGGTTACATTTGCATTTGTTTTCTCACATAAATTTAGTGTTGGGTATTTGGCATGTTTATTATCCAAGCTTTTGGTAATAAACTTGCAATAATCGTGTTAATATAGATGTCAGAGAATTGGCCCCATGGAAAGCTGCTCGGTTCCTCTCCTATTCTGTTCTTGCTGTTCCCTGTTGCATGGCCCTGATGATTGAAATGGCCGCTACTTGGGAAAAAGGATTAACTGTCCTTTTCTTGCGTGAATGTTCCATGGCTAATGAAGTTTTGTCGGTAGGCTGATCTCAATCCATCAAACAGATGATTTTTTGCAATAGTGAGACTTACAGATTAAGTTTATTTTGATCCAATCTATGAATTTATCAGAAATGTGCAATTACAAAGATGAGGTGCGTTATTTTGAAGGCCCAGAATTGCTCCTTCTCATATCACTTTCCTGTCCCTTTGTGCCTTTCTCCTCCTTTGTAGATCTCTGAGATCATCCAGTTCTGCTGTGACTTCCTCATGCTTTGGGTGGATGATGAGAACATTGTGGACATGTATAGACTGGCTGATCTCTTTGATTTGTGTTACCTGACAGAGAAGCTGGATGCCTACTTTCTGAAAAACTTTGTTACCCTCTCAAAGACAGAGACCTACCGCCAACTTCCCCTGGAGAAGGTCTACGCCCTCCTCAACAGTAACCTCTTGGAGGTGAACTCTGAGAATGAGGTCTACGAAGGGGCCCTCCTTTACCATTACACGCCAGAAGAACTGGAGACAGATCAGGTTTCACTGATGGAGCCTCCTAAGCTGCTGGAGACGGTCCGTTTTCCTCTGATGGAGTTCCAAATTCTGCAGAGACTTCACAACAAGTTAAGTTCCTGTCCGTTAAAGGAGACAGTGGCTAATGCCCTAATGTACCATAAGAACGAGTGCTTCCAGCCGGTGCTTCAGAATATGCATACACAGTTGAGGTCCGAGTTCCACTGTGTGGTAGGCTTTGGGGGGATGCATTCCACCTCATCTACTGCCCTCAGCAACCAAGCCCAGTACTTGAACCCACTTTTGGGCGAATGGAGGCATTTCACAACAGCCTTGTCTCCAAGAATGTCCAATCAGGGAGTAGCTGTCCTCAACAATTTTGTATATCTGATTGGCGGAGATAACAACGTTCGAGGTTTTCGAGCAGAATCCAGATGTTGGAGGTAAGAGAATCCCTTTCAGAAATGTATAAATTGCCCCTATTCCCAGTGCCTGCGATGTCTTCAGCTCCTGGGGAAATAGGCCCAGGGCCCTCCCAACTATCCCAGAGCTGCCTTAAGGCCTAATGGCTCAGTTAGGTTCTAGCTAGGTTCTTCAACACCTCGGGTGGGAAAGATGAGCAGAACCATTTTGGTAATGAAAAGATTGCAAGCCCAACTGTTCTAGTAGTGCGCTGTTTGAACAGAACAAGAAATAGGACGGCTGTTGTGGAACAGAAATGGTTTGGAAGCAGCCAGGGATGGTGACTAACCAGACTGGGGTGGCAGCAGAAGAGAACATACAAGACAAGGGGCCACTGCTCAGTTGCTCAGAGGGAGACAGTTGTGATTTGCACAGGCCGAGTCCAAGAAATGCTGGTGGCCCCCATTAGTCCCTATAATGGGAAATGGGTGGGTGGGCGGAGATTAGAGATGTGCTTGAGACCCCATCCCTCTAACCTCTTGGGGAATCTGTCCGTCCTGTTTCTTTGCAAGGTACGACCCAAGATACAATAAGTGGCTCCAGATCCAGCCCTTGCAGCAGGAGCACGCGGATCTCTCTGTCTGCGCAGTAGGCGGGGCGATCTATGCGGTGGCTGGGCGCAACTACCGGCAGGACCTTCGAGAGGTGGAAAAATACAACCCCCAAACCAACAGCTGGGAATACGTGGCTTCTCTCCAGAAGGAGGTAAGGAGGGAGGGGCGGGCAGCTCTTTGGCCTGAAGGCCGCCCCCCCTTCCCCGGAGACGATGAGTGCCGTGCCTAGTTGGGCTGGCAGGCTGACCCATCTGGCAGTTGGGTAGGAGTCTTGCCCAAAAATCTCTCCTTGGATGGAATGGCCCCACTGAACGTGGCTGCGTCCCTGATCTGGACAAGGCCCTCGCTAGGGGTATCCGGGGTGGGGGGTGAGGAGGAAAAAGCTTTGGACGCCCCAGCCCTGCCCACCTGGTGGAACTTAGTGGAACCTCAGGCCTCGCCCTGTTAGCGGAGGACCAGTTCTGAATGCAAAAGCAATCCGGGGCTGCTTGCCTCTCAGGGGTTAAGCGTGACGCTCAGTCCCAGGGTAATTTGCCTGGCCAAATGCAAAATTGCTTCTGGGGTCTTCATGGAGGGTTTTTATTCTCTGCCCTTTGCCAGCTCCCAGGGGGCTTAGAGTCAAGGTGCAATGAAACGCTGAATATGAAACGGTTACCATAGGCCAAAAACGGAGTTAAATCTCCCTGGCAATTTTAAAAAGATAAACTTAATTAGTTAGGAAAAATCAGGGTCTTGCCTACCAGGTAAACTGAAGGCAGCACAGTACAGGCAGGCCTCACTTAACCCTGGCAATGAGCTTGTCCTATACATCCTTTCAAAGATTTGAATTAGTTAACTCCCATCATCACATCTCCAGGAGATACATAGGTCACATCAAATGAGGGAGTCAGACAGTATCTCAGTCTATATGTCAAGCAAGAAGTTGATAGTTCAGTACAGGCAGGGTGTAGCCATTGGAATGGGCTAGCAGGTCCATTTCAGTTGTCACTTGGTTCTGAGAATGAAACAAGGCAGTAAGCATCCGTCAACAGTTACTGAGTTTGCAAGGGGCTCAGTAGCCGTTGTTGAATTCTTGGTCTCCATATAGAAGCTGTCCTTTTATAGTGATAGGACTGCTTAGACTTCCTACCAAACTTGTTTGTAAATCTCAGCGCTCTGAGAGGGGTTTCTTAACAGAAGGATTCTTAAACTTCGCAACTTTATAAACACAACTTTTTTAATTGGAGACCTTTTAATCAACTCTTTTTCCTGCCGATAAAATGATTTTTTCCCCATCAAATGAATGAGTTGCTTATTTTTATATAATTACCGAAATCTGGGTTTTACTTTGAAGATAGCCATTGTCATTTACCAAAGGCAGCTTCTCTTAAACTTCTGCAACTTTCAAAACACTGGTAAACTCCTAAGATGCTTTTGGTGAGATCATGGCCACGGCCCATCTTGTTTGCTCCTTCCAGCTTGGTAGCTCTCCTGCCTTGTCCATTGTGAGGGTCCCAAGTTTGCATAGAAACTTTGTGCCTCCCAGGTGTGATTATAAGGACACAAACAATTCTCAACCGTTACATAAGTTCTCTCCACTGCTTTGCACTCAGCATACGTTTGCATCAAGCTGTGTGGAAAACACGTGTGGATGGCATTCTGGCATCCCTCTCTCTTGTTCAATTTAAGAAAGGCTCATTTATTCAAGAATCAACTATTTGTTCTCAGACCTGATTTGGCTAGATTAGCCTCTAATGTAAACAGGAAAAGAAGCCATATATGCACAGTGAAGTCAAAGCCTTTATACAGGTCTGTGCTCCAGGTTTAAAGTGAGTTTTGTCCTTCCATTTTTCCAGGTCAGTGTCACCTAATCCATAGTGACAGTTTAAGAACCACTTGCCTAATAGATTTGTTATACGAGTCCTTTTTTTCTAAGTTTTTCACAGGATTTCATCAGACTTTTTTTGTTCAGTTGTTTCCACTGGACGGAAGTTGCGTTTTTAATATCTCCTCCTATAAAAATTCATCTTGGCCTCCTCTCCTCACTGCCTTTTCCCGCTCTGACTTTTATCAAAAACTTGCCTCTAAAACTCTGCGTTCAGTTTCCGTTTTCCTTCCGTTTAACAGCTCCAGCCTTCTGTGCTGAGCCTTCCCAGGGCTGCTGCTACTTCCACTTTTCAGTGAGGCCTCTCCTATTAACCCAAGGGCAGCTGAGGCTTTTAGCCTTTCCTCCCCCTTTTGAAAGAAAAAAAGCTGCAGGAAGCGAGAGCAGAAATTCTATGGAAGGACCATGCTTGGACCGTTTTGTGCCATCCTGGGATTTTCATTCCAAAGTCAGCAGCTGTTCTGCTGCTTAGAACCTCATGCTTCCATCCAGAAGGGGACTCTTTACATCACAACCCATTGTGCTTCGGGAAAAGATAGTTGTCGTTTCCATGCCTGATTTTACAGTATACAAGTTGTACAGTACACAAGCAATAGGCTGATTCTGTAAACCGTTTAGAGAGGGCTCTAAAGGAGTGTGAAGCGGTATATAAGTCCAAGTACTGGCGCTATTGCTCTTCCTTTTCCCTCTCCTTCCTTCTATCCATCCATCCATCCATCCATTCTGCCCGCTGCCAGGAATTCAATCCTGACCAGATCAAGGTTGACTCAGCCTTCCATCCTGCCAAGATTGGTAAAAGGAGGAGCCAGATTGTTGGGGGCAATACGCTGACTCTGTAAACTGCTTAGAGAGGGCTGTGAAGCACTGCGAAGTGGTATTTATAAGTCTAAGTGCTATTGCTATCGAAAATTTAAAAATTCAGTTAAAAGAAAACTAACCAGGAGGGGGAGGGAGGGAGGGAGCAAAGCGCACATGGAGAGTTGGATTGTTCTCTACTCCAAAAGTGCCATACACTCCACTGGCACAGCCATGTCTCCGGGGCCTTTTGGAAGACCAAAAAGGTGAATGAGGATCTCACCTCAGGGGGCCTGAGGTTCCAGAATCAGCCTCTTCTTTCTATACTCCCACCAGTGAAAATCCTTGGCGGATGGAATCTGCAGCCTGGCCCTTCTGCTGGCACAGGTGGGGCAGGCTATTCCCATCAGGCTGAGCTGGTTCCTCCAATTGCCTGGACCCTTGCTATGAAACTCTTTTAAGAGCAATAACCAGCACTTGGAATTAGACCTGGAAGCAAACTGGCACCCGCAGAACAGAGGTATAATATGGGCCACCCTCGAGGCACCAAGGCCTGAACCAGCCTGGGCAGCTGCATTCTGCACCAGCTGAAACTTTCAGATTACTCTTCGAGAGTAGCCCCATGTAGAGCACATTGCAGTAGTCTAAGTGTGAGAGAACCAGGCTTGGATGACTGAGCACAGGGACTCCGTATCCAGGAAAGGGCACAACTAGCACACAATGTGAAGTTGTGCAAAGGCTCCCCTTGCCACGACTGCCACCTGCTCATGGAGTCCCGGAGAACCCCCAGATTGCACACGGCGTCTGCCCGGGGTAGTACAACCCCCATCCAGAACTAAAGATATTAAAGTCCTGGAAGCACCACATGCCCAAAGCCACACTCGCTTACCAGGGTTCAGCTGAAATCTGTTGTGCCCCCTCCCCCATCCAGACCCTCACGGCCTCCAGGCACTGCAAGAGGGCAGCAATCATTTGGGTCATCCAGGATAGTATTGTCAATATTGAGTTTCATCGGGGCTCTAAAGGAACCTCCTCCCATGGCGGAGAACAATCTCGCTCCGAGGCTTCATGCAAATGTTAAAAAGGACCAGCGAGAGTGCCAGGGCCTGCAAGCAGCTGTAGGCTGAACCTCTCATTCCCTAACGACCCCGACTGGAGCCCGTCTTGGAGAAAGGAGCCAAACCAATGCAAGGCTGCACTGCCCAGCCCATAGGGGATACTATGCTCAATAGTCTTGAAAGCTGACGAGAGGTCAAGGAGAGCAAGGATGGATGCACTACCCCCATCCACAGTTACTGATTACTTAGCACCATTCATCTTCATTCATGCATGGGTTTGCGTGGTGTGTGTGTGTGTGCTGCTACGCTTAAGAAAGACTCCCAGCCATCTACAACGCGGGGGATGGCAACGTGAGTTGCGGTTGTCACATTGCCATCAGTGATGTATCGCAGTGTTTTTCCCCTTCGCAGAGCTGGGGTGGGTGTGGCCTGCAAATGACACATCCAGCCCAGGGGCTGCCCGTTTGGATACCCCTGACCTACAACATCAAAATCAAAAGTACTCACAAAGCAAATATTTGTGATAAAGTTGCCCTCGTTCGTGTTTTGATTCCCCCCAGCCTTGTTGATTTCAGGATAGCTCCGATGTTCGTGGTCTCCATGGCAACCACGGATGTATCACAAGTCATCAGTAGCCCAGCACCTGTCAAAAGCGACACAGTAGATCTGGTGTATGTCTGAGTTAGGTTATGGGAGATATAAACCCCAGTCATGCCATGAGAGATCTGTCTTCGATTGCTTTTGAATTCACTGGTATCCCTCTCTCCCCTGCAGGGAGTTAAGGCTATTTGATCAACCCACTCCACACGAATAATGGACCCCATGGATTTCCAGAGGAAGCTTGGTGGGTGGCTTGACTGAGGCCTTAGGCACCGCCTGGAACGGGTGAATGGTTGGGGTCTTGGGGCCTAGACTGTCTACTATTGACCTCCCCCCTTTCCTAAGAGGTCTGTAGGGGACATGCATAAGTGCACCAGCGTCCCTGTCCTATTGTTTCTTTTATTTTTTTTATTTTTCTTACATGTATCCATGTGTTCATAACCATGTTTTTACTTATACCTATTATCTTGTAAGCAATTGACAAAAATAAATAAATAAATAAATAAATAACATATCACCCCTCCGCTTTGAGGAATATTCCAAGTATTTTGGAGTTGGGCTTTAGCTGGGCAAGCCTGATTCCTGGGGCTTTGTCCTGTGGCACGATCTGGGATGAGCTGGTGATTCTTGAAGAAATAGAGTTTATGAACCACCAAGATGGTCACATGCTTGTTAGATCTTGATCTCTTCTGGGTTGTAAAGATGCTGTCAGTCTGTGCTCCATTCAAAATCCAAGAAAGAAATACTTGAGACTCCATAGATTAGAGGAAAGAAATCTTTTACTGAAGATTGAAGTGGTAGCTTCAGGTAAAATTCTGAATCTAAGAAATTAGGCGCGCAGATCACATATACAAAGGGATGGAATTGTTCCCACCCCCCAAAGTTCAAAAGATTCTTCCAATTAAAAGTTCTGGATATGGTCATGTGGGCATCTTCAGGTGGTGATGAGGCCTCTGTCCGTTGACCTTGACATATTTTGATAAAGATTTGCAGTTGCGCAGAGAAGAGAAAGGCTAAGCAAGGAATAGAAACTTAAGAGCAGGGATTTATACTCCCCCCCCCACACTCCTCATTTATACAACACAAGAATGTAACACCTCCAGCTCTCTTCCCAGACACAACCCCTCCCCCGTTACTTATGGCAGCCGAAAGATGCAAAGCAGTAGGAAAGATCTTGAAGACTGACAGATGCCCTGGACTATGGGACCTGAGGCTGTGGCGTTGCCCTCTGTGAAGGTTGTTGAGAAGGTGGTCCCTGTAGCTGCAGGGAATCCTGGCAGAAGCGATCTGCATCTTACTTCAATGCGTAGAGTGGCTAGACTACTGTAGGATGTAACTTGGGGTGCAGAAGGGGGTTGGCTATGGAGATGCAGGTTGCATTTGAGATAGTTTACAGATGTTATCCATTGACAATTGTGACGTGTTAAAACCCCAGTGTATTGATTGAGAACTTCTGAGCGTATGCCTTTTAATAAAACACGCCAGTCAGAAAAGGAGCTACGGGACTCCAGATTTATTTATTTTTTTACTATCAGGGCTAACGCGGCTGCCCTCCTGTGTTTTCCCAGAGTACCTAAAGGTCCATTGAGGGCATTGCTGCCGAAAATCGTGAAAATTAAGAAACTTGGCGAGGGGCATGGTGGGGGAAGAGAAGACCAAGGGTGCTAGTCTCCCTCTCTACTACTTGTCACTTTCTGTCCCATTGATACAGGTCTATGCCCATGCAGGAGCAGAACTGGAAGGCAAGATCTACATCACTTGCGGGAGGCGAGGAGAAGAGTACCTCAAAGAGTTGCAGTGCTACGACCCGGCCACCGATCGCTGGGACGCCTTAAGCGACAGTCCCGTCAGGAGAGCCTGGCACGGGATGGCTGCGCTGCTGGGAAGGCTGTACGTGATTGGAGGCAGTAACAACGACTCCGGCTACAGAAGAGATGTTCACGAGGTGAGGCAGCCTTTGGCTTGGCTAACGGCGCTTTGATTGCATGCTGCTGATACCCTGTTTCCCTGAAAAATACGACCTACCCTGAAAGTAAGCCCTACCTTGATTTTTCCATGTGCACCCAATATAAGCCATAACTACCCCCCCCCCCAATAAGCCCTAATTAAGATCCCGCCCACTACAGAGTGCACGGGTAAAAACTAAGCTAGGGTGGGGACGGGGGGGTTGGAGCTACCCTCGCACACTTGTAGCCAGTCCTCGCACACCCTGACACCTGCCTTGCCAGCCTGTTTCTTCTGCAGCCAGCAAGGCTTTCCTAAAGGCCTCTGTGGCTGATAAAAGAGCCGCAGATAGATCTGGAGCCCTGTTATCGGCTGCAGAGGCCTTCAGAAAAGCTTGCTGGCCACAGAAGAAATGGGCTGGCAGCGCCTCCGACAGCAAAAAGGAGGCGAGGGGCGATGCATGCAAGCGTGGTTTGTCAGTGGATGAAATTCCTCGAAAATAAGACCTGGTGCCTTTTTTGGTAGCAAAAAATATATATAAGACGGGGTCTTATTTTCAGGGAAACAAGGTATTTAGAAGACTTGCGTAGCTTAACGGCCAAATAGAAACACCAAGCGCCCCCAGAATACAAAACACTCGCATATATTACTTGAAACTATGAACCCAATATGCCAATAAATTTATCATCCAATCCCCATGTCCCCCAGTCATTCCCCAAACGCCCTTCAAGAAATTCTGGAAGATCAGCCTCGCTTCCACAGGGAACCTCCCTCCCAGCTAAAGATGCCATGCCTGAAGAACACACATTCTGGCTTCAGGTATAAAAAACACCAAAACGGAGCTGGCGGAGAACCCTCCTTTGCTAGGTTCAGCTTCAAACCTGTTTTGTCCCATCCAGACTGGGGCAAAATCTCTGGACCCGGACAGCACCTCCAACTAAATTTTGGGTGGTGGGGGTGAGCTCCATAGATTTTCCTTCCTTGGGGAAATTTGCAACTGAAATAGGAATAGAGACATTGTAGGCCCATGACACCAAATCCTAGCCCCGTGAGCAGAGGTGGGATTCAAATTGGTTTACCGCTAGTTTGGTAGCCGTGGCTTGGTGGGTGTGCTTCGTGTGTGCGCAGAGGCGTTCCTACTGACCTTCTCCTGCACTGCAGGGAGCCTGTGCCCAGTGCACGAAGGAAAGAGCAGCTGAAGCAGCAAGGGCAACTCGGGAGTAAGCCTGGAAGGTGATTGCCCCTCCCATAAGGGATAAAAACCAGCCCTCGGGGATGTGTTCTTTGCAGGAAGCAAAGAATTTCTTTAGACTCTGAGTCCGTTGAAGCCCTGCGAACTTCGGTTTGTTTATCAGCAATTAGACTTCTGTTCTTGGCAGCCTTTCACAACCTTGAAAGGGCTTGCTTTCATCTCAGACAATTAAATTTAAATGACTCTTGGCTGGGAATGCACAAAATTACCAGCACCACATTAAAAGGTTTGCTTTGATAGAGTTTGCGTTTGTTTAGTTTGAACAAGGCTTGGGTCAGAACAGTTGTTCCCAAATGCTCTTCCTAAAACGACCACTCTTTTTAATGTTGTTTTCTGTAGGTTGCTTGCTATACCCCAAGCACTTCTCAGTGGACAACTGTCCGTCCTCTTCATGCCGGCCACGGTGAGCCTGGCATTGCTGTCCTGGGCCACAGGATTTACGTCTTGGGAGGGAGGTCTCATAACCGTGGGATCTGCATGGACTACGTTCACGTCTACGACGCCGAGAGAGACTGCTGGGAAGAGGGTCCCCAGTTGGAAGATGACATTTCCGGGATGGCGGCCTGCATCCTTACTTTACCAAGGGCGGTTCTTACAGAAGGCGAAACGGGTGTGTCTGACGGACAACGCAAGAGAGTCCAGGATTACTCGGGTGTGTCTGCCGAGGTCCTGAGAATATTAGACTGGGAGGAATTTGAGAGTATGAATGATGATTAGACATTATTTTTGGGGTTGGCTTTTCTTATTTGGACTGCCATCAGAGGAAGCCTGGTGCCATTTAGAAAGCGAAAGCCCTTCGCAAGAAGCCTTTTAGGGCACAGTTCATTAAACGGAGGAAGGTTCTTCGATGAGAAGCGAAGCATCCTCTTCCTTAAGGAAAACATCAGTCCAATTGCCTTTTGCAAAAGCACTTTTGAGACACCATGACCTGAATGACTGAGAATATCTCCATAGATGTACAGCTCATTGCTTGGCCAGTGGAAAACTTCCAGGAAAAAAAAGACAGTGTAAGTCCTTGATCTTCAAATTATTTGCTGACTGGAACAAACCTCACAAGTTTAACAGTAAAACAGATGCATCGAATTAACCAGCTACTAAAAGCTTACCGTGTTGCTTAATTCGTCACAGAATCTGCATTAAAGGTTGTTTGGCATAATATTTTTTGGCTTTGTTGCACACAACCGTGGCTCCATGTCTTCATTACCACGCCTGATCATCTCTGCATTTTCATACAGATGGAAAGAAAAAACACCAGCCTCTGTTTTTGCTCCTCCTATTTATTTTATTTTGTTTTTTAAAACAATGAAATTTGAAAGCTACTCCAGCACAGTGTCCCAAGCACCACATCACAATCACACTACAGAGTATTTGAAAATTAAAATAATAATTAAAAACCTAGTCTAAAACCTATCGAAAACATATTAGTAAGTTAGTTTAAAAATGCCACGATATACATAGGGGCGAAATCACAGGTTTCCAGGCCACCGAGGCAGCCTTTCCTCTGGGCTAAACGGTCGGCTTAAACTAGGGGAGGAAGCTCGGGCAGGAGAAGACAGAAAGGACCCTGGAAAGCGGATTCTTGGAAGAGAAAGACCGCTTAAGGTCTCGGACGTTTCCTTGGCCCCGCAGGGAAAGCCGCGTGGTGGTTTCCATCGTTTCCCCCCTCGGAATCCGCTTCGGCTCTCTTGCTTTGTGGGGGGAACCTTCAGCCTCGGTTGCGGCTGTTCCTCCTCTTCATGCGGGGCCTCCAGTCTGGGGCCGCTTTGAGCCTGGCGGACTTCAACTCCCAGAATCCCCCGGGCAGCTTGGCTCCCTTCTCTCCGCCAGGCTTAAAGCGGCCGCTCTCTTCGCCGTTGCCGGCTGACGAGGCCGAGGGCAGCGCCGACGCCTCTTTCGTCAACTCCCTCGGCTGGGGCTGGAGTTTCCCTCCGGCGCCGGACAACGAAGGGAAAACGAACGGCGGCCCCGCAGGAGGCCCCGAGCGCCGCACTCGCCTTCCCTTTCCTAGCCTGAGCCGCCTCGGCCTGGCAGGCTCCACCCCGCCCGGGCAGCCGCTCGCGGGACTGGCCGGCGGCGAGGTCGGAACCCCGGCGGGGTCGAGCGGAAACCGGGCCCGGAGAGCCTGCCGGGGGGGCGGCGCGGGGTAAACGGGCCGACGACCGGACGGGGAAAGCCCCGCCCCCTCCGGGCACAGGGCGGAGCCTCGCGGGAAAGCCCCGCCTCCCCTCGTCTCCGGGCGGAAGCCCCGCCCGCCCTCGAGGCGGAGGCTGAGCGCGCCTGCGCGGAGAGCGTGTCGCGCGCGCCGCCTCTTGCTCCTCCCCCTCCCGTTCCTCCGCGGCGCCATTTTGGCGCGGGCTCCGGCGGGCGCGGCGGCAAGGCCGGAGCAGCGGCGCGAGAGCCCCGCCCGCCATGATGTCATCGCCGCCACCGCCGCCGCCGCCCTCCTCGTCCTCGTCGGGGCCCTCGGGGCGCCGCTTCGACGCGTCGGACCGGTCGGCGTGGTACGCGGGCCCCCTGTCGCGCGCGGAGGCGCAGGGCCGGCTGCAGGGCCAGCGGCACGGGACCTTCCTGGTGCGCGACTCGTCCACCTGCCCCGGCGACTACGTGCTGTCGGTGTCGGAGAACGCGCGCGTCTCCCACTACATCATCAACTCCCTGCCCGGGCGGCGCTTCAAGATCGGCGACCAGGAGTTCGACCACCTGCCGGCCCTGCTGGACTTCTACAAGGTCCACTACCTGGACACCACCACCCTGCTGGAGCCCGCGCCCAGGTCAGCCCGGCCCTCCGCCCTGGGGGGGGGGGGGGGAGAGGACGGGGAGGGGCAGCCAGGCGGCGCCTGCCTCGCTTCGGCTCGTTCAGAAAGGGCCCCTCGCCAGGCGAGCAGCTTTTGGTGCAAATGGGCGTGCAAGCCCCCCTCCCCCAATGGAGCCTCCCGGGAGGGTCCCGTCCCCCAAGGGGTGGGGGTTTGCATGCGGTCGAGGAGGAGAATAAACGGCCGTCCAGTTCAACAAGACGAAGAAGTGAGAAACGCCACTCAGACAAAGACACAACCCCCCCGAGGCCACCAAAGCTCCTCCGGCGCTTCGCCCAAGGCCAGCGCCCCCCTCCCCAGGGGCCAGGAAAGAAAAGAAACCCTTTTTAACCACAAAACTCTGGGTGCAGAAGTAGAAAAGCCAATTCTGACCATTAGGAAAACTCCCCCCTGGACGTCCCCTCAGTCGCGTGTCCACCAATGGCTGGGACTCCCTTTGTTTTGGGAAGGGCCTGTCTGCCTCGGACATCCCCAGCTGGCGACCTTGGCTCCGTTTCCCCCAAACCTCCCTTGCATTCCAGTGCCGTCCCTCCCGTTCCAGTTGTCTGGTTGCACCCCTGGCAGCCAGGGAGAAGAGCCAGGCCTCCAGAATGCCATCAGGGTGAGGTGGAATTTCATTCCAGGGGGTGGGCATGCCCTGAGCCCCCCCAAAACGGTACTGTTGTTTAATGGCATCAACCTTAGGTTGGCTCACATTAGCTGAATAGAAACCAGCATTGAGTCTTGTAGGGCAGTGATCCCCAACCTTTTTGACGCCGCGGCCCGGTACCGGCATCAGCTGGGCGCCGCCATCTTTTTTTTGATGAAAAAGTGCTTCCGGTGAGCTTTCTACCCGGAAAAGCTCACCGGAAGCACTTTTTCATGAAAAAAAGATGGCGGCGCCCAGCAAGCCAGCGGCCCAGTAGGAGTTGTTCCGCGGACCGGTACCGGTCCGCGGACCGGTGGTTGGGGACCCCTGTTGTAGGGCTTTACTGGCGACAACCAGCACCTTGAATTGCACTTGGAAGGAAACCAGCGTAATGGTGTCGCATGTGCGTACGAAGGCATGTCTTATTATTGCTCTCATCACCACATGCTGGACTAATTGAAGCTTCTGTGTGTGTCTTTAAGGGCAGCCCCATGTAAGCCCTTTAGAATAGTTGAGCAATGAGGTGACCAAACAACGGAAAACAATGTTGTGAGGATGTCATTGTTTCATAAGCGATTGAGTAATTCCCGTGTCGTCTTCAGGTACCCGCTGATGGGTTCTGGTACCGGCTCTGGTGCATCGGCTGCAGAGGAGAATGTGGAATATGTTCGGACTCTTTATGACTTTCCTGGTAACGATGCGGAGGATCTACCATTTAAAAAGGGGGAGATACTCGTCATCGTAGAAAAGCCCGAAGACCAGTGGTGGAGTGCCAGAAACAAAGACGGGCGCATTGGGATGATCCCTGTCCCTTACGTTGAGAAGCTTGTGAGATCGTCTCCTCATGGGAAGCATGGTGGCAGGAATTCCAATAGCTATGGGATCCCCGAGCCCGCCCATGCCTACGCTCAGCCTCAGACCTCCAGCCCTCTTCCCGGTGCCACCCACACTCCCGGAGCGGTCATCAACCCCTTGCCTTCAACCCAGAATGGACCAGTCTATGCCAAAGCCATTCAGAAGAGGGTTCCCTGTGCTTATGACAAGACTGCCTTGGCGTTAGAGGTAAGCCGTTCAGCCGGAGCAGCATCCGTGCAGCTTAGATCAGTTCCCTCGTCCCATTGGAAGGGCTTGTCTCAAAACTATTTGTCCCAAATAGTTTTGTCCTCTCCGCGCTCTCGTTTCATGGACTGATCCATCATTAAATGTTCCAATCTCACCTCCCACGGTCACTTTTAAATGTGGAGCCCCTGGTAAAACTCGGTGCCCCTTTGTGATCAGGCTTGGCGTGCAGCTGACATACAGTAGTACCTCTGGTCGTGACCATAATTCATTCCATAACTTTGGCAATTTCTTCGTCTTCTCATGTTTTGTCTTCATGAATTTCTGGGTCAGGGATCGTGTTTGTTTGCCACTCCAAGTATGTGTTCATGACCAGATGCAAAAAAAAAAAAAAATGTGAATTTTTTGGTCGGAACCTGATTTGGTGGTGGTCAGAAGCGCTTGTGACCAAAGATTCTACTGTATTTAGGTTTTGCAATCTGTGGAGGGCCTTTCAGCCATTAGTGAATCTGCTTCTCTACTGCAGAATATTAAAAAAAGTCCTTGAATGTTATGAAAGGACGACTGTTCCCATTCTAAATATTTAAGCAAAGTAGCCTTGTATGAGTATTCCATGTTCCTTCCTTCTGCTGGACCTGGGTTGCAAGGTCCTAGGCCCATATTGACTCAGGATGGGACAGATTTGACATTTCTCCAGGTTAGGTGAATCACAAATGAGGTTCAATGAAGGCATTAAAGTCCTGTATTCAGAACAAAAAAAAGTATTTCGCTTAGAAATTTTGAAGGCGTCCTACAGTTCTGTTTCTAGGGCTGCTTCTTTCCCCATTCCACAGCTGCAGAACACACTCATTCTCCACATTTATTTATTGGTTAATTTTCTCAGACTGTTTTCAGTGTAAATATCCAATTATCTTATTGTATGTACTGTGCAGCCTTATTTTCTCATTATATCTTTAATTTTGTTTTGAGCAAGTTAGGTCTGAAGTGATCTCCCACTGTGGCAGGGCTCCCTCTAAAATAGGCTTATAGCCTAAGCTTTCTTTCACAGTTGCATTTCTTAATCTTTTCCATTTCTTCTTGAAAGTGCCCCAGGCACTTATCCTCTTTCTGTAACTCTTTGGTCATGTTACCCAGTTGTTTTTCTCATAAGGTTTTTCTCCCTTTTTCTTATACTTGGTTACTGTTGCCGCAGCCTCTTTAATTTCTCATTGCCAATATTTCGAATCCTGCCAAAAGAGCTTTAAACATTTCTTCCTGATTGGGCAATTATGGAAAATGCTTTTCTTTGTGGTCCACTTCAAAAATGCCAAGGTACTTTTGCTTTTGTTTCCCTTTCTTCTTCCTTATCCAAGGCATTATTAAACCATGTTGTTTTCAGTTGATTGATATAGCTAGAATTTGGCCTTTACTGTCTGCACCTTAGCCAACCTTTTACACTCTTACATTTCAAGAGATTTAAAGATTTCTTCAGAATTTCCTTAGATACTTTTAATGAGGGAGTAAAGAATTGCAAGCAGTATGCAGTACAATCCCAGTATCTTGAGATTGTATTGCCAACATTCAGCAGGAAAAAAAACATTTATTTAATAGATATATATATATCTCTGCCCAAGTTGCAATGACTGCATTTCAGATAGGCAGGTCATCAAGAGTTTTCCTGTTCCCATTTCTTCTCTAATGCTCAGGAAAAGGCACCCCAACTGTCACCCAAGTCCCTTTGTCCTCTGCCCTTTGGCATGTTGAAACCCTCCAAACAATTTACTGTGTCCCCTATTCAACTACCTTACAATGTGGGCAATTGAATTTAGAAGTGTTTTATGGAGGAAGGAGTTGGATAATGAAAATGTTATTTCCCAAACGATATTTTGGAACCTGCAGGAGATGGTGCCTGGGTTATGGGTGCGTTGATATTTAAATTCAGTTTTAAAAAATTAAAAGGTCAAAACGTGGTGTTTCTCCTTTCTAATTGACAAGGCAGATGGTACTACTCATACTTGAATCGCTCTTCTAGCACCTAGCTACCGTCACATCGCCAACAGTTGCAACTCCGCATCTTCATAATGCGCCAGCTGCGGTGCAGGGGAGCCTTTCCTGGCCTCTCCAGGTGGCTCTTGAGCAGAGCGTCCTGAGCGCTGCCCAGGCTGCCCTCTGCTCCTTTCGTGCTCCTCCTCTTTGGTGCTGCTCATGATATCGGCTGCCGGGAAGCAGCAGGGAAGGGGCTTTTCTTTCACCCCCAGGTCAGGCTGAGCAGCTTCCCAAAGATGCCCCTTTGCCAATTGCGGGAGGTGGAGCGCTGGGCTAGAACGGGGCCTGATCCCACCCGGCTCTTCTTCCTGGATCTGGGTAGCACCTGGAAGCCTGAGAGATCGGATAGGACTGATGAGCTGGCATTTTAATAGACGATGGGCTGTGTATTAAAGGAAGTTGCACCGCAGTCAATGGAGAAAGAGAAAGGGTGGGAGCACAAACCAGGCCTCCTTGGGGGGGGGGGTGCGCTCCTGCCCCACGAAGCAATGCCTGAGGACGGGGCCCTCCAGCTCTCCTCCCTCACGCGTTCACTCCTTGGCCTATCTTGGGTTTGTCTGGGGAGGAATTTAGTCCCTGTCGGTGGCTTGCGGGTAGCGATTCCGGGTGTTTGGTTTGTCGTGAGAAGCTAAGCGCGGCCTGTCTTGGTGCTAATTTAATGAGATAGGAGCCCCTCCCCCACAAAGAAACCTTAAGGCCGTAAACTGCTGAGCGGGAGATTGACGAAAAATCTCGGATGACAGCGGTGGCCAACCACTTCCTGCTTCCTGCCCAGAACAGCACTCAGCTTCAAGGATATCTTGCATTCCTTTGCTTAGGTGATGTCAGATGATGATGATGATGATGATGATGATGATGATGATGATGATGATGATGATGATGATGATGATGATTATTATTATTATTATTATTTGGGGGGGGGCTATTGTCCATGGAGCCTGAGCCTGGTTTGCTTGCACCTAACTGTTGCTGAGTGTCCATATAGCTTTGAGGCTGCTAATTGGAGCATCATCAGGCTTATTAAAGGCCAGTTCCCTAATTTTTTCCTGTGAGATTCAAGTGAACTGCGAGGGATGGTAAGGTTTCGGTTCGGCCTCAAAGGGTTGCCTGCCTGGATGGATTTCTGATATTTATAAGGCTTGGCGAACTCTTGGGAGAAAATAGAAGGAATTTCTACGAATTCTGCCTTCAGTTCCTTGAATAAATCTCTTATTGACAGCAGCGCCTTAATGAGGGCTGAGACTTTCCCCCCAAATCCTGAGGTGCAGACAAAGGACCGAAGAGCCTTTGTCCATTCAGCCTGGTTCCTGCCTCCCGAGCACCTGCAGGCAGCATTTCAGGCAGGCGAGGGAGGGGGCTGGCCCCTTGGTCTCCACCCGAGAGACAGCTGGCTTGGCAGAGAGAGGCAGGGTGGCACTGTAAGCCCCCCACCCTTAGCCCAGCCTTCTTCTTGAAAAAGCAGGCCATCCGTTAACAAGGTGGCCCTCCCTGGCCCTTCTTCCCGCCCTCCCAAAGTCGAGTTTGCCTCTGTGCTCCGGCCAACAGAGGCATCCTGGAGAGGCCCCCCTGCCAGCCTTGGGTGTCACTGGAAGAGGTGGCCGCGAGAAGCCCCTTGGCTCGGCCACAGTTCCTCCCACGTCGGAAAGAGCAGCTGCGTGGAGGCCGAACCCCACGGTACCCTCCTGCAGCCAAAACCTCCACGGACTGCCATCAAAATCTCGCACCAAGAGGGAGCCAAAAGGGTTTTTATCACTGCTCATTACTGTCATATTGGTTGCTGTCCAAGGCGGTTGCTAAACGAGACGGGGCTGTTACAGGTAATAACCTTCACGCAGGGTTGCAGACACACAGGCACACTCTTCATATGGGAGATTTAACTTGAATCCACACTAACCAAGCTGAATCCTAAAAAATCAAAATGCACCATCATCAAGAGAATGATGGAGGATCTGCCCTTTTTCCATTCTAGACTTCTGTTCCCCATCCCGGAAACAGGTTAGAAAAATATATTATTTATACAGCTTACTTTCACAAGATGCTTTGGAAAAAAAAAAAAACCTTTGTATCTATCCAGCCTTTGGAAATCTTCTGCCTGGTTTTCTGTTTTGCTCTGTTCGCTGGCATAAGTGGAGATGCATGTCCAAATGGACGGCTTGATTGTATAATTTCAAAGAAGATTTCTCCCATTTTCTGTGATTATAGAAAATCTCTCAACTTTCAACCTTTTAGCATCAAAAAAAAGTTTCCATTTTCTGCCCTATTGTAACACTTTTGCTATACTGCATTTTTGCCTCATGGTACATTAGAATTTTATCTAATTACAGCAAAAATCAATTTTAAGAATTCAATTCAAAGACTGATAAAATAGATTTATCCTCTCTTCCTGTATACTTGCAGATTTTACTCAACATGAGGGGCAAGCATTATCAGATTATCAGTCGGAGATGACCTCTTTTGCCCAACTTACATTTCTTTTGACTGTGCCATACATGGTCTGTGGATTCCACCCCACCCCCCTTTAATGTGGTGGTAGTTTTCTCACATAAACTTAATGGAAGGGTAAGTGAATATTGGTGAAAGAAGAAGAAAAGCCCCTCTAAATACTTTATGTAAATGCAAATCTTTTAGTGGAAGGGCATTTTGGTATAGTGGTGAAGGCACTGGTCCCACTTTCTACACAAAGCCAGCTGAGAGACTTTGGGCAGACCTTGTCAGTGGCAAACCACTTCCAAAATCTTGCCAAGAAAAGGGCAGGGCCATGCCCAAGGAGTCCCCAGGCTGACCTGGAAGCAACCTTTTCTGAGAGTCCCTGAAGGACTTTGCTTTTCCAAAGGTGAACCCATTTTCAAGTTGTTATTTTTTGCATATATGTCATTTGAACTGATTCATAGAAAGAGGGGTAGGCTACGTTTTGTTGGCTTGAAGGAAGGAGAGCTGCTAGCAAGGAATGAACCAATCCATCCATCGCTGTCATCTATCAAGAGAGTTTCTCTGGTTAGCTTCTCTTTGATCTCAGCTTGAACGGACCAGAGAGGTTGTGTCTGCTGAGTGAAAGTTGGGATGGAGACCTGACAGGTGGATGGAGACCCTCCAGATCTGGCTCTTTCAACAGGCAGAGCTGAGGTGACCCTCCTAATTCCTGTGTGATTGTTCTGTCACTGGCTGTTCTATACTTGCTTTTTTCCTTGCTAGCACAGACACCTTTATCGCTGTTAATTCATTAGCCAGTGGAGGGCCCAGGAAAGGGCTTAGAAATCAGTTATAAATAAAAATTCCCATTGATGTTTTATTGAGGAAGGAGATCCTCGTTACCTGCACTTAATGCCCATCGGATGCATATGGAAAGCCTGAGTTTTAGAACAATGTTCATTCTTTTGCTCAGGAAGGAGGTATTCGGGTTGTGGGACAGTTCAGATTTATTTTTATTTTTTTAAAAAAGGGGGAAATTCTTTAGGGGAATGGCATTAAACTAGCTGCCTCGTAATATAATAAAATATACTTTGAACTAACTCAGTTCTAAGGAATTGGCTTGTAAATTTTTCACATAATTAAAAAATAAGACTGATGTACTTGCTTTACAATCTTGTTTAATTCTAATGGATTAATCTGCATAATCCTGATGGCATTACTGCTGCTCACGTTCCACACTTGCAGATAGTTGGAGGTACCAAATGTGGCTTCTCTTTAAGAAAGAGCAAGCTTGAATGTCCTGTCCTGCTAAACTAGTGGAAAATTGTATTAAATAACATGAAATTAAATTTCCTACCATCGAGTTGAGCAAAAATACTCCTTTGTGTATATTTGATATCTCGCTGTGAAAGCACAACCAGACCATTAACTCCCGGGGTTCTCCTTACCCCATCAGGGCCAAAACCACTGGATTGTTGTTAGTGTTTGGACATGATGAAGACATCAAGATTTTATGAATTCAAAGAATTACTGATGGTCCTTGACTCATAACCACCATTGGGCCCAGAATTTCTGTTGCCAAGCTAGGCAGTCAAGGAAGTGGCACCCCATGTTATGACCCTTTTTGCCACGATCGTTATGGAAATCACCACGGTCGTTTCCTTAAGCAGATCTGTCTTCATTGACTCGGTTTATTGGAAGCCAACTGGGAAAGTCACAAATGCCAATCACACAAACCTGGGATGCTAAAATCGTTATAAGCACCTGCTGGTGGCCAAGCGCCTGAATTTTGGTCCTGTGACTGGGGATTGCTGCGGCCGTTGCAGTGCAAGGACCAGCTGTGAGCCAACTTCCCGTTGCTTCTGAATGCTTGGGAAGCAAATGATAGAAAGTCAAAGGCCAGCCATACGCAGAGCGGGAAGGAGAATACCGAGATTATAGCAATTATTAATGCAGCACGTTTCTGTTCTTTCTTTCTGCTCTTTGTTTAATAGTAAAGGCACATGGAAAAAACATGAGTTACATCTTTTAAGTTTCCCAAATAACAATTTTCCTGGCCTTTTCATTTTTTTTTTTACTCTGCGTATGTATTTATATTAAAACATTTTATATATTTAAAGCAGGGGTGTCCAACCTTGGCAACTTTAAGACTTGTGGACTTCAACTCCCAGAATTGCTCAGCCAGCTGGCTGAGCAATTCTGGGAGTTGAAGTCCACAAGTCTTAAAGTTGCCAAGGTTGGACACCCCTGATTTAAAGTTTTCATTGTTTACACTAGCTCAAAAATCCAAATGTTACTTGTACATTAGTGGAGGCCTACAGAGACCGACCGGGGGAGGCATTGTTGGGGTAGAGCCAGGTGAGTCTATGGCAGCCAAAAGTCAGGAAGAGAAAAGGAAGGAGCATCCCAAAAGGTGCTACCAGGCCCCTGATTTTGACTAGAGAAGAACAGAAGCTTGGCAAGAATGGCAACCTTATAAACAACACCAAAAAAGAAAATATTTTCTTCCCCGTCTGCGATGTTAGAATTTGAGATCGTCCATTGAAACCCAGAGGGGTTTAGGGTCCCTGGAAGCAGTTTGCACATAATCAGACCATGGAATTGGCTGCTGGCCAGTTTGAGCAATTTCAGAAGAGAAAGTTTGTGGGGAAAGCCACTCCACTTGCTGCTGAGGCCACTGGCCTTCTGCCTGGAAGCCAGCCTGCTCCAATCCTGGGGCCCCAGGACAACAGGCCACTCTGCTCCCCAAAGGCAGCCCCCAATGACCACTGAGGACTGGCTGAGGTCCTGATCTGAGGTGCCTTGTCTTTTGGGGGTGGGAGCGTGCAGATCCCTTGAAGGAATGGGGAGAATATTCTTGAAATGCAATTCTCGTAGGAAGAAATGACTTGAACCTTCGCAACTTTATCCCGCGCGTGTATGCGGTTTTATTTATTTTTTCTTTTTTTTTTTTGCAGGTTGGTGACATTGTGAAGGTCACGAGGATGAATATCAATGGTCAGTGGGAAGGAGAAGTCCACGGAAGAAAAGGGCTCTTCCCTTTCACGCACGTCAAAATAATTGACCCTCAGAATCCCGATGAAAACGAATGATCCGCTGGGCCATCTCTGCATTGCTGCTTCCTTTTTCCTGGCTATTTTGAGCATCATTTGAAGTGCGGTGGTTGTTGATGGCGCATCCCAAGGATTGCCAGTTGCTCGTGTTTCCATCTTTGCAGTGATTTCACAGCCCAGCCATGTCTCTCTTGAGAACGCACCTGGTAGTCCGGCATTGGCAGTTTCTCCTAGAAGGTTTTTGGACTGTGGGCTGATTGTGGTGCTATCTAGGCAGAGGGGGAGGGATCGAGACATCCAGTTTCTTTGCTGAATACTTTGCTCAGAAAGAGAATTCTAGATAATTTTGTCTAACTCCAAACAATAATAAAAATGCATTTTCATGAGGCATGGAAGATGAGAGGACATAATCATGTTAAACAATTACGTCTTTAGAGAATTATTGATGCTTCTGTGTTACAAAGAGAGGGTTTTTTTTTTTGAGTTTGCCATTGATTTAGAATAAATTGTAGCAAACTCTTGAAAACTACATTTCCACACTGTCATCTTTATAACCATGTATAATTGATTCGTTTGCCATATACCTGCCTAAACCTCCGTTTGATTCAGATTTATTTAGATTTGAAATGATACTTCAGGCACTAAATACAACCTTTTAGAAGAACCTTATACGAGCTTTGATGAAACTACATTTACCCCTTTAAAATCTTGGTTGTTGTTTTTTTTTAAAAAAAAAAGCAGAAACAAAGCATTGATAATCAGTTACCGAGAACGCAACAACAACAACTCAAAAGATACTCTTGGGCCTTTGTTTTCTGCGTGGAGGCGCAGGAGTAGAAAGTCGTGGTGAAATCAGTTCTCCGTGCTAAGTTTAAACCCAGTGAAATATGATAACGAAGAAACTTGAATGTTGGTTATAGCATGTGAAGCCCTTGACTCCCTGAGGGACGGTTTTGAAAGTTCCCTGGTGCTGATCTCTTGCGCCGTTGAACCTCAAGTGCCTTAACCCGAGGACGACAGGTGCTGAAAGGGACGGTTGGAGCCGTTTGGTCTAGAGAGAAACCTCCCGGATCACCAGCAGCGCTGGGCAGGGGGCTGACATTCTGGGGGAAGGGCTGCCCAGGTGCTTTGCAATGGACTACAACGTGGCCGTTCTGTTAAGTGCCTGGGCACGATTGAATGACTGTCGTACTACTGAGCTTTGTGTTAGGGATATTTAAGCTGCACTAAAGGTCCGTCTGCCGTACCATAGTTCTGCCGCACAGCTGGCCTAATTCTACGAACAGTCCAGACAAGGGCAGTAGCTGAGCTGTGTTTTGCCTCGCTGGGCTGCAGAGTGAGCAAGGACGCCTGGAGACGTTCAGCGAGTCGTGATTCTGCCGGGCTACTGTAGAGCAGCCAAGGCTTTTTCCCTTTCCTTCGGTTAGCTCCACCCTCGGTTGCTTTCTTGGTCAATGGAGAATGAAGTGTCATTAGACAACCACGCCAACCATGTCAAAGGCCCCAGGAAGGGAAGCGGGCAGTCGGAGAGTGGACTCGGAACTGCTTTGATCAGAGCTGGTCAAGGCAGTTCAGGTGCAGCAGACTAAATTAATCTGATGGTACATTTTAAAGGCATCCAGATGTTGGCTACTTTACTGCTTTTTTCCTCTCTTTTGGTCTTTCCTACCTAGAGAAGTCAGAAGTGCTTTTGATTGTGAAGGTCCTTGCCATTTGCTTACGACTGTTGCATTCAGAGAGCCTCCTGTGGAAACCAGCTACGCTCTGCATTATTTTGAGGATTTTTTTTTTGTCGGTCTGTGCTTTGTCATGTAGGTATTGAAAGCCTCGAAGGTGACTCAGAAATATAGTTCGCTCATTGAGCAGGAGAAGGGCGCGAACGGGGTCCATTGGCCGCGGGAGGCCTTCTGTTTCTTCCTTGCGACAATTGATGGCTCAGGTTAGCAGGGAAGTCCTCGTAAGAGCTGTCCCTCGCCTCAGATCAGGGAAGGCCTTGCAGGTTGTCTTATTAAGGAGCGAAAAGCATTTGTTCTGATATTTCATACGTGTTTTTATTTGACTTTGCTGAGGGGAGGGGATTGGAGGTGAAATATTGTAGAATGAGACTAAGTGAACTCTGATTTGGCTGCCCCGCCAGTCATAACTTTTTTTCTGGTGTCTCCAGGGAATGTGAGTTGGGAAAAAGTAGCCTGAAATTCACGCATCTTTTAAGTCAGTGAAGCATCATTTGAATTCTGGGCAGTTGGGAGGGGGACAGCCCCTCCAGGAAGAGCTGGGGGGGATGCCTGCCTGAAATAGGCCGCCTGTGGGAAAGGCCTCGGGGTGAGCGTGAGATACAGGATAACCCACAGCTGCACAGTGGGTGGAGCAAGGGGGTCAGAAGGGCCCCCCCCCTCCCTAATTTATCAGTCTCTAAAGGAGACAGTGGGATAGTTTGTACTTTCAGACTTGCAAGATTCTGTTAACATAACTACAATAAAGTTATTAGGTCCAAACCCAAAGATGAAATCCGATGAAATCCTTTATTAGTCTACTTCTAATGGCAGAATCTTGCCAAACTAAAGCTATTACTTTCGACCTTAATAGGTGACATTAGGGTGGGTGGACTAGAAGACCTCCAAGGTCCCTTCCAACTGCCGTCAATCCTAAGAGATTCTAGGTGTGGATACCCTGAGCCCCTTCCCTACTCTCTGCTCCTCCAGGCGCCCACTCCATCACAAGGGATAGGATTGGCTTCTTTCACCAGGTTTCCCGTCTGGTCTGGTGACCCGGTCTAGCTTGCAACCTTCCATCTCTTTTTACAGCCCAAGAAATTAGGGAGAGGCCCTCCCGAGGCTCTTGCTCTGCCCAGGTCTTTCTCACACACCCCTGCAGGCTGCCCGTCCGCTTCTCCGGGCCGAGCAGAGTGGACGGAGGCTCACGCTCACCGGGGACCGGCTCCTGGGATCTGCGGACTATGCCTCGCTGTTTGAGAGTTTGTCAAGGTTTTTTTTTTTTATTTTATGCTACAAATTAACAGTATTAAGTATATTTTTAGAACATGTGAAATGTGTTTAAAGTTAGTGCCTTTTTGTTTTCTTGATAATTATAATTCACTACTGGTCCCACATCGAGCAAAGGAATTCAGTGCCCCTGTTTGTGTTACTTTCAATAAAACATGCATCATGTTTGCAGAGTCTTGTCCCGTTTCTTTCTTCAATCCAGCTCTGAGTTAAAGGTCAAAAAACAAGGGGGGGGGGTTTGGTGCCTTAAACAGCAGACCTCTCCCTACTGGCCGCTTCTCCCTTAGGGGCAGGGGGCTCCAAGGCAGAGGTCCCCATCCACCACCTGCCCCTCCCCCCAGCAGCCTTGGTGCCATCCAGGCAATTTCATTTATGTGCACTGAGTAAGTTTTTGCCCTGAGCTCATCCCAAGGTACCACAGAGATGCAGGTGGATCATTTTAAACGGTATTTTATGAGCTCCCATCACCAGAGGGTGGCTGGACAGAACAAACAGAGGAGCTATTTTGTTACACTTGGTTACACACAGCGAGGTTGGTCAGACCAGAACGACGACGGAGCAGCCGCTTCATAAATTGACAAACCAGTTACCCCGTGCAGAATGTGGTGAGATCGTAGTGCATTCTGGGAGGCCTCGTTGCTTCCTGCGGGCAGTAAGTGGTGCGCTTGAAGGAAAGCAACCCTTCGTGGGGACCTCGGACCTTGTGTTCCAAAAAGGTGGCCAGGAAAAAGACTTGAAGCTTTCCAGAGGCCAAGAGCAGAGCACAGACCCCCAATGGCACCCAATTCCCAACAGGATTTTGCCTCCAGCCCTGAAGCGAGTAGCAAGGCACCCCCAAAACATGGAGTCTCGTGTAAGGGGAGGGGGGGTGGTGTTCCAGAGTTCAACTGTCCAATAGTCCTCCGGTGACACCTGTTAAGCTTCGTGGGCCTCGTCACCTTTGCAGAACGCATCTTTGGGGTGCCTCCTGCCCATATTCAGCACCCCTCAGGAAAGGGGCCCTCTCACCAACATGCATAAGGGAACAGAGCACAGGGGCTCCAGTCTGCCCGGACCCCGGCAGCCGATCCTGAGCTCCCTGCAGGGAAGGCAGCATAACTTCTGGCCCTGCAGTCACCGGGTGGGGGAACCACCCACTGGCTGAAGCTTTGATCTGGAGTGGAAGGCGAGAGCCCCTGGGGTTTGGGTTTGCCAGCTGGCTCTTCGACATGTCCAGTCACACCGGCATCCTGCCAGAATGGAAGGAGCGGAGTGGCAGCCAGACTTTGGTGAGGTTTAGGGTCTCGCTCAGGCGCCGTGGGGAAGTCCAGCCGATGGGGCCCGGACCAGAATTCACTGAAGGTGCTCAAGTCCTTGGAAGGGGCTCGCAGAGACGCCTCACCAGCTGCAGGAAACCTGAGGGATTGAGAGAAATAGTTGCATTCCTTTAAAGAAGCCGCCAATTGGTTGTCAGGGCAGGTGACAACGGAAAGAAATGACTGATAGCTGTTGCAGCTGAGTCTTTGCCAAAATTAAATTCATCCCTTCGGTTGTTCCACTGAAGTTTCTTGGCTTCCTTCAGTTCCACAATAGATATTTGTCCTTTTAATTTCTTGCTTCAATATTAGCTGTCCATGCACATAAAGATGGCGTGGCAAGAAACCTAATTATTGAAAACCCGGAGACCCTAATAGTTTAACAACAACACTGAATTTCTGAAATTCTGGATCAAAACTTTGGACAGAACGTAACTGAGTGCACTTTAACGGAAACCAGGTCTTCCCTTAACAAACAAACCAAGCCCAGAGGGCACAAAGAAGAAATAAAATGGGGAGGTTGTGTGTCTTTCAGCTGCAGTGAGCCAGGAGCAATAGGGCTGCTAAGAACAGAAAAGCAATTTTAGGCTGTGAAAAGATATGAAGGCTCCCAAATCCTGAGAGTTTGTCATAGTTCTTTGTCCCTGAATGCAGGAGAACGGAAGAGGGGCTGGAAAGCAACTCTTGTGCAAGGCGACACTAAGGTAACTGAGGGACTGGGGGGCATTTGAGGGGGAGGCAGATTTTGTGCACTTTTCAAATAACAAAAATAATCTGCTGTGTCCTTCCATTAGCAAGGACTGCAGCATGTGGGATAGGTGGGGGAGACGGCGGGAGCTCAATTCAGCCTCCTCTGCTTCTGACAGAGCATTCAACAAAAGCCATCATCAACTGAAGCCATGAGGTCAAAAAAAAAAAATGGCCACCAAGGAAGGAAGATTGTCACTTGGCACTTACAAAGAGCATAAAGCAAAAATAATATAACAGACTGTTTAGTCTTATGGAGTAGATCTGATGATATATGTGGGGAAGTGAAGATGTGGGTATAATTATGAATGAAAGGGCTGAACGGCATATCAGAAAGCATGAATCTGGTGACTTGCTGTTGATGCGTATGAAATTAGGTCACAGAAATATATAGATAGGACTGATATGGCCATCTACCTGGTAAGACGACTCTGATGGACTCCAAAGAAGAATAAAACCAAAACCAGACAAAAACAAAAAAAAATCCAAGATAACCAGGCCCACCACCTCCATACAATCCTCAGTGCCAGTTTTGTCCTATCCCAACGCCTGGGGAAAAGGCTGGACAAAGGTAAATGGGGAGCCTCGAGTTGTAGCGCTGGAAGGAAGTATTGGGAATATCTCGGCCCACAAGAAAAGCAGATCATACAGGACTAAGTGAAGTAAAGGGCGAGCGTTCAGTGAAGGCAGAAACGATGACACTCGAGTATTCGGTAACTAAAGCTTAAAATATATTGGATATATAATGAGAAGGCAAGAAACACTGGAAAATACCACATGGAAAAATGGCAAACGGCATTTGGCAAAGAAGACGAAACAAATGACAAAGATGCCAGTCACAATCACTGTTAACATAAGCATTCAAGAAGTCAAAGAAGCTATGGCTACAATAGGACATCCTTCCATCCCCTTCGCTCACCAGAAGCACGGTGGGATACAGGGCGGAATCTCCAAAGCCTTATTTCTGCTCAAGAATTGTCCCGGGGCGAGGGAGGCTTCTTTACCCACTCACGCTATACAGCAGGGGCCTCCAACCTTGGCAACTTTAACACTTGTGGACTTCAACTCCCAGAATTCCCCAGCCAGCTTTGCTTTGCTGAACTTTGCTGGCTGGGGAATTCTGGGAGTTGAAGTCCACAAGTCTTAAAAGTTGCCGCGGTTGAAGGCCCCCTGCTCTACAGGACATGCCATAAAATTCCCCTGGGGATGGGGGAAGCCAGTGGGGAGCTAATTGCCCCATCAGCCTCCTTTTAGAGACCCTCCAACCGCAGTGACAAGAATCACTAAATGGCTGGATCCCCGCAAGAGAAAGAGAAAGAAGCTGAATGACTTCTCGCAGTTCAGCATTTTCTCTGATACAGAAACATGAATTGGAAAACAGGAACATGAAAAAAAATAAAACAAAAATGGGAACAAAGTCAAAAGCCATGAAGACGTCTTTTTTTGGTTTGAAAAGAGGAAGAGCTTCATTGATCTGCAGATGGAATCCTTGGCCTCCGAGTTCGGAGCTTAGTCAGCTTTCTCACAAGATTGATGTAGATCTAGAATCAAAACAGATCGTGCCCTGCCAAGTTCTCAGAATCACAAGGTACCATTTGTCTCTGGAAGGGAAGAATCCAAGTGGGTCCCTCTTCCGCTCCACTCCTTCCAAGCCCCTCCTAGCCTACTGCAACCTTCATCCTGCTCCTCCGACACTCCCCGGCTAGAGACAGAAGCTCAGAAAGGAGCACGGGGTTCGGATTACAGTTAGCCTATCATGGCTTGCGGGGGGGGGGGCTTGCTAGAGGATGTAATGACATCAGTGGAGTGTCCTGGTTTTCAATAAAATCATTTGGGCTTATTTGATAATCTCAGACATCATGAAAGTGAAATAATATTAAATATGTACCACTGTGGCCCTAGCTGGGATGTTATTTCCTTGCAGGTACCGATGATGGCAGGAGTGGGGCCTTATTGGATAGAAATTTTAAATTTGACATTTTGAAATGAGAAATTGAGACTTTGGTTTTAAAGTAATTTAAACATTTAAGAGCAGTTTAATCACTTTTCCATTTTAAAATAGGGTGGGGTTTTTTTAAAAAACAACAACATGTCCATGCACTTTCAATTAGCAATTCTGACATTTTACAAAAGTAACATAATTTAATTAGAAAGGTTGAATATCCATAAATATAGTTAAAACACTTGTTATCCGTACAGGCTCGGACGCCCTTCCAGCTCAAAAAAAAACATCAGGGCTGTTACTTTTCTTTGAAAAAAATCTTCATTGAAAATAAGCCAACAATTACTAAACAAAAACCCAACCTCACAAAATAAATGTGCACAACCCATGACAAATTTCAAGTAGAGAATTGGAGTATCCTATATTAGTAATTTCAGATTTCAAGGTTATTAGATTTGTGTTTATTTATTTAATCAAATGCCTGTTATGACTTAAAACCCAAATAGTTTGGCAAAAAATTATCTCCAGAAACTATTGGATGCCTTGGAGAATGATTGAAAAAGGCTGTGTCTTCAAGCTAAAAAATATTGGATGAAAATACATACTTGGTTGGAAAAAATGATAAAGTAGCATATAGACATGAAACCAGAAATATTCTTACTGGTTATTCTACCAGAAAAATATAATAAAGGGACTATATACTTGATTTTACATGTATTAACTGCAGCTAGAATCGTATATGCTCAACAATGGAAATGTGATGAGATCCTGACAGATGAGAATGCAATTAAGAAAATACTAGAATGTGCAGAAATAGATAGAGTAACGCTTACTATTAAGGCCAAAGAAGAAACTAAATACTTTTTTATATGGGACTCGTTTTATCGATGGCTAGACAATAAAAACAGAAGTTAGAAAGAAAGGGACATAAAAAGAATAAATGTCAAAATGGAAATTTGTTAAAATGGACAAACAAAATATTGTTACTACAGTGTTAATGTTATTGTGATAAATGCCATTGTAAACATCTTGATTATGATCACCTAAAAACAATTGTACCCAGACAACACACAGTTTGATTGAAATGGAATTTTTATATATATTAATAAAACAAATAAAATTTAAAAAAGAGAAAGAAAAAAGGTTCTGTCTTGTTTTTACACTGGAGTTAAAATCACTTTGAAGGAATGCGAGTCCATATGTTATGGGGGTGTCAAATTCCTTATTGGCTATAAGTAAAGCAGGTTTTTGAAGGAAGATGTTAATTTAAAAAAAAAAATATTCCAAAAATTTTAATTGCACATCATGGATTACACATGAATACACACAGGATTCGATAGGAGCAAAACGGTGATTGTGCCCTCACAGAAGAATATTTCCATTCTAGACCCTATTTATATATGCATCCTAAACATTTCCCTTCATGAAATGTCTCAGCCCTGAAATATTATGGTAGCTTTGCACTTATGGAAAGGCAGCCTGGAACACAGCGTTCCCAGGGGTCTAGATTCAATACATGGTATATAAAACTGGCATTGACTGAAATTAGAGAAACATGACATAATGTCAGTTCCTGAGATCTATGAGTAATTACCTGCTTATCTTCTTCGATATAAACCAGGGGTGTCCAACCTGGGCAACTTTAAGACTTGTGGACTTCAACTCCCAGAATTCCTCAGCCAGCTGGCTGAGGAATTCTGGGAGTTGAAGTCCACAAGTCTTAAAGTTGCCCAGGTTGGACACCCTGATGTAAACGAACCTTCCCCCCGACACGCCAGAGCTGCAACCGCAACACCAGCGCCCAACCCCTCCCCCGTGGTTACCTTGAGGCGATTTCAGGTAAGACAACTCTTACCTGTGGGCTTGTGAGGAAGAGGAGGTGGCGGTGGATAGCCCTTCTCGCTGCTCTTCTGACACCCGCCGGGCAGGGATCTTCGGCGGGGGGATGCTGGGACCAGAAAGCCAAGTGGGCCCACAGGCAGTCAGGCATCCCTTGGCTTTCCCCTCCGCGAGGCTCCCCACGGCAACACCTGCCAAAGCACAGAAAGAGCGAGGAGCGCCCAGAAAGGGCCTACAGGGGGCTTGGGGGGGTTTGGATGCCCCCCACTCTCTTCGGGCATTCCCTGAAAGCTCCCGCTGGACCGCTGCAGCCAAAAGGCAGGTTAGGGTTAGCAACCACCCTGCCCCACCTCCAAAAAAAATTTGGCTTCCTGGCAGAGTTGAGCTGGAGTGGCCTTTTGGCTCCAAGGCCACTCCTGACTGCCCCTGGCATGGAAATGCCATCCCTGACCTGTTTTCCATCAGAGGTAAGCCCAATTCTGGGCCATTTTGTAAGGGAATAAGCAACAAGCTTCTTAAAAGGGGGGGGGTCTTGTGGCCTGTTGGCCTCCAGCTCCTCCAGCAGCTGAATCAGAGGAGGAGGAGGAGGTGGTGTGGGAGTCAGGGTCAGCATCAGGGCAACCTGAGAGCTCCGAGGGGGAAGTGGAACTGGCAGAGAGAGAGAGAGAGAGAAAGGCAGAGCCTAGGCCATCCGTCAGCCCTCAGATGGAGAGTCAACAGCCCCCAGGTCTGGAGGTGGCTGATGAAGAAGAGGAGGAACAGCCGTGTCCAGTGCCTGATGCATGGATGCACAGAGAGGAGAGGAGAGCAGTGGAAATCTATGGGCTGGTCCTTGGAATGGAAGAGCCAATGCAGCTAGTGAAGCCCCACCCTAGCTCTGGGGGATAATATTCATCTGGTGGAAATGAATAGATGTGGCAAACAACTATCCGTCTTCTGGCCGGCCGGACTTGTTAGCCTGCAAGAGAAACTTTTTTGCCGGGGGCTGTTGGTGTTCCTAATAAAGGAATCTTTTGAGTTCACATCAGAGGGTTTTGTCGTGTTTGGGGAGCTGGGTCAGAACAGGGGGCTACTTAAATATTTGAACAGCTATTTCTAACTAATGAGAAATAATTTGTAAGTGTGTTTTCCAAACAGGAGATAGTTTCAGAATTCATGTTTTAAGTTCCTGGATTGATTCCGCTTTGCCTTCCCTGTGCACCCAAATTACCTTCCCCTGCAGGAAGCTGCGGTGCTGCCACCTTGGCTACTTTGGCTGGATTTCTTCCCCGACCTGTCCTTTCCCTGGGAAGAGAGGAAGAGGAGCAGTTGGCAGACTCTCTGGAGCAGCGGTTGCCAACTGGTGGGCTGCGAGAAAATTTTGGTGGGCTGCAGAGAAATCTCACCCCCAGAGCACCCCCCCCCCCAAAGCAATTAATCCAGGTTCTGCAGAAACACGAGGCTGCACCACCCACATGGCCCATGGGAACCCTCCCCGCCCACTCACTCCTTACCTGGCAAACTTGCCTGCTAAGTTGCTATTTTTCCTTTTTTTCCCCCCTCCGACCATCAGCTGTTCTGTTGTGCCGGGAGATTTAGATTAGCTAGAAAGCAAGAAACCATTGGATTGCTTGCTTTCTAGCTAATCATTAGATCTTCCTTAGGACTGAAGCTTCTATTCAGTGCAGACTCACTGCAAGCAAATTTTATGTGACAGACTCAGGTAGCCGATGGCAGATAAGATAGATCTCTGAATGATTCTGTGAGCAACTCAATCTGCCTGCCT
Organism: Notechis scutatus; assembly: GCF_049901735.1. Classification (NCBI taxonomy): domain Eukaryota; kingdom Metazoa; phylum Chordata; class Lepidosauria; order Squamata; family Elapidae; genus Notechis; species Notechis scutatus. Next base: position 12,000,089 of record NC_142021.1, on the reverse strand, counting down.
GCTTTGCCTGATTTGGGGTAAAAGTTGCTCTTTTTTAAATAAAAAATTCAATATTTACATACATGGTGTCTTGTGAGTTAATTTTGTGAGTTTACTTGCTAACAAATTGTATGGGTTTGTTTGCAAGCAAATTTTATGTGACAGGCTCAGGTAGCCAATGGCAGAAATGCAGATCTCTGAATGAATCTGTGATTCTGTGAGCAACTCAATCTGCCTGCCTGCTTTGCCTGCTTTTGGGTAAAAGTTGCTCTTTTTTATAAAAAAAATTCAATATTTATATAAATATTTATAATATTTACAAACAAGCCATGCCCAGCCAGTCACATGACCACCAAACCACACCTCAAAATTAGACCACGCCCACAGAACTGGTTGTTAAGAAATTTGAATCCCACCCCTGCCTCTGTGTGTGTGTGTGTGTGAGAGAGAGAGAGAGAGAGAGAGAGAAAGAGAGAGAGAGGGAGGGAGGAGAGAGAGAGAGGTTAGACCAGATCTCTCTCTCTCTCTCTCCCACCAACGTCAGCAAGCCACCGTCAGTCAAAATTCATATTAGTGGTCCCCGGGATTTAAAAGTATGAGTTTGGTGGTCCCTGAGGTCCAAAAGGTTGGCGACCTTTGGAGCACCTCTAGAGGAAGATGGGGGCTGGCCTAGACACCCCCACATCTCCCTGCATGCCCTTCAGCAGCCGCTCGTCCTAAGAGGAAGGCCCACCAGTGCTGCCTCTGTTAAGCAGGGCCCCACGTCCAGCGTTTCTGGGCAAAGCACCACTGCAGTCGACTGACTAGGATGGCTGCCGAAAAGCAAGTCGACTTACCGGTGACGGACATTCTTCCTGTGTTCTCGGAAGCCTTTAGCAAACGGATTGTTGTAGATTTTCAGCTTTGTGATCTTGGGAGAAAGAGAGGCACTCAGCACCTGCACCACATGCTGTATTTGCATCTACGTTATCATCCTGTCTGGTGATTGGCCAGTAAATGTTACAAAACCAGGTGCCTGCAAAAGGCTTCCTGTTCTTTGCGTGGCAGCCTGTCCCCGTCGGCCACTGCTCTGCTCCCGGAGCTAGAATCCTTGGCTACAAGTTGCAAAGCAAGGCCTTCCGTCCTCGGGGGGGCTGGCCTTCTGACCCTCCCAAGGCCTGGACTGGTTGTCCTGGGCAGCCTCCTGTAGACACCGACAACGCCCCACCTTTTCATTCTGATAGGCGGTCACGGAGGTGAAGACCGTCTCTGGGAAGCTGAAGGAGTGGAAGACGCCGCAGCGGGTGCTGAAGAGGCCGTCGGCCGGCATGACGTGGAAACGCGGCTTATAGCGATGCATGGAGTGAAGGATGACCTGGGAGAGGAGAGACGACTCAGAAAGGGTCTCCTGGCAGGCCTGCCCAACTTGACTTCCTCGGAGGCCAAAGTCTTCCCTCGCCAGCGGCCACCAAGGCCCGGCTGCCACTTGCTAGAATCACAAATACGGATCCCCAACCGACCTTGTAACCAAAGGCCTCTGCCCCCCTGGGAAGACCCCCCCACGCTCAACCCAAGGAAGGGGATTCGGGAAGAGACCTTGGTGTGGGACGGGGGCACTTTCTCTGGGACCCGAGAGACCCCCCCCCTTGCTGAGTGGCAAGGATTCCGAGGTGAGGCTGGGGGCCAAAGAGTCCGTGCGCTGGGCAAGGAAAGCAGCAATGCAAGGAAAGGACGCCACGACCCCCCAAGATCCACCAAGTTCTTTTCCGGCAAAGGTGGTTCAAGCCCTTCAAGGATGCGTCTGGGTTGACTTTCCATCTGGCTGAGAGGAAGAGGGATAAGGGAACAGGCTGGGGATGACACTCTAGACGAGCAGGGATGACGCCTCAGAAGAGGGTGGAGAAAGAAGGTGGAAGGGTGGCAGAGATACTGGAAGCCTCAGAAGGAGAAAGAGAGTAATCGCCAAAGAAGCTGTGCGCTCAGAGGCCTAATGTCAACGGAAGGGAAAGCTAATATGTCCAGAGAGTGGGAGGACCTGTCAGTGCTGCTACCTAATGAGTCAGCAAAAGCTTGCAGGAGGAATTTAAGGTAGCCAGTTTCTATGGAGGGAGAAAATGGAGGGAGGAAGCAGGAGTTGAGGGGAACCCCTAACATATTTTCCTTTGGCTGAGCTGATTGTTTACGATGGAAACAAGAAGTAAAAACCTTCCAATAGTTATGACTAAAAAAGCAAAAGTGAAGAGGAACAGACTTCCGCAGACCTGATCTCAGGTACATCTAGCGTAACCAGTGGAAGAGAAGTTGCCTTCAGGCAGTGTCGGTGTTCCATCCCTGGAGGTTTTTAAGAAGAGCCTGGACTGAATTGGAATAGGGTCTCGTGCCTGAGCGGGGGGCTGGACTAGAAGACCTCCAGGGCCCCTTCCAAGTCTTTATTCTGTTATATATTTATTACGAGCTCCAGGGATGCTTGAAAAATCTTGGCGTAGCCAGTAACCACCCCGTTAGACGACCTTAGAAGTAACCACAGAAAAGGAAGGCTTAGCCCATGAAAGAAGGCAGCGTGTCGCCAGGTGTCAGAGGAAGCAAAGCACGGCCTACCAGACCACCGGGACCATTAGAAGCCAGTAGACCCAGAAGGGGCTGCCCTAGAAGGGGTGGGCTTTCAAGAGAAAGCAAGCAGAAGCCCTGGCATAGGATGCCAGCAGCTGGGCCCCCGAAGGAGACAGCAGGGGCTTCTGCATCCAGCCCGAAGACAAAGGCAAGAGGCAGACGCGGGTCATTCACTCCCATGAGCTCCTGAAGGAAATGGTGCCAATGGAACCACTGGTCAGGCCACACTTCAGGGAGGCCACAAAAGCTTTCAAGAACACTCCATCGCTCCTTCTGAGGTTAATTCTTGTTAACACATCTGGGAACAAGGACTGACAAGACCAGCTGCAACCATATCTCCACGGATGCCGTAGATCAGGGGTGTCCAACCTTGGCAACTTTAAGACTTGTGGACTTCAACTCCCAGAATTCCTCAGCCAGCTTTGCTGGCTGAGGAATTCTGGGAGTTGAAGTCCACAAGTCTTAAAGTTGCCAAGGTTGGACACCCCTGCCGTAGATCAAGAAACGATCCTCAAAAACCACAAGACAAATGAAACGTTGGGCGGCATCAACAGAAGTAGAGTAGATCCCTTTTCCTGCATGGTCCCCTCTACTGTGTCCACCATGCTTTATGAAGGTCCCAGTGTTGTTGTTGTTGTTGTTTTTTGCATGCCGCCGACAAGAGACAGGGGCTACTGCATCCAGCCAGAAGACAAAGGCAAGAGGCAGACGCGGGGCCATTCACTCAAAGGAGGAAGAGGCCACCAGAGCATCAAGAGAAAAGCCCTAAAGAAGAATTGCAGCCCTTCAGCAACGGGGCTTCTCAACAAGGTTTGTCTTTACAGGATGCTTGAGTTGGACCGTTTGTTCCAAAGTCTTTAACACGGGACCTCATTAACTATCAGGACATGACGATTTCATCGGCAGATAAAGGCTGCTCAACGGCGGCGATGAACAGCACAGATCACGGAATGAAGGCATTCGCTCGGCTTAACGATTCCTCAGCGTATCCTTTAGACCAGCAAAGACATCAGAGATGATGATCGCACAAGACAACTTCAACAACACAACTGCAGAACGGGAAAGGAGCAATGGAAAGTGAGAGGGACAGATGCCGCCCCAGCAAGATTTTACGGACTCCCAAGATACACAAAATAGGAGTCCCCAATGGTAAAATTGCCCTACCTATAACCTGGCTCAGGATGGGATAATGCTTATACTTTCTGACCCCACAGTGACTTAATCACTGGCCATCAACATCCCAATCAACAACCCAAAAGCCACACAAAACTAGGCACCACATAAATACTAAGCTTAGAAGAGCCCAAAGTGTGCATTCTGGTGAGGGAGAACTTCCCTGGGCTCCAGCATGAGTCCCAAAGACTAAATGCCTGGGCCCAGTGACCGACCCAGACTGGATCCTGCAACATTATCCTGGACACCTATACTTGTCTCGTTAATTTAATTAAATTAGCTCCTCCTATCTATATAATTCTGAGACAATAAAGAGTTTGGATTTTATAAATGCTAATGCTTAATTATTAGCAAACACCAGTGGAAACGTGGTGGCAATTTTTAAAACGTTGAACTCAGAAGGATTCAAGAGAAAACCAACCACAAGAACGTTTTGAGGAAGGTCTGGATATATTTTTTTTCTGCTGCTGGACTGAGACTACCAGCAATCTGGCCTACAACGGAAGCTCTGGAGGGAAGAACTGGAACCCTGGAGGAAATCGTTTAATAGGGCTGGCCGTGACGATCTTTCAGATAAATAAATGGAAAGAAAAGCCAAAGATGCTTTAGGAGAAGGACTCTACGACTAATCTATAGTTCTGCAAAAGAGACTTCAATCTGGCATTTGCATGGCAGCTGTTGCAGGAGGGGCTTTAAGGGGGCATCATAAATGGGGCATCTTCCAAAGAGGCTCCAATGATTGGGAGGAGCAGGGACGGTCTGACATTAGGGACATAACTCTGAGCAGCAAAGGCAGCCTATTTGTGCAAAGTATGCAAAAACAGAAAACTGGCCAGGGTTAGAGAGGACTCGGGGATTGTCAAGGAAGACACAACAATTGTTGCTGATGCTGGCCTTGCTCTTTTCGGCAAAGCCTTCTTGAACCCGTCGTCTAGATCTTCACACTTTCGTGCCCTCGTGGGCCAGCCCTATTATGCCTTGATGGACACGTGCGATTTGCAGGCCACGAACCTGGAGGGTTTGCAGTTAAAAAGTGAGAGAATGGCAAAAGAGCCGTACGTGCCCCTGCTGGTCCAAGGTGTTGTTGGTCAGCTTGATCTTCTGGAAGGAAAGCGGCTCCTTCATCCAGTGGCTGCCCAGGGCAGGAGAGTCCGGGTGGATGTACGTCCGGCATGGGGGCTGTGGCTTGGCTTTCCCTGCAATCTCCCACTGGTCCTTGTTCCACTGGGGAGTGGGAGAAGGAACAAAACGTCGTCACGTGGCCTGCCTCCCCGTGGCCTGTCCCTCCCCCGCCCCCCAGGAGTCGCCTCCTTCTTCAAACCAGGCACTCCCCATCATCCCCTGCTCGGCTGGCCCTGCCTGGAGAGACATGAGATATCATAAATAAGAGGGAAGGGCCCTGCCAGCAGAAAAGAGCCATCAGCTACTAAATGCCTTATTGCAAGGGGGCTCCGGGTGCAAGAGAGACCAGGATTGTACTCAGCTCTCCTGGGACCCAAGGCAAAATAGCCCTCCTTGCTGCAAAGGAGCCACGGCTCAGGTAATACAGCCAAGAGGCCAGGAGACATTTTCAAAAGCTGCCAGCTCATTTGCTGAATCTCACTTGGCGAGATGGATGGCTATATAAAGTGGATAAATAGATGTGAAAATAAGCGCTCCTGTAAGAACCTTGTACACCAGCATATTAAGTCCATGGTTTTTTTTCCTTTTTTTTTTTTTTTGGCTGAATGCAGGAACACTCAGATTTTCCAGACTATAATCTGCAGGATTAAACTCCAGAGAGGCTGTTTTATAGAGTCCCAGGCGTGTCCAGAAGGCTGAAGTGCCAGCATTGGTCACCAACATAGGCCCCGTCTTGCGTCTGACTAATCTGCTGGGTGGGCTTTTGGAGTGGAGGGTCTTCCAAGGGCAGCCAATGGATTTTCTACGCTGCTCCCAACCTTCTAACATCCAGGAAGCAATCGGTCCTGCCAGAACATCCCTAATTTCAGTCGGCTGAAGGACCGAGGAGAAGAGGAAGTGAAAGCTGGACAAGATGGAGGAGTAAAGTGGGCTCAGGGACCGAGGCAGAGCCTGTTTCGGGAGGATTTTACTCCACAAGAGGAGGAAATGCTTTGTGACTCTCAGCTGAGGGGTTTTTTTGGCGGGGCGGGGGTGGGTGGGAGGAACACAGCAGGCCTTCACAACCAGCCTGAGGAGGCTGAGCTGGCTTTCTATAGCTTGGTTCCCGTCTCACAGCAAAGGGGAAGATGGCGAACATGCCACCTGTTCACTCTCCATTCTTTTCCTGGCTGGCTTCAGTTTTATTCTGCTCTTTCCTCTCCTGCACTCATTTTTGCTAACCTGCCTTGGGAGAGGAGGTATCATTTCTGAAAATAAGCTTCCCCCCCACACACACACACCCCGTCCTGCCTTTCAGCCAGTCTCCAGTTCCAGCTGGCGGCCAACTGCGAAGGCAGATTCAACGCCCAGGGCTACTTCATGCTCAGCATCTCACCTGGTGGGACTCACAACGAGTTTACCTTGTACCTGAAGTTGTCCGTTGGCACGAAATCTACCAGCATGAGATACTTGGCGTAGGGGATCAAGCCAGTGACTTTGATCTTGAATTGTGGAAACATTCGTCTGTGGAAAAGGAAAGGATTGCTTCAAAGATCCTAAAATGGTCCCTCTGGGAGGATTTGAGCAGCGGCTGCTGTCCTGCTGTCCTGCCTTTGACGGCGTTCGTTGTCTTTGATGGGTTTCCAGTTGTTTTTTTTCCTGTGCCATCTTTCCCCGTCCCAGAAAAGGCCACGATGGCTCTTGGCTGACTAGACCAGTGGTAGCCCGGGCAGCTTTGGCCGCCTGCAGAGGCTCCTATTTGCTCGGACATCCTAATGGGGGGGGGGAGGCTTGGCATTTATTCCTAAATAAGGTTCTGGGCCTCAAAACATATAGAGTGATGCCCTCTGGGAGTTGCCAGCAGGACCCTCTCAAGGCCCGCTTCCCATGGTCTCGGAGGGCGCCAAGAAGCCCCAGGGAGCGTTGTGGTGACACCAGGTTGGATCCCTGAGAGTTCACTTGTGGCACCTCAGGAGAGATGGCGTGAATCCTAACTCCAGGAGGAGGAAAAGGAAGCAGGCAGGCGAGTCTTTACTGAATTGTCCACTTGTGGCACTCGGGAGAAACTTTCTCAGGGTAAAAACTTGTATGACTGATATTAAATACGTTTCACATCTAGAATCTTTTTTTTTATGGGATAGAAATTTCCTCTCATTTTTTACACAGTGCCAAGTTTGGGGAGGTTGGTCAGCCAAGATACCTACACGAACAGCCGTGCATGCCTACAGAAGAATAAAGAATCATTTGGAAATCAGGGCTGGGGGATGGCAAATGCCAGGCAAAGAAATTTCCAGGAATGTTGGCCAGCCACGTTCAGATAACTAAGGGTTAGCGGGGAAAAGCTGAGCTGCTGCGCTCAACTCTCTCCCCAAAGAACACAAGATTTTAAAAGGCTTTGCTCACCGCCCAGTTTTGGTAATAATCATCTCTGTCCCTGCATGGTGAAACTTGGCCCAAAGATCTGGCTCTTCAAGAGTGACGGCCACGGAGCTGTGAGGAGGAGTGGAGGAGGCCTCCAGTGGGGCAGGTTGAGCCCAGAAGCCTTGAAAAACAGAAGGAGAAAAATCCCAGTGATGGTGAGGCAGCCCCTCCCTCCCTCCCTCCCTCCGCAAAACGGCCTTCAGCCCCCAGCCTCCCTGCCATCTTCACTCCCTAACATGTCCGTCTCTGAACCTTGGCCACTTGAAGGCGTGTGGGCTTCAACTCCCAGAATCCCCAGCCAGCATGGGAATTGAAGTCCATAACATCTTCAACTTTGCCAAGGCTGAGAAACGCTGCGGTGGAATAACCCGCATCCCCAACTGGGGAATGTCGTTGGGATAGGAATGATGTTTCCCCGACATTCCTGTTTTAATGTATACTCCAAATGTTGGTTGTTTTTTTTAAAAAAAACACTATTTCTGAAAATTAAAGATGTATGAAATTAAAAGATGTATGAACCTGAGGTTAGAAAGGATTAAAAATAAGAAGAAGAATTGGACAGAATTAGCAGAAGAATGTAGCAGAAACTTCAGAATTTCCCGAAATATGATTGCTTTGCAAAACAAAACCAAACAAAACAATTTCTAAGTAGCCTAGATTTGAAATGGATGGATTTTCTCTTCCCAGCTCCACTTCCTCTGAGAAAAGATGGGGGTGGGGGTGGACTGCCTACCCCCCCGCTTCTTCCAGCTAAGGAGACCCCGTTCTCCCCTGGCTCTCCCTGGCAGGGCAATTGGCTGGAGAGGCTGGAGAGCATTGCCCCCCTCCCGTCACCTGTGCCAGGTCCGCTCCCGAAGCAGCCTGTGAAGCCGCATGGAGCAGCTGGCATGGACCCCGTGTTTGGATGGGGGCTGGGAGGGGGCTGGGAAGGTGAGCAAGCAGCACTTGCTGGACCAGATCAGGGCAGCTTCCCCCTTCCTCTCTGGACGTTTCTATCCCTGCCCAGAGATGCTGCCAGGTCCAGGGGCAGCTCCAGGCGGCTAGAGCCCTGGACCACGCCGCACTCGGCCCCCCTCCCCCGCAAAGCTTGCCAGGTCTTCTTCCACAAGGTGGGGGGGGGCTGCTCCAACTCCAGCATGTCCAGCCACTGCAGAGCCATCCCGCCTGCCTTAAGTGCCTTAACTGTGTAGAGACAGGCAAGGGGGGATGCCTGGCGTAGAGATTGGATAGAAGAAGCCAACAAGTCATAAGGGGCCAGTTCTGGGAATGGCATCCAATCGAAGGAGACTCTGAGAGGCCACGAGACGGAAGGCAACTGAGGGAGACGCCTGGGCTTTCAAGAGGAGCCCGAGTGGGCATTCAAGGGGCACCGAAGGCAGAGCAGGGTGGCGGCAAGAGGCTCAGCGGGGCTGGTATTGGGGTGGGAAAGGGCAGGAGGTGGAACAAATCGCTGGAGGCTCGTTGGCCTTAGAACTAAGGGAGGGGGAAGGGGGCTGTATCAAGGGGCTCACACACCCAGATCACTGTAGCCCAGAGGAGGGAGAGGTCTCCCCCCAATACAAGGCACCCCTGGAACCCTGGAGACCCCCCAAGAGGAAGCCTCCCCCGCTTCTGCCCCAGGGCCCCAGGGCCAGTTACCTCTCTCCTCCCCGGGTGATTCGACCATGCCGGTCAGAGGTGGGTCTTCGGCCGGTTCGGACCATTGCTGGCAGAGCCGCCAGCCGAAGTTTTGAGTAGTTCGGAGAAACGGCCAAGAACACCCCCACCCCCACTGGAGACTTTACGCCACGCTCACCGAGCCGGTAGTAAACAAACCGACTCCCCACCCACCCCCGTCCCGGTGCCAAACCAAGCCCCCCGCCCCCATATGACATCGCAGACAAGCAGCGTCCTTGGCATCCTTTGGCCCGCCGGATTCCCAGAGGCGACTCCGAAGGTCCCCCCGCAGCTGCCCAGGATTCCTCACCCCGCCCGGCCAGCCGCCAGCCAGGACCCCCTGCGCCCGGGAGGGGGAGTGAGGCCGCAGGGTCAGAGCCCGCCCCGTCCCGCCACCCCCGCGCCTTGGGGCAGTCCGAGCGGAGAAAGAAGCGGCCCTACCCGATCCCGCCTGCATCTTGGCCAAGCGGGGACGGTCCGGCGCCCGGAAAGGCCCCCACGGAGACGCGGAGGCGGCCCCTCTCCTCTCGCAGCTCCGCCGGACGCCGAAGCCCCCGGCCTTATGTAGGCGGGGGCGGGGGCGGGCGGACCCCACGGGAGCTCCCGGTCGGGACCCCAAAGGGCGGAGGGCCGCGGTGGGGGGAGAGCGCGCGCAAGCAGGGGAGGCCGCCGGCCGACTGAGGCGCCGGGCAGAGTCCCGGGCCGCGCAAGCAGAGCCAAAGGGCGCCTCCCGGCGAGCCGCCCCCTCAGACGAAGCGCCGGATCCGAGGGCAGCAGCAGCAGCCGCGCGCCCGGAAGTGCTGCCCGTCTCGGGGCTGGAGACTCCGGCCGGGCGCAGCGTCGGGGGCTTCTTGCTCTGCGGGCGGCCTCGGCCTCCCCGAAGGCCACGGGAAAGGAGGAGCCGGTGGCTCGCCCCACCGGGGCCCGCGGAGGGAAAAAGGCTCCGCTATCCCGGCCCCTCGTGGCTCTCCCGGCCGAGGAAGGCGCCGCTCCGCCGCCAGCCGAGTCTTCTTCGCTCGGCGCCGTTTTGGCGGCCTCCCCCGGCTTAGCCTTCGGGGCTCGCGGACGGCTCGGCGCAAAGCCGGCGGCAGCGCAGGGACCGCAGCGGATTCCGCGGCTCCCGGCGGCTTCGAGGCCCTTTCCCGGGAGAGAGGCGGCCGCCGCCGCCGGCGAGGGTCCCGGGCCGCGCACTGGAGAAGCGCGGGGGCCTCAGGCCGGACGTGGCCAGCCGGGACTTGAGCGCGGCTGGGTGGGTCTCGGCGGGGCAAAGCGGCGCCGGCGGAGAAAGCTCTGGAGCCGGCGGGAGACGCGGCTGCGACGCTACCTCCGACCTGGGAGGCCAAGGGGCGGCCTGCCGTCCGGGCCCCTCAAGCCAGCTCTTCCCGCCGCGAGTGAGGTACTAACCCCACGCTCTAAAGCAGGGCTGTCCAACCTTGGCAACTTTAAGACTTGTGGACTTCAACTCCCAGAATTCCTCAGCCAGCTTTGCTGGCTGAGGAATTCTGGGAGTTGAAGTCCACAAGTCTTAAAGTGCAAGGTTGGACACCCTGCTCTAAAGTAAGAAGGCCTGGAGTCCGGCATCCAGTTTTGGTCACCACACTGTAAAAACCATGTTGAGACTCTGGAAAAAGTGCAGAGAAGAGCAACCAGGATGATGAGGGAAGTGGAGGATGAAACATATGAAGAAACGGGGAACTGGGTTGCAGGAACTGGGCTTGGCTAGTCTAGGGAAGAGAAGGACCAGGGGAGACAGGAGAACATCTTCCAATATTTGAGGGGCTGCCCCAGAGAGGAGGAGGGGTTCAAGCTATTCTCCAAGGCACCCGAAGGCCAGACAAGGAACAATGGATGGAAACTGATCCAGGAGAGATTCAACCTGGAAATAAGGAGGAATTTTCTGACAGTGAGAACAATCAACCCGTGGAACAGAAGTTGCCTTGGGAAGTGGTGGGAGCACCATCACTTGAGGCTTTCAAGAAGAGAGATTGGTCAGGAATGGTGGGGGGTTGGACTAGATGACCTACAAGGTCCCTTCCAACTCTTCATCCGTCTCCCGGGATCTCCCGCCTCGTTCGGCCGGGCTGCCGTAGCGTTTCTTCCCAGCCGGACTCTGCAGCTTCTCCGGCGGGTTTCCACGGACACTTGTCCCGCTCGATGTCCCCGCTCCGGCTGCCGGATGTCATCCGTCGGGGGAGCGCCCGAAGCTTCCACCGCAGAGCGGAGACAGGGAGCGCCTGCGAGGGCCGCTGCCCAACTCCGGCCGAGGCTTCGGCGCTGCTGTACCACCTGCGCCCCCCCGGCTGTCAGCAGGCGCGGAAGCGGCGCTCCACCTCGGAGGCTCAGCCCAGCGCTTGCTTCTCACCCGGACGGAGGGGCTGCCCTCTTATTTTGGGCGACTGCCGCCGAGGGCTCGCTGCCCCCCGCGTTGCTTTTTCGTTCCGGGAGTCTCGGCAGAAACGTGCGTGAAGAAATCACTTTGAAGGAAGGAAAAGGGTGGGAAAAGGGCTGACATTTAAGAGGAAGGAAAGAAAGAAATGAGGGAGGGAAGAAGGTCTGAAGTTGGAGGGAGGGAGGGAAAAAAGGAAGGAAATGGGAATGAGAGGAAGGGAAGAAGTGGAGGAGGAGGAAAAAGGAGGGAAAGAAAAAGGGAGGGAGGGGAGAGAAGGAAGAAAATGGAATGAGAGGAAGGAAGGAAGGGAAGGAGAGAAAAGAAGGAAGGAAAGAAGGAACGAAGGAAGGAAGAAAGGAAGGACGGAGCACAGAGGCTTAAAAGATGCTAACAGATAACAGATAATCAGAGTTGGAAGGGACCTTATAGGTCATCTAGTCCAACCCCTCTCCCCGCCCAAGCGGGAGACCCTACACCATTTCTGACAAATGGCAGTCCAATCTCTTCTTGAAAGTCTCAACTGATGGCGCTCCCACAACTTCCGAGGGCAACTTCTGTTCCATTGGTTGATTGTTCTCACTGTCAGAAAGTTTCTCCTTATTTCCAGGTTGAATCTCTCCTTGTTCAGTTTCCATCCATTATTCCTTGTCTGGCCTACAGGCGCTTTAGAAAATAGCTTGATCCCTCCTTCTGTCTGTGGCAGCCCCTCAAATATTGGAAGATTGCTATCATGTCTCCCCTGGTCCTTCTCTTCCCTAGACTAGCCAGGCCCAGTTCCTGCAACCGTTCTTCATATGCCTTAGTTTCCAGTCCCCTAATCATCCTGGTTGCTCTTTGTACTTTTTCTAGAGTCTCAACATCTTTTTTTATAGTGTGGAGACCAAAACTGCATGCAGTACTCTAGGTGTGGTCTTACTAAGGCTTTATAGAGTGGTATTAGTACCTCCCTTAATCTCGATTGTATCCCTTTGTTAATACAATTTAGGATTGCATTGGCTTCTTTGACTGCCACTGCACACTGCTGGCTTGTCCACTAAGCTGGTTGTCCACTAAGACTCCAAGATCCCTCACAGTTATTGTTATTAAGCCTGATTTCACCCAGTCTATATGTATCCTTTTGGTTTTTCTTGCCTAAGTGTAGGACTTTACTTTACTCTACATTGAATTTCATTTTGTTAGATACAGCCCAGTGTTCTAGTATCTCAAGATCCATCTGTTAGCTATTCCTGCCAGCTTAATATCATCTGCAAATTTGGTAAGTTTCCCTTCTATTCCCTCATCTAAGTCATTAATGAAGATATTGAAGAGTCCTGGGCCTAAGACGGAATCTTATGGCACCCCATTGCTTACTTCCCTCCATGTAGACTTAGACCCATTAAGGACTACTCGTTGAGTACGGTTTGCCAGCCAGTTGCTATCTATTCCACTTTTTTCTAGCTTACTAAGAAGTAGGTTGTGGTCTACTTTGTCAAATGCCTTGCTGAAATCTAAATATATTATGTCCACAGTATTTTGCTGGTCTACTAATTTAGTCACTGTGTTGAAGAATGAAATAAGATTGGTTTGGCATGATCTGTTCTTAACAAACCCGTGCTGACTGCTAGTTATTACTTTACTTGTTTCTAGATGTTGGCAGATCTGTTTTTTATTATCTTTTCCAGTATCTTCCTGGGTATTGATGTTAGGCTAATTGGTCTATAGTTTCCTGCATCTTTTTTCCCCTCCTTTTTTGAAGATGGGAACCACACCAGCTCTTTTCCAGTCCTCTGGTAGTTCCCCGGTGCTCCAGGATTTTTGAAAGATATGGTGCAGTGGTTCTGAGATGACCTCTGCCAGCTCCTTTAAAACTATGGGAGGTAATCCATCAGGCCCCGGTGATTTGTGTTCATCAAGATCAGACAGATGTTCTCTTACTATTTTTTTTGCTTATTTTAACTTTTATTTCTGGTCTGTCTTTTACAGTTATGTTTTTGGTGGGTTGAGCTATAGTTTCTTTTTGCATGAAGACGGATGCAAAGAATGAGTTAAGCAGTTCTGCTTTCTCTCTGTTGCCTGTTACTTCCTTGCCGTCTTCTCTCTTTAGTGGACCGACTGTTTCCTTGATTTTTTTCTTGTTATTTATATGTTGGAAGAAACTTTTTTTTTAAATTATCTTTGACTTTTGTTGCAAGTCTTTGTTCGATCTGAGCCTTTGCTATCCTGACTTCATCTTTGCCGATTCTGGCTATCTGCTGATATTCTGCCTTAGTTGTATGTCCTTCTTTCCATTTTTTGTACTTGTCCTTTTTTACTTTCAATTTGCCAAAGAGATCTTTGTGCAGCCATGCTGGTTTCTTCTTGGATTTCTTGTTTTTCTTTTTCAGTGGTATTGTGCTGGTCTGGGCTTCTATGATCATACTTTTCAGAGTTTCCCAAGATTCTTGAGTTGTTTTTCCCTTTAGGATTTTCATCCATGGAATCTTTCCCAAGTTCTTTCTGAGTTTATTGAAATCAGCTCTTTTAAAATCCAAGACTCTGTTGCTTGTGTTTGTGCTCTGGGGTTTGATCACTGTTCTCTCCCCCATCTCAGAAAAGTCCCAGAGCTGGACTTCTGAGTAAATGGCCCTCTCTGAGGGGGAAGCACTGCCAGTTTTCTGCACACTCCCCCACCCCAGGCTGGAGAATCTCATCGACATGGCGGTGTGGGACACAAAGGACCAGAGGCTGCCTAGCGTTTCTAAGGCACGGGAACAGCCGGTCTGTTCAACAGGATGTTTGTTCCTTACTGGGTACTTCTGCACAACTTGTTCTCCATTGTCCTGAATGGGAACTGCAGGCTGGACGGAACATAAATCGCTCCCCCCCCCACCTGCCATTAAAATGCAAGTGGACCCCCTCATTAATTGCACCCCGTGATCACTTTAGCTTTGCTTTATTGCTCCACTCAATGGAAATTGTTACTGCCACCTAAGGGCACCTGCACAGAAGCCCTTAATCGCGCTCCTCCCTAAGGTGTGGGGTTCTTGGGGGGGGGGCAAGCTTGGCTGTGTGCAGGAGAGGCGTGTCCCCCCCGGTTCCCCCCACGTGGCCCCTGCCTAGAGCAGGCAAGCTGGCCTGATCCAAAGGGGAAGTGATGTCTCCACCTTCTTCTACGCCCCACCCTGGTGCATTTGCGTGAGTATGGCATGTCCCTGTCCAGGGCAGGGCAGATCAGATCAGCTCTGGGCCTCCATCAGTTGCAGACTGGCTCTTGCTGCCAACTTCCTTTCACGGCTGTTTTGGTTTGTGCCACCAGAGAGATGCAACCAGAGTGTTAGGAATATGGGTCACCTAACAGCTATTTGGGTTAGAAATATATAAACCAGGATAGACATTTTAAATCTGTATCTTTAAGAAAATGCTAAAAACTGCAATTGGGTGTGGTTACTCAAACGGCCATAAGATGGAGCCAGAAACCTGGGTTGTCTTAGTCTTAGTCTCAGAAGAGAGTGTGTCTGAGTGAGTATCTGTTTCCTTCTGTTGGAAAATATTGCTGTTCCTCCATTTTCTTCTAATTGACTGATATTAATGGATTTAATGTAAGTCTGATACTGAACTGTTTTTGACACTGGACTTTGATATTGAATTATCCCTGGATTGAAAACGGACTGATTTAACCTGTGAATGACTTTGGACTGCCTATTTTGAACTTTGCTTAAACCTTTATTGAAAGTAAAACCCTACATTTACTGTACAGTGTATCTGTGTGCTGTATGTGTATTATTCAAACACTACTCTCAAAATACGTCTCCCTGTATGCACTCATTCTCCTAACGGAGAATTACCTCAACACACAGGACCAGAACGGCTGTGGCTGATTGCCACAGGAGGCCTAAAGAGCTGCACTCCCCAGACAGACGCATGGACTTGAGCCTCTTGGGACTGGAAATGGCTTAAAGATCCTCTACTCTAGTCCAGCCTTCTGCCCAGGGCAAGAATCCTGAAACCATCCCTGACAAATGACCTTCCAGCCTTCGTTTGAAACCCTCTGGGATCTGGATCTCCCTCGGGAAGCTTCCGCCCATCAAGGTTCTTCAGCTGCCCTCAAGAGCTGCAGAGAATAAAGATTGAAAGATAACACCGATCCCTTTCCCCAACCTTCTCTTCTTTTAGGCTAAACATACCCGGTTCTTTCATCTGGTCTTCAGTGTTTTTCCTTATCTGTGGCCACCAGAACCGGCTCCAGGAGGGTAGAATGGAACTGTCACCTTCCATGCTGTCTACCCCAACATTGTTCAAGCCCAGCATTGCATTAGCTATTCTGGCAGCTGTTGCAGCTGTTGGTGATTCTTCTGCCCAGCATTCTGCCTGTTCTGTGTTCCTACTTGCTTCTCTGCTGAATGCATAGTTGAGAAAAGGGCCTGGTGTTCAGGTCTGTCTCTCTCTGAATCCTGAGCCTGCCTTCTCAGGAGGCTAACCAAAGAAAACCCCAGCCGATGTCTCCATGGAGATCAGGGGATTGGCTTCCCTTGGCAGACAGTGACCGGTGGCGGAAATGGAGAAGCAGCATTTCATAGCAGCCTCCACAGGCCAGCGGGACCTTGGCAAATGCTAGACTCACCGCGTTATTTCCAAGATCGTAAGTGATACGTGATCATTCGTGTGCTAAATATTCTGTTGAAGAAGCCAGAAAACCCAGTTCCAATCTTGCAACCAAGGGATGAATTTAGGCTGCCTGCAGGGTGGACTTGAATGAGGCCAAGGCTACAGGGGATCCTCCTCCAAAAACAGAGATGTGAGGGGGGTCTGTGGGTGGGTTGAATTTAAGCCCTCGGCTTAGCTTAACCTCGGCCATTAATCCTGTGGGTTTCTCCCCTCCCTACTTTGGCTAAAATTATGGGGGGTGTTTAAAATTGAGTGTGCCACATCACCAAGGCCAAACACCAAAGATACTTTTTCAGTAGTGTAGAAAGTTAGCAGCCATCCTTCTCCTGGAAAAATGAAATATTCTAGGAAATATTAAAAAGGCAGAATGTTATATTTTCCCTGAAGGAGAAACGTGTTTCTAAAGACATAAACTCAAGAGCCTCAGCTCTCTCCCAAGCAGATATTTTGGTGCCAACCTATCTACAAGACAAAATGCTGGGCCAGCTTATCTACAAAAAAAAAGACCTTCACCCTCAGGACATCATAGGATTAGCCCTCTAGCTATCTCACCACACGGCCCCTGGGAAGATTGCATCACCCAGCAAGATTCAACCGAGCTTGGGATTCAAGACAGCCTACAAAGTTACCCCTGCATGGCCCCATGGGAGTCTAACGACCTGTTAACCTTAAATTAGGATTTAAGAACTGACCAGCAGAGAATAGCTGCTATATGCTGTGAAGCTGATGTAAGTCTGGCTAATGTAACAAGAGTGATTCAGCAGAGTATTAGTATTTTCCCTTTAAGGCTGGAGAGTAAAGTTCCCCTTAAGAGGTGTGTATATAAAAGGAAGCCATTAGAGGGCATAGCTCTCTTTCCTTGTGGCCAGTGTTCAGTGCAGAAGTTTTCTGTGTGTTAGGAAGAAGAAAAGCTTGCTTTGTAAAGGTATTTTGCTTACCACATGTATGTTGTCTGTATATATCTGTTGTATATTAAACCACTGTTAATGTCTAAGTCTCTGTGTGCTGTACTTTGCTCCTGGGTTATCTCATAAAGGTAGTCACACTGCCAAACGCTCTGACACAACCAATCAGAACACGTGCCCTTCCCACAGGAACAGGAAGCAAGCTCAAAGCCCAAGGGAGGGTATAAATCTCTCTCTCTCTCTCTATCTCTCTCTCACCCATGTGCTCAATTGCCCAGGACCTCAAACCATGTGGTCCTGTCCACCATTAAACCATCTTTCCAAATAGCCTCCATGTTTCCAGTGTCTTTCTCCCCACTTGGAACTGAACCCAGAAGGATAATTCTTCCAACAGTAGTTTACGCAGACAGGAAAATGGGAAGATCTTGCAGGCCAAATGTTTATCTTTTTAGGAAGAACTTCCATTCTCCCTTCTGATCGAAGTTTGAATGAGTAAAGGAGGATCTTGTGAAGCTTCCAAGAATTTGGAGGCTCGTTTCTTCATCTTCCTTGCAGCAATTGGGGCCGATGAGCTGGAAGGGCAGGCGATTGATTCCGTTGTGAGGAGGGTGCGCCGCCAAGTAGAAACGGCTGCATGGAGATCAAACGGGGGCTGGGAGGAGAAAGAAGATGAAAACAATTGCTGTGGGGGGAAAATTACTCTTTCTCTGTGGTTGCTCCCCCACTTGAGTGCTTAGCTTTTCAATTTGTTTTTGTTTTTGTTTTAGACAGCAAAGTGAAGTAACGTGTGCAAGAAAGCAGCTTTTAATTTGCTCAATACCTATTGATGTGGTGCATATTGATAGCTTGTCTCCCTTTAATGTGAGTTTTTTCTTAAGAGGTACTTAGCCCAGGAGATCATTCCCTGACTATTTAACGGAGCCCTTTCATGCTCAGGTCTCTTTAATTGCCCATATGGCCCTTTGGAGCACGGGGGTATTTACAGGGAGCCAAAGTGAAACAAGGCGTCATTCCTTTGCTTAACAACCATGCACATATTCGAACACAGGTCCCATGAGAAAGGTTCCTAGTGCACTTATCATGCCACCTTTAACCTGAAATTGTACGTGGTTATTTTACTATTGCTTTTTCAGGCAAAAGAGCTCCTAAAATAAGAGAATTAGGAATCTAGATCCCACAATAAGACCTATAAAATGTAGCCTGAATCCATGCTGACTTGCTTGTTTATCCAAGATAAACCTCACAGAAAATCTACATCTGCCAACGGCCCGAATGCCAGGCATGAATCAATTCTGACTTGTCAGAGGTTTTTCTACTTGGAAAAAACAGACTTAAACATTCCATTTTAAAGATGGGAAAAAATTCTGAGCATTCCATCTATTCTCCCACGAGACCCTCTGCAACAGGGGTGTCAAACTCGATTCTATTGAGGGACCCATTACGGTTGTATTTTACTTGGGGGTGGGGGCTGAATGAGCGTGGCCAGATTGACGTCACTCGTGTTGGGGGTCCCTCCGTTTCCAGGGTGGCTCTGCGGGCCAGGTCAAAGCACCCCATGGGCCTTGGACCTCTGTATAACATCAAGCTTTCCTCATGGAGAAGCCCAACCAAAGTGGTGAATGCAGTGAACCCCAACACCTCCCCTCCCCCAATGATTCTATGATTCCCTTGCGCTGTCTTCAAAATCCCGGAGTGCCCCCCCCCTTTCATTCAGGGGAAGAATCAGAGAAGCCAGACAGAACTGGCCCCTGGATGAGGAACAAAGCCCCGAGGCCCAGAGGACGGAGCCTCTGCAGGTGCCCAGAGATTGTTGGATGGCCTAGATGAGGAGCTAGAAGTGGGACTCATCAATTTTGTGGATGGCACCGAGCTGTGGGAAATAGCCAACTCTTTAGAAGGCAGGCTTGAGATTCAGAAGGCTCTCCACAGATTTGAACCCTGGTCCCTATGCAACAAAATGCAACTCAGTCGTGGGAAACGCAAGGTTTTAAACTTAGGAAAGAAAAAGCAAATGTGTAAGGATAGAAGGGGTGGTGTACCTGGTCAAACGGGAGTAATCGTGGAAGGGACTTAGGGGTCCCTAGCGGACAGTCACTTCAGTGTGAGCCAGCAGTGTCCTGGAGCTGTCAAAAAAGCCAACACATTCTCAGGTTACATCAACAGAGTGACAGTATCAAAATTATGTGAAGTGATAAGTGTCGCTTTGCGCTG
Organism: Notechis scutatus; assembly: GCF_049901735.1. Classification (NCBI taxonomy): domain Eukaryota; kingdom Metazoa; phylum Chordata; class Lepidosauria; order Squamata; family Elapidae; genus Notechis; species Notechis scutatus. The sequence continues at coordinate 11,981,042 of NC_142021.1, read as the reverse complement.
GTAGAACCACATTTGGAAGAGTGTATCTAGTTCTGGTCACAATACAAAAAAAAGATTCGGAGACTCCTGAGCTCCGTTTTCCCTGGCAGAGGCGCTGAGGGCCAGACCTTCGCTGTTTCCGGGGCGTTTCCTGATCTAAGCACCCCGTGGACTGGAGGTTTGACACCCCTGTTGCAGACAGAAAGAATTGGGAGGCAAAAAGGAGACGTGTTTTGACTTTATTAGAAAAATGTGTATTTATACAAAGCTCTACATTGCACCCTTTATACAACGGCTCCCCCAACAGACTGAAACCCAGCCTGATAAACTTTAGGCTTTAAGTGACACACATCCTGGTCCCTGTGCAGGATTTGCATTAATTATGCTACAAATTACAACATTCGGTAGAAAAAAATCCTTGGTCTTCTTCATTGTCTCCCGTGTATATGCGACCAATCTTCCCACAGCGACTTAAAAAACAAAGCATGTACATACACTTTTTTTGTGTCATTCTGTAAAAAAAACAGACATTATCAAAATGGTACCGAAAACCATTCCAATTTCTCGGTCAGTGATGCCCCAACCGACCGACGCCTCTTCATGCAAACAAACGGCCAGCTCGGCTGGGGTTTTCTTTTCAGGCAGCAGCGAGAGAAGCAGGCGAAAGGCGAAGGGTGCAGGGGTTGGGGGGCGCAGCTGCTTCTAGGCCCTGCTCAGCCGTGGCTGAAGGTTCCTTCCCCCCCCCAGCAGAGCCAGGCAAGGGGGCCAGGAGCAGGAACGGCATGCCAAGGGTTGCCAGGGCAGCGTTTACTGGCCCAGGGGAGGGAGGGTGGGGGGCACAATGGCATCCTGGGGGGTGGGTGGAAGCAGCAGTGGCAGAGGCCAGGCAAGCGAGGCAGTGGGAAGGCAGGCAGGCAAGGCCCTCTTTCCGTCCACCCCCCCACCCCCCACCCCAGCCTCCCTGGGAGAAGCCCAGGTGCTTCAGATGTCCATGCAGTCGTTGTCCTCCTCCTCCTCCTCCTCCTCCTCTTCCTCGCCCTCCTCCTCTTCGGAGTCGCTCTCCAGAGAAGATTCTTGGCTGGAGGTCTCCACCACCTCCAGGGCAGGCTGGCAGAGGCTCTCCTTCTTCACGTTGGCTGCGGACTGGGCCGAAAGGATCGCAGACTGTTCCGGAAGAAGAAATTGGGAAGGGTGTGTGTGGGTGTCAGTTACTAGTCTGAGCCCCTCATCAGAAACAGCCCCTTTGGTCCAGAGGACAAGAACCACCCTCCTGGGGGGAGGAATAGCCCCAAGCACAGAGCAGAAATGGCAGCTCTTCTGTATGCGTTGGGGGGGGGGGGGAGAAAACCAGCGGTTACCCCACGGTTTGGAGGGAGGGGGCCGTTCTCTGCCGCTTCCCCTCCTCACCGCCCTTTCAGCCCAGAACCCCCTCCCCCAACGACAGGCTGCACCTTCAGCTTCTGCTTGGTCTCTTCCGAGATGCTCCCCTTTGGGGACAGGAGGGTGGGCGTTGGTGGAGTGACGGTGATCTCAGGGGGGAATTTGGAGACGGACGAAGGGATGAGGAGCTTTGGCACGCTGGGCAAGGTGCGGGACTTCACTCGGCTGCTGCTGCTGCTGGCTTTGCTGACTTGCCTCCCCAGGGGATGCCCATCTGCTGCGAGTTCAGCCTTGGAACTGGATGCTAAGACACCCCCACACCCCCCAAAGAAACATAAGTGAGCCCCAGGGGTCTTTGAAGGGGGTCTGTGTGCACCTTGGAGCGACTGGCTGCTCTTGGGTCCACAACGTCTTCTGGAGGGCTCCTTCGGCCTCCTTTTGAGGGCTGGAGGGCAGAGTGCAAAAATGGGGGGTGGCCAGTAGATCCTTCCCACCCCCCCAAAGCGAGGGGCGAGGCTTTCCTCACCTGGACCCCCCATCTGTCCTGCTGACTCCAGCTCCACCTGCCAGGGTGGTAGACCAGAAGAGGGGAGGATGGCAGCTGTTTTCATCGGCTGGCAGCAGGCGGGTTCTTGCGGCACTCCCGCCAGGAGTGGCTCCGGCCTGCTCTCCTCTTCTTTGTCTGTGCAAAGAAAGAGATCCAGCGGGGTGAAGGTTACTCTTGCAGGTGTAAACTGCTCCCCCCCCTCCACCACAGACCTGGAAACCCCTAGAAGAGGACAAGTAGAAAAAAATGGAAAGAGGGACAACACAACTATGGCAGAATTATCAGCAGATAGTCAGAATCTGCCAAGACGAAGTTCAGGAAAGCAAAGGCTCAGACATGAACAAAGACTTGCAACAAAAGCCAAAGATAATAAAAAAAAAGTTTCTTCCAGCGTATAAATAACAAGAAAAAAATAATAAAGGAAACAGTAAAGAGAGAAGATGGCAAGGAAGTAACAGACAGCAGAGAGAAAGCGGAGCTGCTTAACTCGTTCTTTGCATCGGTCTTCACGCTAAAAGAAACTATAGCCCAACCTACCCAAAACACAACTGTAAAAGACTGTTCCACCGATTTAATTATTTTCACTGTTAGGAAGCTTCTTAGTTCTCTCCTTGATTAGTTTTCATGGCTTCTTGTCTTGCTTTCTGGTGCTTTGTAAAATAAGTTGGCTCCCTCTTCTTCTTCTTTGGGGCAGCCCCTCAAATCCTGGAATGCTGCTATCATGTCCCGCCTCCTCCTTCTTTTCGCTAGACTAGCTACATCCAAATCCTGCAACTGTTCTTTGTGTATTTTCACCTCCAGACCTTTAATCATTTTAGTTGCTCTTCTCTGCCCTTTTCCCCAAGTCTCAACATACTTTGTATGCTTCACTGCCGGTGTTTTAAAGGAGGTTTTAAACCTCCCACACTGGAGGTTTCTAAGAAGAGATTGGACAACCGTTTGCCTAAAATGGTGTAAGGCAGGGGTGTCCAACCTTGGCAACTTTAAGACTTGTGGACTTCAACTCCCAGAGTTCCTCAGCCAGCTTTGCTGGCTGAGGAACTCTGGGAGTTGAAGTCCACAAGTCTTAAAGTTGCCAAGGTTGGACACCCCTGGTGTAAGGTCTCCTGCTTGAGCAAGGGGTTGGACTAGAGGACCTCCAAGGTCCCTTCCAACTCTCTTATTCCGTTAAAGGAAGCAAGAAGTGGAGGGACCCCGTGTCAGAAGTCCTGGGTCCTGCTTCAGCAGCCACCAAGCCTGGCCAACAATCAAAGGGAGGGGAGTTGAAGCTGCCACAGACGCACCTTTCTGTGTCTTCTGGATCAAGCAGAGACCCCTTTGAAATCGCCTGATTTTTTTTTTTAAACAGGCTGTAGGGCTCTTAACACCTTCGTTTCTCAGGTTCCCTGTTCAGGTTTCACTACTTTGGAAAGCTGCTTCCTGCCCCTTTTTGTCCAAGGGGGCATCTTGGGAGGGGCTTCCTGGACTGAAGGCCAAATCCTACGAAGGACATGCTAAGACAAAGAGACACCCCTCCGTACAGGACATCGTCCTCGATGTGCTGATCAAGATATTCACCCTACCTAGGCACAAGTACCAGAAACTGCATGGCTCAACAGCATCCCTGTTTCCCATCAGGGGCTACCCAGGAGGAGAGGTGAAGGGAGCAGCCACGGGCAATGGGCCCCTCCGTTTTTTGCCGCTAAATGAACGGTGCCAGCTACAGGAACGGCCCATCCGGAAACGCCAGGGAAGTCCACACACGAGGCCGAAGCTCCAAACAGGCACAACGGCCAGGCAATGGGAGGGGGCCCCTCGCCACTGGTCAGCTCCAGGGTCAGCAGAGGAGCCCCTGCAGAGTTCCCAGGGTGACTTATTTGCCCCCGAGCTGCCTAGGGTGCCCTCTGTGGAGCAGAGGCTGGTGTCCAAGAGCCTGCTGTCCCTTCAGGATTGGCACGGAGAACAGGGGACAAGCGATCCTGCTTAAGAGGCAGCAGCCGAGGAGAATGCATTTGAAGGACAGAAGAGAATCCAGAAACCACAGTTGTTTGGAACTTAATCTGCTGCAGCATTCCTTATTTTTTTACCAGCTCGTTGAATTTGCCTATGTTGAAAAATACCCCCTTTAGCATTTGCACGGCAGCAAACTGGGGAGCCAGAAGGGCCAATCCCATCCCATCTTGACTCCCCACTTTAACCAATTAAAGCGTGTTAAATGTGCCTGTATGCTAACATTGCTAACTGAGACCAACGTACATTGGAAAACTGAGGATTTCGGCTACAGAGCACTAAGCAACGCTTGGCCTTTCGTGAAAAACTGAAATGTAAAAATCCAAAATGGCAGCTAACTCGACCGCATCAACTAAACCTAAAATTAGGCACGGAAGCTCAGGTTCAAGCTTTGGAGCGAAACTTGGGCTCAATTCTCATGCTGGAATCATTTGAAATGCAGCCTTTATGCGCGATGTGCAGACCTTTTATTAAGGAACCGTCCTCATTTCAGAGGGATCTCAAAGCACTTCCAAGGAAGCTTTGCAGGACGCCGAGGGGACAGATTCATGCGCACAGCATGCCAGACTGAATCTAGCCAGGTGAGGCCCACTATGGTCAGAGCTGCAGATATTCCAGGACCTCGTGTGACTTGCCCCGTCGTGACTCTGCTGAAGGACTTGAAGTTGCAGGCTTTGCAGCTGGGATTTTGTAGCCAAAACAAAATACTTTCTCTTGGGAACCAAGGAGATTCTCACACCTGGCCAGAGGAAGGTGGAGTGATATCACCAGGCAACCAGACAGCATCGTGATTGGACCGACCATGTGACTGGTTGTTTTGAGACAGTGACAACTTTTACTTGTTGGTTTTCACCAGACCTGTGCCAATAAGATATATCCAATAAAGCTATTCTTTTGAGAATTCACCTGCCTCGGAGTTTTGCTTGACATGGGTCTATTACCTGGGATCCTGACATGGCATTGGATGAGCATCGTGTCATGGTACTTCTGCTCCTTCTTGGGCCAAACATTTCAAAAGAGGATTTTGCTTGTGCAGCCCCTAAACTGCTCTCTGTTAATCCTGATTTTTTTAAATACACACACAAAAAAAAGTTTGCGTGGGTCATAGCTGCCCACTCTCATTCCCTGCTTATTTCAGGAGATGTTGAAGAGATAATTCAGTCGAGGACCTGTATGCTTCACGAGTCAAAAAGAGGGCTGTGAAAATATCTACAGACCCCTCACATCCCGGACAGAAACTGTTTCAACTCCTATCCTCAAAACATCACTATAGGGCTCTGCACATCAGAACAACTAGACACAAGGAAAGTTTTTTCCCGAACGCCATCACTCTGCTAAACAAATAATTCCCTCAACACTGTTCAACTATTTACAAAGTGTACACTACTATTACTGTTAATCTTCTCATCACTCCTTATCACCCATCCCCTCCCACTTGTGACTGCATGACTGTAACTTTGCTTGTATCCTTATGATTTTTATGGACTGTTTCCTAGTATGATTCGATTGCTTATTGCACCCTATGACTATCATTAAGTATCGCACCTGATGATTCTTGACTCTTGATGAATGTATATTTTCTTTTATGTACACTGAGAGCTTTTGCACCAAGACAAATTCCTTGTGTTGTCCAATCACACTTGGTTGATAAAGAATTCTATTCTATTCTATTCTATTCTATTCTATTCTATTCTATTTTATTTTATTTTCTATTCTATTCCCATTCCCAATTCTATTTTCTATTCTATTCTCATTCCCTATCTTATCCTATTCTCTATTGCTATTCTCTATTCTATTCTATTCTATTTTCTATTGTACCTGATGATTCTTGACTCTTGATGAATGTATCTTTCCTTTTATGTACACTGAGAGCTTTTGCACCAAGACAAATTCCTTGTGTGTCCAGTCACACTTGGCCAATAAAGAATTCAATTCAATTCTATTCTATTCCTATTCTAATTCCATTCCATAGTTTCTGTTTCTATTCCATCCCATCCCATTCTATTCTATTAGATGCCACTAGAGAAAGTCATCCAAGGGCTGAGCATAAGCGGTACCATGATAGTGGTGATTATATTAGGTTCATTTTAAAAAATTGATTAGCGGCCCAACGCCAATAGACTGTAACTATTCCTGATCAATGGCAAGAGGTCCTGCCCAGGATGAAAGTGTTGTGAGGGTAGGAAACTGGCAGTTGCTCAGCATATCACCTCCTTGAAAAACAGAGCCTTTCTGGAGACCGTTGGGTGGTCAGAATGGCCGGGGCTGCTAATCCACTACCTGCCCCAACTGCTTTCAGGCTGGACTCTGTGAGGCTGCCTTGGAACAGTCTGGAAGCAGCAGGTGGTGCAGAATTAAACCCCTTTCCAACACACAGAGGGAGAGCGAGAGCTGCCGTCTCCTTCAGCTACTACTGCATTTCTGAATCAATTTCTCCGTTTTCTTGAGAGCCTCAGCTGGCTTGCAGCATCTTGTCTAAAGGCTACTTTCCCCAGTGAAGATCCGCAAGGGAGACCCTCCACCCCTGGGGCCCATCAGCCCTTCCAGGCCAGCTTTTAAGACAGCCTGGAGAACAACTGGTGCTCTCAAGCCTTCCTCCCACATAGATTTATTGCTGTGCTTGGAAATTTAGCTGGGTTTTAATATCCAGTGCAATGGGAAGCTTTGACTACTTCAAACAAGTCGATTCTGAAAAGGAAGTCCCACGGCTGCTTAAAGCAACTGCCACCAACCACAGGAAGAGACTCTGAGGAGGCAGGCAGGCCAAGCCGTCAAAAAGCACGTCCTCACAGGAGAAAAACTCACCAGGCTTGAGGCTGGAGGTAGGAGGCATCTCCTTGATGTTCTCCACCCCTGCCGGCTCCTGTGGTGGCAGGAGAAGACCGCCGGTGGTGGAAGAAGAGGAGGAGGAGGAGGAGGAGGAGGGCGAGGCTGCCTTGGGCTTGCTCTGCTGGTCTGCCAGTCTGGGAAGAGCTTCTGCAACCGAGGAAGGAGCGTCCGCAGCGGTCCCCATGGGGGGCGTCAAAGACTTGGGGGCGGCAGCAAAGAAGTGGTCCCGGCTATCTCTGGGGTGCTTCGGGGTGGCTGGAGCATCTCCAGCCAACTAGGAGAAAAAGGAAAGGCAGGGCGACGGGTGTGTGTGTGTGTGGGTTTTGTAACTGCACGAACTCCACTTTGCTGGCAAATTCTACTGAGTGCGTTTCTTAACTCCCCACCCCACCCCAGCTGCACCCTTGACCCCCTAAAGGCCTCTATGGGTCAGGCTGAAGAACCTTCTAAAATCCAGGCACCGAGCTTGCCTTCTCCTAAATCAGGGGTGGGCAACAATGGCTCCTTTACAAGTTATGGACTTCAATTCCCAGAGTTCCTGAGCCAGCCTCAGGAATTCCTGAACCAGCCTCAGGAATTCTGGGTGTTGAAGTCCACGGGTCATAAAAGGGCCATAGTTGCCCACCGCTGTCCTAAATGATGCATTTTGGGAGATGTGGCTGTGAACCCAAATCTCTCCAGAAAGAAATGCAACCCAAAAAAAGAGAGAGCAACTTTCTCTTGGGAGGCGATGTGACGGAGGCATCGTGAGCCACGGAATCAGTCCCAAAGGGCCACGTTCTGTGGAAGGCGGCCAGGACACTTCCCACCATTGCTCAGAGCCAGCAGCCCCGTGCCACCTCTCTCCCTCTGACACTTCTGGAGCCCCAGTAAAAGGATCCCATGGCTTTTCTCAGGAAAAGCGGCTCCCCTCAAGAGCCAGCTGCTCCGAGGGTGCTTTAGAAATAAGAAACATATATATAAAGGAAGGAAGGAGAGGGAAATGCATCGGGTGCAAATGTAACCTGGCCTTAGACCAGGGGTGTCCAACCTTGGCAACTTTAAGACTTGTGGACTTCAACTCCCAGAATTCCTCAGCCAGCAACGCTGGCTGAGGAATTCTGGGAGTTGAAGTCCACAAGTCTTAAAGTTGCCAAGGTTGGACACCCCTGCCTTAGACTGAGCCCAAGGATGAGCCGAGACCCAATCAGAATCTCTACATTTCTGACACACACACCCCCAGGCTGAAGCAGGGGCAGGCAGGCAGTCCAACAAACCCTTTTCGTCCTCCAATAAAACACCCCGAACGCAGGACAACAGAGTCACGGACCATGAGAACAAGCAGCTGTCCAGTGCATGGGGGCTAGTTGCAGACTGGATGCTCTGCATCTCTTGCTGGACCCCCTCGGGGAGCGTTCAGGGCTCCGTTAGGGAGGCGAAGAGGCGCAGAGCAAGCCAGCTCTGGTGTAGAGGGAAGGGAAGGGCCAATCTCCAGGGGCTGGCAGGACCAGACATGGCTCTCCCCCTCCTTCGCTGGGCTCCCAGCAGCAGCCACAGAGCAGCTCTCCCACGGGCTGAGGAGACGCCGGCCGGGGACTTACCTGCTTTTGGGCAGAAGCGCCAATGTGCACTTGGCAAAATTTGACGGCTTGTTCTAGAGCAGCCGCTTCATCAACCTGTGGGCAGAAATCACAAGGGGGAGTCAAAGGAGACCCAAGGGGCTTCCTAAAAGATATCCCGCCAGCCCCGCCTGGGATCCCCAGAACCGTCTCAGGCCCCCCCCGGCGAAGCTCTGTCCTAGGAGGGACTCAGCGGGTTTCTCTCGATAGAAAGAATGGCTTGGCCTCCGAGACAACCCCTCTGGGGACAGCCCGCCTTTTTCACGGCTGGCAACGTTGCTTCTTTTTGTAATGGTTTTGGTTTCAGTTGGGACAGTGCTTGCTTATTTTATTTAAGGACGATCTGGGTGGATCATTTATTTTTAAAACGTAGGTCTTTGTAACGCACCCTGGGGTGAAACTAGTAAGAGTCTGCAGAGCGGGCAAGGCCTCTGCTGCTGCTGCTGTTCCTCTGGCTTCCCTTTCCTCACCCATTCCCGGATGCCAAGAGGGCAGCTGCGGGCGCCATTGCAAGCCAACACCTCATGAGCCCTCGACTCACTTGCTTAATGAGCATGTAGGTCTCAGACATGATCTTCTCAATTTTGCCCAGGTCGTAGGTCATGACCTTCTGCCCTTGCTGCCACACGCGGTAGGCGTCCAGAAGAAGGGTCTTCCCCGACTCCGTGTCCCCGGCCAGCTTCCTCTTCCGGTTGGCCTTCTGGCTAGTCTCCTCTGTGGGGCCGGCCTGGCCCTTCCCTGCCTCCAGCTGCTGGTGCTTGGAGCTGATGCTTAAGTCCTCCAGGGACAGCTCTGCCGTGGTCCGGCTCTCGGGGGCCTTGTCCTTGCAGATCTTGCCAGGGGGCAACTGGGCCGCCTCAGGATAGAGAGAGAAGGCCTCCATTTTTTCAGGCTCAGCAGCGAAGTGGTCGCACTCCATGGGTTCAGCAGGGCCCGATGGAGACGCTTCTTTCGGGGGCTTTTCCGGCTTGCCCTCATCTGGCTCCATGGCACTGAGAGGCTGGTCCTGGCCCTCTCCTTGGGCCACATCCTCAGTGCTGTAAGACGCCCCCTCCTCTCCGGACAAGGCTGCCTTTGGGGGCAGGGGTTCCTGACCATCCTCCGCACTTGCCTTGTGAAAGACATCGGTAGTCATCCTTGCCTCCAAAACGTCACAGCACTGGCCGCTTTGATCTTCGGAGACCTTCGAGGCAAACAGAGTTAGCCGGCTGGATTGCCACAAGAGTCTGCATCGTGGGCGGCACGGGAGGACTTACCTCGGTGAGCTCATGCAACATGTCCTCTAGCACCATCACGGTGAGAACAAAGGCGCGCTGGGCAAGAACCTGGCGATCCGCATCCCGCAAGTATTTCCTGTAGCGTGGAAAGGAGGCGCCGAACAAGTTAGATGCAGGAGCTGCCCATCATTTCAAGGGGATCCGAGCCGCCTGCCACACTCCACGCTTGCACCATCATGTTCTCCCAGGCCTTACAGGGCAGCGGCTACTCGGATTCAGTCGCGGGTAGAGTAAAACCTTCCATAGTTTTATATTCAGCGAGACTTTCTATCCTTAGCCATAGACTCACTTACAGAGTTGCCTGGCTGAAGTTAAAACCACACGACTCCAAATGGCAACAGAGCCTCCAAGTCTAAAAGCCTCGAAGGGACAATTTCTGGCCTCCTGTCATCCCCAAGAACCGGATGACCAACGGAGGAGGGTTCGTGTTCCTCTTTCTGGAACTGGCCTGGCCTGTTAGACTTTTATGATGAAACTTTGCCCTGACTACATGATCCCCTGACAGGGCTCCATTTCTATCAAAATAAAAAATAAAAATCTTTGGGCTATCAACTTGCAAAGGCTGCTAACAAACACTTGACCCAACTGCCCCCTTTTCCCCCAAAGAAAGCTTCAGTCCGGTGCCATCTATTCGAAATGCTTTGGGCAACTTGGGGAAAGCGCCAGTAGCGTTAATCAGAGGCAGAAACAAGGTAATGGGTGCAGCACAGAAGCCCGTGGCTTTTCCTAAGCTCTGATCTCCAGGGCGGATTTGTTTGTTGGGGTTCCCAGCCCCAAAGCTCAACTCCCAGCTCAGGAAGGCACAGGTGACCCAAGGAAAGCCATCTCCGGTTTTGGGAATGCTACCCTTCCCTCCCCATGGGGTTATCTCTGGGACCTCCTCCCCCACCAACAAAGCCTGGGAAATCCCACAACAGGGCACTCACTTTCCCTGGTCGGGGGTCCTCTGCAGCATAGAGCAGATTTTCAGCAAAGTGGGGTAATCTTTGAGCTGGGACAGCACGTTCAGCAGCAGGACAATGGAGCGGTTCATATGAGAGGCGAAGCTACCGGGACGGTCGATTTCATCCACGGGGATGCGCCAAATTCCCTGTGCAGGAAAGCAAGAGGAGGAGGAGGAGGAGGAGACCTTCACTAACGGGCCATGCTCGTCCCTCTTGGATGCTGGCAGGCAGAGGGACCCGGCCTCTCGAACAGGCTGGCTTCCCAGTCTAGTCTGCAGCTGGGCCACTGGAGAAATCTTGCTCACAGCCGCAAGCCGCCTTACCCAGCGCAAGGCATGTGTGCTTGCAGAAAATCTACTCTTGTGATTTGAACTCAGCTATTCAAGCTTAGAGAGAGAAAGGGAGAGAACTTGTCCGATGATTTGGGTCCTAGCCAACTGTGGTCAGTTGTGGAAGAAACAGAGAGAGACCACAGCAAATGTCGGTTAAGGTGCCGCCAATACTGGGGCAAGACCAGGACCAGGTCTTGCTAATTCATAAAATAATTCAGCTAATTCATAAAAGCTAATTCAGGGGAAGGAATGGAGGGGGCCTGTCCTGCACCCAGGTGGAAACGGGCAGCTGAGGATGCAAAGGAGGCCCGTCGGTTGCCTTGGAGGGTGTCTTAAGGGCCAGGACACCTGCTGGCTGCTCCAAGGGGACCCCGGAGACGATTCACCCGACTGGGCCCCGGCAATCCTGAGGCTCCCATCATTGAAAGCCCCCCCCAGCAGCCCTTGGTCCTCCGGGCATTGGAATCCGGCTTGTACGGGAAGGAGGCGAGGCAGGGCCGCTCTACGGCCGGTGACTCCGGATGCCCGAGTCGGGCTCGGCGGCTGCGCCAGCATCTCCTGGTACCGAGAAGCGCCCGCGAAGAGCGGCCGGGAGGGCCGCCGCTCTCTGTGCGCCCGGTCGGAATTCAAAGCGGAGCCGCCCAGGAAGGGAGCCAGCGAGCGCGGAGGCGGCGACACCGGCCTACCGGCCCTTCAGCAGCCGCCGCCGCCGCCCGCGCCCGCCTTCCTTGCCGGGAGCGGTCGCGCCGCCCTCTCCCCGCCGACGCCTGCCCGCCCGCCCGCTCACCATGTCGGCCGGCCGCAACCAGCGGCCCCCGCCCCGCCAGTCCCCGAAGAGCGGCAGCGGCCGGGCCGGGGCGCGCGCGCGGGAGGTGGGTGGGTGTTGTGGCGCCGCCTCTGCCTCCGCCGCCGGGGCTCTCGCGGCCGTTTCCGGGCGGCGCCCGTGCGTGGCTCCGCGGCCGCGGGAGGAGGAGGAGGAGGACGGAGTGGCCGCGGCCTCACCCGAACAGCTCGCCCCGCCGCCGCCCGCCTCTTTCCCGCGGTCGGCCCGGCCTGCGAAGCGAAGCCCGTCCCGCGGAGCCCCTCCTGCGCGCCGCCTACCTCCCCGGCAGAGAAGCCGCGACCCGCCGCGCCGCCCGGCCCGCTGCCCCGCGGGAGCCGAAGGAGGGCGGCGCTGCGCTCTTCTGCCCGCCGCTCCCGCCTGGATCGCCTCGGAGAGACCGGCGCCTTCCCGAAGCCCCCGGCGCCTTCCACCCCGCGGCGGCACCTGCTCGGCGCGGCCGCTACGAGGCTGAGAAAACGGCGCCTCCGGCTCCGCGCCCCGTTTCCCTCCAGACGAGCGTTTCCCCGCTCCCCTTCGAGCAGGAGGGCCGGGAGCGGGGAAAGAGAGGGGCCGAGCGGGGGTTCCTCTGCAGGCACCACACGTCGTCCCCCCGCACCCAACACAGGCCTTGGGCAGAAAGCGGGGAGCTCCTGAAGGAGACCCCCAACCCCTGACCTTGAGGGGATGATGGGGCGCCGGGTTTTCTTTTCCGGAGGGAGGAATTCCCACTGAATTTAACACCCCCCCGTTTGACCAGATGGGGAAGCACAGGGTTTGGGTCTGTTTTTATACCTATATCCAGTTTTAAAACTGAAATTCTCTTTCAGATAAAAATATCCTGCCAAATGAGCAAAATAACTTTTGCACTTTTGCATTGCTGGGGGGGACGCCATGACACCCTCCACAGCAACAACCTTACTGGGGGAACCTGCTCTTCGCCCAGAAGTGCTTTGGCCCCTGGCAGCAGCATCGCTCGTGCTTCCCCTCTGCTGGGGGGCTAGGGGGCTCCAACTGGTCTGGACACTCCTGTCCGAGCAGCAGATGGGGGAGGGGGAAACATTGCCCATCTTGGGCCCAAGCGCTGGTTGTGCCCTCCCTTCATTTGGACAGGGGGGGAGAGCCAGGCGATCACGATTCACCCCCCTTCTCACCGGGCAACTGCAGGGCTTAAGTTGCTGCTCCCAAACAAAGCCAACTCCCTTTCCCAGACTGGGAAGCAGCTACCCTATCCTGAGGAAGCGGCCTGGGCCCTTTGGGGCTGGTCAAGGCCTGCGCTTGAGTTTAAGGGAGGGCTGGTCCCACTGGCTATTTAGGGAGACCCTAGGCCCCATCCTTCTGGACAATTTTCATCCCATTTCCAGCCTTCCCTTTTTGGGGAAGGCGGTAGAGAGAGGGTGGCCGGAGTCGAGACCCTTGGCTGACCTCCGGAGGGAGTGGCAGAGGGTGGTGCCTCCCCCCTTAGCAGCTTTCAGTACCATCAATCATGGTATCCCTTCTGGACCGGCTCTGGGAGTTGAACCCTTGTGCTGGTTCCCCTCCTCCCTGCTGATGGGCCAGAACGCTGCCGCCTCCTTTGCCAGCGGCTGCAGGCCTCAGGCCTCTTTCCACTCCCGTTTCATACGCAGGCGAAGCGGCTGGGTGAACTCATCCAACTCACCGTCTCAGCACCTGAGTGCCCTGAAGCTGCAGGAGCTGTGGGTGGGCTGCCTGGGTGCAAGAGGCTCCACTTCAACCCAAGCAAGACTCTGCGCTCTTGGACCCCGTGGTTCCCCCTTCCCACCTTTGCTGACCTCGCCTCTGTCCCTCCTAGGCACGGTCCAGGAGGGGACCTTGAGCAGCCCAGAAAGACCTCCAGGTGGCATTAGACAGGCAGACGAAGACCCCACACTACTTTGGCCTGCTAGTTCTGCTAGTTCTGGACTGACCAGGGGGCTCCGGCTCAGCCTTTAGAAAGAAGTCCAGCTGTTGGACTAAAGCTATCAAAGGCCCTTTCTTCTGAAGTTCGCACTTGTGCCCCGAGGCCACCTCTTGAGTGGGAGGCAGAAGAAGGCAGTGCCTGACTACCTCAATACCCTAGGAAGATTCTGGAAAAGATAAGCAAGCAAGGGTGAACACTTAGAGGCAAACGCAATCAACATCACTAAAAGCCAACATACGGGTTTTGACAAAAACAGATCAGGCCAGACAAATCTTACTGAATTATTTGACAGTGACAAAATTAGTGGACCAGAGGAATACTGTGGATATAATTTACTTGGACTTCAGTAAGGCATTTGATAGAGAAAACCACAACGTACTACTTGATGAGATAGAAAAAATGTGGGTTAGATAGCATCACCACTAGATAGATTCATAACCGGCTGACCAACCAAACAACGTGGGCTAGATGGGGAACTCGTCAAATTTGCAAACAACACCAAGCTAGCAGGAATAGCCAACACCGCAGAAGACAGGCTTAAGATACAAAAGGATCTTGACAGATTTGAAGATTGGGCGCTGTCTAACAAAATGAAATTCAATGGGGGGAAAAAGGAAGGTTCCACTTTTAGGCCAGAAAAACCAAATGCCCAGGTACAGTGTATGTGGCACCTCACTCAATAGTATTAACTGTGAGAGGGATCTTGGAGTCCTAGTGGACAATCACTTAAATATGAGCCATCAGTGTGCTGCAGCTGCCCAAAAAGCCAATGCAATCCTAAGTTGCATTAAACAGAGGGATAGAATCGAGATCAAGTGAAGTGTTAGTACTGGTTTATAAAGCCTTGGTAAGGCCACCCTTGGAATACTGCGTCGTTTTGGTTGCCACAATGTAAAAAAAAAAACAAATTGAGGCTCTAAGAAAAGAATGTAGAGAACAGCAACAAAGATGACTTGGGGATTGGAGGCTAAAACATATAAAGAACGGTTGCTGGAATTGGGTATGTCTAGTTTAATGAAAAGAAGGACTGGGGTTGACATGACAACAGTCTTCCAATATCTAAATATCTAGCATGAAGAAGACGGAGTCAAGCTATTCTCCAAAGCACCTGAAGACTAATCAAGGAGAGAACCAACACAGAACTAAGGAGAAATTTCCTGACAGTAAGAACAATTAATCAGTGGAACAGCTCGTCTCCAGAAGTTTTAGGAAGAGACTGGGCAACCATTGGTCTGAAACAGTATAGGGTTTCCTGCCTCAACAGGGGTTGGACTAGAAGACCTCCAAGTCCCTTCCAACTCTGATTCCATTCCTTTCCACGCCAAAGAAGAGAGGGCAGAGAAAAAAAATTAATGGATCCTATCCAAAGGGAAGAGATGGGCAGGGTGTGTGTGTGTGTGTGCTCCTGTGGGGCTTTCTGGTGTTCTATCACGTGGTTCGTAGAAACACAACTACGGATTTCCATATATTATTTTTTTCCCTGGAAACCATCCTCCATATGCTCCATTCTCGCTTTTTGGAACCAGGGCCAATTGAAACAGTAAAGCAAGAAAGCTCCCACGTTTCTGGCATTTTCAGGAGCATCTGCAGCTGCCCTTCCATGCGACTGAAAGGCATAAGCCTCTGTGGGAGTGGTGGCTCCCTTTCTCACATGGGAGAAACCTTTATATCACAGAGAGCTGAGCGGGAAGATGGACTCTCGATTCCCTTCCTGTAACCTCTCCGCACCAGGGCCTGGAGAGCTGCTGGGGCTAACATCCTGTCTATAGTTCATCTAAAGGGTAAAAGTCCATGAGAGGGTTTGAACCCCAAAGGGTATAAAAGTGGCAACGCAGCTCCTGTGCCACAAACTAGCGTGACTCCACCCACAATGGCATTTTCAGGAACTGGACTTCACATTCACATCAACTGCTCTCAAGGCCATGACTTGGACAGCATCCTCATCAACTTTATAAATATTTCTTTGCTCTCCATGGGCTGAAATGCTTCCAAATTCCTGCCATTAGTTCCTTTGCAGTAGAGGGATATGGAATGCCTTGTTCTGGGGGTGGGTGGGTGGTGAGGGGGTGAACAGGTACTGCTCTGACCAAAGCAACCTCGTCCCTGTAGCAACGTTGTTCTGCTCGGCCAAGTCAGAGGCCAGACAGAGCTGCCCAAGGCCCTCCCTCCTGCTGCCCAAAGGAAAGGAAGGGAGCAGCTCCGGAGCTGCATGCGGCTCCGGAGCTGCAACTTCCAGGGCAGAGAAGGCCTGGCCTGCCTGCCTGCCTAGAGCCTCGCCCGAGGCCAAGGAAACAAGCAACTGGGAAAAGCCAGAGAAAGCACCCTGCTTGCAGCCCGGGCAGTCCACTTACGTTGAAGAAGTTGGTCTTGTTCCTCTCACAGAAGAGACCCTGCGCTGGCATGTGCCTCAGCTGCTGCCAGGGGAGACTGCTGCCTAGCAGCACATCACGCGCCCACGGCAGATTCTATATAGGACAGAGTGCAAGAAAAGAACAAAATTGGTTGGCAGGAAGGAGAAGCCAGAGCGGTGACAGCTGCCGCGTCCCTTCTTCCCGCTCCTCCCCTCCTTCAAAGCTCCCCAAGGTACCACTTTCAGGCAAAGCTGAAAGGCTGGGGGAGGGGGCGGAGGGAGGTAACCGGGCCTCTTCAGAACCACACATCTCCTTCCTCATTGGGAGGACGCTCCATCCCCTCCAGGCCTTTCTCCAGGTGATCAGGTGTCCCAGAGACGCTCAACACTCTCACTCCTGGCTCTTCTGGCTACTAAGAGGAAGGCGGGTTTTCATCCCTCCCCTACCAAACGTCTTGCCCTACCTTCCCCTCCCTGTTATTGGGTGCAGAATGCCCCTGCCTGGAAGGGGAGCCGAGGGGGGCAAAGGGGGCAACATTCATATGCTGCGATGGGCCCGGCCTCTCTTTAAGGTGCTCCCCACGTGTGCCAGGTTGGCCACTGCCTTCTTTTGTGGCCTGGAGAAAGGGACGCAGGGTGTCCACAGTTCTCCCTTTTTTGGCCCAATGTTGGTTTTAATGAAGGTGGCCGGCAACAGGGGTGAGGGAGTCCGGTATGCGGGACCCTTTCCAGAAAAAAGCCACTCTGCACGGGCTTGGGAAGACACCTCAAAGAAACGGATGATGTTTTGTCAAACCAAGTATGGTATGTATGTCAGAAAGGAAAAAAGCCAGGCTTCCGGGGCATCTTTTATCATTCTTTCCCTTTGAGGCTAGGTTTCTAGTCCTTAAGAGTCCCCCTTCAAGTTATAACCACGGGCCAGCAGAGTCCCAGGGAGCAGGAAGTTGGCAGAGGGGCTTTGCTGGCTCCCCTCCGCTGGCACAGCTGCCCTTGTGGACTCCCCACCTTGTTTTGGAGCTGAACCCATTCCTGTTACCAAGGTTTATTCTGCAGGTAGAGCCCTCCAAGGGTCCTTATATGTGTCCAAGGGTCCTGGCCTGTTTTCTGCCTTCTGTGAAAGGTGAATCGTCCTTGCCTTGTTCCCCACCTCCCCTACATTTGCAGACCCTTGGCCCCCACCCTCCCCCCACTACCTTATGGGTGGGGCTGCAGGCATAGAGGCAGGCCAGGCGGTAGAGGCTCTTGTAGTGCTGGGGGAAGCGGCTGAGGCAGAGGTGGAAGGCGGCGGTGCAGCGCTCGGTCAGGAAAGTGCGCTGCTCCTCCAGGTCTGCGGGGAGGCCCTGGGCGAACTGGCTGGTGCAGAGGGGCTCGGCTGGTCTCTTGTGGTCCCCCTGGGAGGGGAGCGGGGGAGCAGAGGCTTTGGAAGGTCCCTGGGGAGGGGGCTTCTGCTCCGCAGCACGGCAGGCGTCAGGGCTGCCCAGGGGGTCTTCCAGCTTTCCTGGAGGGGCCAGAAACAGGCAAGGTCACCCAAATCCCCCCAACTGCCTGGTAGGTAGACAGGAGGAGAGCAGAGAGGCGGCCCCAGCTTTGCCTTTCGCTTCCAGCAGCAGAAGCCCAGGAAGGAGCTTTTTCTTTCCCTGGCACAAGGCCCGAAGGCTCCAGCCTTGCCCAACTTACCCCTGTCCTCTGTGGGTGCCAGGCTCTCTTTCCCGGGTGCCGCGGTGTCCGAGCAGGAAGCCAAGGGCCTCCCTTCCGGAAAAGCCTTCTTGTTGCTGCTGTCCGGGAGGCTGGCAAGCTCCATAAAGGTGTCCTGGGTGGAGTTGGAGTCCGAGAGCCCCACCGCTGTGCTGTCCTGACTCCTGTCTGCACAGGAGAAATGGACCCAAGTGAGATGGTGCTTTGGCGGCAACACCCCCACCCCCCCTTTTTTTTCCAGACAGCGGCTGCTGTCCCCTCCCCCTCCATTTCGGCACTCCGTTTCTAGTAAGCGCAAAGAGCAACACACCCACTCATTTGTTTCAGCACGCAGCCTCTCCTCTTGCAGCCCACTAACACTTCTTCAATTTAAAACTTTCGGCTAGAAATTAATTGTAACTGCGAGGATATTTTAAAGGTCTTAGCATTCAGGTGATTATGGTATTGCAGCAAAGGAACCTTGGCTCCTTAAACAGGGAAGCAGCTATTGCATTACAAGCTTTTTGGGGGGAAATGCTCCTTTTTATCGGGTATCTTATGTTCAATTAGTAAGCTATAAATACAGATGCGCACAGTATAGCAAGCAATGAGAGGGACACTTAAAACTTGCAAGGAAATGATTATATGAAAGGGTAAATTGAGAACTCATCTGAGGATGGCTGAGAAGTTACAGAATGGGCAGTTGTCCTTGACAGACCAGAGAAATCATAAATGGCTAACGTTCAGAAGTAAAAGGCAACCTCGGTGTGCTAAGCTGGATCTGGCAATGCACCTTCTCTCCACCATACCACCCTCAACAAGCATATATGCAGCTGTACCCAAATAAATCTTCCTAGCATTTTAATGAATAATCCTTCGTTTTCAAAGGGAAGTCTAGGATTAAGTTCCACTCCTACCAAGCAAGGCTGCTCAGTTATTGGCAGTCAGGTACAAACAAGCAGATCCACACCTGCAGAGCTCAATTAGCTGGTTTCCTGCTCAAGCCTATACGTAGGAGAAGACTGACAGTTTGCCTTGTGGGTAAGACTAGATAAGGTTCAAGGGATTCTTGTGTCTATGTAGGGACTCCAGACTAATTCCCTATTTGACTCTTCCCCCCTGGTTTGACTAATCTCCTCCACATTGACTGACAAAAATCTCCCAAAACTAATCTTAAATGCAGGATAGCTAGGAAGCAAGCAACGCTGATGCTTGGCATAAGGGGAAATTTTGCAGGGACAACTGACTGCAAGCCAACTTCTTATTCTTTTTTTTTTTGGCAAGGTACTTCGGGGAAATGATCATTTTTAGTTGTGGTTGTACTAAACACACATGCAGATATGAACAAAAGTATTCCCCATAAATTATTTTTCCTGGTGAAAATCCATTTAGTCTGTTCTGACACTAGGAAATAAAAGATTGGCTCTGGTTGCCCAGATGTTTCCTTGAAAGGGCAGGAGGTAGCAGTTCTCTAGGAATCTCTCACACACACACCTGTAGTCCAGCCATGAACATAGGCGGGAAACATCCTAAGCAGTCATTTTTCATCTTTAGGGAAAGCAACTTTCTGTTTGTTCTGAATTCTGGCTCCTTGATCCAGCTCCTATCCATCTTTTAGTAATTGGGGGGGCAGAATAAGGTACCAATACCCAACCTAAACTATTTGAGGGTGGCCTCAAGGGTGGCATGGAAAGTATTCTCATGCAGAACCTGCCCTCCAGCGAAGGGCCCATGACTTCCATTGCCACTGTGGCCTGCTTTTTCTGCAAGACTGGAGGATGGTATTTTGGAAAGTATTGTAGTATTGAAACAGATATATAAATATCTGGCTGGGTTTAGACTTGTCCAAACTTAGTAGGAGTGGAGGGGGAATTAAAAAGAGAGGCCGCTGAAATTACCCATGTACTCTGACACCCCATTCTGGGGGAGGGGGCCATTCCTGCCATTTCAGTGGGTGGTTTTATTAAAAATGGGTGGTCTTTGAGAAGAATATCCGTGGACATTGAGGAAAGGAGCTGGTGGCTCTATTCTCCACCCCCCTGCCCAGGAAGCTTGGAGGGAGGGGTGAAAAGTCAATCCAGCCCCAGAGGAGAAACCCAATCCAGTCCAACACAGGATAGAGCCCACATTAAGGGATGAAATCTTACTTTTTTTTGGTCACAATCACATTCACACAACAAAACCTCATTGCTGCCACAAGAATGAAAAAACTAGGGGAAATGGATTTGGCAGCCTGTTGTAACTCAAACAAAATAACACTTCTGCTAAGAATTAAATGGCAGAGTTCGGCAGATCTCGGCTTATTCTGTCATTTTTGACAACTGCTGATCCAGTTATGATGCATACTTTTTATTTCCTGTCAGGAAAGTGGAAGCGATGGAGCTAATTGCCTGCTTTGTCTCTGCCATTTGTTACTGACCAAACAGCCAGAGGAGGAAAGGGTCATTAAGAAACTGGGAAATTTAGTTAAGTGGTAAGCTGCTTCTGGTGGAGCTTTGTTGTGAAAGCTCCTATAAGAAGGAATCCTCTACGCTCTAAAGCTCCTCAGAGTGCCGTGGCAGTAAATAAAACTTAGGGGAAACGCTTCAACGTTCTGAAATTTGCATACAAACAGAAAGCTTTGTATACACATTAGGAAATATTACAAAAAGCATTCATCGGGGAAATCAAAGCATCAAAGAATGAAAGCAGAGTAATGTATATTAGCATAAAGATAGCAACTACAAACTTTAGGAGAAGTTGTTGAGAAAGTATCAGGTCCCTAGGAAATAAGGAAACCAAGAGGTGACATGGCCGGGCACCATGGGATCCAATGCCACCTACTCATAAATCATGGGTTAGATAGAATATGCTGTGGAAAAGGTTGCTAAATAGTAGAAGTTGCTTTTTCTGCTTTTTCAATTTGACTATTCACAGGCCTGTCACTATACTAGCAAGGTGGGTCCTGGCATCAGATAACCACCAATTCTATGAATTGGTGCCTGCAAAATATTGGTATTTTTGCACATCCTCGATGTGTGTGTGGTGATTTCCAAGGACTCACTTTAAAGGGTGAGTCATTCTGCAGGGGAAATTCCCAAAAGTTTTAAGAGTCACAGAGGGCAGTGATTTAAGAGGACAGACTTCCATCCGTGTTTTTTTTTTTTTTAAATCTTGCCAGCTGTACTGAACAATTTTATGTGAGCCTCACATTGTGGCAGAAATCGCTAAGTCCCCTCCCTGTGGTGAAGCTGTGCTGAGTGGCATGGAAATGCCATGAGAAGAGCACAATGGAGCGAATGCCTGCAGAGGGAATCTCACTTACACAGGAGAATTTATCGAATGCTTTATTATGTGTTCGATTTTATTTATGATCTTGTCTTTTCTGTCAGTGACTGTGGTACATTTTGATGTGGAGTCAGTTTGGGGGCAGACACGTGCCTCCTCCAATAGAGTGAAGACTCATAGTTGTTCCTGCCCTGCCTGGCCCTCTGTTTCAGCCATGATGGGCTTTTCTGGGTGAAAAACGGGACAGAAGCATGACTGCCCAACAAAAGGTAGTTAAAACGGTCAGGTTTTAGACCAGGGGTCTCCAACCTTGGCCACTTTAAGACTTGTGGACTTCAACTCCCAGAATTCTGAGAGTTGAAGTCCACAATGTCTTAAAGTGGCCAAGGTTGGAGACCCCCGTTTTAGACTATCCTGATCTGGATCCATCGGTCCCAGTTCTTCAGTTGGGGCCACAAGACTGAATGTCCAATTTTGACTCGGCTTCAAGGTTTCTTGAAGCAGAATGCCACACCTATTTCAATACAATGGCTGGCCCGGTTCGGGAATAAGTCAGACCTGGTCACTTTTGGGCAGTGTTTCTCAACCAGGACAATTTGAAGACGGGTGGACTTCAACTCCCCGAATTCCCAAGCCAGCAAAGCCCATTTTCAAGCTGCCAAGGCTGAGAAACGCTGCCTTAGGGGATATTCTGCGGTGAGGGGGATGGAATTAGTTCTGCAAATGGACTTGTCTGTTGCCCACAAACAGTCTTTTTTTTTCTTCCAGAAATGTAACTAACTGCTCAGGTAAAGAATAAGCAGAAATGGATTCAGCAGAAAAGCGAGAGGGGCCCAAGTCTCCCCAGCCATCGTCAAGCCAATGCAGGTTGCAGCAGCTGTTGCCGTTATGGGCTTCTCCAACATTTGCACAGCCAACAGACTTATCAGTCGCAGCGCTGATGTTCAAGCAAGCCGTGATGGGCAACAAGCAGGTAAGGAAAGTCTATGAATCATTTTTAACAGGGTTAGGGCAACACAGGCAATATTGGTTACAAAAGCATGAATATACAAAAACAAAAACAAAACAGCAGAAACGAACCAAAACAGCCACAACTGAGTGAACAATGGCACAGAGTGACAAGGATGACATTGGCTCCCCTGGAATGTTTCCCTACCTTCAAGGCCTGGGGAAGGAAGGTCCTGCTGACGGACGAAGGCAGCTGGACAGCAGGACAGCCAGGAGGGAAAGCAGGCAGATAAGTCAGGTCTGGCCAGGGGGGTAACCAATTTCAATTTAGACTCTTCCCATTCCTTTCTATAGAACGGACTGTGCTGATCCAAAATGGGCCCCAAGATGGGCCTCTCTTTAGCATTTAACATGTTCAGCCAGATGGGCTTTCTCTAGTTGCCTTGTCTCATTCTGCCGTAATAAAAAGGCAGGCATCCCTTTCATGCTCTCTGGCTGCGTCACTGAAACTCCAGACCAGTACAAATGTGGCCAGGTCAAGCTGCTTCTGTCCACACAGGAGTCCATTTCTGTGCCCTGGTCTTAATTGTGGGGCTGGGCTGAGAAGAGAGTGATTTCTTTAAAAGCCCTATGGGTGAATCTGAGTCACAGTCAAAATGAGGGACATCTCATGGACATCGCCATAAGGAAGAGACTGGTCTAAGAGTCAGGACTTCTCCTTGTTCAAACCAGGGGGGAGCATTGCAGAGGCGAGGACAGAGGAGTTCTCCCCCTCACATCCCCAAGGAGGCCTCCCTATTCTCCCTGATTAAGGATTCAATTCTTGCCATGGCCAGATGGTTCTGCCCTCTGAAAGAGCAGGTCAGCCTCATTTTCTAAGCTGATGTGTCCCATCTGATCAGTTTAGTTGAAAGCCCTAACTGAAATTCTGATGCCACAGATGCTAATATTTATTAGTAAGCCATTAAGCCTGCTAGGATGCACTGAGTGAACTGGCTTACAGGGCAATGGAGAGTAACATCACGAAACAACCAAATAAACTTTTTCAGCTGACTGGTGGCCATGGGAGTTAAGGGCCATTTCATTTAGGCACCAAGTCCCTTCCTGAGGGTGACTAGCTGGAGCTCAACACTTCTGACTCACCCAGCCCAGGTGAAACTGGGCAGGTGTTGAATTATGTCTGCAGCCAGTCGTGGATTGGGTAAGACAAGAAACTGGCTTTCATTCTGTCTTCTGAGCTGCACCCAAATCCCAGGTGGATTGCAGACAACATGTGATCAGTCCTTGAACGGGGGTTTCTCTTAATTTGCAGGAACACGTTTCTGTCCTCCATTTCTATGGAGGCCCTGGCTGACTTTGGGTTAATCTCTCTCTTAGCGCAATGCGCATCATAAAACTTTCATGGGGGAAAATAAGAGGAGGAGTGCTCTGTGCGTCTTGGTGAACTCCATAACAAAATGCAGTAGATAAATCTAATGGTCATTTTTTAGGGACCAGAACCATCCCAGGCCTCTCTGCTCATATACAGGACAAACTGGGAAGAGCAGCCCCAGGGACACCCCTCCCCCTCCAGGTTCGAGGGCTCCTAATGATCTTCTCTAACTGCATTTCATCTTGGACCCACAAATACTCCTAAGTATTTATGGCCAACTGAAACAGTTCCCTTTCTCCCCTCCATGGCTGGTTATCGGGATTTATCTTGCTCCACTCCCTCCCAACTGTGGCAGCTTCACCCCTGAGACTTGCCGCAATTCACTTCTCCTCCGGCCCTGCTCGGAGAGGGTCCCCCGAGAGCACCCCCTCCCTGTTTTCTGAGTAAAAGCAGTCACTCATTTGTCGTTGCTTCTAGCATGTTCCAGTTGGGTTTAAGGAGTTATGGTGCAAGAGAGACAAGGATGTTCCAGAAAAGAAGGCTTCTCAGAAAAGCAGTTTTATGGGGCGACCATGGACAGAGAAATGAGAAGATAGGTAGATGGTGGCAAAAAGGCCAACGAAACAATGCTGAAGCTCCTCTCAAAGGGAAGCGGAGCGGGGGATGCATCCTGGTGAATGGGCCCAGGTCCACCAAAGATCAAAGGTCTAGCTCTCTGGGCCAAATTATTCCAAAAGGATGAGACGAGATCTGTCACCCAGATCCTCGTGCGGAATGTTTGCAAGAAGGTTCCTAAATAGGCAGCTATCCTTAGTTGGGTGGAGGGCATCGTCTCTGGCTATGACCGAATGCCAAAAATGAATGAGCGACCCAACGGCTGCGATGGAAGACAGGAAGGGAAGCTGCATTATTGGTCTGCCTCTCGACTGACAGGAAAGGTGTCCTCTGCATGCTCGGCCTTAAGCCCTGCTTGGCCTACAGAGGCCAGGAAACAGCCTGGTGGTGAGGCTGTTTCTACCTTTCCCAGGCAAGGAAAGCAGCGGTCTCCCCCTTGACGCCCAAGATCCAACTGAAGCCCCGCAGAGCGAGCAGGCGGCTGTTAAGAGGAAGCCCCTTCCCGTCTACTCTTTTGGAGCATTTGGGAGGACTGGAGAGCAACTCATTCCGTGGCAGACTCCTCTGCGTTCCCCGGAAGAGACGGCAGAGCTTTCCGGGACAGAGGCAGACCCTCGCAAGGCGACCTGGTGGATCAGGGCCCATCCCAACAGGCAGCCACTTCCCATCCGGCTGCAGCAGGACAAGCCGCCCATCGGCTGCAGCGCTAAGCTGACCCGTGAGAAGAAAGGGACGGTGTGCAGTGCCCATGCTGTGACAGCCGGGAATCCTGGGAGTTGACATCATCCCAAGTCATCCCAAGCTCAGGATGAGGGCAGAAGTTTGGATTTTTGGAGGGACTCTGGGAAACGCCCTGAGCCTGAGACCTCAGGAAAGCGCATTAACTAGGCCCGCCTATTGTTGAGGTCAGAGGGGAGGTGGTGGCAAAAGGGGTTAATGAGTGACAATATTGCCCGTGTTACCCTAGACCCCTCGCCCTCCTGGAAG
The DNA here is from genome assembly GCF_049901735.1 of Notechis scutatus. NCBI lineage: Eukaryota > Metazoa > Chordata > Lepidosauria > Squamata > Elapidae > Notechis > Notechis scutatus. The sequence goes on along the minus strand of NC_142021.1, from coordinate 11,956,213 downwards.
CCGCCAATTGAGCCCGCCCGCCCGCCAGGAGTCCAGCACCTCCGAGTGCCGACAGTATTGAGAACAGGGACTGTACCATCCGGTGTTGCCTGCTGATGGCTTTTTTTACATTTGACGTAATCGTGGTCAACTGGAGTGGCTGTGTAGGGTGGGGAAGTCAGACCTGGACCGGAGGAAGAGAGCAGGGAAGTCCCGGGGCCTGGCAGAGTTCCTGCAGAAGAACGCGAGTCCTCGTCTGCCATGCAAAGCTTTTCCCTGGGGGAAGAAGAGGATTGAGACCGTGAAGAGCGGAAAGGCCCACCGTGGCTCCTGGGGGGAATGGGGGCAAGCACTCTGCAGAGGCGGGGGCCTGGCGCAGGACAGCCGTCACAGCTGGACAAAGTGACAGGACTCGATGCGAACGCCTGGATTCTCCAGGGCCCAAGAGCAGAGGCATGGCCTTAATGCGCCTTCTCCCGATTCCATATCCCACAAGGCTGCCCTCCTTCCCTCCTGCTGCCCACAAGTCCCTCTCACTGCCCTACACCCACTTTCTGGCTGCTGCCAAGGAAATGCGCCCAAGTGTTTATAAGCCCTCGTTCCCCCCAAACACCCCCCGGGACGGTTAATCCACTCGTCAGTTGCGTCCTTCTTCTTTATTTCCCTCCAACAAAGACCAGGAACAGCAGGATTGGTGCCCTTCTAATTAACACATAGTTTTGGCATTTTTTGAGGGGGAAAAGCTCTCATATTTAGGCCCAGATTCCAGACACCTAAGAATTAATTGAACGTAACGGTCGTGGTGGTGGAGCTGCACGTCCTACATTGCGTAGTGATAGGGTGCTTGTGACGTTGCCGATGTCACTACAGAAGCTCCCTGGCCTTCCCCTCTGATGCAGGAGGTCTACCATAGGAGGCGACTGGGGGAAAACGCTACGTTACTTGGAACTCAACACACTTTTCAGAAACCAAAATGCAGGTAATCCTCAACTTAGGACCACCGCTGAGCCCAAAATATCGGTTGCTAAGAAAGACAGTTAAGTGAACTTTGCTCCAGTTTACAGCCTTTCTTGCCATAGTTGTTAAGTGAATCACTGCAGCTGTTAAGTTAATAACATGATTTAAGGTCTTTTACATTGAGCAGCTGGAGCAGTAAAAGGTTGTGCAGTAGCACACAGTTGTGTGGGTTAACTAGTTGTAGATTGCTGCCTGCTGCCTGAAGTAATCTGTGCTGTGATTGGTTGCCGTGGGCGTGGAGAGGGAGTTTTTTCCTGCCTTTTCCCCCCTTAATTTACCTCAAGTTGTTCCTGCTATGTTGATTTACTTGACGATTATCTTGTTTGGTGTAAATATATTTATATAACAGTGTAAGTTCATGTCAGCATCTATGGCGAACTTATGGCACGCGTACCAGAGGTGGCACGCAGAGCCCTCTCTGTGCGCATGCCAGCCAGCTGGTCTTCAGGTTTCCAGCATTCCGGCCAGCGTGAAGACCAGCTGGCCGGCACACATATGCACACAGGCCAGCTGGCTTTCGGTTTCCAGCGCTCGCATGCATATACGTTCTAGTTTGGGCACTCGGCCGAAAAGGTTTGCCATCACTGGTCTATTACTTCATTTGGACACCGGCTACGCAATTCTATGACATGGTGGTGAAGTGAATCCTGCTTCCCCATTGGCTTTGCCTGTCAGAATGTCGCCAAGGTGATCATGTGAACCTGAAACACTGAAACCATCATATATACGTGCACCCAGTTGCCAGGCATCCAAATTTTGATCGTATGACTGTGGGGATGCTGCAATAGGTCACTTATTTCAGTGCTGTTATAACTTCAAAATGATCTATAAGCAATTGTAAGTCGAGGACTATCTGTATTGAAACACTGCAGCCCTAATAAATCATGTTGAAAATTACATCAGTTATTTTTATACTGACTTATTACCATCAGTCTGGTTTATTTTGGTGATATGTCATTTATGTTCTGCTAAGTTCCTTTTGGAGCCTTTCCTCAGCAGATATGCGTTCTTCTGCTTTTGTTTTTATGCAAAAGTTATTTTGATATTTTCCAATTCTAAATTCTCAAGGAATGCCACCACCCATTCGAATAAGTGGTCTGAAAAGAATGTAGAGGGACGTTTCTGTCTTCCTATGTGGTTGAGATTGGGCACCCAAACAGGAACCATCCCCCGAGATGATTGTCCCGGGAAGCTGATTGGGCACTGCCGGTGCTAAAAGCTGCAAAACTCTGCCAGCTTCTGCATCACCTAAACCCTGACTTACCCAGGCTGGAAAAGGGGCACAAGGATGGCAGCTGCTGCTTAGCACCTGTTTGCCCAGCTGGACAGAGCACAAGGCATTTCTCTAAGACTCCTGAACAGCCCCGTGTGTTACTGGGTGACAACTGGGTGAGAGAGCCAAACAGACTTTCTGCTCAAAATACATCTTAAAACATAAAAAAAGGAATGTTGCATTTGAATTTTTTGGGGTCTTTGTGGGAACAACGTTATTTGCTGTTTGCTTAGCCTCTTAGTGAGGGTCCCCAGCATTCGGAGCAAACATGTCTTGTTGTCAGTGAGGAATTTTCATGAGGTCCCAATTCTCTCTCTGACCCAGCATGACTTCAACAGTGATGAGCCACACCCTAGCCCCCCCCACACCCCGATTTTTATAGCTGGAGGTCAGCTGTTCCTGCTGGGCCCTCCACCCTTCCCTCCCACCACGATTCCCTGACTCAGGCACGCCGCCGGGAATCTCGTCCTGGGACACTTGGTGTGTGGGGATGACCGTGTCTCTTGGAGATGCCCCATTGGCAGCTCTTGCAAAGCAAAATCCCGAGAGGCTTTTACTGATACAGAGGATGGCTCTTCTTATGTCGAGCTGGCTGTCCAGAAGAGGCCTGTGAAGATTTCGGCCAAGCTTTCCATTTAGCGTCCAGTATAAACTGGGCAATTCAAAATGTCAGAATGTCCAAGGGCCGTAGTAATACGTCTTCAAAGGTTTGCTTTTAGCACCACCACTGCTACCCCGCCCCAGAAAACGTTTCCCTCCCTCTGGACTGAAGCCATCGACAAAAGGGACTCACTTTTCAGAGAGCTTGGGGGTGTTTTTTTCCTCTCCCCTGGCAAAGGGGCCCTCGGCAGCTTCCTTCATAAAAGTCACCAGCAGCTCAGCATCTGCTCCTGAGTCAGGTTTCCCCACCAGTTTGAGGATCGACGCGTGAAGCCGAAAGTAGACCTACCGGAAAGAAACTCACTGTGGCAAAAGTTTCTCCTTTGAACCCAGCCATCTTACAAAATCCAAGCACAAGAGGAGAAGGAAAAGCAAGGCAAGGCAGATCCGCCCCTAAAGGGGTCTGGGCCTCTCAGGGCAAGGGAAGCCCTTCAAATCTCTGGACCAGGAGGCCTCTCGTGTTGCCCAGCATGGCAGTTGAGTTGTTCTCACTCCTCTTATTGTTCTTGCAGTCTAATAAAGCCAAGGTATAAAAGTCTCGATCAACCAACCTGCCACTGTGCAGAGCTACCTGCCTTCTTTGGTGGCCGAGGAGGCCACCAGACTTCAGGTGGACTTTCATTTTCATTCAGAAGCTCAAGACAGTTTCCTTCCTCTTCCTCTCGGTTGGGGAAGGGCTAATCTCAGTGCCTGAGGAGAGGGGGGGGGGAATCTTCACATGTAGAGGGGAAGGATGATGATATTGAGGGATACAGGAAATCCCATCACTGCAGCGATGAGGGGAGAAACGTATCTCAAGACCACAACGGACAGAAAAGATGTCCCTTTGCAGATGAGAAGTGCCACCCTGGCCTGGGTTAGGCCTTGCACTGCTCTCCAAATGACGCACACCTTCTCGTGATGCTTCAGAAGGCCTTCAGAGACCTTCTGAACCCTTCCCTGAGCAACGCGACAAGGCTGTGCCTGCTGTTCTTCAAACTGTAGAGGTGAGAGTGGATTTTAGGAGGAGCCCACCTCCTCTATCACCTTTTACTATATTCAATATGAATATAGTATAATATGAATACTATAATATTCAATATGAACACAAGATGAAGTAAAATCCTTCAAGTTTCTGGATTCTGTGATCCCCTAGAATTTGAAATGGACACTATAATTAAAAAGGCACAATAAAGGATGTTCCTCCTGGGTTAACTCAGAAAGCTCAGACTGGCCAAGGAGCTGCTTGGTACCGTTCTATGCAGGAATTATTGAGTCCGTCATCTGTACCTCAGCAACTGATCTGGTTTGGCACAGCAATCAAACAGGACAGGTACAGACCAACAGATCGTTAGGACTGCAGAAAGAGCAACGGCAACCGGCCTGCCTTCCGTTGAGGACCCGTATAACGCGAGGGTCAGTAGGTGGGATGAGAAAATATCTACAGACCCTCACATCCTGGACATAAACTGCTTCAATTCCTCCCCTTGGGACGCCACTATAGGGCACTGCGTGCTAAAACAGACACAGGGAGTTTTTTCCCTTGTGCCATCACTCTGCCGAACACCTTAATTCCCACAGTGCTGTCTTATCCATGTTTTATGGTCGTAGCATTATTATCGTCCTTCTCATCTTCTCTACTAGCCTCTTATTGGTGTCCTTATTACAAGTATTATTACCCTGTTGTTTTGCGATGCGCTGTACATTGACAGCTTCTGCACTGGAGACACATTCCTTGTTGTGTCTAATCAAACTTGGCCAATGAAGTATCCCATTCCTATCCCATCCTATTCTATTTGGAAAATGGCACGAGCTTGACTAGCAGCTGTCTTGCCCCACAGCTGTGGCCCCCCAGAATCTGGGTTCTCATTTTACCTACCTGGGAAGGAGGGAAGGCGGACTCAACCTTGAACCGGTCAGGGTCGAACTACTGAACTGCAGGCAGCCGGCAGTCAGTAGAAGTAGCCTGCAGTACTGCATTCTAACCACAGTGCCACCCATGCTGTGTTGCAGAGGATGGCTGAAAAGGCTGAGGGGGAGAGAGGGAAGGTAGGGGGTGGGGGGAATTGAAGTGCCCCGGGGGTTGTAGTGGGGGGTGGCCTGCCGGGCAACCAAGTTTTGATCACATAATCGTGGGGGGCTGCTATAACTTCAGGCCCAAGAGTTTAAGTACCATTCAGCACTGCCATAACTTTGAAGGACCATTGAACGAATGGTTGTTAAGCGAGAACTACTTGTATTACATTAGTCAGGTGATTTTGAGAATGGCACCTGTAACTTCTTCCCAAAGTGGCTGTGTCCCACTCAGTTCACACTCTTTGGGGGGGACTTGTTGGGGTACATCTGCCATGAAAACCGGTTGGGTGACTTTTGGCCAATCATTCTCACTCAGCCCAAGTGGGTGATGGCTGTCATGACTAAAGTAGGAGGAGGAAGGAGCGGGGCACGTCTACTGCATTGAATTACATATTGAAACATTGGAATCATCCAGCCAAAGGGGCTCAGCATTAGAGGAATGGCACACAGGCTTTTCTTGCACATCCCTCAGGACTAGAGGACTATAAGGGGTGGAAGAAGGAACCAGATTGGGGAGATGCATAGGAACGCAGCCTTTCTCAAAATCCCAAATGTTTGTGTTTTTTTGAAGATGACACAGTCCAGGATAGATATCAAGCCCCTTGCCTGTAGCCCCCGGGGGAAGAGAGGCTCAAGCTCGGCCAGCTTCCTCCATCAGGCTGACTTGCAACTTGCAAGGCCCAAGAGGAAGAACAGCTGGAGACTTTCATCTGAGCCACAGGCTACCTTTATACGGAGGCAGCTCTGGTCAGCAGCAGGACTGGGGGGGGTCTGGGCCTTGCCTTACCTCCAGGGCCTCCATGGCAAGCTCTGGGGGGTTATGGTAGTGGATCTTCTTGGGGTACCGTGCTGCCTCTTCATGCAAGAAGTGACCCGCCTGCTTGTAGTGAAAGAGGTAGACCCCTGGGGGCTGCTTCTGCTTCTCCGCAATCTTCCCCAGCATGTAGTGGATCAGCCACTCCTCTTCGTCTCCGTCCCCCTCGCAGCGGGAAGCGGACGTGAAGCAATGCTTGGCTGTTTCCAACATGCCGTTGCGCCGCTCTTCCATCTGAAAGAGGAAGCCAGCTCAGCAGTGAATCGTGGGCAGGGTGGCCAAGCCCCTTGTGCAGGGACAGCCGTCCCCACCTGTTGCACCACCTCCGAGGGAAGCTCTGCTTTCCACTGCTTCAGCTGCCGGGAGGCGAAGGAGTGTAGAGTATAGGAAATGGTGCCATACTCGATCCAGAGCGAGAGGTTGGATCCGTCGATCTCAAGGGCTCGTTTGAAGCAGCTCAGCACTGGGGTGGATTGCTTCCAGATGAGGCCGTCGCTCTTCAGTTCGTTGGAGTTCAACTTATCCTGAATGCGGCTGGCCCGGGCCAGAGCCATGCCTGCCCATGAGTCAAACCTGAAAGAGAACATACACCCACAGTCCCACTCTGCCTCTGCAAGAACCCAGGAGGGCCAACCACTGAGATCCTGCAAGGCACTTGGCTTTTCACCACAGTCTGCTCAAGGGAACTGTCAGACTCAGGGACCTTGACCAAAAGAGAGGAGTCAAAGAGCATTTGGGGGTTTATCCCAGCTTCTGATAACACCTAGCAGAAGTAGCTGGTTTTTCAGCTAAGCTTTGTAAATGCAACCATTAGTTGGCTAATTGCCTGACCTTCCATCGCAGAGCATCTCTTCCTTCTCTGTTGACAAGACAACCTGCTATTGTTAGCTTTTAAACTGTTTTTTCCCCCTGAATTTCAGGTGGCCCCAGAGCAATCCTAAGAATGTATACAGATGTTCGGATTATGATACAAACTTAATGTGTCTGTGCACCAGTCTATTTTTTAAAACCTTATAAATTTTAGAGGTTAAGCGTGTGTATGTGTGTCACACAGATTCATGGCAGTTCTCTCTTCAGTTTGGCTAGCAATTGTGCTCTGCTACTTTTACTCTTAGCACACCTGGAACTCTCTCAGTGCCCTCCATGCTGGTGTGCAATTGTCCTCTAGTGTTGCTACTTCTCTTCTGGTCTTCAGAGCCAAACAATTCTCCTCAGTGATGCAAACATGGTCCGATTTAACACAGCTTTGCCAGCCCTTCCTTGTCCTTCATTAAAGCCAGCAGCCCATCTTTACTAGCTGTTTGCTGTCCAAATGCTTTTTAGCTGTCATGTCATCCATTCCTAAGGCTCGACTTCCTGAACTTGTACAGGTAGTCCTCAAGTTTGCTCATTCCATTTGTAACCCGAGGATTCAGTAGATTACAGATTAACAGAATTGGAAGGGACCTTGTAGGTCATCAAATCCAACCAATTCATGAGAGTGAATCTCCTACCTTGAACGAGATCACTCCCTGCTTTCGCCAACACATTCAATAATCAAATGTGTGTTCATTAAGTGCACATGAGGTATTTTAGGATGGGGAAGGCCGGGGGGGGGGGCGGTGGCTAGTGATGGAACAGGCCCTCTGCTTAAGACCACCTAAGGCCGCTCTGACCCACTGAAATACCTCATGCTCCCCACAATTGCTTCCCCTCCCCACAACCTGCCATGCCGGGTCACTTACTGTGCGAAGATCTAGAAAGCTGTCTCCTCTCCAGCCTCTCAGCTGCGCGTAACCCTCCGCAGCTTCATTTTGCTGTGCGCAGGTCTCGTCCGGCACTTTGCCAGCCAAAACATAAAGTGCCAGGTGAAGCCCACGCAGGCGAAAATGGAGCGTCAAGAGAGGCCGGCTTGCCCCTCCAAATCTGTTTTGGCCAGCAAAGTGCAGGACGAATGTTGCAGGGCCTCTGAGGTTGTTCGTGGTGCTGCAAGATTCGTAGTTTCGGGACTTGTTTGTAAACACTAGGGGACTTTATCACGTAACTTCAAACATTCGCTAAGGGAATGCTCGTAACCCGGGGATTACCTGTATATGAAAGTGCTTAAATCAGTGTCTCTAATGCCACACTAATAATATCCATTTTCCTATGAGAACTAAGTCCTTTGGGAATCTAAACTACTGCCTATTCTAAGCTCTCTATCAGCAAAGGGAATATATACTATTTTGTTTCAGAGTCCAGTCAACCTGAGAAGGTTATTGTAAATGAAAGGAGATCCAACTGAAGTACTAATTTGATAAACAAAAGCATATTGTGTAGAATCAAAGGGCTGAAAGTGGCAATTTACTCCCAACCTTCTGCTCAGTCCAGGATCCAAAATAAAGCATCTGGTATCAGCAGCTTTCTAGTTAAAAGCTGCTCTGAGAGCATTTTCGGGCAGCTGAAACAACTTCTCAAAGCTACAGTTTTGGAAATCAGTCCCAAGCCATAGAGTCCTACACGGGTGTTCCTCCTGGCTCACTTTCTTACTATTTCTTTTATGAGCTTAATATCCTCTGTTGGGTCTAAGAATCTTCTGAACCATGAAAACCTTCTATGGTTTCAATGACAAAATATAGCAATGGGGTTGACTTTGGAAGGCTGTAATTCAACACAAGATGTCTATTGTATTAAATAGTGTAACAGATGTAAAAACAACAGAGTAAACACCCATCCATGTTTCAACCTGTGCTCACGTCAGGCATTTTCATGCTCCTTTCATTTCAAGGGCAAAAACCGATCAAAGAGGAAAGAGGAGATGCCTCTCTCCACGATGGAGGGGGGTGGGGAGGCAGCCCTTCTTCCCTGACACGGCCTCAGCACCACCTGCTTCCTTCCCACTGAAGGGCTTTGCCCAGGAGAGAAGCTGCTGCCGCCAGGATCCACAACAGCTGCAGCAGCCACAGCAGCCATTTTCTGGAGGCCCAGGTGCCCATGGAACGTAGACCATGGGCAGGGCCAAAGGAAGGCAACACAGACACCATCCTGAAACCAGGTAGAGGCTCCCCTCTGAGCAGCCAGTCAGCCTGACCTCTTTGGGCAGATGCAGATGTCGTGCATGTAGAACTTGATGGCCTTGGACTGTTCCTTATTCTTGAAGTGGTAGTCGGCCAGGAGGTAGTATAGCTCGGTCACCACTGGAGGAGAGAAGTCTGCGCCCTCTGGGAGAGCTGGCACCTGGCAACAAAGAGATACACCACATCAGGCACTCTTGTGTTCTGTTCAGGGATCAGGGCAACTTCTGGCTTGGTGGGGAGGGCTGTCTGGACTACCAGGCTGGCCTTCAGGAGACTAGCAAAGGCAAAGATATTCACAAAAGGTATCTGGAGGTCCACAAAAGGCCAAAAGAGAACGTGAACAGGCAACTGTTTGTCTAAGTGTGGGATGACACATCCAGTGTATCAGTGGGCATTTCTGTCTTTATGTGCTTGTATAATCTTCATGAGGCCTTGGCAGTTTACCCCAATAAAATCATACTAAACCCAAGGCAACATTGCATTAATAATCCACTATAGAGAAAAGAACGGCATTTCCAAAATGGTCTCCAGAAAAGCCATTTTAGCTAGTTTCCGGGAGGCAATCAGGTGAGGCATTAACATGACTTCAACGACTTTTAATCACTTTGTTGAAACTGGTTGCATAGAACAAAAAAACAGATGATTAAACAAGAGGGGTAAATTATAAGGAGGCAGGTTTTGAATGGTAAGACACATTCAACAATCCAACAGGCTTCCTCAGCTGATGGAGGACCCCTTAAACAGAAGTTGAATGCCAGGGATAATGCAACAGTAATTCCTTTCTGGGCACGGGGTTGGATTGAATCAAGATCCCTTCCAATCTTTAGGTCCTGTAATTCTATGAAATCGAAATATGTACAAAGAACAGTAACAACCATGATCTGAAGATAGAAAAACCAAAGGAAATTTGCTGAGCTGGGTATATTTAGTCTTGAGAAAAGACAGCTGAGGTGATATAAACATACTTCAAAGCCTGTAAATTCCACCTCGTAGGAGAAAGTCAGAACACAGGATATGGGATAACAGATAATAGAATTTGGTAAGATTCCAACTGAATCTCAGAAGAAGCTGTAAAATCAGATGGATAATGGGACAATGTTGGCTTTCTTAAAACAGGGACTATGCAGGTTTCTAACAAGGATGGTTAAACAGAGTTGGACCCAACAGAAGAGAATCTTTGGCTCAGGGTTTAATTGGTGCTCTCTGAGCTTCTCTGTTGACTTGCAGACGTTTCAATAACCCATAAGCACCAGCAGTGATCACAGTTTAATCTTAATCTTTGTAGGACCTGCTTAAGTCCACGAAAAGGAGAGCTGTTTCTACGTGCACCCCAAGCTTTCCTATTTTTCTCATGCAATAGCCTCAGCCAGCTCTCTTCTGAAGTCTGAAAATAAAGCACTTGGGACTCTTATGAAGAATTCCCAGAAGCCAAATAATCCGTACCTTGGTTAAGGTCCCTTCAATGTAACTCGACACTTCTTCCAATCTCAGCATAGGCTTATCTGTTTGAGGGACAATCGTGGCCATCTTCTTCAGAAGGTTGGCTAGGTCAGCAGAGACGGTGCTGGTTTTATAGCTGTCAAACTCAGGAAGGGTCTTGGGCTTAAAATATTCGAACATGAATAGGGCATCTTCCCAGATCAATTCCACCTTGGAAAGAAAGAGATTTAAAATAAGCCTTGAACAAACCAAGACGTGAAGTGAGAATTACCCTGGAGGCTCCTCCTCCTTCTTCCACCCGTTTCAGCAAAGCCCAGACTATCATCTGTTGAGAAGAGCCCCCTTTGGATTCTTCCAATGAGCGTCAGGTTGAGGTTGGGTTTCATAACCTATAGGATTTCTTACCTTGTAGGATTCTGAGGAACTGCTGTGCAATAACCTTTCAGAGTCCTGAACAGACAGAGCCGCTCTAAGCTTAATTGTATTGACAGTATCATTAGCTTTGTTTTCACTATTTGGATTAAACCTTTTCGATTACGTTTTGAGACACAATTTAGGAAAAAAAGATGGCCATCAGGCAGGTGTCTTACAAACCTGCGGCTGACCCCTGTCAGAAACAGGACATAAGCTTTGCCCGTGGTGGCATCATAAATTGTGGAGGGATCTCTGGCCAAGAGGCCTCTCTGCTCCTGAGCACCGGACAGCCTCACCTGCTGCGTAGAATGCTCTTCCAAGTAGCGAGCTTTGCTCTTTTTGCTTGGGAAGCCGTACAGGCAGTAAAAACACTGCTCCAGGGCCGTCTCCAGCTCCTCTTTGTAAGGGTGGGTGTCTTCTGTGGTGGGGGCCAAAAGCTCTTTTTGCAGAACCCGCACCTAGAACAGAAACAAACGTTTAGGTTACGGAACGTGCAGTTGAGGGCAAGCAAAGATCTCATTTGGGTGTTCAGGAAGGCGAGCTTGGAACCAATATGCAGCACACAAAGCGTAGGAACTCAAGTGGCAGATGCACACAATGTCCTAACCCCTACCGGTGGGAAAAGCCAGGTCCTCTTAAAGGGCAGCAGGATCAGGCTCTACGGACCTTGGAGAAGTCCTATTCCAGACAGCAGACATGGGGACGGAGAAGGCCCATCTTCTGGGTCCTAGAAATAACACGGCTTGGTAGATGGGACCCAAACCGTACCAATCCTCTTGGATCTTATGGAATGGGAAAAAAGGTGGTTCCACAAGTATCTGCATCCTGTTACTTGAGACGATGATCACAAAAAATCTGTGGTCTTTCTGTGAGTCCATCTGGGGGAAGGGCAGCCGTCCTGCTGACCAGCTGATTCCCTTTCTGATCTGATCTCAGAGCTGGTGAGGGAACTCGTCAGGGAAAGACAGGAAATTGATGGCCAGGTCCTAGGGCTTCTCCTCATTAATCTCTGGCCCAACAGATGCAGGACAACACACACTACACCTCATGGTTGCCTCTGAGCTACAATGATCTGAATACAGAAGCATCACATTGGTTGTAGTTAAATCACGTCTTGATCCAATTGCCACTGATCGTGACCCAAGACCTCCCAAGGGCTGTCAGGCCTATTAGAAAGGTCTGTCCAGGCTTCAGAGTGTCCAGAAGCTGGGGCATTGCAGTGAGTGGGTAGCCTGTCCCACCAACTGTCTGGTGACTGGGTGTCAGCAGAAGCAGTTCTTATACTTCCCGAAGTATTTAACAGACTTAACAGATTAACAGAGCTGGAAGGGACCTTTTAGGTCATCTAGTCCAACCCCCCACCCAAGCAGGAGACCCTACACCATTTCTGACAAAGGACAGTCCAACCTCCTCTTGAAAGCCTCCCGTGATGAAGCTCCCACAATGTCTGAAAGCAACTTCTTCCACTGGTTTACTGTTCTCCCTGTCAGAAAATTCCTCCTTATTTCTAAGTTGAATCTCTCCTGGATCAGTTTCCATCTATTCTTCCTTGTCTGGCCTTCAGGTGCCTTGGAAAAAGGCTTGACCCCCTCCTCCTCTCTGGGACAGCCCCTCAAATGTTGGAAGGCTGCTCTCCTGTCTCCCCTAGTCCTTCTCTTCCCTAGACTAGCCAGGCCCAGTTCCTGCAAGTGTTCTTCGTATGTCTTAGCCTCCACTCCTCTAATCATCCTGGTTGCTCTTCTCTGCACTTTTCCGAGACTTTACTTTGGTTTAGGAGAAGCCCAAGGCTGAGGTCACAGGAATGGCCTCGAAAGGGAGGAGTCAGGCAAGCAAGCAGGACTCGAGCCCAGGCCAAGAGAAACAACTTGAGGAAAACCTCCTGTTCCTTCCCAAGAGGGAGGCAGGGGACCAAATTCAGACTTGCAAGATTCTATTACTAGACCTGCTCCAATAAAATCAGTCCTGACCTATATGGCGTTGGTCTACCTTGTAGAGCTACGCTCCAGGAGACAGAGCCTTCATGGAGGAATTCTGAAACGGATTCTGACCAAGCCCTGTTATGAACTCAGGTTAAATATGGCAATTAGGGAGCTGAAGCCAGACCGGTTCCCAGGCACAGCTCCCACAGTTGCCCTGGCCGTTCTGCTCAGCATCTAAGCTGCTCAGGAGCGGGTGATCCTAGGCTGTGACTGGGACCTGCCTAGCCACGTTGTCTGGGATTCCTTCTGACTTGCAGGGTCCAGCCAAGTGGGGAGTATTCTTAAACACTGGAACCACCACTGTTTAACCTGTTATACAAGAGGTAATCGGTTGGATCTTACCAGACAGGCAAAGATAACCTGAGATATACAGCAGAGCAGCAGATTATCCCTCGGGGATAGCCTGAAGCTGAATAAATCTGGTGGATTACAAATTTTACCATCTTTCACCATGAGTGGAACCATCAGTAAATAGATTAACAGACTTTTATTCTACTGCAGAGGTCTCCAAACTTGGGCAACTTTAAGACTTGTGGAATTCTGGGAGTTGAAATCCACAAGTCTTAATGTTGCCAAGTTTGGGGACCCCTGTTCAACTATATTTCTTATCAAGTACTTAATCAATTTCTTTGTAACATTCCTTTGAATTTTACGCTTTCTTTACAAATTTGAGATTTCCCGCCTTAAGTTTTACAATCTGTAATTTATCACAGGTTCTACAAAGTAACTTTTGTTTATTTTTCCTTCTCCAAACCCTAATCTAATTTTTTACAACAATAATAACAAATATTGTTGATTTCTATCAAAAGTATGCATTCTTGACATGTCTTTGCTTTGGTGTGAGAAAGCAAAATTAGATATTCATAATGGCAAAAACAGATCTCACATACCTGTCATATTTTCTTTTTCTGACTTTAATTACTGAACTCAATATGCTGCTATTACAAGAGGATACTCAAGTATAAGTATGATTACTTGGGACTTTCATAATTATTTTTTAATATGGTTTTATAGATAATTTAACAGGACCATTGCAATACTTGTTCTGAATGTTCTGAAAAAAATCCTCGTTTTAATTGACCTTATGAAATAATATTTCAAATGCTTTTTTAATGTTTTATTACATATAACCATTAAGGAAACTATGAAACTTAATAATTACTCTTAACAACAACATAGTATTATCTTCTGAATTTATGAAAAGTTATGAAAACTCATGAAAATGAATTTTAAACTGTTCCTTCTTCATTAAAAATGACAAGAGGCAGAATACAGACTAGTGAATTGACAAGAATGGGAAAAACCGAACAACAAAAGAGAAGGTGATATTTTTTGCTGTTGCTCTCCCATAAATTATGGACTTATTCATGGGGATATGAGCAAGTTTCAACAAAAATGTGATCAAAACTGAAAAAAAATATGATTACTGAGCAGAAACTAGACTTAGAATCTAAACTAGATTCCTTTAAGGTTATCTCAGTGATATGACAAACTAGAGACTAAGGCAGAACAGTGTCACAACTATATCAAAGAAATGTAACAAAGATATCAAGAATTATCCTCTGAGGAGAGAAATGAAATATTTTTTGAATTAAGTAAAGAGGAACCAATAGAAGTTCAAAATATTTGCAGAAAAAACTGCACACAGAAGAAATTTACCATGTGATATTGCATTTATATACTTTAAAACCTAGTAAATATTGGTGAGGAAGTTAGGGCAAGAATAAAATAGAATAGAATTCTTTTTTTTAATTAAATAAATTTTATTGATTTTACAATTAAAACAAACCAACAACACATACATAAATGAAAGAGAGAAAAAGAAGAAAGGGAGAAGAAAATAGAAAGAAAAAAAATAGAAAACAATTGAAAACATTCTCATCTTCAACAGTTTGTAAGACCTCTTTTTTATCCTTATTTTATGCCATATACACACACCTAATCCTTACATATATCTGTGTAGCTCTTTTGCCTTTTAGTGTGAAGTCTATCTTTGGTCTATCATTTGTACCAGCAGTTCCAGCTGTTGTAGTATATTGAAGTGTCTTTATTTTTTAATGCCAAAGTTAATTTGTCCATTTCTGCACAACTTGAAATTTTTTGAATGATCATCTCCTCTGATGGAACATGAGGCTGCTTCCAACATTGTGCAAAAGCAATCTGGCCGCTGTCAAAATGTGTATTATTATATATTTCACTTTTTTTGAAATTTGTTTATCAAAAATCCCTAACAGAAAGCACTCTGGTTTGAATTCGATCTGTTCTCTTGTAATTTCTTCCAGCCAATTTCTAATTTTCTGCCAATATTTTTGAGCTTCTGTACAGGACCACCACATATGGAAAAAAGTTCCCTCTTTTTTTTGCATTTCCAGCAAAAAAATCCTAATAAAATTTTATCTAATTGCTGGAGTTTATTGTTAATTCCAAATTCTTTCTTGTCCTGTTTATATCTACTTTGAATTTGAAGATATGCCCACTGATCAATTTTTAGTCCCTGCTCTTGAAGTTCTTGCCGCGATTTAAAATTTCCTTGTGTATCCAATAGGTCCTTATATTTAATCATTTTAGTGATATCCAGATTATTTGGGTTAATCATCGCCTCCATTGTTGAAATCCAAATTGGTATTTTTAAATAGTGTTTTTTTCTGTATTTTCTTCCAATTAGTTAATAATGAGTCTCTGATTAGGTGTCGGTGAAAATATTTCTGGCTAGTTTTCCCTACATCCCGTAAAAAAGCATGCCACCCCCTCTGCAAGTCATGGCCTTCTAAGAATAATATTCTCTTATTGGTTAAATTCACCCATTCCTTCAACCATACTAAAGAGGTTGCACTATAATACAACTCCCAATTTGGAAGTGCCAGCCGTCACCTGCTCTTCATATCCTGCATTGCCTTTAAATTTATTCCAGGTTTTTTCCCTTGCCAGATAAATTTTACAGTTATTTTATTAAGTTCTTCAAAAAAAAAATTGTGTACTTTGATTGGGATCGTCTGAAATATATATAGGAATTTTGGAAGAATATTCATTTTAATAGCAGCAATCCTGCCTAATAATGAAAGTTGCAGCTTGCCCCATGTTTTTAAATCCTTCTTTACCTGTTGCATCAATTTATCATAATTATTTTCCTTAAGTGTCTTACAATGTGCTGTCAACCATATTCCTAAGTATTTAACTTTCTTTATCACTTGTATTCCCATAACTTCTTCTAGTTCTATTTTCTGTTTTTCTGTTAAATTTTTAGTCATTAATTTTGTTTTCTTCCTATTAATTTTAAGTCCTGCTACTGCTCCAAATTGTTCTAATTCATTCATCAATTTTTGTCCTCTTTCTATTGGTTCCTCAATGAAAAAAATCATATCATCCAAACGCTTGCAACTTATATTCTTCTTTCTTAACCTTTAATCCTTTTATGTCTGGGTTCTGTCTAATTCGCATTAGTAATGCTTCTAATGATAATATGAATAGCAGGGGTGAGAGTGGGTAAGTGCAATTTGTTTTTCGGGGTGGGCTTCGTGAAATTCTAAGACATCTAGTACTATTCTTAAGTTGTTCCTGATTTGTCTGGTCGGGAGAAATCCATTTTGATCTTCATATATATGCTCATTTAACATTCTTTTTTAGTCTACTTGCTATAATAGAAGTGAATATTTTGTATTCAGTATTTAACAGTGAAATCGGCCTATAATTATGTATATATATCGGGGATCCGAATCCTCCTTCGGGATCAGCGAAATCAATGCCCCCCTCCATGAGTCCGGCATCCTGGCTGCCAATAAGACGTCATTAAAAACTTCCACCATAAGAGGTCCTATTTGTTCTGCTATTGCCTTGTACAGCTCCCCTGGAATCCCATCTGGTCCCGGGTATTTTTTTTTTTTCTGGTTCTCTATTGCTGATTTCAATTCAAACCAAGTAATGTCTTTGTTTAATAATTCTTCCATTTCTTCCCCAATTGCTTTATCCTTCACTTTATCTAAATAGTTTCTTATTCTATCTTCGTTAACTTCTTCCTTTGTATATAACTCTTCAAAATACTTATGGGCAATTTCTTTTTTCTGTTCTATCTCCTTCTTCTGTTCTATCTCCCCCTTTCCATCTATTAGCTGGTATATCAATCTCTTTTCTTTCCTTTTTTTAGTCTATATGATAGCCATCTCCCTGGCTTATTAGCACGCTCAAAATAAGTTTGTCTAGTTGTATTCAAATTTATAATCATTCTCTCTTGTTCAATTCAATTCAATTTATGTTTAGTTATTATTATCTGATTTTGCAATTTTGAATCCTTTGGGGTACTCTGTAATTGAGTTTCTAATTCCTTAATTTTTTGTTGTAATTTGTTTGGATATTCAAAAAGGTTGGATGTCAAGCCACCTGTAAATAGTGGGGGGAGAGAGATCAGCTTACATTTTTTGAACAATGCAAGATGCAGGACAATTGCCTATCTATATCAAGGGTGGAGATCAAAAGCGATCAATACTAAAAGAAATGGACATTTCTACTCACGTAAAATTTAAGCAGGGCTCCATCTGAGTTACAGCACCAGGATCTCCTTCCAAGGTATTCATGGGCCGTGTTCAGCAGCATTAGGGAAGGGGGCAGCATAGGCGTGTCTTGAATTGGAGACACTGAAAATAAGATGAGAAACAAGTAGAACTCTTAAATCAACTTTAGAAGGATGGCTGGCAAACTTCAGAGATAGCAGTTTCTCATTTCAATAAGAGTACTTTAGCCATCTGTTTGCTCCAACAAAGTCTTTCAAAGCAAGGAACAAAACAGTCGGCCCAAAGGAATCACTCAGAATAGTCGATCGAATTGCTCGATCACCTCGGCCTCCTCAGCATATGCAGCTGCTGCACTTTGCACTAACAGCACCAACTGGGAGGTGATGAGGGCATCAGTAACAGTCAGCAGAGCTCCTGGTTCCAAGAAGGGCCATCCTGAAGCTGGATAAACCCATCCCCAACCATGGCACCTGCTGATTGTGAAGGCGCTGAGAAACCAGGTTGGGGATCTCCTCCTCAAGGCAGATCCTCAAGATCAAGAAGGGCAGCCAGGCAATTACACTGTGGTTACCAGTCAAACAGCTTGTCAATCGTGCTAAGGCTCAGCCTCAATTTTGCTATGTTCCATTATACCTTCTGGCTTCCAGGTATCAGATAAGGAATTATGAGGTCAGCATGGATTTGTCAAAAACAAAAGTTTACCTAATTTGTGATCAGGCAACTTCCTTAATGGATCGTGGCAATACAGTAGATTCTGGTTTCCAAACTGAATGCTGCAGGCTCCTGCGAGTATGTTTGCTGCAGTATCTTCAGCATTGTGGTACGTTTTGGGAATTGTGGGGTGACATGCAAAATTACTGAGACACTAAAATTTGTTTGGGAACCTCGGCTGTAGACCTGATGCACCTTGTCGCTAGAAAACCATCAGATGAAGTGCCCGATGACACGCTCAGATCAATGCATGTGGGAGTCTTGAAGGCGCTTGTAGACTGCCACCTTGCATCCCCTTTTGGGACCCTTTGAAGGGGACAGGCATCGGGCCAGAGGACTGCAGAAGGATGGGAAGGAGGAAAAACAGGCTCTGAAGAAAAGAAACACCAGGACTCACCTCCTTCCTGTGGATTCTGCAGCTGCTCCTCGTGTTGGCAGCAAAGGGGCTGGACATTTTCTTCTTCATGCTGAATGATGCGATGAAGAATAATCCAGGGAAGCACTGAGGATACAAACGGCTCTTTGGGTTCCTCCTGGACTACCATGCTGGAATCGATAATCTAATTGCCAAAAACAGAGACACAGCAAATTAAAGCCACAAAGGTCATCGAGCAGTCAGTCCTCTAGTTCAGATGTTTGAGATTCAGCTGCAACAAGAGGAGCTGCTAAAGGCACCAGGGCAACACTGAGTTACTTGTCAGAACACTCATCCACCACTCCCCAAAGAGGTATGATCTCGTGTGCTGCCATGGGACAGAAGCTGTAGGAGCTCCAGGCAGAAAAAAATCTGCAGGAGCTGCTAGTCAAAAAAGCTGCAGACTGGACTGCAGAGTCTGGTACATGTAGCCCTCAGTTAATGACTGCCCTGCTCAGTGACCATGTAAAGGTACAGAGGACACTGAAAAAGTAACTTTAGGACCGCTCATCAAACTTACAACTGTGACGGTATCCCCATGGTCACATGATTATGATTTGGGCACAAGTATAGGTGGTACCTGGCTCAACAGTAATTGCGAGAGGGATCTTGGGAGTCCTAGTTGACAATCACTTAAATGTGAGCCAGCAATGTGCTGCAACCGTCAAAAAAGCCAATTAATAGAGGGATAGAATCAAGATCAAATGAAGTATTAGTACCACTTTTACTTGGTAAGACCATACTTGGAATTCGCCATCCAGTTTTGGTCACAACGATATAAAAAAGATGTTGAGACTCTGGAAAGAGTGCAGAGAAGGGCAACCAGGATGATTAGGGGGTTGTAGGCTAAAAACATATGAAGAACGGTTACAAGAATTGGTTATGTCTAGTCCAGTGAAGAGAAAGACTAGGGGTGACAAAATAGCAGTGTTCCAATATTTCAGGGGCTGCCACAAAGGAGCGGTGGTCAACCTATTCTCCAAAGCACCAGGAGAAGAAGCAATGGATGGAAACCAATCAAGGAGTGAACCAACCTAGAACTAAAAAAGAAATTTCCTAACAGTGAGAACAATCAATCAGTGGAACGACTCCAGATAATTGTGGATGCTCTAGCTCTTAAGAAGAGACTGGACAGCCATTTCTCTGAAATGGTCTAGGGTTTCTTGCCTGAGCAGGAGTGGGACCAGACCTCCAAGGTCCCTTCCAACTCTTGTTAGTCACACCTAGCGCATAGTCACAAGCATTGCAGTAGGCCATGGCCATGTAGTCGACATTTGTGAGTTTCACAGCTGACCAAGTCAATGGAGAAACAATGTCTCCTTAACTATCGCCGGGTGTGTGTGTGTGTATTCATTTAACAGCTACAGCAGAACCGACATCGTTAGTCCAGTGCGATGACATGTACTGCTCAAGAACTGCGACAGATTGCCGGACCAATGGTGGTTATTAAGTGAAGACTACTTGTAAGAAGACGATTGCTGGGCTACCAGCCAACCAAGTCATGCTCTGAAGAACATTTTGCAGGGCTTTGGTGGAAGACTTGCCCCTTTACCCAGAAACGTGCCTCTTTTTGCTGTGGTTTTCCCTGCCATCGGTATCTGGAGGTCCAATATGAAATGTCACAAAATTTTATCACAATACATGTCTTATATCTCTGTAAGACTTGTGGTCCTGTGAACCCAAACAAGGATGTTTTTTTCTTTTCCCTCTTTTGGCTGGCTGAAAGGAGCTCTTGGGGTGAAAGCCGCTGCAGCAGCTGCGGGGGTCAAAGGGAGCCCCCTCCCCTTACCTGGATGAGGTTGTGACTCAACCGGATGAGATTCGGCAGGGCAGAAACTTCGCTCAGGCTGCTGCTGCTGCTGCTGTCTGCCGAGAGGGAGTGATTGATGCCCTGGAGCAGCTGGGTGACAGTGGCCACCCACTCCTCCTTGGCCGAGGCGGCTGTTGTATTGATCATCTGCTGGAAGGCTTCATTCAAGGCCACTTCAGAGCATTCCAAGCACTGCCGATAGTCCTTCAGCCGAAGGAGGGAATCCTAGGGAATATCAGGAAGCGGGTAGAAGATAAAAAACCCCACAGGGAAGAGAAGGGAGAGTTGCATCAGACAGAAAAGCTGCCTCCTTCCCACCAGGAGAGCAAAGGCCAAGAAAGACCATAAACATACGGCATTTGTTCCATCGATGGTTAAATAAGAGAAACAGAAGTTAGAACTTTTAAAATTACAAGAGAAAGATTAATTTTATCATGATGGATGGTTACGGTAAGGTATTATTAATTCTAATGTATTAATATTATGAAGGAAAAGCACTGGTACTCTAAGGTTATTGCTAGAGAATATTATCACTATTATGATGCTGAGTGTCAGCCTTCAAGATCTTCTGTTACTGCTTTGCATCTTTTGGCTGCCATAAAGTAACAGAGGGAGGAGGAGGGATATTGTCTGGGAAGAGAGCTGGAGGTGTTACATTCTTGTGTTGTGTAAATGAGGAGTGGGGGGGGGGGGAGTATAAATTCCTGCTTTAAGTTTCTATTTCTCGCTTGGTTTTCTTTTCTCTGCGCAGCTGCAAATCTTTATCAAAATATGCCAAGGTCAACGGACAGAGGCTTCATCACCACCTGAAGATGCCCACATGACCATATCCAGAACTTTTAATTGGTAGAATCTTTTGAACTTTGGGGGGTGGGAACAATTCCATCCCTTTGTATATGTGATCTGAGCGCCTAATTTCTCAGATTCAGAATTCTACCTGAAGCTACCACTTCAATCTTCAGTAAAAGATTTCTTTCCTCTAATCTATGGAGTCTAAGTATTTCTTTCTTGGATTTTGAATGGAGCGCAGACTGACACTGAGTATTGTTCAAAGCAATTGTAATCAGACAACACACTGTCTATATGGATATTGAATATGTTGCTCTATTTATAATAATAAAAATAATAAAAGAAAGAAAGACCATAAACCCTGGATCCTACAGGCATCTGCGTTGCTTCCTGCAGGTTGTACATTATTCATCCCTATCACACTGTTCCTTTTGGGGGGTCTGCAGTGTTATGCAAAACACACACACACACACACTCAGGAACCAGAAACATTAAGTCAGGGAAAAAGGTAGAAAATGAAATACAGCACACCTCAATCCTGCTCCTTAAGTACCCCACTGCCCAGACGTCTCCACTTTCTCTTCCACATAACCAAGTGGGCAGCCTAATGCTTGTTCCTTGCAACAGACAACACCAACGCCACCCACACAATGTCTGAATACTGAGGCATGCCTCCTCCCACCTTCACCATCATCCTGTTCACAATGGACATTTATTTCTTTTCTATCAGCAGGGGCAGACAGACAGACAGACAGACAGACTGGAATCTCCTTCCAAGCAGTCACCCATTTCAGCCATTCTCCGTTTCCAAGTTGGCCAAAAGCTTTCTTGTCTCAGTGCCAGCCAGCCATTCATGTCATGTAAAAGAGAAATTCCCGCCAGACAATTCATTCAGAATGTTGCATAATTTCCCCCCAAATTCACCTCCAATTTGCCATTACCTCTCATTAAACATAATATGCAACTATCACCAACCTACGCCTTCTTATTTTCACGTGCACCCACAAGAACCTACAGCACACCAATTCATATAGTCTGGCACACGATCCTGGACTTTCTAAAATCTTTTAGTAAAAAAAAAAATACATGTACTGTACCATCAGTATACAATTTTAAATTATGGGCATTTGCCAGGTGGATTACTCAAATGTTACTCTCCAGCTGTATCTTCTCTGCCAATTATAATCTGATATCCTGGCAGACGTTAAATTCACTACACTCTACAAAAGGAGTGAAATAGCATTAATGCTATGAGGCCACTTCATCCTTCTTCAGCAATTCTTCCTCCTATCTCATAATGTTGCATTCATTTTATGCTAATTTACATCAATTCACTTGAAAGGGAACACCCTCACCTGTAGCAAGAGAAGTTGGGCTGGCCTCTCTGGAATGGAGATAGCCAACTCCAGATGCTCTGTCCTGCTGTCCCCATTGAGGCACAACGTTGGGCGCAGCAGCTGAACCACGGCCCTGTAGTCCCCAGCCTCATATAAGCGCTGAAGCTCTTCCAAAGACTGGCATCTCTCCAGGGACTTCAGATTCTTATCAATCTGCAAGAATGAAACACTGGACGGGTCACACTCCAGTCCAATGTCTACCTGGGGTTACAAAAAAAAACCCTCGCCACAATGACCAAACCAACCATCTGGTCATTATACCGTAAGACGGTGGCTGGCGTCCCACAGCAGGCTGCCTCCCAATCAAACTTTTAGCTGTGTTTGTTCTACTATGGAAAGCCAGCCAGGGCATACGGAGAACGCCTCTTTTCCTTACGTTCGATGGGAATACACAGTGGAAAGATGGAAGACCACTGAGGTGGAAAGGCATTCTAAGAGCAGCGTTTCATTTCATTTTTGTCATCGCTACTGTCATCATTTCTTAAAACCAGAAGCATAAATGGAGTATCTGAATCAAGCACCTCCTCCAACATAGAGATGATGCTTCTAATATCAGATAAGGCCAGGACCCACCAAGCCGCAAAAGGCCGACTCAGGCGCATGAGTGGAGGTTTCAGGTGAGACCCTTAGGGTAAGATAAGCCTCAATACCTCAGAAAACCCTGGTGTGGAACCAGCTACAAAAGGGAGATGCTAAGCATGGCTTGGAGCCAACAAGGTGACTCAAAAAGGCAACCAGGTGACGTTACCTCTTCCAAAGAAACCACAGAGTCAACATGGAGGTTGGGCAGCCTGATCACCACTCTCTTGTCGTTGTCAGGGATGGCCTCAAGGGCAGCAGAATGCTGAAGCATCTCCGTGCAGACGTCGTAGTTTTCCAGGGCCTGCTCCATTTCCCCCTGCAGGAGCAACGTAGCTTTCAGCTCCCCCTTCCTCCAGTACCGTCATCAACCCCTCAGGCCAAGTGGGATGTTCATAAAGCACATAACTCAAGAGCCGCTTCCTGCTTCCATCTTAAGGGATGTTCCCATGATACACATTTGCTCTGATCAGGTGGAAACGCTGGGTAGTTCCCCCTTTCTAAACTTGTCTTGCAAGGAATATAATTGGCTGCAGCAAAAATACAAACCTGTAGAGCCAGAAACCGAGCTTTCAGCCAATACACTCGGACAGCAAACTGCAGCCAACTCGCCTCAAAGAGGTCCCGCTGGGAAGAAGCGAACGAGAGCTGCAGCAGATCGCCCAAGAAGTGGGTGCCCGGAAAGTCTGGGCCAAATTTGCCATTGGCCGAGCTGGCAGAAGGACCATTCCTGGGAGATACTGGAAGAAGCATTTCCCCTGTTGAGCCCCTTGACACAGGAACCTGAAGCGGGGGATGCAAAGGAAGGCCCCCTTCTGCAGGCAGAGACTCCCGGGGAGCTCCTCCCACTGGTCTATGTGGCCCGTGGCAGCAGTCCCCTTCTCTGCTTCCACTCTTGTGAGCCTGGGGACTCATTCGGGAGAAGCGTGCCAAGTGTTGCCGAGCTCCCTGGAGACCCAGCCCCCTCTCAAAGCATCAGCGGGACTTCCAGTGCTCCCTCACTCACCCATGGAGCTCTTCCCTTTGGCCAGCAACCACTGATCCAGCTGCAATTCCATGCAGGAGAGACTCATCAGCATCATCTCCTGAAACGCAGGCAAAGGTATGACAGAAAGAAGGGGGACGCTGGACAATCTGGGTGGCCAGGGTGGATTTTTGCCTATTTCTTTCTCTATAGGCATCCCGTCGTTAAAACCAGCTCTTCTAATCAGCAGGACTAATCCTGCTGCCTGCAATAGCTGCCAAGACCTGGCCTTTCCAGAACAGAAAGTCGCTTAGAAGGTAGAAGGGGCTCGGAAAAGGAACACAGCATCCAGAAGGGGCTTCCGAGCCAATTTTTCAGTTCAGGAGTTTAGACTGTTTGGCCGTCTGCAGAGGCTACTGAAACTAGATTTGTTAACCAAGGTGTGTGATTCTCTTGAGCTGGTGAGACCAATTCCCATGTTCTCCCTGGCAGAGACCACACCCTCCAATGGAACTGTGTTTAGAACAAAACATTCTGGACTTGGGTTCGATTCTATGACTGTGACCGGCTTCTCCAATCAAATGCTACTGTCCTCCTCAAAGGGAATGGTTGGAACTCAGAGTCCAGGTTCGTTCTGGGGACTGAAAGCCTGAAGAGACAGAGCTTTCTTGGCTGTGGAACCTCATAACTTTTCTAATCTCTCCCACTTCTTCTGCACACACACAACACTGTGTAGATCAGTTGTGTGCCTCGTTTAAGTGAAGCAGAGGCTGGGCTGCACTTGCTACACAGTGCCTGCTGAGCAGCCGTTCCTTCTCCTTTACTATGGGGTCTCCGACAGGCCAAAGGGAGGCCACTGCAGAGCCTTCTAAACCCTTGGTTATCCTTTGCAGGAAGAAATACAGTAATCCCCAAGTTACAACAGTTCACTTAAGGACCATTCCAAGTTACGACCTACCCCCCCCCGCCAAGTACTAACTACCCAGTCCCAAATTACAAATGTTGCTGCCTCTCCATTTGCAAAGCCTTTTGCCGTGAGTCTTGTGCAGGCCTCGGTTCATAGCGAACGGAAGCTAAATACTGTAGTGCGAGATTATGCAAGATCAGCAGTGTGAGATCTCGTGCTACTAATCTCTTGTGATCTAACCCTACAGTACTTTATGCCTTTATTCTCTGCGAACCGAGAGAGATCTCTCAGGGTGGATAAAGCCATTGGGGGGGGGTATCGCTGGAACAGGCCACCTGCCTCAGACCACCCAAGGCCTCCCCCAACCCACCAAAACACCTCATGCTCCCTCCACTGGGCCCCCCACAATTGCTTCCCCCACCCCCATCCTGCCACGCTGACTCACTTACCTTATGAAGATCTGTCTCCAGTCCCTCCCGTGGTTTCTTTGCCTGCTTGCAGTTGCAGCGTGAAGAGCGTTTGCAAGAGGCCGGAACTTTGGGGCAGCAAAATCGCATTGCTTGAAGCCTCCCATTGGTTTGCAAGCACTCTTCACGCCAAGACTGGAATGGTGGGAAAGGCATTTGCAAGTTGATGGGAGGCTTCAAGCAACGCGATGTTGCTGCCCCAAAGTCTCAGCGTCTTGCAAGAGCTCTTGGGCCAGATCTGGTGCGGGTCTCGGTTCGCAGAGAATAAAGGCATAAAGTACTGTACCAGATCTGGCCCAAGAGCTCTTGCAAGACGCTGAGACTTTGGGGCAGCAACATCGCATTGCTTGAAGCCTCCCATCAACTTGCAAATGCCTTTCCCACCATTCCAGTCTTGGCGTGAAGAGTGCTTGCAAACCAATGGGAGGCTTCAAGCAATGCGATTTTGCTGCCCCAAAGTCCCGGCCTCTTGCAAGCACTCTTCACACTGCAACTGCAAGCAGGCAAAGAAACCGCGGGAGGGACTGGAGACAGATCTTCATAAGGTAAGTGAGTCAGCGTGGCAGGATGGGGGGGGGGAGCAATTGTGGGGGGCCCAGTGGAGGGAGCATGAGGTGTTTTGGTGGGTTGGGGGAGGCCTTGGGTGGTCTGAGGCAGGTGGCTTGTTCCAGCGATATCCCCCCCAATGGCTTTCCCCACCCTGAGAGATCTCTCTTGGTTCACAGAGAATAGAGGCCTAAAGTACTGTAGGGTGAGATCACAAGAGATCAGTAGCACGAGATCTCATACTTCATGACCCACACAATCTTGGGCAAAAGCAGGGACTGGTCATGGTCAAGTTATGCTCCTGCATTCACTCCTACAAGTCCTTGGGTTGCAGATGTAATTGGCAGGCTCCATTCCATTCGTAACTCGAGGACTACCTGTACTCAAAAGAGCAGCGGGGAGGCCATTCGAAGTCGATCCTTACCCTGATGTGTTGATTGTGACAGTCCCTTAATAGTGGGTTGGGTAGGCTGCTGCTGTGCTTTCTCCAGTTGTTGTAGATATTCAGGACAACCTCAGGCAGTCCTGGTGGCCACTTGACCAGGAACTTCTGACTGATGACTTTCAGGTATCTCATCATCAGTTCAAGGATGCCTCCGTTGCTCAAATTAGCCAAGAGGAACTTATGAACATCCTGCTTCTCTGGAAGAAAAATTGCCATTGTGGGTGTGAGTCCATCTCAAGCTGATTTTCAGGAAATGAACGAATCAGCAGATTAAGTGAATGTTTGAGAAAACTAAACAGCATAATAAAACTGGAGGTAAATCTTTACGGGGGTCCCATCTGCAGGAAAAATAAATTCCTACCAGATTCCATGCAGACTGTCAGGTCAAGGGACATCCTATGGGAGCCCAGGGGCTGGGAGTTCTCTTCCTTGGCTGTGCTTTGCATCTCATAGTGGTTGAACGGACCTTCTTCTTCTGGATCCAGCTTCCTCAGGCTGAAAACACACCAGAAAAGCACTGAAGAAGCAGACCGGAGACCTGAGTGCAGGGCAAAGGGAGCCAGGTGATCAGATCCACTCTTGCATGGCTATGCCTCTCAACCTGAAGCGCCCTTCCACCCCCTCCGGCTTTTTCCTAGAACCCGCACACGTTTAGGAGTGGGGACGCGCACCGAGAAGGAAGGAATTTTACTAGCAGCTCCTGGAAATCGACTTTTTCTTCTTTTTTGCACTTGGTATTCCTGACTCGAGCCGATCTCCTCTTTGCTGTTTCGCCCGTCTCTTCCGTGATTTTCTTCCGTTTCAGCCCTTTCTTAGATTTGTCAGCCCCAGAAGCATCACCTGAGAAGAGCCAGAGAGCTTTGGATCAGCAAGCGGCCCCCATCAAGTTATTCTCCCTGACTTTTTAATTGACAAAATCAACATTTCTGTGTCGTCAGGTGTGTCTCTTGTTCCCAAATTCAAGGCTGATCAGAGGTGGCCCCGCAAAGACCTTGTGGCCTTCTCTCCAGCTCCATAAAGCTCAAGCAAGGGAGGAGGCGGCAGCAGCTGGAGCCACAGAGGACAAGCTGCACCAGCTGCCCAAGGCAGGAATGCAAACAAAACCTCCTTGGCAAATGGCTCTCTAGCCTCCGTCTGATTGGGCTCTGCGCTTCGCCATCACTCTCCTGGGTTCTTGAGAAAAACTCAATGCACATGGAAGCCAACCCCAGGTGGAAAAGAGCTGGCAGCTGGGATTTTGCACACACTCTGTGTGTGTGTGTGTGTGTGTGTGTGTGTGTGTGTGTGTGTGTGTGTGAGAGAGAGAGAGAGAGAGAGAGAGAGAGAGAGAGAGAGAGAGAGAGAGAGATATTTTCAAGAGCTTAGAGAACTTTTTTTTTTAAATCTAGTATAGAATCTTACAGTCTGTCCATCAATCAGCTTATCTGTTAACGGTCTGGTTTATTTGCAAGCTCTTTCTGCTACTACAACTTATATAAACTTGTTATGAATTATTGGGGGTTTGTTGCATTTTGTATTTGGGGTTTTACTTCTGTAAGCCACCTGGAGCCACTATGATTGAGCTAGGCAGCCATATAAATTTTCTAAATAAAAATAAATATAAAATAAAATTGTAAAGTAAAAGTAAAAGTAAAATATCATCCACATGGTAGTCAAGACCAGGGCTGGGCTGCTGGGGGTTTGCAGGGGTTCAGGGGAGCCCCTAGTTAAGATTCTGCGCAGTTTGGAGAACCCCCAAATCCCACTCCTGGCTGGCCCCACCCACCCACCTCACCCCACCCCTCCCAGGAGTCCCCACGTGGCCCATTTTGGATGCAGGGCCCACGCGGAGGCTCTGGGAGGGCAAAAAACGGGCCGCCCAGAAGGTCAGGAAGGCCAGAAATGGGCCTGTTTCCGGCTTCCAGAGAGCCTCCAGAGCCTGGGGAGGCTGTTTTCACTCTCCTAGAGGCTCGAGGAAAGCCTCCGGAGCCCCGGGAAGGCAAAAACACACTCCGCTCCACCGTGAAGGCAGCCACCCTGGCTACGCCCATCCAGCAACCAGGCATAGAACCTGTTGCTAAAATTTTTGAAGCCCACCCCTGGTCAAGCCTAAATGACCAACGTTTTTCTTCTAAGTTTATTCAATGAAGGACAGATGATTCAGCGAGAGAAAGGACTTCCCATTGATATGATGTCTCTTGCAAAGATCTTGCTCACCTGCAGAGTTTACTGATTCCAGTACAGTCAAACTGGGGAAGTTGGGAGTCAGTGGGGTATAGACGAGCAGTGGTTCTGTCAAAGGCATCAGTGGGTTGGAACTGACAGGGCTGGGGTGAAGAACACTGACAGGGGCTGAATTTGCCTGGCTCTCCAGGTGCTGGTCCAGATCTTGGTATTCCAAGAGATCAATTCGCTTGCCCAGGCTTGGACGAGGCGGCTCACAAGTTGTGAGATGCAAGTAAGTGGCCATCAGACTCTCTCCTAGAGATTTCCACCTGCATGGAAAACAGGGAAATAAAAACATGAACGAAGGTGAATCGACGTGTCCCAGGTTAATGTTGCAGCATCGAATCTGGGTCGGTGTCGGTCGGTGCTCCATTCAAAATCCAAGAAAGAAATACTTAGACTCCATAAATTAGAGGAAAGAATTCTTTTACTGAAAAATGAAGTGGTAACACCAGTAGGATTCTGAATCTGAGAAATTAGGCGCGCAGATCACATATACAAAGGGATGGAATTGTTCCCACCCCCCAAAGTTCAAAAGATTCTTCCAATTAAAAGTTCTGAATATGATCATGTGGACATCTTCAGGTGATGATGAGGCCTCTGTCCGTTGACCTTGGCATATTTTGATAAAGGTTTGCAGCTGCGCAGAAAAAGGAAAGCTAAGCGAGAAATAGAAACCTAAAAGCAGGAATTTATACTCCCCCCACTCCTCATTTACACAACACAAGAATGTAACACCTCCAGCTCTCTTCCCAGACAATATCCCCCCTCCTCCCCCCGTTACTTATGGCAGCCAAAAGATGCAAAGCAGTAGTAGAAGATCTTGAAGGCTGACAGTCGATCACCACCACGAATCATGAAGCTACGCCATTACTGTCAATGCACCTTCTTCACATTCAAAAGTGAAATGTATGAACAAAAGAGACATCCCAGCATCAGGAGTCATTGCAGAAAACAGTCCTGCATGAACTAGAACACTGTGCATTTCAGAACTACACACCTAAATTCTGGTGATGCTACGTGGATGACGTGTTTGTCATCATCAAGAGAAATGCACTTAAAGACTTTCATACTAAGCTGAACTCCATCTTCTCTGATATGCAGTTCACAATGGAGGAAGAAACAGCTAGGCAATTACCATTTTAGATGTACTTGTCAACAGACAAGAGGATGGAAGGCCTAGAAACCACAGTAAGGCCATAGATTCTGAATTTCAACAGCAACCACCCTCTGTCACACAAAAAGAGTTGCATCAGAACAATGTATGGCAGGGTGAGAACCCACTGTAGTACCCAGCAAGCCAAACAGCTGGAGAGCAGGTACCTACTTGAACAATTCAAGCAGAATGGGTACCCACAATCATTTGTCACAAGGCATCTGCGCAACATGGTGGGAAGAGAAAGGAAGAAACAAGCTGTAAGACCATAAGACCAACTACATGGCACACTCTGCCATACCTCAAAAACATCGCACACCGCCCAGAGGCTACCTTACGAGGACAAATCATGCACCCGTAAAGTTTATTTGGAAGTGGGAGATACTTCCAATGTACCGAAATTACCAAATCCCATGCGTGGATTGGCCTTGTGACTATTCAGGACAGATGGGGAGGAAGCTAACCACCAGATTGCAAGAACACAAGTGAGTGATGGCCTCACACTACAACAGCCTCACACTGCAATGAACAAGGACACACATTCAATTTTGCAGCTACTAAGATTGTCAGATGATCAGGCACAAAAACAGACAGGGGAACAGGAACAATAGTTTGGCAGAATCCATTGCTAATTTTATGGTAGCAGCTAAAATCCTGCGGTAGACAAGCACATCTGGCTAAAAGGGCAAATTCTTTTGGTAATCTTAGGATATGCATGCACACCTATTCATATATGTACGTGCAAGGGCACACGGCCGTGGGGGTGGGGGAGGGTTGTTCGTATTTTCTGTATTGAAAAAGTGCTGTGGAGGAAAGGAGGACTATTTGCTGAGGTGCTGAAGTTCAGCTGGGCCTTCAAAATCTCTTATGAGCGAACTCCCTCTCCATCTGCTAGGACAGGGGTGTCAAATTCAAGGCCCAGGGACCGGATCCGGCCCACGGGATGCTTAGATCTGGACCACCCTGGAAACAGTGAAGGACCTGCCCGCAGTTCCATTTTTGCTGGCAGAGGGTTGCAGGAGGCCATTGCAGCCAAAAACGGAGCTCGGAAGCCCATTTTCACTGGCAGAACGCTTGGCCCACCACATGCACCCACAACACGAGTGGCATTGAGCTGGCCATGCCTACCTTGGCCACACCCACTCTGCCCCCCCAAGATCAAACACAACCTTGACGCAGCCCTCAATGAAATCGAGTTTGACACCCCTGTGCTAGGATGACTACCCAGGAAGGTTGAGAAGACTAAGGACTTCTATACCATCAGCCACTCCAGAACTTTCCCATCCTGATGGAGAAGTCTTGATCCTTAATCCTTGGAGGTTCTGACAATATCCAAAGAAAGATTGGGAAGGAGCCAGGCAAGAGTGAGGAGATCCCTGCCTATGTGCCGTGGTTGGGAGACATGATCTTCACAACCACCTTTTAGGAGACTCCAGAGGAAAAGGGCATGGCTCACCCACAAAGAATTAATTTGCAAGAATTGATTGGGAAAGTGAGAGGAGGAAATGGCATTCGACCTGGCTTTTAATCAAAATTGTGCACCTCTATAATAAGCTGATAATAATGAGCAGAAACATACGTGAACAGAGAGATCGGCTGGGCAAGCTTGAGATCTGGCTCAGTCTTCCGTGCCATCAAAGCCTGCCTTTTCCTGCGCAGCTCCAGGGCTTCCTCCAGAATTGTTTGTGTTTCTGATGCACTCACAGGCACATCGCACACTGGCAGGTCACTGAAAAAGAATCAGATTTCAACATGTAAATTATTTATTATTGGCCAGAAGGGCCCAACAGAGACTCCATTTCTTAGGGTCTTGCGAAAGAATAAAGTGGAACAACGACTGACGGCCTCCTTTTACCGGTCCAGCCGTGGATAGAAAGGCACTACAGAGGGTGGTGAGCCCAGCACAGAACATCATGGGCTGTTCCCTGATACCACTAGATGACCTCGCTAGGACTCGCTGCCTTAGAAGAGTCCTCAGGGACGACTCCCACCCCGGTCAGCACTTCCATCGGGGAGGAGATAAGAGAAGCAGAGCCAGCCACACCAACAGGCTGAAGAACAGTTTCTACCCGTGGGCTGTCAGACTCCTGAACGGAAAATAACTTCATGTCAAGACAGTATGATAGACTTGCGGGGCTGGCGCATTGTGCAATAAGGTCACCTAGTGTAATAAGATTAGAACTGGGTTAGGGACTTCTGTCCTCGCTGTGAGTTGTGTTGGGTGTGTGTGTGCACGAAGGGAGGCTCAGCCAATCTCATTGTACACATGTTGTACTCTGACAATAAAGGTAATAATAATTTAGTTTTGCTGCTGTCCGAGCACCAACCAATCCCATTGGTATTAGTTTAGGTGTCTGAATAGAAGGATCAGTCTTAGGCAACAATTTACAAGCCATCGTGGTAGTCACAATCTCGATCTGACACCGGTACTGAGCAGTGGCCAGAATCTGTTGCTTGTATCCCTACCAATCTCTTGTCCTGAAGGAGCAGCGTCCTTCACTGCTGCTACACTTCACAAAAGCTAAACTTAAAAAGGTTCAGTGTTGGGTGCTCCGACATTGGAGGCTTTTAAGAAGAGACTGGACAGCCACTTGTCTGGGATGGTACTATAGGGTGTCCTGACTGAGCAGGGTTTGGACTAGATCAGGGGTCGCCAACCTTTTGGACCTCAGGGACCACCAAAATCATAATTTTAAATCCCGTGGACCACTAATATGAATCCAGCATGCCGCTCGCTGAAGCGCCTGGACTCCCACTGACAGGAGGGGATCCTTCAGGCACTTAGCTTGGCTGCCTGTTTCTGCAACCTTAAATACTCATGAGTCATTTGGACTCGTTTCCCACAGAAAACAAAACACTGGGATCTCTCATCTCTTTTTCTCTCATCTCTCTCTCTTTCCCTCCCCCCTCTCTTTGTCCCTTTCTCCCCTTTTCTCTTTCTCTCTCTCTCTTTCTCTCTTCCCCCTCTTTCTCCCTTCTCTTTCTCTCTCTTACCCTCCCTCTCCCTTTCTCCCTCTTTCTTTCTCTTTCCCTCTCCCCCTTCTCCCTTTCTCTCTCTCTTAACCTCCCATCCTCCTGTCCCTTTCTCCCTCTTTCCCTCCCTTTCTCTTTCTGCCTTTCTTCCTTTCTTTCCCTTCCTCCCTTTCTTTCTCTTTCTCCATTTCTCCCTCTTTCTCTTTCCTTCCCTCTTTCTCTCTTCTCCCCCCCCGCCCCCCCGTCCCCAGGCGTGGGGATAGGGGGAAATAAACTTTTGAACTGGTGCTGGGTGGTGAGAATCTGATGTCCGGAGGCCGATGAGCCACGTGCTGAAGACCAGATGGCTGGTGGGGAGGTGGGCCAACAGTGGCGATACGGGCAGCGGATGGACTCAAAAGCGTAGGAGATCGCGGCATCGGAGCCCTTCCTGGGTGTACGCTGGCCTGCGAGGGGGTGGGGGGAAAGGAACCTCGGTACCGGTGTTACCTTCTGCCTCCGCGTATCAAGGAGGTTGAGTGGCTGCCAGCGATGCTCTCAGGTGAAGATGTTATGAGGGGGAGGCTCAACTCCCTCCCCTCAGGAGCCTCCTTCCTCCTCGGCAGAAGCACTCACACGCAAAGCGCTCACCGCCCCTCTGGCACCACCAAGCCGCCTCCTTCCCGCTGGGCGTGTGAGCGCTTCTGGTGAGGAGGGAGAGGGGGTCGAGCCCCCCCCTTGCAACATCATCACCTGAGGGCATCGCTGGCAGCCGCTTCCTGGGGCTCAGGAGGCTGCAGCCCACCCAAATTTTCTCACAGACCACCAGTGGGCCGTGGCCCACCGGTTGGCGACCACTGGACTAGAAGATCTCCATGGTCCCTTCCAACTCTGTCATTCTGTTATTCTACAGATTGAAACAAACCCTGCCCACCACTCCTGCGGTCCAGGGAAAGGAGGCAACCAGGAAAAAGGACTTAAATACGCCCTGTTCACATTCGTAACTACGTGTCTTTGGTGTGAGAATGGAAGTCACAGCACAAGTTGGGGGTTGGAGATTTGCATTTAGTTTGCTGCCTACTTAGCCATAAATTAGTCTTGAGAAAACACCTAACAACCCAGTCTATTGCTCTGACTAACAGAAAGAAAGAAAAAAGTCAACCTTCCGCTTCACAAGTTCTTCAGGGAGAAGATAATCTATTCCTTTCCAGTTGAAATTTGTATAAGACCCAAACAAAACCCTGCAGACGGTCAACTTAGTGGGGCCTTAGATGACTGGTTGACTTTAATTTTATTATATTAATGGAATCATTACCTTGAAATAAAATACAGCATGAAACAGAGATGGATGAATTAGATGAGACACATGTGAATGAATTAGGGATGTAGAATTAAATAAAAAATATAAATGGTTTCTGGATCAATAAAAGTTGCTTTATTTACCTACCAAATATTTCCCCTAATATCAAATTTCTGAAGTAACCCAGAGGTACACTATTTGTTTGGAAATTCACACCGCATCTATTTCTGAATTCAGAGAGGGTAAATATTGCAACCTTGAGCGCAAATTTAATCCTCTATAGGACATAACACACCAGACACCAATCTGCACGGTTATAGAAAGCTCCCTCAACCTGGTGAGCCACGCTGTTTGCCAATCTCGCGACAGTAAGTTGTGACGACTTCCAGCGTAGCCCCAAATGTGAAAACAAGGAAGTCATTTACCCTTTCAGAAACATCCTTAAGGAATCCCTTCTGAGGCACGGCTGTTCCTCAAAGATCTTCTCCTTAATAACAAGTCCTTTGCTGTAACAGTTGTCTCTTTCCAGGGCTTTGCAGATAAAATACAAGCACGCTGAGGGCATCAACAAAGAAGGAAGCTATGTGTTAATGCTTTCCTGGGCCCTTTTGTGCTAGCTCTTTACAGAAGTTACAAAATAAAGTTTATCTATATTGTTGAGACCCATGCATGGTAACCATCCTGATCCTTGACTTAAAACCACAACTGAGATTGGAACTTGCATCACTAAGCAATGCTTTCTTTAAGTGAGTCACGCCCAATTTTGAAAAGTTTCCCCCCTGTAATTATTAAGTAAATCTGGCTCCCCGGCCCTTGACTTTTGCTTGTTGGAAGCTCCTTGAGAAGGTCACAAATATAATCACATGATCCTGGGACATGGCAGCTGTCATAAATACATGACGGTTGCCAAGCACCAGAATTTTGATCATGGATCACAGTTTTAAGTCACGTTTTTCAACACTTGCAAATTTTAAACGAGATGTTTATTGTGACTGTCTAGATTGCCTTGAGACTGAGGAGGCAACAGCAGAACAAATAAAGAACAGAATCATCTTCTGTACGAGCACCATCAGACAGGGAGAGGAACTTTGCCATCCATCTGTCCTTTTCTAACTGTGGAATTAAGATATAAATAAACTGAAAAACAAAACACCATAGGCATATATTAAGCATGTTTCATAACTTGGAGGCATGCGTAACTGCTACGTACTGGTGCTCATCAACCCTCCAACCTGCAGTTTCCAAGACTGCTTGTCTCCAACGCCGCAGGAAATTCTAAATTAAGAAAAGCAGGAAGGACCTACTCGTGTAGTCGCTGAGGGTGTAGAGGAGGGTGATGAGGTTATCTAGACAAGGCCAATGGTCTGGATTACAGGCAAGCCCTTCTTCAAAAGCATGTCGTGCCAGGGGCAGGCGAGTAAGCCGGAGGGCCACGTGGCCAATTTTATACCAGAGGTTGACATCTGTGGAGTCAAGCAGCACAGCCTGCGAAAGACAGCAGACCACAGGATTTTCAGGTAAACTGGACCGTCAGAAGCTGGAGGCTACCCACTCTAACCTTCCCAGAAGAAAGCTGAAAACTACCCCTCCACCCTCTCCAGGGGTTTGGCACCTGTCCCCGACACCAGGACGCAAAGCCACATTTCAAAGCGCAGAATCTAAGGAAAAATTCTCAGATGATTTTAGTGTTTGCTAAATGCTAACATTTAGAATATTACTTTCAGATGGTTTTTTTTTTTTTTGAGGTATTTACTGAACAATTATTTATTTGCATCCACATTTAGCTACATTAGCCAGGGGACTACATTGTGAGTACAAATTAGGTGTTTGGCTGCCAACAATGGCTGTCCATTCAGTTTATGCTCATACGCTATCCAGAGCGCTCCAGAAGGGGTAAACTAGCTCCACACTCAGAAAAGTTCAAAGGCATTCTGGAGCTCCATCGGGGCTTCTCCCTCCACCACTGTCGCCTTGTGCTCAGCCTTGCATTGGGGAAGGTCCAGATCTGGCTGGATCCACACACCGTATGAAATGCCATTATTTCCCCACAGAAGTGGTACCTGCTTATCTATTTGCATGTAGCCTGCTTTCGAACTGCTAGGTGGGCAGATGCTGAGGAAGTGACGGGAGCTCACCCCAACACATAGCGCTAGGAGTTGAACCTCGTCCTAGCAAAGACCATCTCTAGATTCTTTAAGCTACTGAACCACCTCACTTGTCTTGCTCAACAATAACAAAAGTAAATGGCATATGGAACAAGAAATACCTTGGTACAAAAACTTTACAAGGACAGAAAAGACTTCCATGTTTAAAAGGAATGTTAGCAGAACACCTACGCTTGAGACAAACACTGTTGGCAAAAATGGGGGGGGAAAAGGGGGGGAGGCAACTACAATAGGTCTTACACAAAGGAAAGGGACCTGGGCAATGAAGCCGCTACAGCAGCTGAGACAGGTGAGACTCCCCCACTTCCCCCCAGTCATTTTTTGCTTCAGCATCAGCCCATGTGGAACAGAGGGGAGAGGGACCACGGCCTACCTCCAGGTAGAATTCCATAGCTGTCTCGATGTCGTCTCGCTGGGCAGCCAGCTGCGCCAAGTTCTTGTAAGTTGAATACTTCAGCATCAAGCCCGGATGCTTCAACCCCTCCCTCTCATCTCCAGATGCAACTGCCTGAAAATCGGAAGAAAGGGGAAGAAAATGTTTTGCTGTAATGATGATTCAAAAGATCACCAAATGACCTTTCATGGCTGCTCCCTTGGATCTAAGATATAAAACAAGCCCTGCTATCCACAGCTGCCATGACTAAAGCCAGGAGGACTTGCCTTTCAAAGCCCCAAAGCGTGTGTGTGTGTGTGTGTGTGTGTGTATGTGTGTGTGTGTGTGTGTTTATGTGTGTGTATGGATGTGTGTGTGTGTGTGTGTGTGTGTGTGTGTGTGTGTGTGTGTGTGTGTGTGTGTTACTCAGCTTTGTTTGGGTATTTTCCCACGTCTTTACAATTGTGCTTTTAAAGTTGTAGGGACGTTTCGGCAGAATCTCATCTGCCATCATCAGGCTCATGTATTGGGTTTGTCTTTGTCATTTGTGTCAGAAGAGATGACTCCACCAGACTGTCAATTATCTGGAAGCCTGCACTCACAAACAAAAAAATCTCCACACCACAAGCCAAGCAAACACCTGGGCACAAACAGACACACACACCCCCATACCTCTAGCCCAAACACACCCCAGCCAGCCACCCAGATGAAACCTAGCTTCCTAATAAACGATTCACCTGAAGCCAAGCTGTGCTGAAAGCCCCCAATACACCAAACACAATGCTGCCAGCTAATCAAGACAAAAAAATGCTACAAAACAGACAGAAGATATTAGAAACACCAATCAAGCAGAACACAGCCAACTCCAAGACCAATAAACACAGATGAAGACTCCCAACCAATCAGGATGAAGAAAAAAATCATTTGAACAAAGCACAAGGCTAGCACCAAATTTAAAACAGAAATGGCTGTGAAAGCCTGACACACACGACAAAAATGAACCCAATACATGAGCCTGATGATGGCAGATGAGATTCTGCCGAAACGTCGCTATAACTTTAAAAGCACAACTATAATGACGTGGGAAAATACCCGAACAAAGCTGAATACCATACATATAAATACCCATGAAAACAGATAGATAGATAGATAGATAGATAGATAGATAGATAGATAGATAGATAGATAGATAGATAGATGATAGATAGATAGATAGATAGATAGATAGATAGATAGATAGATAGATTTTCACGGGTACGGGTATGCAGGTCTTGGCTTCTTCAGGTCTTTTCCCATGTAAGATTGAGAGTATGTTGGCAACGTTTCGATGAGGTCCCACTCGTCATCTTCAGGCTGGTGCTTTCGGCTTCATGCTTGTGTGAGCAAAGTGTGATCGGAGCTGCCGTCTCCCTATAAATACTGGTGGGGAGGTTGGCTGTGTTGTCATTTGTTGATTGGTTGATGGAGTTGATGTTTGCAGATTGGCTGGCTTTTTCGTAGGAACATGTGTGGCTGAGGTATTGGCTGTGTGTCTATCAGCCTCCTGGGTCGTAATGACCTGTGTCATGGGCTGTGTGATGACCTTCTGAGTTCTATTGTTGTGGCATCCTGGGTCTCCTGGGTCGTTGGCTGTGTTGCAACATCCTGAGGTTTTGTGGTGTAACTTCCTGAGTTCTGTGATGTGATATCCTGAGCGGGTGGCTGTGATGTGACATTCCTGGTTTTGGTTTGGCTCCGAGTTTGAGGCCTGGATATGTGTTCATGGCGTGTGTCCGTTTGCTTGGTTTGGGGGTCGGGGTATGTGGCAGCTGGTGATGCAGCCATGGTCTGGTTTCTGGATGGTGGTTGTCTTTCGTCTATGGGATGGGTTTGGGTTTGAGTCTGGTGAGGGAGAATGGTGGTGGTGTCATGTGTTGTTTTGGGTCCGGTGTTGGTTTTTGTGGCTGGGACTCATTTGTTGATAATGTGATCCTGGACATCCTAATTTACAAAAAAAACAATGGCTCCCTAGGACACACCATCCACCGGAAGAAAACACACACCAACTGCTAACTTAAATGCACAATCCCATCACCACCCTGCACAGATCAACTCCATAGCCAAAACCCTCATCTCCAGAACCAAACGCCTAGCTGACAAAGACCACCTGAGAACAGAATTACACACCCTCACAAACGTATTAATTTCCAATGGATTCCAAAGAAGCACAATTACCAACCTAATCCTAAGGGAGACACCCCCCCCCCCAGAAACCGAGACACAGAACAGGACAATGGTATCGTCCTCCTCCCCTACATCAAAGGCACCACAAATAAGCTCAGCAAAATTCTTCACAAACACAATATCAGGACAGCCTTCGGCACTTACCAAAAAATAACCAACATCCTAAGAAACCCCAAAGACAAGATCCAGCTAGAAAACCAAGGAGTTTATGAAATACCATGCAACAATTGCCCAGCCACATACATTGGACAAACCAAGAGGAGAATAAATGCACGCATCACAGAACACAAGAACGCAGTCAGAAAAGAAGAAAATACTTCCTCCCTTTTCCAGCACCTTAAAGCCACAGGACATGAAATTAATTTTCAGGGAACCAAATTAATCTCCAATACTGAACACTTCAACAAGACAATAATCAGGGAAGCCATCGAAATAGAGAAACACCCCCATAACATGAATAAACGGGATGATGCCTCCCACCTACCAGACATCTGGAAACTAGCCCTTACCAAAAAATCAGTCCCAGTCACGAAAACCAACACGGGACCCAAAACAACACATGACACCACCACCATTCTCCCTCACCAGACTCAAACCCAAACCCATCCCATAGATGAAAGACAACCACCGTCTAGAAACCAGACCACGGCTGCATCACCAGCTGCCACACACCCTGACCCCCAAACCAAGCAAATGGACACAGGCCATGAACACATATCCAGGCCTCAAACTCGGAGCCAAACCAAAACCCGGAACGTCACATCACAGCCATCCGCTCAGGATATCACATCACAGAACTCAAGAGGTTACACCGCAAAACCTCAGGATGTTGCAACACAGCCAACAACCCAGGAGATTACGGCACAAGACCCAGGATGCCACAACAATAGAACTAAGAAGGTCATCACACAGCCCATGACCCAGGTCGTTACAACACAGGAGGCTGATAGACTCACAGCCAATACCTCAGCCACACATGTTCTTACGAAAAAGCCAGCCAATCTGCAAACATCAACTCCATCAACCAATCAACAAATGACAACACAGCCAACCTCCCCACCAGTATTTATAGGGAGACGGCAGCTCCGATCATGCCTTGCTCACACAAGCACGAAGCTGAAAGTACGCGCATATGTATATACGTGTGTGTGTGTGTGTGTGTGTGTGTATTTGTATATATCCCTCCCTCCCTCGTTAAAAAAAAAATCAACAGCAAATTCAAGATTGGCCTAGAAAGAAAAATACTCTAAAAGACAACTCTCTCTGATCTTCCCATGTAAGAACCCCTGGTTTTAGCCTGAAGATGCATCCAGAACTAAGCCCTCCACTCCTGCCACGTAAGTGTTCATAGGAGTGAAGAACCAGAAGGGGGGAGGGGTGTCCAGGGGTAAAAAGGAACTCTGCAGAGGCCCTTCTAGAACCATCTGGGCAGGTGAGGCTGGCAGGGGAGGGAGATGATCCCAGGTCCTTGCAGGAATGGGCTGTGCTGGGGAAGGACATCTCCAGGCCACTTCAACTCATCCTCCACCTGTTTCTATCCACAGCCACCCTTGTCACCTGGAAAGCCCATGCCTTTAATAGTGGTTCTGACGTACAGATTAGTTTCCATCTATCCCTTCCGTAAACACCTTTAATAAGGCTGATCAGCTTATGGTTATAAAGAGATTCTTCAGATTGCAACCCACTAAGACAGGGGTCCCCAACCCTCAGGCTAAGGCCCACTAGCGCAGTGGCCCCCAACCTTTTTTGTGCCGCGGCCCGGTACAGGCATCACAAAATGATCCGCGGCCCGGTACCGGCATCAGCACACATGACAAGGCAAGGCGAGCTGAGCAACCAGCCAGCCAGCCATCCCCTGCTTCTCCCTGCCACCTTCAACTCCTCCTTTGTACCTTTGTCGATGGGCTTCGCTTCGGGACGGCTTCGGGACAGTCGCTCGGCTCGCCTTGCCTTGGGTGCTGAAAGAATCCTTGCGCCTTAGTTTCGTTCGAAGCCCCCCCCCCTTCGATGAAACTAAGGCGCGAGGATTCCTTCAGGACCCAAATGCCGCTTTCCAACCAGAAAAGCTCACCCGGAAGCACTTTCTCATCAAACAAGATGGCGGCGCCCAGCAAACCAGCGGCCCGGTAGGAAATGTTCCACGGACCGGTACCGGTCCGCGGCCCGGTGGTTGGGGACCCCTGCACTAGCGGACCACAGCCTGTTCAGAACCAGGCCCACGAGCAGCAGGCGAGCACGTGCGCCCAGCTCCACTCACATGAGTGGCGGGCCCTTGCAGCTCCGTTTGTGTGAGCAGCAGCTGGGCGTGCCCGCCACTCACACAACACCCCCGGCTAGGTTGCTAAGTCAGAAAGATTTGGAGACCCTCTGCCCTAAGAGATCTTCCATGGCAGCCAAGCCAAAGATGCCACCTCCCAATTAGACCAAGAAGCTCGCCCCCGCCCTTGACATCAAGCAGAAGAGGGACGTCCCTTCTTCACTGACCTCGCGCAACAGGCGGGTCTCCAGCAGTTCGTGGTAGGCTTTGGCCGATTCATCAAAGAGGTCATGCTTCTGAAGGTCCAGCGCTTGATGGTAGAGGGCAAAGGCTTCCGCTTCCTAGAGAGCCAGAGACACGGGGGGGCTTGATTAAACAGCCCACTCCAAAAAAGGAACAAGGCTCCTGCCACTCTGAAATCTTAAGGAGACGTTAATTTTACCAGATGCTTTACCAGAGGCACGCAGGCTCAGAACAAAGACAAGCTTTTGCAGCAGTGAAAGGCAACAGGGCTCCTTTGAGTGGAATTCTTTCAGGGCTTCCACTCTGCTTCGGAGAAGGTGCCTGGCGGGGCTGGGTTGCTTCTTCCGAATTTTCTTCCAGACCACCCCCATGTTTAGCAAGACAGCAACACAAAACTCCCCCCCCCCTCATCACACCATAAAAGATAACTTCTGGCTTTTATAAGTTTTTCTTCCCTTCGAATGCAGCTGAGAAAGGATCAAGGTTTTTCTTATTGGTTGGCATGTTCATCAGAGCACTCTGTATATTCCCTTTTGCCATTTTCTTTCTGAAAATGATAAGCGAAAACCGGTCTGACCTTGATGAATATAAATCACCAAGATCTGATGGATTACATCCCAGGGTTCTGAAGCAGCTGGCAGAAGTTATCTCAAAACTATTGTGTCATATCTTTAAAAAAATCTTGCAGCACTAAGGAACGACCAGAGGACTGGAAAAGAGCTGATGTGGTTTCCCAGCTTCAAAAAAGGGAAAAGAATCAGACCCAGGAAATTACAACCCAATTACCTTAACATAACCTGGGAAGATACTGGAAAAATAAAATAAAAAAACAGATCTATGAACAAATAAAGTTATAACTAGTAGCCAGCATGGGTTTGTTAAAACCAGATCATGCCAAACCAATCTTATTTCATTCTTTGACAAAGTGACTAAATTAGTAGAGCAGTGAAATGCTGTGGACATACTATATTTAGACATCAGCAAGGCACTTGACAAAGTATACCACAATCTACTTCTAGGTAAGCTAGAAAAATGTGGGATAGGTAGCATCCGTCACCACCAGATGGATTTGTAACTGGCTGACAAACCAAACTCAACGAGTAGTCCTTAATGGTACTATATCTACTTGGAGGCTCAGACTTAGGCCCAGGACTCTTCAATATCTTCATAAATGACTTAGATGAGGGAGTAGAAGGCGAACTCATTAAATATGCAGATGACACTAAGATGGCAGGAGTAGCCAACATCCCAGAAGACAAACTCAGGATCCAAAAAGATCTTGACAGACTTGAATGGGCCCTATCAGACAAAATGAAATTCAATGTTGAGAAAAGTAAAGTCTTACACTTAGGCAAGAAAAACCAAAGGTAAAAGTACAGATTAGGGGAAACCTGGCTCAGAAAGTAACTGTTAGAGGGATCTTGGAGTCTTAGTGGACAATCACTTAAATGTGAGTCAGCAATGTGTGGCAGCAGCCAAAAAAGTTATTATAATACTTATTTGTATAAACAGAGACATAGAATGAAAACCACGTGAAGTATTAACACCGCTTTATAAAGCCTTAGTAAGACCACACCTGGAATATTGCATCCAGGTTTGGTTACCACATTACAAAAAGGACTGGGGGGAAATGATAGCAGTCTTCCAGTATTTGAGAGGCTGCCACAAAGAGAAGGGGGTCAATTTATTTTCCAAAGCACCAGAAGGCAACTGACAAAGGAGAGAAGCAACCTGGAATTAAGGAGAAATTTCCTAAGAATGAGAACAATTAACCAGTGGAATTAGCTTGTCTTCAGACATTGTGGGTGCTTCATCACTGGAGGTTTTTAAGAAGAGACTGGACAGTCACTGAAATGGTATAGGATCTTCTACTCAAGCAGGGAGCTGGAATAGTCGATCTCCAAGTCCCTTCCAGCTCTATTCTGATCCTGAGCTCTCTTTTCCAATACAGAACAATGATCTGCTTCATTTGCTCCAAGTT
Organism: Notechis scutatus; assembly: GCF_049901735.1. Classification (NCBI taxonomy): domain Eukaryota; kingdom Metazoa; phylum Chordata; class Lepidosauria; order Squamata; family Elapidae; genus Notechis; species Notechis scutatus. Next base: position 11,913,157 of record NC_142021.1, on the reverse strand, counting down.
GGATACACCCATTGGGGTAAATTTCATATCTGGGGTACACAGTTCAAAAGTACATTTGTATATCTAAACTGAAATATCTTAGTATCACCATATCAACAATCTTATACAGCAGCAGCCCCCAACCTTTTGGGCACCAGGGATTGGTTCCAGTGGGAGAGCTTTTTCTGGTTCTATAGAGGAGGTTTTTCTGTGGACCGGAGGGGAGTGATTTCACTCCCATGTGTGCACAGATGGGTTTCGCTCATTTGCGCAGCCCGCAAGCCAGTGCCAGTCCTTAGCCTGGGGGCTTAGGGACCCCTGTCATAGACAGTAAACTTAAAAGTTTGCACAGATCCTTTTGAATTGTCATTTTTTTCTGCTTAAATATGACCTAACCATGGTCTGTTCTCCACACTTAAACCTGATAAAGAGAATCCAATTAAATAAATGAGACAAAAGCATTTCACTTGTTCATTTATTGAGTAAAATATATTTTAGCCTACTTGCTTAATTGGTTCTCTTTATGTAGATTTAGGATCACATTTTAAGTTATATTTATGCAGATTGGTTTTTGAATGCAAAAATTCAAAAATTTTCACAAACTTTCAAGCATTATTTTGTACAGATTAGTCCTTCTCAGGTATAAGAAATGAATCGGGATAGAGTTCAAAAGTATTACTAATTTGTTTTACGCTACCTATACACAAGAATCTAAACTACTAATGGTCAAGGCAATTTGGAGAGGTCTCTTACATGGGCGGAGAGACTCCAAACAGAGGATGAGTTTGACACCTCAATACAAGGTAACGGCTGTTTATCAGGCTAACAGGCAAGAAGAGCTCAGCAGACGTTTTGGGCATTTAAGCAGCCTTGCTCCCTTGAGCCCTCACATGCCACCCAGCAAGGGCTTCAGGGCCTGCTAGAAAGTGAAAGAATTAGAGCTTACACAGAGTGTACCTAACTCAACTTTTGATTTCCTGCTGAGCTGAGCTCCATTGTAACCTAAAGTGCCAACTGTAAAGATAAAGCCTCTAGGATAATTGCCGGATGGTCTCACTTGTAACTTAAAATGTGTGTTCTCAGCAACCTAATGTGAGATAGCGCCCCCTAAACAAAGCTCTGAGCTATAGGCCAGAAAATGTATTCCTTTCCCCCTAAGGTCCTTTGTTTGCAGAGCGCTGAGAAAATCATGAGGTTTGCATGGACTAGTGCAGGGGTCCCCAAACTTGGCAACTTTTAAGACTTGTGGACTTCAACTCCCAGAATTCTCCAGCCAGCTATGCTTAGTATCACCATATTAACAATCTTATACAGCAGCGGCCCCCAACCTTTTGGGCACCAGGGATTGGTTCCAGTGGGAGAGAGAGCTATGCTGGCTGGAGAATTCTGGGAGTTGAAGTCCACAAGTCTTAAAGTTGCCAAGTTTGGAGACCTCTCGACTAATGGACATGAAATTATGTTTCTAACACTATGATGATCTATGCAAGCAATATGCCTAGACTCTAAAACGAAAAAAAGTTTTAGTTTTAGTGCACGCACCTGCTTTTCAAAGCCTTGCTGTTTAAGGTGGGAGACTAAAAGGTCGCCCAGTTTTGCTTTCTGATCAGAAATCAAAGTTGATTATCAGTTCTGAGCTGCACTCAAAAACCTTACATAAGAATCCACCACCCCAAGGGCCTTCAAACTTGGCAAGTTGAACACTTGTGGACTTCAATTCCCAGGATTCCTGAGCTAACATGACTGGAGGAGGAGGAATTCTGGGAGTTGAAGTCCACAAGTCTTAAAGCTGTCCAGTTGGAAGGCCCCTGCGCGACCATAAAGGCGCCTCTGATCCCGGAACCCGGCTGGCTGTTCTCCGCCGGAGACTCTCACGACCAGGACGGAGACCGGGGGAGCCACAGGGGCTCCCGGCCGGGGCCAGGCCGCGAGGAGGGAGGCCCGCCGGGCGAGTCACCTGCGCCTCCTTGGTCTGCGACTTGTGGCTCTTGAGGGTCCCCTCGGGGTCGTCCTCCACGGCCGAGCTGGCGTTGAGCGCGGCGATCCGGATCTGCGGAGAGAGAGCAACGCTCAGCCGCGGAGGGGCCCCCGCCGGAGCCCCGCCGCTCCGCCCCCCCCCCGCCGCCGCCCCCGGGAGACACGGACCATGCTGGCCAAGCCGCGGTCCCAGCCGCCGGCGCACCACCGGGCAGCAAGGCGGCCGCCTATTGGCTGCCGAGTACTCAAACACACTGCGAGGGGCAAGGGCGAGCAACGCCCCTTCCGGTCTCGGCCGCTCTCGCCGCGCCTCTCGGCTGCCCCCACCCCCACCCCACCCGCCGCATTCAGCTGTTCGGGTGAGATCGGAGGGCTTCGGAAACGCGATTGGATTTGAATGTGTTTTGATGTTTTTCATAAAAGCGCGAAATAGACGTTCTTCTGCCGTGGTTGAGAAATACTTATGCAAATTATGGTGATTTGCAGTTGAAAGAGGGAAAAGTTGAACTTTTACAGTACAAATAGAAATCATTTTTTTCCCGTAAGCAATTAGGGAAGCTTTTTCCCCCTCTGCTTGTGAGCTTTGGTTATTCAGTGGCCACTGTGGATTTTTTCAATAGCTCTTGCTATTTTGCTGTGGTATTTGTGGCAGTTGCTTCAGTGTTCATCTTTATTAGGGTTGCTTGTACAATTACTATTAAGAAACGAAAATGTTGTTTCTAAAAATCAATAATAGTAAAGAGATGGACTGTAAACCTACAGACGGTATAAATAGAATAATAAAACAACTCACTTGGAAAAAGAAAGAAATAGACGTTCTTTTGTTATTTAAAGCAGAGGTCTCCAACGTGGACCCTTTCACCAGGAGGACTTCAACTCCCAGCTTTGCTGGCTGGGGAATCCTGGGAGTTGAAGTCCTACAGGCTGAAAGGGCCCACGTTGGAGACCTCTGCTTACTTTAAAGGGAAGGAGGAGGAGGAGAAAAAGGAGGAGAAGAGGAGGAGGAGGAGAAGAGGAGGAGGAGGAAGAAGAGGAGGAGGAGGAAGAAGTAGAAGAAGAAAGAGGTGGAGGAGGGAGAAGGAAGAGGAAAAGGAGGAGGAGGAGGGAGGAGGAAGAAGAGGAGGAAGAAGAGGAAAGAGGTGGAGGAGGGAGGAGGAGGAAGAGGAGAAGTGGAAGAAGAGGAGGAGGAGAAGGAGGAGAAGGAGGAGGAGGAGGTGGTGGTGGGAGGAGGAAGAGGAAAAGGAGGAGGAGGAGGAGAAGAGGAGGAGGAGGAAGAAGAGGAGGAGGAAGAGGAAGAAGGAGAAGAAGAAAAAGAGGAAAGAGGTGGAGGAGGAGGAAGGAGAAGAGGAAGAGAAGGAGAAGGAGAGGGAGGAGGAGGAGGAGGAAGAAGAAGAAGAAGAAGAAGAAGAAGAAGAAGAAAGAGGAGGAGGAGGAGGAAGAAGAAGAAAGAGGTGGAGGAGGGAGGAGGGAGGAGGGAGGAGGAGGGAGGAGGAGGAGAAGAAGAAGAAGAAGAAGAAGAAGAAGAAGAAGAAGAAGAAGAAGAAGAAGAAGAAGAAGAAGAAGAAGAAGAAGAAGAAGAAGTAGAAAAAGAGGAAAGAGGTGGAGGAAGGAGAAGAGGAAGAGAAGGAGAGGAGGAGGAGGAGGAGGAAGAAGAAGAAGAAAAAGAAAGTGGTGGAGGAGGAGGAGGAAGAGGAAGAAGAAGAAAGAGGTGGAGGAGGGAGGAGGAGGAAGAAGAGGAGGAGGAGGAGGAGGAGGAGGAGGAAGAAGAAGAAGAAGAAGAAGAAGAAGAAGAAGAAGAAGAAGAAGAAGAAGAAGAAGAAGAAGAAGAAAGAGGTGGAGGAGGAGGAGGAAAAGGAAAAGGAAGGGCGGCTATTCCCAATAGCCGGGATAGTTTCTTCTCAGGGGAAAAGGCGGAGCGGCTCGGGAGGCGGGGCAGGCGGGCTCCCTCCCTCCGGCCGCACAAGATGCCCTTCGTGGAACTGGAGACCAACGTGCCGGCGGCGCAGCTGCCCCGCGACCTGGCCGCCCGGCTGAGCGCCGCCGCCGCCGCCATCCTGGACAAGCCGGAGGAGGTGCGCGGGGCGCGGGAGGGAAGGAGGGAGGGAGGGAGGGGGAACGGGGGCCTCCTCCTTCCCTCCCCGGCTGACCTGCCCGCTTCTCCCCCGCAGCGCGTGGCGGCGACGGTGAAGGGCGAGCTGGCGCTGGCCATGGGCGGCTCGGCGGCGCCCGGCGCGCTGCTCTCGGTCTGGGCGGTGGGCGCGGTGGGCTCGGCCGAGCAGAACCGGACGCACAGCGCGCGCTTCGCCGAGTTCCTGGGCCGCGAGCTGGGCCTGGGCGCCGACAGGTGAGTCCCCGCCGGGGCGGCCGGGCGGGAGTGTCGGCCGAGGGTCTCCGGCTCTGACTCCACGCTCCTCCCGCAGGATCCTGATCCGCTTCCACCCGCTGGAACCCTGGCAGGTGGGCAAGAAGGGGACGGTGATGACCTTCCTGTAAGAGGAGACCGGCAATAAAGCGCTGCGCCCCCGGCCGCCGCCGCCGCCTCTTCTTCCTCGGGGCGGGAGGGCGCCGGCCTCGGGTCTGGCCAAGGAGCTCCGAGCCGCCGGGCGGGCGGGGTCCCCGGCCTCCCCGCCTTTCCCCGGGGACCCTCGGGCCGTGGCTGCTCTCCTGGGCCCAGCTGGCTTTCCTCGCAGAAGGAAGCGGGGCCGGTGGGGGGAGGCTGGAGACGCCTGGGCACAAGCGACCTTTCGGCTTCCGGAGGCTTCTGGGCAGGCTGGGACCCCCGTTTCAAGTCGCTCGGCCGACACGAAGGCAGAGGGGATTCCTTGGGCAGCCCCAAAGAGAGCGACCGAGGGGGCTCCCTCCCGGTGGGAGACGGCCAGGTGTGCCAAGGTAACTTGGAGGCCAGGTCAGAGGACCAGTTGCCGGTGGGGTGGGGTCCCTGCGGTGAGGCAGGGGGGCTTTCCCTCTGCAGCAGGCCTCCTCGGCTTCTGAGCTCCCCTCCTGGCTCTTCTCCTCTGTCCCCTGACAGCTCCAGAGGAAGAGGAGAGCAGCATTTCGTGGTTGGGTGTGTGTGTGTGTGTTTGTGTGAATCCTCTTCTACAAATCAGTTTTACCTGTTTGGGGTTTTAGCCATCCAAAGCCCCTTGAATCAGCACCTTGAAGTCTACTGTTAGCCCCAGGCCTCCTCCTTTCCTCTCCGTGACAGGATGCTTATTGGTGGCTTATTGGCTTATTGGCCAGTTTCAGTAGGAGAGAGAAACTGGGATGGATTACCTGCCCCCCCCAGAGCCACCCTGAGCCAGAGGCTGGGGAGGCGGGGGTGTCGGTGGGGAGGAAAGCCATGCAAGGCATGCAGGGACCCCATGGGACAAAATGGCAGCGGGGGTGGGTGGGTGAAGATAGGCAGGGATGGGGGTCCTGCAGCATCCCTTCTTCCATTGGTCATAAGGGCAGTGGTCCCCAACCTTGGCCACTTTAAGCCTGGCGGACTTCAACTCCCAGAATTCCCCAGCCAGCAAGCTGGCTGGGGAATTCTGGGAGTTGAAGTCTGCCAGGCTTAAAGTGGCCAAGGTTGGAGAGCCCTGATAAGGGCATATGACTGCAGGGGGTCTGCAGCGGCCATACATTCGAAATGGGGCCCTAAGTAGCGTTTTTGGGGGAAGCTGTCCTAACTTGGAACAATTACAAAGTCGAGAGCTTCCTGTACTGTCCTCTTTTTTTTTGGTATTCTTTGGCTTTATCCCTTATCCAGCAGGCCTCAGAAATAACGTCTCACATTCCTCAGCCTGGAAACATCTGATCTGTCTGGAAGAATCCCAAGCATGATTTGTGATGGCATGTGAAATTCAGGGTATTGTTTGCATACTTTGTTATGGCAGCAACTTAAACACCGTACAATTTAAAAACAACAGCAAAACAACTTTGGCTTTGCGGCTCCATTTTGATCCATTGCAAGAATTGGCTTTTTCTGTCACTAGTCTCTGCTTTTATAGTTACTGATTTGCCAAAATGTTTTCCCCTCTTATCCCGTGACTCCTCTTTGTCAAGAACCTTTGGTAAAGGACTTTGAAATTAAGCCAACAATGTTTCTTGGGTCGCACTTGGGTGCTGTAAAAATAATGCTAAAAGTTTAGCGAGTTAGATCTTCTAACTGCAAGAAGCCACTGATCTTTTGAGATTGATCTTTATCATACTTTTTCCATCAATCATACTTGGATTCCTGCTTAATCAGTGGCGTGTCTTCCCGTGTCTCTTTCGTAGAGGTAGTTTAAAGCAGGGGTTGCCAACCTTTTGGACCTCAGGGACCACCAAACTCATAATTTTAAATCCCACAGATCAATAATATGAATTTTGACTGACGGTGGCTTGCTGGCGTTGGTGGGAAAGTCGGTCCCATATTCCAGAGGTGCAGTAGTCACAGGACTGGCCCTTTGGTCATCACAGGACTGGCCCTTTTGCTCCGGATGACCAAAGGGCCAGTCCTGTGACTACTGCAGCTCTGGAATATGGGACTGGCTCATGGTGGGGTTGGAAATCTCAGCCGCAGGGGGTGGCACGTGCAATGTGCAAATTTGCAGGTGGTGCAACGTGCAAAAAGCAGCACAGCCTTGTATTCCCGTGCAGCCTGGATTAATTGCTTTGGGGGGGGGGGACATTTATCTGCGGACCACCAAAATTTTCTCACGGACCACCAGTGGTCCCCGGCCCCACCAGTTGATGACCACTGGTTTAAAGGCAAGAAACACCTTTTCCTGAGGAGCAGCAACTTCATATTTGATCAATAAGAACTCCACCATGCAGGCTTTTCCTGCTAAATTAAAAATAAACCAAATAACTGTAACTTGTTCGAGCTCTGTGTGTCTCTCCTGTTCAGATTCCCTTTGCAATCAGGTGGTTTCAGTGCCCTGCTTCCCAGAGTGAACAACCGAGGCAGAGATTCAAGGGGGATCCCAGCCTAGAGCAAGTCTTGAGCTCTGGGCAAAGTTGTGGAAAAAAAGGTCTTGTGTTCTTCTCATCAGCTTCACCGCACCTCCTATGGCCTGTGAAGATCCCTGCTTCTTCTATCCCTTCACCTGCCTACCTGTTGTCCTGCAGGAGGGTTAATAGCTTGGGGTGAAGGCACACTGGGGGTTGGGATGGGGGGACAATGGGGATGATGGAAAGTGGGAGAAGCTGCTGTGTGGGAGAGGTTGGTGGGCAGGGATCGTGCAGTGTTTTCTGAGGCCACAGGTGAGAATTGGGGGTTGCATTTTTAGTTTTCGTTTGTTTCCTGCTGTGGACTAGCTGGCAACCATTTTTCAGAAACCACAACATTCATATTTGCCAGGAATCAAGGTTAACGCCAGACTCGAACTTGAGCCGGGGAGGGGACGGGACGGGACACAGACTGCCCTCTCCTGCCCTAAAGGTTCAGGTGCATCATTTGGCGGGCTTTGAAGCGGGCCAGATTGCTTCACGTCCACTCGCACGTATCTCCTCAAAGGCCCTGCTGGGCTGAGGGGCCACTGCCCCGTTAACCCTCTTTGGATCACTGCCGCATGATAGGACATGTCTGTCTAAACCAGGTCAGCAGAGAACTTCCCAATCTGATCACACGCAAGATCAGACCCGGTTCATGGCCCGGCCCGGCCCGAAGCCTGGAAAGCTGCCTTGGCTCAGGGCCTCTGCACACACACCCCCCACACACACACCCAGATGCCCCCCATCCCGTGAGATGCCAGTTTCTCGCCTGCTGGGGGAGGAGAGACTTCCTGGACCAGTTGAGGCTTCCATTCCCAAGTGCTGGAAAAATCTTTGGGAGTTAGAATTTGGAAGCCCCTTGTTCCCCTGTGGTATGTGTGGTGTATATATTGAACATTACTGACTAATCATTTTATCTTAATTCATCACTGGACTTTATTCTGTTAATGCTTTTACGATATACACTTCCTAAAGAATTGTGGACAACGGACAATTTGAGGACGAAGAATTTGCAGTTTTAACATCCATGGTGGGCAAAAGTACTAGATTCCTTCTGAAACTGTGTTGCAGCCCTCGTTCAGAATCTGGGCTTCCCCCAAGGTAACTGGGGGGTGGGTGGGGGGTGGAGTTCCTCAGAAGCCCCCGATGAAGATGGCAATATACTTAGGCCAAGTGGAATTATCCCTGCTTGAGGTGGGCCAGGCAATAAGGAAAGGAGCTTGGAGCAAGGATGATTGGAAGCCAAGCCTGAAACCCGTGTGTGTGGAGGGGGAGGTTGCAAGGTGAGATCAAACGGGTGGGGGCAGGGGGAGCCCCACTGGTCGGTCCCCATGTTTATTTCAGCATCTTCAAGAGCAGCGGCTTCATCTGGGCTTTCAGGGGCGGGTCAATGACGATGCTCTTCAGTTCCTGGGGGTTCAGGATCCGGTTGTGGGCTTCCATGAAGAGCTCCTTGCCCAACGTCAGCTCCACCCTTTTGCGCCACTCCTGGAGTTTGGGGCGACCCTCGAGGATGTCGCAGCTGGCTCCGAAGGGCTAGAGGAGGCACAGCGGTTGACGGGGGTCTGCTTTGCAAGACCCCAAGTCTCCTCTTGGGGGAGGGGTTGGCTGTTGGGGTGGGGTGGGGGGGGCTTACTTGCATCAGCTCCACGACGGCCACCAGGTCGGCCAAGGAGATCTCTGGGCCGATGAGGAATGGCTTCTCCTGCAGGAATTTGTCCTCCAGCTTCTGGATGGCGAGGTTCAGCTCCTCCATGGCTTCGTAGAGCTTCTGTGGGGACACTTGGTGGCCTACGAAGAGCGGGATCACCACCTGCCCCACCGAGACAGGCAAAAGAGAGTGGGAGGAGTGGGCACCAGCTTCGCCCAGGGAGGCTGTGGAGGCCGGGACGGCGGCTCCCCGAGGCTGGTCCCGAGGAGGGGGTCTTCTTTTGCTGGGGTCTCCCTTCTTGTGAGGACAGTGCCAGGGGATGGGCCCCTCACTGGCATGTCTGCACGAAGGGGTGTTTGGGGGGGGCAAAACGATCTGATTGCCGAGGGCGTCCCTTGCATGGGCCTCATTATATCCGTGAGATGCCAACCATCGGCAAACTTGCTGGGGCACATGCAGCTCCCTGAGCTCAAGTGGCTTCTACGCTGCCACCCTGTGGCTCCCTGTCTTCTCCTATGTGGGGAGCCCCTCACCCCGCCCCCCGTCTCTTCCTCTGAAGCCCCTGCAGTGGGTTTGGTGGGGAAAGCAGCCCCCTTCCCTGAGCCAGGCCTCCCTTCTCCTGGGACATTGGAGTCTGTGCAGGGCCGGGGAGGTAGGGGGGAGCTGCACCGCCAGTGAGCAGGGGGCCCGGTCTCACCTTGAGCCAGAGGATTTTGGACGCGCCCGCCCGAATGGTGCTGACCTGCCAGGCCAGGTACTCGTCCACACGGGCTCGCTTTTTCATATCAGGCGGGTACCAGTAGCTGGGTGTGTTGTACTTCCGGGTCAGGTAGAGAAGGATGGCTGTGCTGGTGAGCAGAAGGCAAAGAGCCAAGGCATGAAAAAGGCTTGCTTTGAGGCAACTTAAGAGATCATCAAGCCCAACCTACTGCTGGGGGCAGGATCCAATCGCCTCTTCGGCCATACAGAACCTTCTGCTCCAAAGGTCAGCCATTCTGCCGGACAACAGCTGCCGCCATCAGGATGCTGATGCTGCCGCCCTTCCTGCTCCTCTGAGGGGCAGAGACCAAGCCTCCCGCTCCCCTCTCGGATAGACCTCCAGATTTCTGCCAACTGTTCTGACCTCTCGGGCCCAAATGCCTGCGCCTGCCTTGCCTGTCCTGGCAACCTCCTGGGTGCCGACAAAGTGGGCATTGTATTCCCAGAGCTGGTCTGAGCCAGCCCGCTCCCTCCTGGAATCCGGCCCTTGCCTGTGGCCGCCCATGGACATGGGGGGTGGGGGCTGCTCCGATGCCAGGCCCTTGTCCCTGCTAAGGCAGAACCTGCTACTCCTCTGTGTAAAAACCCCACCCGTCATACTCAACCGGACCTCTGGACTCTCTCTTCCTACATTGGGACCAGCCCCTTACAAGCTCAGCCTCCATCCGCTCAATGCCCTCTGCTGGATTTGGCTGCTTCAGTCCCCTTGGCTGCCTTGGCTGTTCTCTTTCGGGCGTTGGGGCAGCATGAGTTGCCCTAGTGGGAGGCAGTCACACGCCTCTCCTTCCTTCGGGGGGTGGGGGTGGTGTCCAAGCATGCCTTTCATGCACAAACCCCAGCCTTGCTAAGGAAAACCCAAACGTGCTGGCTGAGCAGCCAGCGTTTCTGCCTGGTTCCCAGGCTCAGCCCAGATCCCTGAGCTGTGGATTCGCTGGAGGGAAGGCCAGATGTTCTGCTGCCACAGCTGACCAGGTGCACAATGGCTTTCACTGCTGCCCTGTGCATCCCGCACTGCCGTGCATCTGAGCAGCCCCTCCTCGGAATTTATTTATTTATTTATTGAATTTATATTGCCATGACTATTTGCCCATGGCGACTTGAGGCGGCTTACAGAATGTAAAACCATATTTAAAATAAAACAATAAAAACAAACAAAAAGAATCAATAAAGTACAATAGAACAAAATCTGAAAAAAAATGAAAAATTAAAAAATCCCCCCCACCATCTGAAGAAGTATTAGAGTGGGGGCCGTTCTAATCTCTGGGGGGGGCGGGGGATGATGTTCCAGAGAGAGGGAGCCACCACGGAGAAGGCCCTTCTTCTGGGTCCCCCCAGGTGTATCTCCCTCGGGGATGGGACCCGTCACATTCCCTGCCTCCCCGCTCTGATGGGTTGGGTGGATGTGACCGGCAGGAGACGTTCTCTCAGATCACCTGGTCCCAAGCCATGAAGGGCTTTAAAGGGGACAACCAACATCTTGAATTGCAGCCGGAAGCAAATCAGCAACCAATGCAGCTCCCGCAGGAAGGTGACACATGTGCACACCGGGGTCTGCATAAAACCAGGCAGGCATCTGCATTTTGCACCAACTGGAGCTTCCGGATGCTCTTCAAGGGCAGCCCCATGTATTGCGTTGCACTAATCAAGACAGGAAGTGACCAGGGCATAAGTGACTGTGAGTAGGGACTGTTGGTCCAAGATAGGGCGTAACTGGTGCACAACCCGCAGTTGCGCAAAGGCCCTCCTGGCCACGACTGCCACCTGCTCTTCGAACAGCAGTCATGAGTCCAGGAAAACGCCTAGATTATGCACAGGGTCTGTTTGGGGTAGTGCCACCCCATCCAAGACTAAAGGTGGTAATTCTCCCTGAGCCAACGAACCCCAAACTCAGAGCCACTTGGTCTTGCAGGGGTTTAGTTTCAACCCGTTGCTCCCCATCCAGCCCATAACAGCCTCCAGGCAGGGAGGACACAGCAACACTTAACTCACCACAGGCCGAGACATACAGCTGAGCCTCATCAGCATATTGGTGATACCTCAGCCCATGGTGACCGGATGATCTCACCCAGCGGCTTCATATAAATGTGGAACAGGAGAGGAGAGAGTACCGAGCCTTGAGGAACCCCGTAAAGCAGTGGGCGAGGGCTGGATCTCTCCCCTCCTATCAACACTGACTGAGACTGGCCTCCCACTTCCATCCCCCGAAGCCACCCCAGAAGAATCCCATGGTTGATAGTATCAAAAGCCGCCGAGGCTGAGGGTCAAGTAAAACGAGGATTGATGCATTACCCCCATCCCGCTCCCACTAGAGATCATCCAAAAGTGTGACCGTTTCATCCAGAAACCTCTGGAGCAGCTGTGTGACCATCTTCTCAACCACAAAAGGGAAGATTGGAGACAGATTAGCGCAGGGGTGGGCAAACTTTTTGGCTTGGGGGCCTCATTGACTTTTAAAATTTGACAGACAGGCCGCCACCTGGTGTCGAAATGCCTGTCATTACAAGTCAAAATCAAATGAATGCAATCATTCAATCATTCACATGAAACCTTAATTCTGTACCAATCTTCGGCGGGCCGGATGTGGCCCGCAGGCCGTAGTTTGCCCACCCCTGGATTAGCGGAAGCAGACCAGGATTTCACCCCTTTGGCCTCGGTCTAGCCTTTGGCTAGTTAGTACTGCAGCCAGGAGAGTTTCGGTTGGGGGTCCAGCAGGCCCCGAATGAGAGGTGACCTCTTACACTTCCGGCATTCAAACTGCGGGTACCGCTGTCCCCAGCCCAGCTGCCCCTGGAAGGAACTTTTTATTCCAGCCGCAGGGCACAAATCCACTTGCTTTTCTACTTGGGCCTATAATGCTGCTTTGTTTTCTCTTGGGGATCTGAAAGCAGCCGACCTTCAGTTGCTCCAAGCGGGCGTGGCTGCTCCCCCCTCCCCCCCTGCTCATCCGGAGCTCTCACCTCTCTTCTAGGATGAAGTCTCCATCCTTCAGGACAGGCACTTTTCTTAGGATGTTCACCTTGTTAAATTCCTCAGTGAAGTGTTGCCCTAACATGGATAAAACCGTATCAACCAAAAAGGAAAGTCCACAACAGAGATGGTCTTCAGCCGGTTCTGACCAGTTCTGGAGAACCGGTAGAGGAAATTTTGAGTAGTTTGGAGAACCGGCAAATGCCGCCTCTGACTGGCCCCGCCAACCCCAACTTTTCTCCGCCTCCCATTGAGTCCCGGCTGATCGGCTGGGTCTCCTTTGGTTGCCCTGCCCAGGAGAACGGAGCTGAAAAGCAGGTTAGTGGGGTGGGGAGGGAAGGGGGATTTTGCAATCTCCTTCCCCTGCCACACCCACAAGCCGTGCCACACCCACAGAACCAGTAGTAAAAAAAAATTGAATCCCACCACTGGTCCACAACCCAAAGCAACAGGCTTTCCACCCATCCTCCCCTCTGCTTCTTAGCTGAGCTCAGTCCCCCAAACTAACTCACAGGTGCCAGGAGGGGGGGCTCCAGGTGGGTTGAGGGTCCAAAAATCCCAGACAGGCCTCTTCTCACTATTCCCCTCCCCAAAGCCCCCAGGATCCCCAAAGGTGCTGGGGGGGGGGGACGACTGTTGGGGGGGAAGCCCTTTCTCTTTGACCTCCACCGTGATAGCTGTGCCCTAGAGCAGGGGTCTCCAACCATGGCAACCTCAACTCCCAGAATCCCTCAGCCAGCAAAACCAAGAGGACTCTGCGAAAGCATCAGGGTGGGAAGACCGCCGATGGCTCCAAGATCTCGGAGAACCTTCCAGGCGGCTTGTCTGCCCCTCCGGTGCCTCAGACAGGGCGGCCTCTGGATGGGGTAGCTGGAATCTGCTCCCTGGGGAGGACAGGACATGGCCGAGGCAGATGGCCAAGGAGATGCCCACAGGCGTCCCTCAGGCCCCGCTGGCCGCCTCTGAAGCTTCCTGGAGGTGGTGGTGGAGCCTGGAGAAGATTGGGGGCAGGAGAAAAGCGGGGCTGCAGGGGAACGCCACCCCCCATCTGCCCCCACCTTTCAACATCTCCACAGGCTTCATCATGAAAGGGATGTTGTTCTTTTTGGCGAAGATGTAGACCGCCCTGCAAGGCTGGGAAAGCAGGTCCAGGTAGAGCTCTAGCACCATCGCGAGGACCAGCCAGAAGGTGGGCGGCACCAACGGAAACCTCAGGCATCTGATTGGCTGACGGAACAAGCGGCCCCGTGGCCCAATCGGGCCAGGCCTTTGCCCGAGCCACCTGGTGGGCAGCCCTTAGGCCACGCCCGCGGCTGCTCTCGTGGCTTGGGGGTGTGAGGGGTTTGGGGGTTCGGCACCCCTCCTTCTCCAGGGCAGGACGGAGCCCAGTGGATGCGGCAGCAGTAACCAACATGGGCCCTTCTGCTATTGATGGCCCACGTCGCTTTCATCCCCTTCCCACAAGAAACGGGAAATCAACAATAGAAATGGTGGCTTTCCTGAAGCATTTTGGGGGCTCTGCTCCCCTTAAAGTGAGTCCTTTTCCAGCCGTCAGTTGAAATCCTGTTTTCAATCAGTAGCACAGCTAATTTGGCTGCTATGCCCACCTGTTCACATGATACACTAAACTAAAAACCCAGGTTGTCGCTAACTGAGCTTGGCATGCTATGAAAGTGACTTAATTTAACCAATCTGTTAAACCGATTCCTCTGTTTTGCCAGTTGGAAGGTCTGCAAAAATCCAACATTCCCATGTGGACCCTCTTCCCACCTCCTGGGTGCCTGTTCAACCCCTGCAGCCATTCAGTGGCAGCAGCTGAGTGAAAAGTATAGGTAGTCTTCGACTTACGACCACAACTGTGCCCCAAATTACTGTTGCTAAGTGAGACAGTTGTTAAATGAATTTTGCCTCACTTCATGACTTTTTTTTTGCCAGCCAAGCAAGAGTTGGCTTGCTGTCAGGATTCCAGCGATTGCCCTAATTAAATCATGAGCCTCGAGCCAAACTTTAAAAAAACTGCCAAAGATTTATTAGGATCGACATACTGGCATGACCTGTATGAAGCCAACTCTGGCATACGTAATTTACAGTCCCCTGTAACCCTGTCCCCCACCCCACCCACCCCCGGTGTGTCATAAATCAGATTCTCCAATTAAGCACCTTCACGTTCTCTGGTTAAGGAATTTTGCTTGAGATGAGGTTGGAATGGGCTTCTGAGTTCATTCACCTTATGTTCCTTCAGGTTTTTTCAACCCTCTTTCTTATGGCAACTTGGAAACAGGCATAGGAATGTTTTACAGCAGGGGTCCCCAACCTTGGCAACTTTAAGGCTTGTGGACTTCAACTCCCAGAATTCCTGGGAGCTGAAGTCCACAAGCCTTAAAGTTGCCAAGGTTGGAGACCCCTGTTTACAGGTTGACATCAGGGTTGTTAAGTAAATCACTGCAGTTGCAAAGTTACTAACATGGATGTTAAGTGAATCTGGCTTCCCCATTGACTTGGCTTGTACAGGAGGTCGCAAGCGGGGGGATCACTTGACCAATGGGGACACAGCAACGGTCATAAATACATGCCAGTGACCAAGCATCCAAATTCCGATCACATGAGCAAAGGGACGTGGCAGCGGTCGTATGAAAAATGGCCATGTCACTTTTTTTCAGTGATGTCGTAACTTTGAATGGTCACTAAATGAACCGTTGTAAATTGAGGACTGCCTGCGCCTGTTGGCCTCCACCCCCTTTTGCCTCCAAAATCCCTTGAAATTCAAGTCTACATGGAACTTCAGGTCAAGTGGGAAAAGATGTTATGCGTCTCTCTTTCTGAGTTGCGTGATTGTGGGTCTGCTTGCCTTGGCACTTACCTGGCGTGGCTCTCAATGTTTATCGGAGGAGGAATTTCTCATCAGCCAGGCAGAACTGGGGGCGGAGGGAGATTGGCTCAAGGTTCCCCCAGCTGGCTTCCCTGCCTAAGCAGGAGCTTTCCCTGCTCCCAATCCAGGGCCTTAACCACTGCATCATGCTGCTTCTCCAAGTAGAAACACAAATTGATAGGAATTACCATGGTTTCCCCAAAATAAGACCCCGTCTTATATATTTTTGCCACCAAAAAAGGCACCAGGTCTTATTTTGGGAGGGTGTCATCTACTGACTAGTCTCACTTTGCGCACGTTGCCCCTGGCCTCCTTTTCGCTGTCAGAGGCCTTCAGGAACTTCTGTGGCCGGCAAGCCTATCCTGAAGGCCTCTGCAGCGATAAGAGAGCTCAGGATCGATCCAGAGCTTTGTTACCAGCTCCAGAGGCCTTCAGGAAAGCCTGGCCAGCCTTGCCAGCTGCAAAAGAAATGGGCCGGAAAGGCAGGTGTCTGGGTGTGCGTGGCCTGGCTACAACTGTCCAAAGGTAAGTAGTAGTAGCTCCACCCCCCCACCCCCACCCTAGCTTAATTTTTACCTGTCCACTCTGGAGTTGGGTGGGATCTTAATTAGGGCTTATTTTGGGGGGTAGGGCTTATATTGGGCGCCTGTGTAAAAATCAAGCTAGGGCTTACTTTCAGGGTAGGTTGTATTTTGGGGGAAACAGGGTATTTGTTTGCTCCTCTCCAAATGGACCACAAAGCTGCTACCAGGCTGGAATTGGCCAGGAATCTGGACGAAAGAGGGACTGGCCTCCACTATGACGTGACCTTTCCTGTCTAGCTGAGCAGAGCCTAGAGGCGCCCAGGCATAGGGAGAAGGTTGGGGGCAACCACCTTTCCAGGACCCATCATCCTCGGCATTGAGCGCCCTAGGCCAGGAGTAGAGAAAAGAGGGAGGACGCCTTGGGAGCAGGGCAGGTGATCACTGGAGGCTCCCCAGGAGGAGACCCTGTGGCCCCTGTCCCTTTCTGACTTGGGTGGGGCACACACGTCACGGAGCCTCTCTGCTCCACCAGCTCCCTTCCACCCATTGCTTAGCCACGCGTTTCCTGGAGGTGGTTGAAAGGGCAGAGGGTCTGTCCTGGTGGGCAGAGAGCCAGTCTCCAGGGATCAGGATGACTCCAGCATAACAGTGGAGCTCGTGCGACGGCCGCTGGACGCCTGAGGGGGCTTTAGCCAGGATGGCCTCCAGTAGACATAATTCTAAGTGAAAAGTTAACAAACCCGGAGATGGAAAGATGACCAGGCACGCTATCCTCCCTTGTGAAATTCCTTTACTCATCTCATCATCTTTAACAAAACAGGAGCCAGTTGCTCCTTCAGCTGTGGGTCGATCTGTATGGTGCTCAGCTTACTAATGTTCAGGATCAATTCGTGTGCTTGCAGGAAGAGCTCCTTCCCAATCGCATCTTCTGTCCTTTTGCGCCATTCGACCAGTCTGGGCCTGTCCTTGAAAATGTCACACCCAACGCCCACAGGCTGCAGAAACAGGGGGGGGAAATGTGGAGGGAGGCAAACAGCGACATCAGATAAGCTGGCAGAAGATCAGGGCCAGAGAGATCTGTGGGCTCTCTAGCCTGTGCCACTGAACCTGCTCAGGTCCCGTAGGGGCCTGCGCCCCTCCCTTCTTGTCCCACCAGAGTGAGGGTTGCTCTGATGCAGGTCTCCCTTCCTGGAGGCTGCTCTTGCCGTGGGGAAGGGGGGCAGCTGGTGACGCCCTTTCATAAGTCAAGGAGTGCAATGGGCAGAGGAAGAGGAGAAAAAGCCTCTGCTAAGAAAATGGCCGGAGAGAAGAAATCTGACTAGTCCAGACTAGGATTATAACCTGAGTAAGAGTCTCAGGCGAGACCCTTCCTGGATGTCTTGAAGATAAAAAGGAGGGAGCGCAAAGCTCATTCAGACTCGCCAAATTCTGCTCCTCTGGCCTTACAATAAATAGCAATAGCATGTAGACTTAGATATCACTTCACAGGGCTTTACAGCCTTCTCTGAGCGGTTTACAGAGTCCGCCTCTTGCCCCCAACAATCTGGGTCCTCATTTGACCCACCTCGGAAGGGATGGAAGGCTGAGTCAACCTGGAGCCTGGTGAGATTCGAACTGCTAAATTGCAGGCAGCCGACAGCCAGCAGAAGTAGCCCTGCAGTACTGCATTCTAGCCACTGCGCCACCGCAGCTCTTATAAAAGTGTTTTTAGCAGGTGGGACTTTGATTTTCAGGTCTGGTCTAGCTGGAAGGGCAGGTGATGTGTGCACCTGGGAAAGCCCCCGTTGCACCTTTGAGAGGAAAGACCCAGCAGCCCCTCTGGGTGTCACCAGAGCCCCCCCTTCGTTAGCCTGCAGCTCATTGGCTGTTGTTCCCCCCCCCCCCCATTGCCCGCCCCCTGGAGCTCTCCGGGTCTTTCCGTTGCTTCCTTAGTGTGTTTCCTCTCCTGGCACTTTGGCCAACGCACAGCCCTCTGCTGCTGAAGGGCAATCAGGCCCAGGGGCGGATGAGGGCCCAGCACCCTCAGGGTCACCTGCATGAGGTCCACGATGGCCACCAGGTCCGCAAGAGAGACTTCACTGCCCACCAGGAAGGGCTTGTCCTGGAGAAACAACCCCTCCAAATAATCCAGCGCCATGGCCAGGCCGTCCATCACCTCTTGCAGTTTCTCTGGCGGGAGCGGCTGCCCCGTTAACAGGGGGATCAGCACCTGCATCAGAGGGAGGAGAACCGGTCATCCCTACGAGAAAGCAGCCCAGGCCCCGATGGGGAGGTGGGCTCAGGGGCATCAAGGGAAGGATTAGATGTGCCTCCTCGTGTTTAGAAACCCTTTAATTTCCCCTAGACGTGGAGGAGACTGACCGAGCAGGACAGTCCACATAAACAGTAGCAAACTCCATGTCAGAAACATTCAGAAATGACTCTAGACATACTAAAACTCCCCTATTGCAATGCCCTCCTGTCATTCGGCAGGGAGTCTATGTGTGGGAGATGCCTGCTCCCTTCTTCCCTTCCCTTTTTTTTAAATCCATCTAGGGCAAAGTGAAGTTCCTGGCCTTCACCTGATATGAACACACCTGGGCATTTGAGGATTCCCCCCCACCCAGGAAAAGGCCTTACTCTCCTCCCAGGTGGTTCTATTTTCTGAGCCAGAAATGCACACCTTGCTGGCTGTGTTTGCTTTGCCTTAGGAAAATAAACACGGCTCCTTCCTTCTGTAATCCAATTACGCTCAAAGTCTACCCAAGAGGCGTACATTCCCTCCCTCTGGATTCTTTGCTCTTTTAAGCAAGCAAAAGATACACTGTCCTTTCTACCTCATGCGTGAATGAATCGCCTTCATGTATAGCGGTACACTTGGTGCCTTAAATGTTTTTCCCTTAATAGCAGCAAAAGTAAGCAATCAAGCTGAATAAAGGGAGAATACAAAGGAAGCTAATTTTTCAGTTAGCGGGTGAACTGTAGAACTTGTTCTCCCAAGGCACGTTGTTGGAAACCGGGCTGGGCAGCCTTTGAAAGCATTTAGAGAGCTCTGCACAGCTGCATCCAAGACCATTTGCACGGCTACCTGGATCCTGAGCAACAAAATCCAGTAACCTCTGCAGTAACTCTGGGCTCAGCTCAGTAAGCTGTAGGCTGGAGCTTGAGGGTAGTTGCCTGCCCAGAAGAGGCATCCCTGCCTTGTCCCTTTGGCACGAGGACACCAGCCACCACTCCTTTCCAAAGAAGCAGAAGTAACTGTGGGTGGCTGAGCAGGGTGAGCTGCTTGTGATGTCCACGTGGCCTTGGTGGGGCCAGAGCACTGAGCTACGGGAGCATGTGGAAGGCCAGCCACATTCTGTTCTTGGGATGCTCTTGTGGAGATGGAGCTGTCTCAGAGAAGAGGAGGTTCTTAGCAGTGGCCACCTCATGCAACTGAGGTCACAAACTGTGATGGTACTCTAAAAGTGGATGGATGGATGGATGGATGGATGGATGGATGGATGGATGGATGGATGGATGGATGGATGGACGGACGGATGATCAACTTTGGCCTGCTCTCTTTTCAACATCTTCCAGGGAAGGATCTACTGAAGTCCCTCCTTTGGATGAGAAATTACTGTACTTGCAAATGCTGACCTTTGATCTTGAGCCACATGGCAGCATGTAGTAGGATAGAGATGGGAGGAGGGGGGCATGTGGGGAGAGAACCTATTCAACCACCTGCAGCAATTGCCATTTTGTCACCTTAATCTGTTTCTTTTTTCTCTGTTTTACAAAAAAGGCTGTATTAACTGTACTTGATTGCCAATGTTAGGGTAATAAATAAAGGAAAGAAGTAAAATATAACATTATGTAGAAGTATTTATCACTATAGGGGATTGGGGAAGATTGCAATCTTGTAGGTGAGTAGATAATTTTTTTAGGGGGGAGGAAGGGGGAGTGTTGCCTTGGGTGCGCGTGAATGAGCAACCTGGAGAAAAAAGTGAAGTATTGGGCAAATTATATAATGAACACAGATTGGAGGTTTCAACAGTTGGGGACAGATCTTAAATCTTCTGGGTCAAGCTGAGGCTTCCCAAATCTCCAGATACTCTTCCAATGCTCACCTTAATCCACATTGTCTTGGGAGCATTGGATCTGATGGTAGCCTGATGCCACGATAGGTATTCGTCCACCTTTGCTCGTTTCTGTAGATCAGATGGGTACCAGTGATCTGGGGTGTTGTACTTGCGACTCAGATACAAAAGGATGGCCGTGCTGACCAGATTCACGGAAATCGAGGACAAGATCACAAAAGGGTCACAAAAGGAAGGCGGGAGTTAGTTTCTGCAGAGGAGGGGCCGATGAGCAAACACAACTGAGCACCTGGCTTCGTTAAGGCACTTCAGAATGTGGATTGTCAAAGGCGAAACAACTAAGACAAGCAAAAGTATTCTGGGCTTTCAATTGTCCACCTGGTCTACTGAAGTTCTCCAGAACATTTCCAGATGTCTCATGTAAACGAAGATAACCACAGAGAGGCATGCTGGTTCTGCTCCATTTCTGATGAATTCCCACCCTCCCACTGTGCAATCAAACTCAGGAATGAATGCCTTGTTACCTGGTGTCATCTGGGATAAATAAGAAAAGACTTCCCCAAGGAATGTCTTTAGCTGTCAATCCATTGTAACCCCTGGCCCTAAACCTGCAGGGGGTCCCAGCGATTTTGTTCCCTGCTGGGCCTCCTCTGACCTTCTCTCCAAGCCTGGCTTTAGACAAGGAGAAACGGGACGGGGGAAGCTTTCCTTACCCTTCTGACAAGATAAAGGTCTCATCCTTCAAGATAGGGACTTTCTTCACTCTTGTGGCCTCCTTGCGCTGCTGCGACCCTTGAAGTCAAACCAGATATTCCACCATGAGGCTCGAGAGAGGCTAAAAGCAGAGAAGGCCCCCTCCCCTTAGTTCCTGGCTACGTCTGTCTGGAGTGGACACCAGAAATCTCCTTCGACCCAAGTCTTCTCTGAATTACAGCTAGAAAGATGGATGGGTAAAAGTTGTGCTTACGGGTCCCTCTGAAATGGTGAAGTGAGAACTGTCTGAACTCGGCTTTCTGCAGTTGAAATTGACTGGGAAATTGGAGATGGTGTCAGATAATCTCAGAATTAGATTCTTCTAGCAAATCTGATATGGATCAGAAATGGGTCAACGATTTTTTCTACCCAGGGAAGAAGCGGTTGAGCAGACAGCACAGACAGCTGTCAACTCACAACTTTTAAGCTACAAATGGGAGCGCAGCGTCGTATTCCAGGCTTCATACCGTAGCAACTTACTTTGGAAAATGAATAATGAATGTTGTAATTTATTTCTGTGCATCTCTAAACTCTCCAACGCAAAGATGATGAAGATCTTTTTGTAAGCTGCCAGGTCACAAGAGACCCACATAGCCCTGGACTGGGATTAGTTACAGAAAGACTGTACTGGATACGACACTCAAAGGTGGTTTGAGCGGCCACAGAGCCAAAGTACAAGAATCAGGTTGCTTATCTTATCAGCAGAAAGAACCCCAGCCAGTTTGGGTGCAGACAAGAGCTCTCTTTGCAACTTCAAATGGCCCTTTGGACCCTTTCAAGTTGTATTTACATAGCAAACAGGGAACTCTGCACTGCTGCAAGAGGGCTTCCAGTGAAATGATTGGGGGCCGGGCACTTACTTACGCCCCCATCCTTTCCCCAATGCGTCATCCTGGCTCTGTTGGGACACGCCACGCGCACCTGAAGCCCCGAAGGAGGAAAACAGTGGCAGGCATTTCCAACAGTGGGAAGATCTCACTGGATTCTTGATGGTTAAGGCAACTCAGCAGGGGAAGATCCCTAACAATATTACACCTTGCGAGCAGGTGCTCAACGGTAGCCCTCATGTCGTCCTCCCCGCTGCTGAGAAGTCAAGAGGCATCCCAGTTCGCAGTTCTGCTGGGGACCCAACTGAAATTCATTCCACCCATTTGGGAGAAACTAATTGGAGGGTGCCAAACCACAGGACGCCCCCTCTCCTGTCTCTGCACCTGCAGACCATACCTCGGTTCTCCATTCATGTAAAGCCTGAGCTCCTCTTACCCGACGGGTGCGTTGCCCCCCCTTCCGCCTCTGCTCCAGGCACCTTAGTCCCCAGGATGGAATCTGGCAAGAGGAAGAAGGCACCTGCGTAACAAAAGCTTTCCAGTGCAAGACCTTTCCTCCAGTTTGCCCCCCCCCGCACCCCGTCTCCTATCACCCCGTGGCAGAGTCCCTCCCATTTGTTGGGCCCCATGAAACCCAACGAACAAGGCAGGGCCCACCCAACCACTGGCCAGAGAGAGCCAAAGGGTCCCCCCGAAGGCAGCTCCATCTCTGTTCCCCCCCAGCTGAGACAGCCCCTCCCCAGATAGGCACCTGTATGGGGCTCTCCTCACCTTTGAACAGCTCCACGTTTTTCAGCTCAAAGGGGATGTGGTTCTTCTTGGCAAAGAGGTAGACAGCCCGGCAGGGCTGGGACAGAAGGTCCAGGTAGAGCTCCAGCCCCATATTCTTCCACCAGCTGGATGGATGGAACGGCTGAAGACTAGGGAAGGGAGGCCGGTGCTCACATGCGTCCTTCCGCGAGAGGCTCTCCCAGAAGGGAGAACGGGGCAAAGAGCTGAAAACTGGGAGCCAGGCCAGGCCAGGTTCCGCCCTTAGGGGCAGGCAGCAACTTCTTCTGTTGGAAAAAGCAAAACCAAAACTCTTGTGGGGACAAGCGACAGGGAAAGCAGCCCACAATGACCCACTGTGAGCTTAAGAATGGGGTGTGTGTGTGTGTGTGTGTGTCAACTCTAGGGGGTGTTACGAGATTTCTTGGTTGTAGCAAATATCATGGGCTGTTCGGGAGTGCCGGCGTTTAGTTGGCCTTATAAATGCACACACCTGAAGCTCCGGTTCACAACGGACGTTACGATAAAATAAAATATGAATTGAGTATTTCTCATCACACCGTACTGGATTTCGGTTAATATGCTTACATCAAACGGAAGACTTAGTAAGATCTCGGCAAATCGTTTGAAGTGGAAAAAAGGTGAAAAATTGTTAAACGGAAGTGATACAATTTTATTAAAGATTACAATTTGCAAGTCTAAAAACTAATATGAACTAAAAAAAAAAAGATGGAGAAAAATAGAGAGTAAAGAAAAAGAAACATTAGAAGAATAAAAAAAAGGCGGCTCCGCTAAAAGTGATGGGATGCCAGACAAGGAGAGGAACTGAGATTGCCCACAAGTGCTCCAGGTGGCTGCTCCTCCTGAGGAGATCACAAGATGGGAGGGATTGGTGAGTTTAGCGCTAAACGCAAACGTTTCCAGTTTCTTGCATTTTTATTGACTCTGGATCAATAAGATGATTTATAGTTTAAAACAAAACAAAACACCTTGTAACATTGCCTGGAGGTTGTGAAGATCTGAACAGGCTTTGAGCCTGCCGTACAGAGACGGGCCGCGCATACTGTAACAACTGGCTCGCCGAATGCAGGACTGAAAATGTGGGCATGCACAGGGCTGCAAGAACGTGGGGATTTCCTGCGTGTGGCAGCCAGGGAGTAGCAGGAACCAGCTGGGCTGCATGGGCGGGGCAAGCGAGCCGGATACATCGGACAGGATAGCACCGGGGCGGGTGGTCAGAACCACCGGTATGGGCGAGCCAGTCCGAACTGGCAGCAGTCCACCACTAACTACCGTAATAAGGGGGCCCAGAGGGAGCGGGCTGATGCCTGGAGATAGTTGACAAGGCAAGACCTCATTCCCGTGCCATCCCTAAATCCTGGTTTTGGCATGGTTTTAAAATTTGAATATTCTAATTACTTTTCTATTTATTTATTTATTTATAATCTGTAAGCCGTTCAAAGTTGCCTTATGGGGGAGATGGGCGGCAAGGACCACCCCACTCCTGATCCAAGCATGGAGTGAAGGTGAGAAGAGTGCAGATGGAGCAGACTACTTGGGAGGAGAGCACCCCGCCCCTCTTCAGAAGGCATACCTGGGAACTGAGACTCGAGACTCTGTGGGGAGGGGCATTTGTTGGGAACAAACACTGAATTCCTGAAGTGTTGAGTTTGAAACTTTCCTGGATTCCTTGCATTCTTTCTGGCTTCCTGGACTAATTACCTGACTCCTTTGCTTCCTGAACTCCTTGGATTTGCCCTACTGAATTTATTGCTCTGTGCATCATGGTGTACAAGTGCTGGGCTGGACTATTTGCAGCCAGAGGTCTGTATGGGTGTTTGTCATCACTTGCTCTGGGATTTGCCAGAGACATGGGAGTATTGGGGGAAATTTGGAGCAATAAAGGGGCAGTTTGAACTGCCGGCTGTGTTATCTCTGTGCCATGCCCTGAGTCACCACATTGACTTTTAAGCAGAGGCTTAATAAATGAAGAAATAGAAACGCCACGTCTCGGCTCAATCTTGGCGTTTGTTGACCAGGCCTGCAAGTCTTGGATTATGTACAGTCCACCAGCATTGAGTCCCTGATGACCAGAGTTCAGGTGAGGTGGGGGCCATGGCATCAGAATGGACGGCCTTGCCTGTTGTTCTACAGGGCACTGGAATCCGGGAAGGTCAAGCACATTAGGGCTACGAAAAGGCCGTGCAAGAAACCCTGAGCCCTGGGACATCCAGCCACAGGAACGAGAGGCTGCCGCTTCTGACCTAAGCTGCTAGGGAGCTCTGGGCCGCAAAGCCTCCACTGACTTTGAAGACAGGCAACATGGAAACCTGACAGAAAAGCTGCGAACTACATCGCGGAATCACACCTCCAGTTACAACAGCGTCCCTGGCTGCACTAGGCTGCTTCCATTGGGACCGCAGAGCAACTTCTGTGTCCGCACAAGATCTGTACCACACAGCATGTCTCCCTTGAACCCGAAGGGCTGCTGCACAGCTTAGCAGAACGCATGCACTCAAATAGCGTCATTTTTGTAACTGAGACATAGCTAGAAATAGACCGGATATAATCAATTAGCATCAGTGTTATTTCATCAACAAGGACATCTTGGGCACCACTGGTTTGCCACATTTTGGAGAGGCAATTCAGTCATTTCAAATATTAATTGGTTCCACTGCGCCCTTGTTCAGGGTTGCTCATGAAAGTGGCTGAAGTCTTCTGCCCCAGAGAGGCTTCTCTTAATCTGTTTTGGAGAGCTGAAAATTATCCTTCCTGCTTCGCAGTGCTGCTCAAGAGCGTGGGGCAGAGTTCCAGTTCTGCTGGTTTGCAGCACCTTGGTGTCTATCCATGAAGTGTTTTGCCTTAAAATCGCTTTCCAACCTGCTCCTCCTGTTGAAAGAGAAAGGAGGTTAAGCCTATTGAATTCATTCGGCACTTGGAACAGCGGTTTGGACAGTTATCCCTCCTCCATTGTGGAAGAACTTAAGTTCTTCAGGCTTCACAGAGAGACAAGAGCAGGCAGTTCACTTCTGCTCTGGCTAAACCACCCCGAGAAATGGGAGCAAAGGGTTCAAAGCTTTGCCAGCCCTTGTGCCCAGGCATCGCTTTTTCTCCCAGCGGAGACACTCAGCTGCCTCTCGCCCTTTTCCCACCATTGAACTTCAGAAAGCGGATCAGCGGCAGAACAAGCGCAGGCCAAGCGCCGCACTAGGAGACGTCTCTGGTAGGAGCAGCCGTTACAACGCTCCCACAGTGATCACGGCTACCAAGGCCCGTCCCGCGAACAAACCAGACAAATTGTGCATCCCGTTGGTTCAGGCAGTTAGCAACCCCAAACCCCTAGTTGCTGGCCACACGCTGATCAACCCATGCAGGTGGCATTCTTGGCTTGCTAGCGATGCTTGCTTATAAGAGAAATCCACGGCTGCGATCAACAAGGCTGGGCTCAGCACCCTGCTCATTGGTCCCTTGTTTTGCATTGCACGTGAACTGCCTCAATGACGGATCTGAAGAATGGAAAATGGAACTTTTCCATCACTGGCACACAGAATCTGCCTCTAAAGGCAGAGGGACGTCTGCTAGCTGTACAGCTGTGTGAATGTTTACACCGGGGCCCCCTCCGAGACGGCGGCTTCCTCCCTCCCTCTACAAGCCAGGGTACCTTGACAGTCTGTGCAAGTTCGGCCAGGGCTGCTTCGTACTGCTGGAGGAGAGGCTGAAGGGAGGCGCTCTTGACCAGCTGCGGCTGCAACTCTGGAAGACCCGCGTCCTTCAACATCTTTAGGAACCTATGCTCCTAGAGAAGGAAAGCGGGCCTAACGTCACTACTTCTGCACCCTGTAGCAACGGTGGCCTCCTCCAGCAACTCACAGGTCCAGCAGAAGCGCACCTAGCCTCCTAAAGAGGTACCAGCGGGTGCCCAGACCTCAGGGCCTTCTGCTGACCCACCCTTGAATGTGCCACTGAGACATGCCACTCTTAAGTGGCGCGGGGTACATGCCCTGCCGCCCCCAGGGGCTGTGAACATGTTCTGAGGAAGGTTTCCCCAGGGCGGGACGAGGCCACCTACCTGCCGCTTGAGGAGCAGGCTAAAAGCCAGGCCTGCCTTCCCAGCACGAGCTGTTCTGCCCACCCTAAATGCAAAAGGCGAGCTGGTGAGGAGATGAACAACCCCTTCCCCCCAATCGGCCTTCCCTAAAACCCAAAGGGAAACTTGGGGCTTTCAGGGAGAGATCAGATTCCCCAACACCATTTCCAGAGGGCCTCCTCCTCCCTCCCACCCCCCACGTTCCTCCGAGAAAAGTACCGTGAACGTAGGTCCTGATGAACTGAGGGGCATCGTAGCTAATGACACACTTTACACCACCAAAATCAATTCCTCGAGCCGTGGCATCTGTGCTGATTAAACTGTCCCAGAAGAAAACACAAGGCAATCAACTGCTTTCCCGC
Organism: Notechis scutatus; assembly: GCF_049901735.1. Taxonomy (NCBI): domain Eukaryota; kingdom Metazoa; phylum Chordata; class Lepidosauria; order Squamata; family Elapidae; genus Notechis; species Notechis scutatus. Next base: position 11,886,620 of record NC_142021.1, on the reverse strand, counting down.
ATGACCACAAATAATTCCAGCATGTCCAGATTCCAGCTGTGAGGGCCCGTTTGGTATATTGGTAAGGGCTAGAACCAGGAGACGGTCAGTTTTGGTCTCACTCTGGGCACAAAGCCAGCTGGGAGACCTTGTGCCAGTCACTCTCTCTCACCTTTAGGGAGGAGCCAATGGCAAACCACCCCTCAAATCTTGCCAAGAAAACTGCAGGCATTGGTCCAGGCAGCCACCAGGAATTGAGGCTGACTTGAAGGCGCTAAAAAAAATATATCCAGCTGTGCTAGCTGAAGCACTGATGGGTAAATCTGAGTGTTAGAGATTATAATCAAAAATATGTAGCATGAGAGCGGACTATATTGCCAAGGGAAGTTGACAAGATTTGCTAGCAAACCTGGTGGAGAAGAAAGACCTCATTGTTGGAGGTCTGTAGAGGGGGCCTTCAAAGAGAAGCGCCTGCCCTGGTTAGTGCCCCAGCCTCTAACTCCTGATGCAAAGAGGCCCCGGTGCAGACGGGAACAGCATTTGGGGATACCTGGAGACACTCACAGCTGGATCTTGCCTTGCTCAAACTCCTTCAGGGTCACCTTCCTTTTGCTCGGGCTCAGCTTGGAAGAAAACTCAGCGACCTTCACTCCGCCAAAGGCCTGAATTAGCAGGAAGAGTCTGAGGAAAGACCGAAGTGACAGTTGGAGGAGAGGGGAACCAGCTGCGTGGAAGATAAGAAGCTGCTTTTGCGCGAGGGTGATCAGTACAGCTGATCAAGATCCCTGCTGGGAAACCCACGGAGCTGTTTGCCACCCAGATCAGGCAACAGGAACCTGGGACCCACAACCTGGGGCCTGATCCGAGTTCAGCTCTGCCGTGAAGCCTCACCTGTGCGAGGTTTCCTTGCTGTTGGTGAAGCAGAGCACTTGGGTGAATTTCAGCCTCACCAGGAAATGCAGGAGGAACAGCGGTTTCCAGTTCAGGTTGCACGGGACATAATAATGCTAGAGAGAGAAGGAAAGGCAGCATTTGCCCTGAGAGTCTGGCTCACCTGAAGCCGCCTCACTCGGGGGCAGAATATTCTGAAGAGCTTTTCCAGGCCAGCCAGCGGCCACAAGGGATAAAAGTTCTGCTTCCTGTTTTTTTTTTACAGCAATAGGCTTCCAAGGCCTATTTAGTGATTGAATTCTTTTATGAATCACCCGTTTATTTACCACTCTTGCAACAGCCGATGAGGCATCTATTCCACCTTCAAAGCTGGAAAACAGAGGCGTCTGGTCTCCAAAACCAGAGAAAGAGATGCTTCTAGTTCCTGCCCTATTAGATGCCTTTTGGGGGCATCCTGGAGTAACTACCTTGAGGATGGCTACGCTGACAGTATTAAGCAAATAAACCTATTTTCCTGGGCAAAGGCACAAAACTCACAAACAAGATCCAGGGAAGAGGACACTTACGGAGAGGCCCTCGGGGAGAATGTACTTTTCGCTGACGCACGAAGGAGAGCCAAGCCCATCGCTCCCTTTCCCAGACTGAACCGGCGCGAAGAGCCGAGGCTGGTAGAGGCCCAACCGCTGCAGCTTCTCGGGGTTCTGGGTCAGAGTGGCTGAGAAGAGGAGCCGCTGCAGAGGGAGCCGGGGGGAGCAAGCCCTGGAAAGGGAGAACAGGGAAGGGAGAACCTTCCTCCGGGAAAGCCAGCCGTCCTCTTGGTTTGTCCACCATCCTCCCGGTTGGTTCTTGGAGAGGCTCAGTCCCCTCTCCTCCCGAGGGGGTCTCTGTGGCGCATGCAGACTCTCCGCAGAAGCCTCTTACCTGGCTGCCGTGCAGGGACTCGGCTGCACCCTTCTGAACAGCCCGCCGGGACCGGAGCCCCTTTCAGGCCGGTGCACAGCCTCTACGACTTGCTGCAGCCAATCCTGGTGCATGTTGTCGATCATGCGATCTGCTTCATCCATGATCTGCCCTCAGAAATAAGAGGGGAAGGGGGAACCCATTGGGACACGGGACTCTGGTCTGGCAGGCTGGCAATCACGGTGAGAGTGTCTTGCCAAGAACTTAGGCTGGGCTGGTGGCTCGTTCTTGTGGGGAGGACAGGGGAGGGGCAGGATCTTTGGGCAAAAAGCTTGTGATGCGTAAGGTTGTTATCCCAGCGACAGCCGGAAAGCTCACTGAACTAAACAAGAGCCCAGCTAGCCAGCCATCTCCCCTGCTCCCAATCTGCAGGCCCAATCAAAGGCAAAGGCCAGCAGAAATAGGCTGACCTCATGAATTCCATGCTAAAATGTGAACATGCAGAAGTAAACCTGAAAACCTTTTGGGACACAGGAGGAATTCTGATGTTCTCACAATGGCTGCCCAAAGACACGGTTTTGATTTTCCTCACCAGGAAACGAAGCTCTCGCAAGCTGAACTGGGGGCTCTGCTGCAGGTGGTCCACCAGGCGTCCTGGGGTGGCTATCACAATGTCTGCCAGGCTACGGTGTCCCGTCAGCCTGCCCAAAAACAACAACAAGGCGGAGCAATTAGTAGCAGCAGCACCCGTGGGAATGCCGCTTTGGGCCCCTTCCACATGTTGGTTCACTCCAGGCTTCTGACTGTTTTCCCAACTCTTTCTGGGAACCAGAAAGCATCGAGCAAACGGGAAACTGACAGGATAACCAGCCCTGAGGCTGCACCACACATCATCTAACAGGACAACCAAGGCCAAGCCACAACGTACTCAAGGTCATGTCGGGATGAAAGATTCACAAATGCAGATATGCAGCAGACTTGGACCTTAGCTGCCCCTCCCAGGCAGCTTTTCCGGGTCAGAAAAGCTGCAGTTGAGTCTTTCTTAATTAGGATGGTGACAAATTTCATCTCTCTTGTTTCAAAGCTAACCAGTCGAGGCAGCACGATTAAATGAATGCAAAGGCCCAGGAGGTCAGGACTTACGTTGTCTCGACAAGGGACTCTTGTTCTTTCACAAAAGATTTCTGTCCAGTAACCAGGACAACTTTCAGTCCAGTCCCATCAGTGTAAATGTTGAATATTTTAGCCACCTATCAAAAGAAGTCAATGTTGAAAGAAAGATGAACAGAACATGAGCGTGTGAACGTCCGGGAGGGGAAGGAAAACAGTAAACAGAGCGGCATCTCCTCAACTCCTATTTTCCAACCTATCCTTCGTTAGAAGGAGCCCCAAAATTAGGAGCACCCAAAGGTTCTGCAGAGAGGTCATCTGGCCACATCTCCCATTAGGTTCCCTGGCCGCCAGAAGAGCTGCTGTTATTCTGCACGCTGTGCTTGAGGCTGCGTGCCTCAAAGTCACCTGGGAGCCCAGGTTGTAACTCCTCCCCTGGGGGTTGACAGTGAAGCAGCTAAAGCGGGGACTTCTTATCGGGAGATTCTGTGGTGGGATTCTCTCCAAGGGAGGCTCCCCTGACCCTGCAAAAAAGCCTTTTGTAAGAAATAAAGGAAGGCCTGCCAGGAATGTATCAAGCTCTCTAGGACAGCGGTTGCCAACCTTTTGGACCTCAGGGACCACCAAACTCATAATTTTAAATCCCGTGGACCACTAATATGAATTTTGACTGGCGGTGGCTTGCTGACGTTGGTGGGAGAGAGAGAGAGAGAGAGGGAGGGAGGGAGAGAGAGAGAGAGATCCGATCTAATCTCCCCCCAAACACACAGAGGCAGGGGTGGAATTCAAATCTCTTAACTGTGGGTGTGACCTAATTTGTGGGTGTGGTTTGGTGGTCATGTGACTGGCTGGGCATGGCTTGTATGTAAATATTATAAATATTTACATAAATATTTAAATTACTATTTAAAAAAGAGCAACTTTTACCCAAAATCAGGCAAAACATGCAGGCAGATTGAGTTGCTCACAGATTGAGTTGCTCACACATTCATTCAGAGATCTATCTTTCGGCTACCTGAATCTGCACTGAATAATAGAAGCTTCAGTCCTAAGGAAAGTTCCGCTCTGCTTAAAAGCAGTGCCAAAGATCTAAAGATTAGCTAGAAAGCAAGAAATCCAACGGTTTCCTGCTTTCTAGCTAATCTAAATCTCCCGGCACAGCAGAACAGCTGATGGTTGGGAAATAAAAAAGAAAAATAGCAACTTAGCAGGCAAGTTTGCCAGGTAAGAAGTGAGTGGGCGGGGAGGGTTCACATGGGCCATGTGGGTGGCGCAGCCTTGTGTTCTGCACAGCTTGGATTAATTGCTTTGGGGGTTGCTCTGGGGGTGACATTTCTCTGTGGACCACCAAAATTTTCTCGCAGACCACTGCTCTAGGAACATCTTGATTGTAATCTTAATTGTTTTTGGCTAAAAATGAATATTTATTGCATTTATTTTTTAAAGCATTATTAAAAACAAATAATAGTTACTGATCTCGTAGAAACTTCTTAACGGCATTGCCTAGCCTGGTAATGAAACATCTGGAAGAAATCAACAAGCTCAGAGACCACCAAAACCTTCAGTGTTCCAGCCTGAGCTCCTCATAGTCTCTTCTGCTGGAGCATCAATAACAACAGTGGCACCTCCCGCTATGCTTGGGTCACCCGGCAAGTGGCTCTCGGGGCTCTAACAAAATTCATAGCAAACATGACGAGCCCTAAGTCTGTCCGCCAATTTTATGAGGCTCTGCTGCAGATGCAACAAAAGAGTGTGAGCAGAGGGTTGTAGCAACTCCTTTCATTTTCCTGTATTTATACTCGGGACTGTTCTCAAGCTGTGTGTGGAGGGGAAAATAGGAGCCACAAAGACCTCCCCGCCCCTTCAGATGGTACCTGCTGGGCCAGCTCTTTGGTGGGCAAGACTGCCAGAGCCCGTACATGGCAGACAACGCGGTCCAACAGGGCCTGCCAGAACAAAAACAGGAGATCAGACACAATGTTAGAGTTTTGCTACATCCTCCCAAATAAGTGTCCCCAATACACCTCCCTGTACAGAGAAACACCCACCCACCGGAACACGGGCTGAGAGTTCCCAGAGCACTGACCACAATTATCAGTTGCTGTTGTCCCTTCAGATGACCTACATTCCTTTCACTCTAATTCTTCTATTTCATCTCTCAAAGGTACTTAAAACTCACTACAAAGCTTTCAGTTTTAAGGCAAGAAAATCAAATCTTAGCAATTGGAGTAAATACGCAAAATGCAGAAATCCAGGTCTCCCTGGATGCTTCCACCGATCCTCTCTGGTGTATCGTACGGGGGGGTGGAGGGGGTGGGGGCTTTGGTTCTGGATGATGCCCTGCACACCCCCGGATACAACCAGCAGTGCTCGATTCCAGCTGAAGCTCACCTGCACCACTGGAATGATGAAGGCCAAAGTCTTGCCACTGCCGGTGGGGGCTGAAACGCAGATGTCGCTTGGGGGGTAGCCACCCCTGCCAGCTAAAGCCCCATTGGGCCCACAATCCAAGATGGCTGGAATCACTTCAGCCTGAACTAAAGAGGAGAGTGGGAAGTGTTAGTGGGTTGCCACCCAACAGAATGCTTGAGAAGAGCTTCACACAAAACAGGGGGGGGAAAGGTAACATGTCTCAAACGTCCATTGATATGAAGAAAACCTTTAGGTGTTTGCCACAGGTAATAACAGAACTCAACAGAACACCTGGTGGAGGGTCCTTGGCGCTCTCTGAGCTTGGTGGTTTCTTTGCAGACGTTTCATTGCCAAACTACCTAACATCATCAGTGGGTCCCACAGTTCCATCCTGAGCTAAAAATGTTCTCTTCTATCAGATGTCCAATGGCTTTGAGCAGCACTTAGTCTCCTTTAATTAAAAAATGGTATTCCAGCAGGCCATGAACCTTTGCCCACTTCCTCTTGTGGGCCAACCCCCACTTGTGCTTCCAGACGAGGCAAACAACAGTTTACCACTAATGTAGCAACGAAAAGGCGGAAGAAGAGATGTCAAGACAAGAGCAAACGTCCCTGCTATGCATCTGAATGAGGCTTCCTTGAAAGCCGAGCTCCACCCTCTCGTTATTGTTCTCAATGGAAGGAGGCAAGGAAATTGGGCCTCTCCTCAACCTCCATGGAGCTCTTGGGCAAATTCTACTCTTTAGACAGAATAAGGAAATGAGGAGGAGGAAGCAGGGCAGATGGATTGGCAGAAGGCAACTCGGGGTCCTGTCAACCTTGAAGCTGACCCGACTGCGGCCATTTTGAGGCTTCAATGTTGCCAGACTGGAGCTGAGGGATAGGGAGCGGGGAACAGAGATAGCTGGGCTTTTGTAGCCAAAACAAAATACTTTCTCCTGGGAACCAAGGACATTCCCACTGATGGCTGGAAGAAGGATGAGTGAAGTCAACCAGGCAACCGGATGACACCTTGACTGGGCCATGTGACTGTTTGGAAAGGGGAGGGAAACTTTTAATTAGATGAAAACTGCAGGAACATTTAGAGTCAGTTTTCATCAGCCTATGCCATTAAGATATGTCCAATAAAAACGGGTATTTGAGGAACCAGCTTGCCTCGGAGTGCTGTTTGCTGTACGCATGTTACCTGGAATCCTGGCAGGTCCTTGGTGCTCTCTGAGCTTGGTTGCTTTCTTGCAGACGTTTCATTACCCATAGGTAACATCATCAGTAAGGAGTGGGGTCTGCTCTTAGTTGATGTTCTAGTGCAGGGTGTCACTTGGCACTTTAGATTTGGGACTTCAACTCCCAGAATTCCTCAGCAAGCAAAGCTGCCTGAGGAATTCTGGGAGTTGAAGTCCACAAGTCTTAAAGTTGCCAAGGTTGGACACCCCTGTTCTAGTGGATTGCCCTGTCAGTATTGGTGAGGATGGTCTTGGAGGTTCGTTTGGGTGTTTACTGTGAGCTTCTTGGGCAAGAGCCTCTATGATACGAAGAGAGCTCCTCTTTCCTCATTCGCAGGAAAACTGATTCATGAACGTTGGCAGAAGGTTGAAGAACAAAGAGGCACCAGAGAGGCATTTGTCCATGTCTGTGTCTATTTTTTTAGATAATTCTAATTTAGCTCAAAAGATTTGCTCCACGTAACAATTTATTTCTTGAGTTCTGTAGCAAGTGCCCTGCATAATAACGGTTTCAAATTAAATATCAAAAGAAGGCTAGAGTGGCCTTAAATAAAGTGCCTTTTTATGACCCTGTAGTCCCTTAGTTCGGAGCAGAGTTGGGGTGATTGAATGGAACGGAGCTTTTTCCGGCTGGATGCGCTTCCTGATGCCACATGGTGTTCACTGCAGATATTTTTTTCTGAGGCAGAAATACCTGCCACTAACTTGGATTCAACTCTCAAATTTTGGAATGGGAGGTGAGCGTCTTATCCTTTAGGCCACCACACCGCTCATTACAGTGGCCTCAAATAGGACTCGCCAAAAACAATAGGCTTAAAGCAAAAACATTAGTTGATCAAAACTATTCCCCCAAGGTGGTCTGCTAACGTTTAATGTACAAAAAGTGAAAGTAGCCTTTTATTATATCACTTCCAACATGGCAAATGAACTTCAGAAATACGTGGCCGACTCTCCTCCTGCTTCTGATACCTGGAAAGAGAGATGCTATTCCATTGGCTTGCAGCTTCTTTCTCAGCTTAGGGTGAATGACTGGAACGTCCTGGAGAGGGACGAGGTTCTCTCGGATCTGCCTCTGGAACTGCTGCGGCTGGCTGAACCACCGTGGCACAAAAGGCTGCACCTGGAAGTTAAACGCGGAGCCCTCACCTTCTTGAGAGCCCAACCTAGGCAGGAATCCCTAGAAGCCTCTGCTCTGGACCCACCCACCCACGAAGGGAAGCCCCACCCACCCTCTCAATAGCTCCCGTCAAGGTTTCTGTTCTTCTCCAACACTCAAATAATCTGCCTTAAACCGGGGCCAAGGAGGCAGCAGTCCTGCAAATTAGAAAGCCAGAGTTTTCATTAAATAAGTGTGGCAGGAACTGCCAGCCAGGAGCCTTGGTGAGTAGAAGACTTTCTCACTGAAATGGCTAGGTGTAGTTTGGGAGTGGGGGGTGGGGTTCCTTCTCCTTCTGAGGGAGCTGGTAAGTGTTTTGGGCTGGCTCTTGCTTGCAGTTTTAGACTGAAGTAGCTTTTGGACTTTTAAATTGACTGCACCCCAAACTCCTTTTGGACCGTGGGCATAGTAAAGATTTGATTTGATGTTGGTTAACCATCATGTTACCTTGTGCAGATTCCTTTGATCAGAAGGACCAAGGACAATCATGCTGGAAGGTGAAGAAGCTGTCCTTGGATTTGGTGTCTGCATCCTCTGATCCTTTCTGGCTTGGCTCTCTTTGTCTCCAAAACCTCCCATACCTTCTTCTTCTGGGGTAGCTCGACTTTCCGGATGAGTCTCCAACATACCTTCATCTCCTGATAAAAGGGACAGACATAACACAAATAACTTGGTGTTCAAGAAACATTTTATGGAAGGAAGTGGCTGATCTTAGGGTGTGTGTTTTCAGGCAGAAAGAGGCTCTAGGCAGAGAACGTTTTGTAATAATATAAGAAATGATATTTTCTAATAGTATTAGTTCGTTTGTGCAATTTCTAGAGGCACCCATCTCACATATGTGACTCTGGGCAGCTTGCAGAATAAAAAAGCACAAACAAGAACATCCAAAATATAACAAGGAAGGCAATTCAAACTATTTTTTTAAAAAAACATAATCAGTGAGCAAGCACACCCAAACTCACTAGTAGTATTGCCCTTTTTCAGTTCTGCACTACCCCTGCCAGCTGGCAAAGCTCAGGTTTTCCAGAAGGCCGGTAAGGTCAGTCTGACCTCAGGGGGAATGATGTTGGGTGGGTGGGTGGGTGCCAAAACACAAAAGGCTCTCCTCCTGGACCCCATCAGATGACGGACAGGTCCTGCAATGTGCCCTTCCTGCTGGACCTGATGGTGGACTGTCAAGTACCCTTTTCAAAAAGTACCAAACCAAAAAGTTAAAGAAAGAATTGCACAGGTAGACTACTTGGTGCTGACTTGGGTTTTTCAGTCTGTTGGTAACAGAAATACTGATTCCAATGAGATGCCTGCATTAACAGCCGCATGATGCAAGCAAGAAGGGAAGAAAATAATTCACTGAACAAAACAAGTGAGTGTAGATTGTGCTAAGAAAAGTAAAACCCCCGACTCACAAAGTTTGTTGCATTTGTCTTAGGGAAACTGCAACTACGGAATGAGTGCTCTGCTCAACAGTCTGAAAAACAGCTCTAAAGATTAACAGTCCTTCAATACTGTGACTGGTATCCAAATGAAACCTGCTCGAATACAGCTCCCAGAAGGACCCAGTCAAAACCAAAATTTGTTTTACCTTGAACTGCTTCCGTCTTTCCTTGAGGTGTTCTAGAATTCCCACCATTCTTCTTACGTTTGCTTGAGCCATCTTTCTCGGGCAAACTTTCTGCCCCAAAAGTAGGTCGTCTTGGCTCCTTTTCTCTGTGACTTTGGGCTGAAAGGGATTCCTGACTTACTTTCTTCTTTTTGCCTGTTTGCTTTAATTCCTCGTTGGTCTCTTCTTCAGGGGCTCCAGGCGCCAATCTCTTTCGCTGCCCAGAAGTGGGCCAGTTCTGCTCCTGTTTTTGCAGCTGCCGAGTCTTTGCTTGCTCCTGCAGCCGATGTAAGAGCAACTGGGACTTACATTCTGGATTATCCTCTTCATCACTAACATACCTGGGGATTTTCCAAGGAAAGTCATTTTAACATATGCACAAGTTATTCATCCTTTGGTGGTTTGATGGGAGGAAAGAACCAAGTAGTATCTTTAATGTGCAGTTGAATATTCAACTTTTTGGCTGCCTTCCCTCCGTTTTCATGTTTGCTTTTGTTTTAAAGCTGTGTATGCTACTTTTAAGGCTACTGATTTCAAGCAAAAATAATTTTCTGAGGCAGAATCTTAACTGAAGAGTTTCCTTGTTCCATTAGTTACTTATTAGATAGTTATGCAGTTATGCTCAGAATGATCAGTGGTAAAAGAAAACGAGGCTGCCAAAAGCTACTGCCAGCCAGGGTATAAACAACTGAAAGAAGCTGTACAAGATCCAAAAATGTGGAGAGAGTTGGCCCACATAAATCAGAGACTCAGGCATAATTAAAAAAACAGATAACAGCATTACATTGATTAGTGTATTTGTTTTTCCAAACTGGCACTTTAATTTTTGACTACTGATAGTTTAAACATTTTGAGAATTTTTCGAAAGGCTGGTAAAATACCTTAAGTAGAGCTTTATAGATCACCATCAGCATTTTGAATTAAACCCAGAAGGGAACTGAAAGCTAATGCAGGACGCTGAGTAGATTGAAGTGTGCACATAAATACCGGCACATTTTGTACCCCTGAAGCTTCCAGTTGTTTTTCAAATGCAACCCAATGCAGAATGTATTATAGGGGGTGACCAGGGCAGTATGAGGCTTCCTGGTCCAGGAATGGGCACAGCTAGAGCACAATGGTACCCTGCCACGGGCAGAGGTCCCTTCCAACCCTATTATTTTACGTTCTATGATAGCACCTGAAGGCAAAGGCCCTCCTAGCCGTGACTGCCTCCTGCTCTCTGAGCAAATCATGAATTCTGAAAGACCCCTAGATTGCACACCAGATTTATCTGGGGCAGTGCCACCCCATCCAGAATGAAGGATGGTAAATCCTGGCATCTTGGCGCCCCAAGATCAAAAGCTGCTCAAGTCCTGCCGTGGTATGAGAATGATTAATACAGGTAGTCCTCAATTTACAACCACAATTAAGCCATAATTCTGCTGCCAAACAAGACAGTTGAGCCACGCCCCATTTTATGACCTTTTTTCCCAACAGTTAAATGTATAGTGCAGTTGTTATAAGTTAAATTTGGCTTTCCTGTTGACTTTGATCAGGTCACAAGAGATGACCTGGGATATTGCAACTGTCATAAATACATGCCAGTTGCCAAGTATCCACACTTTGATCACAGGACCCTAGCTATGCTGCAGTGGTAGTGTGAAAAATGGTTATGGATACAATAAGTGTTATAAATCCCTTGTAATTTTGAACAGTCACTAAATGAATGGCTGTAAGTCAAGGACTACCTGTACTGTATATATAAAGTAGTCCTTGAGTCATAACTGTAATTGTGCCCTACAATTGTGTTTGTAAATTATGCCGTTGTAAAGAGGGTTACCAAGGGACAGAACCCAATTTCACATCTTTTGTAGCAGTTATTAAGCAAATGCTGTGGTCGTTAACCAAACCCATTGTTCATTATGGAGTGTTTTTGCTGGAAAACTGAATATACTGGTTTCCAGCAAAACTGTCATAAACCGCAGTCATGTGACCACAGATGACCGCAAGCTGCAAACAGCAGTAAATGCAGGCAGTTGCAGAGAAGAGTGCTCCAAATGTGCTCATGTGACTCCAGGTGGCGGTGCTGTGACATCACAACCATCACATAAACATGTTGAAAGAGTATAACATTTTAAAACTTGGGAGAAAAAAGACAAGCAATAGTATCAGTAACCTTGTGGATGTTGAACCACAGCTCCCATCATCCTCAGTTTTGGGGATGAGGATTGCAATTCCTTTATCCCTGAGGCAGGTGGTTATCCTAAAGCTTTGTAACCCTGGGAGAAGCATTTGTGCAAGGCAGAAACCATCCTTCATCAGATAGCTTGGAAGATCTCTTATATACGTGACATGCAACTGCCAGCTCTTCAGCTGGGGATGGCCTTCATTTGCACCTGAATATCCTAATGCAAGAAGACATTACACGATCCAGGCAGCGGGGCCTTTTGCAATCGACCTCTGGAAATTTTGCCTCTCGTATAGATTTCACCAGCGCTTAGGACGCTCTAGGGGCAATAATAGCCCTTTAAAACCCCGTTCCAGACATTATTACTACGGGACATCCGACTATTCCTACTCTGCCAATCGCCTCCTCCGTTAAGGAACGGCTTTTGCTTTAAGGTTCACTCGCTTCATGACTTCGGGCTTTTGCTTACACCGTTTGCACCCCCACCCCCCACACCTTGGCCCGGGTATTCCGGAGACTTTGAAAGCGTTGCCCGTTTCTTGCTTTCCTCTGTTTGACCTCTCGAGCCCGCCGCACCCAGTGCCCTTTTTGGATTGTTTCCAACCTTCGGCGCTTGAAGCCTCTCAGGGACGCTTCAGGGCCCACGTGCGAGGCCTCTGACGGGGCCTGTTGTTTCCGCGCTCTATTTGACGCCCGATCAAACGAAGAAGCGCCGTCGGTAGACGCCCCCGCCCCCCCTCAAGAACCGGGTCCCCAACCTCGGCCGCTTTAAGCCCGGCGGACTTTCAGAAGCAAAGCTGGCTGGGGAATTCTGGGCTTCAAGCGGCCAAGGTTGGCTCAAGAGGCCCAGACCGTTTGCCCAAGAAATCCGCCCGCCTCCCCTCCTCCTTCTCCCCCCACGGGCCGGTTCGGTCAGCCAGCCAGCCCGACGCGGATCCCACGGCACGCGGACCCACCTGGGAACCACGAAGAGCGCCATGTCTGCCGGCGGCGCGCTCTGATGACGCTGGAGGGCGCCCAGGCCACACACCCCCCCGCCCTTCGCCCGCGCAAATAAGACAGCCGGAGTCGGAGGGACTGTTCAGAAGCCTTTATTGCCCCTCCCCAAGCCCCGCCCCTCCCCCGGCACCGCCGCCGCTGCTACGCGAAGGTGGAGCCGCTCCATCCCACGTTGGCCGGGGCCATGTCGTAGAAGTTGATGTAGACCCTGCGGGGGGGAGAGAAAAAGCAAGAACGCGTGAGAGGGAGAGGGAGGGAGCTCCGCCCACCGCCCCGCCCACCGCCCCTGCCCCTTACCTGTCGGCGGGCACGTGCAGGCGCTTGGCCAGGAGCGCGCTCAGCATGGCGCTGTAGGCCTTGTTCTGCGGCGCGCTGATTTTGCCGATGCTGTGGAGGCTGCATATGGCGCAGGGCGCGCTGGAGCCCCGAAGGACATCACCTGGTCCGGGTTCACCTGCACGGAGACGTACTGCGGGGGGGAAAGGAAGAGAGAGGGAAGGAGAGGGCGCTCATCCCGCGCCCAGAGCCCGCCGCGTGCTCCCACCCGGCCCGGCCCGGCCCGGCCCTCACCTGCGCCGGCTTGCCCGTGGCCTTGGCCAGCTCCTCGGTGAGCTCGGCCAGGAGCCCCTCGGGCAGCGCGTCCCGCGAGACGTTGGTGGAGACTACGAAGACCGGCATGGCTGCAGGAAGGAGCGGCGACGGCGGGGCTGCGGATGCTGGGAGCTGATGCTGCGGCGCTGAGCACGCCCCTCCAGAGGCTCCTCCTCGTTTCCCCCCCGTTTATCCCCTCCCACGATGGGCGGAGCTGTGCCCCCTCCCCAACTCTGGGCCCGGAGGCGGAGCAAAGAAAAGGCGGGAGGAGGAGGAGGCCCTGAGGGGAAATGGAGGATTTCTACAGACGTCTCTTCTGAGGGGAAACTTCTTCCAGAAGGAAAGATGGGAAGGAAGACGGAAGATTCGCTTCTATCCAAGCATTTTCAGGAGAGGCTGGCCATTGCCTGCTTCCCAGGGCTGGGAGTGGATGACTCTGCCCCAACGTCTCCCATCTGGCTTTTATGCGCTGGGCAGGACTCGAACTCGCCGTCTCCTGGTTGACGCTTCAACTGGGCTCTCAGCTGTAAATAGGGCTGCACTCTAAAGCCCCTCCACAGCTGGGGATGCTCCTGGACGCCTTTTGCACATCTGGCTTGGGACTTCTCCCCCAGGACTTCTGCCTAATCCCCCCACCTGTGAAAACCAGGGGGTTCCCTGTCGGCAGCTCCCTCAGAGGTTTTAGGTGGAGCTCAATCCCTCTAGCCTTCCCTTTCTCCCAGAGATGCCTCTGCAACCATTCTCTCCCCGAAGAGGAAGTGACGGCTGCGCCACAAAATTATCTCCCCTTTCCAAGTTCTCTGCAGCTCCTACAGCAGACTTTTCCACTCCTTCTGTCCAAATTTGGCTAGACCGGCACCGCGTCACATGGTGGGGCTCCAGTCCCCAACACCTCCACACCTCACTTGCATCTGTGGGGCTCCTGATTCAAAACATTTCCACACTAGGCCCGGGAAAAACTGGCCTGCTTTTTTACTCTTTCTCCTCACTCCCAAGACCAGCAAAACAGCCATGCAGACCGCTGATCCATGCCAGAAAGATGTTGACCGCAATCTCTTAGCTTTCTGGCTAAGAAGCATCTGAAGGGGGCCTGGCACAAGAGCCTTTAGAAATCTTTGAATTGGGAGCTGGAATGCCCTCCTCGCATGGCAGTCGGTTCTTACGAACTTCCACCGCAAGCTCCTCTTGTGGGAGAAGAAAAGAGGGACTCATTCTGAGAATTCAGGGACTGGCTACTTGGGCCTGAGGGGGCATCGTGCCACATAGCACACCCCCGTCTGAAGTATCACCAGGCCAAAAAAAACACCTGGCAGGCAATAAGATCCCCTTTGAAGTGTGGACTGACTACAAGAACTTAGAAGCCCTGAAAACCCCAAGGAAACTAAGCAAGTGTGATGGGCTTTGTACTTCAATCGGTTCAATTTTACCCTTGGTTACTTGCCAAGGGGGAAGAATTTCCTCACTGATGCTCTTTCTTGGGTGCTTCAATATAAAAGCACCCGGGAGTAATTTATGATTTCTTGTTTGTGAATCAAGGATCCAGTTCACTGCTGATACGTTTGTGTAAAATGTGTGTGAGAGAGAGACAGAGTAAAGGTATTCTTCAAGACAAAGGGATAATTGGGTCAAATAGTTTTAAAAACTACTGATATGGGGTGTCTGCTGGATATGGTCAAAAATATATAGGTGGTAGCCAGTTAATATGATTATGATCTCTGGACACGAACTGAAAAGACAGGCTTTGTTTGCAGTGCAGAGTACAATATGACACACCAAATGTTCTTCAAATGTAAAGAGATGGATTTTGCTCTTTGAAGCTATGCAAAATTTCAGAACAAATGCGGTAGTGTTGTGATTGGTGAATTTTATGTGCTGTACAGTTCTCCAAATACAGAGATTTTGCAGTTCAAGAGTTAAAGTTTGGTACAAAGTACAGTTTCCTTTGGATAACTATTTTCTGAGAGAAAAACTTGTTTCTTTCCATAATTTAGCTTATTAAACTCCATTGTAATTTCGAGAATAGATTTTCCTTTTGTTTCTGGAAGATATAAGTAGATGATTACACTTGAAACGGCCAGGATTCCTATAAAAATCAGAAAGCAGAAGGGACCAAGATATTCCTGAAAACAGAGAGAAAGGAAAATTAAAATCTAAAAAAGGCACACAGTGTTGCATTCTTCAGTGTTTAAATTTAAAGACGGTGGATCTAGTTTATTAAACAAGCCCTGTGTTTTTCTATTTCATATTATTGTGCAGCTAAGCTAGTGTGTATATCCGGTCCTTTTGGTGACTCTGGTGCATTGGCCAAATCAAGTTACTCTTACCACCATGAATGGGAAGATCATCCCAAGCAGAAAGAGCCCCATCCAGTTGATAAATCCCACAATTACAAAGGCAGATGGACGGTATGTTTGATTGAAGATTTCCACCATAACTGATATTGTGGCACCAGCTAGCAAAGAGGGAGAGAAAGAATACCTAATATGACAGAGTCAGTGCTCTTGGGAGGCCTCCAGCTGTGGGAAGAGCGAAGAGAAAGGTTTTCTTGTAGCTATGGATGGACCGGGCGAGGATAGATGTGTTTTTGAGGGCAGCAAGAATAAGTCATCTTGGGATCCTGCTGCTCTTCATTCCTGAAATTGGGTGAGCAGCCTTATTGTACTCTTACTAGGAACTCATCATTCCAGAAAACATTGTCCCTGGGGAGGATTAAGGGACACAACTCAGCTCAGATATTCAGTGACTAACAACAGAAAAGCAGGTTGCTTAAAGCAGAGTTATAAGGTCCTTGACCACAAACTCCATTTATTTAGTTGTCAAATTTGTATGCCAGCTGACTCCCAGTGATTAAGCTGCTTGCAACATTCAAAAGAAGGAAATTACAATAAAATCAATTAAAGTGGGGGGTGGAGAAATACAAGATGGCAAGAATGATAGACTGGAAATGAAGCAAAGGATCCCTCTCTTACTTGCCAAAGACCTGGGTGAAGAGCCAGGTTCATGGCTCCTCTAAACAATAGTGGAGTGTGGGTCTTCTGGATCTTAAGGAGACCCTCATTCCAGAGGGCCAGGATTGGTACAGAGCAGGTGAGATTCTGTGGTCCTGATAAATGATGTTTAATCATCGGAACCTGGAGTGTGCCAACAGATCAAAATAGCTACACAGATACTGTGGGAGACAGGCGGTCCCTCGAGTAACCAAGCCCTAAGTGTATGGCTTTAGAAGTAGTGAATTGCACTAGGAAGCAGGCTGGCAATCAGTACAGCTCGTGAAGCAGAGGTGTTACATGGGCGTCTTGAAGCATGCTTGTCACCGCGCCACTGTATTCTGGACCAGTTGGAATTTCCAGGGGAGTCCTCAAGTGCAGCCCCACGGAGACTGCATTGCAGTAGTCAAGATGAAAGGTGACCAGATCATCAGTGACTATCTGAAGCACCCCTGGATCTAGGAAAGAGCACAACTAGCATGCCAGAGGAAACTATGGAAAGACCTTTCTGGCTATAGCTACCACCTCTTTTTGAGCTGGAGCTGTGAGCCCAGGAAGATCCCCAAATTGTGTACCACACCTGAAAGGGGAGTGCAATTCCATTCAAGATGAAAGACTGAATATCTGCAGGTCTGGGTGGCCCTGGCCCCCCACAGCCGTTCGATCTTGGGTGGGAGATGGTTCTTCCCCATCCAAGCCTGTACAGCAATCTGTCCAGGGTGGAGATACTCACAAGGTCCAATTCCATAGAAGACGACAAAGAGGAAGATGAAAACGACACTCAAGTAGTGCATCCAAAAGAAGCGATGCTAGAAAGGAAAAAGGCTCCTTTAAATGTAACAGCAACCACACTCTGATTCCTGACTTTTGTTAAGGCAGTCGGAGATTTGAGGTGTCAAATTGGATTAATTAAATTTGGCCCTCCTGATCTAGAATGGGGCTCCTGAAATATGCCCACAAAGCATATCTGAATGGTCTTCATTTTGCCATCCATCCCATTTTCTTTCTTTTTTTTAAATAATTTTTTTTATAAATTTTCCAAATTTTAAAAAACAAAAAACAAAACTTTATACATTGTTATCAACATCAAGACATCTTTTGCATTTCCTCACATTTTTCAGTATATGTATTTACTTATTCCTTTACCATTACATCTTACTCTTACTATAAATCAATACCTTTTATCCTTACATCTCAATCTTCTCCATGGTATATTTACATATTTACATATTCCCTCATTCTTTTCCTAATGGCCATTTTATTTTCTTTTTATTTCTAAGCCACTCCTACCAGGCCTCCCAGGCCCTATAATAAATTGAATCTTCTCTGTCTTTTATTTTCATCATTAGCCTGTCCATCTCTATACAATCTATTATTTTTTTTAATCACCATGCCTTCTGGTGGAGCCATCCATCCCATTTTCATTTTGCTATACCTTACCATTGCCAGAAGCAGACACTTCTGCTTTTGCCAGAAAAAAACAACACTAAAATACCTCCCTTACTTGGAATGAAAGGGTTACTGTGAGTGCAGCCAACACCAACACCATGGCAGCATATCCTCCCCACAGCAGAGGCTTCCGCCCAAAACGCTCAATCAGGGAACTCTGAAATGCAGAAGGAAATAAAGAGAAAATACATTTTGACGGGCCAATTGTGGGAATGCTAACAAGTATTCTCCAAAATCTTAATTAACAGTATAAAGAGTTGGAAGGGACCTTGGAGGTCTTCTAGATCAACCCCCTGATCAAGCAGGAGACATTAGACCATTTCAGACAAATTGGACGGTTGTCTAATCTCTAAAACATACATAATTGCAGCCATGCAGATGATGCAAATCACGTCATATCTGTCTCACAGAAAACCAACTATCAGCCAAGAATAACCTACCATCTTCAATCTGATTTGAGAAAAAAGAAGACATGGTTCTGCCCATCTTTAATAAGGTCCTCCCTTCTTGCATGTCCTCTTGAACTTACACACAGAATGGATGAGAAGCACTCGCAGATGCCAACACCCAGGGCAATGTATGGAATGAGGGTTTCTTCAAACTGGGCTGTGCGAAAAACTTCAAACGAGTAGAAGTAGATCTAGAAAAGAACAAAAAACGAGAAGATAGGCAGAGTTTTTAGAAAGGAAGAAAAAGAAGAGGAGGGTTATTAATTTTTTTGGTTTTTAGAAAAGGGGCCTTGGGTCCAGTTGATAACACCTCATTTTAAGTAGGGGAGATTAATGTCCAAATCCGCCTGCACCAAATAAAACATTTTTTTTTCTTAAATGGTTCTATGATCTTGCCAACCTGGGTTTTGTGATGGGCTGAGCCACAGGTTGCGTTACTCTCTGCCAACAGTGATAGGGGACAGCAGCAGTTGTGGGATTCCTCGGAGCAAAGACTCAACTGCATTGATGCCACACAGCTGCAGGGTGCTCATGACGGTCATCATCACATACAACTGCCAGCGCAGTGATTGGGACTTCAGCACTTCTAGGACGCGGAGGCTTTTCGTGCCAGACATGGCTGCCTTTTCCCTCTTGATATCGTCAATCTCGGCTTGGTGGTCTCCCTCGCCCCAGAGCTGTTTGATGGCTGTGGAAAGAAGGACACGTGTGATGGCTCCCTTGTGTCCCTTTGCCCACTTGGGTGACCCTAGGTCAATATATATACTTGATATTGAGATATGGACAATCCATCCATTATGGAGATGGGGCAAAGTTCTGAGTTAATATTTATGTCTAAGATTGATAAATTATTGCCAGCTGTTTTAAGTGTATACAAAATCTGAATATAATACTGTAAAAAATTCTTACAATACTGTAAAAACAGTAAAGAGTATGAAACACACTCTTCATTGATTAGTTATCAAAGGCCTGCCAGAAAAGCTAGTCATAAGTATTTTTTGAGATGGGGGAACCCTTTCTTGTCCTTAGGTCTGATCCTAATCTGACCCTGAATCTGACCAAAAGGTGCAAAAAGCATTTGAGGCAATTTTGCCTCTGAACCGAACCTATGCCACTGGGATCCGTTGAGAACTTTCCTAGTAGAGACAGGATGTTATTTTTGGAGCTGTTCTCTTGTGCCTGTATTTCAAGAAAAGTAAGTCCAGCTAAATGTAACTACTGTATACTAGTTAGGATAAGGAGTTTTAGCCATCAGAGTAGCTTTCAAAACATGGTGTAATCATATCGAGGGAGCCTGGCATAAAAACTGACCATCAGAATTTGGAGTACCTGAATCCACTCGTAAACCTAACCAGGGAAGCTTAGATAATCCCTGTTTTTCTCTCCATCTGATTTCCAAGTTTTACATTCCAAGTAACTACAATAAGCAAGCTGACATTTTATCCTGGAAACCTGAATACAATTAAGCTGATTATGTTGCTCCCTTCAAAGTGTCATTCTGTAAGAAATGTTCACATCTATCAACATATCTGATGATTTGAAGGATTTTCAAGAACAGGTGCACAAGAATCCTTATGCTTAAAACTGCATAACATCTGAATGGTATTTTAGAACAACCATTTACCTTGTTTTCTAAATTTCCGGCAAGATAATTGGATGGAACATTTGCCAATTGCAGAATATGCATACAATAGTGCACATCATATAACAATTCATATGTCTCTTCCCTACTAAGTATGGTGTCCCTGGTTCTCATTTTCACAAGCCCCTTATTCAAATTCAGCAGTGAAGAACTTTAAGAATTGGTGATTTATCAAGTCTTGCAAGATCAACTTCAGATAGCTAAAGAGACTTACAAAGGATTTGCAGACAAGCATCATGAACCGGATCCCAGTTTACAAACAGGCAATTAAGTCTGGATTTCTACTCGACATGCTGCCTCCTTGCAAAAAATTAGGCCACAAATTTATTAGTCCCTTTCCTATGGAAGCTGCAATTAATCTTGTGCACCAAGTCAAGCTACCTGCCTCTATCAAGGTGTGTTTCATATTGTTCCCTTCTACTTTCCTTCTTGCTTGAGCAAGTTCCTTTCATTTTTCATTCCTCTTCTGCCTCCCAAGTTGCTTCCATCCTGGACTCTCCGTTGAATTGCACTCAAGAAGAAACTGGTAACCAAAGCAGCCTTTGTAGACATGGTATTGCCCAGTAAGTGCAAGTGCTAGATTTGTCATCAGCTATTTGTTCTTACCTACTTCCATGGTTTCATTGCTTTTCAACACTTCTTCCTTTGTTAGATCATTGCATATATTTTGGCTACCCTTAGTGTACCTTCACCATGGGGTACAATAAAGAGCGGGTCAACCTATTCTCCAAAGCACCTGAGAGGCAGGACATGAAGTAACGGATGAAAATTTATCGAGGAAATTATCCAGCCTAGAACTTTCCTGACAGTGAGAACAATTAGCAATTAACCAACTTCTCTCCAGAAGCCGTGGGTGCTCTTATCACTGGATAGAGATTGGACAGCCATTTGTCCAGAACAGTATAGGGTTCCCTGTTTATGCAGAGGGTTGGACTAGGAGATTTCCAATGTCTCTTCCAACCCTATTAAGGTCACTACATGGTTGATGATTGATTTGCCAAGCTTTTGATCTAGTGCTTCTAGTTCGTTTTGTGTCTGGTATATAATTACTGCAAAGGATTTAAGAAGTGGTCTGATTCAAGTGTTGATGGTTTAAATAGTATTTCCACCATTAAGCATCAATTTCAGGACTTTCCCTATGCTTTCTGTATAGTCCTAGGTTATACTGTATTGACCTCCAAGTGCCTAATGCTATTTGATTGTTAGAGACCGCATTCTCTGTGGTGAAACTTAATTTGTTTTCAACTGGCATTTTAATTCCATCATGTTTTAACCAATTTTCAGTTCAGGAGCATTGGCATAGCAATGGAAACAGATAATTTTCTCAGGGTTTCCTTGGTGGCTGCTCTACCAGGTATCAGGCAGGGCAGTTTGATATTCTCTTCCCACTTCCTATCTTTGTAAGATCAGATCCTGCCCCCTCCTCTCTCTCCTCAGCTGTGTTAATGGTCCTGCTTGCCCCCAAGGCAGAGGACAGCTGGACTTGAGACGCTTCCAAGTGTAACAGCATATTCCAGCCCTGTTCCCCTTTTGTCTGAGAAGAAAGATCCTCCTACCTTTCAGGAAGGCCTCTTCGTTGCCTTTCTGTATCAGAAGGTACGATGGGGAGTCAGGAAAGCACGGGAGTGTCACCAATTGGATTGCGGCTGTGAGCCCACTAAAAGCCAACAGCAGCGGCCACAAGGACTCTGAGCCCAAAATTTCCCTGCGGAAAAAGGAAGAACATAATTTGTCCTGCACTATGCGAGAGAAGGTTTTGGCTTTTCTCCACCAGACTTTATTTGCTCACTACAGTATTCGCCACACTTTGTGAGTCTCTGCAGAGTCAAGGACACTCAGCAGGGATGATGGAGTTTTTACTTTGCTACATTGATGACCACAAGGAATGGATCTCATCTCTGTTTCAAGGGCCATTGAGCCAGCACTGTCCGAAGACATTTCCAAGGCCGGCGTAATGTCATGGAGCACTGCTAGCTTCCCACCAAAATGGTACCTACTGTATTTATCTACTCATCATATCACGTGGAGCTTGGGTCTCGAACCTGGGCTGTGGGTTTCCCAGCTGACTCAAGCCCAGTGTCTTTACCACTGAGCCAGTGTGCCACCCAGCATGGATAAGATGGAGGGAGATGATGCAATCTTCTTCCCTCCTTCACCAAGCAAAAATGGAAGAAAATCCCTCCTCTAAGGATTGAATGGCATTTAAAATTTAATTTTAAACCAAAATAGACAATCCAGATTTGTGTAAATAGCAAATAACCTGTGTAATTATCAGCCAGTGTGAAAGTAATATATTTATTGTTGCTATTTTAAAAGATGGGAATCAGATCTGAGATTTTCCTTTTCACTGGAAAGTCACTCTTATTGTAAGCAATACAAGACCGCACTGTTTGGTCTATTTGAAATTCTGTGGAATGAAATTGCACCCAAGGTGGAAAACCTGAGATTCTACAACATGTTCCTGAGTTTATTATAACATTTTCAAAATATTTTTGCCTCATTTGTATTTGGATTATTTATTTTAGAGGACAAAAGAGATGGCTGATCAGATTTCTATTGCACAGCAATTATCAAGATAATATTCATGTAACATTTTCGTATCTTTAGGTTCAAAGCCAAATGCTCCAGTTTCAACTGAAATGAAAAATTGTGAAATTTAAAGCTTAAATTAAGTGTTCACCATTTAAATCTGGTGATTTAAATGGCTTTCAGAGAGTGTATTTTGGAAAGGGACTTACCCAAGACCAATGATTTGTCCTGCAACTTTGCCTAATGTCAGAAAAACAGCAACCGTGGCATTTGTAAATCCCCGCAACTTCTTTGGCGAAATCTCTCCCACATATTGAGGATGAATGTTGAAAGAAAAGCCTTCAGAAAGGAAAAGGGTTGCAAAGAAGAGTGTTGAAGAATTGGCCAGCATGTCATCTAAGAGGTCATGTCACTAAAACCATCTTACATTGTCAAGAGGCATTACTGAGTTATGGGTAGTGAAGGATTACAGTGACACCAGGCGAATCAGAAAGGGCTAAAGAGAGGGAGAGGCCTGTGCCAAGGAGGGCTCTGAGTTAACCACTCTTGAATCAGCCTCTCCTCCAGAATATTTGATCACAGCAGAACTTTGCCCGTGTTGAGTCAATGGACTTGCTCACGCTTAAAAGATAGCCAACAGCTACCAATGCCAATCCCATATAGCTACCAATGCCAATCCCATAGAGGAGGCGTCCAAGGAGGATCATCTCAAAAGACTTGGCCATCTTGCTGAAACCCATGAACAGGGCAGCCGTCAGCATGATCAGGTTGGTGAACATCTGGCATTTCTTTCTGCAACAGAAGGTGCAGGGGTGTCAGTGAGGGACAGGCATTTCAAGGGTTTTTGTTTTTTTTCCAGCAAAGCACAGCTCTATAAGCAGCACACATTGAATTGTTTTTGGTTTCTATTGGAGACTTATAATTTTCAAAGCACCAGGCAGCACATGGTATCCAAGCTGACTCCTGCACTCTCAAAGGAGAATGCTAACCACCAGCAAAGGAAAAACAGGGCTATTCAAATTTGGTTTTGATTTAGTCTTCAAGAATGATAAAAACCAAGTTACGTCTTTCCCTAGAAAATTGTGGAGAGCAGGATGGAAGGACAAGATCAACGCATAATCGATGTCCCTATAGACAGGTAGTCTTTGATTAACGGTAGTAGTTGGGACTGGATTTTCCATCACTAAGCGATGTAATCCTAATATGCGATGGCAATTCCAGCACTCCTGTTACTACCATTAAGTGAGGATCAAGAGTCATTAAGCAAGGATCTCCCCACAACTTCCTGCTGGCTTGCAAGAAGCAAGGTTGGTGGAGAAGCTGGCAGGAAGATGCAGATTGGGCGGAGAGGTAAGAGGCTGCTGCCAAGTGTGAGAGGGAGGGTGAAGGCTGGCAAGGGGCAATCTGAGTGGGTTGAGGCTTGGGATGCTGCAGGGCACAGGAGGACGCATGAGGGGCCAGTGAGGGGCAGCGCGAGTGCTGCAGGGGCTGCTGCAGGAGGACAGGGCTGGGGGGGGGGAACTTGTGAACTTTTCTGCTGGCTTCCTCATTGCCTTTGCTTGAGGCAAGACAGCAACAAAGCTTGCAAATGGTGCTCTTGTGATTGCTGGAGCTTGTAACTGTTCTATGTACGAGCCAGTTGCCAAGCACCCTGCTGAGGAAGCTGGAATCTTGGGGACCACTTGCAACTACCACTCATGCAGCAGCATTGTGACTTTGGTTGCTGAACAAGTGGTTATTAATCAAGAACGACATATAAGGAGGATTCAGAGGCAGGGAGTCCTTGAATTAAAACAACAAGCCTCAGATCTCCATTAGTAAGTGAGGGGCTCACTAATTGAGTTGTGCCACTAATTGAGTTGTGCCACTAATTGAGTTGTGCCACCATTTTTTGCCAGAGTTGTTAAGTGAATCATGCAGTCATTAAGCAAATCTGGCTTCCCCATTGACTTTGCTTGTTGGAAGCTGGCTGGGAAGGGGTCACAAATGGTGGTCACATGATCCCAGGGACAGTGCAGCTGTCACAAATACATGCCAATTGCTGAAAAATTGATCCTGTGATCATGGGAATATTGCAACAGTTGTAAGCGTGAAAACCAATTTTGTGTCACTTTTTCAGGGTAGTTAGTACCTTTGGTCACTAAATTGGTCGGGGACTATAATCTCAGGTTTATAGGCTTATTGAAGGACAGGAAGGAAAATTGAGAGAGATTGAAGGCACTGGAACATTTAATATTTAGCCCCAAGGAAGGAATATTGGAGGGCAGCATTGTGGCCACCATCTCGACTTTTAGTTTGACCGTACCGTGTGAACACCCTGAATTAGGGCGCCAAAGGGCTACAATCAATGTAGAGTTTCAAACATTTTGAACACTTGGTACTTGGAGATAACAAGGGCCATACTATAAACAGATCTAACTAGTGAAGAAGTTACTTTCTATATTTTGTGGTGAGGTATCCACAACAGACACTCCCTACGAGACCTCCAATCCCGTAACTGGATACTATGAAGGACCACAACAAGATAACATTCTCTTGAGGCAGTGGTGAGCCATGTCGTTCCAGCCAGGTCTCATTAATGAATTTTTTAATATGCTGTGAATAAAGAAAATGCATTCATTTTACAGTTAATGAGTTTCTTCACTTTTTTCCCACGAGTTTACCTATTAGCCACCCTAGCACAATGCCCCAGCCACCCCCACCCCTCTGGCCACCACAGGTCCCGCAACTCCAGGAGGCCGAACCTTCTCTGCCCCTGGCTTAAAGCGGCAATGTTTGGACTGAAGGAAAAGCCCATAGAAAGGAAGGGGCACCAACGCTTACCATGGAGGGATAGTTGATTACAGAAATGTGAAACCCATAAGGGAAGCTGCCCCCAATTCCCAGTACGAGGATCATCTGGAATAGTCCCCGGTATTGAATCTGGAAAGAGAAAAGATGTTAAGGCTTCTAGCGTTGGACACCAGTTTCCTACTGAAGCTATATCCTCAAAGTCACCCCCTCCCTCCCTCACACCCATGCACACAACTTGAGAAAGGGGAAGGGCATCCGCAAGGCTGGATCGGGGCCTAGAATAACATGCAGCTTTCCGTGACTGACTCTTCCTTTAGGACAGCGGTTCTCAACCTTCCTAATGCCGCGACCCTGTAATACAGTTCCTCATGTTGTGGTGACCCCCAACCATAAAATTATTTTCATTGCTACTTCATAACTGTAATTTTGGTACTGTTATGAATTGTAATGTAAATAATATATCACAATAGCTTTAATAATACAAAAGATGATACATGGCATAGTTCAGTCAATACAGTTCATTAAAGTTTCCTATGATTTACCATTCCTGTGTTGTTGTTTTTACATACCTGTTACTATCACAAGGGGGCAGTTTTCACATCAACCACAGCTCAATATAAAAAGACCGATAGGGCATCCAGATTAAGTTCCCATGGTACAGATTTTTTTTTTGCAGTAATTGATGATTTTACAGTACATCATTTTACATTTACCCAGTAATTATAATTCATGAAGTGTCATTTTGCCTCCAATACTGCTGCTTTCAACACCGTAGCTGCTTTTAACAGAGTAGCTGCTTTCAACACAGTAGCTGCTCTCTACACATGTGTGACTGGTCCGCATAAGTACATTATGACGCCAACCCTGTCACATGCACCTGTATTTGTACGGGGTGTATGCGGTGAGGTTGGCGCGATGATGTCATCACGCCAGGTATTGGTATGTGGTCGTATCTGCATGTGGGCGGACCCGCCTGGAGACGGATAGAGGAGCGGTGTCTCGGTTCCTAAGACCATCGAAAATATGTGTTTTCCGATGGTCTTAGGCGATCCCTGTGAAAGGGTCGATCGACCCCCAAAGGGGTCACGACCCACAGGTTGAGAACTGCTGCTTTAGGGGGTCCCCAGGGCAAGGTGCCAAATTCACCTCCCCCTCCCACTCAGGCTGAACCTCCTGGCAACCTCTGTCCAGCTGGAGATTTTGCAGCCCTTCCGCCAACAAACTCTTCCCTTCGGGCACAAAGAGAAAAGTGTTTTGGGACCTTCTCACTCAGAAATACAGAATTCCATGTGCCAATCCTGAGATATAATGGGCAGCTGCAGATATGGTAGGAGGAGGAGAGTCATGGTACACAGACGTGTACACAGACATTCAAAGGAAACGGGAAGCATCTTTTCAGACTATTTGATGAGAAGGCATAGCCTTTTGTGAACTACAGTTTACTTCAACAGAGCTCATAAAACATGCCTTTTTAAGGCAAGATGGTTGAGACCTTTTTAACAACCAGTGGTGGGCTGTAACCAGTTAACAACCGGTTCTGTTAGCACGTGCTTCGCACCTGCACAAAGTGTTCAAAATACACCAATTTGAAGCTCGACAGCTTACCTTCTAGGGCAGCCCTGTGGTAAGTCAAACAGCGGAGGTGCAGAAATCCACTGTGCCACGCAAGTCAGCTGAGCTGAAAAACGTGGAAATGTAGGACAGGATAGGGTGGGGATGGGTGAGCGGGCCCAGCTGATTGTCGGAGCTACCAGTTGGCTAGAACCGATTCAAACTGGCAGCATCCCACCCCTGATAACAACATCGTTGCTCTTCTGATGTAGAATATAGAACAGCACATTCAGAGGTGGTATTCGGCTCATTGGGACCGGTTCTGGCGTACCTGTGTAGCGGAACGTTTGAGTAGTTTGGAGAACCGGCAAATACCACCTCTGGCTGGCCCCACCTCTGCCTGCCGGCTTGCCCCACCTCCGCCCACCGGGGTTGCCATTCAGGGTGGGGAGGCTGCGTGACTGGGAGCCACACTAATCAGCTGGGAGGCAGCAATGGACCAGCAGCCCTAATCAGCTGGGAGGCTAGTCAGTCAGTTCAGTCAGACCTTCCAACTTTGTGAGATCTTTTTTCCCCCCAAGAAGCTGGAAGGTCTGATTGAACATTTTTTAAACTGGTGGTCACATGGTCTTCTTTTGTTGCCCTACACACAGGAGAACAGAGCTGGAAATCAGGTTAGTGAGGGAATGGTGGGTGTTTTGGAATGGGGTGGGAGTGAGGATTTTGCATTATAATGCAAAGTCCTCACTTCCACCCCATTCCAGAGCAATCACCATTCCCTCACTAAATCTAATTTCCAGCTCTGTTCTTGTGTGTGCAGGGCAACCAAAGGAGACCACGTGGCCACCAGTTTAAAAAATGTTCAATCAGACCTTCCAACTTTGTGAGATCTCCCCCCTCCAGAAGTTGGAAGGTCTGACTCAACCTTTTTTTAAACTGGTAGTCACATGGTCTTCTTTGGTTGCCCTGCACAGGAGAACGGAGCTGGAAAGCAGGTTAGTGGGGAGGGGAGGGAAGGGGGATGTTGCAGTTTATCCTTCCCCTGCCACGCCCATCAAGCCATGCCCACAGAACCGATAGTAAAAAAAATTTGAATCCCACCACTGAGCACATTGTATGGCTAGGAATTTGGCAAAGAAAACCAAAGAAGTGGATTGTCCTTAGGAAGAAAGGGGAGAATAAACATTTCCCAATACACAAGAAAAGAACTCTTTGTCGTTTGTTCCTACTGCCATCTGGTGTAAGGATGCAACCTTATTCTGGAAAGTGGTAAACCTCAGTTGGAGTGAAAAACAAAATTAAAGAAGAATGGGAGAATCTTTACATTTTATAGTTTGCTCCCTATCCCACTTCTGCTAATTCTCCAATTAATGTATAGCTTACTGATGTTACACTGTCAAGTCCCTATGCCTTCAGGCAACAACCCCCACCCGAAAAAGAGAATAATTTCCAGGGTTATTATCACCTCTTGGGTCTGTGTCTGAAGACAAAGCCAAGATCAGAGAGTCAGTTTTTTCAAGGGAAATATGTTTGGTGAAAGTCTATTTTGACTAAACTTTAACTCCTCTGGCAAACTTCTCCAGGGCTGGTACACAGGCATAAGTGTTCTCCATATACAAAAAATTATAAACCAATTAGCCTGATTAATGTCAGGGACAATATTTATGCAAAACACCTAGCCAATAAATTAAAGTTCTGGCTCATTGATAATGTGCTTGCAGAATCACAGGCAGGGCTTCTCCCCAGTTGACCATGGTGTTATATTGGATCATTTTATAAATAGCAATAAAAAAACTGTTTCCTTTCTGGCTAATTCATGCCGCTTTTGATCCTATCAACAGAAACAAACTGTAGATTAACAGATGGCTGAATTTGAAAAAAAATAAAATTGATTTTACTCATGGCATTATATACAAATAATCCAATTCAGATTACATTTACTCTAGGCACGAGTGTCAAACTCGCTGTGTCACATTGCCATCACGTCACACGTATCACAAGGTTGTTTTCCGTTTGCGGAGCTGGGGTGGGCGTGGCCTGCTCATGATGCATCTGGCCCATGGGCCGCCTGTTTGACACGACAGATAACTCCAAGATCTCTTAAAGGGTTGAAATGAGGAGGTGTGCTTGCTCTTCTCCTATTAACGATATTGTGTTGATTGCCTTTTCATCAAACGTGTTAGTCTGAGAGGATGAGATCAGACTCCCTGGTTAATAAGTAGCTAGGTAACTGCAATTGTGCACATAAGGGATGCTTTAATGCAGGGGTCTCCAAACTTGGCCACTTTTAAGACTGGTGGACTTCAACTCCCAGAATTCTCCAGCCGGCATAGCTTACTCTCTTGTAATCTCTTCCTCTACAATCTCTCTCCACTTTAGGAGGTTAAGAGAAAAAAAAGAGACAGACACGGCTGGCTGGAGAATTCTGGGAGTTGAAGTCCACAAGTCTTAAAAGTGGCCAAGTTTGGAGACCTCTGCTTTAATGGAAACTCTGCAATAAACTAATAAAGTTTAAATATGAAAAGGGAGTTTATTGAGAGAAGATAATACGCGAAAGCAAGGGTACAATCACACAGAATTTCTTAGCAAAGCTAGTTATGTACTGTCTCCTTGGATAAGCTTTTGGGTTCCAGCAGAAGGTTTCAGAGTTGGCGAGACTGTCCGGACCCACTCTTTGGATTATGCTTGTATCTTGGGCTTCAAATGGGACTCTGAAGGAGAAACTGGATTTGGGCATCCTTCTGTTCTGGAACCCACCAGCACAGTTCTTCCCCACACCCTCTTCCCTCCCTGCTGATGGCTTCCCCCAGGGACCCCACCCCCCATTGCTCCATTTCTTGACGTCTTTACTTAGCCATCAAGTCAGGAATTATCTAATGGCCAAGTCTTCCTTTCTAATGACTGTTGAATGATTAAAAAAAAAAAAAAGAACATACCAGTTTTTGCTGTTTCTGGCTTTTATGTAAGTGATATTTCCATGATGAGTATTCTTGTGGGGGAATTGAAAGCTTAATTCTATTTCAAAGGAACTCTGGTGCCATATCACAGGCCAAGCTCGCTCTCACAGACTGACCAATGTCTTCACCGCTACCCACATTGGTCACTGAACTGATCGTATAACAAGCCAAACCCAAGAAAGCTTCCATTTTGGGATGCTGAATATTTTAGAGGAAAAGTACTTCTAAGCCGTCCTTCCCACAAAATGTTTTCGTTTACACCGTTCATTTTCAAGCGGGATCCGAACATGAAGCTACAAGGGATTCCCTGGAGTTGGTCAAAAGACATGGTCTACTGAGCCTGGGACTCGAAGCAGGCTGCCCTTTCTTCTTCATCCATGCTTTTCAGACAATTTGTGTTAGATAACAGAGAATCAGAGTTGGAAAGGACCTTGTAAGTCATCTAGTCCAAACCCCCCACCCACCCACCCAAGTGGGAGACCCTACACCATTTCTGACAAATGGCCGTCCCATCTCCTTGCCTTCTGGCATTAGGTAAAGAGTTCAAAGAAGGCTCAGCTCTGGCATTGTCCCAAGGGACCTGGCTGAAGTGGCCACTCTCCAAGGAAAAGCTGGTTTGCCCCCCCATTTCTGTGACTGCAATCCAGCCAGGAGGGGAAACCCAGGATTTAACTATCATGCATGATAAAAGGGAGGGAAACGGAGGTACTGTGTTACCTAGAGTCCCAGAATATGTCCACTCACCTGCCGCTTCTGGGGCAGTCTAACTCTATGGCAGTTAGTTCTGTTGGATTGAACTGGGATTCACTTCTTGATAGACATGTGTAGGATCAGGTACTCAGAACACAAAATGCCATCATGTTCCAGTGCAATGAGGAGCCCTATCACTGAATCCCACCTCTTGTCTTTTAGACGACTCCTGTCCCAAGCCTTCTCTCCAACTCCAGCTGGTGCTCAGCATCCTCTCCCCGTGTTTCTTTGACAATACCCCCCCCCCTTCCTGGGAAATTGGGGCAGAGCTTCCAAAAAGTGGTAGGTGTTAAGGAAGTAAGAATGCCTCCCCCAGGTAGCTGGATGTCCCTGGTAGTTTCCTTCACAAGTCCTAAAGGAAAGGTGGGCTATCAAATGAACAAACCAGCAAGGAGGACACCCCCCACCCCCGTGAGGTTCAGCGCCCAGAGCTTTCCCTCTCTGGATGTGTCTGTGTAGGGATAGTAAATGATAGGTAGCCTAGTACTCACCAGATCGGAAAGGAAGCTCGCCATCTCTTAGTTAAGGAGTGAGCAGGAACTAATTTCCTGTAACTGGAAGGCACGTGGGCTGCTTCTCAAAGAAGTCTCTTACTGCAGAAATAAGCAGTTGGCCCCATTTAATTAAAGTTAAAGTTTGCCATGCAGGTTTCTAATTAATCTATTAATTTTGCTTTCTCTGCAAAGTTGGAGCTTTTGGGTTAAATAAATAATCCAGCAGTAGATACAATGACCAATTAAAGAATCAGAAACTGCCTAGCTTCTGCTAACGCCCACAGATTTAGGGAATATTTGGTCTTTGCTGTCATCAGATTATATAAATTTCCCCTTGCCTCACTGAGTCCTGAAAACCATGTGAGGTGGTTATAGAAATGAAACTTTCTGCTAGCAGTTGGTTAGAGTTGACAAGACAAATTCAGTTCTTTGGACCAAAATAATGTAATGTTAATGAAAGTTTACCTGAATACACATTTCTTTTTCTTTTTTGTCAAGCATGTGTTAGATAACAGATATAAGTATAAACATGATTATTAATACATGAAGTAGATATGACTAAAAGGGAACATTAGGATAGGGATGGTAGGCACATTGGTGCGCGTATGCACGCCCCTTACAGACCTGTTAGGAATGGGGTGAGGTCAATAGTAGACAGTAAGGTTAAAGTTTTTGGGGTTTGGGGAAGAAACCACAGAGTCAGGTAGTGTATTCCAGGCATTGACCACTCTGTTGCTGAAGTCGTATTTCCTGCAATTGAGTTTGGTGCAGTTTACCTTGAGTTTGTATCTATTGTGTGCTTGTGTATTGTTGTGGTTGAAGTTGAAGTAGTCATTGACAGATAGGACATTGCAATGGATAATTTTATTTACTATGCTTAGGTCGGACCGAAGGCAGCATAGTTCTAAGTTGTGTAGGCCTAAAATTTCAAGTCTGGTGGCATAAGGTATTCTGTTACGAGTAGAGGAGTGGAGGATTCTTCTCATGAAATATCTCTGGATGCTCTCGATTGTATTAACGTCCGATATGCAATGTGGATTCCAGACAGATGAGCTGTATTCGAGAATTGGTCTAGCAAATGTTTTGTATGCTCTAGTTAGTAGTACAATATTACCGGAGAAAAAGCTACGCAGGATTAGGTTAACAACTCTTAATGCCCTCTTGGCAATGTTGTTACAGTAGGCTCTAGCACGTAGATTATTAGAGATGAGTACTCCAAGGTTGCTCTCAAGTGCAGATTCGCCGGTTTCTGTGCTCATGGATGCGACTCCCAACAGATAAACCAGACCTGGTTCAAGAGAACTGGTGAATCACTGAGGCTTGATGAATTGATAAAACGCAGCACCTACACACATATTTATTTATTTATTAAATATATTTGCCTCCTATCTTGCCATGGGGCTACTCTAGATGGCTCACAATAATAAAAAGGAAGAAAATGAAAGTGTAAACAAAACCCTTTGCTCCCCCATTGGATGTTGGCCTTTTGTTGGAAGTATAGACGAAAACACTGCTTGTGCTCCCAATTCTTTAACTTTCTTCCCTAGCTGTTCATAATACCTTGTTGTTGTTTTCAGATTCATTGTTATGTCCTTGGTCCTCATGTGTAGGAGAAGAAAGAGATAGTAATCTGTGGGGTTGATTAGTAAGGTACTCAATTATTTCTTTGATTTTTGCTCTAGTGAGACAATATTCCTCCCATGATTGACTGCCTGCTCTGCAGACTATAATTTTTGTTCCCCTAAGAATTGAATCTCCTATCACCAATATTCACCCTTTTTCCTTAGGAAGTCTGGGGTCCTTTTCTTCCTGTCGCAGGAATGCTGAGTTGTGCCTCTTTATTAGAAACTATTAATGAATGCTCTTTTGTGAGTGTCCACATATTTTCCTCCAGGGGAGGTTATGAAAGCGATGATTCTGTTCCAGAGGGACTTCATTGGAGTGAGCTTGGGTAGATAGTAAGGGCTTTGCTCTTGATTGTTCTTTTTTTCTAAACGTGACATGCTTCCATTGGTCTTGCTCTTTAGGCACATATGTAGGGTCGGTTTTTTTTACAGAAGCTGCAAAAAATTCAGAAGGAGACTCCTTGTAGAATTGGACCTTTCCTGGAGACTGCAATTACTTCTTTGGCAAAGAAAAAAAGAATTTGGAATGGTTTAGGTGAAACCTAAATTTAGATTAGATGAAACCTGGCTCAATAGTATTAACTGTGAGAGGAATCCTGGAATCCTAGTGGACAATCACTTAAGCATTGTGTGGCAGCAGCCAAAAAAGCCAACACAATCCGAAGTTGCATAACAGAGGGATAGAATCAAGGTCATGTGAAGTAGTAGTGCTGCTTTATAATGCCTTGGTGAGGCCACACTTAGAATACTTCATCCAGTTTTGATCACCCTGTTATAAAAAAGATGTAGAGACTCTGGAAAGATCAGCCACTTGTCTGGAACTCCATAGGGTCTCTTGCTGGAGCAGGGGGTTGGACTTCCAACTCTGTTATTCTGTTAATAATTCAGGCTTACCGGAATGTAGGATGGAATTTTATTGGACTCCTGAATTTTCTGTCACTTTTCAGCAAATTACTAGCCAGTAATTTCTCAATGATCATTTCGCATAGTTAACCTGCAGTGATTCGAGAAAGAACAGTTTATGTTTTACCACAGAGTTCCCCAACCTTTCTGGCTTTGTGGACTGGTGGGGAGAGGGGATGGGTTTTGTGTAAGTGGCTGGCAAGTTCGCCACACACACACCCCTGCTGCTTACACAAGTGGGATGTGCGCATGCTCACCCACGGCTTCTGCAGCCAGGTTCCAAATGACCAGGGACCCTGGTTTCCCAGAGCCTCACAGAGTAGAGGGAGTCAACCTATTCTCCAAAGCAGGGGTCCCCAACCACCGGGCCCCGGACCGGTCCCGGTCTGTGGATCATTTTGTACTGGGCCGCAAAGAATGAAAGTAGGGCTTACTTTGCTTGGGCGCCGCCATCTTGTTTCGACGGCACTTGAGAAAGGGCTTCTGGGTGAGCTTGTCGGTCGTCGGTTGGAAAGCGGCATTTGGGTGCTGAAGGAATCCTCGTGCCTTAGTTTTGTCGAAGGGGGGGGGCGGCTTCGAACGAAGAGCCGTCCCGATGGCGGTGGAGTCTCGCGTTACTCAGGAGGAGATTAAGAAAGAGCCCAAAAAGCCCATCGACCGCGAGAAGGTACAAAGGAGGAGTTGAAGGTGGCGGGGAGAAGCAGGGGACGGCTGGCTGGCCGGTCGCTCGGCTCGCCTTGCCTTGGTCGTGTGTGCTGATGCCAGTACCGGTCCGTGGATCATTTTGTACCAGGCCGCAAAGAAGGAATAATCGTGAAACTGGTCCCTGGTACAAAAAAGGTTGGGGACCACTGCTCCAAAGCACTGAGGAAAGGACAAGAAGTAATGGGTGGAAGATCATTAAAGAGAGGTTCAGATCTAAGGAGAAATTTCCTGGCAGAATAATTCATTGGTGGAATGACTTGTCTCCCCTGGAGATTTTCAAGAAGAGGCTGGACAGCCATTTGCCCAGAATGGTATAGGGTCTCATGCCATGCTTAATGGGTTGGACTAGATGATCTCCAAGGTCCTTTCCAACCCTATTGTTCCATCTTCTATCGATCAGTAAAGGGAGAAACTTAAATTTGAAAGTTATTCCGCTCATTAGGGTGGAGAGAATAGAAGCCTGCTGGGGTGGATGATCATTGTCGAGGTGGAAAACAGTACGGATGTTGGTACACTTTTGCTCTCAGTGAAAGTCTTTCTCCCCCCCTCCCTCTCCTTGATCCCTTTGCCTTTGAATATCTGAGGAGCTAACCTAGCTAGGTTACCTACTAGCTAGGTAACCTACCTAGTACATAGAACAGAGAACTGTAGGGCTGGAAGGGACCTCGGAGGTCTTCTAGTCCAACTCATGGCAGGAGCCTCATACCACCCTAGGCGAATGGCTGTCCAGTCTGTTTTTGGAAACCTCCAGTGATGGAGCACTCGCATCTCTGGGAGACATTCTGTTCCATTAGTGCCATCAATTAATTGTTCTCGCTGTCTCACTTCTAGGTTGGATCTCTTTCTAACAAGCTTCCATTTATTACCTCTTCTGCCCTCTGGTGCCTTAGGGCAGGCATCCCCAATACTCAGGCCGCATCCTACTAACAGGCCACGGCCTGTTCAAACCGGTCCGCAGGAGAGACGGGCAAGCATGTCCATGTGTGAAGCTTTGCCCAAGCAAGCAAAGGGCGCTTGCACTTGTGCGCAAAGCTCCACGTGCGAGTACACTTGTGCATGAAGCCTTATTCGTGTGAATGGAGCTTCACGCACAAGCACTGTCTGCTCGCACAAATGGAGCTTGGTGCACAAGCGCAAGTGCCCTCCGCTAGCGCACAAAGCTCCATTCGCGCGAATGGCTGGTGCCCATGCCCACTGCTTGCACAAATGGAGTTGTGCATACGCCTGTGTGCCTGCCACTCACACGCACAGCTGGAAAGGTTGGGGACCACTGCCTTAGGGAATAATTCAATTCACTCAAGTTCCTGGAAGAGAGTTATCATGTCCCTCCCCCAAATCCTTCTCTTGGATGGGTAGACCTATCTAGCTCCCTCAACCATTCATCATATAATTTATCCTCCATACTCTTTATCATCTTGGTTTCTCTTCTCTGTGCTCTTCCTAAGGTCTCAACATCCCTTTTTTTCTGTCAAGGTGACCAGAACTGGGTTCAGTACTCCAAGTGTGGTCTCACCCGCATGGCATAAAGCGGTACTATCACTTTTTTCGTGATACTGATGTTATCCCTCTGTTGATGCAGCCTAGGACAGCATTGGCTCTTTCGGACGCTGCCACTCACGGCCGGGTCATACTAGGGGCAGGGCCACTACAACACTTAGATCCCTGTCACAGTCTTTATTGTTGAGACGTTCTGTCCCTGTGAACCTGTTTTTTCCTGCCTAAATGTAGGACCTTACTTTTCTCACCACTGAGCTGCGTCTTGTTGGATGGACATGGGAGAGACATGGAATCTTAAAAGTGCTAGAGAAGAGACTCTCTTCTCTAGCACTGAAGGGTGGTTTTCCGATTTCAACTTGATAAAGCCATTATTTTGTGCCCTGCTGTTAGCCCTGTGAAGAAGTACAACCAGAACCATGAGTTCTGTCTTGTCAGGTGGCATTAACAGAATGTTGTCACACTGAAAGTATTTCTCTCCTCCTTTCCTTTGACTCTGGAAAACTGGGGAGGGTCCCTTCTGAGATGCTTCCCATGCCACCCCCTGTCTGTGGACTGGGGCATCTTTTATACGTCATTTCTCCAGACCGTGGCTCTCCCTCCCACCTTCCGTGGCATAACATTATATCTGCATTCTGGGATGGGAGAGAAGAAGGCCACCTTTTCAGTATTGGGAGCTGCTGGTTTGCTTGTGTGTTTATTTAATTTGTATGCCACCTGTCAACATTTCTAGGTGCCTCACTATAATCAGACAGTGAAATTGCAGTAACATCAGCATCCTCCCTCGTTGCCTTGTTTTCTCAAGGTTAAGCAGTCTTTTGCCTCCCTCTCCTGTCCTCTCATTGCCCCCTCCTTTGAAGTTATTTGATTTGTCAATTGCTTACAAGACACAGGTATAAGAATAAACATAGTTTTGAATACATGAGATAGATACTTATAAGAAAAATAAAAAGAAACAATAGGACAGGGACGGTAGGCAGGACTGGTGCGCTTATGCACGACCCCCTACAGGCCTCTTAGGAAGGGGGTGAGGTCAATAGTAGACAGTCGAAGGTTAAATTTTGTGGGGTTTGCTAGACCTATACTTGAATACAGCTCATCAGTCTGGAACCCATATCATGTATCTGATATTAACACAATTGAAAAAGTCCAGAAATAGTTCACAAGAAGAGTTATCCACTCCTCTACTCGTTGTAGAATACCTTATGCCACCCGACTTGAAACTCTAGACCTAGAAAACCTAGAACTACGCTGCCTCCAGTCCAATCTAAATATAGTATATAAAATCATACATTGCAATGTCCTACCTGTGAATGAATACTTCAGCTTCAACCATAACAATACAAGAGCAAACAATAGATACAAACTCAAGGTTAACCGCACCAAACTTGACTGCAGAAAATACGACTTCTGCAACAGAGTGGTCAATCTTTGGAATACTCTACCTCAGGGGTCTCCAACCTTGGCAACTTTAAGACTTGTGGACTTCAACTCCCAGAATTCCTCAGCCAGCAAAGCTGGCTGAGGAATTCTGGGAGTTGAAGTCCACAAGTCTTAAAGTTGCCAAGGTTGGAGACCCCTGCTCTACCTGACTCTGGTTTCTAAAGCCAGTTTTCCTTCCTAAAGTGTGGAGGCCAGAATGAGACCTAGTAATTATGGTGGGAATCTCACAAAAATAAAGCAAAGTGAAATGTTTTCATTTCATTTTGATCTACTGTTTGGTCCTTATGGGAGGGAGGGGTTGTGATTTGGAAACAGGCTTCTTTTAATGCAGCCCAAAACTGTGCTAGCTTTGGGCAGCTGGGTTATCTTGCTGGCTCCTGTTGTCTGTTCTGGCCTGTGACTGGCCAGGACACCCAGGTCCATCTGGCAAGCCTGTGTATGGTTTTCTTCGCAGCGGAATAATGTCACATTTGTTAAGGGTCTCTTGCTTTTTCCAACTTACCAAAATCTCTCCGAATTTTGTCCGCTTACAAGATCAGGTCCCTCGGAAGTAGCTCTTCCTTCCAGACTTGTCCCATTGTCCCAGGGACACTGAAGACTCCTTGCATTGACTTCTCATGCTGTGCCAGTGACGAGTGTTCTTTGAATATAATTTTCAGCCAATTTAACTTGATTTCCCTGCTATGCAGACTGCAAATCAGAATGTTCATGAGGTGCATTGTCAAAGACTTGCTGAAATCCAAAGTGATTTTATATAATAAGGAAAGTCATTCTGGCAAGATTTGTTATTCTGTATAACGGGAAGTCCTCAGCATGGGGACTGAAATTGAGTCATTATGGTTATAAGTTATTGCGGTGGTTGAGCAGGTCACTATGTGATTCCACCCAATTTTACAACTTCTTTTGAAGTGGTTGTTAAGTGAATGTGGCAGATGTTAAAGAAATCGTTTCATTCAATCAGTGTTTTTTTTTGGCATCAACTGGAAGCAAAAGCCAGAAACTGGCAAAAACACCAGAACTTGTAGTCACATGCCTGTGCGATGCAGCAGATAATGGTTAATGCGAACTGGTTGCCGAGGGCCCCAAATGTGATTATGTGCCTGTGGCAAATGTGTGCAATTATCATAACTTCAAAATCTGGTCATAATTACCTTTTGGAGGATCTTGCGTAACTTACAATGATTCCTAAGTGACCAGTCATTAAGTGAAGACTACCTGTATATTCAAAATACTTGCAGATTAATCTATTGAGTGTCTTGCCTTCACCTGCCAAATGTTGACATCAGATTGAGTAGGCCCTGAATCTTCCTGTCCTTCCCCTTGGAGAACTTAGACAATATTTGGTATTGTCACCTGTTCTTCTGGCGGGACTTCTCAGAGGTAAGGCATCAACATTCTACCCGAAAGCTCATCCGCAAGTCTCTTTAGTGCTCTGGGTTCATCTGGTCCCAGAAAGTGAAACTCCTTCAAAAAAGAAGTCTTATCTGGCTACATTTCTAATATCCTCCTGTTTTATGGAACCCCTATCTATTTCCTCGTCTCCTTGCACGCATGGCAAAACAACCACCGCTTCCCCCATCTCATGGCCCCTGAGGCTGCACATCCCTCAGCACACAGATTGGTTGCCCAGGTGCACATTTAAATGTCCCACATAGCCAGTTGGCCAGGGAAAGTATCCCTCTCTGAATCGCCCGGGATTAAGAGGCAGGAGAGGAGCGCCGGTGGACACCCAGCTGAGTATGAATGCCTGCGTTGGGTCAGCCGTGGGGGGAGCCTGAGACGGAGTGGGCATGTTAAGGCAGCCACGTTCCATTATTACATCCCAGACTCACTTGTGCTATGGATGGCTACCCCTCAGGTGTTGTCTCAGCTTCTAGGATTCTTGGACAAATGTGTTTAAATTGGATTATTTCAAAAAAGCTTGTAGACTTAAAATGGAAAGAGCTTGCTTGGTGTGGTGGGAAATCTGTGTTGGAGAAATGCTTCTAAGAAAGATACAGGTGCTTCTGGCTCTCCGTTGTAGAGATACTACTTTACATTGGGAGAAAAATGGTACCTGCCTTTGGCCTCCATCAGTTTAGAGGAAAGTGGTGAGAGATCTGCTCTGTGGTTTGCTGCAACCTGAACATGTAACCTGAAATTCCAGGAAAGGCAATTGTGAGTTTTCTTTTTGATTAGACTTTAAACTACTTTATACTTCAAGATTGCCACATCATTCTTTTGTTGTTGTTTTGTCATGTCTGCTGCATGGATGACATCTTTTACTGTTTAAGTTGTACAAATGCTCCTGTAACACTTTCTGACAACGTCCGTCCATGAACAGGTTGACCAAGAAGGAGTGATCAGGAAATTTAGTGGACTTAACAGCCACGTCCCCTCCTTAAGTACAAAACCTAGCACTTTCTTGCAAATGTAAGACATGGAACCAGACTGAATGGATCTAATCAGCTTCATCTATGAATTCCCAGACTTGTGAAGCAATAAGAGATTAAATAGAGGGCTAGTTTCTGCAATGGAGTGAGGTCACCAAATTGATTGACAATATCAACTAATCCATACAGGGTAAAAATAAAAAGGAGGTACAAAGAGCTGCAGAAATTGTGAACTGTAGCTGGACACAAAAATGGTCAATGTTGAGGAAGTGGGTAAAATGCAGAGGGAGAAGTGAATCTGAAGGTGAGCTAGAATGACTTTTCCACAGAGCACAGAATTCATTTCCTCACGAAACGAATTGGAAATGAAATGAAACCCTTCTTATTGTAATCATTATTATTACTTTGTTACTTTGCATGTACATTGAGAGCTTTTGCACCGGAAGCTAACCTAATTACCCTTGGCCAAATAAAGCTGTTCTGTTCCATTCCGTTCCGTTCCATTCCATGCCACGCCATTCCATGCCACTCTACTCCACAATTCCAATTCTAGAATTTCTTTAAAAGTGGGACTAAATACACCTATGGCAAGAAGATTATAAGCCACTCTATCTAGATGACAGTGATGATGGAGGTCCCTTCTGGTGCTGTACCCAGGACCTTTCCAGATTCAGATGATGGGTGTAGAAGTGAAGGTCAACTTGGTATCCAGTGCCAGAGACTCTGGATGCGTTCCATTCCTCCTCTTTAAAAGACATAGTGCTGGAGCCAGCCAGGCCCTTGTGTGAACTATTAAAATGTGCAATATTGACAAGAATATGAGCATCTTTATTTCTTACTGGATCATGTCATCTCAAAACAACCAAGCTTTGTTTGTGCTTTAACATCTTAGGGATGGAGAAGCAGTTCTGGAAGGTCATCTAAAGGGACCTCCAAAAAGCTGCAGGTTGGACCATGCAGGGGCTTCTCTGAGATTTGAGAGTCCAACTTTGTCACAGTTTGGTACACAATTCAGGATCTTTGGTCAGCTTGGCTTCTAAGACAGGAATTTGTTTCTTCTTAAAATTAAGTTTATCAAATTCTTCTTGGATTTCTAGGATGGATTTTTTCTTTGTCTCAGGCAGGAAGAAGTAAATAATAAATCCAGAAGTGTAAAGGGTCCCCATGAAGATGAGAAAGGAGAACTGACGGAAGTTTTCCTGTGGGTGAAAAAAAAAAGGCCATCAACTATTTAGGATTACAATAGCTTCTTAGTGGAACAGAGGCTGATTCTTATGCAAATTCCCAATAAATATTCCTGTCTGGTTTCCAAAGAACAAGTCCTGGGATTCAGCTGGCATTGCCAACTTTGCATCGTTCAGCAAGTCAGCTTCAACCAACTTACAAGATGTTGGCAGTTAATTGTGCCAACTTTCCTGCAGAGTGGAGGGAGGAATAAATCCCTATGGACCAGAATCACCTACCATCATTAATGGAAACACCATTCCGATCACAAAGACTCCAACCCAGCTCAGGGTCCCACTAATCGCAAAGGCAGGGGCTCTGGATGACTGATCAAAGATTTCCATCCTGAGAGAAATTGTGGCACCAGCTATGGAGATGAAAAGAGAAGAGAAGTTGGAAGGATTTTGGAATGGTGGCTAAAGAGGGTGCCCAGATCTGGCAACCACTTGAAAGTCATGAAAGTCATGGCAGGATTCCAGATCATATCACTGGAAACAGACCGTAGGCATTCTCACCTGTGGCCAGAGTTGTATACTTTTGTGTACAACAATCCTTATGGCAAATGCTCAGCAGTACGTGCTACCTTCTTTTAAGTATTTGCATATCCCGTGAATTTCTCAGTTTCCCATCTTTAGCAACAGTTGGACAAGGTACAGGCAGTTTCAACTTGTGACTGGAAGCTATGACGTATTTCCCAAAGCTGCTTATGACCAGGTTTCAAAGTTGTGGCAACTGCAGCATCCCCACAGTTATTTGCCCGTCTGACTGATTACAGAAAGGCTGCAGCCCTCACCCATCCCTCACTTTATTCTGCCCCCCTACTTTGAAAGATTTAAACCAAAAGTAACTTTAGGTATCCATATAAATCTGTGTTGAAGAAATTACCTGGGCCCATTCCAAAGGTAAATACAAAACAGAAGATCAAAGACAGGCAACAATAAGGCATCCAGGAGAACCAGGGCTGAAATAAACAAAACTGCATTTTAGTTCATTAACTTATTACGATCAAATGTGGATGCCAACCAACTCCCTCTGATTCATGAGCCAGAGG
This sequence comes from Notechis scutatus, assembly GCF_049901735.1. Taxonomy (NCBI): domain Eukaryota; kingdom Metazoa; phylum Chordata; class Lepidosauria; order Squamata; family Elapidae; genus Notechis; species Notechis scutatus. The sequence continues at coordinate 11,845,174 of NC_142021.1, read as the reverse complement.
TTTAATTTTTATCAAAATCCTAAAAACATCCTGGTTCCTGGCCCCCATTCTTGGTCTCCCCATCTACAGAGCCCTTGTCTGGTCAGCAAAATAAATTTTCTCTTCTGACTATGCTCAGCCCTCAGATTGGCTTTTGCCTTGGGAATCAAATCATCTTCCTCAGCTAAAAGCTTGTTGCTTCCATCTTTTTTGACCACAAAGGTGTGTGTGTGTGTTTGTGTGTGAGAAAGGGACGGGGGGGGGGGAACCTATTAAATCAGGGGAATGTAACCTAGTGCAGTGGCCTCCTCCAGTAGATCACTCAGCAGCTGGTACCCCTTGTTTGGATGAGCAGCTCGTGAGGCATTTGCTTACCTGCAGGGAGAGGGCTAAGGTGATACCAGCCAGCATGGTGCCCATCAAAGCATAGCCTGCCCAGAGTAGCACCTTTCTTCCAAACCGTTCAATGATGAAGCTCTGAAGGATTTGGAGAGAGGAATGAGCACTTGGAAGATGCCCTTGCAGTTTGATCCATGGCTAACATGAGAGCTGAAGGAGCTTCTTGGGTGAGAAGCGAAACATCTTCAAAGAGAAACCAGAAAGTCCAGTTGCTTCTTGAAAAAGCATCTTTGGGACGAGCAGGACCTGGAGGACTGAGAATCTCCATAGACACCAAGAGCTTATAAACCAGAGACCAGTTCCTTGTGTGTCCGATCACACTTGGCCAATAAAGAATTCTGTTCTGTTCTCTGCCCTGCCCTAATCTCAGTGATAGATCCCAACAGGATGCTCCGAGAACAAGGCTATGGAAGTCTGCTCATGGTCAGCACGGAGGGCAGTGCTGCTCTTGGGAATCTCCTGAGGCTTGCCAGCCACCACATTTGACATATGTTACCTTTCTTCCAAGGGCCAGAAGGAAGTAAGGTTACCCCACACCTTATTTATTTTAATAATTAAACGTTTATCCCACTTTTATCATTTTTGTAAGCAACTCAAGTGGATGAAGAGCATGCCTAATGCTCTTTCCTTCCTCTATTTCCCCTAACCACAACAATCCTATTGTGAGGTGGGTTGATCTGAGAGCAACTGGCCCAAAGTCACCCAGCCGGCTTTGTTGCCTAAGGCTGGACAAGAACTCACAGTCTCCTGGTTTCTAGGCCAGGCCCTTAACCTCGAAACCCACCAGCAGGATTGTGCGCTCAATGCCCGATGCTTGCAGAGGGTTCAAGTGGTGGCCACAAAGCCAGCCAGGCAGTCTCTAGCCAGGGCCCTGTCTTGGCTTCTTTCCCTTTTGGAGGAAGGGCTGCCTTCTCTGGGGCAGCCACTGTCCTGCTGCAATTCACCCCCCCCCCCTCCCTTGCAGAGCTACTCACTCACACAGAGGACAGCAGAAAGCAGTTCGCAGAGGCTCACTCCCAGGGCCAAGTAGGGGATTTGCTCAAGGTGGAACCCAGCAGCCTGGAGCACTTCAAAAGTGTAGGAGTAAATCTGAGGAGGAGGAGGAGGAGAAACCAGGGCAGCCATCTGAGGTATAGGAGGAAGATGCTACGACTGCAGAGGAGCAGTCCTGGAAGGGGAGGCTTTCAATGGAAGGAGGGAGCGAGTTCAGAACAGGGCATTAATCAAACCAGGTTTAGGAAGGAAGAGAAGGAAGAGCCAGTCTTGGCTTGGAAACACCGCCCCCCCTCCAATCTCTACTTCCACTCCCAAGGGGAAAATAGGTCAGGGAGCAGCGTTTTCCTGCTTCCGTAATTCCAAGTGAAAAAGCCTCCAATGGACTGGGGGCCTCACTCAACTGCCTGGATGCCGCTCAGCTGTGTGGTCACCGCCAGGACAAACAGCATGTAGAGCTGCCAGCGCAGGGAAGGTTCCTTGACCAGTTCCAGGAAGCCCTTGCTCTGGGCGCTGCTCAGGGCCGCTTGCTCTTTCTGCAAGTCATCCAGCTCTGCCCGATGAGGCTGTTTCCCCCAAAAGGTCTTCATTGCTGGGAAGGAGAAAGAGGGCATGGCAGGGACACGGGCATCCCTGCCACAGGACACAACTTCGGGTCCAGCGGGCCCATCTCCTCTGGCTCCCTGCCTAGCAGCAGAACCAGCTGGCCCATTTACTGGGGACCCCAGCTCCAGTTTGTGGCAGACCAGTAATGGCACAGCTATTACTTCGGTGGACGTAAAGGTAGGGAACTCATGGAGTTGGCAGGGGGGCCATGCTAGTAGAGGCACAAAAGGAAAAGGAGAAAAAGGAGAGTCTCTAACAGAACAGAAGAGAATCACAAATTGGAAAGGGTCTTGGAGCTCTTCTATTCCAACCCCCTGCACAAGCAGGAGACCCCACACCATCCTGGCTGTCCAATCTTTTCTTAAAAACTCCAGTAAAACTCCACTTCTGAAGGCAATTCGTCTCTGAGAGACCCACGGTGGGAAAGGACCTTAGAATCATTTGGTGCAGGCAGGTCCCCCTCAGGCAGTTTGGACAGTCATCTTACTTAGCTTTGGTTTGAGAGAGGGGAAGACCCCCTTCCTGTGGCAGTCTGTTCCACTGGCTAGCACACAGTCAGGAAGTTGTTCCCGATGCCTGCTCTGTATCTTCTTGCATGTGGTTTGAATTTGGTTCTGGCCTCCCCATCTGGAGCACCAGGGAAGAGTCTGCTCCATAGGAAAAACCCTCAGGATTGATCCTATTTATATTGCTACCCACCTCAACTATATGACTCAGGGCAGCTCACAACCATGAAAAGAAACATGGAAGGATCCAAACAAGATAGCAATTTAAGAACAATAAAAACTAAAACTATATAAAAACCATATACAGGTGGTCCTCACTTAACAATGGTAATCGGGGTTGACCATTCCAAACTCAGCCCCTTCTTGGTAGCTTCCCTTTGACTTGACCCAATTTCTCATGGTTTTTCTAGCTGCCTTTTCAGAGGCTTTTTAATGTTATCGTTTCTCGTGGAAGTGTTGTCATCTGTTACCTTTCACACATCCTTCTTCGTCTCCTCGGTGCAGGAGCAAGTGAGGTGGCGACTCGGGGAAGAATGGTAGTGTGAGCAAGGAGACCAAGGCTGTAGCCCCACTGAAGGCCAGCAGCACTGGCCAGAGGGCCTCACTTCCCAAAAGCTCCCTGCGAAAGCAGATAGAAAACCTAGGTTGTTTCCAAAGGCTTGTGGATAAGATCCATCTCTTGTGCCCTCGTGACCACAACCATTAACGCTGAAAAAGTGTCATGAAACGAGGGCATTGAGGAAAGTGTGACTGTACCTTAGTCCCATAACTTGACCGAGGACTTTTCCCAAACACCAAAACATGGAAGCGGTTGAAGTGGTAAATCCACGGAGTTTTTTTGGGGAAACCTCCCCAAGGTACTGGGGATGAAGAAGGATACAAACACCTTGAATTGAAGGCAGAAAACAAGTTATTGGGGTCACAAGAAACAAAAACAATCTGCTGTGCCGTCAAAGCGAAGCAAGAACAGTTTCGCTACAAAGAGGAGCACAAAAGGGAACAGTGGAAACTGGCTTGATCTTAGCGGGGTTGGCCCTGCACAGGCTGCATAGGATGGGGGCAAGCTGGGTGGGGCTCCTTGTTCTGTCTGGCTTCAAATCATCTCCTGACTTCACGGCAGGACTCAGCTTTTCACTTGACTCGGCCAAGGATTGGTTGATGTGGCTTGGCTTGATCAAAACCTTGGTGGCGACAAAAGAGCAAGTTGTACGACAAGGGGCAGCCCACAGCCAGTGCAATAATGCAATGCCCTTGGTGCTCTTCCTCTACCCTTCCAAATTCCTTACAACTCAACCGTTGCATGTTCACATTCTGTGCTCCCTCAGTCCTAATATGTCCTGGCACCTGTTTGGGTCTTGGCCTGCAGTTGGGAGAGGCGGGTGCATACCTGTGCTGATGCCACACAGAAAACGTCCCACCAGAATCAGTTCGACAGACCTGGCCATCTTGCTGAAGCCCAGGAGGAAGGCGCTGGCCACCATCAGCACGTTGCTGCCCAAAAAGCATTTCTTCCTGTCCATGAAAAAGGGAAGCTCCGATGTTTGGAAGAGGATGGGGATTTCTGGCTCGAAGTGAGACCGGCCTGTTCATGGGGGGCCCAGGAGCAACATTCTCTTCCTTCAGACAAAGAAGAGCCTGCCACTTCTCATCCCATTGTCATCAAGCAGGGTGGGGTTTTTTTGAGGGGTGGGTGGGTGGGTGAGAACTAGAAAAATTGGCCAAGGGAACAGCCTGGAGCACCCTGGTTGAGATGGGCCTCCTAAGGCAGACTGGGACCCTGGTTTGAGCTACTGGAGCAGGAAATGTGTCCTCTCTGCAGGTTGTACAATCTCTCAGACGAAAGTAACTCCGGGGGTCCAAATGGCCCCTCTCCTGCCCCAGCGCAACATGTGCCTCCCCCAGTTCAGGATGTTGCTTGGACCTCCATGGTGGCGGAAGTGACTCTGAGGGCGGCATGGGAAGGCCTGGAATGGCAGGAATGTCCATTAAGGCCTCCCTGAGAGATGTCCTCCATTAATGAGATAGCCTCCATTAAGGCCTCCCTGAGAGAATGTCCATTAAGGCCTCTCTGGGTCCTTCATTCCACAGAGGAAGCTTCTGGAAGTTTTCTCTTTCCTATCATTGAAATTCAGGTCCTATACTTGAGAAGAAGAGGAGGTCAGCCCTGACCTTCTTCTTCTACGTCTCTGGCTTTGAGATAGAGGAACAGGGTTAGCATATCTTCTCGGTTTCCTCATAGCTAAATACATCCAGTTTTTTGAACTGTCTTCATAGGAAGACAGGAAAAAAAATCCTGTCAGGAAGGTACATGTAGGTAACTTGCCTGATTTGGCATTACTGGCTTTCAAAAAATGGCCTTACACAACTTCCAAAATATATTCAGCTCTTGCTAATAACATAAACTCTGATAAACTTCCAGTGATCTTCATCCCTTATTGCTTCTATGGCACCAAGCTATGATCCCCCTCAGATTTTAAGTAGAGCACCCATGGGACTCTCAACCACATATCTTTTCTTTTTTTTCTGTTCCTCCTCCTCCTCCTCCTCCTCCTCCTCCTCCTCCTCCTCCTCCTCCTCCTCCTCCTCCTCCTCCAACAATTAAACAATTAATATAACAATTAAACAACCAGCCAAGCAACCAGTTAGAATTACCATCAGGGCAACTGAAAAGGCCTGGCTAAAAAGTCAAAGGGAGGCTGAAAGACTCTCAAGGACACATTATTCTTTAATGCTTTCAAGACCACCTTGATGGCAGCCAATATTCAATGGGGACCTACTTTCCATATTTGGCAGCCAGGCATCCACTGCTCATGGAGCCCAGGAGGCCTCCCAAGCCAAAGATGGATACCACCGAAGACCACAATAAAGTGAGCGTTGAAGGACGGACGGAATGGCCAAACCTCTCCAACCACGTCTCATTGATGAACTCTTTGATGTGCTGGAAAAGAGGGATATGGTTAGGCAGAGATAGTTTTTCTCACCACGGATGGCAAAAACCAAGTTTGCAAGAAGGGAAGGTCAGGAGACGCCTAAGGAAGACACAGCCCAGGCAGGCACTGCCTGTAATGATAGCAAGATGGCCACCAGCCAGCTGGGCCACTGGGCCAAATGAGAACCTGCCAGATTTTGGAAGCAGGCAAATTTCAACGGAAGGCTGATGCAGGCACTCATCGACCTACAACTGCAATTGAGCTCAAAATTTCTGTTGCTAAGCAAGGCAGTTAAGTAAGTTTTGCCCATTTTATCACTTTTTTTTGCCACAGTGGTTAAGCGAATCACTGCATTTGTTGAATGAATCACTTGGTCATTAAGAAAATCTGGCTTCCCCTGTTTTGATTTTGCTTTTCGGAAACCAGCTGGGAAGGTTACAAATTATGGTCTTGTGACCCAGGGTCAGTGAGCGGTCATAGAAACCTGCCAGTTGCTGAATGCATGATTTTTTTTAAAAAAATAAAATTTTATTTCAGTTTTCCACATATTAAAAAGATCTTTTTTAGTGAACAGCATGGTTCCAGGAAGGGACGTGGCATTGCCTGCAGGAAAGAACCACACATTTCCATATAAACTCGACCTTAATTTCGTACTCATCTGTCACATTCAATTTCATATCCTACCATTACTTTACATATTTTCTACTATTTGTGTCAGATACTTTCCTCCAGCTTATTCTATATATTTTTTTTCAATTCATTACATAATCTATTTTCTTAAACTTTAAATATCTCTCATATCTTTATATTCATTATACTTTACGCTTTTATCTATCAAGTTTGCAATTTTATCGCATATTCTCATTTCATCATTCCAAAAATTCCATCTCGAGAATGCATGAATTTTGATCCTGTGACCATGTTGTAAGTGTGAACATGGGTCATAATAGTGCTGCTGTAACGTCAAACTGTCACTAAACGAACGGATGTAAGTCGAGGACTACCTGTGATCTGGCTCTAGAAGGTCTCTAAAGAGCCTTCGCTGGTGCCCTTCCGTGCACCTGGCATGGCAGGTGAGACAGAGGCTTCTCAAAACCTATTTTCTTAAACTTTAAATATCTCTCATATCTTTATATTCATTATACTTTACGCTTTTATCTATCAAGTTTGCAATTTTATCGCATATTCTCATTTCATCATTCCAAAAATTCCATCTCGAGAGTGCATGAATTTTGATCCTGTGACCATGTTGTAAGTGTGAACATGGGTCATAATAGTGCTGCTGTAACGTCAAACTGTCACTAAACGAACGGATGTAAGTCGAGGACTACCTGTGATCTGGCTCTAGAAGGTCTCTAAAGAGCCTTCGCTGGTGCCCTTCCGTGCACCTGGCCTGGCAGGTGAGACAGAGGCTTCTCAAAAGGTTGGGAAGGGCTGCTCCAAGTGCCGGAAGGGACGTGGCATAGCCTGCGGGAAAGAACCACACTTTTCTTGGGAGCTGGGGAATATTTAAAGATGGGAAGGGGGAGCCGCAAAGAACCCCGTAAAGACCTGGGGGGAAACATGGTGGGGGGGTTTGGGGGGCTCTTGAGGCTGGAACCTGGAGGTAGCTGCCTCCCAGTCCCAGCTGTTTGGAGCAGAAGAAACCAAAGCTACTCTACCAGCAAACTGAAAGTCAAACGTAGGGATTGATAGGATGCCTTGCAGCAGGCCAGGTTCCCAATTCTTTTAATTTAATTTTTTAATATAAAACGTGTAAATAGGAAGGTAGGGCTGGATCCTGGGGGCCCACAAAGATGTCCCTTGGTACACTGGCCTTGCAGCTCACCCTCTGGGGGACTCCAGCAGCAGCCAAAATGTCTGAAGTCCTCAGATGTCCTTCTACACAGCCACCGTTTCTGCCACTCCATCCTACAGAGCAGGCGAGGATGCCCCCACAGGCCTCTCCTTTTCTGCCAAAGGTGCTGAACCATAAGGGGCATCTTTCTTTTGTGCCTTGGAGCAGGGGTCCCCAACCACCGGTCCGCGGACTGGTACCGGTCCGTGGAACAAGTCCTACCGGGCCGCTGGTTTGCTGGCGCGCCATCTTGTTTTTATGAAAAGTGCTTCCGGTGAGCTTTTCTGGGTAGAAAGCTCACCGGAAGCACTTTTTCATCAAAAAGATGGCGGCGCCAGCGCTCGGTGAGCTTTTCCGGTAGAAATGGCTTTCACCCGGAAAAGCTCACCAGAGTATGGCGCCGCCATCTTGTTTTGATGAAAAGTGCTTCCGTGAGCTCACCGGAAGCACTTTTTCATCAAAACAAGATGGCGGCGCCCAGCTGATGTCGGTACCGGGCCGCGCCATAAAAAAGGTTGGGGATACCGGGCCGCGGCATAAAAAAGGTTGGGGATCACTGCCTTGGAGTGATGAGTTCAAGGCAGGTTCTGCAGAGCTGTGACCAAGACTGAGTTAGATCCTCCATGCAGATCCTGCCTGGGAGTGGGGCTGTGGAGGACTGTGGTTGGAATTAGAAAAGTTTGTTCAAACAAATTCATGACACAGAAAATTGCAACTGCAATGAGTGTAACAAATGACAGGACACTATTCTTCTAACTTGCTAGATAATAAGTGTCCCGTCATTTGTTACACCCATTACAGTTGCAACCTTCTGTGTCATGAATTTGTTTTAACAAACTTTTATCTAGCAAATTAGAAGGACACACTAGAAGGATGCTAGCTAATGCACGTAGATATTTAAACTTTGGTAACCTGTGGCTTATTGTAGTGGTAAAAGACACAGTTCTTTTGATAAGAACGCTTATTAACATAAACGTGCAATGTGTGAAGAGAGGAGAAGAATCCAGTCAAAAGAAACATGTGTCAAGGAACCAACGTGTGACTTTAGGATGTTAACTTCCTTAATCATAACTGTATCAAATTTGGGCTTGTGATTGTTTGCGGTCTTGGATCCTTTAGCTGCTGCTACTCTTTTGCTGGAGTACTCCAATAAAAGAAGCTGGAAATGCCATTCCTTGTGTCTGGTAGTCTTTGTTCGCCTTAGGGCCAGCTAGGACCCATTTTGGGTACAACAATTGCTTACCACAGATGCGTAGGTGATCATAGACCCTTGGAAGCCAACCTGCAGTGAACCTCCGATTCCCAGAATAACCACCATTAAGAGGAGTCTCCGATATTGAATCTGGGAAGAAGAGAAATTACATTCTTTAAAGAGAAAAACCTGGTTTGTATTCCTCTCCTTTTTATTGCATGCCAAAAACGGGAAGATAAAATGTGGTCATCCAGGTTAGCTGCTGGATCGGAGCCAGATGCTGATGTAGAGGCAGATGACAGTGCCGGCAGGTCTGGTCCGGAAACAGGGATAGTCTGGGTGCCCACCTCTGGCGGAGGATGGCAAACAAGCATAGGGCCAGGTGGTGGGACCCACTTGATGGTCTGGAGGTGCTTCTTGATGGCTTCCTGTGAACGACCAGGGAAGTGTGGGAGCAGAAGTGTATAAAGTACTTTCTTAAGCATCCGAGTCTTCCAGAGATGGTCAGAATGCCGATGCAGGGCTTCATCCTCCTCCCGGTACCACTTCAGGCGCTTGGTAGGAAGAGCGGATACGTGTTTGATGTTGACTTTGACAGATTGGCAGTATCGTTGATACGTGCTCAGGCCCCGCTTGGTGGAACACTGGCGGCCCCAACAGGAGCATGTGAACACGGTACTCGGTGAACCGGTTTGGGGAGATGTGACACTAGTGCTTGCATCTATACTGCTGGGGTACTGAAGTCCGGAGGGCCCTTTTCCCTTAAACGTTCTGTAACCAGCAGTAAACCCCCTGCTAGGTGGTTGGCCCGACAGGAGGATGGCCTGGGTCTTAGCTCGGGCACAGGGGGCATATAGCCCACCTGCACCTTCTCTGGCGGTCACCATGAGGAGGCGCCCAGACCGCATAACCATGAACAAGACTCATAGTTACACATTGAGAACAAGACTGGAAGACCCTCCTCAGGCCAATGGCTCCGTCAGCACTCACTGCTCCCTTCCTGCTGAGATTCAAACCTGTGGGGCCTCCCAAGGTAGAGGAGAAGGAAACTCCTCTCAGGAGTAACTCCCCATCAGTAAGCACTCCTGATCTGGAACCTTACTGATCTGGAACCTCCAAAAAGAGCTTTCCCAACTGCGGAGGGGGCCATGACTGAAGGTCCTGAGATCGGAGCTCCACCGCCATCATTCTGGCTTCCCAGAAGAAGACTTGGTCCTCTGAGAAGGGAGTGGACGCTTTGAAGAGGTGAAGGGCTATTTTACACCCTGCAGTAGTACAAGGCACCCATTTTGTTGCATAAACCCAGCCAGAGCAAATTGGGGGAAATGGAAGTTTTGAAGGACAAAGTCAGAATCTTGATGCTGGGAGGCACTTTGAAGATCATCTAGCTTGGGGCTCCCCAAACTTCATCAATTGCTTTATAAAGTTTCAGAGTGTTCATCATTCCGAACCAAGCATTCATTTTTAAAAATAATTTAATAAGTACTACTTTAACTAATAGCAACTAAGATGATTAAAAACCCTGGAAACAAAAATACACGAAGAATGGTTGCAGGAATTGGGTAGGGCTAGTCTAGAGAAAAGAAGGAGTAGGGGTGACAGGATAACAGCATTCCAGTATTTGCAGGACTGCCACAAAGAAGGGCCAAAGCACCAGAAGGCAAGACAAAGAAACAATGGAACAAAGAAACAATGGATTCAACCTGGAACTAAGGAGAAACTTTCTAACAGTGAGGACAATTAACCAGTGGAACAGCTTGCCTTCAAGCTGTGGGTGTTTCATCATTGGAGGTTATTAAGAAAAGATTGGAGGGAGCTTGTGTCGCAGCAGTACAACATGCGATCTTTAAGCTCTAAGATCGCTGCTGATATCTCCATTGCAGGATGGTCCCAACGGACCTAAACCATCCCATAGAGACGGTGACAGAGGAGGGCACATCCTGTCGATCCCAGGGACATCGCAAAGTCCCTGGTAGATCCAGGAGAAGCCCTTTTTTTCCCCGCGGTAAAAAGGCAGCCATTAAAACTGCTGAAGCTAGGACAGCTCCGGAACGGAAGAAAGCTGGAAAGAAAGTGTGTCAGTTTGCTGAGATAATTTTCTACTTATTTTTTTTCTGGAGAGAACACCCTAAAAGACTAAAAATTAAATTTAAAAGTGAAGATAAAAGTGCTCAAGCGGTGAGATTAAGCACCAATTAAACCTGAAGGGTTTTTTTTTACTTTTTATTGGAACTTTGGATTTTGTTAAAACTTTTTAACTTTTAAACTGGACTGGTCTTTCCTTTTTAATTTTTATTTTTTCCCTTCAAAATAACTCTTTGGAAAAGTTTTTTATTCTCTTGCTTTTTCTTTTTAATAATTTTAGATACACTGGAATACTATGAGGCACATCCTGAAAAACAAATGGCTTTGATGTTTATAGATGCACAAAAAGCCTTTGATAATGTGAATTGGCGTTTTATGCTGTTACAATTGGACCAAATGGGCTTTGGTAAAAAATTTACTCAAACCATCGAAACGATATATCATAAACAAACTGCAAAGGTTATGACAAATGGAGAGTTAACAGACTTTATAGATATAAGAAAAGGGACCAGACAAGGCTGTCCACTGTCGCCTCTGTTGTTTGTGTTAACACTGGAAGTGCTGAATAGGAACATCAGAGAAGAAAAAGAAATAAAAGGAATGAAAATTAAAAAAGAAGAGTATAAATTACAAGCTTTTGCAGATGACCTGGTATTTATATTAGAGGATCCATTGGAGTCAGCACCTAAACTGATAGAAAAGACAGAAGAGCATGGGAAAGTAGCAGGTTTGAAAATAAATAAAGATAAAACAAAGATTTTAGCAAAGAACATGTTAGTAAGACGAAAGAAAGAATTGGAGGATGTTTTGGGGATCCAGGTCACAAACAAGGTAAAGTATTTAGGGATACATATAACACCAAGATGTAGCACACTTAAGGAGGACAATTATCTCAAACAACAGATTGCGACAGATTTGATAAAATGGGAAAATTTACAATTATCACTGATTGGGAGAATATCTACAATTAAGATTAATGTATTGCCCAGAATCTTATACTTATTCCAGACAATTCCAATCAGATTAGGGAAATAATTTTTTGAAGATTTAAACAAAATAGTGCTAAAATACATTTGGCAGGGGAAGAAAGCGAGAATAAAACTTAAATTGTTACAAGATGCAAGAATAAGAGGAGGATTTGCTTTGCCCAATTGGGAATTATACTACCAAGCGACAAGTCTGATGTGGGTAAAGGAGTGGATAACATTAAGGAATACTAGACTTTTGAATTTAGAAGGACATGACTTGCTGTTAGGGTGGCATGCCTTCCTCTGGTATAAGGGAACTAAAATGCAGGGGTATTTTAGAAGACATTATATTCAAGAAGCATTGTTTCTAAACTGGGAGAAGATAAAAAAAGCAATATTATTTAAAAATTCCACTATGGTTATCTACTATTGAAGCTTTTTCCTATCCAATAATATATAAAAAGGAACAAACAGTTAGGTATGGTGAGATATTGAATGAAAAGGGTGAACTTAAATCTATGCAAGCATTGGAAGAACAAGGTGTAAAAATGAATTGGTTTTCATATTTGCAAATACAATCTAGATTTGATAAAGATGTTAAAACAGAAGGTATCTATGACAAGTGGACTGATTTAGGTAAAATTTTGACAGGTACTGATGAAAAAGTAATCAAAAAATTTTATGGACATTTGCTAGAGTTTAAATTAGAGGAAGAACAAGTAAAAGAAACAATGATTGCATGGGGGAAAATTTTTGGATATGGGATTGACTTAGATAAATGGCAAAAATTGTGGTCTCAGAATTATAAAATGACAATTGCGTATAAAGAAAATTTGTATAAGATGTTTTACAGGTGGCACTTACCCCCGACGAGAATTGCCAGGATGTTCAAAGATAAATCGGATAAATGTTGGAAATGTCATCAGATACCTGGTTCCTATTACCACATGTCGTGGATATGCTCAGTTGCAAAAAGATATTGGACTATAATCCACACACGGTTGGAAAAAATGACAAAACAACACATAGACTTTAAACCTGAGATATTTTTATTGGGAATTATACCAGAAATATATTGTAAATAATCAAAATATTTGATTGTAAATGTTTTAACAGCGGCTAGAATTGTATTTGCTAAGAACTGAAAAAATGAAAAAATACCTATGCAGGAGGAAATTATTAAGAAAATCATGGACTGTGCTGAAATGAGTAAATTGACATTTGAAATTAGAGAACAAGAGGACAAACAATTTTATATGATATGGGATTTATTTTATCAATGGTTAGATAAAAAGACATGGTAAAGAAATAGACTAGTAAGCCTTACAATAAAAGTTAATAGATTGATATAGAATACAACATAAAATATATAACCATTGGATGAATGCATAAGATTAAATCATAATGAAAATTAGAATATCTCATATAAAATGATGGAAAAAATAGTCAAATGAATGTTTAATAATTGATATTATATAAGCACAAGCTAGATCGATAAGGTAAGAATTTATATAACTTGTGAGTAATGGTAAAAAAAGGATAGCACAAAAGATTGTAACCAACTGACACACTGTATGTATATAATTGAAAGATGGTTTTATGTTTTTTATGTTTTGTTCGTATGTTTGTTGTAAAAAATAAAAACGTGTTTTTTTTTAAAAAAAGAAAAGATTGGACAGCCATTTTTGGAATAGTATAGGGTCTGATTTTTGAATTTTACTACTACTACTACTATTACTACTACTACTACTATTACTACAACCAGTGACCCCTGTCACGAGTCCCATCAACCCATGGGGTCAATATTAACCACTAGGAGGAACCCTGATTTAGCCCAATTTCACGCCTGGGCGGAATCCCTCAAAACCGGCATGCTGCGTTTTGCAGGGATGGAAGGTCAGGGAAGACGCCCAATGCAGCATCTGCTCCAGGGGGCTCTGGGTGACCTGGAAGTAGCTGCTGCTGTGCCTTTAGCAGCCCCTTGGGATGGGATGCCAGGAAGCCTTGTCTGGCTTGTACTCACCACATCCCAGAAGATCAGTGCCATCTCTGCTTGGAGCTCTTCTGGGTCTTGTCTCTAACAGAAGGCAGCCCTGGACTTTGGACTCTTTATTTCATTTCTTGGTGTAATCCCAAATTGCCCGGTTAATCATTCACTGTAAGGATTTCAAGAGCAACGGATGAAATGGTGCATCTGCCTGCTGGGTTTAGGCTGTCCGTAGACTCTGTGACGAAGCATGATGGGAAGAAGAGGCTTCAGAGAGATCTCTTCTGCAGTCATGGCCTGCAGCGGCTGTTGGATCTCTCCAACATCCCCTTGCTGGAATTCCCCACTTCAAAGGGCGCCATCTCAGTTGCACTGGGACAGATGGAGTGCCACCAAAGTCAACAGTCAGAGTTTGACAGCTAATACCACATTTCCCTTATCTTTTTAAACTTTCCAATTTCCAGCTCCTTCTGGATTCACCAGAGGGAGTCCAAAGGCTGAAGATCCGAGTCCCCCGTCTCTCAACATGTCATCCCTGTTCAGCATAGGGGCTGTAGATGACTAGGAATTCCTAGGAATTATCTGTTGAATGCCTGCCTGCCTACTCTTTGTTGATATGATTTCTTCTCACGCGCATTTGTTTTCTGCTCTTGAATTACAGGACCATAATCCCTTCTCCCTGCAGGAATGCACTGATCTAGCATCCATCCTCTTTTACAACACCTTCAGGGAAGACCTCCTCCCAAGCAGGCCGTTGACTTCACTGCTGAGCAACTCTTACTACAGGAAATTCTTTTGATTTCAAATCAAATCTACATCCTTATAATTTAAACTTATTGTTTCTTGTTGTTCCTGGAGTAATTTTGAATGATTCTGCTGTATCTTCCACTTGACAGTGTTCAGATATTAAAGACCACTCCCAGCAGTCTTGTTCAGTTAAAAACAACCCATATCCCCCCTCCATAGGTTTTTTTCCCCAGCCCCTTTTTATCTGGGTTGCTCTCCTCCGCACACCTCTAGTTAGTCACTGGCCTTTCAGAGATGCAAGTTCAGAACTGGGGCAGCGTTTTAGGAATGGAATGGAGAGGATTTAACAATGATTTTTTTTAAAATTTGGACATTAGACTTCAGGCAACAAGCTTAGGTTTTCGCCTGCTTTTTCTTTTTGCAATTGCATCACACTGTTGAATCATCTCCTAGTAGGACGTAGCTCCCTAGGGGCTAGATTGCTGCTTACTTCATATATTTCCTATAAAGGAATCCATATTCTATTAAAGTTACAAAGCCTGCTTCAATAGACTTTGTGTAGGCTGATTCTCATCCTCCAAGAATTTGAAATGCGAAGTGAGGCCAAGAGTTGGTTTCTAACCCAAGTCTCACCTCTCTGCATTCATGATGCTGGGGGGACTGGAGAGCCAAGAGTCATGCCACAGTGGGTGACAAGCTGTGGTGACCAGGGGTCAGCGACTGGTTTCCAGTGCAGAAATCAACAAGGAGTGATAGGTTCATAGACAGTTGCCTGCACCCTTCCAGTGAGAAGCTTTCTTGATGGTGATTGAAGCAGAGGAAGAAGGGTGTGGAATTTTTGCAGCAACAAAGCTGGATTGTTGAGGGGAGAAGATTAGAAATGGGACGCTGGGTTGGAGATGGTCAGGGTGGATGCTGACATCCAGAAAAGAAGGATTTTCATTGCCTGATGGGTTGTAAAGTGTGGAGATCGATTCTGGGACCAAAGCTTGGGAGCCGGGCTTCTGGGTGGGAGGTGGGAACCCGAAAGGAGTTTCCTGACTGCCTGTGCTGAGAAAACCCCTTTGGACTATAGCTAGATGGGCTGAGGTGGATTCCAGCAATATGGGGGTTGGTGGTGGAGGAGAGAGAAACCCAGAGTATAATGATTGTATGTTGTAAAGAAGGGAAGTAGGGAAGGGAAGCTGCCAATCAATTGTTCACGGTCAGTGTCTGGCTGGTGCTTTTGAATGAAATCACTTGTAAATTGTTCTATATTAGCATTCTCCAAACACTGAATTCTGATTGGTCCACACGGACCGCGACCTGATTGGTCGACTGAACGGCCGTGATTGGCGCGCTTAGAATCAACCGCGATTGGCCGAGCCGATCGCGGGAGATTCAAAGCGCTGTCATTGGCCGCCGAGCCGCGAGCAATCCCTATATGAAGGGCTGCCGCAGCTCCAAGATCTTGTACAGGTCTTAACACGGAAATAAAGAGCTGAATGTACACTTTGGTCTCGCGTCTCTGTGGGAACCGATCTACCCGATCTAACATAAATAATCCAGTTAAGAACCTGGATGGTTAGAAGTTGAAGGCAGGTACCTTGCTGTGTAACCCAGGTATTTTTGAGTCTGTGGATCCTGAGGAGGGGAAGTTGGCTCTGCAGTCAAAAGGAATGGGCAAGAGAGAAGGTCCTCGTAGCCTTGGAGGGGCCCAGTTTGTCTCCTCCACAATCTGCCTTGAACCCAGCAGATTTAAATAGTACCTGCTCCACTTCCAAACCTTTCCTTCCTGGAAAGTGATCGTGTAGCAGCTGCCAGGGACAATGGAAGGGAGGAGGCTATCTGGACCTCGGCAGTCCAGACCCAAGCCAAGGGATGTGGAGTGGAAGCAGCACTGATCGATCTCATGGAAAACCTTTATGAGGAATTAGATGAAAGGAGCACACTCACCTTTCTCTGGATCTCTCAGAAGCCTCCAGTATTGTGGATCACACTATCACACTATCTGGGTTGCCTGCAAGGTTGGGAGTGGTGGCCATTATGTTGCAGTGGGTCCGTCAAACTCGCGGCATCACACTGTTATCATGTGAGGTATTGTGAACTTTTTCCCCCTTGCTAAACCGGGCGGTGGGGGTGGCTAGCACATGATGCATCTGGCCCGCGGGCCATGAGTTTGACACCCCTGATATAGGGCTTCTTGCCTGAGCAGGGGGCTGGACTAGAAGATCTCCAAGGTCCCTTCCAGCTCTATTCTGATTGATTGATTTTGTTGTTCTTCTGATTTAATCACTGTAATCATTTTATCAAAGAAGGATAAAGATTTGTCTGGCGTGATCTGTTTTGAACAAACCCATATTGGCTTCTGGTAATAGCTTTGCCTGTTTCTTGGTATTTGCAAATCTGTTGCTTGATTATCTTTTCCAGAATCTTCCCAGGCATTGATGTCAAGCTGATTAGGGTGTAGTTTCTTGTATCCATTTTTTTTTTCCTTTTTGGAAGATGGGAACCACACCAGCTCTTTTCCAGTCCTTTGGTAGTTCCCCGGTGCTCCAGGATCTTTGAATATGGTTGCTTTAACTTCAGTTGGGCTCCGGAAAGAGGCCCTGTCAGGCCCCAAACCCGAATTCTGAAGTAAAAGTTACCTTTCCCTGCTCTAAGTGGAGATTTGATAAAAATTACTTAATGGACACTTAGGCAATACTGCACAGCTGTAGTTTAGAAAGAAGAAATAACCTAGGAATTGAGTTGAGAGCCAAGTGTTTCAGCCCCTTTGCCCATGTTTTGAGTGAATTGGACTTGGACTGGGAGCATCTTGGAACTGAGCTACTGTTCTTTTCTCTTTTTTTTTTCATTTTGCTGTTAGCATGTTTCAAATTGCTCAGAAATAAAATGTTAGTAAAACCCTTGGGTATGTCATTTGTTTAAGGGTAAATACTTCAAGTCATAAAGCAGAAAGAAAGAAAGAAAGAAAGAAAGAAAGAAAGAAAGAGAGAGAGAGAGAGAGAGAGAGAGAGAGAAAGAGAGAAAGAGAGAAAGAGAGAAAGAGAGAAAGAAAGAAAGAAAGAAAGAAAGAAAGAAAGAAAGAAAGAAAGAAAGAAAGAAAGAAAGAAAGAAAGAAAGAAAGAAAGAAAGAAAGAAAGAAAGAAAGAAAGAAAGGAAATAATTCCAAGCAGCCATTTTTACACATTAACCAGGTTGGTTTAATTGACTGACCTGAGATTTGAGCAGAGCCATGAGTTGCTTTTCCAACAAGTGAAAAACAATAAGGAAAACGATGGGCAGGAAAAGGATTTGAGTTGGAGCAGAAATGAAGCCAGCAAGCAGTGGCAACAGCGACAACATGTTGGGAGGGATCTAGAAGTGCTCAGCAAGAAGTGGAAGACACCTCAATGCCACAAAGGACAAGGGGTTGCAAGATGGCTGTCTGTACTTGTAGGCAGCCATTGTGCTCAGACTCAAATGAAGAGTGACACTTCCCGGGGGGGACGGGGACCGGGGGGTGGGGGAGACCTGGGCCTTCCCAGGAGCCAAAACTGCTGTATCACAAGGGAGGCGAAACGTTCATCTCGGCAGCAGAGCCCTTGGTGATGCCCGTACCCTTTTCAATCTTCCTCGGCAGATGCAACTCAAAAACTGGAGTAGACCGAATGATCCTCGTTGAAATTTTTCCGGAGAACAGCAAGTTTCTTTCCCAAAGACGATTTGCTGAATTCCTCTGTGATCTCTACCGCAGATTTGCCTTTGGTCTCGGGAAGGAATAAGTAGAAGAATATCCCAGAGCCAGAGAGCACAATGGCGAAGAGAAGGAAGCAAAAGGGGCCCAGACTTTCCTGGAATGGACACAATAAACAGTAACGGTCTCATTAGTGTCTGAAGGCCATTGAACAAATTTCCTCTTTTATCTCCATCATCCCCAAAAGTTCAAGCTGGTCTAGTAGTGACGAAACAGAAACTGCATCTAGAGAAAG
The DNA here is from genome assembly GCF_049901735.1 of Notechis scutatus. Classification (NCBI taxonomy): domain Eukaryota; kingdom Metazoa; phylum Chordata; class Lepidosauria; order Squamata; family Elapidae; genus Notechis; species Notechis scutatus. The sequence goes on along the minus strand of NC_142021.1, from coordinate 11,826,992 downwards.
CATCCCTGGGTCATTTAAAAGAGAGGATGGAGACAAGGGTGCATCAGATGAGTGACTTTGATTTCTTCAGTGTATGATGCTGTCAACTTTATGGCTTAATGTGACTGCTGAAAATGAGTAAATCCAGTAATCAGGTTAAGGATGGTGCACAGATACCATCACTTCTAAGTTGCTCTGGGTGGAGCTTGGACACCTGGTTCATATTATCTACATGTCATGTCTTTGCTTCAATTTATCTGCTGTCTTTGGTTATCATGTGCATTTTGTTTCTGAGCACAACTGAAGTCCCTACAACTGGGAAGAGCTTATCAGAAAGATTCACAGAAGCTAACTTGGCAGAAATTCAAATGAACCATCTCTAGACACGCCCACGGAACTTCTTGCCACTTCATCTGCAGTATGCAGAAACTTTTTAAAGGCAGAGCTTTGACATTCAGGCTCATCTGTGATTGTGTCATCAGTTACTCTATTTGGTCTCTTTAACTGATGCCTCTATTATTATTTGTTTCCTGGCTTTTAACTGGGCAAAACAGTGCATCGTAAGGCAACAGTTTTAGAGCCAAGGTATATCAGATAGGTTAACATACACGATATGTCCTAAATCTGGGATCCCTGACTCCCAAGGAAATGAAATTTGGGAAAGTTGTCGCTGCTTCAGTGCTCCTGGCTCTGGGGCTACTGCTGCGGTCATGTGATCTTCATTTTTAATATTTTATGACAGTTTCCCAGCCACTCTCACAATCCCTTGCTTCATCCCCCACCCAGCAGAAGCCCCTTACTTGTCTGCTGGAAAGCGAAATTGAGTGGGAGGAAGGAAGGAAAGGAGGAAAGAACCTTTCCTAGCCCATGCAGTTACCCTGCACGGTCCCCAAATTCTGTTCACCTTCTGTGAACTGCACGACATCTCTCATATAGTCATCCAATTCCAGGCACTCTTCTCTCCCCGCACCCCACATTCCTGACCCAAGTGGCACATCACACACACCGCTCTGTGACCCGCACACATGCTGCTTCATCTATGCTACCCCTATGCACCCTTCCTACCTTGCACAGCCCCTCTCATGCATCCTCACACCTGACCTGGAGATGGGACTCCCCTCATCCCTTCACCGCCTTGCAGTGGCCACTTACCTGCCTGCTGACCTTGGACCTGCAACTTCCTGCAGGCTTCCCCAATGGCTTTTTCCTCGCAAGCTTACCATAGCAAAGTCAAGGGGGAAACCAACATGAATGGGAGGGAGGAAAGGAGGAAGGATGATTTTTGATGCTCTCAGCCAGCTTCCCACAAGGAAAGTCAATGGGGAAGCTGGCAGGAAGCCAGAAGTTGCTCCTGCTACCCCTGCTTTTTTGTCCATCCATAGTTGTGCTGTTTCTTTACTCAGATAGGAAATATCTCTGAAATGATGACCCAACGGGGCATGGGTTGTCTAGTTGACATTTAAAAATACATGGAATAAAAATAGTTGGAAGGGACCTTGGAGGTCTTCTAATCCAACACTGAGGTCAAGCAGGACAGATCAAATATGCATTCTGGACAAATCATTGTCCAATCTCTTCTTAAAAACCTCCAGCATTGGCACACTCACAGCTTCTGGAGGCAATCATTCCACTGGTTAAATGTTCGCCCTGTCAAGAAATTTCATTAGTTCTATGTTGAATCTCTAATGATCTCCCACACATTACTTGTGGTTCTGTCCTCAGATTCTTTGGAGAATAGATTGGTCCGCTTCTCTCTGTGAGAGCCCCCCAAGAACTGGAAGATTGCTGTCATATCATCCTTAGTCCTTCTCTTCATTAGTCTAGTCATACCCAGTTCCTTCAGTCATTCGCCATATGGTTTAGCTTCCAGCTAAATAACTGTATTGTTGGCATTATTGCTATTTCTAGCAGCTTCAGACACATTTAGTGACTGACCTGGGCTGGGTGAACAGCCCAGATGGGTCACTAGGTGGTGCATCTCCCTACCTGCAGCCCAACCCAGTGTCTGAAGCAATCGTGGTTGCTCTGTGGAGGGGCTGGAGAAATGGGGGCTGGGGAAAACTGACCTCAGCAAAAGGGAAGGCGATTCCGATAACAAAGAGGGCTGCCCAGTTTAGACAACCACCGATCGTGAAGGCTGCTGGCCTGGCGGACTGGCTGAAAATTTCCATCATAATAGAGAATGAGGCTCCATCTAAGAGGGACAACATAGAGAAATAGGTTCAGACCCAGGGAGACCCTGTTTAACCCAAGAATTCATTTATCTGGAGAGCCATTAGCAATGGCATGTCAATCTACAGCCTTCTTTGGGCCAATAAACAAAAAACACCAACAATAACATCCAGAAATGGAAAAAAAAAAAAAAAAAAACCCAAGCCTAGTCACCAATAACTCTATCAGATGCTAATTTTCATTTATTTCAGTTCAATTTAATGGAGTATTGAGGGCAAGGGGTGTTCAGTGGCAGTCAAATCTTAATTGCAAAATTAACTTTTACATCATTTGTATCAACTTAGGTCATTTCCATAATTGATATTCTTACCTTACTTGCATCCATTTATGTCATTGTCTGCAATGGGTGCAGATGACAGTTCAACTGTCCAGTTGGCATTTCCAAAAAAAGGAAACTCCCAGGACATAATTTTACCAAGAGTGTAAAATTACTTTACTGAAAAATTACATTGGCACAGAAGAAGCGAAACCAGCTCTGGATTTCCCATGCAAATGCAAGCATAGTTATTTCCCTGTGCCACCTCTGCAAAAGGCAGAATTCTGCCCAATTAGTCGGCTGATAATTTACATAAATAGCACAGGTATTGCCCTACTAATGAGTTGGCATGTTCAGCAGCTCCATCGGTACTCAGATGATAGGTGGAGCTAAGTCTCTGGGAGGAACCTATCACTTTCAAGAATTCCTGCCAAAACTTTGCAGTGAATTGCGCCCCCTTGTCTGAGCATACCGTATATGCTTCAGGACCCCATGTAGTTGGTAGATTGTTGCACCTTGGCTAGGGCTGGGCAGAAGGAATCTTGGGACATGCCACAAAATGTGCTTGCTTCGAAAACAAGTCGATGACAATCCAGATGTGTTCCCAGCACTCTTGGGCAACTCCGCCCACGGTTTAGCTGGATTGGTTTCCCTTATAGATGTTTCATGGAGGCGCACACGGGGCAACTGGCCACATAGGCCTTTATGTCCTTTCTCATTTTTGGCCACTAAAATGGGCTGTTTACCAAATGAAGGGTCTTCAGGAATCCAAAATGCCCTGTGGGTTTTGCCTCATGGCTCCTCAGCAGGACCAAGGTTCTCCAGCTGGCTGGGACATACAATTTACCCTCTTTCCATGCCTCCTTTGACATCAGGTCATCTTATGTCTCTGGAACCATCCATCCGTCCCCAAGGCGGTTTTGTCAACGCATCTCCAACTGGTTGCAGAGAGGCTGTTCTCTGTTGCCTCGTAAGCCCTGGCCCTGTGAGCTGCCTGGGTGGGATGATCAAGACAACTGCTTCCTCTCTGGCATTTTTGTACTGGAGCATGCGAGAGGGGGCATCTGCTAGAAACTTCTTCCCCCCTGGCGAGTAGCGAAGGGTGAAATCGAAGCGGTTAAAATGCTGAGCCCATCGGACCTGCTCAGGGGACAGCTTCCTCTGGGCCTTCAACGCCTCCAGGTTCTTGTGGTCCGTCCACACCACGAATGGAATCTTATTAGCCTCCAGAAACTGCCTCCAGGTCAGAAGATCCCATCGGACAGCATAAGTCTCCTTTTCCCAGATGATCCAACACCTCTCAGTATCAGATAAAACTGGTGAGACGTGTAGGCAGAGGGTTGCACAGAGGAAGAATTACTATCTTTGCTCCTGGGTGGGGTTGCACTGCTGCACACAGACCAGCGGTCTGGAGGTCCTCCTGGACTCATGAATCCTGAGGGAGGAGCAGGTGGCCGTTGGCCAGGAGGGCCTTTGCACAACTGTGAGTGGCACACCAGTTACATCCATTCCTGGTCAACGTGCCCTTCTCATAGTCACTCACGCTCCGATCAATTCTTGCTTGGACTATTGGAATGAGCTCCCCTTGAAGCTTCAGTTGCTTCAAAATGCAGCAGCCTGCCCAGTTTTGCACAAGCCCAGATTTATGCAGATGTCACCTCTTTTGCAGGAGCTGCATTGGATGCAGTTCAAGGTGCTAGTTGTCACTTTAAAGTGGCTTGGGGACAGGTTATTCAAAGGACCTTACCTTCCCAGTTACATCTATCCGATGCGGGTCTACCCAATGAAGTGCAGAAAGAAGTGCCTCTGGCAGGACCAAGAAAAAGGGCCTGATCCTTCCCCCAGAGATAAGGTTGCCCCCAACCTTTCTACTTTTCTGGAAGGCCCAGAAGATGTTCCGTCAGCAGGTCTAGAGACCCCTGGGCTGATGTGAACATATCTGTTGCCACTGCTGAGGCAGGGTTGGTGATGGTGATGGGTTTATGTTGCAGATTTTTAATCGCTATAAGCTGCCCGGAATCACTCTGTGTGAGTTGGGCGACCATATAAACTTGTTTAATAAATTAATAAACATTAATAAATGAATAGTAACAACTAAAACAGTACTACATGGCAATGGGGCGTGCGTGAAAATCTATAGTTCTTCATCCTTATAGTTTTTACTGATCGCCATCAAGCAGCCCTGCTTAGCGCAGGGGTGGTTGGTTTTCCCCAGGGGCCACCTGAGAAACTGGGACTGCCCTGTGGAGGGAGGCTGCCCTCAAGATTTGAATGGCCCCCTCCCTGCTGGGGTTTTGAAGGGCCTGATGACCCGGCTGTTTTCCAGGCCTTTGGCAGGGAGGATCTGGAGCCCTGTTTCTGTTAGGCTGTTTGCTTTTGCTTGCACTCGCTTTGTTGTTCTGCTATCTCTCCCCCTTTTGGTTTAAATATTTTTTTGGTTTTAAATAGTTTCTTAACCACTCAGAATCACTGGGAGATTATTTAATCTCTCCCGCCCTCTTTCATTCCGCCTTTAGTATTTTTTATAAGTAACTCATAGTTAATACTCATTGCAGGAAAGGTGGCCAAATTGGGTTGGTCACATGAGATACAAGCTGTGGAGAAACACCGCCCCCCCACCATTCCTAGAGAATGAAATATTTGGGGGAATATTAAAGAGGCAGAATATTATAAAGGAGAAATGGAGAAACATGTTCTTAAAGGCAGAAAGCAGCCCTTTCTTAATAGCCTCCAGCAGCGTCTTTAGAGATGGATATTTTGTGCCCATTAAGACTGGGCCAGCCTACTCACAAACAAAACACCTTCATCTCCAGCAAATGGGATTAAAATTTACTTCTCCACCCAAATTCTAAGAACAGGACTTTAGAACGTAATAGGATTAAACTACTACCACCATTAGAATAACAAAAAAGACACAAAGCTCACTATATTGCACAACCCCCAGTAGCATCACAGAACCCTGTAAAGATCCAACTGCTCATTCAACCAATTTGTCAGCTGTCCCAGAACCACCAACAGCATCAACTTTCTTAAGCAGCCCCCATTTTATTCCCAGCTTGGAACAGGACCTGGATTTTTCTTCCAACAAAGCATTTCTGTTCCACCTGTGGCACTTTGTTCTTACCCAGGCCTGCCCTCCCCCTTGGCTGCTTAAAACCCCTTCGCTCCTGCCTTTATTTATCTCCACCAATGCTGTGGCTTGGCAGGACCCCTCCCCCCCCCCGCCTCCTTCCGCCCCCTCCATCAGGCCTATTTCTCTTTCCACATTGCTCCTTGTGGAAGGACTTGTATACTCACTTGGTCCAACTCCAAAGAGGATGACAAGCAAGAAAATCAGGATGACACTGCAGAGGGACATCCAGGGGAGGTTTTTCTGGAGGTGGGAACAAAAGAACAAGGAATCTAGAAGCTTTGGAGACCGGGGTGTGTAGCAGCCCCGCCCCCCAACCCAGGGCTCTCTGGTCAGTGCATCCTTCTCGGAAAGCGGGAGGCTTCACCAGGACTGCGGAGCTTGCCTGGAAGACGGTTCAAATGGCTGACCGCTCTGCCTGCACTCCAACCGCTGCTGCAGGAGTCCTTCCCATCAGCAGCCCAGGCCGCTGTGTTCAGTCTCATCATCAAGCAACAGTTTGGGAGAGTTGATCAAAACAGACTCCGAAGGGCCATCAAATCTGACACCCTACCCTGGGCGGGGGATCCCAAGTCAAGCATCCCAGAGTGATGAAGTGGTAGTGGTATGTGGGAAAGTCCTTGGGAGAAGGGATCCTGCCTCCAGAAAGGTCAGAGAAGAGAGGGCATGGCCCAGAGCTGCCTAGTGGGTGGAGAAAGAGGCCCAGGAGGAACTCCTTAAGTTCTTTGGCAGTTGTTAATGTAACAAGATTGGGTGGAATGTGCTTCTGGTTGCGGCTGCCATGCTGCTTCATCGGTGCCTATGGCAACTCGACAGCAGGCCAGGAATGCTTTACAAGTTGACACAATTAAGTGGAGTTAGTTAATGTGGCTGCGTTTCCTGTCCTGTGAGGTTCACAACAGCCAGATTTCCAGCCTTCCCCCATAACCACGACCCTAGACATTTCAATAAATGCAGCAAGGAATGACTGAGAAAAGAGAGAGATGGGTGTGTGTGTGTGTCTGAAATAGGCGAGTCAAAGCCTGGCTCTAAATCTGCTGTGGGGTGATCAGCTATGAAGCCGTGGACCAATCTGCCTCCTGGGGTTATTTTGATGCAGGAGATTTTAAAGGTGATTGAAATTAGAGGGTTTTCTTTTCTGTTTAATGGACAAACAGAGGGAGTCATCTCATGGACCTTTGCTTTTATACGTGACGACGGCACTGAGATTTTTAAAGGCCCAAAGCACTTGTAAAGACCTACAATGGAAGAATGGATGGGGAAACTGGTGGAATTGACAGAGATAGCAAAAATGACAGCCTCGATGAAAAAAAACACTCTGACAAACTTTATTTCTGCCTGGAAGCCATTACTGGAGTTTTTTGTGAGAAACTGAAAAAAGATTTTAGGATTTGATCATTAGAATTATATGGGACTGTCAAAACAATGTCGACAAATATTCACCTTAAAGTGAAGAGGCTGCATTTCCCCATGATGGATGGCACTAAGCGTTCATTTCCCACAGGAAATGAGGCTAACTAGGCCAGGGGTCTCCAACCTTGGCCACTTTAAGCCTGGCGGACTTCAACTCCCAGAATTCCTCAGCCAGCTTGAAGTTGCCAAGGTTGGAGACCCCTGGCCTAGGCTGCCTGCTCTGCCAAAACAGACAAGACTTTCCGGACAAGCCTTTTCTTCTTACCTGCAGGGAAAGAGTCCCCGTGAGGAAGAAGAGCACCAAGGCCATCGACCCACAGCCTTTCCATAGCAGCGGCCTCCGTCCGTACTGTTCAATGGTAAATATCTGGAGAGGGGAAATAAGGGAAACACGGGAGGATTTCCTGGCATCTAAACGGAAAGAATAGATGTCAAGCAGAACCTTTATAGTCAAATTCAAAGCTACTGTGAATGACATCTCAGTCCTTTTTTCCCTTTTGGGAGAATTGTGGCCCCGAGCACCTCCGGCCTCTCGATCCCGTGGAACGGCACAGTCAGACAGCCCCATCCAGATTGGGGTTTAGCCCAGGAGCAATCTGGCTCTTCCTCCAAGGGGCCCGAGGGGGCCAAGCCCTGCCAGGATGTCCAGCGTCAGAGGACCCAGGCTGGCCAAAGGCTTTGCAGAAACTGGCAGGCCGCTCAAGCGGTTCCGGCAAGAGTTTGGGCTTCCTACCCAAATCACGGAGGAGGCTGTGAGGAGAATAGTGACCGACGCAGAAGAAGATTCATAACGGCAACGGGACATTGGGAGGGGAGGAAGGTTTTTCCGACTAAAACAAACGATTTAGAAAGCTCTTACACAGAGGAAAGACGAGAAGAGCTCAGAGAAGCCAATGCCCAGGCAGATGTAGGGGATAAGTCTCTCTTCTAAACCTGCACTCTGAAGCACTTCGAAAGCATAGAAATAAACCTAAGTGGGGAAAAAGAAGACACTAATAATTGCCAAGAAGCAGTTTCAATTTTGTCCCGCAGCTAGTTGTCCTGCAGTGAGTTGGCCGCAGCAAGTTGGTTGTGGCAAGTTGGCCACAGTGAGTTGACCGGTGAGTTGTCCTAGAGACCTGGAGGGCAGCCCAGGAGATGGGCGGGAGAAAGCCCAGTGCAGCCTGAGACAAAACCATGCGCCCCAGAGTGAAAAACGTGCCAGGGACTGTCTAGTTGGGCTCTTGCCCAAACTGGGCCTGGAGGATGCCCCTTGCTCTTCCCCCAGATGTGGTGGTGCCAGTTCCACCAGTCTTAATCAAGACGGCATACTGTTGGCCACAGGAGTTGTGCAAGTTTGGGAATTGCCCCGCTGTAGTTCTTGCAGAGATTGGGCTGCCTTGCTAATTCATTTTTTGGGGTGTTAGCTTTTTCATATTATAAACCCAGTTCGTCTCCCTCCAGATGCTGTCTTCCCTTTCCCTAACCTGGCTAGCCACCCTCTCCTTCAGCCTGGGCAGTTTCTAGGCTGCAGGCCCCAGCTGGTTCTCCCTCAATTCTATGGAGGTTGTGTGAGGATGGGACACTTAACCGTGTTGATGCCACAGAGCTGCACAGTGACAATGACGGCCACGAGGATGCTCAGTTGCTGGCGAAGCGATGCATCACGGAGCAGCTCTCCCGGCCAAAGCACTTTGCTCCTTTGCCCTCCCGGGGCCATTTCTTTCTTCAGCTCCCCAATCTCTTCCTGGTGATTCCCTTGGCCCCACAGCTGGTGCATTGCTGGGGAAGAGAAAAGATGCCGGCCACGAAGCTTAGCCAAGTCCTTCACCCTTTGCCCCGCAGCCAGAAAGGCCTGACAGGCCACGAGAGCCCCAGAGAAGCAGTTCTCATCCTTGCAGGCAGATGCCCCGACCTCTAAGCGGTCACTGGGAAAGGAGAAGAGGTGGGGATTCAGCAGGTTCTGACCAGTTCAGGAGAACCGGTAGCAGGAAATTTGGAGTAGTTTGGAGAACCGGCCAATCCCACCTCTAACTGGAGATTTTACAGTCTCCTTCCCCTGCCACGCCCACCAAGCCACGCCCACAGAACCAGTAGTTAAAAAAAAATGGAATCCCACCCCTGGAGAGGAGCCGACTGGGGCAGGGGGGAGGAGCTGCCTTTTGGCTTGGTCCTGTAGCTCAGTGTTTCTCCCCCTCTGCAACTTGACGCTTTGGGGTTGAGGAATCTACAGATCTTTACGTTGCGGAAGTTGAGACCCCTGCCTAGCTCACAGCTTGCTAAGAAGGACTGGGCTAGTTGGATAGAAAAACAGAAACGTTTAAATTGCCTGATTGGCAGTGGAGCTTCCCAAACTTTATGACACTGGGAGATTTTACCTGCCTTCCCTGGCTGTGGCAATCATGGACTTGCCTTAGCAGGAGACAAAGGTTCAATCTGTTTTTTGTCTTGGGCCAGTGGCAACGTGATCTGGAGATCTTGATATCTATCTCTTGACATGATTAGATCACTCTTTGATGGCCTTGTAGTTCTCCACAGCTGCTCGCTGATGTAGGGCCTTGGAAACATTCAATTTGGTCCACTTTGGGTACCTAATGGGCCATGCTGGATTTCAAAAGGACCTCGGGGTTGTTCTTGAGGGTCTTGTACTATGAATGAGGCCTTAGTTACTGCTTGGAATGATGGTGGACAACAGCACCCTTGTACCAGGTTATTCCTTGGTGGCCTCTCCTCGTTTTGCACCCAAGTTTTTAGAAAAGTTCCAGGAGATGAAGCATCCAAAAAGGCTCCACAAGGAGTGCATAAAATAGATAAAACATATGTAAGAACCTCTCTTAAAGGTGACCCTGTGGCAGTAAGAACGCAATCACCCCAATTTTTCTGTTCTTATGACAGCCACAGATTGCAGGCCGGCAACTCTGTTCCAGGTGAGCGAAGGGCCAACAGGAGGATTGTTTAAGGATTATGTTTCATGACTGCCATTGTCATTACATTGATCAGAATTCTACCAAGTACTTCCCATACATATTTAGCCTTTCCCTTTAACATTCACACAACATCCTTAGGGCACAACACATTCTGGACCGTTCAAAAGAAGCACTAGATAATGATAATGAAGAAGACAGTGATGTTGCACAGATTGGCAAGGAAGCTGAAGTCCCTACCATCAACCAACTGTTCCTTAATCCTGGCCAGTCAAAGGTTTGGACAACACATTTGCCAAGACCAGCTCCACTTCGGTTATTCTGAGGTGAGACCAATTTTTTTTTTAAGGACAACTTACCTTTCAGGCAGCCATCCTCATCCCCCTCCTGGATTAAGAGATAAGAAGGAGATTCGGGGAAGAAGGGCAGGAGGAGCAGCTGGAGGAAGGCTGCCACACCGGGAAAGGCCAGCAACAGAGGCCAGGATGAATCCGTTCCCAGGAGCTCCCTGGAGAGGAGGAGAATGGAGGTTGGGGGTTGGAGGAGCAGCCCCCTCCCTCTTTCCTCACCCTTCTGTACCTGAGTCCCAAGATTTGGCCCCAGCATTTCCCCAGAGACCAAAAGAATCCCGAGGTAGCATTTGCAAGTCCTCTCCATTTCTTGGGGGAAATTTCTCCAACGTACTGAGAATGAATGGTCTGGCAGAGGCCTAGAAGGAAAGGAAGGAGAAAGGGAGGACAGACAGAAACCAACGAAATTTGAAATAACCACAGTGTCCCAGAGTTGTTTGCCGGCTTAGGCAGATGACAAGAACTGCTTCAGATCACAGGAGGCACCCGGAGGTTTTTCAGTGGAGGGTCCAGATAGTGCTCATGTCATGTTACAAGTTACTTTTAACTTTTTCTCCCCAGAAACTGATACAGGCTCCCCTGTTGCCGCCATCATTAGCCAATTGCCCAGGTCATCAGAGAGGGATCTTGGAGACCTAGTGGACAATCATTTATAGCGGTGTGCAGCAGCAGCCAATGCAATCCTTGGTTGCATAACCGAAGGATAAAGTCAAGATCACACGAAATATTAGTATCACTTTATAAAACCTTAGTAAGGCCACACCTGGAATTCTGCATCCAGTTTTGGTTATCATGTTATTAAAAAGAAAATGTTGCAACTTTGGAAAGAATGCAAAGAAGAGCAACTAAGGTGATTAAGGGTCGGAGACTAAAGTATGAAGAACAGTCGCAGAAATTGGGTATGTCTAGTCTAGAGAAAAGAAGGACTGGGGGGGGGAGGGGAACGGGACATGATAGCATCTTCCAGTATTTGAGGGGCTGCCACAAAGAAGAGGGGAGAAGGTCAAACTATGACCCAAAGCACCAGAAGGCAAGACAAGAAACAATGGATGGAAACTCATCAAGGAGAGAAGCAACCTGGAATGAAGGACAAACTCCCTGATAGTGAGAACAATCAACCAGTGGAACAGCTGGCCTTCAGGTGTTGTGGGTTCTTCATCATTGGAGGTTTTTAAGAAGAGACCGGACAGCCACTTGTCAGAAATGGTATAGGGTCTCCTACTTGAGCAGGGGTTGGACTAAAAGACCACCAGGGTCCCTTCCAGCTCTATTATTCTGGAAGTTAGAAGAGCAGAAGAGCTCTGATGGATGCAGTCCATGGCCTCCTTCTTCCAAAGGCTGACCAGTTAATTGTCCCCATGAGAATCAGGGGAAGTGGGCTCAGCAACCGCCGCCTTCTTTTCCTGGGATTTCATGGAAGGCTGGCTGACTTTGGGCCCCTGAGCTTTCCCCGGAGAATGTTAAAAGCCACATTAAAGCCGAGCCTTCCAAGGCCTCTTACCAGCACTGATCCCGTAAAAGAATCGTCCAAGCAGAATCATTTCAAAGCACTTGGCTCTCTTGCTGCAGACCATGACTACGGTCGTCAGGATGACCAGGAGGTCCGTGCTCAGCTGGCATTTCTTTCTGTGTCCATGGGCCAAGAGAAGGGGGAGGAGAGAGAGTAACCACGTTAGCCACCTCACTGCCTTGGGCTGCCTTGCCTGCAAGCCTGTTCCGTGGGGCTGGCTCCATCCACTGCTCCCTCAAAGCCCTCGACCTCCAGGTACCACCCACTGGGAAAGATCCCTGCCCACCTAAAAGCGACAGGGAGTCAAATCAGAAGTGTGCGAGAACAAGTTTTAAGAGTGACTCAGGGTGACTTTCTAAGACAGAGGCAGCATCCCAGGTGCTAGCAGGGCCAACGAAGGAAACATCCCCTTTAAAATCCCTTTGGCATTTGCATTTTGAATAAGCCCATTGATTCCTTATATTTATTAGGCCAAAAGAAAGTTTATAAAACAACTGCAAGCTTCTCTTTTGTGGATCCCTCCTGCTGGATTTTGGCTCTCCTGTTTTCTCTGGACTAGCAGCCCAAAATGGTTTCTTTTGCAACTGAGGGATGCCTTTGTTTCTCCGCTCAGCCCCAAGGAAGTAGCCAGCTTTCTGGCGTCTATTGAGCACACCTACTTCCCGTATTTCATGATCAGGAATCCGCTGCAAAGACATCCCAGCACACCTCCTATGCCATAGACAGACACGGCAAATGACCACAGGAAGAGCAGTGTCTTCTCATTGAGGGGGGATCCAGTGCGCTCCAGCCAGGTTTCATTCATGAACCTCTTGATGTACTGAGAACAGAGAGAAGAAGAGACATCAGCCAAAAGCCTGATGATGATGATGATGATTCTCCAGACTAAATTATTGTTAATTTACTGTACACACAGTACAGGAATTTTTTTGCCCCTCCCCTGAGCTGTGGCTGGCTGCATTGCACAACAAGCCTACAATGTGAAAGTATCTGAGCAAACCTGGTGTAAAACCAAGGCTTACGGATGAAGTGAGCCATAATTTCAGCAATGGCAGGAGGGGGTGGGCCTATACGGTCCATGTAATATTTTTAAGCAACATTCATTCATAGTTACAGGTAATATTCATCATCTTCAGGCTTGTGTCTTCTGCTCTGTGCTTCTCAGAGTAAGTGCTTCATCGAAACGTTGCCTAGATACTTCCAATCTTACGCGGGAGAAAACCCGAATAACCAAAGATCCACATACAAATACCCGCAAGAACCTCAGAAAATGTGTGTGTGTGTGTGTGTGTGTGTGTGTGTGTATATTTTCTTAAGTTTTCACGGGTACTTACATGTATGGCATTCAGCTTTGTTTGGGTATTTTCCCCGTCATTGTAGTTGTGCTTTTAAAGTTGTAGCAACGTTTGGCAGAATCTCATCTGCCATCATCAGGCTTCTGTATACTGTATTCTGCCGAAACGTTGCTACAACTTTAAAAGCACAACTACAATGACGTGGGAAAATACTCGAACAAAGCTGAATAACATACATACATACATACATATATACATACATACATATATATATATATAGTACCATCTGCTATAATAAATATCCCTTTGAAAAGGAATTTGTAGCATTTCAGTCTGAGGTTCCAGACCCAAGAAACTATCAACCTTTGGGGTTGGAGGGTTGGTTTGACTATTGGGCTCTTGGGGCTAGGAAGCAGTGGGCCAGCCTGCCTCCTGCATCTGTGAGGGCTTCATCAGAAGAGAATACAGAATAACAGAGTTGAAAGAGAAGGTCTTGGAGGTCTTTTAATCCAGGGGTCACCAACCGGTGGGCCGTGGCCCACAGGTGGTGCGCGAGAAAATTTTGGTGATCCTCAGAGAAATGCCACCCCAAAGCACCCCCAAAGCCCCCAAAGCAATGAATCCAGGCTGCGGGGGAACACAAGGCTGCGCCGCCCACATGGCTCACGGGAAGGCAAGGCTTGTGTCACTTGCATTAGGAACAACACGAGGTAGTGAGGGGAGGGGGGAAGGGCGGAGGGGGGAACTTGCCTGGCTACCGGGCTGCTTCTTTCTGCTTCTTTCTTCTTCTGCTTTTGGCTGCACGCAAGGAAAGCAGCCAAAGTCTTCCTTTCTCTCCCCCAAACTCTGCCAGAAATGAGTCTTTGGGACTCTGCAAGGCCTCCTGCTCCAAGAGACTGCGCCGGCAAAGACTCATTTCTGGCAGGGTTTGAGGGGAAAGAAAGAAAGACTTCTGCTGCTTTCCTTCCGTGTCTGTCCTTTCCTCTGTCTCATCCTACTAAAACAGTTTTCTCCCACCCCAAATCTTGTCATATGAACCAACTGATGATGCTCGTCCATCGTGTTTGAAGAGGACCTTGACATCTAACAGGTTATGAGCTGTCCATGGTGTGTCCACAGGTGGCTAGTAAGGCCTATATGGGCACGGAATGTTCTGCCTTATGTCGGGCAGGCATGTATGGGCACCATTGTTTCAGCATTTGCAGCTCTGGCTTTGCGGAGTGCTCACTTCTCTTGTGCTGTAGTAGTTCTACATCCTACTACATCTACATCTTCTGTCTAATCCTACTAAAAGAGTCTCTCCCATCCCAAGTCTTGCCACATGAACCAACACAACGCATTGGTGATATGGCCAGTCATGGTGCAGAGGACAAAGTCCAGCTCCTGAAGTCTGTCTGCTGCTGGACATTTTGGCTTGCTTGGGAGAGAGAGGTGGACACTTACCTTTTGCAACCTATATTGTTGTTGTTGTTGTTGTTGTTGTTGTTGTTGCTGTTGTTGTTGTTGCCTTTAACCAGGAATCTCTCAACTGTCGGGTGGTTGGTTAGGAAGTGCACTGAGTGACGTGGGAGCCTGTCTGAGCCCCAGCCTTATGGGCAGGTGGGTCTTTTGGTCTGCTTCCTTTTGATGTCCGTTTGGGCTTAGCTGCAAGAGAGACAGGGCATCTGGCTTGCACAGAGCAGGCCTATCAGCCCAGAATGTACTTATGTATTTATTTAGCCAAAGCACTAGTGCTATGGGAAAAGATTGGGATGAAGCAACATCCACATCCATGAGGGTTCTGGCCCGATTGACACATACCGTTTGCAAAATAAACATGGAAAAGCAAGTTTTCGGGCTGAGGAGTCAGTGGGAATTTGTGCAGGAGCCAAATGAAGTAGGAGGGAGCCACTGATCTGCATCCGAGGGGCAGATGAGCTTAAGCAAAGATTAAAACTCCTCTGGCTGACTTAAATAGCCAATAATGGGGAGCAAGGAAGCTGAGCTTTGGGGGCAGGACAGCTTGGGGCTTGCCTGCTTTTCTGCCAGATCGGACGCCTGGAAGAACGCAGGCTACCCAGCCATGAGGAAGAGCCCACGGGGCTCAGGACTGGCTCCATCCTAGAGTCGGCAGGCTGCGGAAAGAAGTTCAAAGGGAAGCAGACCAGTCCTGCCCCATCACGTCCCGACTATTTATTTCTCTCCTGACTGAGGGGTCGCTCAGCACTTTGGCGGTGACCTATCAGGGCAAGCGGCTAACTGAAAGCCATTCTGGCCTTAAGGTTCACTTCCTCCTATCAGCCAAAAACGTCCATCAATATGGAGATGAGGGGCCTGCAATCCACTTGAACTTGCTTTCTGTCTCCCCGACTTCATCTGACTTAGAATGACACTGTTGTTCAACATGCAGAAAGAGAATTTTCTTAATCCACGACGGTGGGGTTGGGGCTGTGGGGAGACACCTATTTCTGGATCCAGAAAAGACAGGAAGCTTGGATGAACCCTAACTCTAACCGTACCTGGCAGAGGGGTCTCTGCCTCCCAATCAACCAACTTTAAGGTATCTCTTACCACAGATGGGTAATTGATCACGGAAATCTGGTAGCCAATGATAAAGTTCCCACCAATCCCCAGGACAAGGATCATCTGAAAGAACTTCTGGTAAGGATCCTGTAGAGAGAGAGAGCAAAGCATGGATTCTCTTAAGCAAAACGTTTCCCCCGGTCAGATTCTTTCAGAAGGTTCTCTAACTTTGGGAAGTTCTAAAAATATGCGCGGTGGGGAGGGAACATGGGGGTACTCTAGGTTAGAGAACCCCACATCCTGTGATTAGAAGGAAGCATGTCCAGAAGATACCATCACAGGAGGAAATCGTTAAGAAAATATTGGAATGTGCTGAAATGAGTAGATTGACATTTGAAACTAGAGAACAAGAGGATAAACAATTTTATAAAATTCGGGATCTTTTCTATCAATCGTTAGATAACAAAGTACAGTCATGAAATATGTAGATTTCTAGAAAATAATAAATATATAAAGATGTACTTCTTTCTTATTATAACTACAAAGTGATTTTAGGATAGATTTGGGATGATAATATGAACTGTTATACAATAAATTAAGTAAATTATGGTTATCTTGTAAAACATGAATGAATAAAAGTGTAGTCAAATGATTGATTAATAATGATACTAAGGTATTTAGTTTTTGATTGACAATATGAGATTATATGTAATGTAATTGTAATTGAAGACTACGAAATGGAAGCACAAAACAATTTGTAAACCAACCGGCACACTGTATGTACACCTATGGAAGACAGCTTGATGTTTTTATGTTTTGTTTGTTTATGTTTGTTTTTAAAAACCAATAAAATTTTTAAAAAAAAAGAAAAGAAGGAAACATGCCCAGAAGTTGATTAGAATTGCTTTCCGTGGCAGGAAGCATGAGGGGTCATTAAATATAATATAATTAATAATCATCACCATTCATATCATAGTGATGATGGATCGTTAAAGAGAGATCCAAGGAGATCTAAGGAGAAACAGTGAGAACAATTAACCAGTGGAATGGCCTGCTTCCAGAAGCTGTGGGTGCCCCATCGCTGGAGGTTTTCAAAAAGAGATTGGACAGCCATTTGCCCGAAATGGGATCTATGGGTAAGGGACTGGACTGGAAGACCTGCAAGGCCCCCTCCAACCCCATTATCCTGTGTTCTATGCTATATGGATTTGATGATTATGATTATGGCTTGCACTTATTTTTGAGCTAAATCATTGAGCAGCAGGAAGGGCCTACAAGAGAGAAGAAGGGGAACAATGGTAGCAAGGTAGGGTGGGCTCCATAGGACAAGAGAACCAAGTGGGTGATGGCAGCTAGACTCTCTTAGAACCAGCCAAACAACCACGAGGCCAATCCACAGCATGCTGGACAAAGCCACAGAGCCTTACAGGAAGACGCCATCCTGACCTTGGAGCCAGCAGGAGGTCCCGAGGTGGACTGCGGGGGCCGCACAGGATGGGCCAGTAAGCCCTTGGGCTCCATGGGCCTCTGCTGCAGACTGCCACATTTACTGCCTGCCTACTCACCAGGTTGGAGAAGAGCCCCTGCATCATCCCGTAGCTCCACTTCAGCAAAGAGCTTTGAGTGAGGAAGGTCAGTTGGTTTTCATTCCTCTGAGCTACAGGAACCACGACAGCGGAGTGATCATTAACCTTGCCTGTTTCGGTTCTTCTTGCTCATTGGGTAAGACGAGACTGTTGGATAATTCATCCATTTAATACATGCAGAATAAAAGAGTGGAATGCTTGACGGTAGAAAGTTGAAACTCATTTAGGCATGAAATCTAAACTTACCAGCTTGCAAGGCTAGCGCTCCTGCTTTGCTTTTTGGTTTTAATTTGTTGGAGGTCCAAACCTCATTTGATTCCTTGCCCCCTCATGTCCTGCTAACCTGTGGGGGGCAACTGAAAAGGGGATTTCCAATGTGCCCTTTCTGTGTGTCCCAATGTCGCCTTCCTTCCCAGGCACATGCATGGACACACACTCCAGGGCTCTCCGTCTGAGAGAATGGGGTGGCCAGACCTTATTATCCATTTCCTGTAAATAAATCTCCTTCCTTTTCTAGTTATAAACTCTGCTCACGAATCCTCGCCATTTTGGTTCAGGAAGGCTCACAGCTCCAAGATACTCTCCTGCCTGAATGTAGAACATGGAGGCAGAGAACATCAGGGCTGTCCTGAATAACAGAATCACAGAATTGTTGAGTTGGAACATACCATAAGGATCATCTAGTCCAGCCTCTGCAGTATGCAGGAAAACCCTTTAAACCAGGGCCCCCACTAGTGGGCCATGACCCATTTAGAGCCAGGCCACACAAGTGGCAGGTGAGCATGCACATACATGTGCAGCGCCACTTGTACGAGTGGTGTGTGCTCGTGTTTGCGCATAGCTCCATTTGCGCCAGCGATGGGTGCTCATGCTCACACATGTGCCTTCCACTTGCACAAATGAAGCTGCGTGCACTCATGTGCATGCCTACCACTCACACAGAACCATTCCCTCTCCCCCCTCCCCCTAGGTCACCAAACCAGTAAAGTTGGGGGCCGCTGTTCTAAACTATACATGAGAAGTGGCTTTCCGGCCTCTGAAATGTTTCCAGAGATGGAAAATTCACAACCTCCCAGAGAAGGCTGGTTCACTGTTGTATATTACTATCAGGATTATTTCTCTTATATTTAAATTGAATTTAAGTCACTTTGCCAAAGGGCTAGAGAAAATCCTTTCTGGCCATCATACTGAATTGTTGTATGCTATTTCTGCAAAGGGAGAAAATCAGATCAATTATTCTTGTTGCTAATTGATGTAATGCCTGAGGTATTGCTCCAACAGGCCATTAATGTGTTCCTAGGCACTATGAGTCTGAAGGGGATATGAAGAGCCAAGTCCTTCAGTAGTCCCTCATAATTTTAGGAACTCATGTAGGCAATAGATGTGTTGTGAGGGTTCCTGCAGATGGGATCTTGGGGCATGCCACAAAACGTACCTGTTTTGAGAATAGATTTGGTGGTGACTCAAATTACAGTGTTTCCTGAGCTTTCAAATAGTAAAGTCCATAAATATCTCCTTCCAGGGTGTTGTAGGACTATCAACTGATTGCAATTGTCCTTGCTGCTTTCCAGCATGCCCTTTTGCTGATGAACACACAGGACGACTAGCCATGTATTCCTCTACATCAGGGGTGTCCAACCTTGGTAACGTTAAGCCTGGAGGACTTCAACTCCCAGAATTCCCCAGCCAGCTTTGCTGGAGTTGAAGTCCTCCAGGCTTAACGTTACCAAGGTTGGACACCCCTGCTCTACATCTTTCTTCATGCCCGGCCACTAGAATTGACATCTGATGAAATGTAGGGTTTTTACAAAACAAAAGTACCTGTAGTTTTAGACTCACGGATCCTTTGTAAAATCAGAGTTGGCAAAATTGGCTTACTTGATTAGAGAAAGGATAATAATTACATTTATTAGTGGCTGGAAACCTCTGGTGGACTTTTTGTTGAAACATGAAAAAGTGACCTTGTGATTTATGTATTTGATAATTAAAAAGGGCAAATTACGGAAAGAAGGAACTTGTCAGGCAACCTTAGAGAGAGAGAGAAGGTAAACTATAAATGCCCTTGTTCTCTGCGGTTAAGAAGACCAGAAGCCACATCTCTCGAACTTTTTCAGATAACAGATAATCAGAGTTGTAAGGGACCTTGTTAGGTCATCTAGTCCAACCCCCTGCCCAAGCGGGAGACTCTACACCATTTCTGACAAATGGCAGTCCAATCTCTTCTTGAAAGTCTCAAGTGATGGCGCTCCCACAACTTCCGAGGGCAACTTCTGTTCCATGGATTGATTGTTCTCCCTGTCAGAACATTTCTTCTTATTTCCAGGTTGAATCTCTCCTTGGTCAGCTTCCATCCATTGTTCCTTGTCTGGCCTTTAGGTGCCTTAGAAAATAGCTTGAGCCCCTCCTCCTCTCTGTGGCAGCCCCTCAAATATTGGAAGACCACTATCCTGTCTCCCCTGGTCCTTCTCTTCCCTAGACTAGCCATGCCCAGTTCCTGCAACTGTTTGTTGTATGTTTTAGCCTCCAATCCCCTTTTCTTTTCTTTTCTTTTCTTTCTATTCTGTATTTTTTATTTACATTTGCATATTACTTATTTATTTTCCTTACTTTTTTCTTTCATAATTTCTATTGTTTTTATTCTTCCAGAAATTTCTTTAATATAAATTATATATCTAATTTTCTTTGCTTAGTCCTGCACCCAGGTTGATGTAGGCTATAAGGACAGAATCAACATCTGTGGGAGGGGAACTACGTGCCTCCATCCCGCCAAGGCTTGGTCAGAATTCATCCATTGAGTCAAAGTGATCCCATCCACTCTGGCCCATTGCAGCAAATATAAATATAATCAAATGGTAATAATATTTTAAATATATTTAATGTTAGGATACACACGTTGTGATATTAGTTTAATTTTTTTTTTAAGTTAAGGCTTTTGTGGTAGACCCTGGAAGCTTCATAGTCCCCAGAGTTGTGCCTGTCATGCCTGATGAAGAATCTTGGCTTTCCGGCTCCGATGGAAGGAGGGGAAGCACGTGAGGGAAGCTTCTTCCTGGCTGCCCTGATCCCGTCAGGAGCACCTTCCCTGCTTCCCTCCTCCTTCACCCAGGTGATTCTCTTTGGCTTAGGGCGTCAAAGCCTTCCTTTGCAGAGATCGCAGGGCTGTGGTCATAACTTGGTGCAGAGGCTGTGGCTCCTATGGGGAGAGCTGTTTTCCAGAGCAGGTAATGTGCGCCTCTTCCACAGAGGGATCCTGTTGAGGTCTTCTGTGATGTCTAGGATGGACCTCCCCTTTGTCTCTGGAATGAAGAGGTAGGTGAAAAGTCCCATTCCGATGAGAACACCGAAGAAGATGAGGAAGCAGTAGTGACCAAGGGCCTCCTAAGGACAGAAAATCAAAGGTTAGGATGAGTTTCTTGGCAGAGATTTAGAGAGGAAACTGAGGTGCAACTGAGGCCTTGCCGGACTCTAGGAAGGGTGAGAATGTGACAGATTAAAGTAAAGGTGTAAAGATGTAGAGGTGACAGATTGGCTGTCTAACCTCAAGTCACTTTTGGGTTTTCTCCAGAAAGGCTCCCTTCCCAGAACCACAATCTCCTCTGCATAGTTGTTTGGAAGGGGGAAAACACTGGAGAACTGAAAATCTAATGAAATCCAAGACACTGAGTGAATCTGATGGACAACGGGTGGAGTTGGACAATAAGAAAGTCCCCATCACATAGTCTCCAAGAAGGACAAAGAAGTCAGTGGCTCAAACTAAGAAGAGGTTGGACAAATTTAAGAGAGTTCAGAAAGGCCTAGACTTTATTTATTTATTCAATTTTGTTTGTTTGTTTATTTATTTAGTCAAATATGTATTCGATAACAGATATAAGAATAAAAATGATTATTAATACAAGAAATTGATATGAATAAAAAGGGTACATTAGGACAGGGATGGTAGGCACATTGGTGCACTTATGCACGCCCTTTACAGACCTCTTAGGAATGGGGTGAGGTCAGCAGTAGACAGTCTAAGGTTAAAGTTTTTGGGGTTTGGGGAAGAAAGCACCGAGTCAGGTAGAGTATTCCAAGGAATTAGCCACTCTGTTGCTGAAGTCGTATTTCCTGCAATCGAGTTTGGTGCGGTTTACCTTGAGTTTGTATCTATGGTGTGCTCGTGTATTGTTGTGGTTGAAGCTGAAGTAGTCATTGCAATAGATAATTTTATTTACTATGCTTAGGACAGATCGAAGGCGGCGTAGAGAGTAGGTTGTTTGTCTCTAAGTGGAGGGTAATGGGTTGGTTAATAATTGACTTTGCAGGTGATGCAACATGGGAGGGGGGGGTGAGTAGCTGAAACTCAGGAGCAGCACAGGCCCTTTCTGGAGCAGGAACCTAAATGGCTGGTAGAAAACTGTGGTGGCCGAAGGAAGCGTTGAAGACACTTTCAACCTCCCTCCAAACAACAAAGCAGCACAGGGAAGCCGGCAGAGGAGAGAGGCTGAGAGGTGAAGTTCTTCTGGTGGTCTTCTGCTGCCAATTCTTTAGTCCAGGGGAATGATTACTCCTGGGGTGACAGTATCACCCCGGCTTTCACTTCCTCGTGTCTCAGGGAAGCAGATTTTTTTTAGTGCCAATACTTTGAGCACCATCACTTGCTTCTTTCTCCCCACAGAGTGGTAGTTGAAGAACCACTTAAAGTAATTGAAGTGGGGTGCAGCCTCCCTGGGGAATTGCTGATGGTGGCGGTGATGATGATGATTAGGTCTTTACTCTGCCTTTTTGTACCCTTTGGGCCTCAAAATCTTATGTTATTAATTATCGATTTCTTTTAAAAGATTTCTTTCATGCTCTTTCTCCAGCAGCTCCAAGCCGTTTCTCTTTATCTCTAGAGCCAGACTGTGAAGAGGGCTTTGGACTGGCTCAAGCGCTGGTCAGTCAGGTCCCTTTTGAATGACGCTCTCTAAAGTGCCTTGGAGCACGAAAGTCAACATGGGAAAGAAGGAAAGGAAGACCAGAGTCTTCACTGGGGCGAAGAAGAGGGGTGGGTAGGGAGCCTTCTTTGAAAATGATGGAAAGAAACAGTTAAAAAATGCTACATTTAACTGCTCCTCAAGCCGAGAGGCCTGAACAAATAAAGGAAATGAACTTCGGAAGGTGAGCTTCCCCCAGCCTAAAAAGGAAGGAAGGCCCCTGAGTGAGCTGACAAGAGTGGAATGGATGTGGGACTGGGAACAGACCAGAGGCCACCAAGCCGTCAGGACGGCACACCACGATCTTTTAAGACGCTTGAAGAACAGCAGAAGCCAATCCATACGATATTCTTTAAAGTGAAAGAAATTAATTTCTCTGAAATTAAGAATTAATACAAATGTTTTGAAATGGTTCATTGGAAATCAGCTCTGAAATCAACCGCCAAGATGGTCACTACGTACATGATTCATGTTATTATTTTAATTAAATTCTCCTTCCCTGTGGGATTCTGCTGGTTCGGACCGGTTCTATAGAACCGGTTGTTATGATTCTGCACAGTTGGGAGAACCGGCGAATCGTGCCCCTGGTTGGTCCCGCCCCTCTCCGCCTGCCCCTCCCCTCTCCGCCCAGTCAGCCTTTATCGCGCATGCGAAACACCATGCACATGCCTGACATTGCTGACTGCGGTCTTCCCCTTCCCTTAAGGCATTTCTTTCCCCCCTGACAATCAGCTGTTCCTAGATCAGCTGTGCTGGGATTCCCCTCACTGTCTTACTGCTTTGTCCAGGAGGCTTCCCTGAGGCCCAGGAGGCAAAAAGTGATCCGTTTTTTCCCCTTTCTGGGCCCCAGGGAAGCCTTCTGGGAGAAAAAATGTGCCCCCCACAGGAGGCTTCCTTGAAGGCCCCAAAATTGTGATGTCTAGGATGGACCTCCCTTTGTCTCTGGAATGAAGAGGTAGGTGAAAAGTCCCATTCCGATGAGCACACCGAAGAAGATGAGGAAGCAGTAGTGACCAAGGGCCTCCTAAGGACAGAAAATCAAAGGTTAGGATGAGTTTCTTGGCAGAGATTTAGAGAGGAAACTGAGGTGCAACTGAGGCCTTGCCGGACTCTAGGAAGGGTGAGAATGTGACAGATTAAAGTAAAGGTGTAAAGATGTAGAGGTGACAGATTGGCTGTCTAACCTCAAGTCACATTTTGGTTTTCTCCAGAAAGTCTCCCTTCCCAGAACCACAATCTCCTCTGCATAGTTGTTTGGAAGGGGGAAAACACTGGAGAACTGAAAATCTAATGAAATCCAAGACACTGAGTGAATCTGATGGACAATGGGTGGAGTTGGACAATAAGAAAGTCCCATCACATAGTCTCCAAGAAGGACAAAGAAGTCAGTGGCTCAAACTAAGAAGAGGTTGGACAAATTTAAGAGAGTTCAGAAAGGCCTAGACTTTATTTATTTATTCAATTTTGTTTGTTTGTTTATTTATTTAGTCAAATATGTATTCGATAACAGATATAAGAATAAAAATGATTATTAATACAAGAAATTGATATGAATAAAAGGGTACATTAGGACAGGGATGTTTTTTTCCCTTTCTGGGCCCCAGGGAAGCCTTCTGGGAGAAAAAATGCGCCCCCCTCAGGAGGCTTCCTTGAAGGCCCCAAAATGGAGGGGTGGGGGGGTTGCTGCAAAAAAAGCCACGCCCACCCAGTCACATAGCCATGCCCACTAGCCACACCCACAGAACCGCTTGTTAAAAATTTTGAATCCCACCCCTGCTGTGGACTCCTAACCTTCAGTCCAACTTACCACCACAAAGGGGAAGCCTATGCCGGTGATGAAGAGGCCTGCCCAGCTGAACAAGCCGGCCACGGCCAGGGCGGATGGTCTTGCATCAGGACGGAAAATCTCCACCATGACAGAGAAGATGGCACCAGCTGAAAAAGAAGAGGCAGCCGTAGAATGTCAAGACTCTCCTTGCTGGATTGAGGTTCCATGCTCCTGAGCAGCCCTGGGTCCCTTGTGCCTGTCAGAGCTTGCCATGGACAGGCCTTCAGTGCGTGAAACGGCTCGCTGAGAGTAATCCCGGCACCCTCGAATCTCGGTATGTTGTTCACTTAATTTAAAGTATGTCATAGTTCATAGTCAGGATTGTGGTCTCCACACCCCTGAGTGGAACATGTTCTCTGCCCCCAAGATGAACAGGGAGAGGGGGAGGTACATCACCCCCATCATCCTGTGCCGCAATATGAGATAATAGTAATAATCTGCGGCATAAAATGCACTCCCTGGGAGCAAATTGGATAGAATCAAGATCATCTGAAGTGTTAACACCGCTTTATAAGGCCTTGGTAAGGCCGCACTTGGAATCCTGCATCCAGTTTTGCTCACCATGACGTAAAAAGATGTTGAGACTCTAGAAAGGGCGCAGAGAACAGCAACAAAGAGGATGAGGGGACTGGAGGCTAAAACATAGGAAGAACGGTTGCCGGAACTGAGTATGTCTAGTTTGATAAAAAGAAGGACTAGAGGTGACATGATAGCAGTGTTCCAATATTTGAGGGGCTGCCCCAAAGAAGAGGGAGTCAAGCTATTCTCCAAAGCACCGGAGGGCAGGACAAGAAGCAATGGATGGAAACTAATAAAGGAAAGAAGCAACTTAGAACTAAGGAGAAATGCCCTGACAGTTAGAACAATTAACCAGTGGAACAACTTGGAATACTGGAAAAGTATTGGATATTGAAGATGAGGCAAATCCAGGACATGAAATCACGGGCACGAATCGTTCCATTTTGTTTCACTCTGGAAGAGACCGGTTCTGTTCTTGCTCCCAAATTTACAAGCTCCAGGCAAACTGGAGCAGGTTCGCAGAGAAGGACATCAAAGACGATAGGAGAGCTAGACATTCAGCCCTGGTAAAGAGAGAGAGGAGGAAGTAGCTGCATTGATCTTGAGAAGGAGCAGGCCCTTCAAAGATCAGAAAAGATCTCTCACACACAGAAGATTTCAGAAGGAAAGTATAACTTACAGAAAAGTTGGTTCTGGTTGAATGTCAGGAAAAAAAGCCATTTGAGGTGAGGCAGGCGAGCCTTTGCTAAAGAAGATGGAAGCCTTCACTTTAGTCAAGTATTGAGTAGTGCCCATTGGTCATTTGCAAAATAAAGTTTCTTTCAACGTGTAAGAGACAAAAGTCAAGGAAATGATTGATCACCTAGCAGAAGAAGTTGGCAAGGAGGTGATGAGTGGAAGGGAGAAAGTAGCTTAATTCATTCTTTGCATTCTTTAATTAAATCATTCTTTGCATCTCTCTTTACATAAAAGAGAAAAAAACAGTCCAAAAACAGTGTTGTAAAAGACATAGATAGGAAGTCAAAATAGGCAAGAAAAAGGATAAGGCAACACCTGTCCACCCTAGATGAGTTCATATCACCCGGACCAGATGGATGACATCCCAGATTTCTGAAGGAGCTGGCAGATGTGATCTTAGAACCACTGAATGAAATCTTTCAAAGATCCCAGAGCATAAAAGGACTGCCAGAGGACTGAAAAGAGTGGATGTGGCTCCAATGTTCCTTGAAACTACAGACCAGTCAGTCTGACATCAATACCTAGGAAGATCCTAGGAAAAGACAATCAAGTAACAAGACCTGAAACCACCTAGAAACAAGCAACTTATTACTAGAACAAGTTATTGCTAGAAGCCAACATGGTTGTTAAAAACAGATCATGCAAAACGAATCTTATTGCATTATTTGACAAACTGACCAAATTAGTAGACAAGGGAAATGCTGTGGACTTCAGTACATTTGGACTTCAGTAAACATTTGACAAAGTAGACCACAGGCTATATTCTGGGTAAGATAGGACAATATAACCACCAGATGGATTCTCAACTGGCTGACCAAATGCACTCAGCAAGTGGTTCTCAATGGAACTGCATCTACGTGGAAGGAAGCATAAGGTCAGCTACTCCAAGGTTTTGTCTTAGGCCCAGGACTCTTCCATATCTTCATAAGTGCTCTAAATGAGAGGATAGAAGGGGAACTCATCAGATTTGCAGATGACATCAAGCTGGGGGGAATTGCTAACACTTCGGAAGACAGGCGAAAGATCCAGAAGGACCTTGAGAGATTTGAACCCTATCCAACAAGGTACATTTCAGTGTTGCAAAAAGTAAAGTCCTACACATAGGCAAGAAAAACCAACTGCACCGATGTAGAATAGGTGGCACTCAGCTCAACAGTAGCAACTTTGAGTTGGATCTAGGTGTCATAGTAAAGCACCACTGAAGCATGAGCCAGTAGGTATACTGTAGCCCCCTTCCCCAAAAAAGCTAATGCACTACTAGGTTGCATCAAGTTTCAAGGTCATGTGAAATGATAGTACTGTTTTATGAGACCACATTTTGAATACTACATCCAATCCTGGTCACCACAATAAAAGAAAAAGATGTTGAAATCCGAGAAAGGGAGCAAGAAGAGCAACAAAGATGATAAAGGGTCTGGAGGCTAAACCATATGATTGAGAAAACTAGGTACGTTTAGTCTAGTCTAACAAAGAGAAGACCTAGGGCTGATCATGAGAGTAGTCTTTTAGTACTTGAGGGGCTGTCACAGAGAAGACGGAGTCAACCTATGCACCAGGGCAGGACAAGGTGTAATGGGCGGAAGAAACCATGGGAGGTCTATCATTGGAGGTTTTCAAGAAGAGAACGAAGAACCCTTTGTCCAGAATTATATGGGGACTCCTGCCATGGACGAGAAGACCTCCAAAGTCCTTTCCAACCCTGTTATTCTATGATCTGGTCATGGCTTCTCCGATTTGAAAGTTGGGACCGCCTAGTCTCAGTGTCCCCTTCCATGCATTTGATCATTCTAGTGCCCCAGAAGGACCTTGCCAGAATTTATCCCCTCAGCTTCATCTGGGCTTTCCTTGCCCCCAGATGAGATGTTTCCCCCCCCCAAAAAAAAAAAATTGTTGGAGAAACATTTTTACTTGATTGGAGAAGTAAAACATTGTGATAAAGCATCAGAACTAGAACCATTGGGAGACCATGAGTTCTACTTCTGATTTAGGCATTAAAACCATGTGACTTAATTTATATGGCCAGCCATTTCACAAAACAGCAACTCTGGCCAGTATACACTAAGATTAAAATACAACCCATATATAAAACTAATGTTTTTTTTTAAAATAACCTATAAACACATAAATAAAACATGTATAGAGAATGAAGGACAGTCCATATTTAATTTCACTCTACTCACATGGACCACTTCCATAGAAAGTTATGAAGAGGAAGATGAGGGTAATGCTGCTGTATGAAATCCAGGGAGACTGATCCTAAAAGGGAGGAACAAGAGCAGGTGGGATTAAAACCCAAAGTTTAGACCAGACATTGTCGCCTCCTGTACGATATCTTTTGCAGCGTGTGTGTGTGTAGGAGACTGTTGAAATAGGGAACCCAAGTTATCCAGCTTACAATCGATATAGCTGCTGCTGTGATAGTGGTTCTAGCAATATTAAATATTAATAACTCCTACGGAGTATTAGCCGTGGAGGTCTCTGAGTTAGCAGACTGTCCGCTGTTCATCTTTGCTTTCTTGGAAACTTGCTCGCAACTACCATAAACACGGGGGGGGGGGCATCTGGAAAGGGAAGTGTGCTGGAGGTGTGAAAAATGCTATGGGAAATTGGGGGATATGGACATTAACAGGAACCAGAGGTGCCTAACTGAGCCACTTGCCAAGCTTTAAGTACAACAGTCTCGGGGATTTACACGGGCGCCTGAAGTACTGAGTTCCCAAAACATCAGAATGTGGCCTGATTGGACTAGTCTCCAAGTGGGTGTATTGGGGATTGCTTTCAATGTATGATCTTTGTGCAGGTTTTCTTCAGAGTTTGCCTCATCCATGCTTCACTCAACACCTCTAGTAAAAGCACCTTTTCTCTAAAACGTATGAAGTCAAGGGCCATTCTTTCCTAGGGAATAGGTGGGGCCAGTCTGATACAGACCTCCATCCCTCCCCATCATATGATTCCTTTCAGGACAACTCAACTCAAAATGCTATGTGAAATACTGTGGACATAGTAGACTTGGATTTCAGCAAGTCCATCAACAAAGCACACCACAACCTACTTCTTGATAAGCTAGAAAAATATGGCATAGACAGCATCACCACCAGATGGATTTGTAACTGGCTGACAAACAGTACTCAACAAGTACTTAATGATATACTTACACCTACATGGCAAGAAATAAACAGTGGGGTACCACAAAGTTCTGTCTTAGGCTCAGTACTCTTCAATATCTTCATAAATGACTTAGATGAGGGAATAGAACTCGTCAAATTTGCAGAGGACACTAAACTGGCAGGAATACCAACAGCCTAGAAGACAAGCCCAGGATCCAAAAGGATCTTGACAGACTTGAACAATAGGCCCTATCCAATAAAATAAAATAAAATAAATGTGGAGAAAAGCGAGGTTTTAGGCAGGGAAAACCAAAGGTACAAGTAAAGGTGAGGCGAAACCTGGCTCAATAACAGTAACTGTGAGTGGAACCTTGGAATCCTAGTGGACAATCACTTAAATATGAGTCAGTAGTGTGCGGCCGCAGCCAAAACAAATAATGCAATCCTTGGCTGTATAAACAGAAGCATAGAATCAAAATCACATGAAGTATTAGAACCTCTTTACAAATCCTTAGTAAGGCCACACCTGGAATACTGCATCCAGTTTTGGTCACCACAAAAAAAGATGTTAAGACTTTGGAAAAAGTACAAAGAAGAGCAAATTAATGATGATTAAAGGCCTGGAGGCTAAAAGATATAAAGAATGGTTGCAGGACTTGGGTTTGGCTAGTTTAGTGAAAAGGAGGACTGGGGGGCAGGGCATGATAGCAGTATTCCAGTATTTGAGAGGCTGCCACAAAGAGGAGGGGGTCAATTTATTTTCCAAAGCACCAGAAGGCAGGACAAGAAACAATGGATGGAAACTAATCAAGGAGAGAAACAACCTGGAATTCAGAAGAAACTTTCTAACAGTGAGCAAGCAGTGTGCGGCAGCAACCCAAAAAGCTAATCTTTGGCTGAATAAATAGAGGAATAGATAGAATAAATAGAGGAATAGAGGAATAGAATCAAAACCACATGAAGTACAGATAATCCTTGAGTTACAACAGTTCACCCCCACCCCAAGTACTTACGACACAGTCCCGAAGTTACAAACGTTGCAGCATCCGGCAGTCGTTCATATTTACGAATGACCACAGAGGCACTGCAACATTCACCCTGCCTCCCCGCACTCCCAGGTCTCCACAGGAACTGGGCCTGTGGAGATTCATTGACCTTGCAACGATCTAGCGCAGTGTTGACAAACCTTTTCAGCACTGAGTACCAAAATAGGAGCGCCCACGTGCACGGGGGAACAGCGGAAACCGGAAGAGCAGCTCCCCAGCACGCAAAGACCAGCTGACCAGAGCGCATCCACATGCCGGAATCCAGAAGAGCAAGGGCAACAGCTGGCATGCCCAGAGAGATGGCTCTGCATGCCACTTCTGGCAAACATGCCATAGGTTTGCCATCACGGATCTAGCGAGTCTTGGTTCCTTTGCCTGCTTTGGTGCATTCATGAAGAACAGAGGCCTAAAGTAGTGCGAGATCAGTCGCATGAGATCTCACGCTACTCTTACACTGCAAAAACATAGGGACTACACAACTCTATCAGGGCAAAGCAATAGACGCAATCTACATAGACTTCTGTAAAGCCTTTGATTCAGTGGTACACAACAAACTACTCCTAAAACTAAAATCTTATGGACACCTGCATAACTGGATAGAAGCATCCCTGTCAAACAGACAACAAATGGTCAAAATTGGGAGCGTCCTATCAAATTCTGTACCTGTCAACAGTGGTGTCCCCCAAGGCAGTGTTTTAGGACCAACTCTTTTCATACTCTACATAAATGACCTCTGTGATCATATCAAGAGCAACTGCGTTCTCTTCGCTGATGATGTAAAGCTATTCAACACCACAGACAATACTGCTACCCTTTAAAAAGACCTTGACTATGTATCAGAATGGTCAAACAAATGGCAACTTCAAATCTCAACAAATAAATGCTCTGTCCTACATATTGGCAAAAAAAATCAGAAGATAAAATACAGGCTGAATAGTCAAGACCTTGTTGATGATCCAAACTCTGTCAAGGACCTTGGAGTACTCATCTCTAATGATCTAAGTGCTAGAACCCACTGTAATTACATAGCCAAAAAGGCATTAAGAGTTGTTAACCTAATCCTATGTAGCTTTTTCTGTGGTAATATCACAGTACTAACTAGAGCATACAGAACATTTGCTAGACCAATACTCGAATACAGCTCATCAGTCTGGAACCTACATTATGTACCTGATATTAGCACAGTTGAGAAATATTTCACAAGAAGAGTTCTCCACTCCTCTACTCGTTGCAGAATACCTTGTGCCACCAGACTTGAAATTCTAGACCTAGAAAACCTAGAACTATGCCGCCTTCGGTCCGATCTAAGAATAGTATATAAAATTATACATTGCAATGTCCTACCTGTCAATGAATACTTCAGCTTCAACCATAACAACACAAGAGCACACAATAGATACAAACTCAAGGTTAACGGCACCAAACTTGATTGCAGGAAATACGACTTCAGCAACAGAGTGGTCAATGTCTGGAATACTCTACCTGACTCTGTGGTTTCTTTCCCAAACCCCAAATACTTTAACCTTAGACTGTCTACTATTGACCTCACCCCTTTCCTAAGAGGTCTGCATAAGCGCACCATCCCTTCCTATTCTTTTTATTTTTCTTATATGTATCCATTTCATGTATTCATAACTATGTTTATACTTATACCTATTATCTTGTAAGCGATTGACAAATAAATAAATAAAATAAAGTTGTGGGTGTGCTTCATCACTGGAGGTTTTTAAGAAGAGATTGGACAGCTACTTGTCCGAAATGGTATAGGGCCTCCTGCATGAACAGCGGGCTGGACCAGAAGATCTCCAGGGTCCTTTCTGTCTCTATCTGAATTTGAGTTTGAGTTTTGGTGAAACCTTAATATCTAGCACAACCTCAACTTTTAAATTGTTCGTGGATTTTTATTTTGCTTTTCCATCAATCTATTTGATAATCAGCAGATGACAAGAGCGTACATACAGACACACAAACACATGCATGAACACAAACATATGCACACACATATAAAACAGCATTAGTATAATTAAAATTTAGATGAAAAATTAGATAAAAATGAGGAAACTATTAAGTCAAAACCTTTGTGACACTTTGTGGGGCAACAAACCACAGTAGCAACAGCTAAGATAATACTGTGGTTAGAGGAAGGCGAATTAAAAAGAAAGAATTGTCCAAAGGCTGTTGAGCCACAGAGCCAGGAATTAGCCAGGTGAGACTTGCTTACCTGGAGAGACAGAGTGAGGACGAGGAGGGCCAAGGTGAAGGCCATCATCCCAAACCCGCCCCACAGCAGAACTCTCCGGCCCAGGCGATCAATGATGGAGCTCTGAGGGCAAAAGAGACGGTCACTCCGAACAGATGCTCCCCTCCCCACAAAGGAACCTCGACAGGCCACATGCGCAGGAGGAGGTGAGTGAGCCTGGCCTGACTTAGCTGCCAGCTCCTGCCTTGACTTCTGACTGAAAGACCCCTGTCTGGAGGAGAAGAATGCCAACCCACCAGGGCTCGATCCAGCTGCTCTCCCCTGACGTGTTTCCCTTGGGAGGCTGCCTTCTCTTTGCAGCGGTTTGTGCAAAACGAGTGTACTTACGCACAGGACCACGGAGGCAAATTCGCAGAGACCAACACCCAGAGTGACGTAAGGGATGACCGTCTCTTCAAGCCTGGCAGTGCGGAAAACTTCAAAAGCGTAGAAGTATATCTGGAAGGCAGAGCAAGGGGAATCACAGACGGCAGGTTTTCGAGATGAAGGGTTTTGAATATGTAGTGGACAAGAGACACAGGCTTTCAAGCTCCATTGTTGCATTTTGTGCTTGCTTTTAGCTTATTACTTTTTTTAAAAAATGTGCTATTTATAAATTATCTGTGCAACAAGAGGCTACCCATTGTCATTGTTATCATCAAGTCTTCCCTTTAGGGTTGTAGTTATCTCACGTTGCTTTTCGTCAAGGCTGGTTTTCCTTTTTCCTTTTGGCAAACCGTTCATTACAAATATAAAAGTTGAACATGCCTGAACTCAGAAGTTAGACAGTCACAGCCTATAAACTTCCCCATCAGAGCTCAAGAAAATCAACTTGTACTCCGAGAAATCCAGATTAAGTTCTCTCTTCCCACTCTCTCTGCCCCCATCTTAGTATCTATTTTTGTTTTCCATCACTTAAGTGTGTGTGTGTGTGTGTGTGTGTGTGGGGGCAGGGGGAGGCTGACCTCTCCAGAGCTGTCTTTCCTGGTTTTCTAACCTCTTGGAGTCTTTTGGTCTTTTGGTTGCCTGAAGACACTTCTGGGGTCATGGGGCCAGTGTGACTATACACTGAGGCCAGGGGTGGGTTCAAATTTTTTAAGAACCAGTTCTGTGGGTCAAGGATTACATACCATTATTTTAAAAAGTTAGGTTAAAAAAAAAACTAATTTGAAAAGCAGGTGTGAAAATATGTTGATCTGAAATAGGGGGTCCTTGGGTAGAAATGGAAATACAAGATAATTAACCACTGTCCTTGGTCCTGGTTGAATGCCTCGGGGTAAAAAAGACGAAGGAGGAGGCTAGAAGCTCTGGGCCAAATCGCATAATTCCTCTCTTTTTCCCTCTTAGTACCACTACTGCCTA
Source organism: Notechis scutatus (assembly GCF_049901735.1). NCBI lineage: Eukaryota > Metazoa > Chordata > Lepidosauria > Squamata > Elapidae > Notechis > Notechis scutatus. The sequence goes on along the minus strand of NC_142021.1, from coordinate 11,794,045 downwards.
TGTACGGAGCACAAAGAGGAAGGCAGCAGCGGTACTAAGACTACAAACAGCAACATCAAAAAAACCCGAAGGAAAGGTCACTTTCTTAGCTGTTTTCAAATAGTTCTACTCAACTGCACTCAGGCCACAGAGCTGCAAACTTGTGACCAGCAGAATGACAATAAGCAACGGCCATCGCAAGTTGGGTTGTCTCACCACTTCCCAGATACTTAAGTTCTTGGAGCCTGCAATGGCCATCTCTTTCAATGCCTCCTCGATTTCCATTTGCGGATGTCTTTCACCCCAGAGGTCTTTCATTGCTTTGGGGGAAGGGAGAAAAGAAAAAAATCAATGTTGGTTTTAAAAAATCACATTTAGCTGATTCAACAAGAGAAATGTCTGTACTCGAGATGAGTAGCTGAGGTGAAGGTTAAATGAGTCATTAGCTTGGAACCGCTGTATCGCCACAAGAGACCCACGTTCAGCTCCCGGTAAATTCCATTGATCCTTATCTAGCATCAATTTCGCTTGACCATTTAGTAGATCAGATTTTTGTGTATAGGTAGCTGAGTAAATTCTTAGTGCTTTGAATCCAATTCCTGTTTGTGGTTTCCTGTGCCTGGGTGTTTCTGGACAGAATTGGAATTGTATTTTGAAATAGCATCATATTCGATCATTTCCAATGTGGTGCGGTGACCTAGAAGTGGAACTCTTGCCTCACAATCAGGAGACTGTGAGTTGAATCCCAGGTAGAAACAGATCTTTCTCTCTTGGGGCACACTGAGAATATATCTGCTGGAAAAAAAACTCTGCATTGGCGACAGGACGGGCATCTGGCCAGTAAACACACAGCTCCATTCAGTTGCTCAGACTCCACCCCGATGCAAGGGATTATGGGGTTGTTAAAAGAAGATGATGATCAATATTGGATGATTTGGATTTTTGTTTAAAGCACACTTTATATGCTGTTATATCTGTGGAGATTCTGAATACCTACAGTATTAATCAGATTTTTTTTTAAAAAAAACCCAAATCCTCAAAACCATGATCACATTTTAAAGAAAATTTCCTTATACATTTTTGTAACTATATATCATCTGGCAAGTAGAGCTACATATTTGATACTGTGCCAAAATGGGCTTTAGGTTCTTCATGGTTTCCAGCAGATTCACTTGCTTATCTTAAGCCAGGGGTGTCCAACCTTGGCAACTTTAAGACTTGTGGACTTCAACTCCCAGAATTCCTGAGCTAACATGACTGGATGAGGATTTCTGGGAATTGAAGTCCACAAGTCTTAAAACCGTCAAGTTGGAAGACCCCTGGCCCAGGCAATCAATGCTAACTTGAAAGCATCAAAAAGCAAAGAAAAATCACCACCAAGGTCTAACTAAAGTCACTTTCACAACCGCAAAATCTGTATGATCATTGGACGATTCAGTCTCTTAATTTGAATTTCTGGACTGTGGTTCTTGCTCTGCTGAGGCACATTTAAACCAGATCTCCATTTTCATATGCAGAGCCCTGTTGCTCCAAACATGAGGGCATTTTCAATACTAAAACCGCTACAGAAATACAACAACTGTTCATACTTTCTATTTTAGCCAGTGAGTAAGAGGAGCAAACAGGAATTGCTTTGCATACCGCTCCTTTTTGATTCACTGGCATCCATTACCATCAATGGGGATTTTCCTCTTTCCTGAAAAGCATTCCTGACAAACGTTTTCAACTTTCCTCCTTAAAAAAACATACTTAAGTTTGAGAATAAAATTAAGAGAGATACTGCTCATAAACTGCAGCTTTTCCCACAGGAAAGGCAAGTTAGCAAGTTGTCTAATCGTCATAATTTTCGGCCTCGTCATCATCAAAATCCCAATTCCTTCCCTCTCTCTTGGTACTTAGTCATAGGTTCCTGATCATCCATGTTGTGCTTCTTTAAAAGCAATTCCTGTTTCTCTGAGTCCTTCTTGTGCCGGAACTGAAGGCAGAAGCCAAGGTGTCAGCAACCCAGAATAAAATGGAACCATTCCTTTGCTTCTTCAAAACTCTTTGGATGCAACCTACTATTTGCCTTTTTTACAGTATGATCGCAGTGATGATTCTTAATAATTTTAAATCAACAACTGTTAATTGTATTCCACAATATTTTTTATTGGCATTATTACCAAGCCAGACATGCCCAAAATCTGATCTTTGTTTCCTAAGTAAAACCTATTGGTCTCTACTCGGTTTCATGGGTGTTTTCTTGATTTCCATGATTCGAGTTCAAGACAATGTATCGACAGCACAGTAAGAGGCATTCGAGTGAGAAGAAAGCCAACATAAAGAAAGCACGACTGCTCGTGAGCCCACCACCAGTCAGCCCACCATCTGGGGCTGCTGAAGGACACCAACAGGTCGCCACTGAAAAGTTGTGACTGGCCTGGCTGTAAAGCCTGGTTCACCCCTGAACATGGCAATAGCTGTCTTTTACGTATCTCTTTTTCTGGCCTTATTTAATTCCTCCTTACCGACATCACCCCTATTTTTGTATTTATTTATTAGTCGCATTTATATGGCTGTGCCCATCCCATGGAAAGCAACTCTGGGGGGCGTTAAATGGCCCCCTTCAGCTAAGCACAAAGAGGTTCTTTCCTGCAGGAGAAGACATGGCTCACCTTTTCGGCAGGCATCCGTGTCTTTCCTTTGTATCAGGAGGTACGGGGGCGACTCCGGGAAGAATGGCAGCAGCAGCAGCTGCAGCAGGGCCGGGAAGCCGCACAAGGCCAGCAGAAGGGGCCACAGGACCTCGGTGCCTAAAAGTTCTCTGAGGAGAGATATGGAGGGGTGAGGGGAGGAAAGAGACGCCGTTGTTCTTTTGGAAGGGTTTGGAGGACTGGAGGGAGGGGGCAGCAGGAGCCAAAGTGAAGGAGGCGAAGCCAGCACCATCGCTTTGACCAAAGAAAGCCAAGTCCCCTTCCCATCATCCCAGCCTGAACCGAGGACCCCTTGAGAACCCCAAAAGGGAGAGCGGTTTTGTTCCTCAGAGTGAGTTTTCATATCGGTCTAAAGGACACGAGGAGACCAGCTCTCTCTTTGGCAGCCCAGGACAGCCAAAGTCATCGGCTGGGAATCGTTCAGTGGGAACGGAGAGTGGAAGGCCAAGAGCCCCGTCTGGCTGGATAGGCTCCTCCTGGGTGGTGAGCTTACCTTAAGCCCAAGATTTGACCCAAGGCTTTTCCGAGAGAGAAAAATATGGCTGCCGTGGTGGTGGTAAACCCTCGGAACTTCTTGGGGGAAATTTCGCCAAGATAGGGCCCTTGGATATTCAGGCAGAGTCCTTCAAGAGAAGAATCACGGGGATCCAAGGGTCTCCCCCACACCCCCTGTCCCTTCTGATTTAGGGGGTGCATCTGGCTTCCCCCAAAGGTCCGAAGCCTGCCTCCCCTCTCCATCATACCTGCACTGATGCCATAAAGGAAACGGCCCATCAGAATAACTTCAAAAGATCCGGCCATCTTACTGGAACCAATAAGAAGAGCTCCCACAATTATAATAAAATTGCTGCAAGTAAAAGTTTTCTTTCTGAAATAAACCACAATCAGGTATTAATTAGAGACTCCAATCACGTGCGTATTAACCATGTTGAGTGATTTCTCTGCAACTTAAGCTCATTTAAGAGCTTTGGTGGCGCAGTGGTGTAGTACTGCAGGTCCTTCTGCTGCCTGCTGGCTGCCTGCAATTTGGCAGTTCAAATCCCACCAGGCTCAAGATTGACTCAGCCTTCCCACCTTCCGGGGTGGGTAAAATGAGGACCCAGATTGTTGGCGATAAGAGGCTGACTCTGTAAACCTCTTAGAGAGCAGTTTAAAGCAACCTTAAGCGGCATATAAGTCTAAGCGCTCTTGCTATGGCTATTAAGGTGAAGTGGGAGGGAAAATGAGAACTCTTCCAATGCTTTAGTCACTGACATCAACCTGTGTGAGGAAATCTCACAGCTATAAGACAAGAAACGAACTTCATCTTGAGAAAAAAGCCATACTTTCCGTATCTCACAGACAATGATCCACTCCATAAACAGCCCAGAAGACCCCCCAGGCAGTAGATGGAGATGATGAAGGACCACAGCACGGCCAGCCTGTCTGGCGGAAGAGACACACCATGCCGCTGGAGCCACGTCTCATTGATGAAACGCTTGATGTCCTAGGAAAACAAGCGAGAGTCCGCTCAGCTGCCAGGCTGGTGGCGCATCATGGAAAGTAACACAACCTGGATCAGTTTTTCACGTATTGTACATTATATGAATCTCAATAACCTGGATGGTTCATGAATGCATATATTGTGTCAATACGGAAAATGGCTTATTTCAATAAAGAGGTTTTTAATGTTTTTTTATTGGTGACGTGCAATAAAATATAGGATACATTTGAGATTATACAATGTAAACAACATAGAGATTATAATTAAATTAAGCATTAAAAACTTAAAACAAAATTGTATATTAATACAGATTAGTTCAATGTTAAATTCCTTCTCTTCAGAAGTTGTGGGTGCTTCATCCCTGGAGGCTTTTAAGAAGAGTGTCAGCCTTCAAGATCTTTCCTACTGCTTTGCATCTTTTGGCTGCCATAAGTAACGGGGGAGGGGATATTTCTGGGAAGAGAGCTGGAGGTGTTACATTCTTGGTGTTTGTATAAATGAGGAGTGTGGGGGGAGTATAAATCCCTGCTCTTAAGTTTCTATTCCTTGCTTAGCCTTTCTCTTCTCTGCGCAACTGCAAATCTTTATCAAAATATGTCAAGGTCAACGGACAGAGGCCTCATCACCACCTGAAGATGCCCACATGACCATATCCAGAACTTTTAATTGGAAGAATCTTTTGAACTTTGGGGGGTGGGAACAATTCCATCCCTTTGTATATGTGATCTGCGCGCCTAATTTCTTAGATTCAGAATTTTACCTTCAACTTTCAGTAAAATATTTCTTTCCTCTAATCTATGGAGTCCAAGTATTTCTTTCTTGGATTTTGAATGGAGCACAGACTGACAAAGAGACTGGACAGACGTTTGCCTGGAATGGGGGAGGGCAGGGATGGCTCACCTTTTCCTCATCGCCTGCCAAAAGTGTGTCTGCCTATACCCAGAATGCAATGCACCCCCTGCATGTGCATGCGGCCCCCTCCCTGTGGGCACCATGTGCCTCTGGCATGTGTGCGTGACCCCCGTGTGCTGCATGGCTCTGCGCATGCACATGCGACCCCTGTGCGTGCCCTGCTCCCCTCTGCATGTGCATGCATCTCCCACATGCTCCCACATGCATGCCCAGCAGATACCTGACAATCGGCTGGCTGGCGGGAGGTGTGTGCGCATGCGCAGTGGATCTGTTCCGGGCGGCAAAAAGGACAAGTAAAAAAAAAGTGGAAAAAGGGAGACATAACTAAGGCAAAATATCGCCTCTGTAAAGAGAATTCTGAATTCCATCCACACTTGCTTTATTCTATTCCCTGGCTATAAGAGTCACAAATATATGAAGTCACTACAGGTAGTGCTTGACTTACAACAACAATTTGGATCAGGATTTTGGTTGCTAAGCAATTGGTGGTGACTGCATCCCTTAATGACAGCATCCCTTAATGACAGCATCCCTAATGTCTAACTGCATCCCTTAATGACAGCAGCTGTTGTTATTTCCTTCCCATGGCAACTTCTTGCTGGCTCCCTACCAGTCAGTTGGAGAATCTGGCAGGAAACTGCAACTCCCAGGCCCAGTTAGGTAAGTGCCTGCCATGCTGGGTGCAGTAGGGAGGGGTGGGGAGGATTGGGGAAGGTGTGCAAGAGGCTCAGTGTGAGTTCAGTGTGAGTGTATGAGGGGGTGTACAAAAGGCACACATGAGTTGAAAAGAGGAGGCAGGTGATGCATGAGAGGTGCTATCCAGTGAGGTCTTGCACAAGAGATGCTGCACAATTTGGGTATGGGTGTGTGAGTATGAGGGTTTGCACAAGTGGTGCTGTGTGAGTCAGGGAGGGTGCACAGGGGTGCATGAGAGTGCCTTGGTTGGGGAAAGGTATGTAAGAATGTGGGGGGGGGAGTGCATGAGGGGTGCCATGAAGAATTAGAATTAGAAGAACTTTATTGTCATTGTACAGGTACAACGAAACTGTGGATGCACCCCAGCAACTGTTCACAATACAATAAAACCAAAGCACTTAAAAATGAAGATAAGAAAGACAGAGTACCCACGTCTCCATTTGCAATTTGAGAGTACAATATCCACGAATATCCACAAAATATACATCCAACACTGACTGTAACGCTTAGCCGAGTATAATACACAAGAGATGGATTGTACTGTAATATCTTATACATCTGAATGGGGTATTGAAATTTCACATCTTTTCATATCTTAATGAGGTAGTGACTTCGTGTTTATTTGCGGTTCGGATGGCCCAGGGAAAGAAACTATTTGTTAGTCTAGTGGTGTGGGATTTTATTGACCTAAAACGCCGTCCAGATGGCAGCAGGTCAAAAAGATAATTGCCAGGGTGTGAGGGGTCTTCTATAATGGCTTTGCTTTGGCAACGGGACTTGGCTAAGTCTTCCAGGGAGGGCAGAGGGCAACCAATGATCTTTTGAGCTGTGTTTATCGCCCTCTGTACAGTTTTCCTGTCCTCAGCTGTGGAGCCTGCATACCACAAACCCAGACAATATGTCAGAGTTCTCTCCACAGAGGCTTTATAGAAAGCCAGCAACAGCTTCTTATCCAGATTGTTCTTCCTGAGAACCCGCAGGAAGTGCAGCCACTGCTGGGCCTTCTTCACTATGGCCTTGGTGTTAGGGGACCAGGAGATATCAGCTGAAATATGGATGCCAAGGAATCTGATCGTAGGGACAGTTTCCACTCGTTCTCCATTGATGATGAGTGGGGCGTGGTCCTGTCCATGTTTCCTGAAGTCCATAATCAGTTCTTTGGTTTTATCAGAGATCAGAGAGAGTGCACAAGGGCGCAAGGATGTGCGTGCCACCTGTGTTGTGGAGGGCCTGTGGGAGCGCACAGGAGGCACTATGTAGTTTGGGGAAGTTGCACAAAGGTGCACTGAGGATGTGCAAAGGTGTGTGGGGTGTGTAAATGTCCACTGTGGAGCTAGCACAGAGAAGCTGGGGGAGAGTGCACAGGTGGGAGTTATTTATCCACGCCACTTGGCTTCCTCACTGATTTTCTGGGGAAGCCAACTAGAAGGTTTGCAGATGGTGAGCAAGTGATTGCTGCATGCTTGGCAACCAGTTGAAAGTGCACAAGGGTTGCCAAGCACCCAGATCATGATATGAGATTATGGGGGTGTTGGAATGACCAGGCATCCAAGGACTGTAACCACCATTTGTTCTGCACTGTCCTAACTTGGAACGGTTGTAGATCAAGGACTACCTGTAGATTCTCTGTAAGGGAAGAAATGTGGCTGCCTGATCTCAGAATTTGTTGCCAAATGCATTGTTGTGAAGATGCTATTTATAAAATCATGGGCTTTGTGTCACTAGCCCTTCAGTATCCCTGAACTCATTGGATGCCCATGTGCTCTGATCTGGCTCCCAAACACGACAAGCCCTTTGTGGTTAACGAAAGGTTCCCTTTATTAGGAGTGCCAGCAGCCACTTTCTCACAGCAGGCTACGAAGTCTCTAAGTCCTGTGGAAAGTGACGCTTGCTCCCTTTCCCCTTGAACTGGCCCAACACATCAGGAGTCTCTCTCTCTCTCTCTCTCTCTCTCTCCCTCCCTCTCTCTCTCTCTCTCTCTCTCTCTCTCTCCACACTTGCAAAGGAAGTCCTGGAAAGTGCTCTTGCTTTCTTCCAGCAGCAGACACACACACACACACACACACACACATGCCCAGAAAGTGCTGCAGATTCCAAGAATTCTGATAATTTCCAGACAGGATTCGGAAGTGCAGACAATCAGTGGCGGACCATCAGGGAGATGAATAGTTATCTGCCACACCGATTCATCTCCGCCCCCTGCCTTTTATCCCCAGAGCTAGGGTGGAACTTCGTTAGCAGCAGTGGCTCTTCTGTCCCAAGGACCGGCCCATACATTTCCACTGCTCTCCTCTCCTCTGCCTTCTGTGCATCCCCATGTCAGGCACTGGACCCAGCTCTTCCTCCTCTTCCTCATCAGCCACCTCCAGACCTGGGAGCTGTTGACTCTCCATCTGAGGGCTGACGGACAGCCCAGGCTCTGCCTGTGTCTCTATCTCTGACAGTTCCGTTCCCCTCTCGGAGCTCTCAGGTTGCCTTGATTCCCACACCACTTCCTCATCTGATTCAGCTGCCAAAGGGGCCAGCAGCCAACAAGCCACAATACTATGAAGAGAGATTTTAGTAACAATTCAGTCCCATTGGCCCATAGGAAGGCATCACCAGTTGCAACCTTACTGTGACTCATCAAAGTGGTGACTGGACAGCTATTATTCTCTGGGGTTCAAACTCTCTACCACACAGGATATCCATTATATAAAAAACAGACATTTCTGCCCCCTGCCCTGGATAAAAAGTCATGTGAAAGCTTGTGCATGGAGGCATGATGATCGTGGAGGCATGATGTCACCCCCAGGCCTCCCTGATCTGATGACTGAAGGGAGGATGGGTGGCATATATTGTGCTGACAGAACTGCCCACGGGAGGTGATCTTTGGCCCAGCAGAAGCAACAGTTGAATGACTCTGGCAGCAGGGTGCAGCTGGAGAAGGACACCAAGAGGAAAGGAGAGTGGGCAGAAATCTCTGTGTTCAGCTGCATAAACGGAATACCTTGTCTCCTAATGGAGGCCTTCCCAGCTCTCTTGGGGCCATATTGTGCTTTGGGACTGCACGTACTGAGTTGCAAAACTCTTATGTGGCTTACCTGGGATAGATAGGTGATCACAGAGACCTGGAAGCCAATAAGGAGGGTCCCACTCATTCCTAATACAATCACCATTTGGAACAGCTGCCGGTACTGCACCTGGAAGGAAAACATCCCTGTCTGGGTCATCTAGAAGTCCCCATTCATACTCCATTGTTGAAGCAGCAGAGAGAAATGCTCTGCAGGTGCACAGGTGCACAGTGGGTGCAGCAGAGGATCAGCTGAAAGCAAGAGAGCCAGGGACAAGTCTGCAGGTCAACAGGCTCATCTACCAAAAGAAGGCAGTCAGGATGTCCTCCAGCTAAAATGTCTGTCTGCAGCCTAGGCAGAGTCATTGACAGAGAACGCAAGCATCACTTATATGCTCTGACCTAGCTAGAAGAAGGGAAGCGGTCGTGCTTCCAAACTAGACTGTAATGCAATAGGACAGGATGCTCTCGATCGTTCCTCTATAGAAAGGACAGGGCAAGGATGCAAGGTTGTCTGCTAAAAAAGACAAGTCAAAGCAGGCTGGGTTGATGTCAGGAGAAAGCGGAGAAGAAATAATGGGTGAGGACCTTTTGTTTTGCACCAATCCTTTCCCAGAAGGAAATGGAGCCCTGGTTGGTCACATTCTGCCCCTGGGAGAAGAAGGGAAGGGCTGCGTTGGCTTGGCAAGGAGGTGCCAGAAGGAGCTTAGTGAGATGAATGCAGGTCCTGCAGCCAAAAATACTCCAGGGCACAAAAAAAACTCAAGAGCCCTGCTCAGGAATCGCCTGAGAACTCCTACAGGCCTGGAAGGCCTAAGGCAACAAATCCCCATCTTTCACAATGAGGCACAGGAAACTTCGAGCTTGTCAGCTAGAGGTTGTTGACATCATTGCCTGGGAAGATCCTGCAGAAGATAATCAAGGAATAGAGCTGGGAAGATCTAGAAACAAGCAATGCTATGATGGGAAGCCAACATTTGTGCATCAAAAACAGACCATGCCAAACAAACTTTATTGCATTCTTTGACGAAGTGATTAAAACTGTGTAATGCTGTGGACATAGTTTACTCAGACTTCAATTAAGGCATTTAACAAAGAAGTCCACAGCCTACCTCTTGGTAAGACAGCAATGTGGGATAGACAGCATCACTATCAGATCATATCAATAGGCAGTCCACAATGGAACTATATCTACCATAGAGGGAAACATGCAGTGGTGTACTTTAAGGTTCTGTTTTGGACCCAGTACTCTTCAACATCTTCCTAAATGATCTAGATGAGGGAATAGAAGGAGAACTCATCAACTTTGCAAATGACACCAAGCTGGAGGGAATAGCCAACAGCCAATAGAAGACAGGCTCAAGATCCAAAGGATTTTGACAGACTTGAAAATTATCCAAGAAAATTCAATTGACAGTAGTGAGAAAAGTAAAGTTACACTTAGGCAAGAAAAAAAAATGCACAAGTATAGAATAGGTGGCAACTGGCTCAACAGCAGTAACTGTCAGAGGGATCTAGTGGGCAACCACTTAAACATGAGCCAGCAGAGTGATTCACTCTTTCACCTAGTTGCTTCTTGGCATCCAGCTTGACAACAATCGGAGGGTGGTGGTGGTTGGAATGTCAGGGAGGGAATGGAATGCCAAGACTACTCCTGCAGATTGGAAGACCTTGCTGCTAGCCCCAAGGTCATACAACGGTGGTGCTTGAATGATCCGGACTGTTCCCATAACAAAAGAAGCTGATTTAATTGGACAACGCAATGAACTGAGGGGGATGGCCAAAGGGAAAAAGCTATGTGGTATTACACATGGGAAAACTAGAGCTGGTTTCACTTCTTCTGGGCCAATGTCGTGGATCTAATAAAGTTTGACTCTGGGGAAGCACAATGTCCCAGAAGTTCTCTTTTTGGATTCTCTAGCTGGATAGTTGCAAAAAGCCAATGCAGTCAATACATCAACAGAGGGATTGTTTCAAGATCACATGATGTGATATTACTACTTTCTACTGCACTAGTGATGCTGCGCTTGGAATACTGCATCCAACTCTGGTCATCATAGTACAAAAAAAGTGAGACCATAGAAAGGGTGCAGAGAAGAGCAACAAAGAGGGCCTGGAGGCTAAAGCATATGATGAACAATTGAGAAAACTAGGGATGTCTAGTCTAACAAAGAGAAGACCTAGGGCTGATCATGAGACCAGTCTTTTAGTACTTGAGGGGCTGTCACAGAGAAGACGGAGTTAACCTATGCTCCAAACCATTTGATTGCAGGATAAGAAGTAATGGGCAGAAGGTACAAAATTACTATAAGAAAAGAATACAAATATGAAGCCAGAAACCAGTTTGCAGATAACTCAGAAAATGAAAGATTCTTTACTGAACTATATACGGGACACTATATACGATGTCTCAATCATGGATAATAAATTCTGTGCCAGATATGAAATTCTTTAACACAGAATAACAGAGTTGGAAGGACCTTGGGGGCCCAACCCTCTGCTCATGCAGGAGATCCTATACCCATGATGGCGAACCTATGCCATGCATGCCGGAAGTGGCATGCAGAGCCATCTCTGGGCACACCAGCCATTGCTCATTCCTCTTCTGGGTTCCGGCGCACACCAGCCAGCTGATTTTTGCACACGCAGGAGCACCGGAAGCCAGAAGAGCAGGTGGCTGGCGCGCACATGCACACCAGGAAGCTAAACTTCCAGTTTCCGGCACTCCCTTGCATGCACATTGGGGAGCTGATCTCCTAGTTTCTGGCACATGCACGCATGCATGTGCGCTCCTCTTTTGGCACTTGGCGCTAAAAAGGTTAACCAAAACTGCCCTATACCATTCTAGGTAAATGGCTGTCAATCCCTTATCCAATCTTTTATCCAGTCATTAAAGAAAGATCCAGTCCAGAACTAGACAGTGAGAAAATTAATCAGTGGAACAGAAGTTGCCTCCAGATTTTGTGAATGCTCCATCACTGGAAGTTTTTCAGAAGAGACTGGACAGGCCGTTTGTCTGAAATGATATAGGGTCTCCTGTCATGGGCAGGGAGTTGGGCTAGAAGACCTCCAAGGTCCCTTTCAATGCTATTATTCTATGTCCTAAGACACTGCAGGAGTAATCTTTTTGGATAAATTAACAAGCTATACGTTTGTGAGCACTTGGACAGCAGTACTACAATAAATAGTGATCATATTAAGAGCAATTGCGTTCTTTTCGCTGATGGTGTAAAGCTATTCAACACCACAGACAATACTGCTACCCTACAAAAAGATCTTGACTATGTATCAGAATGGTCAAACAAATGGCAACTTCAAATCTCAACAAATAAATGCTCTGTCTTACATATTGGCAAAAAAAAATAAATCAGAAAATAAAATACAAGCTGAATAGTCAAGATCTTGTTGATGACCCAATCTCTGTAAAGGACCTTGGAATACTCACCTCTAATGATCTAAGTGCTAGAGCCCACTGCAACTACATAGCCAAAAAGGCATTAAGAGTTGTTAACCTAATCCTACGTAGCTTTTTCTCTGGTAATATCACACTACTAACCAGAGCATACAAAACATTTGCTAGACCAATACTCGAATACAGTTCATCAGTCTGGAACCCACATTACGTATCTGATATTAGCACAATTGAGAAAGTCCAGAAATATTTCACAAGAAGAGTTGTCCACTCTCTACTCGTTGTAGAATACCTTATGCCACCAGACTTGAAATTCTAGAACTAGAAAACCTTGAATTACGCCGTCTTCGGTCTGATTTAAGCATGGTATATAAAATCATACATTGCAATGTCCTACCTGTCAATGAATACTTCAGCTTCAACCATAACAACACAAGAGCACACAATAGATACAAACTCAAAGTTAACCGCACCAAACTTGATTGCAGGAAATACGACTTCAGCAATAGAGTGGTCAATGTCTGGAATACTCTACCCGACTCTGTAGTTTCTTCCCCAAACCCCAAAAACTTTAACCTTAGACTGTCTACTATTGACCTCACCCCTTTCCTAAGAGGTCTGTAGGGGGCGTGCATAAGCGCACCAATGTGCCTACCGTCCCTGTCCTATTGTTTCTCTTATTCTTCTTTTATTTTTCTTATATGTACCCATTTCATGTATTCACAACTATGTATACACTTATACTTATTATCTTGTAAACAATTGGCAAATCAAATAAATAAATAAATAAATAAATAAATAAATAAATAAATAAATAAATAAATAAATAGGAGCCAGGATGACTTATATGGTGTGACACTAAGCTTTTCTCTGTCTTTGATGGAGTGACGAGCTTGGTCAAGGAAGGGAATGCCTCACAGATTTTCTCCAAAGAACCCAGAAAAACCTTCAACAGAGTGCCTCATATTATTCTCTTCCATAAACTTGGTAAAACATGGGGTAGATTATATTAGATGGACTCGCAGTTGACTGTATGATTACACAAAAAGCCCATCGTGGTACCTCTGCAGCTTGGAGGGGAGTAAGGGAGTGTTGATCCTGCCCTGGAAAGTGTAATGTAAAAAAATCAAGTTGTAGACATTCTTGAATAGGATAAAGTTTTACAAAAAGGACAGTCCTGTCCCTGGGAAGAAAAAAAAAGGCAGACATGTATGATGTGGGAGAAGCATATGAGAAAAGCATCTGGGTTCTAATATACTCCAAATTGAAGGTAAAACAAAATAGCTTTTTTGTTGTTGTTGCTGAAAATAGCAAACTCTACTTTGAGAAACATTCAGAAAGACACAGAGTAGAGATCATATGAAGCTAGAAGGCCACTCCTAGTCGGAGACTAACTGGCCCCATGACAGTGAATTCAAAGGAAGGATATTGTAATGGTGACAGATCTGGAAACCAAAGCCTTAAGAGGAATGGTTTGTGGCTCTTGGCTGTTGAATCTATAGAAAAGACAATTGTACGATGATAGGACAGCCATCTTCAAATGGCTGAAAGTTCATTGAATAGAAGAGTGAGTAGATTTATTCCCTATTGCTTCTAGGCAGGACTAGAATCAATGAGTTAAGTTACAAAGAAGCAAGTTGAAGGTGGGAGGAATTTCCTTGACTGAACAATCAGCCCAGTGTAAAAGCAGTCACTTGAAGCGGAGAATTCCCCTCTGCTAGAAAGGGGAGACATCATAGCCGTCTTCCAATATTTGAGGGGCTGCCACAGAGAGGAGGAAGGGGGTCAAGCTATTTTCTAAAGCACCCGAAGGCCAGACAAGGAACAATGGATGGAAACTGAACAAGGAGAGATTCAACCTGGAAATAAGGAGGAATTTTCTGACAGTGAGAGCAATCAACCAATGGAACAGAAGTTGCCTTCAGAAGTTGTGGGAGCTTCATCCCTGGAAGCTTTCAAGAAGAGACTGGACTGCCATCTGTCAGAAATGGTGTAGGGTCTCCTGCTTGAGCAGGGGGTTGGGCTAGATGACCTACAAATCCTTTCCAACTCTGCTATTCTATTCTAATTCTATTCTATTCTTTCTATTACAGTCAAGTCCAGTCGAGTCTGGCTCATATTTTCTATTCTATTCTATTCTATTCTATTCTATTCTATTCTATTCTGTTCTATTCTATTCTATTCTATTCTATTCTTTCTATTCCAGTCGAGTCCAGTCGAGTCCGGCTCATATTTTCTATTCTATTCTATTCTATTCTATTCTATTCTATTCTATTCTATTCTATTCTATTCTATTCTATTCTATTCCATTCCATTCCATTCCATTCCATTCCATTCCTATTCCTATTCCTATTCCTATTCTCATTCCATTCCATTCCATTCCATTCCTCAAACAGAATCTGGACAACCATGTGTCGGAGATCCTTTAATTGATTCTTCATGGAGCAGGTGGCACTAAATGATTTTTTTATCCTTTCCAACTCTGATAGTCCAATAAACCAGACCAGGAAATCAGTTCCACAAAAAGACTAGAATTCCATTTATTGAGCTTGGCTATAATCATAGAATCTTGCTACTCTGCGTTCTCCCCACTCAGTCAGGGAGGCATCTTGCGTGAGCCATTTTGGAATAGCATCTTGTTTTTTAGAACTTAAAAAAAAAACATTTCAGCCCTGTTGCCTAAGAAACAGTTCTTGCATATTCCCATCGAGGATGAGGGTTAGAGTTAGCTTTCCAAGTGGGGGCTGGGTGGGGACCTAAGGGTTAACCCCCCAATGCGCAGGATACTCACAAACTCCAAGAGGAAACTGGCTGTCATTTTCTGGAAGGGCTCCTGCTGATCTCCAGCTGGCAGTTGCCAGGCTGATCAAGTTTCATTCACTGAATCTGGATATTTAGGAGAACTATGACCCAGAGTTCACTTGATTTCTACTCTTCTTGGCCATTGGAGGATGGCATGCAATGTTGGATTAACAATTTCAAGAAGGTCACCATTTCCCCCGCCCCCGGCCGGCCCCCTCTTTAGCATGCTGCCAGCAACGGATCTGAAGCCAGGAGATGGATGAATTCCTCCTCTGGACTTGGTCATCCTTTGGGCTGATCAGTAACAGGGAGCTGTTGATACGGCTGTGTAGGGAGAAGTGTGAAAAAGGGCAGCTGACTGAGGAGACCTTGAGGAGTAGGAATCCAACAGAAGGATCGTGTCCTTCTGTAGTATAGGAGGAAAATCATTGAAAGACTTGAAAATCAGGTAGTGATCATGGTCGCAACACTTGGGGTTGACTGTTTACCTGGAAGCCACTAAATCCCATGAATGGGAAGGACAGAAGTCTGGTTCAGAGTGATTGAGAGCAAGTCCTAAGCTCCCAGTCTGCCATTGTAAATGCTTCAGCCTGCTTTGCTTCACTTTGCCCCCTGGGAGATACCGCAGAGTGTGAAATTGAATCAATTAAAGTATTGAGTCCAGCCAGTGGTGGGATTCAATTTTTTTTTTACTACCAGTTCTGTGGGCGTGGCTTGGTGGGCGTGGCAGGGGAAGGAGACTGTAAAATCTCCAGTCAGAGGTGGGATTTGCTAGTCCTCCAAACTTCTCAAAATTTCCGCTTCCGGTTCTCCAGACAATTTATTGTATTTTATTTTATTTATTTTTGTCAATTGCTTACAAGATAATAGGTATAAGTAAAAACATAGTTATAAATACATGGATACATATGAGAATTTTTTTTTAAAAAAATAAAAGAAACAATAGGACAGGCATGGTAGACACGTTGGTGTGCTTATGCACGCCCCCTACAGACCTCTTAGGAAAGGGGTGAGGTCAATAGTAGACAGTCTAAGGTTAAAGTTTTTGGGGTTTGGGGAAGAAACCACAGAGTCAGGTAGAGTATTCCAGACATTGACCACTCTGTTGCTGAAGTCATATTTCCTGCAATCAAGTTTGGTGAGGTTAACCTTGAGTTTGTATCTATTGTGTGCTCTTGTGTTGTTATGGTTGAAGCTAAAGTATTCATTGACAGGTAGGACATTGCAATGTATGATTTTATATAGTATACTTAGATCAGACCGAAGGGAGTGTAGTTCTAGGTTGTCTAGATCTAGAATTTCAAGTCTGGTGGCATAAGGTATTCTGCAACGAGTAGAGGAGTGGAGAACTCTTCTTGTGAAATATTTCTGGACTTTCTCAACTGGGTTAATATCAGGTATGTAATGTGGGTTCCAGACTGATGAGCTGTATTCGAGTATTGGTCTAGCAAATGTTTTGTATGCTCTAGTTAGTAGTGTGATATTACCAGAGAAAAAGCTACGTAGGATTAGGTTAACAACTCTTAATGCCTTTTTGGCTATGTAGTTACAATGGGCTCTAGCACTTAGGTCATTAGAGATGAGTACTCCAAGATCCTTGACAGAGTTTGGATCGTCAACAAGGTCTTGACTATTCAGCCTGTATTTTATTTTCTGATTTTTTTTGCCAATATGTAGGACAGAGCATTTATTTGTTGAGATTTGAAGTTGCCATTTGTTTGACCATTCTGATACATAGTCAAGGTCTTTTTGAAGGGTAGCAGTATTGTCTGTGGTGTTGAATAGCTTTACATCATCAGTGAAGAGAACGCAGTTGCTCTTAATATGATCACAGAGGTCATTTATGTAGAGTATGAAAAGAGTTGGTCCTAAAACACTGCCTTGGGGGACCACCACTGTTGACAGGTACAGAATTTGATAGGACGCTCCCAATTTTGACCATTTGTTGTCTGTTTGACAGGGATGCTTCTATCCAGTTATGCAGGTGTCCAGAGATACCATAAGATTTTAGTTTTAGGAGTAGTTTGTTGTGTACCACTGAATCAAAGGCTTTACAGAAGTCTATGTAGATTGCGTCTATTGCTTTGCCCTGATCGAGTTGTGTAGTCCATATGTTTTTGCAGTGTAAGAGTTGCAGATTACAGGATAATTTTTTCCTGAAACCAAATTGTTTATTAGAGAATAGGTTGTTTGTCTCTAAGTGGAGGATAATGGATTGGTTAATAATTGATTCCATGACTTTACAGGTGATGCAGCATAAAGAGATTGGTCTGTAATTTTCAACTAGGCTGAGGTCTCCCTTTTTGAAGATGGGGATGACCGTGGCTTGTGACCATAGGTTAGGCAAGGAGCTGGTCCTAAAAGATTTTTCAAAGATTATGCTTAGAGGTTCTGCTATGGCAATGGTTAGCTTTTTAAAGAAGTGGGCACATATTCCGTCCGGTCCAATAGATAGAAATGATTTTAGATTGCGTAGTGCTTTTTCAACACTGTCTTCTGTAAAATTTTCTTCTTCTGTAAAATTTTCAGGGTGTTTTTAAAGCTTCCAGGTTCTTATGGTGTGTCCATACTTTGAAAGGGTTTTTCCCCCTTCTAAGAAATGTCTTCAAGTGAAGAGTGCCCAATGCACCACACATGACTCTTTTTCCCATACTGCCCACGTCTGCTCAGCGTTCTTTTGGGGGGGATATATAAGCACAAGGTTGCAAAACCCCTTGGTCATTCTTTTGAAGTAAAAAAGCTCTGTCTGCTGTTTTGAATAAAACTGGAAACATTCCGAGGGACAATTGAAAGCTGTTTTGGCAGTTGCAACTTTCAATTGCCCCTTGGAATGTTTCCAGTTCTGAGTACTCCCTTATGGCCTATAGGGAGTAGTTTTCAGTCAAAGGAAGACCAGGACAACCCCCAGGGCTCCTTCAACCAGTAGCAAAACCTCAAGCACCCTGGAAAGAAATTCCCATGGACTTTATAGTGGAATTACCAGAAGATACAGTATTACTGACCTGTTCTCTAAACATTTACCTCAGGGACACTGGTACTTTTTGCATTCATTCAGGCCTTTGGTGAATAATAATCGTCATGCACTGGTTCCTCAGTCTTCTCTACTCAACAATTCAGGTCATGGCTATCAAACAATATAAAACATCTTCCAAATGATCCCACCTTCTTTACAGGAACAGTCTGAAGCTGAATGGAAAAAGACCATCTGAAGTAGAATCACTGCCAATATTGTCTGTACATGCAGCCAAGATATCGCAATGGTATCAGGACTGGACGTATCATATGTGCCATCCTCACCATCAACAGGGGAAAAATAGTAAAAACTGTGAAGGAATCAAGATGCTCTTGGAAATACATCAAAAATCTGGATGAAGGTGATCAATGGGCATCCATTAACCTGGCACCATCAAACACACACTCAGAGAAGAAATACCATCAATTAACTAAAAAGGTTAGAAAGACCATAAAATTAAAAACCATGAAACATTGCCCCTCCCCCCCATATGTTGAAGTTCCTGGTGACAAATCGGTGACTGGACTCAGACTTTTGGCTGAGCAACCAGGTCCAACAGCTGCAGGACTACTGGAAGGAAAAGTGTTTGCCCATTTCAAATATTCAAGGATTGAAAAGAAAGAAATAATGCTGTGTTATAAAATGGGATTACAAGCCCAATGAGAAGACAATGTCTAAAAAGAATGCATTAGTTCTATAAATAACAACATCCATAATCAGAAATAACAGGATAACCAATCAACATCAACTTATAATACACAATAAACTATTCACAGAAGTGGAATTGGAAGAACCACAAACAACCCCTGAGGTAGCTCAGATTGTAAAGGTGTTGGAAGAAACATCCATCTGGTTCAGTTCCAAGCTGGGAGAAGGAAGCTGGAAACAACATGGAGGCCGATTGTAAAGATGGTTTATTGATGAAGCAGAACCACCAACCACGTGTGTTTCCAAGCAGTTGACAAAATGGAGTTGAGAGTGGGGAGTTTTTATATCTTTCTTTGGGTTATGCACTTGAGCTTCCTGTTCCTGTGCAAGAACATGTCCTTTACTATTCTATTGGCTGTTGTAAGCTTCCTATGGGGTCATGTAGGGGTCATGTATTGATCATAGCTGGCTTCATAGCAGGAGTGTCAAACTCATGGCCCACAGGCCAGATGTGTCATGCACTGCCCATTCTCACCCCTGGTTTAGCAAAGGGGGGGAAGTCGCAATATGTCACGTGATAATGGCATGATGATACAAGTTTGACACCCCTGCTCTATAAACAAAAGAGGAAATGCTTGTCTGAGCTAATTTGGCTGAAGTTTGGACTGCTCTGGGGTAATGCAATGAAGGGGCTGTGTTCTGAAAGGGTGTTGGGCAATTCCTATTGTAGCTTAATGGCTTTGTCCTGGTTTGGATCTTGAGTGAGGGGCTAATCCTACCATTCTGCCTTTGTTCAGACTTTGCTGCAGGGACTTTCAAAATACCCTGTCTTGAATGGATTACCAAATCTGCATTTCTAAAAGTGCCTCCTCAGTTTCTGCTTGGGGGGCAGAGAGATTAGGGCTGCTTCCTGCCTCTAAAAAAACATGTTTCTCCATTTCTCATCTAGGGAAATATAATATTCTGCCTTTAAAAATATTCCTCAAAATACTTCATTCTTCTAGGAGAGGGGGGCTTCGTAAACCAGGGGAGTCAGTAGTAGAGAAACAGTTGAATATTTTCATTTTCAAACTAGGAGCCCTCTCCTCTGCCTCAAAAAAGGACAAAGCCCTTTACTAAAGAAGTAGAAGAATTAAAAGAAAGAATAACTGAGCCTCTATAACAGCACAACACAATAGAACTGCCGGCACGGACGCTTGTGGAAGTATTGAATACCTAGGATGCAAAACCAATAAACAAGAAAAAAAAGTAAGATCAGGTTGGAAAATAAGATTAGCAAGTTAAAATCAGATGCAAGCAAGCTAGAACAGGTGAAAGAAGAGAGAGAGAGAGAGATGAAGAACAAAAGGACTAAATAATATCTAATCAAGAAATATCATCTATTCTAGAAATAAGGAAGATTAAGGAAGTGCTGAAAATAATAAAGCAGCAAATAACAGCTCTAGCCAAGAGGATCAGCAGATGTGAAGGTCAAATTCCCCAAACCCCAAAAACTTTAACCTTAGACTTTCTACTATTGATCTCACCCCTTTCCTAAGAGGTCTGTAGGGGGCGTGCATAAGCGCACCAAGGTGCCTACCGTCCCTGTCCTATTGTTTCTTTTATTTTTCTTATATGTATCCATGTATTCATAACTATGTTTTTACTTATACTTATTATCTTGTAAGCAACTGACAAACCAAATAAAATAAAAATAAATAAAATAAATTATACACCATAGGGAGAATCTCCAATTTCAATCAAATCAGAAATGTTTCTATTAATCTATCACTGCAGTGAACTGGTCAAAACCCTGACAAATTAAGAAACAGTGCAGTCCTGGGCAGAGCTGAGGGATAACCCAAAGAAATACAAGCATGAAGTTTGGATAAAGCAGGTAGATAAGAATTAAAAAAAAAGGAGTTGCACCATGGTGTGGCGAGAGGTTGTGTGTGTGAGAGAGAACACTTTGGATTATAAAAGGACCACAGATGGTGGCATGAACAATGGGTGTGGACCAGGTAAGGACAGGTAGGGAATGCAATGTCCTACAAAATTTCCAAAAACTGGGAGGTGGAGACCCATTAATGAAGAGTCCGCTGATTTTCCTTTGTGAGGATGGGTGGTGGCCACATTATTGATTAGGGGACCAAAAGAAACGGACTCCAGAGGGTGGTCTACAATATAGTACTATTTTGAAGCTCATTTTGTTCTGTAGAAAAAGTCCTAATTGGGAGAAACACACGTATCACACATTTGTGATTTTGTCGAGTTTTAAGGATTTAATGAAAGGTGTAGAATGATTGCAATAAGGAAGGCACCAGAAAAAACACCTGGTTCGGCGACCCATGCCAAATAACTGCTACCAGTTTGCTCAATAGGTGCGAACCGGTTGAATACCACCTCTGCTGCATGGATATTGTATACATGCATCATGTTTTATATTATTGTATATAAACAAGCTTCTTCTATAAATGAATCCTGCTGAATTATTTATTTGTGTGCTGGTTGGATTGCTGCAAACTCTGACATGGTCAGTAGAGTCTCCGGAGGAGGCCACGTTTCCGCTTTTCACATAAAATTCCAACCCAATTCTCATCCAGCCCTCGGTTTTCGATTTGTCTTGAAATATTTTTAGTACACACTAGGTATCACCCCCCCCCAACCCCCAATGCTCCAGCCATGGGCATCAGCATTTTTTTTTCTAGGGGTAAAATTTTACCATGAGTTTCATCCCACCCTTTGTATTTGATTTTGGCTTGATATATATTTTGTTCCTCAGCCCCACGCTCCTACCCCCAGGATCAGGAACTTTTCCAAAAATGGACTTTTTTCAGAAAGAGAACCTGGAAGCATTTCTAAGAGTAAAATTCCACCCTCACCCTCATCCCAACATCCATTTTGCAGGTCTTTTCCATGAAGGCGGCCTCACCTGGTCCAACCCAGGAGATACAATTCTCTGTTGTGGCTCTATGGAGGTGGCGCCCCTTCCCAGAGAGCCGGAGACCCCCCAACGCTTTTGGCTTTCCAAAAGATGGTGAAGACCTGCATTTTCTTCCAGGCATAAGCACCAGATGCTAAAGGAGTCCAATATGTATATTTTTGTATTGTGAATTTGTGCTTTACCTATTGTGTTATGATTATTTTTGTGAATATTTTTTCCATGTAAATGGGTTGTTAGCAACTCAACATAATTTATTTAAGGTGAACTACAGCTATGCATTTCTGAATCAATCAATCAATCAATCAAAGAAATCCAGATGCAGAGTTGAACCTCAGCTAATCTGCATCATCTAGAATAGTGACTCCCTACATAAGATTTTTCCAAAATCTTCCCAAAAAAGGAAGATTGGAGGTTGTCTGGATGCAGAGCTAGCCTCTTTAGGAGTATTACCTCTTCCTCGAGAATAATTAATCCCCCTCACCCTAATGAGCAAACTTGAGTCATTTCATGCCAATCACTGTGAACTGTAGGGAAAGCCTTCAACCAGTTGCTTGAGCCATGACCCTGGACTTTCTCCCCACTTCCTCCCCAAGGCCTTCAGAGCAAAGAAGGGCTGACCTTCCACTGCTCTCATTGCTCAGACAGGAGTTAATCCCAGCGTTTGGTGTTCCTCAGTCCTTGACTTCTGCCACCAGTGCTCCAGGCATCTTGTCTGTGGCCAATCCTTGGGCTGGAAGGGACCTTTGCCAAGGCAGGAGACCTTATTGAATCCCAAACAAATGGCTGTCTTGAAAACCTCCAGGGATGGAGCCCCCAGCACTCTACAAGGCAAGCCATTCTGTTGGTTAACTGTTCTAGCTGTCAGGAAATTCTCCTTAGTTCCAAGTTGACTCTCTCCTTCATGATCTTCCACCTGTTTCTTCTTGTCCTGCCCTCAGACGCTTTGGAAGATAAGTTGCCCCCCTCTTCTCTGTGACCGCTGCTCATGTCACCTTCTATCCTTTTCTTTGATAGACTAGACAACCCTAGGTCCCTCAACCATTCCTCATCTGGTTTAACCTCCAAACACTTTATCGTCTTTTTCTCTCTCTCTTTTCTCTCAGCTCTTCTCCCCAGCATTAGGATTTGTGTAGTTGTGATACGGGGCCCAAGTGGCAGTGGGCTCTGCAATTTCCATCCCTAAATAATGTGATAGTAAAGCACAAAATCACATGATCACATCGCCTAGCAGTGGTAATCGCAGCAATCCCTGTTGCTGTGATAACTCTAGGACAGTGGCCCCCAACCTTTTTTGTGCCACGGCACAAAATGATCCGCGGCCCGGTACCGGCATCAGCACGCATGACAAGGCAAGGCGAGCCAAGCGACCGACCAGCCAGCCGTCCCCCACTTCTCCCCGCCACCTTCAACACCTCCTTTGTACCTTTGTCGATGGGCTTCGGGACGGCTTTGGGGCGGTCGCTCGGCTCGCCTTGCCTTGGGTGCTGAAAGAATCCTCGCGCCTTAGTTTCATTCAAAGCCGCCCCCTTCGATGAAACTAAGGCACGAGGATTCCTTCAGGACCCAAACGCCGCTTTCCAACTGGAAAAGTTCACCCAGAAGCACTTTCTCATTGAAACAAGATGGTGGTGCCCAGCAAACCAGCAACCCGGTAGAAAATGTTCCACTGACCGGTACCGGTCCGGGAGCCCGGTGGTTGGGGACCCCTGCTCTAGGATTGCAGAGACCTTAACCAAGGAGCTCCCATGACCATCCCATGGGAAGAGGCAGCAGTGTCCGGCATGGTGGGTGGGTGTCAGCCTTCAAGATTCTTTTCCTTTGCTTTGCATCTTTTGGTTGTCATAAGTAACGGGGGGAGGAGGGGTGAAATAGTTACGGGAAGCGAGCTGGAGGTTTCGAGAAAAAACTGTATAAGTTGGGGGAAGTTTCTTGTTTATGCTTCTTTCTTATGCTATGCATAAGCGCACCACTTTATCAAAATATGTCAAGGTCAATGGACAGATAGATGCCTCATCATCACCTGGAGATGCCCACATGACATTATATACAACTTTTAATGGGATGGACAGTTTGAACTACTGTGGGTAGGAACGTTGCCATTACTTTGTATATGTGATTTACGTGCTCATTTTCTCAGATTCAAAATTCTTTTGATGCTACCACTTGATTTTCCAGCAAAAGATACCTTTTCTCTAATTAATGGGGTCTAAGTATTTCTTTCTTGGATTTTGAACGGAGCACCAGCTGACATTATTCTGAATCTGAGAAAATGAGCAGTGAGAGCTACAGAGGGGTAGGTGGAGGCACAACAGGCAAGGCTGAGAGAGCCCAGGTGGGTGCCATGGGCAGGCACGAGGGAGTACAAGCAGGTGGCAGCTGCTATGGCCAGTGGGTGAAAAGGCAATGGGAGCTTTGCAGAAAGCCAGCAGGGAAGGTCAACAGTGATGGTCGTGTGGCTATGGGGTGCTGCAACCATTGTAACCCTTGCCTGATGGTTGCCAAGCACTTGAATTGTGATCATGAGACCAGATCACAGGTCCCTCTTTTTTCAGCTCCATCATAACTGTGAACATTGCTGAATGAGTGGCTGGAAGGGCTCAGGAGGGGGGGCTTGGTTTTCTTTCCCTTTTTTTTTTGCATTATTTAACCTCTCTTCATTTAATTCGGAGGTGCTTTTAAATTCTTTTTCTTATAAATCCATTAGCTGCCCAGAATTATGTATTTAAATTGGGCAGCTTGTAAATAACTATATAATCCTCATCTTTTTTTCCATCTTGCAGAGTCAGAGGTGCCAGCTAGTTGCACACGGACAAGAAATTGGTGTGTGTTTGTGTGTTTGTATACTCACACCTTTTTAAAGTCAGCATTGATTCCTGGTGACTGCCTGAACCAATCGCTATAGGTTTTTGGGGGGCAAGATTTTGAAATGATTTGCCCTTGCCTTCATTCTAGGACTTAGAGTGGCCCAAAGTCACCCAGGTGCCTTAGTGTCTAAGGCAGGACTAAAACTCACCATCTCCTAGTTTCTAGCCTGGTGCCTCACTACAACAAACTGGCTATATTCCGAATGATTGCTATCACGGTCTGAAAATACTTCAGGTTGCATCTTTCTTTGACAAGCTTCTGAGTACAGAAGGGAGCTCTTCGTTTCCATGGCAGGAACAAGACGGGGGTTGGGAGGGCACCATTTCATTCAGGGTACTTCCATTCGGAGCTTGGACTGGCACATACTGCAGCACTTCCCCCAGCCCCGGGTGGGCACATTTCATTTTTCAGGTTTGATAAAAGGAGGAGGAAATGAGGATTTTTACACCGTGAAGAAGAACCCCATGTTATCCTCATGGAGAAAAAGAATGCCATGATCCAGTCTCCTTGGTGAGCTGTTCTCTCTCTTTTGAAGCTACAACCTAGTGGATATAATTTCCTCCGGACGCACCCAAGCGTTGTCACGGGGCTGATCTCCAAAGTTACGCTTAACAAACTCTTCGGAGATTTCTAGGAAGCTCTTTCCTTTCGTCTCCGGGAGGAAAAACCAGGCATAGAGAGCGGTTCCAACACAGACCGTGAAGAAGGGCAGGTAGCAGTAATAGCCAAGGCTTTCCTGAGAGGAGGAGGAGGAGGAGAGAAGAAAGGATCAGCACATAAATTTAGGCTGACAGGGGCATGCAAGCAGAGCCAAAGCTTGGCTGTAAAGGAATCCTTAACAAAAGAGAGGCCTCCTTGGTCTGCAGCGCCAACCTGCTAGGAGATCCTTGGCCATGTGACTGTGTAGCAATCGGGAGGAGTCACAACTGGATCTAGAACAGGAGGAACACCTAGTCTTGAGTGAGGGGGGTGCTCCTTGAATCCACATCTAGGACAATACTTTCCATTGATGGATGGAAAGGACGCCTGCCTAAAAACCCCTCGCTCCTACTTCCCATGTCCCACATGAACTAAGGGATGCCTTGCAGAGATATAAACAGAGATTGCTTACCATCACAAAAGGGAATGCTAGGCCCACCAGAAATAAATTGATCCAGAGCAGAGAACCACTGATTGTGTAAGCAGCCGGGCGGGAGACCTGATCAAAAATCTCCGTGGGTATAATTCCTGTCACACCAGCTAGAGAAACCATGCAAATTAAATGTTGCTTTCTAAGAAGGGAGATAAAAATACGGCAACATCAGCCCAGTTTTTTTTAACCTTTCCTAAGTCGTGTATGGTGGTTTTTTTCACGCCCCTGTTGAGACCCTCGGGGCTCTTATAACTCACCTGGTCCGATGCCAAAGCTCAGGATGTAGGCAAAGATGGAGGCCATGCTAAGATAAGGCATCCAGCTGAGTTGGTCCTGCGAGGCCAAAAGAGTGGTGGGGCAGATGAAGGGAGGGAGGGGGGGGGAATAGGCAAATTAGGAAGTGCCCAGCACGTGACCCTAGCTAAATTGGAAGACCTGGGGTCCTTCAACCCAAAGGAACAAAGGGTGGCTCTTACCTGTAGAGACAATGCTACCATGAACAGGATGGCCCAGGTGGCCATGAGGCTGTACCCCCCAATGAGCAGCACCCGTCGCCCAGCACACTCGATGAGGAGATTCTGGAAGGCAGCAGTACAGGGAAGCCCCTTAATGGGTGGCCCACCCAGGTCCTCCACAGAGAGATCTCCCCCTCCCCCATTGAACATATCAATTTCCTCCCCTCCCCTATTGAACAGATACAAAGGAAATTTGTGGGAGGTTGATAGGCTGGTACTTTCTAGAGGCTGATCCAGGGATCATCTCCCTCTTGATTTTGGTCTGTACATTTTGGAATCAGAAGAAGCTACAAGGAATGCCGTTTACTGAGAAGGATTCGGTTTTTACGTGTCAGATGGATAATGTGATCCTTCACCTGATTAAAAAGAAGGAGCGGCACAATATACACAGCTAGCTTTTGCAGTCCTTGAAGGAAGACAGTATCCCAGTCACGTGGCATTCCAAGAGGCATTTCAGACAGACAAGAAGTTTTTCTTACTGTTGGCATACTGTAAACCAGTGGGCCCCCAACCTTTTTTGTGCCACGGCCCGGTACCGGCATCACAAAATGATCCACGGCCCGGTACCGGCATCAGCACGCATGGCAAGGCAAGCGAGCTGAGCGACCAACCAGCCAGCCGTCCCCCGCTTCTCCCGCCACCTTCAACTCCTTTGTACCTTTTTTGTGCTTTTTGTGCTTTCTTAATCTCCGCCGCCATCGGGATGGCTCTTCGTTCGAAGCCGCCCCCCCCTTTGATGAAACTAAGGCGCGAGGATTCCTTCAGCGCCCAAACGCCCAAAGCTCACCCGGAAGCACTTTCTCATCGAAACAAGATGGCGGCGCCCAGCAAACCGGCAGCCTGGTAGAAAATGATCCACGGACCGGTACCAGTCTGGGGCCCAGTGGCTGGGGACCACTGCTGTAAACAAATGGCCAAAATCGAAGGACTCTTTTCTTATACTGAAAATGTAAAAAACTTCACAGCTGCCTCCACACTTGCAGCTCTTGGTGGATCCCGGGCCGACTGCTCAGGATCCTCCACAAAACATTGGGAGCCTGCAATCCTGAAATACATGCAGGGCCACAGAGCCAACGATTTTCTTCTAGGGAGTTTGCTTGAGGGGACTGGCAGGCATTGAGCTCCAGAGAATAAGAGCTGCTCCTCTATCCACTCATGGATGCTTTGCAAAGAGCAGCCCAGGAATTGGGCAGATGTCCCTGATAAGGCAGAGAAGGGGCACGTAATGGCCTTGATCATCACCCAGAGCTGAGAAGCTTACAAGCTACCGATATCCCACCTTCGGTTTTTACAAGACAAGGGGGTGCACAATATGCCCTATGCTCCTGTTTTCCCCACCACACAGCAACAAACCTGCGAAATGGGTTGGGCAGAGAGAGTGACTGGCACCATATCACCTAGCCAACATTTTTGCACAAGAGAAATAACAATTCATTGCTCAGTGGCCAACGATCAGCCCATGGGAGAAGCAAAATGGTTAGTCCTTGTGTGATGTCACACCAAGCAACACGAAAGAAAAGTTAGTGAGCTGGTCAGGTCAGGAAAAATATGGGAAGAAATTGTCCTGAGATAGAAGGAAGACCAAAGTGCTTTTCAGAACAAAAGAGACACCTGGGACCATTTTATTTTAGAGCCTGATAAAGTAGAGCTGATTTACCTGCAAGTCAGAGAATTCACTGTTCATGACTGTGATAAGAATTCTTGTGAAAAGGAAAGGAAGAAAGGCAGCCTTTGGTCCAAACACTTTGCCAATAAGTAGGACCAGCCTGCTCCGTTCAGCAAAGGAGAAACATGGCTAAGGTGAATCAGAAGGCAGGGATTCAACTTCAAAGATGGATGCCTGCAAAATGCTGCAACCGGAAGTTGTTTCATACTTAATGGTGTGATGTTAAAGGCTTAAGTGCACATGTCTAAGTCCCTGCTCAAACCTCAGGTTTATTAGTGCTAATCACAAGCAGTGCTGCTCTTAATACAAACTGTGAATGTGAATACCTGCCTGTCTTTTGGATCTCACTCAAAGTCGCTTTTTTGGGGGGGGGGCAGTTGCTGGCATCTAGTCAGGGGACACTTCCAGTGACGAGGTATCTTTGGTTCTTTTCTTGCATCCATTTCATTACCCAAACTATGTAATACCATCAGTGTTGGTAAGGAATGGGGTTTGCTCTCAGTTGATATTCTAGTGGCTTGCCCTGCCAGTTGTGGAAGTGGTCTTGGAGGTTCTTTGAACTGTTTACTATTTGGCAGTTTTGGCTTCTTTGGCAGTTTTGTGATTGGGGCATTGCTTATGTCTTGATTGTTGATATGATGTTAATCTTGGGGTCAATCTATGTTCATCTAGAGGCTGATTGCTGATGGGGAAGTATTTTGGTCTTTTTGTTCCCTTTTTGACATGTTGTCTTTTTTGCGCAGTATGTAGATGTAGAATCCAGTCTGAGTCGGTCACTGGGACCAAAGGTTTATTCTTCTAAGCTTTAGTGAGGGTTTATTCTTCCAAGTTTAAGTAGATGTTGTTTCTGTCTGTGTGTCTATTGACGTCTAATTTGTCAGAGTGCCAGGCTTCCAGGAATGAACTAGCATTTTGGGATGTGGTTTGGTCTAGGATGGTTACTGTTTCCCAGTTGAAACTATGGTTAAGTCTGTCCATACGTTGTGAGATTAAAGAGTTTTCATTATGTCTTCTGACTGCTAGCTGGTGTTCATGGATGTGTTCTGCTAGTCTTCTGCCTGTTCATCCTACACATTTCAACCCTGAACTACAAATGTTCTACTTATACTGATAAAGACCTTCAGTGGTACCAGGGCCCAAGTCTTTTTATACAACAGTGACAGTGGGATTAGGCTTGACTTCATCAATTTAATTGGAAATCTTCTCCACTCTTTGAGCAGAAGGATACAAACACTTGCAGCTGGAAACTCCAGAACACAGATGTAGAGGCCTCATTCCCTAGGGGCCCAGGACCTGGAAATCTGTGGTTGAGGCTGCAATTTGTCCCACCCTGCCACTCCCATCCTGATCACATCAACACTGATCACTCATGATTTGGTTAAGGGCCTCATTGTGAGATATATATCATGGATCCCCCAACTGTCCAAGATACTTGCCTACATGTTGAGTGACCCATTAAGTTGGGATCTCAAAACACGGAGAGAAACCAAGCTTGCCCTAGCTGATACCCAAGATAAACACAGGTGTGACTGATGTGGTGAAGGCTAGAGGGACCTTATCCAGTAACTGACAAGAATAGAGCACCAATGCACCAGTCCAAAGACTTCCCAGATTGACATCAACGACAACAACTATACAAATAATTCTCTGGGCCGACGCGATGGGTCTCCTTGAGGGAACAAGAGGCGAGGTGAGAATCACTGGAAGAAGGTGGGAAATTACAGGTAACACAAGAGAAGGGAGGACGATCCAAAGCAGACCCATTCCGTGCTGTGACAAAAGTTGCCCTGGATACTACTCAGAAATAACAGGCAGCTCTGCAAAGGAGCAGGACTCCTTGCAATAGTCTAGACCAGGGGTCTCCAACCTTGGCAACTTTAAGACTTGTGAGCTTCAACAGCAAAGCTGGGAGGAATTCTGGGAGTGGAAGTGTACAAGTCTTAAAGTTGCCAAGGTTGGAGAGCCCTGGTCTGGATAGAAGACCACCCTGAGTAGGAAGAAAGGGAGATACAATTCTCACACAAGTCACGGACATGATGAGCTCACAACTCCCGGTGCCAATCACGCAGTACTGGATCTTGTCATACGGAATCCCTGCCTCTTGGAAAACATACGAAGCGTAGAAGTACATCTGCAGGAATAAAGAATAAAGCTAGTTTCACTGTATGCCTGCTCAACGGAGCCCCTATTTGTACTGCTGTGTAAAGGAGGGGAGGTTAATTCTGCTTATTAATGACATAGGAAACTCATGAAAATAGCAATGTAAAGCATAAAAAAGCATATCACAATTTAAGCAGCAAAGAAATATCCCCCAACTCTTTCTGAAACTCAACTCAAAAAACAATTAGAGGATGCCGACCGCCGCACGTTTTAGTATGCCGCTTGCCAGCAGCCTCCTAAAGCAGAAGCAGCCGGTTCCAGATATCAACCCCACCTCAGTTCCCAGGCCTATTGGGCAAGGGGCATGCAGGACAGCAGTGGGCAGGCTCTGGCCCGGCCGCTGGACTTACGGAATCATTGCCACAGAGCTGCATGGCGCTGCTGAGCACCATCACGGTGATAAACTGCCACCGCACAGCCCGGTTCCTCCATAGCTCCCAGGGTGCCTTGGCTGCCTGTCCCTGGAGGGCCGCCTGCTCCACCAGGATTTCTTTCATCTCGCCGCTCAGGTCCTTGCTGCCCCTCAGTTGCTGTAAAGCTGCAAGAAGTCAAAAGGGAGCCTAATGTTCTTGGGTCCCTGATTCATGGGTTGCCTTAGAACAGGGGGGTCAAACTGGATTTCTTTGAGGGCCAGATCAGCATTGTAGTTCTTCTCCACGGCCTGGCGGCGGGTGGGGGGGGGGCGTGCGAGGAGGAGATGGACGGATGCCTCCTGTAACACCCTGCTGGGCAAAATAGGGCACGGGGGGGGGGGTCCGTACCCAGTCCCACTGCACCTCATTTTCACCCCCCATGGCCTCCTGCAGCACTCTGCTGGCCAAAAATGCAGCCCATCTTCAGCCTGTTTTTTTGGGCCATTTTGGGGCCATTTTCATCCTATTTTCATTCCATTTTTCAGCCCAGTTTTGGCTTGGCTTTTGGCCAGCAGAGTGCTGCAGAAGGCTGTGGAGGGAAAAAACAAGGCACGGAGGGCCACACGCAGCCCGTTTTAGCTCCCAGAGACACCACAGACTGGCCCTTTGATATTTCCAGCACCCTATGGGCCGGATGTGGCCTGTAGGCCTTGAGTTTGATACCCCTGCCTTAGAACTTCTCAACATGTTCTGACCCCCCTTCAAGAAAAACAGAGCACGTGCAACAACCGCACAGCATCTCACGGCAGAAACATCAGCAGCTGGGTAGGATTTGGGCACAAATTCCACAATTTACGCAAGATGGGACCAGATAAAGTTCCCGTTGGGAGAAAAGATGACTTCTGCAGGGTACAAGGATTAATGTAATCCCCACTGGACCTAAAATGGCCTGATGTAACGAGTCTGGTTTTCCCCACAATGTCCCTTTCCCTCCCGTGTCCCTATAACGATTTGCTCTCTGGGCTACCCCTCAGGGCAGGAGGCTAATCTGGCCACCCTTTGCTTACCAGCGATGCATGAATCTTGATCTCCTCGGTCGATCAAGAGGTAGCGGGGGCTTTCTGGAGCCCAGGGCAGAAGCATCAACTGGATCAACCCAGGCACCACATTACTGGCTAGAAGGATAGGCCAGCTCTCTTCTGTTCCCAAGATTTCCCTGCGTTAAAATCCAGACTCAGACTTATGGAAACAAATGCAGGGTCTCATTTAACTTACTGGCCAATTGTCATCACAGCTATGCCTCTGCATAAATCCATACAAAAGAGAGGCAACAGGCCCTTTTGTCGTGTGCTGTCTAGGCTTGGGCAGGATATTTCAAGGCAGGACACCTGTCTACCCAGCGGCTTTCCATGTCTAGAGTTTCGTTTAAGGTACAGGGCATAGCCCAGCCCTGGGTACCATACAGCAGGCCCCAAGCACCCCAAGGGTGTGCCTTGTAGACGACACACACACACACCCCAGGTTACCCCAGAGTTTTGTGTCTCACCTGAGTCCGGCCACCTGGCCAAGCACAAGGCCGAGGGCTGTGAAAGATGCCGAAGTCATGGCCACAGCTCCCCGGAGCTCCTTGGGTGCGCTCTCCCCCAAATACATGGGCTGGATGCTCATGGCCACTCCTGTGCAGACAAGGTCCCGGTCTCAGAAAGGAAACATTTATTTTATGACATATATTATGACCCCTTGGCTTCTGGTGACAGGGACTGGCCAGCCACAGCTCTTCATGCTAAATGAGTGGATTTTCCAGCCAAAGTTTTATTCTATGAACGCTCTTCCCTTTCCCTTTTCTGCCTCTAAACGAGGCTTTCTGCACTTCCTTGGTCTCGACCAAACAGGTATCACGGTAGATAGGGAGCCCTTTAAAAAAAACCAAGCCCTGACAATCAATGCAGCTCGTAGAAGAGAGGAATCCCACGGGCATATCAAGGCCTGCCCATCACTGCCCATGCCATGCATTCTAGACCAGCTGAAGCTTCCAAAGGGTCTTTGAGGTGCATTGCAAGAGTGGGCTCTAGGGCATCACCGATTGTCTGAAGAGCCTCCTGGTCAAGAAAAAAGACACAACTGGTACTGTGCAAAGACCTTCCTATCCACAGCTATCAGCTGCATATTGAGCAGGAGCTGTGAGTCCATAAAGATCCGGAGATCATGCGCTACCCTTAAATAAGGAGGTGCTGCTACCCCATCCAAGGTTAAAGATGGAGTATCCTCGCGTTCAGTGGCCCTCACATAGAAACATACGATGATCATAGGATCGGAAGAGGCCTTGGAGATCTTCTAGTCCAACAGCCTGTCCAAGGCAGGAGATTTTATATCCACAACCATTGATAGGGTTGACTCAGAGATGGCTCCTCCCTCCCAGACTAATCTTGACAGCCTCATTTGGCCAGTCTGGTGCTAAAAGACATAATTGGGTATCATCAATGTATCCTAGCCACAATAGTGGAACCAGCCCTCCAAAAATGAAGAGACCCACCCCAAAGGTCTGTCTTCCCATTCCCAATCCTCAGAGCCAGCCAGGAAGGAGACCATGGTCAATAGTATTGAAAGCAACGGAGAGATCAAGAACCTCCCCACCCACCACCCACCGGAAGGCAAAGACAGAGGAAGAAAAGCAGATGGATTCTTGGCTCCAGGTTGCATCTCTGACCTATCCTCAAGGAACAAACCCTGGTCAGAGACCATAGACTGCTTTTCAAAATGCTGAAGTTGCACATGTATCTGCGCACGTCTTGGACCTACCGGAATTGATGCCAGCAAAAAATCTGCTCAGCAAGATCATTTCAAAGGACTTCGCCAGCCGGCTGAACCCCACCAACAGCGCAGCGAGGGCCACAAATGCGTTATTCAGCAGTAAAGATTTCTTCCTTCGGGGAATCAAGGGAGAAAAGTTTCAAAGGCTTTCAACATTCAACATCATGGCTGGCTCCTTGTGTGGCCAGAGTGGAAGAGAGCTTGGGTTCTGGTGCAAAGATCTTCAACAAGGAGTAGCATGTTAATGGATTTTTTTCCCCCAAGTGGATGACTCAGTGGCCACATGGGCATGGTTGGGGTAGGCATGGCTGGGTGATTGTGGCCAGGTCACCATGACTAGGTGGGTGTGGTTGGGTGGGTGTAGTCAGCTCGATGTGGGGCAACTCAACATCGTTCACACGACATGGCTGACTTGCTACATCCTGGTGGGCATGGCTGGGTAGGCGTGGCCAGGTAGGTGCAGTTGGCTTGGCCCTGCTGACTCAGGATGGCTGGGTTGGCATAGAACAAGTTGCACTGGCTAACTTGATGAGGGGACACTCCGTGCCCTACAAGCATCTCACCTCCCCAAACTGTCAGCAGCCAAGCATGTGTACAAGCACACCCCGCGTTCCAAGTTTGGGGACTTTTATCCACAGAGGGAGGAGAAGTCCTTCTCCCCCAAGTCCAGGCATGATTGGCAGCTTGACAGCTCAGATGTGAATAAAGGTCTCCAAGCTTGAAATGGTTGTATGTGTGTGCGCACGCAGCATGCCAAAGGAGACGTTCTTGTCCCGATCCCAGATATCTGAGTGCTGCTGTTTCAGCAGGAGGTGGAGAACGATCCGTTTCCTCCGTGTAGAGTTGTAATTGCAGGAATGTTCTTATCTTGGATGGCAAACCTCAGTTAAGGAATGTTTACAAGCAATTACAACTCAGGCAAACCAAGTCACTAACGTAAAGGAGGATTAGAGAGAGGAAGTAAACATACGTTAGACTTTAACTAGAGATAATTAATTGTGTTAATTACTGTGCTAAACAGTAACGAAAGTTAAGCAGAAACCAAAGCTAACCAATGTTGGAGGATTACTAAAAATGTGTATAAATGCAAGACTAGACTCCAATAAAGTTCATCATGATTCAGTTGATCATGATCAAACACCTCGACTGCCTCGTCATTACAACACTCTGCGTCCAACTTCGGCCTTGACAGATCTCTGGAGAGCAAGGAGAGGAGGCAGGAGAGCAGCGATCCCCGGTCCTGCGCAAGGCAGGCAAACGAAACAAATACTTTTATGAAATAAACACGTCCCCACATATCATGGATTATTGTACTTACAGTTGTTTAAAGACTTCAGAAACTCTTGACTTAATTCTGAGATTGTTTGATATTCAGTGGACTTTCTCCCCAATTTTGTCTACATTTTTAGCTAGAGTTTCATTAGATATTAACAGATTGCTGCATAATTTACTGCTTAGAAATAGCCACAGCAGGTCCATGCCAAATATATATATATATATAATTAAAAAATCATCATAAATATTACTGTCATTTCTGGTGCGGATTTACTTTTGGCTAGTTCTAAAAGCAATTGTCCATTTTATATAAGCCAACCTATCAGCAAAGCATTTATTACAAAAAATTGGCTACGAAGATTATTTTTAAACTAGAGTTGGAAAACATAATGTAGAGATTTTTAAAGGGGAACAATGGAGCATGTCAATGGCTTGAAATTAAACCCTTGCAAGACCGAGTGGCTCTGGGTTTGGGGTTCATTGGCTCAGGGAGAATTGCCACCTTTGGTCTAGGATGGGGTGGCACTACCCCAAACAGACCCTGTGCGTAATCTGGGGTTTTTCCTGGACTCACGACTCCTACTTGAAGAGCAGGTGGCAGCCGTGGCCAGGAGGGCCTTTGTGAAACTGTGGGTTGTGCACCAGTTACGCCCTTTCCTGGACCAACAGTCTCTACTCACAGTCACTCATGCCCTAGCCCAGCGGTGGCTAACCTTTTGGGGCTCCTGTGCCAAAAATTGTGCATGCACTTGCACACTTGTGCTCACGTGCCAGCACCCAGAAGGCAACATGTGCCCCTCCATGCCCCCTACGCATGTGGGTGCAATCCCCACCCACCCCTGCCGCCCTCTTACCTGACTGCGCCTCACAGCTGATTTTCGGCTGGTTTGAGGCCTCTTTCGGCCTCCCAAAGGCTTGAGGAAGGCTTCTGCAGGCTTCTGCAGGCCGAAAACTAGCCCTGTTTCGTCACTTCTGGTATTTTCGGAAAAACAGGAAGTGATGAAACAGGGCTAGTTTTCGGCCTGCGAATCCTGCAGAAGCCTGCAGAAGCCTTCCTCAAGCCTTTGGGAGGCTGAATAAGGCCTCAAATGGGCTGAAAATCAGCTGTGAGGTGTGCGCATGAGCAGTGAGGTAAGTTTGCCTGCAGCTCGCATGCCAGCACAAATGGCTCTGTGTGCCACCTGTGTCATGCCATAGGTTCTCCATCATGGCCCTAGTCACTTCCAGTCTTGATTAGTGCAACGCACTCTACATGGGGCTGCCCTTGAAGAGCATCCGGAAGCTCCAGTTGGTGCAAAATGCAGCGGCCCTCATGGTTTTGTGCAGACCCCGGTGTGCACATGTGTCACCTCTCCTGCAGGAGCTGCATTGGTTGCCGATTTGCTTCCAGGTGCAATTCAAAGTGCTGGTTGTCACCTTTAAAGCCTTTCATGGCTTGGGACCAGGTGATCTGAGAGAACGTCTCCTGCCGATCACATCTACCCGACCCATCAGAGTGGGGAAGCAGGGAATGATGATGCGGGTCCCATCCCCGAGGGGGATATACCTGGTGGGACCCAGAAGAAGGGCTTTCTCCGTGGTGACTCCCTCTCCCTGGAATATCATCCCCCCCCCCCCGAGATTAGAACGGCCCCCACTCTAATACTCTTCTGGAAGGCCCTGGAGACCTGGTTCTGCCAGCGGGCCTGGGGATCCAGAGCGGGAGTGAGCCCATCAGATGGCTCGTGCTGTCATTGGGGCAGGGGTGGGAGTTGGGTGTGTGTGTGATTTTTTTATTTTTTTCTAGATTTTTTTCTATTGTATTTTATTCATTTATTTGATTATTTTTGTTACTTTCTGTTGCTTTTTTGTTTTTTTTTATTTTTATTTTTTTAAAATATGGTTTCACATTCTGTAAGCCACCTTGAGTCGCCATGGGCGAATAGGCGGCAATATAAATTCAATCAATCCATCAATCATGTCATTGCTGATCTGCACCAGGACATTGTACAGTCTTCAGGCACTCATTTAATATATATTAAGGATGTCATTTCTTTCTTTCTTTTTCTTGGTTGAAGAAAAGATCTCTGGAGAGAAGGAGGGGGGAGCTGCGTGAGGGATCCCCTTTCCAGAAGGGCCAACCTTCCTCACGCAGGACCAGGGAGCGCTGCTCCCCTGCCTCCTCTTGTTGCTCTCCAGAGATCTGTCAAGGCAGAAGTTGAACCCCTCACCTCCACATGCAGCAATGCCACCCTCCGCTTCCTGCTTTGCCTGGCCAGCCTCCCCTGTGCCTCTTCCTTCTCTCCAGAGATCGGTCAGGGCAGAATTTGGACTCAAAGGAAACGGCTTTTGGCAAACTTTCTCCACCACGCTTCCACACGCATCATTCTCCTCCTCCTGCTTGGACAAGAGGAGGTATCGGACTGGGAAATACCAGCACTCGGATATCTGGGATTGGGACAAGAACATCTCCTTTGGTATGCTGGATGCACACACACACACACACACACACACACCATGT
Source organism: Notechis scutatus (assembly GCF_049901735.1). Taxonomy (NCBI): domain Eukaryota; kingdom Metazoa; phylum Chordata; class Lepidosauria; order Squamata; family Elapidae; genus Notechis; species Notechis scutatus. The sequence continues at coordinate 11,757,155 of NC_142021.1, read as the reverse complement.
ATGCACGTGCTTAGCTGCCAGCAGTTTGGGGAGGAGAGAAACTTGTGGGGCACCAAGTTGTTCCCATGTTGAGTTAGCCAGGGTGACTTGTTCTGTGCTGTCCCGAGGCTACACCTACCCAGCCATGCCCACCTGGCCAGCCATACCGAGTCAGCCATGTTGAGTGAGTGGCGTTGAGCCAGCCACGTCAAGTCAGCCATGCTCACCCAGCCATGCCCACCTAATTGTGGCGACTGAGCCACGACCACCTGGCTGTGAGTCGCCAGAAATCCTTTCCCAAAAGAGCTGAGATAGCAATAGCACATAGACTTCTATACCACTTTATGCTGCTTTACAGCCCTCTCTAAGCAGTTTACAGAGAGTCGGCCTCTTGCCCTCAACAATTTGGGTCCTCATTTTTACCCTCCTGGGAAGGACGGAAGGCTGAGTCAACCTGGAGCCTGGTGAGAAGCGAACTGTCAAATTGCAGGCAGCCGGCAGGCAGCAGAAGGAGCCTGCAGTACAGCACTCTAACCACTGCGCCTCCAAGGCTGATGATGCCAAACCCTGAGAGAAATCTGGACATGGGAGTGCAGACTGGAAAGCCTCAATGCGTGCCTGGATGCCAATGAAACTCCAGGGGTCTCTGCTTACAGGGCTCCTCCTGGGACCCTGCATTCCTTGGTCTGCAAGCAGCCACAAGGGAGGAAAGAGACGGTTGTCCCTGTCCCGCCCTCACCCTCCTTAGTTTGCAGCCCTCTGACAGAACGCTTGTACAGCTAGACTACAACTTCCAGCTCCCAGCTCCATCTGGCAGTGTATGGAGCACCCAGGTTTTCTGCCCCTCGCTCCTGACCAGGCTGTATTAATGATCAGGGTCATCCAAATGGAACCTGTCAACATGGAGAAAATAGCAGGTTACCAGGATTTAATCTGATATAGCTTCAATGACATTCCATTTGGTTTCATTATATGTGGCTGATAAAGAGAGCTCTCCAGAGTCCAGTATCCAAATGCTTCTCGCTGAATCCAGTTCCAGAAGACACCAGGAGACATTCCTCCTGCTGGGAGAGGCTGACCCAGCCCAGCCCAGACCTCCCAGCCACTCACCTGCCCATCTTCACAGCCATGGGAGCAGCGATTAGTGCACCAACCAGGCCCCCCAAAGGATACACGGAAACAATGAAGGACCAGACCAGCGTGATCATCTTTCCCTCCAAGGCAGCGCCGGTGCGATCCAGCCAGGTTTCATTAATAAAGGACTGGATGAACTACAGGGTGGAGAGAGAAAAAATAATATATATTGTGTGGGAGAAATTAGAGCTGGATCACACGGAGCCCCCAACCCACTGAAGACCAGCTGCTCTGGGGTCTGCCAGTGTGGCAGTGCGGGAGGGGAGCTACGAAGGAGGAGATCTGAATTGAGTTGCTCCACAAGCTTTGACTCCTGAAAAACTGCAGGAAGATCTGAGAGCTGTCCAGAAGGCCAGAGGCTTAAGGGAAGGGCAGCCATCCCAGTGGCCATTTGCCATTTCTGAATCCCCTGCCCAAGAGGACACGGCTACACATCAGAGGGGTTTGGGGGTATTGTTAGTGTCTCCTGATAGAGGCCCAAGGCCAACCTGTCCTGCCGCCCTTCTTCACCTTGAGAGGCGAGGGGGGCATCTGCCAAGGAACTCACGAGATGGGCCCAAAACTGGGGGGGCGGGGGCAGGGAAGGGGCTGAGAGGCTCTCCTTCCTTGGGGGCCTGTTCCAATGAGAGGTGATCAAGGAGCGTGGTAAGAAAAGGGTTGCCTTACCAAAGTGGGGGCGTTGATGATGGTGAGATTGTAGCCATACTGAAAAGTGCCGCCAATCCCAGCTGCGCAGATTGTCAGGATCAGGATCTTACCTTGAACCTGGGGAAGAATCACAGGTAAAGTCTGGCAAGTGCAGCACCTGGGCAGGAAGTGGCTGGACCATCATCAAAGCTGAAGACTCCCAAGTGCCCATTGCTGGGATTCACACCCTCCAAGGGGAGGAGAGAGAGGAAGAGAGAGGGAGGGAGTTTTCTGTACTCTGTACAGTGATGGATTTGTAAGCTGTACAGATGCAGATAGATAAACTCAACAAAACATCCATAACAAAGTACTTTTATTGGTTCATCAGGTATCCTCTTAACTCACATTTGTGATGAAGTTCTTCTTTAATGACCCATCCTTTGCATATCTGTCTTGTAGGTAAAAGATGGTTATCTCCTAACCTATCTCATAGTGATAGAAAGCAGCTGCCATGAGTTCAGGCAAGAATGAGGAAAACCTCCCCCAACCCATGGAGGATTACAGATGTGGCCACATGACATGAACTACATTTCCCAGGATACCTTTCACTATATTTACCATGATGCATTCCCTTAAGGGGACAGCTCATAATTCCTAAGTAACTATCCAATTCCCATAGACTGACTGAGAGAGAGAGGGAGAGTAGCTGCCCCTGCCAAGCTTGTCTGCCCAGTGCTTTGCCCATGGGTGCCTCTGCAGGACCTGCCCAGCAAAGCAAGACTGGGCCCCTTTGAAGGGTTCAGTGAGCATGAAGACCACCCTGTAGGCAGATGCACATTTGAATCTTCCTAGGAAGAAAGAAATGCTAGTTCCTGGCCCTGGGTGCGTTTCTCAGCCCTTCGTTCCTATAAATTCTGGGATGCCAGTTATTGTTTCAAGTGCCCCATTTAAGTTGTGGGCTGGACAGAACTTTTCTTAAGTCCAGAACAACAACGTGACATTATGGATGCAGCTTAGGCAGGCATCCCTCTCCTTTGTTCAGCTGTAGGGCGTGGCTAATTTGGGACAGCTGGCTCAGGACAGAACAAGTCACACTGGCTAACTTGATGTGGGGACAATTCGGTGCCAGACAAGTTCTTTTCCTCCCCAAACTGCTGGCAGCCAAATGCATGTGTGACTCTCATTCCCATCTCTCTCTCCTTCCTTCCTTCCTTCCTCCCTCCCTCCCTCCCTCTCTCCTTCCTTCCCTCCCTCCGTTCCCAGGAAAGGATGAAGGGAGGGGGAGAATTTGGCAGCTCTGCCAAGTGAAAGGGAAGCGCTTGTAGTCTGTGTGGCCGGGCCAGCAAGTGAGCCATGGAGGTGCTGGTGACAGACGTGGTGCTTATCTACAACTTCGGTGTCAGCCATCCATGCTGGAACACAGCCTTAAATCTGGCCCACAGGTCTGCCCTGGAGACAGCGACAGGAGGAAGTGAGCACGCAGGGCCTGGCATCCATGGTGACTGTTCTTGCCCTGCAGGCTGTGTTCTGAGCGTTTCCCTTTCACTGGGATGCCAGGCCCTGTGCGCTTGCTGCCTCCTGTGCGCTCGCTGCCTTCTGTGCATGCACCAGGTGGCAGGGCTGAGGAGGAGGTTGTCTCCAGAGGGGCCCTGCAGATCTAACACTGACCACGTTCCGGCCTTGAATGGTTGCCACAAAGTTGTAACGGTCAGGGTTCCAAGTAATACACCCAGCTTCTAAACGGCCTCGGCCAGATCCGCTTCAGGATTGACAGTAGATCAGTGCCCGGCCAGGCTGGGCTGGAGACCGAGGCAGCAGGGGCCGATCCTTCACCGTCTCCAAGGTGGCCAGATTTAACCACATCACGGGCCAGATCTGGCTCACAGACCTTGTGTTGGACAGTCTGCTTTAGAGGCAAACCGATGGAAAAAGGGAGTGGGACATACTGTAAACACTGGGGCCACCGTAGAAAATAACACAGGCTAAGGGTGATGCTGTATCGTCAGAGTTTCTCATAGGTTGAATGTTCCTATGCCTGCCCCCCCACCCCCCAATATAATTTAATATTTTAATTCTTAGCTGTCAGTGAAATACTTGTTTTGGCATAGCAGCCATGTCTTAGCAATAAGGACAAATCCATAGTAAACAAAAATTGTTAAGTCTGGGAGATCGGTCCCAAGTAGATCGGTCCCGGGTAGATCGGGTCGCATTGAGACGCAAGACTCAAAGTGTACATTCAGCTCTTTATTGAGTGTACAGTTAGGTACAGGACCTGCGCTCAGCGCGGCTTTTCTTATAGAGTCGGTCGGCCGGCGGCTCGGCGGCCAATGACAGGGCTTTGAATCTCCCGCGATCGGCTCGGCCAATCGCGGGAGGTTCCTAGTGCACCAATCACGACCGCTCAGTTGACCAATCAAATTGCGGCCTGTGCGGACCAATCGGCTTGCGAGGTTTGGAGAATGCTAATATAGAACAATAATATTCCCCGGGGACCTGTCCAATCCAGTCTAGCATTTGGTTTTCTGTTGGCTAAGGAACATCGTTTGTAGTGCCTTCATGTCCCCCTATGAACATTCTCTTTCCAGAGATTAGGATGGCTCCCCCTGCTGGCCTTTCTAAAGACCTGCCTCAGGGTCCCATCTCCTGGCTGCATTGGTATAAAGTATTTTAATTTTTGTTCTTATGGTTGTCATTGCTTTTCTTTCTTATTGAATATGGTTTGCAACTCAGAGTCACTTGTTGAGATAAATGCATTGTATAACTAGATAATTAAATTTAAATGTATGCTTTTCTGACTCTCAGGGACTCTGGGAGTGGCCTGAAGTGCCTGTCCTAAGGACAGCAGCTGTCTGTGCCACAGCCAGAGCTTTTAGGGGGAAGGCAGAGGGTGCCCCAAGACCACACGCATCTAGGCAAGAAGGCAGGAGATGCTGGAAGCTCCCTGGGTGATGGCACTTCCGTGTCCTGGGTCTAGGAGAAGTAGCAAAAGCAGAGAAAGGGGCAGGTGTTGCGTGGCAGATGCTACAGAACATATCTCCAACACAGATAGTAAAAAAGATGGCCAGTGCTCATAGCTAATGCTCATAGCTTCAGACTACATGGTGCTTCATGTAGTCTAGGTACAATTCATTGTTTAAAAATTAAATCACAACATTAAAATCATGGAACCGTGCTAGACAATTGATAATTTTGTTTCTTCCTTTTTTAAAATATGTTTGTAGAAAGAGATGGAATAAGCATTTTGATTTTTAATGACTCTGTTTCCTTTTTAAAATTTTCCCTCTATTTCTCAGGGTTTTTCTGTTTACTAGGTAGTTTAGTATAGTTGTTCTTTATTTCACCTGTTTGAACCAGTACAAGAGATGCTGGATAGAAATAGAATACCTACTAATGTAAGATTTGTGCTATTAAGATTTATAATAGAGGTAAGAATTAGAAAAAGGGAAATATTATGTATATTCTTATATAATATTTTAAAATTAGTATGTACTGAAAGGTTTAGAAGTTAAAAACTGTATTTTGTACACTTAAACAACATTATTATGGTTAATAGTATTGTGTATCAAAATACTGAATAATTAATAATATACATGGTGGAGCAAACACTACAATGTTAACAACTTTAATTCTAATATGTTACTATAATGATGTGAGTATGATTAATGCAATTAATATAAAATCCCAAGGGAGGAGTATGGAAAACATGCCAAAAATCAACAAGAATTGAAATACTAAAGTGAACAAGAGATTATAGATAGAAATATAATACCTATTAATATAACATGTGTCATTTTAAGATTTAGAATAGAGGTAGAAATTTGAGGGGGGAAATATTATTATGCATATTACTGCCATGCCCTTGTTGGAGTCCGATTCTGGGGGGGAGGTCGAGCAGCTGACAGGGAGTGGGAGTGTAGCTCTGGTGGCTATGGAAGAAACAGGGGAAGGGCACAGTCCGGCTGGGCATTCAGAGGAAGACCCAGGCCCACCCCCTCTTCATCCTAGGACATGCAGGGAGGAGTGGATAAGGGAGCAATGTGGGTTACGGGGGAGAAAAAGGCCCTGATCCCTTTTATTAGTTGCAGCTGGAAGAACAGGATATAAGAAGGGCGTTTGCACACAGCACCTTGCTGGAAGCAAAGCGTGCATTATTTTTGTCGAGGCTTATCTGGCTTTTGGCATCCTCCCAACTGTGGGTGCTGCGTTATCTGTTGGAAGTCTGCAATTTATCATCCTGGTCTGTCATGTTAATTACTTCAGTGTGGTTTGTGTTGGTTTTTTATTTCTAATTAGCTTTACTTTGAGTTCGGACTGCATTTCTTCCCTTCGTAGATTGTTTTTGGAAGAGTTTGATCTCCAGCCGAGGATAACTGGACATTTGGGGCCAAGTTGGAAGCATTAAAGGGAATTTATTCTACTTTTGTGACTTTTTGTGTCACGCCCCAGGTCATCACAATTACTATATAATATTTTACAATCAGTATGTAGATGAAAGGATCAGAAGTTGAAAGATTATTGTATTATGTACAATGTTATTATAATGATGTATGATTAATATAACTAAGATTACCAAGATTGTCAATATTATCTCTATTATTTGATATCAAAATTAATGATACCCAGATGCCACGTTGTTTAGGTATTCAATACTTATATGTATTTAAAAATAAAATATATATACATATATATATATAAAATAAAATGCTGAAGATGAAGATGAAGGTCGGAGCTGACGTTCTTCTATGCCAGTGATGGCGAACCTTTTAGGTATACATGCCCAGCGTGTGCATGTATTCGCAAAGGCACGTGGGCACACGTTGGTGCACCCACGCATGTGCAGCAGAGACCCAAAGACCAGCTGGCTGGCAGGAGGCAGGGCATGCCAACAGCAGCTCTGCAAGAGGTGAGATCTTTTTCCTTCATGAGCTTTTGCTTCATTTGCAGGGAAACTTGTTTCTCTACAAACAATGGAGAGAAATGCCACAGAGAAACGTGGTGGAGCTGAACTGGGGCGATGCCGCGTGTGCCCACAGGGAGGGATCTGCGTGCCACCTCTGGCACGCATGCCATAGGGTTCGCCACCACTGTTCTATGCTATGTATTACCTGTTGACAGCCTGCCATATGCAACGGAGGGGAGAGATCAGTAGGGTGGAGTAAAGGGAAGGTTAGCATTAGAAATCAAAACCATGCATCCTGTGAGAATCACTGGCCGTTCCAAGGTCACCCAAAGGAATGCACAAAGACAGGGATTGTTACCCAAACAATTTGTTAGCATCTAATTGGACACTCTTTGATAACCAGGTAGGTGGGTGGAATTAAGGAGAAGTTAAGAATGCTTTGGGCACAAAACCCCCAGATCTAGCATTGCTTTTTCTGAAACCCACTTGGCTTCAGTATAAAGTGTATTTTGGGCTAACCATGGGCCTGAGAGTTTTTCTTTTGTAACTGAGCAAGATTAGAGGGCTGACAAGAAATTTTATCTTTCAACATGACGACCCAAAAAATAATATCTCCAAACCGACAAAAGAATGGCTTCATCAGATCAGTTTTGGGGAAAGGCCCAGCACAGGCCAGAGTTGAATCCAACTGAAAATCTGTGGGGTGACTTGTGAGCTCTTTTGTGAGGAGCAGCGGGCCGATTCCCAAGGCAAGACATGTCACACTGTTCCAAAAGTCTGAATACGGCCATAAAATCAAAAGGTGCCTCAACAAAGTATTAGTTTATTGGTGTCAACTTTATGCAATCACATTATTGTAAGTTTTTTATTGTCATTTTTACCCTAAAAGATTTCAGTTTATTTGTACAAGTTATATTAAAGGCAGAAAATATTTTGATGTGATTTATCCTGATCAGATTTCTTTTACATCTCAAAAACCTGGCATTTTAACAGGGATGTGTAGACTTTCTATATCCACTGTGCATAAGAGGTTCTATTTACAGAACTATGTAGATAGAACTATGTAAATTAAATTTCTATTTAGTTATATACAAAGGGACTCATTATTATGGGCTTAAAGCAGTGATGGGATACAATTTTTTTTTTACTACCGGTTCTGTGGGTGTGGCTTGGTGGGCGTGGCAGGGGAAGGACACTGTAAAATCTCCATTCCCTCCCCACCCCACTAACCTGCTTTCCAGCTCCGTTCTCCTGTGCAGGGCAACCAAAGGAGACCCAGCCGATCAGCTGGGACTCAAGGCAGAGAATAGATGGGGTTGGCGGGGCCAGTCAGAGGTGGGATTGGCCGGTTCTCCAAACTACTCAACATTTCCGCTACCAGTTCTCCAGAACCGGTCAGAACCTGCTGAATACCATCTCTGGCTTAAAGCAATGCTTTAAACTTTATTAATAAACAAATAAAAAATGACCCCCTCTTCCCCAACTCCAAGATTCAGTTGGGAGCCCCCCTAAAACAGCTGCCTTATTCCGTGTGGTGGGTGCAGCAGCTTAACCTCGAAGGCTGGGGGGGGAGGGACTCTGGGGAGCGATCTGCCACATTTGACTGGGCCAAAGGGAAGTTTGGGGACTGGCAGCTCCCTAACCTTGTCCTGCAGGGGCTTCCTTTGAAAGGAATTTGATTGTTGTCTAGAGATTTTGTGGTTTTTCACCTTGCATTTCAAGCGTTTGGAATGTTAAATATCTGAACCTGCTCGCCCACCTTGAAATCTTGCTACCAGCTCCATTTCTTAAAAGCCACCAGAAGAATGAAACCTCTGTCACTTTTTGTCTTGGAGTAATCAGCATCGGCATTACTGCAGCAAGGCGGATGCTTAGCCAACTTTTAAAAACTACAACTGCAGCTGCTGTTTCCCTTGAGGAGTTTTTCAACTTGTTTTTCAACCAGTTATCTCCCTTGAAGAGCAACCTTCCCTCTACCTGGCAGACTGTGGGGCTGTCTTGTTGCTTTGGGGAGTAGCTCCCCTCACCCAGGGAAGTATGATGAGGTTTCCCCCCCCTGCAAGCCCTGGGCTTCCCCAGAGGAGTGATTACCCCACTATGTCCCATGGGTTTCTGGAAGAATAGCTAAGTCCACCAGCTGATCCCAAAAATAAAACTTAAAATTGTACCACTTGCTGAAGTGCGCTCATCCTGCTTGAGATTCGCACCCGACCAGTCTGTTGAACCCTTTGGGAAGAATGCTGGAGGACAGTCTGAATCTCTAAGTCAGGAATGTGTGCTTAGTCACCCATGACACCAGGATGCAAACGTTTAGCTTGGCAGGTGGGAAGCTGCTCTGAAAGTTTCCACTGAACTGGGAGCAGGAGGCAAGGAGAATGGGAATACTCTAGAAGCCTACAGACTGGGGGACAATGTTGTTCTGAAGCCCCTCCACTTTTGCACTGAATAACCAGCCTTGTTGATCCGCAGAAGAGCAAGCATAGTCTGCTAGTGATGTCAGAATCGATGAGGTTTGATGCCGTCCGAGGAAGCCCTGCCTTGCATGTGTGGCTTTTGCAGCTCACGCACACTGTACAGCTGGGGTCCCCAACCACCGGTCCGCGGACGCACGTCCGTGGAACAAGTCCTACTGCCGCTGAGTTTAGCTGGGCCGCCATCTTGTTTTGATGAAAAAGTGCTTCCGGTGAGCTTTTCCAGGTAGAAAGCTCACCGGAAGCACTTTTCATCAAAACAAGATGGCGGCGCTCTTGCTCGGTGAGCTTTTCCGGTAGAAAGCCATTTCTACCGGAAAAGCTCATCGAAAGGCGCCGCCATCTTGTTTTGATGAAAAAGTGCTTCCGGTGAGCTCACCGGAAGCACTTTTTCATCAAAACAAGATGGCGGCGCCCAGCTGATGCCGGTACCGGGCCGCGGCATAAAAAAGGTTGGGGATCACTGCTGTACAGCATGAGCAGAACAAGCTTCAGAGCCATGAAACCATGAAAGGCAGAGGGTCTTTGGGGGCTTCTGCTAGAATGTGAGCCTTGCCTTGTCACATCTTCCAGCTCATAATTCACATTATGAATTTAGCCTTTCATCTAGAGCAGGGGTGTCAAACTCTTAGCCCGCGGGCCAGATGCATCACGTGCTGGCCGCCCCGCCCAGTTTAGAGAAGGGGGAAAAATGTCCCGATACATCACGTGATGATGCCGTGACAACATGAGTTTGACACCCTTGATCTAGAGCAGGGGTGTCCAACCTTGGTAACGTTAAGCCTGGAGGACTTCAACTCCCAGATCCCCAGCCAGCAAAGCTGGCTGGGGAATTCTGGGAGTTGAAGTCCTCCAGGCTTAACGTTACCAAGGTTGGACACCCCTGATCCAGAGCATTCCCATAACCTTGTAAGGCAGGTTGGGCTGAAAGTCCCAAAGTTTTCATGGCCAAAGATGGTCTTGAACGGGGCTCTCCACAGCCTAGGCCAGAGATGGCTAACCTTTTTGGCACTAAGTGCCCAAAGCACATGTGTGCGTATTCCCAAAATGCAACAAACATGCACGGCCCACACGTACCCCACCACCATGCATGTACACGTGACATCCCACGTATGCGCAGGCAACACCTCTGCCCCCACCTCTGCGCGCACAACCCGTGTGCACCTCACCCCGCCGCACATGGGCAGCAGAGATCCTAAGACCAGCTGGCCGGCAGGAGGCCTGTGCGTGCCTGCGTGGCAGAGCTGAACTGGGGCGACGGCTCGCATGCCCAGAGACAGGGCTCTGCATGCCACCTCTGACATGCGTGCCATAGGTTCGCCATTACGGGCCATGGCCATCTGACTCTGAGGTCTGTTGTTCCATAAGTTACTAGAGGTTTGCAATTACTGGACATGATGAAGGTAAGTTGCAATTCAGATAATACATGATGAATTTAAATCGGGGAGAGTTATGTGTCAAATATTAACCTTACTACCATGCTGCCTCTGGGACAGTAGAACCATAGCCCACAGGAACAATTTCTAAGTGGGTTTTTTTATTGTCCTGTTGATCTTCCTGTATTTTAAGCTGTAAATTTTACACTACAGTTTCCTGTCCTGTGAGTTACACCTCATTAACCATCCACCTTTGCCTAGAGGGCTCCTTTCGTAGGCCAGAGGGAGGAGATGTTATGAACACGCACAGTAACTCATGCTTCCAAGAAAGATCTTTGGGGAAGAGGTTGAGCCCCTCTTCTCTACGAGAGCCCCTCAAGTACTGCCAGTCTACTATCAGTCTTTCTCTTCAGTATTCTTCATATCCAGATCAAAATCACAATAGATGGGACTTTTAAAACGGAGGAACAAACACTACTGGGATTCTGGTTCAAGCATCACACATTCCCTGACCAAACACGCTTTTTGGTTATAAACTACATTTAATTCAAGAATAGAAACAACTACAATGGATATTTGACCACTTTTTTTTCCTTTCTTCTACTAGCAGAAACATCAGGGGTGTCAAGCTTGATTTCATTGAGGACTGGATCAGCGTTATAATTGTCCTCCGGAGGCCGGGGGGGAGGAGAGAAAGTTCAGAGATAACTATAATGCTGATCCGACCCACACTGAGGCGCCGGAGCCTGCTGCCACCACCGAACTGGCTGTCAATGAGGACCGCTGGACGTGCTTACTCCGTCCCATTGTCTCTTTTGGCTTGCAGTTAAAGAGCAAGTCACCGCTAAACATCTCCTTGGCCCCCTCGCGGTCTTGCCCTTGGCCTGTGCGTGGAGCGTGTTCCCCTCATGTACCTGATGCATCTCGGCCCTGCGGTGGGCTCCCACCACGGCCACTCAGCAGACCAGACTAGCCAGAAGTAGGCGAAGCCGCCGCCTAGAAAGGCAGAGTAGAGGTGGTAGAGCATGCGCGGGCCCAGGGGAGAGGCATACAATCCCGTCTGGAACTGGGCAGCCATGGGGCTGGTGGGGATCTGGCTTTCCCCGCTTGGGATGGCCATCTTTTGCCTGCTGAGCCAGGGTGTGCTCTATCACCTCTACTTGGGTTTTCTAGCTGGCCGCTTTGCCTCCTTCAAGCTGGGTTGGCCTGGTGCTCTGGGTGGCAACGGCAGTCGCCTCGTGGACCTGCGTGAGCTGCTGGCGGCCTCGATGGCACTATAGCAGTGCCGAGGTGTGTCGAGTGTGCGAAGGGAACATGCTCCTTGCATGGACCAAGGGCAAGACCCATGAGAGGGACGAGGTGACCAGTAGTGACCTGCTCTCCAACAGCAAGCAAAAAACAGACAGGATGGAGTAGGTGGGCCGATGGCATCTGACAGCAGCAGCCACCCCACAGTCTCCTCACCTCGTCTTGGCCTGCAGCAGAAGTAGCCGGAGACAGAGGCGCAGGGGAGAGGAGGCACACACGGTCTGGCCTCCTGAATGCGCTGGGCAGCCACCTGCCCTGTCCCAGCCACATGGGAATGGAGCAGGCACGTCCGATGGTGTGCATCATGTGCCTCCCTGACTACCTGCTGCCAGTGCTGCCGCTGCCACGTCTGCTTCCTGGAGTGCCAGCTGTGGAACCCCTGCTGCCGGACACCTCCCCCCCGCACACACACACACACACACACACACCTGAAAGGCCGTCCTGGAAACGGTAAGGGACTGGCCCATGTCTCTTCAGCCCGGCTCATCCCATCCCACCAGGCACATGTGCGCAGAGGCCCAACCCATGCCATCCCAGTGGGCACACATCTGCACAGGAGGCGGTGGGTGCACGCGCGCACAGGCCTGGCCCACCTCATCCCAGCATGCGCCTGCCTCCTATGCACATGCGCACCTGCCAGGATGGCGTGGGCCGGACCTGCACACATGCACGCCTGTCAGAATGGGACGGGCCGAAGTGACACAGGCTGGCCCCTTACTGTTCCAGGACAGCGGCATGGGCCAGATCCATTTTGATTTTTTTGTCATTTACAACTCTAGCATCTCAGGGGCTGGACTTTATAATGCACAATTCAATGTGTTAATTTATTTTTATTCTACAAACTCCGCTTTTTAAAAAAAGGCTCCCTGTGGGCTAGATCTATTGTGGGCTAGATCTAGCCTGCGGGCTTTGAGCTTGACACCCCTGGTCTACATTATTTCCTACCATGTAGTTCTTCCCAAGGGAAAAAAAATATGTATTTTCTGTCCTTCCCTACTTGGTCAGGGCAGCCACCTGCAGAGAGAAGTAAGTGTCTGGCAACCCCTTTGCTTTTCAATCAACAGCTGCCTGGGTCCATGAATAATAGGAAACTACAATCCTTGGCTTACCAATGACAACATCTGGAGACAAAACCGAGCATTAGGACCCTGTGGGATTAATGAGCCCAACAGAGCACCAGAAGCAGCAATGGTAGCAATAAGCAAAAGAGAAGTCCCTTCACCTACATTGTACACACCCAAATGCCCAAAACAGCCCCAACGCACAGCAGCCTAAGAACCTTCTGCAGCAAAGGATTATGCCGGCTAGACGTGGGTGGAAAAGGGTAAATGGGGGAAGCCACAAAGGGTAATTCTCACAAACGTCTCACCTTTATCATTTTTATAAAATAACTCAAGGTGGCGAACAGGCCCAAAGCTCCTCTCTCTATCTCTCCTATTTTATCCCTGAGATGAGTTGGGGCTGAGAGAAACTGGCCCAAAGTCACTCAGCCAACTTTGCTGCCTAAAGGCGGAACTAGAACTCACAGTCTCCCGTTTTCTAGCTTGCAGCCTTAACCACTAGATCGATTAAATTAAACTCAATCTGTATTTAAAAAAAGAATGAAACATGTAACCATGAAAACCACAAGGCTGCTGCAGAGATATCAAAATATAACAAACGTGGGCATTCAATATAATCAGTACGGCATAACTTCTTAATGTTTAGCCACAAAGATAGAGATGCTACCAGTCATTGATAGGAGGAAGAGCAATGCTCATTGTGAGATTTTAATTTTAATTTTTTTTTAAATAAAGACTTCTTTACTAGACCAACTTTATTTTTATATGCTGCCCATTTGGCCTAGAGAAGATTTAGCCTGTTTACAACCAAATAAAAGTGGCGCAGTATAGCATTATTCCTATTTATTATTTCTTGGAAGCCTTTTCACTGATTTAATTTCCAATTTCCTCCTCCTCTCATATTTTTTTGTCATTTACAACTCTAGCATCTCAGGGGCTGGACTTTATAATGCACAATTCAATGTGTTAATTTATTTTTATTCTACAAACTCCGCTTTTTTTTTTTTTTAAAAAAAAAGGCCCCCTGTCCTGAATCTGCCCATTCTGATCAGACCTGGGGTGGGGGCTTGTTCCCCGCCCCCCACTTCCCTGTCCATGTCTTCTGCACGGCCTTCCTCGTGACACATGCGTGTGCATGCTGGAAAGGGGGTTGGGCAGCTGGATCCGCTTGGCAGATCGTAACAGACTTCTAAAACTGACGTTCAGTGACTAAAGATGTCAAAGAAAATCTCCCCTCGACTACACCCCCTTTCCCACTTCTTGCCAAGCTGCTTACGGAATTGGGGCAGGAGGCTTCTGTCTTTTCCCCATTCTTGATTCAGTGCAGGCAAGTCCAACCTGAGATTTCAGGAGGGATACAGAGGAATTGCCCCTAATTTTATGCCTTGAAACCCTCGTATCAACTCTAGGTAAAGGTTCCCCTCGCGCATGTGTGCTAGGCATTTCTGGCTCTAGCGGGCGGTGCTCATCTCCGTTAAAAAGAGCCAGCGCTGTCCAAAGACGTCTCCGTGGTCATGTGGCTGGCATGACTAAATGCCAAAGGCGCGCAGAGCGCTGTGACCTTCCCAACAAAGGAGCCCCTATTTTTCTACTTGCATTTTTACATGTTTCGAACTGCTAGGGTTGGCAGAAGCTGGGACAAGGAACGGGAGCTCACTCTGTCACGCAGCGCTAGGTATTCGAACCGCCAAACTTTCCAAGCAACAAGCTCCATCGTCTTATCACTGAGCCACCTCGTCCCCCGTATCTACTATAGGGCAAAAGGCCTGGGAAGCATTATTAGGGGTGGGGTGAGAACAGAGACTATTGATACAAATCAGTGAGAGGCCACTGCATTCCCTTTTCATTCTTTCAAGTCAGACTGGATTCCTGGGTGACTATAGGTAGTCCTCGACTTACAGCAGTTCCCTTAGTGACCTGTTCTAAGTTACAAGAGTAACTTAGGGACATGACAATTTTTCACTTTTACATCCATGGCAGCATCCCCAGGGTCATGTGATCGAAATCCAGCTTCTTAGCAACTGGTTGCTGTGTCACAAGGTCACAGGATCCCCTTTTGTGACCAGCAAAGTCAATGAGTAAGCCAGAGTTCACTTAACAACCGGGTCACTCATTGATCGACTGCAGGGAGTCACTTACCTGGGGTTTGAAAAAGGTCGTAAAGTGGGGCAAAACTCACTTAACCACAGAAAATTTAGACCCAATCGTGGTCTAGTATAGGACTACCTATACTAGACACACTTTTTTGTGACTTTTGTCCCTGCCTTGTTTTTTTTTACCCGCTTAGCCAACCCTAATGCTGGGGTTTCTGGTGCTCTCTCACTCCACCCTCCCAGCCTTTGGGGGAGCAAAGAAGCCAAAGGCAGAATTACTCAGCTACCATCTTATCTGGCGCTGCTATGTAGAAACATAAAAAAACACGACCTGCTGGCCCATCACCAGGAACTGTTGGTGCAGGGATTAGAAACGCAGCATTGCAGGCTGACTCTGCATTGCCACTGCCAGCAGTTCTATCCTGACCAGCTCACTAGCACTTAGCCCTTAAGACTTATATGCTGCTTCACGGTGCTTTCCAAGCCTCTCTAAGCGGTTCAGTCACCCTATGGCCCCACAACACCCTTGAAAGGTTGGGAGGCCGAGTCAACCTTGAGCCTGGTGAGAATTGAACTGCTGAACTGCAGGCAGCCCGCAGGCAGCAGAAGGAGCCTGCAGTGCTGCATTCTAACCACTGGGCCACTGCGGCACTTCAGGGAGGACTCAGCCTTCCATCTTTCGGAGGCCAGTAGAACAAAGACCCAGGTTGTTGGGGGCAAAATGCCGACACTGCAAACTACTCAGAGAGGGCTGTAAAGCACTATGAAGCGGTATATGAGTCAGCTATTGCTATCAAGTGTGCCCTTTTTGTTTCCTTATTTATATTAATTTTAAACCTTGTATTTATTATTTGTCAGATGATGGGCATATGCTTATCCCAAGCATGTTTAAAGTCAGTTGCTGATGATGGACCCACTACCTCTGCTGGAAACTGGTTCCACTATTATTTCGGTGAAGTCATCCTTTCTAACGTGGCTTTTGATCTTCCCTGTCCGTTTGAGGTTATGCCTCCATGTTCTTGAGTTTTACTTAATATTGAAAATATTGCCTTCTATAGAACAGGGGTCCCCCAATCCACGGCCCACTGCTGGGCTGCCTGAAGCGGCAGGCAAGCATGCATGCACCCCCCACCTGCGCGAGCAGCATGCAAGCGCACTCCATCTGGGCGAGCAGTGGGTGAGCTTGCTTGCCGCTCATGCCAGTGGAGCTGCTGCGCACATGCACGGATTTGCCTGCCGCTTGTGTGGGATCATTCCCTTCCCCCCACGCCAGACTGCAAAGCCGGAACGGTTGGGGAGCTCTCTTCTAGAATCTTATTCACTCTTCATATATGAAAAGGTTTCGATCATGTCCCTCCTCCTTTCCCTTCCGTCTCCTAAATCGTACGTAGAGTCAGTTCCTCCAATCTCTCTCTCTCCTGATCTGTGTTATCCTTCAAAGCTAGCACCATTTTTGTGGCCCGTCTCTGGACAACGCTCAGTCTTAAAATCATTTTCTTAAGAGGGGTCTCCAGAATTGGACAGAGTGTCCCAAATGGGGTCTGACCAAAGCTCGCTCTATAGGATTAGGAGCCAACTTTTTCCTGCTGGTGTTCCTTCTAGTGGTGCATCCCAAAATTTAGTTTGCCTTCCACAGCTACCTGGCCACACTGTTTGCCCATTTTGCATCATCTGCCCTGAGCACACCTACATCTTTTTCTTCTGCTGTCCAACGCTGTACCCCTATTACTGTACCCTGCCAGCGGATTCTTTCCCTCAAGTGCATGATCTTACATTTGGAAACACTGGACTGCAGTCTCTACCTTTCACCAATTTTTTAGCCATACCAAATCATTTCCATGTTACAAATATTCCCAGGAACATCAGCTCTCTCCTTGTGTGTGTGTGTGTGTGTGTGTGTGTATGTGTGAATATGCCACCTGTCACAGGTCACAGACAGTGGCCCATGGACAATCACAGCCTGGGCTCCATCCTTGACCCAACTTTCTACCCACTGAACCACTCAAGGGCTAAGCCGGAACCTGCACAACTTTTCATGAGTTTGTCATGCTTGTACCAAACACTTTGCTGAAATCCAGGTGGGCTATGTCCACAGCAGAGTTTATGAATATATTGTAATATAAAAATATAAACCTTTTATAAATCCAGCATTATACAGCTTCTAAAATATCCCCATTTTATTTCAATATTTGTTATATCAGGATGGAAACTTTTATTAAAATATAATCAGGAGTGGTCTCAGGCAATTGCAGAACTGGGCAAAATTCCAAAGCAGATTGTAACAGGTGTTGCTTAAAAGAGACTCGTGTTCAGCCAGAAGAGAAACATCACCAAGCTCATTTCTATGACTCTAGAACTTCGGAGTGACAGTCATACTATGGTCAGGCAAAAGTGGAAGAAACATACTTCTAAAACAAGCCATGAATGGAGTTCCTAGATAATACTGGTTTGTTTAACCATTTACTAAAAAAATGAGCTGAGATAATGCAACAAGCTACACCAAAACCAAAACGATGTGTCACATAATGGCTTAGTGATTTCCCCCTCTTCCCCAAATATTGCAAAGAAAAACCAACTGCTAGGCATACAGACAGAGAAAAAAGGGAAAACAACTGGTATACATTTGGGGACAAAGAAAAGGAATCTGGAAGTGCATCTTCCATCTTGATGGATTATTTATTTAAAAAGTGGTTTGGGGTTGGGAAAAGAAGGTTTGGACAGCTGCCACAATTTGTCTTTACTGGACCCCCAGAGGTAGAGACTGGGGAAAGGAGAGATCCCTGGCTTGCCAAGCTAGTCCAGGGAGGGCTGCAGGCCCCCCAAGCAGGAGGCCAGTCCTTCTGGTAACGGAAGGTCCTCTGCAGAGGTTACCAGGCTGGAGCCGTGTTGGCTAAACGCCTCATGCGCCTGCAGGGAAGACAACAAGATTCATCAGCAGCAGATTTTTGGCACCATTTCAGTTTAAACTGGGAAACAGGCTGGAAGAGAAGACAGGACAACTGCTGTGCAGGGAGAACAAATCCCCATCGCGATTTCGGTCCATAGCAATCCGCACAATCCATGGCACAAGGACATTTGTCAGGGAAGTTCCCTGCAAACTACAGGGGCACAATTAGCTCGGGCTCCTCAAAAGGGCAGGGCTGACCCCACAAGTTCAATCCATTGTTGTTTAGAGCCATTAATTAAAGTAGTATTTATTAAATTATTTTCATACGTTTGGTGGTCCATGAACCATCCAAAACCTTACCTGAAGACCCTGAGAAGAGTTAAGATGACTCATAACCCTTCTTCTGGTCGTCAGAACTACCGTGTTTCTCATATAATAAGGCCGGGTCTTATTTTTTTTTGAGCCCCGAAAAAATGGCTAGGCTGTCTTTTCGGGGGGTGACTTAATTCCCCCCCCCCTTGCATCTTCGGGCGGGTGGGTGGCGATGGCTTGGATGTTGACCTCGGCGTTGGTGGGGTACTTCGTATCGGGGTCAATGCAGGCAGCACCATATCCGGGTGTGCAACAAAAGTACTTCCTAACGGCAATCCCCCCCCCCATTTTGCATGTTTTAATATAGGCCTTAATTTGGGGGGAGCGGCTTAATTTCATTTCATGCCTATAAAACATGCTGGGACTTCCTATCGGGGGAGGCCATATTGTTGGAGAAACAGGGTAGTTAATTCTAATTATAAAATCTGTGAAACATCGAAAGCTTTGCACTTGTATTTATTTGTTAGATTTGCCGTCTACCTCGCTGTGGGGCTACTTTAGACCAAGTACGTTTGATCCCATGCAGAAAAGAACAATTCCACCAGGAGAGGCAGCAGCAGGCAGTACCTTGTATTCCGGTCTTGGTCTCGGATCTTCTTCTCCATCTCTGCATCCGTGAGGGTTTCAAGCAGAGGGCACCACTGGTCGGCATCCCCAGTGTTACGAATGGCGATCTCCACAGTCGGCAGGGGGTTCTCACTAACAGGATGACACGGGAGAGAAGGATCAGGGCTAACAAAAGTCCCGAGCTCCAAATCTTGGGGAGTACAGGGTCACAATCCTTTTATTCTCACTCACATCCTATAGGGACTGCCACCTCCAGCAGAATTGGATCTGAAGTTAAGCAGACAAGTTGGCTTCAGATTCACTTGGACTCCCAGGTGCAAGGAAGCAGAGGTGCTGCATTACAACCTCTTGCCGTCGCAACAGCTGAACTCCATGGGGTGGGAGTGGGAAAGCTGTACCCCTCAGGACGTCTATTCCCAACAGTCCTGAGCAGCACAGCCAAAGGGAATATCCAGCAATGCCTGGTGGTCCACCGATCGGCCGTCCCTCAGATCCCCCAGTTGGGGACAGGATCAAAGCATACATACCTGAAGGCGTACGTCTTCTGATGCCAGCTCAGCTGCCCCCGGATGCTGTAAGCAATGGTGGTGACGAACTCACCACCCAGTCCGAGCTCCGAGCACAACTTCAGGGCAAACTTCTCCGGGGAATTCTCCTTCTCAGACATATCCCACTCAAACTGGTCCACCAAGGAGATGTTCCCGACGTGAATGTTGAGCTAGAAGCAGAAGACATAGGTGAGGTCTCCGTTATTTATATGTCAAGCAAATTTGAATCTATGCCGTCCCTCTCCATCTCCTGCAGGATATGAAGATCAAAGAAATCAAGAGCTACAGACTGAACTTCCACACAAGGAATCCATGCTGCTGACTACCTTCCTTTGGAGAGCAACAGATTCCATGCTCCACCTGTTTCAAGACATGTCGGGATAGGCAGTAAAAAAACTCCAGCAAAGAAATTAAACAGTACAGAGGTACCATGCAAGGCAACTACTCGTTTCATGTCCCATCAGAATCTTCTTCCTAGGACTTGCTTATTCCTATAAAAATCTAGGTATCTTCATCGTTCAGAATAGCGCGCAACGATAATGTAAAGAAAACTCATCTAAGGTCTTTTCGCCAAACACAGCAATGCAATTACAAAAGATAGTAGTCAACATATTAAAATAAAATGTAAACCGCTTATAAAGCAAAAGCAGTAGCTGAAAAGTCAACTGATCTGCAGACTTCGATAATAAAAAGTGAGAAGCATAATGAAACTCAGCTTAAATGTAAAGAAAACCACATTAATGACAACAGGTACAGCAATGACCCTTAGATCTGATAATGAAGATGTTGAAAGGATGGAGAGCTTCTGCCTTTTAGGACTTTCAACAGTAAAAGAACCAGTGATATGGCTGACTCCTGACACACCGAGAGAATCTCCTCTCTCTGGACTGTCATTTTTTTCCAACTTAACAACCGAAGGAACAGACTTTCCTTTCACTTATCTGATTCTCCTGGGTTAGGGAGAATCCTAGAATCATAGGATCCTCCCTCAAGATCCGCCAGAAGCTCAGCTTCCCAATGTGCATGTGTACACTGACCACCTAGTCTTCCAGTTTGTAATGCGGATACACGCGTGAAGACCAGCTGGCCGGTGTGCCCATGCGCGCCGGGGAGCTGCTCTTCACAGTCCTCCCATGTGCACCAAGATCAGCAGAGCAACGGGCGACAGCTGGCGTGCCCAGAGAGATGGCTCTGCATGCCATTTCCAGCATGCATGGCATAGGTTCACCTTCACGGACCTATACCATAAATCAGCTAAGGACTAAAGATACAAATCATACAGATAATATTAAAAAAAAAAACAAGAGACAAAATTAGATAAAAAAAATTGTGTAAAAAAACCCATTGTGACAAGTCAACAAATACTGGACAATGCTAATAATTAACTTTGGAATATAAATCTTGACCTCATTATGATGATGGTTTGAATATAACCTTCGCAAGTGCTTTTGAAACAAGAGTGCCAAGTAAATTCACAATTTTTAAGAGGTCAAGTTTGGGATACCAATAAGGTTGAGAATCCTTTGAGAAAAAAAGATAGACATTTCAGAGAAGATTTTTTTATTCGACGAGGAAGTGCTCCAAGTTAATCTCAAAATTTTATCAGAACAACTTTGGGACTTTTTTTCCCCATGGATATTAACCAGGCTGAGGATTTCTTGAGACTCGGATAGACATTCCTGAAAATAAAAAGACTTTATTCTATGAAGATAAGCTGGAGGGAGAGACTTAAATTTAATGACTTAATTAGTTAGGATGGATTTTTATAAGTTTGATACATGTATTGAAAGAAAGTTCTACGGCAGTTTGTATTTATAAAATGAGTTTCTAAATGTATGTTTTCTGTCCTATGTAACATTGAATAATCTCCAAAGTTTGTAAAATATTGTTGATCAAATTTGAAAATAAGAGAAAAGATTTTACACCATGAAGATAAACTCGAAGGAGTGATTTAAATCCAATGACCTAATTGGAGTTAATTGGATTTTTATTGGTGTGATATATAAAAATTGAAAGTTTTAATGTAGTTCTGGGTTTTTGGTTTAAAATGAAGGGTTTTTTTCTCTCTTTATACATAATATTTGAGTAATTTTTTAAAGTTTGTAAAGTATCAAAAACTAGACCCCCTTCCCCTTAGGGTTCAAACATTGAAATAATATAGGGAATTATTTTAATATAAATGAGTTTATAAAAATTAATGAGTAAACAGAAGCACATACTATTCCCGACCTAGGAGTGGTAAGACTTTTTTATTCAAAGAGAATATAGTTTTCTTTTCATTTGGAAATTGCTTCCAAATTTTGAGAGTTGGAAGTTGGTGCCTTTTTCTTTCTTTTCCCCTCTTTATACCATATTTTTCCTTTTTCTCCCCCACCCCACTCAGTTTTCTATTACTTCTTAAAATTTATCTTTGTATTTTATACTTTGATTAACTCATAAAAATGTATTATTAAAAAAAAATACACTGTACTGCAGCACTTGGTAATGATGAAAGCTCTGGAAAAACATTCAGATGCTGGGACGAGTCTGTGCTGGTAGTCCTCAACTTACAACCACACTGGGATTAGAATTTGCCCTGCTAAGTGATATGGTCACAAAGCAAGATGTCATGTGGCTGCATCCACAATCCTGGCACTTCCCATTGCAACACTCCAGGAACGTGGAAACTGGACTTTGAAAAAGCGGGACAGAAACAATATTGATGGTTTGGAACTGGAGAAAATTCCTGAGAATACCATGAACAGCCAAGAAAACAAACCAATGGAACAAATCAACGTGGAGTTTCCATTTGAGACACAAATGTCCAGGCTCAAATTACAGGTAGTCCTCAAATTACAACCAAATTCAATGGCACTGAGAAAAGGTTAACGGTCCTTGCGCTTATGACCATTGCATCATCCCCACAATCGTATGATCAAAATTCAGGCACTTGGAAGCCAGCATCTATTTACAATGGATTCCGTTGTGTCCCATGGTCACATGTTGACCATTTGCAACCTTTCCTAATTGGCTTCTGACAAGCAGAGTCAGTGGGGGAAGGAGGATTTCTTTCATGATCCTGTGATTTGCTTAACACAAAATCAGTGGGACTCACGTGACCGTTACTTAAGCAGTGGAAATTCTGGTCCGAATTGGGGTTGTTAAGTCAAGGGCTTATTTGTATTGTATTTTGAACACATTATGCCAAGATCGAGCTCTCTGGAGAGCCAAAAGATATTTCACAGTAAGATGGGACAGTCGATGGAAGACGACAGGTAGACCTGCTGTGGAGCAGCAGGTGGTTCGTCGCAAGGAAGGATGGATGTCAGATGGGAAGAAAGCTCTCTTCATCCGAGGGGGCTTCTGCCCACTTTGTTATATGGAGTCAGGGCTGGATAGGTCAGCAGAAGCATAAAAACAGGGAACAGGCTCCGTAAGAAGCGTGCGGTAAAGCAAAACCGAACCACTGGAACGGAGCTCATGAGTGATGAATGATGTGAACGCAGAAAGTAGTAGGCTATCATACAGATAGAAACGAATGAGTAGAATACAAAACCAATAAACAACAGATGACTAAATAGATGAGAGAAAGGGAAAGGCTTTTTATATAGAGGTAATGAGATGCTCGAAAAGAGAGAGGCAAGAAGTTAAATCTTTGGTGTACAAATGTGCTGGAGGCAAGAACGGCTTCCAATGACAGAAAATCACAGATAGACGTAACAAATGGTGTGGAAAAAACCTGCTGCCTCTCCTTTTCTCTGGATTTCTTTCTATGCTCTGCATCACCTGCCTTGTGAGACCTTCCCCGCTGCCTCCCCCTCTCCTTGCCTTAATGATGACCCGCTGATCTGACTGGTCCTCCAAGATGCTGTCGGTAGGGTACGACTCGATTTGCTGTCGGATTGCAGATGCGATCGCAGGGACAAAAGTGAGGGGATTCAAATCCAAGTCATCGCAGAGAATCTCTGAAAACATTTCTGGAGTCATCAGTTTTTCTGAAGGAAATGAGAAACCTGTGTTATTAGGCAGATGCCACAGCAATATTTGCCTCTGAGCTATAAATACTCTGAAGCACTTTTGTCAGGCTACAAGAAGAACTGTTTTAATTGGTTGTTTAATCAGTTAACGGAATGACTTAAAATACAGCACACACAATACATTCACAGGCACAAAGAGATTTTCAAAACACAGTTCTGTGAAGCTTTCATTTGACCCTAACAAAATCGAGGCTGCCCTCAGGAGTGTAAAATCTAGGCCTGGTGAGTTCAAGCACCTGCTGCAGTTGCCTTATTTGAGGGCCCTAAGATGTGGCCAATTTATGCTAATGGTTTCACTCCAAAGCCTTTTCGGAGCCGAGCTAATTGGTGCATAGGTAAAAAGAAAATATTTTCTGGTTTACTGATTTACATGAAAACATCAAAAATGTATCTATAGGCCCCTCACATCCTGGACAGAAACTGTTTCAACTCCTAACCTCAAAACGACGCTATAGGGCTCTGCACACCAGAACAACTAGACACAAGGACAGTTTTTTCCCGAATGCCATCACTCTGCTAAACAAATAATTCCCACTATAACCATGTTGCTTGCATCTTTACAACTTATGGTGTTTTTATTGTTTCCTAGTATGATTTGATTATTAGTAATCTATGACTATCACTAAGTGTTGCATTTTATGATTCTGGATGAATGTATTTTATTTTTTCTTTATGTACACTGAGAGCATATGCACCAAAGACAAATTCTTTGTGTGTCCAATCACACTTGGCCAATAAAGTATTCTATTCTGTTCTGTTCTAATTCTTATTTTTATTCTTATTCTAAAAAAAAAACCTTTATAGAACTGGTGCATTTTCTGTTCACAGTTAAAAAAACCTCGTGTGTACACCTTCCAATCTGAAGTTAAGAGTAGGTAAAATGTATTTTTAGGGAAGCGTCATATTTGCTCATGAATGGTTCCAATGCCTGGAATCAGGATGGTTAGACCATTTGCACATCTTTCTTTACAAACCATTCATATTCCACGTAAAAGCATCTCTCAATTTCTGCCCATCGATTTCCATGTCCAACCGGATTGGGACCAGCACCTCTGGTTGTGAGGCATTTTCGTGGATCACTGCTGGGTCATGGTCATCAAAGCTGGGGAAAAAAATGGCAGGACCATCACTGAAATAGACACAGCAGACATGGCGGGGGGGGGGGGGGCAGATTCAAGGAGAAGGAACCTCAAGGCACGCCCATCCTTTCTAAGGGAGAGCAGCTACTTCTTTCTGTTAATTTTCTTAATTTATTTAGGACTATAACTACTATGTTTGTGAAACCACTGGAGGTGGTTTTAGTGCAGTTAATCACATACAATTAAGAGTATTTTTGATAGGATATAGTAGAGGCCTCACCAAACAGGCTGTTGAACTCCATTAAAAATGTTGATAGATTTTCTTCAATAATTAGCCAACCAGTTATGCTTTCAATTTTGTTCACTGGATTAAAATATGGTTTTATAAAAAGTTAGGAAGGTTTATAATAAAATAGTTTCTTTTCCTATTATGATGCCACAAGGAGCTTGCCATAAATGTCCACTCCCTCCTTTTTGATTTGAGTTCAGAGCCATTGGCTAAGAAAAAATGGAACATCAATTACCATAAATTATTATATACTGATAACATTTTGTGCCTTTCTGACAAGTATTGATGGCTTTTTAAATCAACATTTATAGATGGAAATATGCTTTAGGAGTTCACAGGTTATTCTCTTAATTAGAAAGAACAATATTCTTCTTGTTAGTTTTAAAGTTGCTGTGGATACACACGGACGTAACGTTTTGGTTCATCCCATTTGTAGTTTTTTTTTTCCATTAGAAAGCTTTCTTTGTTGGTAGTATTAATAGTTCCAATTTTCTCAAACAATTATCTATATAAATAAATGATTTAAAATCCCCAAAAACTAATAAAGATAAATGGCATGTGATAAAGTAGAAGCGATCAAGTGCCTTGGCCCAATCACCAATCAAAGAGAAACACCAAGATTTCAGCACCCCATGAAAGGCCACTATAGGTGCCCCACTACTTAGATGGTGAGCTGTTCCACAGGGTGGGGAGCGCAACAGAGAAAGCACATCCCATCAGATAATATACTCCACAGAATGGACCTGGACCATGTTTGTTCTATTAGATCTTTGGGACTTAGAGATGGCCAATTCTGCAGATAAACCAGCCCAATTCCATGCTGTGCTTCATAATTTGATTACCAGTACTTTAAAGTGGACCTACATCTGCTGGGAGCCAGTGCAGTTGGTTGAAGAAGGGGTGCTCCGGGGTGTATTGCAGTGTGTTGCTACATTCTGGACCAACTATAAGTTCCAAGTGGTCTTCAAGGGCAGCCCCATGTAAAGTGTGTTGCAATAGTCCAAATGGGAGATGACCAAGGCACGTGTGACCATGAGCACAGACAGGTTCTCGGTCCATGGATGGGGTCAACTGGAGCCCTAGAGTTGCACAAAGGTCTTCATGATCACGCTGCCACCTGCTCTTCAATCTTTTCTGTAGATCATGTAGCCTTATTTCTTTCAGAATTTACCAAGCAATGCCAGTAATTTAGGAAAGCTTACTATCCCTTAAAAGACATGTAATCATTTATATGAAATTTGACTATTGCATGTTGTTTAGTTCAAAAGCTAAAGATTTTTCCATTTGAAAAAGCTTAGCCTCTAGTTGATGCAAAAACTTTGCACGCCAACAAATCTGGAACCTCTCCAAAATGAAAGTACTTGGTACGGTTTGTATAGCAACGTCTTTCCTTTAACTACATAACTACACTTCTCTTTCAGGTAAAAACCCATTTGTGGAATGCTGAAATGAGCACTCAGGCTTCTGCAGTCCAGTATTTCACTCCCAACAAATTGTTACGCTTACCAGAGCGGGAACGTTCTCTTCTTGTCTCGGCCCAGGCGGTTTCTGTTAATGGTGGTTGAGCAGGGCACAGCATCCAGATGATGGGAGCTATTGGGAAGAGTTGGAACCCACTGGCTGTTTCTTTTGGCCTTCTGTTCCCTTGAAGAAAAAAGTGCTCATTCTTTAAAACATTCTTCTTTCCCGAGTGAAAGAGTTCAACATGCAACACTTACACCTGCCATAAATATGGTGTGGATTTTGTGGTACATATCCAGTAAAGCAAGTGTTGTAAGGAAGACAGCTGCACCACCAGACCCAGACGATGCCTATGGCCCTCCTTTGCACGTAGCAAGAGGGAAATAAATTAGCTGCTTACCTAAGGTAAGTGGGAGGTTCAGTGCTGATGGAGACGGCTTTGTACTTCTCATCATTTCCATCCAGGATTTCTTCAACTTCAGAAGCTTTTAAGAGAGTCACACTGGTGGCCAGGGTGGTATATCCATGATCTGGAGCAGGAAAGGGAGACCCAGAAACTGTAGGTTGTGGACAACCTCTCAGACAACTAAAAGATCAAAAATCAAGACTGGCACTGGTCAGGAAGATAATGCTAGCCAAAAGTGGGCTCCCATTCCCTCCTCAAGTTCTAACACATCCCCATTCACAAAAGGGAGCCAAAAACACCCTCCACAGAGGCTCCTGCAAAACCCGTTTGAGCAGATTTATTAGACAGCTGCATAAATTGCCCATTTCCGTGAAATCAGTAACAAAAACATCAAACAATTCCATTTAATCAGGAGCAATTAATTTGCAGCCCACAAACCATCTGCACCCCAATGCTCTGCAGAACAGCCAGGCCTTTAAGGTTTTCTAAAAAAATAATAATAGGAAGTTGGGGGCCCCTCAGAAGCCAAAATGAGGTTCCCCAACATGGATGGGGGCAGTTGCAGATGGTCCAGATGTAGCAGTGTGAACAGCTATTGGGGCAACTCGTTGTGCCCACGCATCACTTCTATTTTAACAGATAATCAGAGTTGGAAGGGACCTTGTAGGTCATCTAGTCCAACCCCCTGCCCAAGTGGGAGACCCTACTTCTGCAAATTTGGTAAGTTCCCCTTCTATTCCCTCATCTAAATCATTTATGAAGCTTTTGAAGAGTACTGGACCTAAGACAGAACCTTGTGGCACCCCACTGCTTACTTCCCTCCATGTAGACTTAGACCCACTAAGGACTACTTTGTGTGCTGTACTGATTCCTGGGTACCATCATCAGTCCAAAGATATATTCTCACTTATAAAGCCCTACATGATATAGGGCGAGGGTTATAGGTTTCAACCTGACCCATACTTTCCAACAGAATGGGAATGGCTCCAGGTCTCTTTCCTAAAAATATGTCATCTGATAGGACCTGGAAAGCATGGGGTGCAAAAGAGAAAATAAGGGAGCTGGAGAAGACAGATAACCTTTTGGCTATGTGGTGTCATACTCAGGTTGGCATATTTTGGGAAGCTCTCTGGGTGGAAGGACTATTATTCCCGGGAGCCCCGGGGACAGGATGCTTGTAGATGAGGGAGCAGTGGGGATCACACTGTGGTGGCTTGGCAGAAGGGATGCGGAAGCACAGGAAGGACGGAAGGAGCTGTGTGTGAGAAACTCCCTACAGTGCTGATCTTCAAAGTTAGTGCTATTGGGTTAGTGCTATTTGCTTTTACACAAGTCCACCACATATGATAAAATGTGCCCATTTTTGGTTACATTTCCAACATTTGGTAGACATATTTTTAAACATTTTTGCTAACCTAGTGTCATGCCCGCTGGTGGAGACTGACTCTGAGGGAAAGGAGGAACAGCCAACAGGGAGTGGAAGTGTGACTCTGGAGGTTGTGGAGGCGGCTGGGGAAGGGCAGAGGCCGGCTGGGCAGTCAGAGGAAGACCCAGGCCCATCCCCCCTTCATCCTAGGGCATGCAGGGTGGAGAGGATAAGGGAGAGACATGGTCTCTCTCGGGAGGAGAGGGCCTTGATCCTCTTCATGGGCTGCAATTATATATTTATAATTCATATAATTACAGCTGCAAGATTAACTTATGCACAACAGTGGAAATGTAAAAAAACTCCAAATGAAATAGAAATAATTAGAAAAATCTGGATGTGTGCAGAAATGGACAAATTGGCAAAAGAACTAAAAAATAAGGATGAATCTGATTATTATAAAATATGGGATAAGTTTTATCGCAAAATGATTAAGGTTTATGTATATATTATTATATCCTATGTATATAGAATATAAATATGTACTATTTTTTATAAGACTTAGTGATTTAAGACAACTATGTGGGTTAGGATGATTGCACCATGTCCATTGTTTTTAATGTTTCCTTTTTCTTTGTTGTGTTTATTCAATAAAAAAATTATAAAAAAAAAATCCAGACCAAAAGACCTTGCAATCCCAGAAGGATGAGTCATCCACAATAGGAGTCCCCAATATCTGGTCCGCGGCATGCCAGAAACCGGTCTGCGCAACCTAGCGAAGCCTCATCCAAGGAAGCACATGAAACCACACCCCCTTTGCTCAAAATGTGTCCCCGCGGAAGAGGTCCACGGTGCCCAAAAGATTTGGGAGGGGGGCACTGATCTACAACATACAATGTAAAGACTGCAACAACCACACTAGTAGGCCAAACTGGCAGAAAACTGGCAGAATGCATCCACAAACACTAACTAAGCAGTCAGACAACATGATGAAAATTCTTTAATTTCACAACATGCAGACAGATTTAACCATCAAATCATTTCAATTGGGGAAAATGTGACCAGCCTAGACCAAGCCAAGTGCAAAAACGGCAGAGAATTTCTAGAAGCCTGCCACTCTGACAAATCATCTGTCAACAGACACAGTGGACATGAACATCTATAGACTATGCAAAAGGGACCTCTCCACCAGCACCCAGCACAGCATAGATTAACTCCAAGGTTTAACATCAAACCCATGAGCAGCATAGATTAACTCCAAGGTTCAACATCAAACCCATGAGCAGCATAGATTAACTCCAAGGTTCAACATCAAACCCATGAGCAGCATAGATTAACTCCAAGGTTCAACATCAAACCCATGAGCAGCATAGATTAACTCCAAGGTTTAACATCAAACCCATGAGCAGCATAGATTAACTCCAAGGTTTAACATCAAACCCATGAGCAGCATAGATTAACTCCAAGGTTCAACATCAAACCCATGAGCAGCATAGATTAACTCCAAGGTTTAACATCAAACCCATGAGCAGCATAGATTAACTCCAAGGTTCAACATCAAACCCATGAGCAGCATAGATTAACTCCAAGGTTCAACATCAAACCCATGAGCAGCATAGATTAACTCCAAGGTTTAACATCAAACCCATGAGCAGCATAGATTAACTCCAAGGTTTAACATCAAACCCATGAGCAGCATAGATTAACTCCAAGGTTCAACATCAAACCCATGAGCAGCATAGATTAACTCCAAGGTTTAACATCAAACCCATGAGCAGCATAGATTAACTCCAGGTTCAACATCAAACCCATGAGCAGCATGGATTAACTCCAAGGTTTAACATCAAACCCATGAGCAGCATGGATTAACTCCAAGGTTAACATCAAACCCATGAGCAGCATAGATTAACTCCAAGGTTCAACATCAAACCCATGAGCAGCATAGATTAACTCCAAGGTTCAACATCAAACCCATGAGCAGCATAGATTAACTCCAAGGTTTAACATCAAACCCATGAGCAGCATAGATTAACTCCAAGGTTCAACATCAAACCCATGAGCAGCATAGATTAACTCCAAGGTTTAACATCAAACCCATGAGCAGCATAGATTAACTCCAAGGTTCAACATCAAACCCATGAGCAGCATAGATTAACTCCAAGGTTCAACATCAAACCCATGAGCAGCATAGATTAACTCCAAGGTTCAACATCAAACCCATGAGCAGCATAGATTAACTCCAAGGTTTAACATCAAACCCATGAGCAGCTCCAAGGTTCAACACAAACCCATGAGCAGCATAGATTAACTCCAAGGTTTAACATCAAACCCATGATCAGGAAACCACCAAGAAGCCAACAGCAAACAGCCCAACCAAAGCCTCTCTAAGGCAGCTGTCTCCATCCTTGGCAACTTTTAAGACTTGTGGACTTCAACTCCAAGAATTCTGGGAGTTGAAGTCCACAAAAGTCTTAAAGTTGCTAAGGATGGAGAGCCCTGCTTCTAAGGCCAACCCCATCCACACAGACAGGCAAGACACCAGAATGTCAACTGAGAGCAACCCGCCCCCTTCTTGCGCTGATGATGTTGTCTAGCTGGGTCCTGAAACGTCTGCAAGAAACCCAGCCAGCTCAGAGAAGCACCCAGGAGCCCTCGGGCCAGCCCTGAACTCCAAATATTCTCCTTTATTAGTAGTACTTTACATCAGGGGTCTCCAACCTTGGCAAGTTTAAGCCTGGGGACTTCAACTCCCAGAATTCCCCAGCCAGCAAAGCTGGCTGGGAATTCTGGGAGTTGAAGTCCTCCAGGCTTAAACTGCCAGGTTGGAGACCTGCTTACATGCCCTTCTTGACCCCCACCCCCGTCTGGCGGGGCCACTGGGGACCCCCTTACCTCGGCTTCCAAGCTCCTCCGAAGACGGCCACGGGATGGAGGCTTTTCTTGAGCTAAATGCGAGCTCCCGAAGCCAGCCGCTCCCTTGCTCGGCTCCTGGGGGCCCAGGGGTGGGGGGTCCCCTTCTTTCTGCTTGGCAGGCCGCCTTGAGCCTCCCCTCCCCACCCGAGCAAGGGACCCCTCCCCCTCAGGACCCCGCTGCCCTCCCCCCACCCCACCCCACCCCCGCGCGCGCGGAAACTCACATCTCCTTGGGCTGTGGCTCCGCTGCGACTCTGCGGGGAGGAGAGAGCAAAGGGAGCGTCAGGCCGGGCCTCCCCTCCAGCGCCCCCCGCCCCCGCCGCCCCCCGCGGGCCTCACCGTGGGACGAGGCGACGATCTTCTTGCGCTCCTCCACCGTCGCCAGGCGCCTCCAGAGCGACGGGTAGCGCTTGTAGAGGGAGCCGCGGAACATCCGCAGGTAGTTGCCCACCTGCAAAGGCAACACAAGGGGGGGCGCCGCCGGCAGGTCAGAAGCCGCCGGGGTGGGGAAGAGGAGGGGGAAGAGGGGCGGCGGCCTCGCCCGCCACAAGGCCGCCGCGGAGCCCGGGCACCGGCCCGGTTTGCCACCCACCTCAGAGCCGATCATGTAGAAGTCGCCGTCCTCCTCCAGCTGGAACTTGACGGGCTTCTGCCCGAAGGTTTTGCTCAGCGCCATCATCATCATGGCTGGACAACGGCCTAGCGCACGACGCCAACGCGCACGCGCGGCCCCTCGGGACCCGGATGAAGCGGCCCCGCCTTCGCTGTTGGTCGCTGTGGAGACCGGGCTCCTGTGGAGTCGCTTGGGGGGCGGCGCGGGGGGGCTCGCTGAGGCGCTTGGACCCTGAGAAGGCCGCGGGGTGGCGCGTGGAAGCCTTTCCGGGTTGGGCCGAGCCAAGAAGGGGGCGCGCCTGGAAGGCCTTATAGTTTACAGGGGCCTCCAACCTTGGCAACGTTTAAGACTCGTGGACTCCAACTCCCAGAATTCCTCAGCCAGCCATGCCGCCTTATAATAAACAACAATAACCTTTCTTGTTTATTGTACATCGTGTATAATAGGCATCATGTATAACCAACGAAATTGGTTTAGCCTCTGCTGGTGCAATCCGCAACAGAAAATACAAGACAACATGAATAGTACAGAAAACAATCCTTATACATTTGGGGGGGAAAAAAAAGAAAAACTAGTCATAGGTTTCAGTGGTGGGATTCAAATAATTTTACTACCGAATCTGTGGGCGTGGCTTATTTGGTGGGCGTGGCTTGGTGGCCATGTGACTGGGTGGGTGTGGCCAGCTCAATGTCGCTCATGACAAGGGGTGCCTCGCCTGGCCCCGCCCCTCCCAGCCATTCCTTGTCAAATAAAAATAATAGCAGTTTTTTTCTCTTTCTCTCCCCCTTCCTATTTCTTTTTCTCTTTCTTTCTTTCTTGCTTTCTTTCTCTCCCTTCCTCTTCCTCTCACTCTCTCTCTGTCTCTCTTTCGCTCTCACACACACACCTGGTCAGGAGGGCGGCAGAGGCACTGCTGCAGCAGGTGCTGCTATGGGAGGCAGCCAGGATCCGGTCAGAGCACTCCACTGCTGGTAGCTTCTCCTGGGGGGACGAAACGTTTCATGTTTTCTCCCTTCATGAAAAGCCAGATGCCACCTTCTCCTTCGGCCACAGGGGGACCCCACAGCCCAGTTCCCTTCCCCGATTGAGAGGAGAGCCTTTGTCTGCAGCCCCACTGACTCCCAGAAAATAGGGTGTCCCGATCCCTCACAGGAAGCCGGGAAAGCTGGTAACCCCCAAGGAGCTAAAACCTCATGTGTGCCCCTCACAGCAGATGCCACAAGGGCCGCACCAACGCCCCCAGACAGTGTCCAGCAATCCGGACTCGGGGCACCGAGGCTATGCATGTTTTGCATCGGGTCCGGCCCTCAGCAGCAAGATAGAAACGGGGCTGGGGGGGACGGGAAAGATAGTCTCTAGGTGACTTACTTGGTGCCCCGGCTCTCCACCTCCGGGACAAGTACCGAAGATGCAGGATGGGGAAAAGAGGATGTTCTGTATTCTGTACAGTGGTAGATTTTGTCTTCTGTACAGATGCAGATAGATAAACTCAACAAGACGTCCATAACGAAGTACAGTTATTGGTTCATCGGGTATCCTCATAACTCACATTTGTGATGAAGTTCTTCTTTAATGACCAATCCTTTGCATATCTGTCTTGTAGGTAAAAAGATGGTTTATCTCCTATCCTTTTTCCCCATCTTGTAACGATAGAAGTAGAACAGTTACCACGAGTCCATAAGTTCAGCCAAGAGTGAGGAAAACTCCCCCAACCCCTCAAGGGTCAATTTAGTGACCAATCCGGATTACAGATGTGGTTACGTAATATGGACTACATTTCCCAGGATACCTTAACTACATTTACCATGATGCATTCCCTTAAGGGGACAGCTCACAATTGCTACCTAACTATCCAATTCCCATACACTGGCTGGACAGCACACTCCCCGCCTGGAATTGTAAATTCCACTATTAAAAGAAGAATTTTTTTTTTACTATAAACTAAGACAAGCAGTAGACAGTAATATTAACTGAATAGCGGATAACTATATAACTAAGATAAACAGTAAACATTAATAAAGCATTAAACAAAGCAAAGCATGCAAAGCTTGAGGTTCAATCTTCAAGTTCGGCCTCTTGGTGCAAGTCTGCTGGTCACCTCTGGCGGCCTTTTAGGGTGTACAGGTACTCTTGGTGGCAAAGTTGAAAGTTTGGTGGTCACTTCTGGGGGCCTTTTAGGGTTGACAGGTACTCTTGCTTCCACGGTGTCAAAGGGCGTCAGGAAGCTGTTGGAAAGGGTGTTGCAGAGGCATATGGCGGTGTAGAGCGTCTTAGTGGATGTCTGGTGGTTGCTGGCGGCCATTTAGGGTGTCCTAGTGAAAGTGTACTGATCACCGGCAGCCTTTTAGTCTGGAACGGCATTCTTGTTTTCGATGGTGCTAAAGGGCGTTGGAAGGCTGTT
This sequence comes from Notechis scutatus, assembly GCF_049901735.1. Taxonomy (NCBI): domain Eukaryota; kingdom Metazoa; phylum Chordata; class Lepidosauria; order Squamata; family Elapidae; genus Notechis; species Notechis scutatus. The sequence continues at coordinate 11,723,288 of NC_142021.1, read as the reverse complement.
GGAATGGATGGTGCTAAGGCATTTGGCTGGGTTGGGGCTGGCATCCGATTGACACTGACAATTCCTACGATCCCTCATCCTAGTGGAGATTTGATGGCCACTGGGCCATCTACAGGGCCGACTGACTCAGAGAAGAGAAAAGCGCGTGGGGCATTATTTTCCAGCAAGTGTAGGATCTCAGCCTCCGGATCTAGAGCGGGGAAGTGATGAGTCAGGTGCTGTAGGTGAGGCATGCTACTTATGCCCTCAGGTGTTGTGATCTGACTGTGGTCATTCGGTATCCCATCGCATTCAAACACGGGCAGCAGTGGGAACCGGGAATTTCCATCCAATGACTCTATGCAGAGTCCAGTCGCTCTCCTCCCCGCCGTGCTTCTTGGTCCATGGCACGTTGATACAGTGAAGTGAAGTTCGTCCTGTTGCACCTCAAAGAGGTCGAAGAATGCGGATCTGGCCAGGGTGCACATGCTTTGAGTGTCTATCCACACGTACATTTTCACGGCATCTTCAGGGCATCCTTCAGGGTACACTTTGGCTAAAAAGATGGGAAGACACGAATGAGGGCATAGTGAGTCGGCGCGCAGTGCTGTGCAGTTGGCACTCATCGCCGGTTTAGGTAGGGGTTTGGCAGCCTGCCGAGGAGCCCTGTGTGCTTCTGTGGTGCAGTAAGGTTCCTTGTTTGAAGGAGGGTTGCGAGATATCTGCCGTGGTGGCTTGGCATCTGGATGCAGCGCAATCGGGTGCTGGTCACTTTTGCAGATGTGACATTGGACTTTGGCTGTGCAGTATTTGGGTGAATGTTTGGATTCGCAACACTTGTACCAGTATTGGTACTCCCTTAGGAACTCGTTTTGTTGGGTCAGTGATTTTGCTGCAAACCCAGTGCAGCTGTTCAGCGAGTGACGAGTGTGGTGCATAGGACAAAACGGTTGTATCTGATGAGTTCTGTCCCCAACTGTGTGTGGATGAGGAGTCGATCTCGGTGTTATGTGTTGACATTTGGTGATGATCTGTAGAGATGTGCAGTAGAGGCTGGAGAGGTCCAGAGTTGCGGTAGCGGCCTCTGTTTGGTTGGTAAACTCTGCGTCTGAGGCGAAGGTTTCTGAAGCTGTTGCAGGACTCTGTTTGCCGGAAGACAAATTCTTGGAGAAAGGCAAAGGGTGGGTCTTGTCTGCGGTTTGCTGCCAGAAAGGCGTCAGACAAAACAATCCATCGTTCTAATATTTCTTTTGGGAGTTTGGCGATGATTGCTTCTTGCGTCATGAAGAGATCAAGGCAAGCCAGTCCTGGTAAGTCAGAGCATTCTTTGGCTGTTCGCAGCTCCGTAAGGATGTTGAAAAACTCCTCTAGTTTTTGGGTTTTGTGGATGGCGATACACGGGAAACTGTAAAGTCGTTCTAGGAGCGAGTATTCCATCAATGTGTCTTCACCATATTTCCGGTTCAAAGCATCCCACGCTCGTTTTAGAGCGGTGTCTGGGTCATTAAGTAAGCCTGTGTAAATGTGTTTTACCATGTAGCTAGACCGTGGTCCTAACCATGCCAACAGAAATTTAAGTTCTTCACCAGAAAGCAGCCGTTCACGTTGAATGGTACTTGTGAAAATGGTCTTCCATAGTAGGTATTCTCTGCTTGGCTTGCCGTTGAATTTGTACACACCGCTGGCTGCTAAGTCTAACCTTCCATACCTTAGTGATGGCTCTCTGTTACTTCTCTGTGAGGGCAAGTCATCTCTTTGTATGACATCATCGTAGGTGTGGCGTTCTGGCTCGAGGGCACGTGTTGTGGATGGTACGTGGTTCGCCATAGAGTACTTTATGAGGAGGTTGGTATACGCCCCCATATATGTAGGTAGTACCTTTTGAGGTCAGGTGTAGGTTCCACGCTGTGCGTCAGAGTTGTTTAGCGGTTGTGGTGAGAACTCTTTAGCCTGAGGATTGAGTGTGGCAATTGTGATTAGTTGCAAGTCAAGTTGTTGTGAGCACTGGTGGGCTAATTTGCTCACCTGGCAGGCCATGAGATGTTGGAATAGGGATGTTAGTGTTGGGAAGAGAATTTCGGACCTTAGTACATACAACATCAGTTGGGGAAGATTTGCTGTTGGTGGGAAGTGAATCTTGTACTTTAGGTCGTACAACGTCAGTTGCGTAACTGACGTCTAGAGTCTGTGGTTGAAATTCATCCCTGTGCTTCCCTGGTTGTGGGAGACTGCTAGGCAACTGGGGCGGTTCCATCTGCTCGTTTTGTAGCGAGTGCTGCTCGTCCACATAGGCCTTGACCCGTGTATCTCTTCTCCCAACTCTTCGAGGTTGAATTTGAGGGAGGTGTTGTCGGCCATCTTCTGCCATGCTGCAGCACATGCCATCTTTGTTGCGGCGTTTCTTTGATGCTCAGCCAACTCCAGTTTGGCCAGCACTTTGGCCATTTCTGCCTGTTGCCTGGCCTGGGTTTTGGCCTGTTGAGCCACTATTTGAGCCTGTTGAGCCACTATTGCCGCCTTCTGCCGTGTTACCTCCTCTGTGGTGCATAGCTCTGCGTCTGCTACTGCAGCTTCTACTTCAGCTTTTGTAGCCTGTTGTAACTTGCTGCTTTGGAGGCCTTAGACGCTACTTCCTGCCGATGCACGTTGTGGAGCGCTGCCTGGAGGGCTGTCTTGCTTTCCTTGACACAGTCTTTGCATTCCTTGTGAAACTCCTTGAAGTATTGGGTGTGTGTTAGGAGTTTGGGGTCACCCAGTCTTGGCTGGATGGACTTGAGGTTGTCTTCTCTGCGTCTCCACCGTGCAAGGGCATCTAGATCAATTAGCAATGTGCGGAGTTTCTCGGGGGGAAGCTTGTGTTTTGGGGCATCACAGATCTTCTCAAGCTCCGCCCATGAGTCTGCGTAGTGGTGATATTGCTTCTCCCAATCGTTCCTCAAGTGTTCTTCCATGGGTTCGGTAAGCTTCTTACTCTTCTGAGGTTGTAGGCTTTCGGAGGTATCGCCACTTCCGTAGAGATTTGAACATCTGAAATTGGGTTTCGGGAACCAGGCACCACATTTGCATCAAGGGTGGGTAGGGGGTTCAAGTCCTCTGGTACCACAGGGACATTTGTCATGGCTGAAGCAGTTGCCATGTTTCAAATTGGTAAAAGGCGGCTTTGGAAAAATTTAGTGATTTTCCGTGCAGTTCCCTTTTTTTGTACAAGGGTGCGCTGCAAGCAGGTAGCAGAAAGTATAATTGCTGCTGGATTTAATACTTGAGCACGTAGGTGGCGCTGCAGAGTTTGGGCGATGCTAGTAAAGCACACAATATGGCTGTTTCTAGGGTGCGTTGTGAGCTTGCAACACAAGGGTGGGCTAGAGGTTGTGTAGCGAAGTCTGAAGACTTGAGGGCTGAACGCAGAAATGTGCCTGTGAGTGTTGCTTGCTCCACAAGGTGGCAGTAGAGGGTCTGGAAGATGCTGTTGCTACGCCCATGTTAGGTTACAGTTTGGTTGAAGTGATAGGTTGTTTTTACTAAAGTTAAGTGGTTGCAGCGAAAGGAAAGCTCGGACTGAGTATTTATTCCGCACAAAGGTCATACATTTTTCCCTTCCCTCTGGCCTGTCCCTCCCTGACCAGTCCATCAGTGTCCAACAGTATGCGCTCTTGATGTTTCGGGAACCGTTTTGCTGCTTGGCATTGTTCAATGTAGTTTCGTATTCTGTTCCTTAGGCCAGGGGTCCTTGTCAGCTGGCTAATTCTGGTTTGGCACCTCTGGTTCTTATCAGCTTGTCCTCCCCCCCCCATCCCACGACTGAGTTTTGCTTCCCTGAATTTCTCCATCCCCTCCCCTGCATTTTAGGACAGGATGCCAGCAAAGAAAGAAGCGGAACACAGAGACAGACATCACGATCTCTGGAACTTAAACTATATTATCCACGTAGCTTTCGTTGGCCTCTGCTAACATCACCAGTGTGTAAAAACTACCATCGAAGAGAGATTCGCCTTTATGCATCAATGGTCAACTTAGCCCTTGCGCACGTCATAGGCCCATCTACCCTCCTCCCACCTGTGATTAGCTCTTTTATCATTTTTACTTCAGACATGTTATTCAATGGAGGCCTAACTTCCATTGCTTCCTCCCCTGTCTGTCTCTTCTTTTATAGCTACACCTGGAACTCGTATTTTTAGGATACACACACACACGCACGCAAACACAAAACTGTAACACCATCATTGTGTAGGGTTTTTTTTTTTTTAATTCAAAAGACTCTTCTCATTACGTTTATTGCTCAGAAAGCACGCACCCACATATTTATGGCCCGTTCTGATCCCTGCCTAACCGATTAACCACTACCCTTTAAGTGCCCTGTGAGAAAAGGCAGAAAAAAAAAATCTTTCCAGCAATCGCACCTGGAAAAGATCTAAAAAGCAGAGCCCAGGGGCCTTTTGTTAGTCATGGCTATTAGCGGGGGAGCAACAGGGGAAGTCCCTTCATCCAGGCCCTAGATGCCAGGCTGAAAGCCAGGGGGCAAGTTGCAAGAGAGAAGAAGTCTCACACACCAGGCTGCTCACAAGCCACCTTCCTCTGCTCCTTCCTTCCACCACCTCAGGGGAAAGCCATGGCCAGCTCTTTTGCCGGGCCAGGCCCGCGGCTTCTGCCTCATCTCTTCTTGTCCGACGCCAAATAGGCAAACCACAGGATGGCCACGAGGTTTCCGAAGAGCACCTGGAACTTCGCAGAGAAGAAAAGGACACCAGTTAACAGGGAGAGAAGAGCAGGAATCAATAAAAATAAATAAAATCCATGAGAATGTCACGGGTCCTTGAGTAGAGAAGCCACCTTAGAACAGAGCACCGATGGGAAATCTCCCCTCCTTTCAAACGCGTTTTGTGCCCCTATTTGGCAGAGCCAAAATGTATATATTTGGTATTTAGGGAGCGGGGGAGAAAGGAAGTCGGGAACAAGCATAAGAGAACTCCAGTTAAAAGGGAGTGAGCAAAGGAAAGGGGAAATATAGATAATAGGGTTATTTAACATACTTGTACTTACAGTCTTTGAAATTAAGCTGGATATATTTATACATATATTTATATATATTTATACACTTATGGATATATATCTACCCTGTTTCTCCAACAATATGGAACTCCCCAATAGGAAGTCCCAGCATGTTTTATAGGCATGAAATGAAATTAAGCCCTCCCCAAATTAAGGCCTATATTAAAACTTGCAAAATGAATGCGGGGCTTGGTTAAAGTACTTTGTTGCACACCAGATATGGTGCTGCCTGCTTGAAAATTAAGTCACCCCTGAAAAGACGGTAGATTTTTCGGTCAAGACCCAGACTTTATAGAAAACACGTATATATGAAATAATCAGAATTCATACTATATATACATTAAAATATTAGTATCAATATATACGTGTTTCTCACATAAGGCCGGGCTATTTTTTGTGCTGCTGTTAGGAAGTACTTTTGTTGCACACCCAGATATGGTGCTGCCTGCATTGACCCTGATATGAAGTGCCCCACCAACGCCGAGGTCAACATCCAAGCCGTCGCCGCCCACTCGAAGATGCAAGGTGGGGGGAATTAAGTCACCCGAAAAGACGGCCTAGCCATTTTTTCGGGCTCAAAAAAAAAAAAAAAAAGACCCAGACTTATTATATGAGAAACACGGTATATATGAAATAATCAGAATTATATACATACTTATATATACATTAAAATATACTAGTATCAATATGGGGAGGGCGCTATTTGCAAACAGCGGGGGCGGCGTAGTAATACCACATATATATAGAATACTTATAACACTTTGTTTATTTGCTTACTTGTATTTATTATTACTTGCATGTAGTACCATTCATTGTTAAGGTGAATCATATGTATTGTTAAAGTTGATTTGAGTTTTGTAAAAGAAAAAAGTACAATAAAGATGTGTGTGTGTGTGTGTGTGTGTGTGTGTGTGTAAAAGGGAGTGAGCAATCTGTAACAAGGGACCGGATAACTTCACAACAAAGATATATATGGACAAATTTCATCATCTTCTTTTAATGACCCCATACTCCCTTGCACGGTGGAGTCTGAGCAACTGAATGGAGCTAGCAGTGTTTTACTGGCCGGATGCCCTTCCTGTCGCCAATGTGGAGTTTTGTTCAGCAGAGATATTCTCATTGTGCCCAGAGAGAGAGAAATATTCGCCTCTACCTAGGATCGAACTCATAGCCTGCTGATTGTGAGGCGAGAGCTCGACCTCTAGGCCACCGCACCACACTCGATATATGGACGAGTTTGATTTCCATTTAAATTTGAGGTGTGGTTTTCCCACCCACCATGAGTCAAGTTTTCCTCAAACCATTGTAATGGTTTGTAAGCTCGGCTCCCAGAGGTGCTTCCTTTAATTTCCCAACTCCAGGGCAGACGTGATTTGTCTCCTCCCTGGATGATTCTTGACTTCCCAGTCTGGCCCACAGCCCTGCAGTTTGCTGGTGGTCTCCCATCCAAGAACTCCCATCCAAGAGATTTGATGGGTCACCACTACAGCTGGCTTAGCCAGTGGAAGTGGACTCACCTACACAACCCAATGAAGTACCGTATTTTTCGGAGTATAAGACACACTCCCCCCCCCCCAATAGGTGTCATGCCCCTGTTGGAGACTGACTCCGAGGGAGAGGAGGAACAGCCGAGAGGGAGAAGAAGTGTGGCTCCGGAGGTTGTGGAGGAGGCTGGGGAAGGACAGAGGCCGGATGAACAGTCAGAGGAAGACCCAGGCCCATCCCCTCTTCATCCTAGGGCATGCAGGGAGGAACAGAGAAGGGAACAACATGGTTTATGGGAGAGGAAGCGGCCATGATCCCCCTCATTGGCTTCAGCTGGGGGGAACAGTATAAAGGAGGGGCGTTTAAAACACAGCGTTGCTAGAAGCAAAGCATGTTTTATTTCTGGCTGAGGTTTATCCTGGTTGGCGTTCTTCCAACAGACTGTGCCTTGTTCTCTTCTTGAAGTTTGCAATTATTTATCCTGGTCTGTCATGAAAATTCCTTCAGTGGGGTTTGTTTTGGTTTTTTTTTATTTCTCCGTTATCTGTTCTTTGAGTTTGGACTGTATTTCTTTCTTTTGGAAACTATTTTGGAAAGAGTTTAATCTCCAGCTGCGAACAATTGAACAGTGAGGCCAAGTTGGAGGCATTCAAGGACATTTATTTACGTTTGGGAATTTATTACGTGTGTGCTGCTTCCCGGGTCATCACCCACCCCCCAAAAAAGTCTGTGCATCTTAAACAACCAATATTGCAGTGGGGGGGGAGAGAGGGGTTGATGCAGCGCTGACCAGCTGTTCAAGAATGGGCCGCGGCGAATGGGCCACGAAGAATGGGGGGTGGGGAATGAGAGACAGCGGGGAACGGGCAGATGAATTCTGGATGGATGCTGGAAAGCAGAGGCAGATTTTTCTTTTCTTCTTTTCCTCCCCAAAGGCTAGGTGCGCCTTATACTTCGCATCTTATATACTCCAAAAAAAAATACGGTAATCCGTGGGAATGAAATGTGAGGAAAGAAAGGGAAGTCCTTACCTGCAAAGGGACATAAGTGAAGTTAATAACCTGGACGGGGGTCCATACTTTCCAGTTCATCTTTAAGGATGTCCAGTAGCCAGATTTTACCTTTTTGGAGAACTCGGACAGGTCCTTCCCCTGAAATAAAGACGGTTATCAGTGACGTGCAAAGGAACAATAAACTGTCCCGGCCCAGCTCCCAAGAGGTAACAAAACCCCCACAGAGTGAAATCGTTTTCTAATACAATAAGGAAGCCTCACTATACAACGATCCTGCGAGGTAGGACAGGCCAAGGAAAATCAGAGGCACAGAGTAAGTTTTGTGGCTGCATTAAAAAAAAAAAATTCACTCAGGTTTTCTTTTGGAAAGTGGTCCAACTTTGAAACCCTTCCAATGGTTGGAAGGAAATGAAAAGGGAACCCCAAACCTGTGAATTGGGGGACACGGTTTTGAAAGATCCTTACGCGCCTTCAGCCTCCCCCCCTCTCTCCCACGGTTCTGGAAGTGGTTGGGCAGCCAGAAACACACTGCTTGCATTCCAGGTGGGCTTGGAAAGCACTTTGCCTTATTGTAGCTTTTTTTTGGTTTTATTTTGGTGACTTCAAATTGGGTTGTTTTTTTTGGACTCTGGTGACTTCCTGGGCAAGGACCTAAAGTTTTCTTGGCATGATTTCCCCTTGTTTGCTTCCAAAGACTGAGAAGGGCCTAGTCGAAAATCAGCCAGCTGTTTTTGTGCCGACAGCAGGACAAAAGCCCAGGGTCACGTGATCACAATTTTGTGACCTTCTGACAAGTTGGATTCGCTTAGCATCCTGTTCTGACCAAGGCTTCCTGAGAAAGTAACAATCACAAGCTGTTCCCAAAAAACCTTGTTTTTATTTCAACGGCTGTGAATTATATGCATTCACAGCCCATAATGAGTCCCAAAAAGTTTGTGAATAATTCAACAGAAGTCTGCCACAATCCTTCCGGATAAGGCTGATAAGCACCCACCTTTATCTCCCTTGAAATGCTGCCAACGGCTAGATTGCCAATTAACTGTACAAGGCCAAATGGTACACAAATTCAACATGGAGCTTCAGATTTTAAACCGACCAGAACGAACAAAGTTGCTTCCTGTAAAGGCTCTTGTCCCTTTGCTCCTCCTTTATGTCTTATGGGAGGGGCCAATCACCTCTAAGCCTTACTCTCAAGCACCCCCTTTTGTCTTAACTGTTCTTGCCTTCTGGCAGCTCTGCGCATGTGCGCACTGGGGACAGGCTCCCCCTGTTCCTCTGCTTCACTGATGTCAGATTCTGGAGGCTCCAGAGTCAGCACATAACTCTCAGATGGCCCTGGCCCTATCTCTGTGTCGGACGCAGATCCCCCGTCCGAGCCCTCCCCATATTCCATGACTGGCCCATGTTCCTCCCCACTGTCCGACTCTGCTGCCAGCTCCACAGGCCGCTGGCGGACCACAACACATCTGCGTTGCTAACTCATCAACCACAGTGATTGACTTAACAGCTGCTGCAAGACAGGTCATGACATGGAGCAAAACTCACTCAGCAACAGAAATGTGGGGGTCAATTATGGTCCAAAGTTGAAGACGACTGTATTGTACTCATCGTCCTGTAGAATAATGCAATTGAACCCTCAGAACGAAACGGGCAAAACCTATGAATTGTGATTCATAACCCTGGCTCTTGATTTTACCCCGTTGCTTTAAGAAGGCAGGGTTTCCCAAACAGAACAACTTCAAGACTGAAAAACCAAGAAGAAAATAATGGAATGTGCAGAAATGAGTAAATTGACATTAGAAATTAGAGAACAAGAAGATAAAGAATATTATAAAATATGGAATTTATTTTATCAATGGTTAGATAAGAAAATAGGGAAATAAAATATGTTACAATATAAGTATAACATAATAGTAAAGATAAGACAACATAATGATATATATAATGATTATAATGAAATGAATGATATTATGAATTTGGGTTTGGAAAAGTTGAGATTTGCTCGAAAAGGATGATGTGAATTTATAATTATAGTCTAATAAGGAGTTAATAATAATAACAATTTAATATGTATTGTTGACCTATATAATATGAAGTTTAATATAAACTAGAAGACTGCTGACATTGTGCACAAGAGATATGTATCAACCGACACACCGTATAATGGAATGATAGTTTTATTTAATGTTTTTATGTTTGTATTTGTCAATGTTTGTTGTCAAAATAAATAAATACCGTGTTTCTCCAACAATATGGCCCCCCCAATAGGAAGACCCAGCATGTTTTCTAGGCATAAAATGAAATTAAGCCCCTCCTCCCAAATTTAGGCCTATTTCAAAACATGCGAAATGGTGGGGGGGGAGGGCGGGTGGGAACTTGCCGTTAGGCAGCCATGCCTCACCACCAGCTGCTCCTAACAGGTGATCATGGTGGCGGAGCGCGGAGAGCTCTCTACTCCCGCCAAGCACCTTTGCTGCAGACCCGAGACTTTCGGCGCCCACCGCTGCTGCTTCCTCCACTGTCGTTGCTTTCCCTTCTGTCGGTGCCACTTCTGCATTTGGAGCTGCCATTTCTGCGTTTAGAGCGACGCCATCATTTGGAGCTGCCGCTTCCGCGTTTGGAGCACTGCGCCGTTTGGAGCGCTGTTGTCATTTGGAGCTGCCGCTTCTGCATTTGGAGCTACCACTGCGTTTGTAGCACCGCCACCATTTGGAGCGCCGCCGCTCCAAATGCGCTCCAAATGATGGCGGTGCTCCAAACACGCTCCAAACGGCAGTGGTGCTCCAAACGCAGAAGCAGCAGTTCCAAACGTGGCGGCGACACGGGCAGAAGGGAAAACAATGGCGGTGGAGGAAGCAGCAGCAGCGGGCACTGAAGGTCTCGGGTCTGCAGCAAAGGTGCTTGGCAGGAGTAGGGAGCTCTCTGCACTCTGCCATGATCGCCCGTTAGGAGCGGCTGGTGGGGAGGCATGGCTGCCGCTTTAGGTGAGGATGCAAGGGAGGGGGGGAATTAAGTCACCCCTGAAAAGATGGCCAAGATGTTTTTTCGGGGCTCAAAAAAAAAAATAAGACCTGGCCTTATTTTATGAGAAACATGGTAAATAAAAAAGACTGAAAAACAAGACTGGCAAAAATGTACAAGGATAGATCTGCTAAATGTTGGAAATACAATCAAATATTATTACCATATTACCATAGGTGGTGGACATGTCCAAAAGCCAAAAAAATTGGACAAAAATACATACTTGGTTGGGAAAAAAATGATAAACCGGCATATACCTATGAAACCAGAAATATTTTTATTGGGCATTCTACCAGAAAAATATGACAAAGGGACTATATGCTTGATTTTACATGTATTAACTGCACCTAGAGTTGTATATGCTCAACAATGGAATGTGATGAGATCCTGGCAGATGAGAGTGTAATTAAGAAAATATTAGAATGTGCAGAAATGGATAGACTAACGCTTACTATTAAGGACAAAGAAGAAACTGAATACTTTTTGACATGGGACTTATTTTATCAATGATTAGACAATAAAAACAGAAGTTAAAAATGCAGGGACATAAAAGGAGAAATGTTAAAATGGAAATTTGTTAAAATACACAAGCTAAATATTATTGTTATTATAGTATTTATTAGGAATCTGTCCACCAATTAATTGGGTTGGCAATATATAAACCAACAATGTATGTTTGTAGCTTTAAGACAAAATCACTGTATTGATTTATACTATATTCCGATTGGTTGATTATATTGCAAATTACCATAAGAGGGAGCTAGAGATCATAGCTTGCTTTCTCTGACATTCTGTTGCTGTCTAAGGTTCTCTGTTGTATTTATGCTGTGCTTATACTTTGATATCTTTGTTTACTGTAAATGACAAAGGCAACCGGTAAGAAGACTTCGTAATTGGATATACTTTGGACTGTTAAACCTGGATGACCTGGACCATTGTGCTATTTCTTAAAGTAAATTTTAACTCAATTTAGTGTATCTGTGTGTGGCTGGATAATTATTCATAACTACTCTCATAAACTACTCTCATGTGCATATCCTTGTTATTCAAGAGTTATTCTGTACATATCATAACAGTATTAATGTTACTGTGATGAATGCTATTGTAAATATTTTGATTATGACTGCCTAACAAACAATTATACCCAGACAACGCACTGTTTGGAATGGAATGGAATTTTTATATGTTATACAAATAAAGTAAATAAAACAATGGAGGGAAAGGGGGGAGGGATGCTGAAATTCCCAGAATTCCCCAGCCAGAATCTGGTAGTCCTGATGACCTAAATATCCTATCTCTATTGATTACCTGAAAGAAAGAAAAAAAATCCCAAGCCACCCTTCCCAGTAAGGACAGTAGAACTGGATATGTCCAAGCAGAAGTCAGACAAACCATCCATTCTGCATCAGTGGTGGGATTCAAAAATGTTACTACAGGTTCTGTGGGCGTGGCTCAGTGGGCATGGCATGGCTTGGTGGGCGTGGCAGGGGAAGGATACTGTGCTGGTTAGACAGTATAGAGTTAGTTTGGGAATGAGAGCTGTCCCCTTAAGGGAATGCTTCATGGGAAATGTAGTTAATGCCTCTTGGGAGATGTAGTTCATGTCACGTGGTCACATCTGTAATCCTGATTGGTCACTGAATAGATCTCTGGTTGGGCTGAGGTGGTTTTTGGGCATTATCACCTGGACCCCAGCATCGTGCTGGAGTTTTCCTTTGCTATAACACTATGCGATGAAGATAACCATCTTTTCACACTATTGAGGCAACTATTAAAGCAAAGATTGGACATTAGATGAATCTCAACATAACTGTGAGTTATACTTTGAGGATACCTGATATAATCCAATAAAATTAACTTTGCCTAGAAGCCTCTGTAGTGTTGGACTGCTTGTCTCTATTCAGCCAGAAATTGGAGAGAAGAAAGTGAAATTTCTGTAAATTCTCCATTCCCTCTCCACTCCAGGGGAAGGATCTTGCAAAATCCCCATTCCCTCCCCACCCCACTAACCTGCTTTCCAGCTCCATTCTCCTGTGCAGGGCAACAAAAGGAGACCCAGCTGAACAGCTGGGACTCAATGGGAGGCAGAGAAGAGATGGGGTTGGCGGGGCCACTCAGAGGTGGAATTTGCCGATTCTCCGGACTACTCAAAATTTCCGCTACCTGTTCTCCAGAACCAGTCAGAACCAGCTGAATACCACCTCTGATTTGGATTCTAGCAAGGGGAACCGGAGTTAAACCGGCTGCCCTCATTTCTAGAAGCCCTGGAGCCTCGGATCATCCCTAATCAAGACCCTACCTCCAAAAAGTTCATGACCAGGAAAAAGAGGGCCAGGAAAGCCGGGGAGACAATGAGACGATCCACCAGCAGGCGTTTGACGAGAGAAAAAGGCGTGTCGGAAGGAATGAGCTGCTCCAGGTAGAGGTAGAAGTAATGGCTGAGCGGTCCAGTGACTAAGAAACTGCAAAAGGAACAAAACGAACCAATTATAAAATCCAGCCTCAAACAGATTAATATTTAATAAGCCGCAAAAAGGAGCTGGCTGAGCTGCTGTGACATCATCCAAGCCCCAGGAAGCCTTCAGGTTACTCCTGGGAAATTGGCCATCCACAGAACGTGGAGTATTGTTGCACACTTTGCAGAACAAGTGAAAGGTAGGGATGGAAGAGAGAGGAAAGGAACTTCAAGACAAGACAAAGGGGGAGAGGTGCAAAGAGAGAGAAAGCGAGAAAGCCCCAGCCAAGCGGACAAACGGGGGAGAGATCCAGAGAGGTAGGGTGTAGAGCCTCCTGCCTGGGTGGGGATGGGGGGGTTGAACTAGATGACCTACCAGGTCCCTTCCAACAGACAGAAGGACAGGAAGAAGATAGAAAGAGAAGGAAATTCAAGGAAAGCTAGAGCTAAGGGGATTGCCATCTGGAACAGAAGAAGAGCTTTTAATTGGACTTTGGAATAAAATGCATGAGAAGTTAATGGGGTGTTAATAGGCAAAGAAGCACTGAAGCCCAGCAGCCACAGCCAGAATGGAAGGGGACTGACAGAGCTGCCATCCTTGGCTTGCAACTGCCATCAGCCATAGGGAAAGGGAGCTGAGGGGGAAGACAGGGGAAGGGGAAACCGAAAGCCATCTCCATGACATCCCGAGACATCTCAAGGAATGGGAATGGGAATGCAACACCAATCCATTTTTCCAACCATCATCGCAGGGACAGCTACCAAAACATCTTCTTCAAATGTGCCTGGAAAATGGGATGATAACAGAGGGGTATTGTGGCCCACCAGCAGCCAATGGAGCTGGCAGCAGACTCGGACAGTGAGGAGGTTGGGGAGGAACATGGGCCAGTCCTAGCATCTGGGGAAGGCTCTGATGAGGGCTCTGCGTCAGAGGCAGAAATGGGGCCAGGGCCGTCCGACAGTTATCAGCTGCCTTCGGAGTCAGACATCAATGAGGCAGAAGAACATCAGTGAATTTGACAGTTATTAGCTGCCTTTGGAGTCGGGAGGAAGATGACTCAGTTTGGCACCTCTGGTTCCTGTCAGAGTCCATACAAATTCCCACAACATTGCTTCACAACTCAAGCACTCTTCCCCTCCCAAATGCTCACACCTTTCCGGTTATGGGAGTTGCTAGCAAGCTTCGAAAAAAAGCAAAGATAAGCAGCTGACAGAAAGTTAACTAGGGAGTTTTTTTTATTGCTTATGTGGGAAAATCTCAGATTCAGCTTCTGTTAACTTCTGTAACCATTTAAGCTTCAGTAAAGTATATGCTGTGGCCCACCAGCAGCCAGCAGAGCTGGTAGCAGATTCAGACAGTGAGAAGGTTGGGGAGGAACATGGGCCAGCCCTGGAGTCTGGGGAAGGCTGCTCTGCGTCAAAGGCAGAGGTGGAGCCAGGGCTGTCCGACAGTATCAGCTATCTTTGGAGTCGGACATCAGTGGGGCAGAAGAACAGCTGGAGCCTATTCCCAATGTGCGCATGCACAGAGCTGCCAGGAGAAGGGAACAGCTAAGGAACAAGGGTCGACTCAGGAGTAAAGGCACAGGTGGACAGTGAATGGTCCCTCCCATAGGGACTAAAGAGGAGCAAAAGGGGATTGGGGCTTTGCAGGAGGCAATTAGTTCATTTGGGTGAAGATCTGTTCCTGCATTCTTGCCAAGTATTATTGGCTACAGTGTGGCATCTGAAAGATAACAGCCTGCCAACTCTCCAAGCCTGATAAAAGTTCTGCAAGGACTTTAGGCCGGGACTTTGCTGGAGAGGAATTCACTGTAAACTAAATAAAAGGGGTTTTATCGAGACGAGGAGTCTGCTTCATGATTTTGGGAAGCCTAAGTCAGAACAGTGTATACTTTTGGCAAAACAAATGGCCAGGAGCCTTTCTTTGCCAGATGACTGAGTGGGACGGTTGACATGTTGCCCCTGAACCCACCCCCAAGCTCTAAATGCCAATGGCAACAAATGGGGGTGAGGGTTGCCTCGCCAATTTTGGGAACGTAAGGCTTATTGGAGAGACTGCATGACATAACAACATCCAAAAGGCAACGCCAGGGACGAGATCTCCTCCCAGACTTTTCAAACCACACAAATTGCTTGGCTGCACCTCCCGCGAGCTTCTTCTTCCACCCGTCCCCTCTTACCCATAGGTAGCAAACCGGAGGGGTTCCCGCCAGTCAAGGCGCTTCTTTTTCTGGCTCTTCGCAATTAGTTGAGACAGGAGACTCCCTAGAGCGGACAGGAAGGCACTGTGGGAAGAAAGGACGCATAAGATAAAAACATAAAGGTGTAAAAAAAGACATTGAGACTCTAGAAAGAGTTCAGAGAAGAGCAACTAAGATGACCAAAGGGCCTGGAGACTAAACCATAACGAAGAACGGCTGCAGGATTTGGGTTTGGCAAGTCTAAAGAAAAGAAAAGCTAGGGGTGACATGATGGCAGTGTTCCAGTATTTGAGGGGCTGCCACAAAGAGGAAGGGGTCAAATTATTCTACAAAGCATCTGAGGGCAGGACAAGAAACAATGGATGGAAACTAATCAAAGAAAGAAGCAACTTGGAGAAACTTCCTAACAGTGAGGACAATTAACCAGTGGAACAAAAGTTGCCTCTAGAAATCGTGGGCGCTCCATCACTGGAGGTTTTGAAGAAGTGTCTAGACCAGGGGTAGTCAACCTTTTTATACCTACCGCCCACTTTTGTATCTCTGTTAGTAATAAAGTTTTCTCTAACTGCCCACTGGTTCCACAGTAATGGTGATTTATAAAGTAGGGGACAAAACCCCTACCGCCCACCATGAAAGCTGGAACTCCCACTAGTGGGCAGTAGGGACCAGGTTGACTACCGCTGGTCTAGACAATTCACTTGTCTGAAATGGTATAGGTTCTCCTACTCGAGCAGGGGGCTGGACTAGAAGACCTCCAAGGTCCCTTCCAGCTCTATTCTATTCTATTCTATTCTATTCTATTCTAAACATACATTGTACAGCATTCATTGTTTTAAGATACTTTTCTGAAGGGCTGCAATCCCATTGTCCAGGTTAATGAAAAGACGGATTAAGGACTGAAGTGACAGCCGTCTTCCCGTATTTGAGGGGCTGCCACAAAGAAGGAGGGGGTCAACTTATTCTCCAAAGCACCAGAAGGCAGGACAAGAAACAATGGATGGAAACTAATCAAGGAGAGAAGCAAACTGGAATTAAGGAGAAACTTCTTAACTGTGAGGTCAACCAGTGGAACAGCTGGCCTCCAGAAGCCGTGAGTGTTTCATCACTGGAAGTTTTTAAGAAGAGATTGGACAGCCAATTGTCTGACATTGTATAAGGCAGGGGTCTGCAACCTGCTGCTCTGGAGCCACATGCGGCTCTTTCGGCCCTCTGATGTGACTTCCTATCGGCTGATCCCACTATTGGCTGGCTCTTCCCCGTCACTCTCCTGGCTTGAGAAAGTAAGGGTCATGGCTGGGAATGGAGACTTGCTCCATATTCCAGAGCAGGAGGTGACTGGGTGGGAGTGAGTGACATGGAGTTGGCCACACAACCACACAAGTCATACCGGTTGTTAAATTATTGCCCCGTGGAGTTTTCTTTTCTGTGGGAAACAGGTCCAAATGGCTCTTTTGAGTATTTAAGGTTGCCGCCCCCTGGTATAGGTTCTCTTGCTTGTGCAAGGGGGGGTGGACTAGAAGACCTCCAGGGTCCCTTCCATCTTTATTCTGATTGATTTTCTTGGGGGAGCGATTCTTCCAGCACAGGAGGGGGCTCTTGAGAAGCCTGTTCCATATGCTGATTGATTCTTTGTGGACCATGGAAGAGATGGAAGGGGAGTGGGGGAGAGAGAGCGAGGACAATTAACCAGTAGAACAGCTTGCCACCAGAAGTTGTGGGTGCTCCATCTCTGGAGGCTTTTAAGGAGAGACTGGACAGCCCGCTGTTTGAAATGGCAAAGGGTTTCCTGCTTGAGCTGGACTAGATGACCTCCAAGGTCCCTTCCAGCTCTGATTCTGAAAGAGGCGTCGGGAAGGGCGGGCAGGCGCACGCACCTGGAGGCGGCCTTGGTGAGCACCGGATAAAGGCGGAGGAGGAGCAGGTAGCGTGTCAGCAGCCGCCGCGATAGCGGCACCGAATCGGGCTTAGAGTTCACCGGAGACATGCCCGCAGACCTGGCGAGCCCCGCTGGGCATGCGCCTTGGCGGCCGAGGAGCCGCGCCTCCGCCTCTTAGCCAATCGGCGCAGGGGGAGGCAAAAAAAAAGAAGTGAAGCTCCGGTTCAGGCAACGAATGGGCGTGACGGAGGCGGGCTCTTCGCTTACTATTGGCTGCCCGAAGGAGGGTGAAGGCAGGGTGGCAGTGAAAGATGACTCATTTCATTCAATCGGAGAAGAGAGGGCGAGGGCGGGACAAGAGCATTAGCGAATGGACTGATAGAACGGAGAGGAGGGACGAACACAGGCAGCGGGAAATGGAAGGGACGGCTCTTTAAAGAAAAGGAATAATAAACTGCTCCTCTCGTCGCGTTGCAGCGAGACCCAGGCGTAGAAATCTGATTGGTTTTTAAGGCCAGAAGTGTGGAACCATGGCCCTTTTAATGACTTGTGGACTTCAACTCCCAGAATTCTTAAGCCAGCCAAGCCTAGCTGAGGAATTCTGGGAGCGGAAGTCCACAAGTCATAGATGGATGGCTTCCCCATCCCTGATTTAAAGACTTCGGGGCGCGAGAGCTGCGAAGTGTCGGCGGATCTCGCGAGATATTCCGAAGCGCGCGAAAGGCGGGCGGGTCGCCGTCGAAGTCGCTGAGGGAGGGCGACGGCGTCGAGTGGAGGCGGTCGGAGACGGGCGAGAAGGAGACTCCGCGGTCAGGAGGACCCGGAGAAACCCCCACCCCACCCCTTCTCGTGCCAGGATTCTTTTTTTTTTCCCCTGTTTTAAAAAGTTTTATTACAGATTTTTTTAAAAAATCCCATTTCTGACTAAACAATTTTTACACAGATCTCAATTCTCTGAAGGAAAACGATTTAAAAAAAACATACACCACAAAATCAGATTTGACTTTGAAAAACAATTTTAAAGGAAAACGATTTTAAAAAAAACACATACACCCCAAAGTCAGATTTGACTTTTTGGGTCTTTAAAAGACAATCCTGGTTGTCCCTCAGCGGTGACCCCAAAGTGCTTTGCCTTCTGTAAGGAAAAAAAGAAAGAAAGAAATTGGGCAAACAGATTGAAGAGCCCATTCTTTTGCCAAATGACCCGGCTCTGTTTTTTGAAATGTCTGTGTTTATTTAAATCCGGGTTCCCAGCACATAGAACCCCTTCTATTTACTTGGGTGGCTCGGGGCACCCTGTCCGCCAGCTGTTGCTTTAACCGCTTGTCCAGATGTGCAACAGTCACGCTCCATCGGCAGCCACTGAATCGATGCTATTGAGAAGCGCAATGCAGCCGAAAGTTGAGAGGGAGGCCGGGATACCTGGGCGAGGGCCCGACAGCTCTGCCTTTCAAGGGGGTGTTTGTTTTCCTTGCTTCTGAAGGACTGCTGGGCTTGCCATGGTTCTGGGAAACGGTGGGAATTGCTGGATGGCCAGGGAGGAGGCCAAAAAAAATCTCTGTGGCTGTTGAAAGAAGAACGGCGACCTCAGATATGTGGCCCAAATCCACAGACGAGACTGGATGCACAAGATGGCAGAATGATAGATTGCTCCTTCTTTTGCAACTTGTTTGTTTTGTAACACTAATCCACAAATAGGTGTGAGATATATATCAATATCTCTGCCTGCCTGCCTGCCTACCTACCTATTTATATGTCTGAGTGTCTACCTACCTACCTACCTATCTATGAATATGAGCCAGCAGTGTGCAACAGCAGCCAAAAAAGCTAATACAAACCTGGGTTGTATAAACAGGAATAGAATCAACTTCATGTGATGTATTGGTACCTTTTTATAGTAAGACTACACCTGGAATACTGCATCCTATTCTGGTCACCTACAAAAAAGATGTTGAAACTTTGGAAAATGTTCAGAGAAAAGAACTAAAGATGGTCAAAGTCCTGGAGACTAAAACATATGAAGAACAGCTGTGGGATTTGGGTTTGACTAGTCTAAAGAAAAGAATTAGGGGTGACATGATAGCAGTCTTCCAGTATTTGAGAGGATGCCACAAAGTAGAGGGGGGTCAACTTCTACAAAGCACCAGAGGCCAGGACAAGAAACAATGGTTGGAAGCTAATCAAAGAGAGAAGCAACCTGGAATTAAGGAAAAACTTCCTGACAGGACAATGAACCAGTGGAACAGCTTGCCTCCTGAAATTGTGGATGCTCTATCTCTGGAGGTTTTTAAGAAGAGACTAGACAGTCACGTATCTGAAATAGTTGTAGGTTCTCCTACTTGAGCAGGGAGCTCTACTAGAAGACCTCCAAGGACCCTTCCAGTTCATTTCATTTCATCTATTATCTAACAGAAAACCACTGGGCAAAGCACTTAACCCCTATGCATCCTCCCATTTAAGGATCATAACATTCAGGAGATGTTCTCTGTCTTGTTTCACCCATATCCTATTCTAATCCTCCAGATTTTTTCCAGATTCCTGCCCCACCCCCCAAGATAATTTGAAATGCTGGTGAGCAGGCATGGAAACTGAATTAGCCAATGCATCCTCTCATCAACATCTAGAGATATAGGCAAATGGCTTTATCCTTTAAAGATAGCATCTCATCTGTTTCTGATTTGGAGGGAGAAAAATCACAGTGGATGTTTTGAAGATCTTGTTTCCTTGAGCTTTGAGGAGAGGAAAAAACATGTTAAAGGGCTGTGATGTGAAGTTCAGGTCAGATGGGAGAATGACTTTTCTATAAAAGGTTCCTGCTAGTCCTCTCTCTTCCATTTGGTAAATGAAATTTCAGCTTCTAGAGTTGCAAAAGTTTCTTAAAAACCCGTTGGCTTAAAAATAAAATCCTCTGGTGCCTTTCTGTAAATTTGCAACATGATAGGTTCAGGAATATTTGAACTATTTTTGCTTTCTTACAGTTTAGGAATGGAGATGCTTTCCTGTCTCTGATGATGGCTCTTTCTATCAATTACAGAGTGATTTATTAAGAATACCCATTATGAGAAAGCTATCGCTTAACTGCAAGGTGGAGATTTCTTAAGGATTCCCCATAAAATCCACTACTAAAAGTTCTTACTTCTGCTGCTGTGAAAAGCAACATCTGTCTAAGTGGCTGGTGGTTGCTAACGCTGCATTATGGGAATGCTACATCTCAGCCTTTGGAGGATGCGTATGCGAAGTGGACAGGTTGGGTCTTTGGTGGTATGGGAAGTCCTCGAGATGCTTCTGGACATCCAACTTTCAACCACCCTTGGTGAGAAATGATATTTTGAGAAAACCAAAGTCCTGCTTATAACTTGGGAGGAAGCGAAGGTGATGGTGTTGACCATATAGTTCCAGATGATATTGAAGACAGTGTTATCCATTAAAGTTTGACCAACTTTTGGTGATTCTGTGAGCCAGGTCTCTCAATGCCTTCCCATTCTTCCACTAATGGAGCCTCAAGGAGAACATAAGACAGAGGACAATGTTTTGAGCATAACAGTGTTCTAACAGAAACTCACAAATTCCTCAAAATGTAATCTTCAGCCAAATAGAAATGATTCGTGCATAATTTCTCACCTCATTGTCACTGAAGAACATCTAAAAAAGGTTTGATGGCCAGCTAGCTGACACAAACACTTTGAATTTAAGAGATTTAATATAGAATAACAGAGTTGGAAGGGACTTTGGAGGTCTTCTAGTCCAACTGCCCGCTTGAGCAGGGGACCCTATACCATTTCAGACAGATGATTCAGTGGGAGAAATGCCATCAGACATAGTCCTCTACGGCAATCCTCGACTTACGACCTCAACTGAGCCCAAAATTTCTGTTGCTAAGTGAGACATTTGTTAAGTGAGCTTTGGCTTATTTTACAACCTTCCTTGCTTCAGTTGTTAAGTGAATGACTGCAACTGTTAAATTAGTAACATGGTTGTTAAGTGAATCTGGCTTCCCCCACTGACTTTGCTTGTCAGAAGATTGCAAAAGGGGATCACATGACCCTGGGACACTGCAACTGTCATAAATATGAGTCAATTGCCAAGCATCTGAATTTTGATCACATGACTGGGTGGATGCTGCAACGGTCATAAGTGTGAAAAGTCATTCTTTTTAAAATTGTGTGATTACCTTATTTCAAATATTACACAATTGGGGCACCAATCTCTCTCTCTCTCTGTGTGTGTGTGTTTGTGTAATTTTCATCTACATATTTTAAAAAATACTTTTGGGAAAGGTAAACAAACACAGCAACACATTGCAGGAATTAATGAAGCTTGACATTAAATTTTGGGTGAATTTTGCACCCGTGTTCTCCAAGGGTTCAAGAGGATCCCTTACATCTCAGCAGTAACATTTCTCTACTGCACATGAATAATAAACCAGGAGACTGGAAGCCAAAGGGAGAAAAAAATCACAATATTTCTATATGTCAGCACAACATTCAAATTGCTGAAATATCTCAAGTCATGTATGAAATAATAACAAGGTATTTTTCGTCTGTACAGACAACATCAGCCTGGGCTAAAGAAAGGGAGTTGCAGGATGTCCTTGAGTTACAACCGTTTGCTTGGTGACCATTTGAAGTTACAATGGCACTGAAAAAAATAAAGACTGGTGCTTGCACTTACTAACACCATGCTCAACAATAAAAAAAGTCTCATAACCATTTAAGTTGTAAATGGAGGACTTCTCTGTCTTGAGTTACACCATTGGTGACCACAAGGTGGTGCTGTGCTTTATAAATATTTTGCATCTCTAAAATTGTTACTATGTTGATGGATATTTTTAAGGATTTATTTTCAGGGTAAAAACGTGCTTGATTTCTGATCTGATTGCAATCAGATCTATAGAAACTTTTTTTTTCCTGTCATGATTTTCTGGAGTGATCCCTTCCTGTGGCCCACGTAAAATTCAAGGCTGGACTATCTCCACGGTGTTGTAAGTTTTAATTTTAAATGATGTGACTGCTCTGGAAAGCTTAGATTCTTCAGCATCGGGAAATCCAAGTTGGGGAGCATCTATCCATCCATCTTCTTAAAAAAGAAGTTCCTTCTTCTGACTACATATTTACTCTTTATTTTATAAAACTTCACAAGCAAAGCCAATGGGAGAAGCCTCTGTTGGAAGAAATATCCATCTGATTCCGTTCCAAGCCGGGAAAAAGACACTGGAAACATGGAGGCTAACTGGAAAGATGGTTTAATGATGAAGCAGAACCACATGGGTTCTGGGTGGCTGACCACATGGAGTTGAGAGTGGGGGGTATTTATACTTTCTCTTGGGCTTTGAACTTGAGCTTCCTATTCATGTGCAAGAACATGTACTCTGTTGGCTGTTGTTGGCTGTTGTAGGGGTTATGTAGTGGTCATGGCTGGCTCTATAGGTTGTCAGATGTTTGGTTGAAGTTTCTGAGGATGATGCAATATCCTTAGGAGATTGTGCAATGTAGTGAACTCTGTGTCTTATTATGTCCTGGAGGGTCATGTCTAATCTCATCACCCTGAAGCTGAAGGTCTTTTGTTTTGTAGATAAGATTGCCTAGTCTTTCTTAATGAGCACAAAATATCTCCTGGGGGGTGGGAGCTGGGGCTCTGAGTTTTTGTCTTCCTTGAGATTTTTT
Organism: Notechis scutatus; assembly: GCF_049901735.1. Classification (NCBI taxonomy): domain Eukaryota; kingdom Metazoa; phylum Chordata; class Lepidosauria; order Squamata; family Elapidae; genus Notechis; species Notechis scutatus. The sequence continues at coordinate 11,700,546 of NC_142021.1, read as the reverse complement.
ATTTCTCTTTTAGGGGAAATATTTTATCCTGACTTTTTTAATATTCCTCAAAATATTTCATTCTTCTAAGAGGGGGGTGGGTGCTAACTTTCTACACCAGGTTTACTTAACAACCATATAATTCAATTAACAACTGCAATGGTTTGCTCAAAACCTGGCAAAAAAGGCCATAAAATCCAGCATGACTCAATTTGTTTGACAGTGGAAATTCTTGTCCCAGTTCTGGTCGTAAGTTGAGGACTATCTGTAAATCTGAATTTGAAATGCTTCTGACTTTAAAAGCTGCTGCACTTTCTACCCTCCAGCATATCCCTGCTGCCATTTGTGGCCTGCCCGAACATGGCTAATTGGTTGTTTGTTTAAAACAGACAGCCTTTCAAGCAAAACATCTCCCCAAATCTGAACACAAAGTCTCGAGATCCTTCTCACTCCGAGAAAACAAAACTTTTACACTTCGGTGTGTCTGCACTTGGCTGTGGCTCCAGGCTGCTTTCAAATGGGCTGAGAGATTTTGCAAGAAATATTCGCCTTATTCAAGACTAGGTTGTTGTTTTTTTAAAACCAAGCTGGAGAGATCAGCTTACTGTAAAAAGAAAAGGGGGAAAAAAGGAAGGGAAAAGAGGAAAGAAAAAATAAGGGCTAATAATTAACTTTGTGAGGAGCGGAGCCAGCTGCAAAAGCAGACAGCAAATGAAGGCAAACAACTTTGTTTGTACAAGAGCCGTGTTTTGCTGCTGGATGAAATGTTCTTTTGTTGTTTAGAGCCATATTCCCAATACTCTGGCCGAGCTGGACACAGAAGGAACAGCTCATTCCAGCCACATGCAATGTGCATAAATCATCACAATCACACCTTCGGCAATAGGTACAAATCCCATTTTCTTTGTCAATCATCAAAGCCATTTTTTTCCTCCTGGGATTTCTGGGTCTCTACAGGTAAATCCTTGACTTACGACCAGTTGCTTAGCAACTTAAGTCATGACACACCATGCAAAAGGTATTTATGACCCAGGTTTGAAGTTCTGACAGCTGTCACTCTCCTGTGGTCACATGACCATATTTTGGGCACTCAAGAAGCCAGCCTGCATTTGGGATTGTTTTTAGCATCCTGACTGTTATTTATTATATTTTTGATGGAAGCCAGTACTTATTTCCAGTTTTCGGCACAACTAGCTCATAGAAAACCATGAGTTCACTTAACAACTTTGCTTAGCTGCCACAAAAAATGGTTTGTAAAACCAAATGCAGTCCCCTGGTGATCCGCTTAATGACTGGCATGACATAACTAATTCCAGATCGATTACAGTCATTAGTCAAGGCCTTTCAGTATAGAGTTGCGAGATGGGTGGCAAACAAATTTATTGAAATAAATAAACAGCACCCCAATCCATGTTCAGATGACCAAACTGGGCTGGTCCAGCACCTGATGTCTCCCCTCAACTTTTTCTGTTTTAACATTTGACATTGAAGGAAGATTTGGAAAGGGCACCTCCAGGTGATCTTTCTCTCCCCCCCTCCCCCCCGCATCTTCCAGGTGGGAAAATTAAGGCTATGAATCCAGACGGCGAATTTTGGAGAGCGCCATTGGGCCCTTAGCTAATTTGGAAATGAAAGTTCTTGTAGTATCTTCGGTGTAATTTCACGAGCCAGTTATTCATCTTTTCCTAAATTGGAAAAGGATTTGCTTTTTAATTCCGTAAATAAAGCTTTGGGTTGTTCAGATAATAAGGAACCAAAATGAATGCCTTAAAGGGCCAATGCCTCAAATGTGCGCAGTCATTTTAAGAGAAACGGGTTTCCAGTTGGGGTGCATTCCAGAGGTGTTGGACAGCTAGAATTCCCATGATCCTCAGCCTAAATGGCCTTGTAAAAGGACAAAAAATTCTTCCAATAGAAGGAAATCTCTAGCTCAGGGTTGAACTGTGGGGTCTTGACCTCTGAGCTGGGTAGTTGGCTTGCAGATCCTGGCCCCACCCATCTGCATGGCATGCCCACGGCCACTCAGTGGTGCCCTCCCCTCTACATCTATTGGAGCATCCTGGCTCCACCCACCTGAATGGCATGGCCACACCCACTCAGCATCCCTCACTTGGCACCTTTACCTCTGCATCTATTGGAGCACCCTGGCTCCACCCACCTGCATGTCATAGCCATGCCCACTCAGTATCCCCGCCCCCTTTCAACAATTGAAATTCCACTTTATCCTGCATTAACCTACATTTTCCTTGACCAAGCCACTTTATTCCCCACCGTTCAAGCCTTAACCACTTCTATTTTTTAAAAAAATGTGCCTATTTGTTTTAGAAAATAGAACAAAGCATGAGACAAAGCAGCTGTGAAAACAAGAGGGGAGACAAAAATCAATACAGCCCCTGTAAATATTATCCATCACAATATGCATCTCCTTGTGTATGTGTATAAAACTGATTTACCCCCCAACTGCTCTATTCTGCTTGTACTGTACTGTACAAATACTGTACAAAGGCAGATAGATAAACTCCACAAAGCATCCATACAAAGTCTCTTTTATTGGTTCATCAGGCATCCTTATCAACTCACAGTTATGACAAGATTCTTCTTAATGTCCAATCCTTTGCATATCTGTCTTTATGGGTAAAAAGATGGTTATCTCTTTCATCCCATATCATAGAGGCAGGGGGTAGAGCTGCTACCACGAGGCTGTGTGTTCAGGGAAGAGTGAAGAAACCTCCCCCGACCCACCAAGGGTCAATTCAGTGACCAAGCAGGGTTACAGATGTGGCCACATGACATGTACTACATTTCCCAGGATACCTTAACTACATTTACCATGATGCATTCCCTTAAGGGAACAGCTCTCAATTCCTAACTAACTATCCCAAATCCAAGGGGATAACTATCTATCCCAAATCCAGCTGGAGTGAGAATAGTCGGATTCTCAGGGTCTGAGGAAACCGGAATTAAAGGTCGACCATTGATGGTGGCTGCTACTTCTACCATCAGGATGGATAGGGTCTCATGTGTCAGCTTAGGTGCCTTCCTCAACATGGAATCCAGGATCCTGCGAGCTATTCTGATCATGCGTTCCCACGCTCCTCCCATAGGAGATGCATGGGGAGGGTTAAATATCCATCTGCAATTGGTGGATTTAAGGTAGCCATCAATTGGCGAGTTAGGGTGAATGCCTTCCTCTATCTGTAGTTCTTTACAAGCGCCAACAAAGTTCGTTCCACGGTCAGATCTGAATACCTTGACTGGGCCTCTGTAGGCTTGAAACCTTCTCAGGGCATTGAAAAAGCAAGAGGCGTCCATAGATTTGATGACTTTGATATGGACAGCTCGAATGCTGAGGCATGTGAAAAGTACTGCCCATTGGTTACTGTTAGCTTGACCGCCCCTGGTCCGTCGGGCAGACACTGATCAAGGGCCAAATACATCTAGGCCTACATTGGTAAATGGCGGTTCGGAACTCAGGCGCTCGGGTGATAGGTCAGCCATCATCTGGTGTAGAGTCTGACCCCGTTGTTTGCGACAATGAAAGCAAGACTGCAGAACAGTTGTAATACATCTTTTGGTGCCTACAATCCAGTGTCCGTCCATTCTGATAGCACCTTCTGTGAAGTGGCAGCCTTGATGATGGATTGCTTCATGGTAGTATTGTACTAACAGCCTTGTTACATGTTGTTTAGCAGGAAGGATGATGGGGTTCTTGCTGTATGAGTCCATTTCTGCTTTGTGTAGGCGACCTCCTACTCGAAGTACCTCCTGGTTGTTGAGGTATGGGTTCAGTCTCAGAAGTGGACTTGATTGTGGTATGGGCTTCCCTGCACTCAGGCATCTGTATTCCGACGGATAGCGTCTTGTTTTACACTTCTCAATATTCGTCTCTCAGCATGAGTATAGTGGTCTGGGAAGTATGACTTGAAGCCTTTCCGATGAACGAGGAGACGGATGACTGTGCAGACGATCACAGTCATCCCCAGTACGGGAGGTTTCCATCGGGAGAAGCGTTCAAAGCAAGCAGGTGTTAAGTGGCCTTCCTTCTCGCGTTTGACTGTCATTGCCAGGCAGACGACCAGAGGGATGACCACTTCTACCTTCTTGACTAGTGGTCAAATGTCACCATCATTATCTGGATCTAGGAGTTCCCTGATTTCAAGGTGTCTGTACGCCACAAGAACTTGGGGCCTTTGAGCCAGGTAGAAGTTGATAACTGGGATGCAGGAATAGATCTTGTCACATGATCTGCAGGGTTCTGATCTGTTGGAACATACCGCCACTGCACAGGTTTAGAGGATCTCCTGATCTGCTAAACTCTGTTGCTCACATAGACGTAGAAGCATCTACTCTCATTATAGATATAACCCAGTACCACTCTGCTGTCTGTATAGAAGGTGGTGGGTTCTAAGGGAAGATCTATCAACTTTGTTATCGTGTCTGCTAGTTCCGCGGCCAGCGCAGCTCCGCAAAGTTCCAGCGGTGGTATAGTATGACCTTGTTGTGGTGCTAGTTTTGCCTTTCCCATGACGAAGCCGACATACAAGTTGCTCTCCCTGCCGTAGTTTTTGAGGTATGCCACGGCTGCTACTACCTTTGTTGACACATCTGAGAAAACATGCAGTTTCCTTTCTTGGCTGTATTTGTGCTGTGGTGGGCAAGATAGGAACATGCGTGCGCTGTAGGTGAACATTGTGAAGACAGCATAGAGAGTTGCACCATGTCTCCCATTCTTGCTTCTGCTCTGGTGCGATGGGTTCATCCCAATCTTTGGTGTTTTGGGAGAGTGTGCGCAGTAGGATTCTACCTTGAATGGTGACGGGAGCTGCAAACACTAGAGGTTCGAACAGGCTGTTAACCGTTGAGAGTGCTCCTCTCCTCATGAAGCCAGTCTTTAGGTCTGGGGTTTTGAAGGTGAAGAAGTCCCAACACAAGCTGAGACTGCGTTGGATAAAGGGGGCATTGCTGCCGAAATCGAGGTCCTGCAATCCCTTGGCATGGCCCTCGGGATTAAAGGCCTTTAGTACTTCTTCACTATTGGACGCTATCTTGTGTAGCTTGAGGTTGGCAGTCCCTAGCATTTGCTGTGTATTCTTCAAGAGGCCTATGGCCTCCGCTGGGGTGGCTACCAATTTCAACCCATCGTCCACATAGAAGTTGTGTTCTACAAAGCATTTAGCTTCTGCTCTGTATTTGTCTCCTCCCTCTCGAGCAGTATGTTGGAGACCGTAGTTTGCAATTGCAGGGGAAGAGCCATTGCCAAATACATACACCCTCATTCGGTATTCAGAAATCCATTGGTTGTGCTGATCATCACTAAACCACAGGAAACGCAGTTAGTTACGGTGATCTTCCCGTACAAGGAAGGAATAGAACATCTGCTGTATGTTAGCCATAACTGCTATGGCTTCTTTTCTAAAGCGGATGAGCACCCCAAAGAGACTGTTCATGAGGTCAGGTCCTATCAGAAGGGCCTTGTTCAGAGAGTGGCCTTGAAACTGTGCACTGGCACCAAAGACTACACTTATTAGGCCTGGTTTCTGTGGATGGTACACTCCAAAGAATGGCAAGTACCAACATTCTTCATCTGTCTCCAGGGGTGGGGCCGGCTCAGCATGTCCATTCTATATCATTTTGTCCACCAGGTGAGCTTTCATCTCTGGCTTCCGGGTCATGATTCGTCTCAAACTAAAGAGGCGGGAGAGTGCATATTTTTGGTTGTTTGGCAAGTGTTGTCTGGGAGTGCGAAAGGGTAGCAGAGCGATCCAACTATCAGTTTCATCCTGTTGAAATTCGTTATCCATAAGCTGCAGGAACTTTTTGTCCTCCATAGACAAGGCTAAGTCATTGTCTTCTCTGGTAGTCTGAAATAGTGCCTCTCCTAAGATGGGTTTGACTGTCAAAAGTGTGAAGTGTTCTTAGCACAGTTTCAGGTGGGATGGTCTTCCATTCTTGAGAATGGAGGTAGCTAAGGTAGTTGTCTGGGTTGGGGCCTGTAGCCGATCGACACAGACTACTCCTCCCCATCCTAGTGGTGATTTGAGGGCCACTGGGTCGTCTATAGGGCCGGCGACTAACTCGGAGAAAGCAAAAGCGCGTGGGGCATCAGTTCCCAGCCAGAGTAGGATCTCAGAGTAGGATCTAGAGTGGGAAAGTGATGATCCAGATGCTGCGGGTGAGATATGCTACTTACGACCTCATGTGTTGCGATCTGGTTGCGGTCGTTCGGTATCCCATCTCATTCAAACACGGCCAGCAGTGTGAACCGGGAACATCCATCCAATGATTCTATACAGAATCCAGTAGCTCTCCTCCCCACCGTGCTTCTTGGTCCATTGCAGGTTGAGATAGTGAAGTGAAGTTCGTCCTGTTGTACCTCAGAGAGGTCGAAGAATGTGGATCTGGCCAGTGTGCAGGTGCTTTGAGTATCCACTACCAAGTACATCTTAATGGCATCGTCAGGGCGTCCTTCAGGGTAAACTTTGGCTAAACATGGCCCTTGGACATGGCCCTCTCCCTTGACACTTCTTCCAACCATAGCATGTCATGGAGCGCTGCATGGAGGGCATTTTTGCTTTCCTCGATGCAGTCTTTGCGTTCTTTGTGAAACTCTTCGAAGCATTGGATGTGTGCTTGGAGTTTTGGGTCACCCAGTCTTGACTGGATGGACTTGAGTTTATCTTCGCTGTTTCTCCACCATGCGAGAAGGGCATCTAGATCATCTAGCAATGTATGGATTTTCTCGGGGGGCAGCTTGTGTTTTGGGGGATCACAGATCTCCTCTAGCTCCAACCATGAGTCTGTGTAGTGGCGATATTGCCTTTCCCAATCTTCCCTCAGGTGTGCTTCCATGGTTCGGTAAGCTTCTTATTCTTTCTGAAGTCATAGGCTTTGTAAGGTCCAGCTGCCTCTGGGTTTTGGGAACCAGGCTCCACATTTACATCAAGGGTGGGTGGAGGATTTGAGTCCTTTGGTACATCAGAGACATCTGTCATGGCAGAAGAAGTTGCCATACTTCAAATTGGACAAAAGGTGAATTTTGGAAAATTTAGTAGTTTTCCGTGTAATCCCCTTTATTTTGCTAGGGGGTGCTGTAAGCAGAGTTTCTGCTAAATTTAATACTTGAGCACATAGGTGGCGCTGCACAATATGGCTGCTTTTAGGGTGCGTTGCGTGCTTGCTACACAAGTGGGCGCTATAGGAGGCGTTGGTTGATGAGTCTGAAGACGTGAGAGCAAAACGCAGGGCTGCCTGTTAGTGTTGCTTGCTACACAAGCTGGCCCTATAGGCCTGTTGGTGGTACTGGCTAGGTCTGGAAGACACTGATGCTAAGCACAGGTTAGGCTGCAGGTAGTACTGGAACCTTGAATTAAGTTGCTAAATGTTTCCACAATAGTTACAAAAAAAAAAAAAATTTCATTGGTAAAACACTGGTTAAATTTGGGAAAGTTCCTCTAATTCTTGTGAAAAAAAAAACATTCTTTGAATTCTCTAGGAAATTTCTTCTTGACCACCAGATGGTGCTGTGGACTGCTTTGCCTGACTCTTTGGAAGGGGTGGGGGTGAGTTATTGATTACTATATAATATAAGTGAGTGACTTATTGCTTACTCACTGGAAGAGAAATTCATCAAACAAATACAGCACTCCAAAGGTTGCATGCAGTGTGGCCTTGTTATACTTTTAATTTTTTAGTAAAGAGAGGAAAACATGAATAAACTTTAGGCTTTTAAGCAAAAAAGAAGTTGCTCCTTTATTCATATAGCTGTTTGAATTAGCCTTGTGTCTTGGGAGGGGGGAATGTGCTCCTTTGCTTTGAAGATGGTCCTTCAGTAATGATTTATGACCCCCAATAAACCGCCAGAGGTCTCTTTTATTGCCTCTTCGATGCAGTCGAGAGCTTAAGAAATGCGAAGCCTTTCAGTTGGAATGAGCAGAGCAAAAACAGTTTTCCTTTTAGAAATACCAGCAAGATTTCTGAAACTTTCTCATTGCCTTTCGAAAGGGTTTGTAACTGGTGGAAGACAGGGATAGATGAGGAATACCTGCCCCCTCCCTTTGTTTGCACAATTAGTTCCTTTTAAGTTAGCAGAGATGTAACCTGAGACAGTGAAGCTTCTCTCGCTGAAGAGAGGGGAGGGGAGATTTTGACCCCTTACAAAGAGAATGGCATTGCACATTCACTCCTGGCTTCAATATTGCAGATCTCAGGGCTTCAGAATTCTAGATTTTTTAAATAACCATCTATTTACTATTCTGCCTGTCCTGTCCTGTACAAATACTGTACAAAGGCAGATAGATAAACTCCACAAAGCATCCATACAAAGTCTCTTTTATTGGTTCGTCAGGCATCCTTATCAACTCACAGTTATGATGAGGTCCTTCTTAATGTCCAATCCTTTGCATGTCTGTCTTTATGGGTAAAAAGATGGTTATCTCTTCCATCCCATATCATAGAGGCAGGGGGTAGAGCTGCTACCACGAGGCTGTGTGTTCAGGGAAGAGTGAAGAAACCTCCCCCAACCCACCAAGGGTCAATTCAGTGACCAAGCAGGGTTACAGATGTGGCCACATGACATGTACTACATTTCCCAGGATATCATAACTACATTTACCATGATGCATTCCCTTAAGGGAACAGCTCTCAATTCCTAACTATCCCAAATCCCAATAACTATAACTGTCTGGACAGCACATGCTCCAATCAAGGAGGACCATATTTCACCGCCCATTGTCTGGTCCATGATCTACGACTGCAAAAAAGTTGTACTTACAAGTCATATCCACTGAGTAATGGGCTCCATAAATTTATCTTTTCAATGTCAAACAACTCATCTCTTACTCATAAAAGGGACATTTCTTTTTCACCAACTAGCGGGATATTTTCATTTTTATTTTTTTCCTGACTTGGCCCTGGTAGTCCAGCTAATGCTCGGCTACTTGCCGGCGGCTTGTAATGCGGAGAAAATAATTTCAGATTTTAGAGAGCTCTTACAAAACTCTCCTGCGCTGCTTTTCAACTCCTGACCTGTGGCTACCAAGTTTTGTTTTTTTGGTCTGCCTGCAAAAAAGAAAAAACCCAAGATTCTTTTTCAAACCAAGAGAGGGCTGTGGGTTGGGCTCTCCAACGTCTACAAAACAGGGCAATTAAAAACCAGGCTGACGGGCGGTGTTAATTAAAAGTTCTTTTCCTTTTTTTAGAGCTTTGATGACAAGCTACTCCTTTTGAATCTAGGTTTCCAACAGACATGATGGTTGGGGAATCCCCAGGGTTTGGGCGGAGGAAAAATCCATCCCTTTGCTGCACTTTGGAGGCCCAAATGGGACTCCGGGGATGGATGTGGAAAAGCTTTCAAAAGCAGGTGAGACTTGGCTCCATAACTGGGTTCAGACTGTGTCTGTATATGCACAGCTAATCCTTGACTAATAAAAATGAAGAGATGGACATATCTCTAATCATGAAAAGTAGAGTGCAGGTAGCCTTCAACTTACAACAGTTCATCTTGTGACCAAAAAGGCACTGAAAAAAGGAACTTGGGACCTTTTATAACACGACCGTTGGTGCATCCCCATGGTCATGTGATCAGGATTCAGATGCTTGGCAACTGGCATGTACTTGTGACAGTTGCAGTGTCCTGAGGTCATGTGATCCCCTTTGCAACCTTCTGACAAGCAAAGTCAATAGCAATAGCTCTTAGACTTATATACCGCTTCACAGCGCTTCACAGCCCTCTCTAAGCAGTTCACCGAATCAACCTGTTGCCCTCAACAATCTGGGTCCTCATTTTACTGACCTTGGAAGGATGGAAGGCTGAGTCAACCTTCAGCCTGGTGAAATTCGAACAGCAGAACTGCTGGCAGCCAGCAGTCAGCAGAAGTAGCCTGAAGTACTGCAGTCCAACCACTACACCACTAAATTCACTAAATTCACTTAACCAACGGGTTACTAATTTCTCAGCTGCAGTGATTCACTCAGTAATTGCGGCAAGAAAGGTCATAAAATGTGGCAAAATTCACTTTTAACAACCGTCTGGCTTAGCAACATAAATTTTGGGCTCAACGGTAGCTGTAAGTTGACTGCCGGTATCAAGAGGTCATCAAGCCATCTGAGAAGAACTCCAAATTACATCACCCCCCCCCAAAAAAGATGGGAGGTCCAGCCTTGTTTACATGAATACTGTGAGATCTCACCACCCTTCTGGACATTAGGTCCATGGTCCGAGCACACATAATGGGAGAAAACTTTTCTGCAATATTTAACCAGAATTAACCTATCTCTAACTCTAGTTTATTTTTCCATGTGATACAGAACTATGGCAATCAGGTGTAGGTTTTGTTCCGTGAGACTTCCTTTCTGATGTTCCTCAGTGCTGAAGAAGACCTTCATGGGCTGGAGGATTATGACTCCAAATCTTGAATGTGAAGATGATGGAGAACATAGAATAGAATAGAATGGAATGGAACGGAACAGAACGGAACAGAATTCTTTATTGGCCAAGTGTGATTGGACACACAAGGAATTTGTCTTTGGTGCAGAAGCTCTCAATGTACATAAAAGAAGAGATACATTCATTAAGAGTCAAGAATCATCAGGTGCAACACTTAATAATAGTCATAGGGTACAATAAGCAATCAAATCATACTAGGAAACAGTCCATATAAAGCATAAGGATACAACGACAATATTACAGTCATACAGTCACAAGTGGGAGGGGATGGGCGATAAGGAGTGATGAGAAGATTAATAGTAATAGTAGTGCAGACTTTGTAAATAGTTGGACAGTGTTAAGGGAATTATGTGTTAAGCAGAGTGATGGCGTTCGGGAAAAAACTGTCCTTGTGTCTAGTTGTTCTGGTGTGCAGGGCTCTATAGCGTCGTTTTGAGGGAAGGAGTTGAAAAAGTTTATGTCCAGGATGTGAGGGGTATGTAGATATTTTCAGAGCCCTCTTTTTGACTCATGCAGCACACAGGTCCTCAATGGAAGGAAGGTTTGGTAGTAATTGCTTTCTTTTGTTGGGATCTCCTTTGGGTCCTTCCCACCCTTCCTTTCCTCCTAGCACTTTTCTTCTAGGTTCTTCCTAATGGAGGTGACACGATACAGAAACAGGCTTATGGTTTCCACATCGTAGAAGGGGGGGAAAAAAGAGTTTGATGCTTCAGGAGTGTGCACTCAAGATGTTCCTTTTCCAGCGTGTGGCTTTTCACCGCCTTCCAAACTTGGAAAGGGTTGCATCACTTGAAAGACCAGCTTGGAAAGGGGGTTGGATTGGGAAGAGATGCCAAGAATGGTAGAGAGGAAATAAATTTTGTATTTTTCAGCCCCCAGCTGGGGATCCCAGAGTGAACTCAGTGGAGAGCACAGCAGCTTTGAAAGAATCCCACACACTGCCATTCACCAGGCCAAAAAAATGAATTAATTAGCCAGTCCTTATTGCCATTATAGTTCAATGGTGGTATTCTACCAGTTCGGCCCGGCTCTACCGAGCCGGTAGCGCCAATGAGCAGTGAATACCGAACTGGTTCTCTCCGACGCTCTGTTGTTGGGCCCACCCGCTCACCCGGGCTTCCATACTAACCTTTATGTCCCGCTTTTGAAGCGCAGCTGCTTTGCGCGGCACAGCAGATTGCCGCGCAGCAGCTGCTGAAGCAACTGGGAGAGTGCAGGATTGCAGGAGGCCTGCACAAAGTGTGCGTTTGGTGCACGTGCTACATGCGCAAACCACGCCCACCAAACCGGTGATAAAATTTTTTTGAAACGCACCATTGTTATAGTTGTACCTTTACTGGATAAAGGAATCAGATTCCCAGGGTGGGCTTTGAGCCAGCCAGGGTCCCTCAATCTTAGTGGGTTATGATAACGTAGTTAGTGGGGAGAAAAATGGAAGGCAGGAAGGTCCCACTATGTTGGTGAAAAAACAGGGAGGTCCTCTAACAAAGCGATGATATTATGGGGTGCTTGGTGCTCTGAGCTGGGAGGTTTTCTTGCAGGCATTTCATGATGCTACCCATAATAATGAAAATCTGCAAGAAAACCGCCAAATTCACTAAGCACCAGGAAACAGATGTTCTATCAGACAAGACATAATGGGTGGGAAATTATCAAGGAGAGATTCAACGTGGAAATAAGGAGAAATTTTCTGACAGTGAGAACAATCAATCAGTGTCAGGAGTTGTGGGAGCTTCATCACTGGAGGTCTCTTCTTGGAGACTGGACTGCCACCTGTCGGAAATGGTGTAGGGCCTCCTGCTTGGGCAGGGGGTTGGACTGGATGACCTACAAGGTCCCTTCCTGCTCTGTTAATCTGTTATTCAAAGGGTAGTTGGCCTGAGGGCCCCCATTTTCACCAGCTCATTGCTGCATTTGCTGAGCTGAGATTGGGATTACAAAACCCAGCATGCCGGGACATCTCCCACCCAAAGGCGCACCCCGTGCTGTGTTCCAGATGCCATGGCGCTTCTTTTTCCCAAGCTAACATGAGCTGGGGACGCAAAAACGAACGCATCAGAAGACACCAGCCCAGCCTCCGAGTCAGCTCAGCTCCAAGACGGCAGAACCTCTCCCAGCGACCCCAAGAGACCGATCTGCAAACTGGGCAGAGTTCCCAGGCAGAACTCACCCCACTGGAGTGACCCCCCCCAACTCTCCCACCACCCCAAGAAAGTTGCCAAAGGGAATGGAAGCTCTTTGCGGAAGGGCTTGGTTGGTGCGACGGCTTCGAAGCATGAGAATCGGTTTGAGGAGTCTGGGAGTTGAGCAGCTTTGAAGTGTTGAACTCTTGGCAGTGCCAGCTATGAATTAGGACTTGAAAGCATGCCGCCACTGGCATTCTTGGGAGTGTTTTTTTGGCTCCGCAGACAGACTGAAAGGGAACCGAGAAGAGGCTTTGCGTCTTGGAGCATGTGCCAAAGGAGTGAGCCGCAGATGGATGGAAGATTTTGGGAGGGGGGGTTCTGCCCAAGACCAGGCAATCTATGGCCTGCGAGGGATGCCTTGACTTTGCCTTGGGGGCTGAATTTGGACCCTATCTTGTGTTTTCTATCTCACAAATTGGGTTATCCTTGAAAATTCACTCTTCTTGTATCTCACAATGGATAGATTAAGGAAGGAACAGGGGGAGGGGAGGGAGGAAAGGGGGATCCAAGGAAGGAATGAAGGAAGGATGGATGGATGAAAGGAAGGAAGGAAGGATAAAAAGAGATGAAGGAGGATGGAAGTAAGAGCAGAAAGAAGTATGGAAGAAAGGAGGAGAATGGAAGAAAAAATAAGGATTGAAAGGAGAAGAAGGATAGTGGAAGGAAGAAGAGAAAGGTGAAGAAGAAGGGCAAAAAGAGATGGAGGAGGGTGGAAATAAGAGGAGATAGAGGATGGGAAAAAAGAATGGAAGAAAAAATACGGATTGAAAGGAGAAGAAGGAGGATGGAAGGAAGAAGAGAAAAGTGAAGGATGGAAGGAAGAAGAGAAGAAGGAGGGCAAAAATGGTGGAGGTTGGAAGTAAGGAGAAAGAGGGAAGAAAGGAGGAGGAGGAGAATGGAAGAAAAAAATAAGGATTGAAAGTCAAAGAAGGTGGAAGGAATAAGGTGAAGGATGGAAGGAAGGAAGAAGCAGAGGAGGAAGAGGAGGGGGAGGAAAGGAAGAGAAAAGGGAGGAAAGAGGGATGGAAGGAAGGAGAAGAATGCACAGATGATGAGAAGGAGGAAAAGTAGAGGAAAGGACTGCACAGGAAAAGAGTTTGCATAAACATAATGCAACATGATCTGGGGGGGAAACTATGTAGAGCATCTTTAAAATAAAATTAAAAAGTGCACGATTGATCAAAAGTGCACCCATCACCAGCAAAAGTCTAACCAGCTATACACTGGAAAAGCATGCACCAAAATGCATTCCACATTAGCAGCAACTGCTGTGTGTGTGAAACCCTCACACTTTGGGGCCACTTTGTGCTACACCCATCACAGTAACCCTGCCAGCCTCCTCTTCCGCCTTTACACCATTTCTACCAAGCCACCAGGGGAAGATCAGACAGCATTCTCATCCTCCAAAAGGGCCCGTTGGAAGAGCTACCAAAACGTGGCAAGAAAGCAGCAGTGATTATCCTCCACCATGGCCCCATTGCAATCCGGGGCTGTGGCAACTGCGTGAGATAGACAAATGCCCCTTGCCCTTCCTGCAGGGAGTTTGGCACGAGTCTTGCCATCCCAGCTGGCAGCCTGGAGATCTGTCCTCATCCCTCTCAACACTTCATGGTCTTCTGCTGTTGAGGAACAAAAGGCTCTTCAGCCAACACACAGTGGTGGATTGATCCTAAAGGGCACCCGGCTAAGAAAATACCAGCTTTTTAAAAACTGCGGAGTCCCTTTTACCGAAACCCACTTAAAGGGAGGCTGCAGAGTCTCTTGGCTAGCCTGCAGCAAAATCCATGTTCTGAAAAAGCTAGCACTCTGTGACCTTCACCACACCACGTTGGCAGTTGGCCCTGTGAAAAACAAGTTCAAGAATGCCAATAGAAGAGAAGCTTTGTAGCTCGGGGGTTGAACGGTGGGGTCTTTGGTGCATTCTGAGTTTGGGGGTTTTCTTGCAGACGTTTCATGACCCAACTAGGTAACATCATCAGGGCTAGAAGGGAGTGAGATTTGCGGGGGGAGGAGGAGGAGGAGGTGGTGGTGGTGTTTCTGCGGTTTTTGAAGCTCTCTAACTTTGATAGCTTTCTTGCAGATGTTTCATGACCTATTTATTTATTTATTTATTTATTTTATTTATTTAGTCAAGCACTTACAATATAATAGAAATAAGAATAAACGTAAGTTTAAATACAAGAAATAGGAACTAATTATTGGGGACAATAGGACAGGGACGGTAGGCATGATTGCGCGCTTATGCATGCACCTTACAGAGCTCTTAGGAATGGGGTGAGGTCAATAGAGGTTAGCTTGAGGGTAAAGGAGTGGGGTTTGAGCAGGTGACAACAGGTAGTGAGTTCCAGACATTGACCAGGCTGTTGCTGAAATCGTACTTCCTGCAATCAAGTTTGGAGTGGTTTACATTTAATTTATATCTGTTGTGTGCTCTTGTGTTGTTGCGGTTAAAGCTGAAATATCATTAACTGGTAAGACATTGTAACATATGATTTTGTGTACTATGCTTAAGTCCAATCTTAGCTGGCGTTTTTCAAGGTTGTCTAAGCCTAGAATCTCAAGTCTGGTGGTGTAGGGTATTCTGTTGCGAACAAAGGAGTGTAGGATATTCTTCTTGTAAAATACTTCTGGACTCGCTCAATTGTATTGATTGACCTAACTAGGTAACATCATCAGTGCTAGAAGGAAGTGGGATTTCTGAAATGGAGGAGGAGGAGGAGGAAGAGTGTAGGGTCCTTGGTGCTCTCTGAGCATGGTGGTTTTCTTGCAGACATTTCATGACCCAACTAGATAACATCATCAGTGTTAGAAGAAAGTGGGGTTTGTAGAGTGGAGGAGGAGGAGGGAGGGGACTGTGGGTTTCTTTGAGCTTGGTTGTTGACTTGCAGACATTTCATGACCCAACTAAGTAACATCATCAGTGGTAGAAGGGAGTGTGACTTCAAACTGTTGTTAAACAAATGGTTAGGGTTGAGGCCCATCCCGTTTTTAATAGCACTCTAGTCTGTTGCCAATTCCTAGTGTTTATCAATGCCAAAATCAAATAATTCAAAACAGTGTCAGGCTGAACGCACCTAGTCGCTTCCTTTGATGCGATTAACACATTCACAGCTCTATTATTATCTAAATACCATGTGGGCAGAAATTAAATCCATAACTGCCACAACATTGGGTGTGGACAGCTTGGGTTTGGGTTTCCATGCTGTCTTCCTTCACTTAGCGTGCAACCGAATGACTTTTACACCGGTCCATCCCTTTAAGCCAGGAGATTCCAATCTTGGCAACTTTAAGATTTGTGAACTCCCAGAGTTTCTCCGCCAGTCAGGGAATTTTGGGAATTGAAATCGCCAAAAGTTCTTAAAGTTTGGAGACTTTTAAACCCATCCTTCATTTCATCGTAGCTTTGTGTGTTTATGACAATTTCTCCAACTCTCTGCGCTCGGAAGACTCGTCAAAGAAAAGACAAAACAGGCTGAAAGAATTTGGTGCAAAAATGAAAATCTCTACGCTTAAGGGACTTCCTCCTCTTTTCTTCTACTTCCTCCGCTGCCTAGCCAGGCTAAAAAACAGTATAGAGTCTCCTGCTTTAGCAGATGGTTGGACTAGAACACTTCCAAGGTCCCTTCCAGCTGTATGCTGTATGTAATAAATATGTAAGACGTTAGGTTAGAATATATTTCGAAAGCACCAAGGATTCTTTGATGAGGTTTCATTGGATTGGCGGAAAATCTGGATATCCAGAAGAAAACAGAACATGGTTCTTGGTCGAATTTGCTGAAGAGAATGGCAGGACCTGAACCTCGTTTCAGGTGAGGCGAAGAACACAGAGTGGCTTTCAAAACACACGGGGTTGGGTTTAGTCAAAACCATCTGGCTTAAAAGGGGGCTGGGAGGGGAGAGAAAAGGCCCAGAACTAGAAGGGCAACATACAAAGAATCGGATGGGTAAGATGCAGAAACCTTACGAAAGGCTATGGTTTGGCAGGAAGAGATGTTTTGCGTGCCAGCCATCCAGGGTTCAGTCCACAGCAGGTAGAAACAACAAAAGCGTGACCGCTTAAAAACTTCAATCAAGCTTTGTCCTCCTTTCCCACCATTGCAGCTCCAATATTTTGCTGCTGCCACAGCTTGAAAAGAATGAAAACAATTAACCGAGCTTCAAAAATATATACCCACTTTTTTTAAAAAAAGAGAACTGGGAAGCCAGGAAATAATTAGGGAGGGGGGGAAAGGGAAGCTCAGAGACATCCCAAGCAAAGTGGAAGAATATTTAGGAAAAGAGAATGAAAAGGGGGGTGGGGATTGGCAGCTGGAGAAAGTCTATTGTTAGAAGTTGGGAGGGTTTTTGAAGCTTGCTAAGCGTGGGTTTAGTACTTCTGCTGATTTTGCACTCTTTGTATTTTAAATAAAGTTACTCTAGTTCAGTGTTTTGGCAACCTGAAGATGGGTGAACTTCAATTCCCCAGTCACAGTTCTGGAGTTGACATCCACTCTTTTGAAAGCTTATTGGCTGAGGAATTATGGGAGCGGAAGTCTACCCATCTTCCACTGCTCTCATCAGTTTGAACACACAAGGCAGCTAACAATGGTTGGGAGTGCCACATGGGTACAAAAGACTAGGAAACCACAATGTTAGCTATTGGAAGCAGTCTATGGAGACAGGTCATGGTTGCCCCAAAGGTGCTTTTTCAAGAGGCAACTGGACTTTCTGCTTTTTCTTTGAAGACGTTTCCCTTCTCATCCAAGAAGCTGAAGAAGCTTCTTGGATGAGAAGGGAAACGTCTTCAAAGAAAAACCAAAAAGTCCAGTTGCCTCTTGAAAAAGCACCTTTGGGGCTACCACCGTGTTCCTCCGAAAATAAGACCTAACTGGAAAATAAGTCGTAATGCATCTTTTGGAGCAAAAATAAATATAAGACCCGGTCTTATTTTCAGGGAAACGTGGGTATTGGAAGCAGGGTTCCAATATTTGAGGGGCTGCCCCAAAGCAGAGGTGGTCAACCTGTTTTCCAAAGCACCAGAAGGCAGGACAGGAAGCAATGGATAGAAACTGAGCAAAGAGAGGAGAAACGTGAAGCTAAGGAGGAATTTCCTAACAGTGAGAACGTAATTAGTGAAACAGCTTGCCTCCAGAAGGTGTAGAGTCATGGTAGGTTTTTAAAAAGAGATTGGACAGCCATTTGTCTGCAAAGTAGGTTCTCCAAATTGAGCAGTGGGGGTGGGCTAGAAGAACTCCGAGGTCCCTTCCAACTCTGTTATTCTGTTAGATGGTGATAATAAAATATAATCATAGATACACACAAACTCATTTGCAAACTTTAAATCTTTGTCAGATTTCCTCTGGGGTTGCATAAACTTCATCAGGTCAGGACCACATGAGATTTTGCTGGTCCAGGGTCTGCACTCCAGAAGGACCTTGGAATTTGTATGAAATCTACATTCCGCTTCCGTCTGCTACATAATTAAATTTAAAGGTGGCACCTATGATTGCAGTTAAGGAAGATATCTCTTGTTTTCCCCTTCTGTCGCATTAAAAGTCACAATTGGGTAGTCGTTTGGACTTCTTTGAGTTTCTAAACCATCCTAATCCAGACTGCGCTTTTTTTTAACCAGAAGAGAAGAAGCCATAACATCAACAGTGACTTCAGAAGACTGTACGAGAAGACAATTAGATGGATCCAGCTGGGTCTCCTAAAAGAGAAAGCGAGGAGTTGCATGGAATTCAGAAGCCTACTGAGATCCAAAGGGTGTCTTCCAGATGTGAAAGGGCAGAGCGGAAGAGCGTGAAACCAGAAGCCAAGTCCTGCTCCACTTTCCTCCAGCCGAATGGAGAAGAAGTGTGACCTCGCCCTCAAGAATATCCACTTCTGGCTCACAGCTTCTCCAAAAAGGAGGTGGTGAAAGGTGAACCTTGAGATCCAGAGAAGAAACTGCACAAGGCCACCACCAAAGCTGAAGCAGTCAAAATCTTGGCCAGGGATTCAGCTGTACAGATGAAGGCTCCATGTGATGAACCAGCAACACTCCTCTCTCATCTCTAACCTGGTCCAGATAAAGTCCCTCTCCCCTTAATCTTCAGTTCCCCCCTTTCTCTTTCTCTCTCTCTTGCTCCCTTCTCTCCCTTCTCTCTTTCTCTCTCTGCTCTTTCTCCTCTTGTTCTCACTTCTTGCTCTCTTTCTCTCTCTTCTCTTTCTCTCTCTGCTTTCTTTCTCCCCTTTTTCTCTCTTCTCTCTCGTTCACTTCTCTCTCCTCTCCTCTTCTCCCTCTCTCTCTTTTCTCCTCTCCCTCCCTCCCTCCCTCCCTCTCATCTCTAACCTGGTCCAGATAAAGTCCCTCTCTGCTTAATCTTTAGTCTCCCCCCTTCTCCTCTTTCTCTCCCCTCTCTTTCTCTCTCTCTCTTCTCTCTCTCATTTTTCTCTCTTGTTTTCTGCTCTTTCTCTCTCTCTCCCTCTCTCTGTTCTATCTTGTTTTTCACTTTCCCTCTTCTCTCCCTCTTCTCTTTCATTCACTTCCCTCTCCTCCCTCCACTCTCCTTTTCAAATTTTTCCCCAAAGACTTTTGCCCATGAATGTGAACAGAAATGCACAGTCCTTTTCCTTAGGGAAGATGGCAAAGAGTCAGCAGGGTTGAGTGCAGCTGTTCTAAGGTTTGAAAAACTTTTGTTCTTAGGAGGAAATATCTTAACTGCCAAGATTCAGAAAGTACCAGAAAGAAAAGTATGATTAAATTGAGGGTGTCTTCAAAGATGTTTTGAGGAAACCCATCCTTTACTCCATAGCCCATCTCCTCCCTCCCCAGTTCCTCTCCTCTACTTGCCCCCACATCCTTATGGACCCGCTTAGCAAAAACAATCCCTGCGGTCACACCAATTTAAGACTGCAAGGAGACCAACAACATAAGAATGATTACAGGCAAGGCTAGGGAGCTGTTTGTTGAGGATGCTCCAGTTTGTGAGAGTCCTGCACATATAGCAGGGGGGGTTGGGCTGGATGGCCTCAATGACCCCTTCCAATTCTAAGGTTCATGGGGTTAATTCGGCCCTTCTAACCTGTAAGCCAAGCCTTATAATCAGGGGCGAGATTCAAAAATCCCAGCGACCGGTTGGCTGCCCAGTTGCTGGGTGGCCGTGGCCATGGTGGGCATGGCCCATCAAAACTTCCTGTTTCCGGCTTCCGGTGGGCCTCCAAAGCCTGGGGGAGGCTTCCCCCTGGCCTCTGTGAGGGCAAAAAGGGCCCCCCAGGCTCTGGAGGCCCACCGGAAGCTGGAAACAGGCCCATTTCTGGACTTCCGGAAGGCTCGTTTTTCCCCCCTCCCAGAGCCTCCATGCAGACCCTGTACTTACCTGCATCGGTGGAGACTCCTGGGAGGGGTGAGGCAGGGTGGGTGGGGCCAGCCGGTCCGTTGAAATACCGGTTTGGCGAACCAGACGTAACTTTTAACATCAGTTTCGCCCGAACCAGGAGAATCTCACCCCCTGCTTATAATCCTGTCTTAGCAGGAACCTCTCAAAATGAAACACAGAGATATCAGCTGTATGTTTTAACTCCCAACAGCCACGGCTCATTTTCACAGCCTATCCCGGCTAATTCTAACAAAGGGCTTAGCGTTTATATCTTGGTTTGTTGGCTATTTGTTGGCTGGGTTTGCTGAGCATATGCTTAACCATCTTACATCTATGGAGATTCACAATCATCCAGGTCACGGTTGTCCCAAAGTTGCTTTTCCAAAAAAAGCAAGTGGACTTTCTTCTTGTTTTTTTTTTCTTGAAAACATTTCACTTCTCATCCAAGGAGCTTCTTCAGTTCTCAAATGTTTTCAAGGGGGTGGGGGTGGGGAAACCCCAGGAAAGTCCAGTTGCCTTTTGAAAAAGTATCTTTGGGACTTAAACCAGCTTAGTTACAGATGCCACAGATGCCTTCAAGCCTGGTTGACAAGCGTTACAACCTTGTTTTGGAAAATTTACAGTGATGCCTTTTGCACGAACTTATCCCGTTTGGTTAGCTTAGAATTCACGGGGTTGATTCAGGAACCAAGCAAAAAGTGTGTGATGAATTACCAAGAAACGCGGAGTTGAAGCAACAATATTGCACAGTGAATTATTTATTTGTGGTTGGATAGCAAATGCCTGCGACGTGGCACCCTGCCCTCTGGACTTCGCCTACAACAATTCCGCTTTGTTATTCCGAGCCAGGGGAATTTTCTTGGAAGGAGGCCCCCCCTCAAAGCCCCCCCCCCCAAGTTTCAGATGCAAAAAAGAGCGTTTGGGAGGAAGGTAGAGCAGAAATGATAGGCACAATCTTAGCCAATCGTAAATGCCTCAAGGAATCTAGTAAACTTTCCACCTTTTGTGTTCTCCTTCCTTTCCTTTCCTTTTGCAAATGTGACCGTGTTCAAACCAGAGGCTCTCAACAAAACGATAAAATATCACCCTTGCCAGGGCAGATGAAAACTAAAAAAAAAAAAAATATTTTAGATTTTTTTGTTGCTCCTTTTCCAAATGCAGGGCCAGAACGAAGCTTGAAAAAAGGCCCATTTTTTAATGCTCAGACATTCTGGAAATTTGGCAGACCGCTGAAGGATGCTCAGTTTTATGCTTTTTCCTCGCTTATAAAAGTTGCTTTCTCCTTGCCTCGGTGCCCATAGAAAAGATCATGGCAGGAACAAACACGAAGCAGGTTATTATTTGATTATTATTATTATTATTTTGCATCATGCACAATACAGATACAGATTAACAGAGTTGGAACAGACCTTGTAGGTCATCTAGTCCAGCCCCCTCCCCCCCCCAAGCAGTCCCTAATTAATCACAGGCGGTGAGAGCGATGGGTTTGAGATACGGCTAAAATGCACACCAATTCAGAAAGAAAAGAGGTAGCTCTGGAGGAGAAAGGATAGAACCTAGCTAAAACTGTACTGAAGACCACAAAGCGAAAATGAAACCTTACCCTAATCCTAACATCGAATCTCAACACATCAGTTCTATCAATCAGAATAAAGCTGGAAGGGATCTTGGAGGCCTTCTAGTCCAGGGGTCCCCAACCACCGGTCCGCGGACCGTGCGGCAGCGAACAACTCCTACCGGGCCGCTGGCTTGCTGGGCGCCGCCATCTTTTTCATGAAAAAGTGCTTCCGGTGAGCTTTTCGGGTAGAAAGCTCACCGAAGCAATTTCATCAAAAAGATGGCGGCGCACTCTGATGAGCTTTTCCGGGTAGAAAGCCATTTCTACCGGAAAAGCTCACGAGCGTGCCGCCATCTTTTTGATGAAAACGTGCTTCGGTGAGGTCACCGGAAGCACTTTTTCGTCAAAAAGATGGCGGCGCCCAGCTGATGCCGGTACCGGGCTGCGGCGCCCAGCTGATGCCGGTACCGGGCAGCGGAGTCAAAAAGGTTGGGGATCACTGTTCTAGTCCATCCCCCTGGAGGCAGGAGACATTATACCATTTCAGACAAATGGTTATCCACTCTCTTCTTTAAAATCTCCAATGATGAAGCACCCATAACTTCTGAAGGCAAACCTTTTTATTGGTTCACATTAGGAAATTTCTCCTCAATTCCAGGTCCTTCCTGATTAGTTTCTGTTGTTTCTGGTCTTGCCTTCTGTTGCTTTGGAAAATAAGTTGAACCCCCCCCCCTTCTTTATGGCAGCCTTTCAAATACTGGAATAGTGCTATCATGTCCCCCCTAGTCCTTCTTTTCTCTAGATTAGCCAAACCCAAATCCTGCAACCGTTCTTCATCTGTTTTAGTCTCCAGGCCTTTAATCATATTAGTTGCTCTTCTCTGCACTTTTTCCAAAGTCTCAACACCTTTTTTGTGATGTGGTGACCAAAACTGGATGCAGTATTTCAGGCGAGGCCTTACTATGGTTTTTTATAAAGCAATACTCCTCTTGATTTTAATTCTATGCCTCTCTTAATGCAGCCTAGGACTGTGTTGGCTTTTTTGGCTGCTGCTGCACACTCCTGGCTTGTGTTTAAGGGATTGTCCACTAGGACTCCAAGGTCCCTCTTACAGTTACCGTTTTTGAGCCAGATTTTGCCTAATTTGTACTTGTACCTTGGGTTTTTCCTGCCCAGGTGTAAAACCCTGCTTTTTTCCACATTAAATGTCCTGTTTTTGGAGAGAGCCCATTGTTCAAGTCTCCCAAGATCTTTTGGGACCCTGAGCTTGTCTTCTGGGGTGTTGGCTATTCCTGCCAGCTTAGTGTCATCTGATTTGATGAGTTCCACTTCTATTCCCTCATTTAAAAGTCATTTATGAAGATACTGAAGAGTTGATTCTTTGCAGGAGAAAAAGCCAGAACAATATAACCAAGAAACAAATGAAAAACTATGCCTTAAACCTGGACTTGCACAAGATGCAGAGTCCCAAACTAGTTCAACTGAGGTTAAACGTGGTTAAAAGCAAGCTTAGTGCAGGTAGCCTTTACGACCACAATCTGGACTCAAAATTCCAGTGCTAAGCAAGGCAGTTGTTAAATAAGCACCTGATTTTATGACCTTTTTGGCATGGTTGTTAAGCAAATTACTGCAGTTGTTAAGTGAATCAGAGGTTCATTAAGTGAATTCCACTCCCCCCATGGACTTTGATTGTCAAAAGCTGGCTGGGATTGGTTGAAAGTGGCGATCGCGGGACCTCGGATCTTTTCTGTGTGCAACCACAACTATTTTTTAAAAGGGAGAAATTGCCAAGGAACAGAGAAATTATGAAAGGAGCCTTTGGGGGAAAAGATATGGGTGTGTGCAGGACCAAGTGGAACACACACACACATATATATGTGTATATTCACTAGCTCTACACCCATGCTTCGCTATGAAACTATGTGGTCGGGCTTAGTTTTTCGGGAGGAAAATAAGGGGGAAAAATTCTGCCTCTGCCTACCAGCATCTATCGGTATTCATCTGGTTAGCGGCCTGTCAGTGCGTGAGAGAGTTGAGGGCTGTTTGGAAACAGAAACATGGAAACTGAAACAGTATTTGCTGTGTGAGCAAGGAGACAGCCCTGGGCATGGCTTAGCTCAACTATTCTGTACTAAAGCTGCTTGCTGCTGTAAAACTGAAACTGAAACTCCTCTCCTCTGCTTGTGTTTTGCATTTGAAAGAGATTTCTTTTCAGGCGGGGAGGGGGAGTAGAACTCCTTAGCATCAGAGCATGTTAATAATAATATACAAAATACTAATGCTCTGATGGTCATTTCAAAAAACCCTTTCTTAGTGAGCACCTAGAAGCCAAGAGGAACCTACGTGCCAAATTTTAAGTTTGTAGGCTTTCCAGTTCTGGAGATTTTGTGATGATGTGTGAGTGGCATTTTGCTTTTATATATGTAGATTGCAACACCTGAGTGATGCTGTTCTCAGATCTGTTCTTCCTTTACCTGCCACACCTGGAGGTGTTATTTGGCAACTGGTAAAAACTGGCTTGGGAGCCTGGGATTTGTTCAGGAGGCAACACACAGCTGTTGTGTCTTTTGATGCTCAGGGAAATTCACCCTCCAGGAAACTGGGAATTTAACAAGGCAAAGGTGAGCCAACTCATTTGTAATTATTGCAGATGGCTTTCTCTCTCTCTCTCCCCCTCTCCCTCCCTCCCTCTCTCTCCCCCCCCCCCAACATGCAAACAGTGGTTTGGTGTTTTAAAAGCAAGACTCCTGGCTGTTTTGCTGATTCACAGCTGGAACATCTGGCTGAGGCCCAACTCTTATTTTGTCCCTAACAGAGTGGGGTGCAGAAGATGTGACAATTGATTCTTTCTTAGCAGTTAATGTCATTTTTATTTTATTTGGGGTTTTTTAAAACTAGAGCCATCAAACCCTTCAAGCTCTAAGACCCAGAAAAAAAATATCCTTGAATTGCAAAGGAGATTCCAGATCTCCATTGATTTAGGCATCCCTATAAATGACGTAAAAACTGTGTTGAGGATTGAAGGCCTTCCTGGTGAAGAACTTGTGGAGGTTTTAAAGAAGAGATTGGAGAGCCATTTGTCCAGAATGGCATAGATCAGTGATCCCCAACCTTTTTTATGCCGCGGCCCGGTACCGGCATCAGCTGGGCGCCGCGCCCGGTACCGGCATCAACTGGGCGCCGCCATCTTTTTGACGAAAAAGTGCTTCCGGTGACCTCACGGAAGCACTTTTCGTCAAAAGATGGCGGCAGCTCGTGAGCTTTTCGGTAGAAATGGCTTTCTGAGGAAAGCTCACGAGCTTTCGCCCCATCTTTTTGATGAAAAAGTGCTTCGTGAGCTTTCACCGGAAAAGCTCACCGGATCTTTTTGATGAAAAGTGCTCCGGTGAGCTTTCACCGGAAAAGCTCACCGGAAGCACTTTTTCATCAAAAAAAGATGGCGGCGCCCAGCAAGCCAGCGGCCCGGTAGGAGTTGTTCTGGCGGTTGGGGACCCCTGGCATAGATGACTTCCAAGTTCCCTTCCAACTTTGTTATTCTGCTGAGAGTGGTAGAAAATAGGTTTCCTGAAATCCTGCAATAATTTACATACTTTCATGTAAAATCCTCTCTGAAAGTGGCCTTTGGAGGGGGCATTGCATCAACGAAGGTAAATTATTGCAGAATTTGAGGTACAGTTAGAAGAAAACTGCCTAAAAAGAGAAGTTTGGCGATTTCTAGCAATATATTCCAGGAAAAAGTAATTGCATTTTTGACTATTTTGAAGTAGGGTGTCATATTCAAAAATCCATGTTCTTTTGAGTGACTACATGGTAGAAAGCATTCAGAGTCACTTCAAAACAAGATGGGCAGCAAACAAAACTGATAGATGATAGGCAGGCAGGTGATGGATAGGTAAACAATTAGAGAGAAGAGAGAGAGATAACAATAGACAGACAGACATGATGGACAGCTAAACAGACAATTAGAAGAGAGATAGAGATAGATTTGGATGGATGGATGGTGGATGGATGGATGGGGGCAGGCAGGCAGATGATGGATAGGTAAACAGACAATTAGAAGAGAGATACAGATAGATTAGATAGATGATAGATAGATAAATGATGGCAGATGATGGATAGATGTAAACATAGACAATTAGAAGAGAGATACAGATAGATTAGATAGATGATAGATAGATAAATGATGGATAGATGATAGATAGATAGATGATAGATGATAGATAGATAGATAGATAGATAGATAGATAGATAGATAGATAGATAGATAGATAGATAGATGATAGATAGATAAAAAACCTGACTGCAGGCCATGGAAATGGAATGTTCTAATTCTAAGAGACTGGTCCTTCAACTTTGGAGAGAGATGCTTGTGGCTCTAATTATTCTGGAATGGAAAACTGGTGCTCCTTTACAAGTGAAGCCCAAATTGTTAACGGATGTGGTGACCCTGAGCCATTCCAGTAACCATGGGCCTCCTATATGGAAGCCCTTGTTAAACTTAGCAGACATTCTCTTCAAAGTTAATTAAAACTAAAACGATCACCATGGACCAGTTGAGGTACAGGCTTGGTTCAGTGGGGAGAAATGCACTTCTTAAAAAAAATTATGTCTTTAGGTCTGATTTCTACACTACCAGAGAGTAATTTTGTTGTGATTGCTGTGATTAAAATAAATAAAATTTCCATTCCTCTTCTCTGCCCATATATTGGGTACGTCTTGTGTACAAGTTACAGAAAAGTATCTGTGTAGCTTTCTGGTTTGTTTGTTTTCTTTTCAGTAGCCCTGAGCACCGGAGTTTCCATCTGCTGCGTTATTTTCCCTCTGCTTGTAACAAAACTTAAGCTGGCTACAGAAAAGAAGTTGGAAACACAGGCTGTATGTGGGTTGATTAATCAGGCAGGGGTAAATGGCACAGGGAAGGTTCTGTTTGAGAGGAAGGGAGAGAGGGGGAAGGGGAGAGAGGGGGAGGGAGAGAGGGAGGGAGAGAGAAAGGGAAAGGGAAAGAGGAGAGAGAGGACACACACACACCCACAGCACCGGGCTGGGACCTATCGTCCATAAATGTCAAGGGCAACCGGTCCTTTTTATCAATGTGTGAAATGTTCCCCCTTGAATGTCCTGGGGTGGGGAGGGGGGACAGGCATTGAGGAATCCTAACAGGAAGAAAATCCCGGGAGCAGAGAAATAGGGGCTCCTGACCCCTTAGCCTTTCCTGACAAAACTTTGCCCTCAACAAGGGCATAGAATGTCTCTGTCTGTCTGTCTGTCTGTCTGTCTGTCTGTCTGTCTGTCTATCTATTTGTATGTATCTACCAGTATTTATCTACTGGTATTTATCTTCTCTCTTTTCTTTCTTTCTTTTTCTCTTCCTTCCTTCCTTTTTCTTTCATCTGTCTGTGTTTCTATCTATCTAATTAATCTGTCTATCTCCATCATCTATATCTATCTATCTATCTATCTATCTATCTATCTATCTATCTATCTATCTATCTATCTATCTATCTACTTACCTACCTACATCTATCTATCTATCTATCTATCTATCTATCTATCTATCTATCTATCTATCTATCTATCTATCTATCTATCTATCTATCTTCTATTAATCACCATGAATAACAATTTTTTTGCCACAGGTTGCAATTCCTGAATTTGACCTGGGATTTTTTGCTCTTTCTCCTTTTCTCTCCCCCCCCCCAACTAATCAAACTAGTTTTAGAAAAATGCCCCCCCCCACTCTCTATTCCTCCCCATCTTTTCCTTACCTCCTCAAATCAAGTTGAGATCAGTGAATCTCCCCAAGTTTCACTGATGCACTTTTCTTAACCGCTGAGACAAAAAAAAAGGTCATACAAGCAGGCGCCACTCACTTAACAACCATCTCGCTTAGCAATGGGAATTCTAGTCCCAATTCCGGTCATAAGCGGAGGACTTCTTTCCTAAATCCTATTTGATTTAGCCCTCCACTGCTTAAGGAGGGCTGCGGGTGCCAAATCGCCCCTCCTCCTCCACTGAAGGCAGCCTCCCCCCCAGCGCAACGCTCGCCCCGCTCCAAAAAAGCGCACGTGTGGACGCGTCCCCACCCAGAAGCAGAGAGGGAGGCCGGGAGAGGAGGAGGCGTCCCCACGACCACCAAGAGCTTGCTGGGGAGAGCGAGGGGCCGCCTCTGCTCCTCGCGAGGAGGAGGAGGAGGCGGGCCAGGCTCGGGGAGGGGAAAGAGGCGGCGGCGGCGGCGGCGGAGCAGCCGGGAGGCTCCGCTCGGGGTCCGGACCGGCCTTGCCTCGGGGGCCGAAGGGAGCTGCAGCTGGAGCGGAGCCGCCGCGCTGCAGAAGAGCTCGCCGCTCCCACGTAGGGCTCGGGGATGGTTGGACTCCGCTTCCTCATTTGGGGGTAGGAGGGAGAAGGAAGGAAAGGAAAGAAGGGAGGGGAAGGAAGGAAGGAAGGGAAGGAAGGAAGGAAAGGAAAGAAGGAAGGGGAAGGGAAGGAAGGGAAGGAAGGAAAGAAAAGAAGGAAGGGGAAGGGAGGAAGGAAGGAAGGGAAGGAAAGAAGGAAGGGGAAGGAAGGAAGGAAGGAAGGGGAAGGGAAGAGGGAGGGAGGGAGGGAGGAAGGAAGGAAGGAAAGCAAGCAGGCAGGAACCGGGGCGCGTCGCTGGACATCGCCCGCTAACCCTGCGCCTTCTCCATCCTGCGCTCCGGGCATCCTCCGAGCAACAGCGGAGCCGGAACGGAGGCAGGAGGCTGGGACAAGCAGCCGAGGACCCCCGGAAACCCACCCACTCACCCGTGCGCTGGATTAACCCCAGAGCGGAGGGTGTAAGCTGTGCGCCCCGGACCGTGCGCGATCTGCGCTCTCGGAGGTGCAGTCGGGGCTCCGGTGAGGGGACCGGGACCTCTCCGAGAAAGCCCCCTTCTCTCCAACCAAGGCCTGGGCTAGGCTGAGCTGGGTTGGGTTAGGGTCGGGTCGGGTCGGGGCAGAAGCGTCCCAAGGAATCTCCGCGCTCCAATCGGGCTGGCTCGTCTTCCCGGGACACTTTGAACGGCGAGGGCACTCCAGCCCTCCTGGAAACTCAACCGCGCGGTCGCTGGGGCGCAGGAGGGTGGACGGCTGGCGGGGGCTTTTCACCCAGCCAGCTTTCCTGGAATGACGTGTGAATGCAACTCGGGGAGAAGAAGGCAGGTCAGGGGGGTGGCATGGAGCAGAAGAAGCGTCTTTAAAGGCTTTGGCCGATTCCAGGAGGGAAGGGAATCGTTATTTCTGGTGGAGGAGGTTGCAGGAGTGAGATGAATATTGCTCCCAGTCCTCTCCACCCATTTCTCCTAAGTTGGGGTTTTGGCTTTCCTTTCAGGGGTTCAGACCCTGAAGGAGAGGGAGCCTGTCTCACCCCAACCCTTTTGGGGGAACCACAAACTTACCAGGGGTTTGCATCTCCATGGCAAGCAAAATGAGGGGATTTCAATTCAAGTTTTTGGAACACTTTGCATTCCGTCTTAAGGTTGCTAGCAGAGCCTGCAATTCTCACCTGCAAAAAAAGTGAGAGGGGTTGAATGTCAGTGTGCATTTGTGTATGTGTGTGTATTAGACCACCCCTTAGAAGCAGATGGGTGTGGGGGTGGCTCCAGAGGTTTGCTGGACCCCAAATCCTGGCTTGGTAGCCGTGCTAAAGATGACCGCTCTTCCATTTGCTATTTCTCGCCTTCGGATACTTTGGGGGGAGATTCATTCTTGATTCTTTTCCTCCCTAGCTTGAGCCGAGACTGAGAAAGGTCACCCCATGAGCACTTGGGGAGGGGGCTTGAGTCGGACTCTTCTGCACCCCAGCTCCCCTCCTTAAGCCTACCTCCGAGAAACAGGAGTATTGAGGGAGCCTCCTAACCACCTTTCAAGGTAGGCCCTGCTAAAAAAAAAGAACTGGAAGCATAAGGACCGTATACATGATCTTTTAAATCTACCCTCTCCTGCCCCTTCCTTTTGGCCAAACCTGGGCATTTCGGGGTCCCTGGGCCACATCTGACCCATTAGCTACCCCAGTCTGACCCACGTGAGGTCCTTTAGAGAAAATAGAAATCACGTGTAAATAAACATACGAACGTGCACGCGATACGACTTCATTTTTTAGTTTAAAAGCCAACGGCTACTTTTGTTTTTCCAATTTACGTGCATGCAACGCAGCCTTGTTGATTCGGCTTTCCAAACAGGCCCAGTTTGTCAGGTATCCCCTTGGGGAAATGGACTGCCCACCCCGTACCGCTTCCCATTTCTTGGCCCACCCAGGAAGAGGTGGATTTTTGGTCAGCTTGGCGGATTTTATCTTCCTGACCCGTTATTCTTTCCACTTTTCCTCCTCCTCCCCCACCCCTTCAACCTCCCCACCTGGCCAGTCATGGTGGGTCACTTGCAGTTCCAAGGTATGGACAACACCAACAAAGAAAAGAATCGGGAAAGTTTGCTGGACAGTCCTGATTCGGGGCTGCCCCCCAGCCCAAGCCCCCCTTTCTACTCTTTGTCTCCGGGCGGAGCTGAGAACAAAGCCGTGGACAAGAATTCCTGCACAGAAATCCTGGATCAGGAGCCCGGGAGAGAGGGGCCGAAAGGGAAGCAGGTAAGTTTGGCCAAAAATAAAAAAAAAATCTGACTTTTGACTTTCTCTGTGTGTGTGTGTCTGTCTGTGTGTGTGTCTGTGTGTCTGTGTGTCTGTGAATCTGACTTTGCAATTTGCCAGCCTCGTCCAAAGAAACTCCTATTTTAATTTGGATTGCTGCAATCTTTGCAAGTAATTTCTTGCCAAGGTGTGGGGCTTTGCGTGCTGTAATAGCTGAGCATGCTTTACGGGCTGAATCGTCGAAACCAGGCAACTGGGAGTTCTAGTTCTGCCTTAGGCTGGTTGACTTTGGGCCAATCACCAAGAGAGGAAGAATTCTAGTCTTGCCTTAAGCATGAAAGCCAGCTGGGTGACTTTAAGTCAATCACCAGGAGACTGTGAGTTCTAGCTACCATGGGCGTGAAAGTGGACCAGGTGACTTTGGGCCAATCACCAGGAGACGGTGAGTTTTAGTCCCGCCTTAGGCATGAAAGCTACCTGGGTGACTTTGGGCCAATCACTAGGCGACTGGGAGTTCTAGTCCTGCCTTAAGCACGAAAACCAGTTGGGTAACCTTGAATCAATCTCTCTCTCAGCCCAACCCACTTCATGGGGTGGTTGTTGTTGTGGGGTAAAGAGGAAGAGGAAGAAGGATTAGATATGTTTGCTGCTTTGAGTTATTTATAAAAATAACAAAGGGGGGATAAAATTAATAAAAACCAATTGCAAGACGTCCATATCATTTGCTTTTCTGGAATGAATTAGCTTGGAAACCAATACTTACAATTGGTGGAGTGTTTTGCTGATTGAACGATCACTATTTCTCATCCAAATTGCAGGCATAGTAATGTTTCTATTTAAAAATAGTAATAATTTCCCAGATGTCTGGTTGCTTGACCCTCGGCTAGTCATTAAATAGTGAAATATTTTGTCTCATTTCACACAACAAGGGTGTGGCTCAGGCCAAGATTCTGCAGGATAGTATATTGGCTCTGCAAGTCCGTTTGTGGAAAGTTTCAGGTTTCTAGTCCTCATGGAGGAGAGAGAGAGAGAGAGACAGCCTAAAGCGTGAGGAGGGTTAACCGAAACACACTAAGGTGTGTGCTAAGGACGAAAGTGGAACATGTTATCTCCTAAAATAATTAACTGGGCGGAGTCCCCTCACATGCTAAATTAATGAAGGTGGAACATGTTATCTCCTAAAATAATTAACTGGGCGGAGTCCCCTCGCATGCTAAATTAATTAGTAGTTAACATGTTTTATCTCGAACCTGTAAGTTCTTCACACCCTGCTGAGGACAAGTATCCTGTGAGCTTAGCCACAGGTGGAACAAAATGTGGATGTTGTGGCCTTGTTTGTCTCTGTGTGTGAGAACCAGTTGCAATTCACCACAGCCTAGCAAAGCTCAGTTCCATGAATTTCTAAAGTACGGAAAGAAAAAGGGGAAAGTAAAAAAACCCAGAATTTTCCAGAGTGCGAGCTTTCCTTGCTGCGGCGGTAAGATTTTAAAAAATGAAGAGGCCCTAGATTTTTTGTTTTTTTTAATGTGTCCTTATGGCAGATTTTCCTTGGGAAAATTGAGGTCTTGGCAGGCGGAAACTTGCTAATCTGCCCCTCTCTAAACAAACAAAGGAGGATAACAAACAAAACCTCCAAGTTTGCAACCTCAGGGTACCCCAGGGGCTTCATTTATGTAACACAGAAGCCATCCGCCGACTTGCAAAGGAGCAAGCCAAGATTCACATTAACCCAGTTTAAGGATATGTGGCCATGGTGGGATTCAAATCGTTTAACCACTGGTTCTCTCTGCCCTAATGATTTCTTCCAACAACCAGTTCAGCAACTGCTCAGAAAGTTAATAACTGGTTCTCTTGAACTGGTGCGAACCGGCTGAATCCCACCACTGATCTGTGGGATTTTTTTAATCTGTCCCGGTTGAGCATCTTGGCGTGAGGATTTTCTGAATTTCTCAGATTTTCTTAGGAAAAGTCACAAGTTTCCTCTCTCCACCAGTCTCGGCTCAGAAGTGAAGTTGTGTTTGCAAGTGGTCCCTTACAGGTGATCCTCGACTTAACGACCACAGTTGGACACAGGATTTCCACTTGCTCAGCAAGCCCTAGGTTTGGTGGGGAACTGTTTTCACCCCCTTTTTTTCTTTTGGTCACGGTTGTTATAAGAGAATCCCTTGCAGTTGTGAAGTAAATCGTTGCAGTCGTTTAAGCGGCTTCCCATTTTGCATGTCAGTTTGCATGTCGGCTTCCCAGTTTGCATGTCGGAACCAGGCTGGGGAAGGTGGCAAATGGTAATCACGTGACCCCCCAGGTTGCGGCAACCAATGGCAAGGGCCCGAATTTTGATCACGTGACTGTGGGGATGCTGCAACGGTTGTAAGTCCGAGGACCAGCCAAAAGTCTTTTTTTTTTTTTTCCAGTCCTATTGTAACTCTGAAAGTTCGCTACCCCTCCTTCTGCATTGATCCTTCTCTGATGGCCAAAAAAGAGAGTCAAACCCAATCACTCAATCAGAATAGAGCTAGAAGGGTCTAGAACAGTGATGGCAAATCTTTTTTGTCGTGGTGTGCCTAAAGCGCGCATGCAATCGCACATGAGCGCTGGCACTCACAATGCAATGCGCCCCCCTGCCCCTCCCTGCCGGAAGTGCCCGTTTTCAGCCTCCGGAGGGCCTCGGGAGCCCAGGGGAGGCTGTTTTCGCTCTCCCGGGGGCTCGGGGGAACCTTCTGCAGCCTTGGGAGGCTGAAAACGGGCCCGTTTGGGCACTTCCCAGTATTTCCGGAAGCCCATTTTTCAGCTTCCCAAGGCTTCAGAGGCTTCCCTTGAGCCTCCAGGAGAGTGAAAACAACAGATGCTGCAACAGTTGTAAGTGTGAAACATGGTCATAAGTCACTTTTTTCAGTGCCATTGTAACTTTGAATGGTCACTCCACACAAGCAAAGTACCAGCAAAGGAGGGGGAAAAAAAAACTCCAGAGAAGTTCCTGAGGCAGGAAGTCTAGTCCTGCCAAGAGTGTAATAAGGGTTAACGGAGAGGCAGTTTCTGTAAGCAACACCAGAATGTTTCCTTCCTGCCTTCCTTACAGGATTAGGCCAGGAATTTCTTCTAACAACCGGTTCTCCGAACTGCTTAGAATGTTAACAACCGGTTCTAGCGAATAGGTGCGAACTGGTAGAATCCCACCCCTGGGCCACGCCCACCCAGCAACTGGGCAGAGAAATGGTTGATAAATTTTTTGAAGACCGCCCCTGTCTAGAATTGATATGATGTGGATGTCCACAGAACTAAGAACTGATATACTGGAGGGGGACATAGAATCAGGTGTTTGGGCAGATCCACAATCCGGTAAAAATCCAGCCCAACCCCCACCCCCAGCCCAAGGTCAAACATAACCCTGATGCAGCTCTCCATGAAATCAAGTTTGGCACCCCTGCTGTAGACTAAACATACCCAGTTCCTGCAAACCATTCTTAGTATGTTTTTGGTCTCCAGGCCTTTAATCCTCTCAGTTGCTCTTCTCTGCACTTTTTCCAAAATCTCAACACCTTTTTTGTGATGTGGTGACCAAAACTGGATGCAGTATTTCAGGCGAGGCCTTACTATGGTTTTTTATAAAGCAATACTCCTCTTGATTTTAATTCTATGCCTCTCTTAATGCAGCCTAGGACTGTGTTGGCTTTTTTGGCTGCGGCTGCACATTCCTGGCTTGTGTTTAAGGGATTGTCCACTAGGACTCCAAGATCCCTCTTACAGTTACTGTTTTTGAGCCAGGTTTCACCTAATCTTTACTTGTACCTTGGGTTTTTCCTGCCCAGGTGTAAAACCCTGCTTTTCTCCACATTAAATGTCCTGTTGTTAGATAAGAGCCCATTGTTCAAGTCTGCCAAGATCTTTTGGGACCCTGAGCTTGTCTTCTGGGCTGTTGGCTACTCCTGCCAGCTTAGTGTCATCTTCAAATTTGATGAGATCCCCTTGTATTCCCTTGTTTAAAAGTCATGAAGATACTTGAAGAGTTGATTGTTCACAGGAGAAAAAGCCAGAACAAGACAACCGAGAAACAGATGAAAAGCTACGCCTTAACCTGGACTTGGCACAAGATGCAGAGTCCCAAACTAGCTCAACTGAGGTTAAACGTGGTTAAAAATCTCTTCTGTAATGAGGTGACCAAAGCTGGATGCAGGATTCCAGGTGTGGTTTGGGAAATCGTGGCACGAAGGCATCCTGCCTCAAAACATTGATCGCCTTGCACAACTTCTTTACGGAGTGCCCCATTTCAGTTGCCTTGGCACCGAAGCTAAGATTCCTTAGCGTCGGATTGTTTTTATTTTGGGTTGGCTTTCTTTTTCTTTTTTTTTTTCTTCCTTTTTTTTTGGCCAGGGGTACCTCTAGTTCTGGCACCCGCATCCGTTGCATTGCTAAGATTTCAAGCCTTCGTCTGTTTGTGGTTACTAAAATTGTGCCTGGCAGGCCCGCTGTAGTGGTGTATCTCTGCGTTAACCCCTCAAGGGTAGCTCAAGTCCTGTGATAGAAAGATAAATCGTGTTCTTTTGGGCCCACTTTAAACCAAAGATTAGAGGGGGGGTGGCTTCTCTTTTTTTTTTGCTTCTGGCAACTGGAAGACCCAGAACAGAATTAAAAGTTCTGCTCATATTTTAAATTGCGTCACTGTTCTGCGATCCCCATGGTTGGGTCTCCTCTCTGCTTTGAGTTGCTAAAACCTCTCGGAATTCTCCCCGACATTCCTATATCAGCAAGTAAGTGTAATTTCTCTCTCTCTCTCTCTCTCTCTCTCTCTCTCTCTCTCTCTCTCCCCCCCAGGGTTTAGATTAGATTAACAGAGTTGGAAGGGACTTTGTAGGTCATCTAGTCCAACCCCCACCCAAGCAGGAGACCCTACACCATTTTCTGACCAATGACAGTCCAGTCTCCTCTTGAAAGCTTCCAGCGATGAAGCTCCCACAACTTCTGAAGGCAACTTCTGTTCCACCGGTTGATTGTTCTCACTGTCAGAAAATTTCTCCCTATTTCCAGGTTGAATCTCTCTTTGTTCAGTTTTCATCCATTGTTCCTTGTCTGGCCTTCAGGTGCTTTAGAAAATAGCTTGACCCCCCTCCTCCTCTCTGTGGCAGCCCCTCAAATACTGGAAGACTGCTATCCTGTTTCCCCTTTTCTTCTCTGGACTAGCCAGGCCCAGTTCCTGCAACCGTTCATCGTATGTTTTAGCCTCCAGTCCTTTAATCCTCCTGGTTGCTCTTCTCTGCACTCTTTCTAGAGTCTCAACATCTTTTTTATAGTGTGGTGACCAAAACTGGGTGCATTACTCTAGGTGTCGTCTCACTAAGGCTTTATAGAGTGGTACTTCCCGTGATCTTGATTGTATCCCTCTGTTAATGCAATTTAGGATTGCATTGGCTTTTTTGGCTGCCGCCACACACTGCTGGCTCATATTTAACTGGTTGTCCACTAAGACGTAAAAAGAGTGTATTCCAGAGAGGAAGAAGTGCTGGTTCTAAAGGAAATATTAGGGAGAAAAGCTCATTACTCATTCCGCACAGAATCGGAAAGACATTCATGTCAACTTGCAAACAATGTCAAGCAAGGTGCTAGTCCCTAAGAACTTTGCATATTAGATGCCTTCTATTTTTTTCAGGAGGTCACAGCTTTTAATTCAGTGCTAATTTCTCTTATCTTTTTGCAATGAACATCATTTTGTTTGCTCATAGTTCACTGTTTTATTTTCAGGGATGTCCAATTCTCTTTAGGTTGTCTGAAGTCCTTCTTTCCTACCTTTTTCTCTCCCTCCTTTTCTCTCCTTTCTTTCTTCCTCCTTCCCTCCCTCCCTCCCTCCCTCCTTTCCTTCCTTCCTTCCTTCCTTCCTTCCTTCCTTCCTTCCTTCCTTCCTTCCTTCCTTCCTTCCTTCCTTCCTTCCTTCCTTCCTTCCTTCCTTCCTTCTTCCTTCCTCCCTCCCTCCCTCCCTCCCTCCCTCCCTCCCTCCCTCATTGTGCTTGGAAATTTTTTCTTCTCCAGGCAATTCAAGGAAAAATACACCTGCGGCTCTTTAACATGCTTTCTTTCTGTTTGCACCAGGAAAATTTAGGATGATTGCCGATGCTGATTGTCGCACTGAATCAACACATTCTGCACACATCCAAAATATGCATTGTTCTCTGTTTCGTTTGGATGCTCCCTGGAGTATGTAAACAGCCTTATGCATCTCTGGATACAGATAAAGGCTGCTATCCAGAAAATCCCCATCTGCTATTTCATAAATCTCATGCCAAAATATCATGTTGGAGTTCTTTTTTTTTTTTTTCATACAAATTGCCCCCCGCAGCTGGGAATACTGCAGCCTTTATGCATAACTGATTAAAGGGAGGACTTTCCAGATGTTTTAGAACAGTATTTCTCAACTTTGGCAATGTTAAAATATGTGGACTACAACTCCCAGCATTCTCCGGCCATGAGGAATTCTAGTTGAAGTCTTCCAGTTGCCAAGCTCGGAAAAACAATTGACTAACCACAATCTGTTGGAAGTTCAAATGGTCACTTTGTTTGCAAGTGGAAGACTACCTGTACAACTACAATTAGTAACAGATTAACAGAGTTGGGAGGGACCTTGTAGGTCATCTAGTCCAACCCCCTGCCCAAGCAGGAGACTCTACACCATTTCTGACAGATGGCAGTCCAGACTCTTCTTGAAAGCCTCCAGTGATGAAGCTCCCACAACTTCTGAAGGCAACTTCAGTTTCATGGGTTGATTGTTTTCACTCTCAGAAAATTTCTCCTTGTTTCCAGGTTGAATCTCTCCTTGATCAGTTTCCATCTATTATTCCTTGTCTGGCCTTCAGGTGCTTTGGAAAATAGCTTGACCCCTTCCTCCTCTCTGTGGCAGCCCCTCAAATATTGGAAGACTGCTATCCTGTCTCCCCTGGTCCTTCTCTTCACTAGAATTAGCCAGGCCCAGTTCCTGCAACTGTTCATCGTAGGTTTTAGCCTCCAGTCCCCTCATCATCCTGGTTGCTCTTCTCTGCACTCTTTCTAGAGTCTCAACTTCTTTTTTTATAGTGTGGTGACCAAAACTGGATGCATTACTCTAGGTGTGGTCTCACTACGGCTTTATAGAGTGGGATTAGTGCCTCCCTTGATCTTGATTGTATCCCAGAATAAAATTTTGTGACTTTGTCAAACACCTGCCTTATGATGCCGAGAGGTTCTTGCAATACGGATGGAATTCAAAGGGTTTATAAGGACCAGCACGTTCATGTGAATTAAGTCAAGATTTGTCCCTGTTCTTCTTTTATGCCTGGCTGATTTCCTGCCTTTTCTCCCTACAGATTCCTTGTGTTTTTCTGAACTCCTATGCTTCTGAAACCAGACCTCGATTGTACCCGGTGTTTTTCGGAGAAAGCATAGAAGTCAACCCTGAGCCAGCACAGGAAATCAGGTAACGTTTACAGCTTGCTCTTCTGTCTTTCTCCATCTTCTGCAAGAAAATAAATACAATTTGCAGAATTTATGGATGGGTTTGAGGGCTGTTTTAATTGCAATTGTTTTGTGGAAATGAGGAGGGATGGGAAACGATGGCTGGACCGTGGGGTTCTTGATGCTCTCTAAGGGGGCGTGCATAAGCGCAACAACGTGCCTACCGTCCCTGTCCTATTGTTTCTCTTATTCTTTTATTTTTCTTATATGTACCCATTTCATGTATTCACAACTATGTATACATTTATACTTATTATCTTGTAAACAATTGGCAAATCAAATAAATAAATAAATAAATAAATAAGCTTGGTGGTTTTCTTACACATGTTTCATGACCCAACTAAATAACACCATCAGTGTTCGAAGTGAGTGTGGTTGGTGGGGAGGAGGAGGAGGAGCAGGAGGAGGAGGAGAAAAAGGAGGAGGAGGAGCAGGAGGAGGACTGTGGGGTCCTTGATGCTCTTTGAACTTGGATGTTTTCTTACAAATGTTTCATGACCCAGCTAGGTAGCATCATCAGTACTAAAAGGGAGTGGGATTGGTTGTCTGTTTATATACAAGCAATAAACAATAACTCAATCAAGGAACTACCACGAAGAAAACAACAATCCCACCAATACTGACAGGGCAAGTAACTGGTATGTAAACAGAGGACACTCCCTCCTAGCACTGATGATGTTACCTAGTTGGGTCATGAAACATCTGCAAGAAAACCGCCAAGCTTGGAGATCACCAGGGACCATTTAATCCTCATCCTCATTCTCCTTCCCCCCTTCCTTGCACTGATGATATTACCTAGTTGGATCGTGCAAGGTCTGCAAGAAAACCACCCAGCTCAGAGAACTCCAAGGACCCCACAGTCCTCCTCCTCCTCCTTCCAAACCCCACTCCTTCTAACACTGATGATGTTACCTAGTTGGGTCATGAAATGTCTGCAAGAAAACCACCCAGCTCAGGGAGCACCACGAACGCCACAGTTCATCCCTGAGTGGCAATTATTCTCTTCCATTGCTCGCAACGGTAAAGAGCCCAACAGGGAGATAAAAGGTGGGAAGCGCTTACATCTTGCATTGCGTTTATCTCTGATCGGAAGCCAAAAAATTTGGCCTTGAATTCTGTGCATCAAAACGGCCATAGAGATAAATGAGCTTGCAGCTTGACGCCTCCCCGCTTAAGTCAAATTATCTCCCACGCCTAAACGTTCCCCCAAAGGAGTCACCGCCAAAGGTAGGGATGGGCTGAAAATATCCCAGCCACATTTTGCAGGGCGGTGTAGCTGCTAACTCGCTGGGAACTTATTTAAAAGATAAATCTGTGAAGAGGCTGCCAACCGGGTTGTTTATTATTATTATTATTATTATTATTATTATTATTATTATTATTATTATTATGGTTGTTGTTGTTATTCCCCCCCCCCCCCAATTGTCTCCTCCACCAGGCTGGTGTTTTCCTCACCAATTTCTCTGCAGGGCTCTGAACTGAGCTGCAAAACTCATTAAACAGATTGTGTTTCTCCTGCTCTGCTCCGGGCCAAGCCTGGTTGAGGGCGTTGGCAAATGCTAAACACCACGCCTGGCATTTAATCTTTTTATACCAGGGCTGCAGTTGCTTCAGCTACTGAGAGAGACAGAGAGAGAGAGAGAGAGAGAGAGAGACATGGAAGTAGCAAATTGCCCACAGCCAAGACAAGAGCTGTTTTTCTTAGAGCAGAAAAGCTTGCTATTTCAGAGGTTTTGCCAAAAACTGTCAAAAGCGCCGTTGGCCAGCCTGCTAATCCTGGAATTCTCGAATTGGAAGGGGCCTTTGAGGTCATCAAGTCCAACCCGTTGGTGTAGGCGAGGGCAATCAACCAATGGAACAGAAGTTGCCTTCAGAAGTTGTGGGAGCTTCATCGTTGGAAGCTTTCCAGAAGAGACTGGACTGCCCACCTGTCACAAATGGTGTAGGGTCTCCTGCTTGGGTGGGAGGGTTGGACT
This sequence comes from Notechis scutatus, assembly GCF_049901735.1. Lineage (NCBI taxonomy): Eukaryota > Metazoa > Chordata > Lepidosauria > Squamata > Elapidae > Notechis > Notechis scutatus. Next base: position 11,660,991 of record NC_142021.1, on the reverse strand, counting down.
AGATGACCTACAAGGTCCCTTCCAACTCTGTTAATCTGTTAAAAATGTCTTCTGGTTAGGGTTTAGAAATGGGTTAGTCCAATGTTTTCCAATCTTGGCAGCTTTAAGATGGATGGACGTCAACTCCCAGAATTCCCCAGCCATGGGGAATTTGGGGAGTTGAAGTCCACCCTCTTCACCTCCCCAAAAGTTTGAAAGCCATGGTTGAGAAACAGTGGTTTAGACAATTTTCCAGAATATTTCTGTGGATAAACAGGATGTCATGATTCCAGCGATTGCCCTAATTAAATCATGATTTAATTTCCTCCCCCCCCCCCCATGTTTATGGCAACTGTAACACAGGCATAGGAATGCTTTACGAGTTGACATTCGGCTCCCCTCACTTCTTGAAGGTGTCCTGTAGCGAGTTGACACAGGATAGAAGACCAAGCAGAAATAACAGTCCTTCAGAAGTCTTTCAGTACGCTCTGTCCCATAGTTGGATAGACCAGGTTGCCCTCCGGTCCCAAAAAAACATATTCCTGGTTCGCCAGGAGCCCTAGCAAGGTTACATTGGAATGGTATGGCTAAGGTCTAAAACTGAAAGTTTGAGTCCCTTTTCAAAAAAAAAACAAAAAAAAAAAAATGAAAACAAACCGCGGCCAGGGGCCCGGGGAAGGGAAAAAAAAAAAAAAAAAAAAACGCAAACCCCGACGGAAAAAAGGGGGGGGCCCCGGGGGGGGGGGGGGGGCGAGGATTCAGATGAGGGTCCTGCATGTGATGCAGGGATGGGGCCAGGACCATCAGGGAGTGGAAGGCTGGCTCTGGAGATTGTGGAGGCTGGCAGCAATGAGGAAGAGGCCCCCGAGGAGCCTGTGCCCAGTGCACATGCACGCAGGGCTGCTCGAAGGAAAGAGCAGCTGAAGCAGCACGGGCGACTCGGGAGTAAGGCTGCCTCCTGAGAAGATAAAAGCCAGCTGAGAAACCGCAGTTCTTTGCAGAAGGCAAAGAAATTTGATACTCGAGCCTGGTGGACGTTAGAACATCTGAGTTGGTGTTTGGAGACTCTTTGATTTATTGTTTAGGAACTTTATCTGGTGTTCTTGGCAGATTTGCAAAAACTTGCCAAAGCTTTTTCTTATCGGAGCTAATTATAGTTGGAAGCAGCCTTTTATCTACGAAGAAACAGGATTCGTAAATGAAACAGCCAAAGGTTGTGCTGGTACCTTTGTCTTGTGTTTACTCTTGTGGAACCAGGTTTGGGTCAGAACATGCCCTGATAGACTGGTCTCACCGGAAAAAAACACTTAGTCCTTCAGAAAAAACGGGATTAGCTGTTCCAAGCCAGAGAAGTTTAGTCGCGTGGCCTACCTTGAGGGCAGGCACACCACTGAAGAGACCCTCAGAAAGTTGAGTTTGGAGGAAAATTTGGGGGTTGATTCAGCGGACAAAATTCAATGAAAAGCATTTATCCTCATCCCCAGAGTTCTCGGGGGTGCTTTCCCAAAAGGCAACTGAACATCCTTGGGTATTTTTTCCTTGAAGACGTTTCGCTTCTCATCCAAGATGCTTCTTCAGTTCTAATGAATGATAGGGATCCTTCAGTTAGAATGGAAGAAGCTTCTTGGATGAGAAGTGAAACATTTTCAAGAGGAAAAAAAACCCCCAGAAAGGAAGTCCAGTTGCCTTTTGGAAAAGCGCCTTTGGGACAACCAGGACCTGCGTGATTGAGAATCTCTGTAGACTTCACCGGGACTCTTCTAGTCAAGCTGTTCTCCAAAGTATCAGGAGAAGGCGGGAGAAGAAGCAATGGGTGGAAACTAATCCAGGAGAGAAGCAACTTAGAACTAAGGAGAAATTTCCTGACAGGGAGAATGATTAACCAGTGGAACAACTTGCCTTCAGAAGCTGTGGGTGCTCCAACAGTGAAAGATTTTAAGAAGAGATTGGACAACTGTTTGTCTGAAATGGTTGTAGGGTTTCCTGCCTGAGCAGAGGGTTGAACTAGAAGACCTCCAAGGTCCCTTCCAACTCTGTTACTCTATTCTATACTCTTCTATTATTCTATCCTATTCTCACTTCATTTTCTATTCTATACTCTACTCTGTTTCTATTCTATTTCATTTTCTATTCTATTCTATTCTCATTTCATTCTCTAATTCTCTGTTCTATTTCTATTCTATTTCTATTCTATTCTATTCTATTCTATTCTATTCTATTCTATTCTATTCTATTCTATTCTATTCTATTCTATTCTATTCTATTCTATTCTATTCTATTCTTCTGTTCTATTCTATTCTATTCTATTCTATTCTATTCTATTCTACTCTACTCTACTCTACTCTATTCTATTCTATTCTTCTTCTGTTCTATTCTATTCTATTCTATTCTATTCTATTCTATTCTATTCTATTCTATTCTATTCTATTCTATTCTATTCTTCTTCTGTTCTATTCTATTCTATTCTATTCTATTCTATTCTATTCTATTCTATTCTATTCTATTCTATTCTATTCTATTCTCTATTCTGTTCCATATGCTATTCTATTCTCTAATCTCTAATCTATTTCTATTCCATTCCCATTCCCCTCCATTCCATTCTACCCGTTGATGGTTAGCTGTGATGAATGCTGGCTTAGACCCACCTGGATTCCCCTTTTCCTTACCCTCTCTTTCCACTCCCCAGGTGCAATTCGGAGATCAAGTACAGCTCAGAGAAGCACTTCCGGGATGACATCTTCTACCACCCCAGGCCCACCGTCACCACCTACCGAGAGTCCGTCACGGTGGCCCCCAACTGCACTTGGCGGAACTACAAGTCTCAGCTCCTTTTCGAGCCGCGTCAGAAGCCCCTCCGGTATCAAAGCACAACCATCATTTTCCCCAAACGCGCCAAAAACATTTACCGGACCACACTCAACTGCCGGCTGGGCTGTGCCAAGCGGTGGTTCGCCTCCAGTGTCCAACTCGCCTTGTGCGAGGGCAACAATGCCTACCTGACACCTCCAGAGAACTTGTCAGGCTAGGCCATGTACGGCATAGGTCCACCTCTTGGAGACACGTCCCCTGGCTGAAGGCACCTCAGAGACGTCTGCAGGGTTACAATTTCTTCCTTGTCGACTCGATTGTGGGCCACGCGAGCGTCTTTCACGCTTCAAGAACCAGTTTGGCGCGAGAGCCTCCTCTGAAGATGTAGCACTTAAATGCCACACTGTTTAATCCAGAAAGCTGTCTTTAGTCATTTACTATTTAAATCTCTCTAAGTATGAGACTTTTTGGAAGATTTTCCGTGGCTTTTAGGAGGTTTGTTTCCTTGGGGAAAAAAAAAAGTATTATCCAAGAATCTCCTTGGCCAATTGAGCAATCATCATCATTTAACGGTCCCATAATCCCTTGCAGGGTGGAGCCTGCGCAATTGAATGGAGCTGAGGGTTTACTGGCCGGATGCCCTTCCGGTCTCCAATGCAGAGTTTTGTTCGGCAGATATATTCTCATCGTGAGAGAAATATCTGCCTCTACCTGGGATTGAACTCACAGCCTCCTGATTGTGAGGTGACAGCACTGCCTCTAGGCCGCTGCACCACTCATTGGCCAATTGAGCAAACTAAGTGTTAATTTCATCTGGAGAATATTATTGGAAAGCCTCAAGGTCACCATGATGGGATTAACATATAAGATGGAGGAATTTAATGCAAGAATTATGCGTGAGAAACTTAGCTTTTTTGGGGGGGGGGGGGAACCAACTGTTGTCTTGGACCAAATGTCTATTCCCCCCTCCCCCCCAAAAAAAACGTTCTGTGAAAAGAAGTGTTTCAAATTCCTAATTTCAAGAGTTCGCTTCTCTAAAATGTCTGGGAAGGATTTTCAGAGGAGAACCGGAAGCGGATGCATGGAAACCAGAAGAAGAAACAACTTCACGTTGCCAGCCGTTAAGTAACCAAAGAACCGGAAGGGGGAAAAATAGTTTGCATCTCCTTGCTATTATTATATTTCCTGCTTTTAAAGACTGGGATTGTGAGCATTTGGAAGGTTGCAAACATTCGCATCGGTGTTAGAAATAGAAAAACAGGAGAGATGCCTCCAGAAGTTGTAAATGCTCCAACGCTGGAAGTTTTTAAGAAGAGACTGGACTGAAGTGGTGTAGGGTTTCCTGCCTAAGCAGGGGGTTGGACTAGAAGACCTCCAAGGTCCCTCTTTCAACTCTTGTTATTCTATTCTAGATACTGATTTGATCTTCCTTGAGATGCTTTAAAACAACCCAAAACGAGAGCTTTAGAAAGGAGATGAAATCCAAATGAATCTGTTGGGGGTGATCTGGAAGTCAAGACTGTTGGAGAAATCGTTAACCATGAATGACCTTAAAATAACTGCCTTGGGGAACGGATGGACCATGCAGTTTTAAATTTTCATTTTGTGGGGTATTTAAGACTGGAGCAATGGAAACAGAAGAGAAATTAGACACTTGTGTTGTTGATGGAGGATAGGGATTGCAGAGGGAAATGGTTCAGGAAATAAATCATGGTGGATAAGTCCTTGACTTACGGCCACAGTTGGGAGCAGAATCTCCACTGCTAAGCAATGTTAAGTGTGCCTGATTTACGACCTTTTGTGCCATGGTCGTTAAGCGAACCCAGCTTCCTCCCTTGACTTTGCTTGTCGGAAAGCAAAGCTAGGGAGGTTGCAAACATCGATCCCCTGATCCGGGACACTGCAACCAGGGCGGTCGTAAGTGCGAGGACCGTTCACGAGTCACTTTTGTAGCTCTGAATGGCCTTTTCAGCTGTTTTTCAGCCCATTGGGGTTCCCGTGGTCACTCCCCCCCCAAACTAAATGACAGAATCATGCCACCTTAGAGACTGGGAGAGAGATCTTGGGCTCTTAGTGGACAACCAGTTAAATATGAGCCAGCCATGTGCAGCGGCAGCCAAAAAAAGCCAATGCAATCCTAAATTGCATTAACAGAGGGATACAATCAAGATCAAGTGAGGTGCTAATACCCCTCTACAAAGGCTTAGTAAGACCACACCTAGAGTACTGCATCCAGTTTTGGTCACCACACTATAAAAAAGAGGTTGAGACTCTAGAAAGAGTATAGAGAAGAGCAGCCAGGAGGATGAGGGGACTGGAGGCTAAAACATACAACGAACAGTTGCAGGAACTGGACTTGGCTAGTCTAGGGAAGAGAAGGACCAGGGGAGGCAGGGGAGCAGCCTTCCAATATTTGAGGGGCTGCCACAGAGAGGATGAGAGGGTCAAGCTATTTTCCAAAGCTCCCGAAGGCCAGACAAGGAATAATGGATGGAAAGTGAACAAGGAGAGAGATTCAACCTGGAAATAAGGAGAAATTTTCTGACAACTAGAACTATCAACCCATGGAACAGAAGTTGCCTTCGGAAGTTGTGGGAGCTTCATCCCTGGAGGCTTTCATGAAGAGACTGGGCTGCCATTTGTCAGAAATGGTGTAGGGTCTCCTGCTTGGGTGGGGGGGGGTTGGACTAGATGACCTACAAGATCCCTTCCAATTCTGTTATTCTATATTCAGTGGAGCAACTTGCTTTCGGAAGTTGTGGGAGCTTCATCATTAGAAGCTTTCAAGAAGAGACTGGACTGCCATCTGTCAGAAAGGGTGTAAGGTCTCCTGCTTGGGTGGGGAATTGGACTAGAAATACCTACGAAGTCCCTTCCAACTCTTGTCAATCTAACCTAAACATAAAACAGTGCCCCCAAATTAATTTAAACCAAGCCACAGGTCTTTGCATTCAAAATTTGCATTATTTGAAGGGCGGTGGAAAAAGACGCCAATAGAAACAGGAGGTTTCCCAGGATAGGATTGTAGCTTTTTGGGGGTGGGTGGGGGGGTGGGGAGAAGAAATAAAATAATCCTTCAGCTGTGGTGGGTTGCTTTTTGAAAACCTAGCTGACATGATTGGGAAAATCCAAGCAACGAACATCTTGGCAGGGCCCTCTGCCAAAGGAGCTGGAGTTCTCCGGGATCGTCTTTTCCTCCCTTGCATTCCTTCTCTTCCGTTTCTCACAAGGAGCGAGCCTGCTCAAGCCCGACACCCTTGGCCAGGTGGTTTAGATTAGGCCTCCCCACATGCAAAATATCCAAGCAGAAAAGATGGCAAAGCTGTTGCAACGGGTTGGAGAGCGCACAAGGGACGGCTGTTCCCCTCCCAAAATGCTGGTTTCTGCACCCCGTTGCATCGCTCCAAGGCCGGCTTTGAGTGGAGGTTTTTGTTTTTTTCTCTTGGGCCGACGCAACTTGGTTGGACGTAGCCCAAAACCTTACAATTCAGGAGCTCAGAGGGGAGATTTGGGGTGTGTTGAGCTGAAGGGGCTTTTTTTGTAGCTGTAGAATAGAATAGAATTAGAATTAGAATTAGAATTAGAATAGAATAGAATAGAATAGAATAGAATAGAATAGAATAGAATAGAATAGAATAGAATAGAAAATATGGAATGGAATGGAATGGAATTAGAATAGAATAGAATAGAATAGAATAGAATAGAATAGAATAGAATAGAATAGAAAATATGGAATGGAATTAGAATAGAATAGAATAGAATAGAATAGAATAGAATAGAGAATAGAATAGAATAGAATAGAATAGAATAGAATAGAATAGAATAGAATAGAATAGAATAGAATAGAATAGAATTCAATTTTTCATTGGCCAAGTGTGATTGGACACACAAGGAATTCATCTTTGGTGCAGAACTCTCAGTGTACAAAAAGAAAAAAGAAAATTCATTCATCCAGAATCATAAGATACAACACTTAGTCAGAGGTTACTAATAAGCAATCAAATCATGTTAGGAAACAAATAAAACAATATAAATTGTAAAGATACAAGCAACATGGTTATAGTCATAAGTGGGAAGAGATAGGTACTAGGAAGGATGAGAGGAATAATAGTAATACAGTCTTATAATAATTAAAATCATTTGATAGTGTTGAGGGAATTAGTTGTTTAGCAGAGGGATGGCGTTCAGGGAAAAACTGTCTAATTTCCCCCGAAATTAGTGCCTAGTTGTTCTGGTGTGCAGGGCTCTATAGCATCGTTCTGAGGGAAGGAGTTGAAACAGTTTATGTCCCGGGTGTGAGGGGTCTGTAAATATTTTCACAGCCCTCTTTTTGACTCGTGCAGGATACAGGTCCTCCATGGAAGGCAGGTTGGTAGCAAGTAGAAAGTAGGCTGAGGCTACTAGCTTACTTTCTACAGCTACCAGTCCAACATTTCTGTTGCTAAGTGAAACATCGGTTTAAATGAATTTTTCCCCATTTTGTGACCATGGTCACTTTCTTGTTAAGTGAATCACTGCAGTGGTTAATTTAGCAATCCGGTTATGAAGTGAATCTGGTTTCCTTGTGGATTTTGCTGGGTGTGAAGGTCACAAAAGAAGATCCCATGGATTCCGGCATGCTGCAAACCGTCATAAATGGGGACCAGTTGTCAAGCATCTGAATTTTGATCCTGCGACTGACGAGGATGTTGTAATGGCTGTAGGTGTGAAAAACGGTCGTCCATCCCTTTCTTTCAGCCCCATCATAACTTCGGTCACTAAAGGAAAAGTTGTAAGTTGAGGACTACCTGTAAGGGGATTGCCGCCCACTTGCTGAAGGCAAGGATTCTTGTAGGGGAAAAAAAAAAATTCAGACGATGGTGCTGGTGAATTCCTGCTTGAGTGAATGGGCTGGTTTTTGCTCAGTTGGGTTGTTGAGCCTTTGGATATGTTTGTTGCTTGGATTGTCCCAATCTTGTCAACTAGGTTTGTTCTGATCAAGGCTTATGGAAACACTAACAAACACATGTTAGTCCCAAAACCCTTTTTTCCTTATTTCAATGGCTGTGAATGTTAGTCATTCACAGCTCGTAATGAGTCTGAAATAGTTTGTCAATAGTCCCATGGAAGTCTGCCCTTCGGGATAAGTCCGATAAGCATGCACCTTTATCTTCCCGGAAAGGCTGCCAACGACTAAATGTCCAATTAGTTAAATGAGGCCAAACGGAACACAAATTCAACACCGAGCTTCAGGTTTTAAACCGACCAGTACAAAGTTGCTTCCTGCAAAGATTCCTGTCCTTTTGCTCCTCCTTTATGTCTTATGGGAGGGCCAATCGCCTCCAAGCCTTACTCCCAAGTCGCCTCTTTTGTCTTAACTGTTCTTGGCTTCTGGCAGCTCTGCGCAAGTGCGCACTGGGAACCGGTTCCCCTTGTTCCTCTGGCTCGCTGCTGCCACACCACTCCCAGATGGCCCTGGCCCCATCTCTATATCAGACGCAGGACCCTTGTTCGAGTCCTCCCCAGACTCCCGGATGTTCTTCCCCACTGTCCAACTCTGCTGCCATCTGTGCAGGCTGCTGATGGACCACAACAAGGTTCTCAAAAAGCAACTTCACTGCAGCTGAAGGATGATTTTATTTCTCCCCCCTGCAATCTGATCCTGGGAAACTTCCTGTTTGTATCTTGTATCGGCATGTTTTTCCACCACCTTTCAAATAATGCAAATTTTGAACACAAAGACCCGTGGCTTGGTTTAAATTCTTGTGGGGGGCACTGTTTTAAGCCTTTAAGGTGGCGTCATTCTGTTATTTAGTTTGGGGGTGACCACACGGGGACTCCGATGGGCTCCAAGATGGTTGAAAAGGCCATTTAGAGTTACCAGAAATATCAAATAATAATCACATTAGTTACGCAGCTATGATGTCTTTCGTGGCGGCGTCCATGTACAAAACAAGGTCCCAGCACTTGGATGCATCAAACTTAAGAGCTTTTATGGATATTTTAAGCAAAGCTCTCCCAGAAGAAGGGCTAACAGCTGGTTAGTAGGTTTTCAACCAGGTTGCATCTGATGAAACACCAAATTGTCGATTAGATTCCAATCTAGGTTAGACCACAGTTGTGTCTTTCAGACATAAAGGATGAATCATAAATGATTCTTTGCATCTTCTGCTACTATCTCAAATCGTAGCAACAGGTTGGTTTTCTTTTAATCCCAAGCCAACATTTGCAAAATGCTTTGGTTTGCATGCTGTTTGGACCTTCTGTTTTGGACGTTCAACCTTGTCGTAGTAAAGGTGTATTACGTCCGAACGATTTGTGGCTCTGGAAAGACTTTTAGGTTCATCCGGCATCGTTGTAATGTTTAGAAAGTTGAAGTTAAAATGTAAGCGTAAGAACCTGGTGCTGAAAGCTGATTGGGTGATCAAGGTGTGGGATGAAAGAGAATAAAAGGACTTGGGATTTTAGGTCTGCAATTATGACTTCATAGCTCTGCTGTTCCTGAATGCTACCGAAAGTATTTTTGCTGTTTTATATATTACAATAAAGCAGTGTTTTTCAAATTGGACAACTTTGAAGAGGTCCAGACGTCAACTCCCAGAATTCCCCTGCCAGCAAAGAATTCTGGGAGTTGAAGTCCATCCCTCTTCAAAGTTTCCCAGTTTGATAAACATGGGGATAAAGGTATTTTGCGGTTCCTTTTTATTTTTCTATCTCTATAAATGCATATATTCCTCCTGTCGCATAATGCCTTCCTGTCCGACTAACAGAAATAATTTAAGGATTGTCAAAAGATGTTTATAAACACATATCTAGCTTAATAAAACAAGGAACAGATCTCAATTTTGGACAGCTCGGTTATGATTTCATGAATACACAACGACACCTTTAATCGTGTCCAGATGGAAGTAATATATTAACGAATTCGAATTAGCCCTGAAAATGCTCATTGAGGTGATCCCTTGAGGTTCATTTGGGGAATAGTCTGTGAGTCTTGTAGCCAGACTATGTTTGATTTAGGTCTTACTTTCACCCTCCCTGAAGCGAGGAAAAATGTGGGAGGGAAGAAAAACAGAAGCTTGGAAATGCAAGGGGCAAATTTCTAAATTTGCCAAGTTGTACCAAGCAATGGGGTTTTTTGGGGGGGAGGATTATTCAGGAAGCCTCTCCTCTTGCAGATCCATTTATCTGTTCTCCTTGGGAGCAAAACGATCCAATGATCTGGAATTTGCAAAGCTTTCCCTTCGTGAAACTTGTAAAAATAAGACCTCGACAGCCACCACAGGCAGCTCAAGATGCAGGGTGGAAACCTGCCCATTAAGCCATTTAATAAATACGCTTCTGACCTATTTTGAGGGTCTGAATCCATAGGATTTGGGTTACAAGGGAAACAAACCCAGCGTATCCTGCGGGTTTCCTTCATTCCCTTCTCATTTAAGCAACATCAAAGCCAGGTTAAAAATAGCTTAGGCTTCAAGAAATCCACGCTGGGGAAAAATAATAATCCAGAGTCATTCCCAGCCCATCTCTGTGCCTGAAAGAGGTTCTACCATTGTCCTGAATCCCACAGGATTAAAACTGGTGTAAATATTTAGGGCGCGAGACTGTTTGAATATTTGAATTGAGTAGGTCTAGTTTAAGGAATTGGGAATGTCTAGTCTAGAGAAAAGAAGGACCAGGGGGTGGGGGTGACACGATAGCGGTGTTCCAATATTTGAGTGGCTTCCACAAAGTAGAGGGGGGTCAAGCTGTTCTCCAAAGCAATGGTTGCCAACCAGTGGGCCGGGGACCACTGGTGGTCCGTGATAAAATTTTGGTGGACCACGGTCCACAGAGAAATGTCACCCCCAAAGCAATTAATCTAGGCTGTGCTACCCACATGGCCCGCGGGAACACAATGCTTGTGTCACTTGCATTGTGAACAACATGAGGTGGTGAGGGGAGGGGGGAAAGGGTGCAGTGCGGGAAATTGCTCCACTCGCCTCGCCTGGCCACCAGGCCGCTTCTTTCCACTTCTTTCTTCTGCTTTTGGCTGCACGCAAGGAAAGCAGCAAAAGTCTTTCTTTCTCTCCACCAGAAATGAGTCTTTGGGACCCTGCAAGGCCTCCTGCTCCAAGAGGCTGTGCTGGCACGACAAGTCTCAAAAAAGACTCATTTCTGGAGGAATTTGGGGGAGAGAAAGAAAGACTTCTGCTGCTTCTGCTGCTTTCCTTGCATGAAGCCAAAAGTCTCTCTCTTTCTCCCCCCCTGAGAACGGAGCTGTTAAGTTTGGGAAATAATGGAGACCAGACATCTGACCAGTGACTTCAACTCTTTAATAATTGTAAATAGAATAGAACAGAGCAAGGCTATGGGCAACAGCAACCCTTTTATAGGGTTATCTGCTACCTTGTTAACCAATGATATGTGCAATAAGTTCAAACTTATAACCAATGAGAAGTGTCCAAATAGTGGCCAATCAGGGACTACTTATGGACCAATCCCTAGTTGTTGTATAAGGGCCAATCAGGTCTGCAGGTTCCCAAACCCTGATTTGCATTTATGCTAGTAACTATTATTGATTCACAACAGGAGCTGGAGATGGTATCCTGCTATCTCAAATAAAGAATGATCGATCAGTAGGAAAACAGGGTAGGGAATTTTCCTGCAGACTTTTTTGGGGATTTTCCCAGGGTCTCTGGTCCGCGGGATTTAAAAGTATGAGTTTGGTGGTCCCTGAGGTCCAAAAGGTTGGTGACCCCTGCTCCAAAGCACCTGAAGGCAGGACAAGAAGCAACGGATGGAAACTAATCAAGGAGCGAAGGAACCTGGAACTAAGGAGGAATTTTCTGGGAGTGAAAACAATTAACCAGTGAATGGCTTCCCTCCAGAAATTGTGGGCACTCCATCACTGGAGGTTTTTAAAAAGAGACTGGACAGCTATTTGTCCTTAATAGTATAGGGTCTCCTGTTGAGCAATGGGTTGGACTAGAAGACCTCCAAGGCCCCTTCCAACTCTATTATTCTGTTACTGCAAGCTGGGGTGAAGCAGACCGAGTTATGCAAAACGATTACGCTATATTTCATGCTGGATAAACTGCAAATATTCTTAATTCAGGCATAACATCCAGAACAAAACAATCCCAGAAAAACTTTTTGACTTTTTTGTGTGTAGCACCCACCTCCTCTGGGAGATGATAGAAAGCCTTGATACTTTCTGCAAATTTGGTTTTCTATTGTGGGAACAGCCAAACCATTTGATCTCCTGATCGAGATTAAGAGACAATAAAAAGAGGAATTAAATTAAAATTCCACAAAGCAGAATGTTTTATTCTTCAAATCTCATTGCATCCACTTGATCAGTTCCTTGGGCCTTTCTAAGTTTCAACATCCTGGCCAGAATTTGGCCGTATTAGACACCGTAGAAATGTTATGACTTTTTGGATTGTTATGACTGTTAGGATTTTATTTATTTTATTTTGTGGGGGGGACATGTGCAATTTCGACAAATAGCAGCAGAAACAGCCGAGCTAAATTTGGGAGTCACTCCAGACTTGGATATAAATCCAATTCGGAACTAACTCCTCCTCCCCTTGGGCTTCCCGGCAAGATCTGAAGCATTTTTCTTTAAACTTCATAAATGAGACCACATGTTGCTGTATTAAATATCCGATGGCTGGTCCTTGTAGCTTGCTGCAGGTTGTTGGGTTTTAACCTTGAAAAGGGAAAAGGCGGCCCTTGAATTGAATTACAGCCTCAGCCGCCCCAGCGGTTGGGGGCTGGGTTGAGTTAAGGGAGCGACCTTTCGTTTAAGATCAGAGAGAGATCAAATGAGGAGTGACTTGGTGGTCTCAGTTTGGAGGTTGCTGATGAATATGCAATGCAGGATGGGTTGTGTTTGCAATTAGGGGAGGAGAAGGAGGAGGAGGAGAATGAAAATGAGAAGAAGAGAAAGGAGGAGGAAAGAAGGAGATGGAGAAGAAGTGAAGGAGAGATGGAAAAGGTGAAGAAGTCAAAGGAAGAGAAGAGGAAGAGGAATAGAGGAGGAGGAGGAGGAGAGGAGGAGATGGAGAAGAGAGGAGGGAGAGAGATGGAAAAGGTGAAATGTAGAAGAAAAGGAAGGGGAGAAGAGGAAGAAGCAGTCAGGAGGAGGAGGAGGAGGAGGAGGAGGAGGAGGAGGAGGAGGAGGAGGAGGAGGAGGAGGAAGAAGAAGAAGAAGAAGAAGAAGAAGAAGAAGAAGAAGAAGAAGAAGAAGAAGAAGAAGAAGAAGAAGAAGAAGAAGAAGAAGAAGAAGAAGAAGAAGAAGAAGAAGAAGAAGAAGAAAAATGGCTCTCTGAGCTTGGTTGTTTTCTTACAGATGTTTCATGGCCCAACTAAATAACACCATCAGTGTTAGAAGAAGAAGATTCAAAAGTAGCCCTAACCACGATGAGGACAAGGGGAAGAAAATGAGTTATTCAATGCATAACCTGCCTCTTTGCCTCTGACTCAGGTTCCTACTCTTCCCTCCCAACTCCGGAGTAAAGGCGTTGAGCACCTCCTGAGCACCATTTAAAGCCCTGTAAAAGTTGACTCTGCTCATGGTTCTTCTTCCAGGTTGGGCAAGAAAACCAGAAGACCAGAAACGGCCATTTACAAACACTCTGCATGGCACCACAGGGTTTATTTGAATCCTCACCTTCTTGCATGCCAAAACGGTGGTATAATCTCAACCACAGGTTCTGAATGAGAACATTGTCCTGATGCTTCCAGGTGTGAGCCTTTGAAATGACCCATGGAAACATTTTGTTTGCTTTTTTTTTTTTAATCAGCCCTGAAAAATGAAGGCCTATTCTTTAGCACGTCCTGAGCCATTTGCTTTCTTGAACATAGAGTACAGTAGTTTTCATTCATTCTCTCTGCTGGAAAGGAAGCTGTTTCTTCAATGTCCAACTCAAAATTTGTTTATTTTCAAGGTTTCTATGGCTGTCCGTCTTGTAGAACAGGACTCTGGGTGGCTCGCAAGAGTAATAAAATCATAGTGGTAAAAAACGAGGGGGTGAAAACCCTCCAAGTGGCTGGTCAAACACCTACATCCATTTATCTATACAGGTGTTTTCAAGGTTGACAACTTTAAGATGTGGGGACTTCAACTCCCAGAATTCCTCAGCCAGCCATATCTTAAAATCGCCTTGGTTGTGAGAAAACACACACACACATATATATTCCCAGACTTCTTAATGTCTTTTTACACTTACTAAATGCAAACATCTTGATGCTCTCTCTATATATATCTTCTATCATCCATCTTTTACCTACCTACCTAGGTACCAACTATCATCTATCAATCAATCTATCTATCCAATCTATCATCCATCTATCACCTTTCTCTGTCCATCATCTATTATCTATCCTTCAATTGTCTGTCTGTCTGTTTACCTACCTACTTATCTATTATCTACCTACATACCTACCTATCATCTATCAATAAATCAACCTACCTATCATCTATCTATCCAATCTATCATCCATCTATCATCTTTCTCTGTCCGTCATCTATCATCTATTATCTATCCTTCAATTGTCTGTCTGTCTGTTTACCTACCTACTTATCTATTATCTACCTACATACCTATCATCTATCAATAAATCAACCTACCTATCATCTATCTATCCAATCTATCATCCATCTATCATCTTTCTCTGTCTGTCATCTATTAATCATCTATTATCTATCTGTTTAGCCCACACTGTTAATTTCTTCTTATCCAAATTGCTTGGATGAAACAAAAATGCAGCTTTAATCCCTGGAATTTGAGATGTTTTTTTTCTTCTTCCTCCTCTTTTCAGCCACAAAACTCTAAAAACTATCTTTATGCAATGTCTGGTTTCGCCTTTGACCCCAACTCTCTTGTTGATAATTGTGTGAGTCTGCAAACAGTATAACAGCAACACCTACTGACTGAATACAAGAGTTAGAATGGATTGTATTTTTTACTCATTTTTTTACACCTCCCGTCTGCTGTGTTTATTTCAAGGCAAATCTCATCCAACCAGTGTTTTAAAAAAAAGATATCTATGACTGGATCACATAATCTTATTTTGTCACTCAGGGTTTTTCAATCTCACCAACTTTAAGAAGCGTGAACTTCAACTGCCGGTATGACTGGCTGGGGAATTCTGGGAGCTGAGGTCCATTCATGCTGGCTGGGGAATTCTGGGAGTTGAAGTCCACACGTCTTAAAGTTTCTGAATTTACAAAACACCTTGTCAGATTGATCAAACAATTGTTTGAAAAGGATACCAATAAACTCTTCCTATTTATGCTTGATACGTTCCAGAAACTTCTGCCATCTTTTTTGCCATCATTTTTCAGAGGTTCCTGAAAAATTAAGGTGTGAAAAACATTAGGCAGCATCATGTCATTAAGCAATCCCGGCCCTCCCCATTGCAATCATTTATGCAGGAGTGGGGGAGGACCTCAAAGGGTGGGGGAAAGCCCTGGGTTGCTGGAAAAAATGGTTATAAGTAAAGGACTACCTTTTATCAAAGTAACAGAGTTGGAAGGGACCTTATAGGTCATCTAGTCCAACCCCCTGCCCAAGCGGGAGACTCTACACCATTTCTGACAGATGGCAGTCCAGACTCTTCTTGAAAGCCTCCAGTGATGAAGCTCCCACAACTTCCAAAGGCAACTTCTGTTCCATGGGTTGATTGTCCTCACTGTCAGAAAATTCCTCCTTATTTCCAGGTTGAATCTCTCCTTGTTCAGTTTCCATCCATTATTCCTTGTCTGGCCTTTGGGTGCCTTGGAAAATAGCTTGACCCCCTCCTCCTCTAATGGCAGCTCCTCAAATATTGGAAGATTGCTATCCTGTCTCCCCTGGTCCTTCTCTTCCCTAGACTAGCCAGGCCCAGTTCCTGCAACCATTCATCGTATGTTTTAGCCTCCAGTCCCCTAATCATCCTGGTTGCTCTTCTCTGCACTTTTTCTAGAGTCTCAACATCTTTTTTATAGTGTGGTGACCAAAACTGGGTGCAGGATTTTACCTGTATGATTCAGTTGTTGGCCGGTTTGATTTTCAATCACAACGACAAGTGATTTGTGGAATTTGAAATCTCTCTCTTCATATAAACCAGACACTTCGAAGCACACACACCTCTTGTCAATCGGCAGCATATAATCTCACTCCGATTCTCTTTCTCTCTCTCTCTGCCTCTGATTAAAATTGACATGAATTTTGGGATGGGTGAAAACCCAAACTGCCTCCATGGCAAGTGATTGATCAGTTGGCCCGATTCCCAGCGGATATCCATCTCATCGCAATAGCTCTGCCTTTCGAGGGAGAAGAGATATCAATTTAACACTCCTTGGGGCCCAAACAGATGGAGGAGAGAGCGAGCTGTTTTCTGACTACCTCTGCTGTTTTTAGGGGGGCACAGGAGCAGATTTCCATCCTCCAGCTGGGACCCCTGAGCCCGTGAAAGCTTTTGAAGCTACTCCTAGAACAATAGACGGAGGTTTCTGGCCTGACCACCCAAGCACGCTCCTTGGACTCTCGCGGAGGATTGTTAAGGATCACTTCGAATGTCTTGGCAAACGCCCAAGCCGTCTTGTCTTGGTTTGCAAAGGAGGAGGAAATACTTCTGGGGTGAGGAATTTAAGCAATGCTACCTGCTCTGCTCACGAGCCAAGGACAATGGTGGACCAAAACCAGCTCCTCTTCAACAGGTTTCTGGTTCAAATATCAGGGGTAGGATTCTACTGATTTGGACCGGTTCTATAGAACGGGTTGTTATGATTCTGTGCAGTTTGGAGAATCAGCAAATGGTGAGGCTGGCTGGCCCCTCTCTTGTCCGCCTGCCCGCCCCTCCCCGCCCAGTCAGTCCTTATCGTGCATGCATGACATCGCTGACTGCATTGGGGCTGCATTGCCAAGTCACTCCTTAAGGTATTCCCCCTCCCCTCCTGACGATCAACTGTTCTGATGATGAGCTGTGCTGGGATCTGCCTCGCTGTCTTACTGCTTCACCCAGAAGGGCTTCCCTGAGGCCCAGGAGGCAAAAAAATGGGAGGTGCTGCAAAAAGAAGCCACACCCAAACAGTCACATGACCACACCCACCTAGCCACACCCACAGAACTGGTTGTTATTAAATTTGAATCCCACCCCTGTCCAAATTCCAAAACGGAAGTGGGTCACACCAGAACTGGTTTGGGGGACAGTCCTCTTGGTGCTGTTGTCTTAGGCAACATTTCTCAACCTCAGCCAAATATATATATATGATAGCCGTCCGTTTACTCAGAGCCAAGCTGCACTAAAAGCCTCCAATACAGGAACACAATGTTGACAGCCATCCAAGACAAAAAAAGCCACAAAACAGACAGAAGATATTAGAAACACCAATCAAGCAGAACACAGCAAACTCCAAGACCAATAAACACAGACCAAGACTCCCAACCTATCAGGATGAAGAAAAAAACATTCTGGCACAGCAGTAGGCTAGCCCCAAATTTAAAACTGAAACAGCTGTGAAAGTCTGACTCACAGACGAACACAATACAGAAGCCTGATGATGGCAGATGAGATTCTGCCGAAACATTGCTACAACTTTAAAAGCACAACTATAATGACGTGGGAAAATACCCGAACCAAGCCGAATACCATATATGTAAGTACCCGCGAAAACTTAATGTTTCGGCGAGGTCCCACTCGCCATCCTCAGGCTGGTGCTTTCGGCTTCGTGCCAGTGCAAGCAGTGTGTGATCGGAGCTGCCGTCTCTCTATAAATACTGGTGGGGGGTGGGCTGGTTGGCTGCGCTGCTGCCTCTTGATTGGTTGATGGAGTTGATGTTGATATAATGGGCTGTGTGATGGCCTTGTGAGTTTTGTTGTGGAGATATCCTGGGTCTTGTGCTGTAATCTCCTGGGTCGTTTGTTTTGTAGTGATCTTTTTTCCATTAGCCTCCTGTGTTTTAACGGCTTGGGTAATGGGTTGTGTGATGGGCTTGCGAGTTCTTTTGTTGTGGTAGCCTGGGTCCTGCGCTGTAATCTCCTGGGTCGTTTGTGTTTTGATCTCTTTTCCATTAGCCTCCTGTGTTGTAACGGCTTGGGTAATGGGTTGTGAGTAAAACCTTGTGAGTTTTATTGCTGTGGTATCCTTGGTCTTGTGCTGTGATTTCCTGGGTTGTTTGCTGTGTTGCAACTTCTTGAGTTCTTGTGGTGTAATTTCCTGAGTTTTATATATACATACATACATACATACATACATACATACATACATACATACATATTTTTTTAAAGAAAGGGTTCCCCTTGGTAAGAAAAACCTGTAAAAACCCTACTTGAGCACCATGAAGGGCTCCATCTCATAGGGACTTTGGACAAGTATTTCCAGTTAATTGTGATTGTTACCAGTAAAAACCGAAGCTTGCTTAAAAAAAAGAAAAAGAAAAAAAGAAATTAAAATTATTTCATAGGCCAGAGGCCAAAATTAGCTGGAAAAGGTAGAACCCAGTCATCTCGCCACTTTTTTCTTTCAAGAAAACAAACAAACAAATAAATAAATAAAAAACAAACAAACAAACAAATATGTTTTTGTTCTTTGGGTTGGCCGATGACTTTCTCGCCAGACAGTTTTGGTGGCCACAGGTAACCCCTGGACCTGCTGTTTTCCACAGGTGTGTTTGTTTTTTCAGCTGTTGAATGGGACCTGCCTTCACCTGAGACGATAATCCCCAGCTGGCTGCTTCTGGTTAGACCAACGCAAACTAGTTAAATCCTCGTTGAAGCTGGCTTGTCACCAATGCAGGATTTATTTTCTTGACTGCCAATCACGATGTTCGACCTGGCCCAGATGGCATTGTGCTTCTGCCCAATTCTCAGGCTCAACTTTTAGAGGCATTTCTTGCATCTGAACCAGTACAGATAGTCCTCTATTTATGGCAGTTCATTTAGGGACTGTTCAAACTTACACCACCACCGGCAAAAGTGACAGGACCACTTTTCATACCTTTAATGCAGAAAACTCTTAAAACAAAGAGAAAGATGCAGAGAAGAGGAACCAGGATGATTAGGGGACTGGAGACTAAAACATACGAAGAACGGTTGCAGGAACTGGAGACTGGCTTGGCTAGTCTAGGGAAGAGAAGGACCAGGGGAGACAGGATTTCAATATTTGAGGGGCTGCCACAGAAAGGAGGAAGGGGTCAAGCTATTCTCCAAAGCACCTGAAGGCCAGACAAGGAATAATGGATGGGAACTGATCAAGGAGAGGTTCAACCAAGAAATAAGGAGGAATTTTCTGATATTGAGAGCAATCAACTGATGGAACAGAAGTTGCCTTTGAAAGTTGTGGGAGCTTCATCACTGGAAGCTTTCAAGAAGAGACTGGACTGTCATCTGTCAGAAATGGTGGAGAGTCTCCTGCATGGGCGGGAGGTTGGACTAGATGACCTAACAAGGTCCCTTCCAACTCTGTTAATCTATCTATAAACCAGAAACTTTTCTTTGGGGTTTAATGGAAAAAACTTGGGAGAAAAAAAAATATGGAACTTCCATCTTATATATAATAGCAAAAAGACTATTTTATGCACAAAAATGGAAGGACATTTCAATTCCCACCATGGACGAATGGCTACAGGAGCTGGCAGAGTTGGCAGAGATGGCAAAATTGACCATTTTGGTTTTAAAAAAAAGAATATAAGTACCTTTGTTTCTACATGGAGACCACTTCTGGCTTTGTGCTTGAGGTGGAAAAAAAATGAAACTTTAATTGTGGGCTTTATCGATTAGACTGATATGTTTTTATAGAAATGGCTAGTTTATAGTACTATGAAAAAGTTTTGGTTTGATGTTAATGCTTTATTCTACTGCAGCAGAGTCAGAAGTCAACGTTTCTTCTTTTTCCTTTTTTCCAGCCCTTCCTCACTTCTCTTCCCCCCCTTTTCCCCACTCTTGTCTTTCTATTTACTTTTGTATTTTGTATCTTCCCTTTGTAACCTAATAAAATGTTGTTGTTGTTGTTTTTTTTAAGTGGCTTATGGGCATTTTTCACACTTACGAGCACTGGAGCATCCCCACATGGTCATGTGATCAAAATTTAGAAGCTTGGCAATCGAGTCATATTTACGACGGTCGCTGCAGTGTCTCGTGATTCCCCTTTAGTGACCTTCTGACAAGCGAATTCAGTGGGGACACCCGATTCACTTAACAATGGTGCTACTGGGTTAATTGCAGCGATTCGCTTAACAACGGTGGCAAGAAAAGTCATAAAGAGAGGCTAAACTCACTTAAAATGTGAGCAACGTGGGTTGCTTGAAATTTTGGGCTCAATCACGGTTGTACGTTGAGGACAACGTGTATTGCATCACTAAATATCATCTTGAGCTTCTGGTTTTAATGTTGTGAATTCTTGTGTGAGGGTTAAGCAGCAATATGACACTGGCACACACTGACTTTCTCCCGACACGTTTCTGATTTTTAAGATCTCCTGGTGGCCTTCCATCCACATTTCTTTTGATCCCTGAGGCCTATCACACCCCCTTCCATTGTCTTAACACTTTGCCCTGTTGAGGTGGCAAAAAAAACCCAGTAACCTATTGTCATGCCTGTCAGAGTCTGAATACGAGGAAGATGAGCAGCTGACAAGGAGTGGGGAGTGTGGCTTTGTTGGCTCCGGAGGAAACTGGAGAAGGGCAAAGTCCAGCTGGTCAGAGCAGGGGAGAGGTAGAACAAGGGAGAGGGAGTTCAGAGGAAGACCCATGCCCACCCCTTCTTCATCCTAGGGCACGCAGGGAGGAACGAAGAAGGGAGCAATGTGGGTTGTGTGGCTTACGGGGGAGGAAAGGGCCCTGATTCCCTTCATTAGGCACACCTGGGAATGAGAGTTTAAAAGAGATGCATGCTGAGTGCGGCAGCTGCTGGGAACAAATGTTTTATCTCAATTGTTTTCAAGCTTGGCAAGTTTAAGACTTGTGGACTTCAACTCCCAGAATTCCTGAGCTAACATGACTGGAGTTGAAGTCCACAAGTCTTAAAAGTTGCCAAGTTGGAAGACTCCTGGTTTATCTGTGTTCCTGGCATCCTCCCAACTGGGTTGAATTATTGCCGTTCCTTCATGCCTGGAATTTCTGCTCCTGCCTTGCCGGACTAATTATCTCATTTTGCCTTGATTGGACTTATAGTTTTTGTTGACCATGTTTTGGACTTGATTCTCTGCAGCCCAAGGCTGTTCCTGGTTGAATTTTTCTCCAGCCCAGAAGGTAACCGGGACATTGGGGGAAAAGGTTGGAGCTAATAAAGGGACTCCCACTGATTGACTGTGTTGCCTTTGTACCACGCCCCTTTGAGTCATCACACCTATTTTGCAATCTTTTCCACAACCCAAGGACACTATGATCCTGTTTTGGAAGTTTCCTAAAGTCCAAAATATTTTTATTAATTTATTGACAAGAAGACCAGACTGGATCAGCTGTTGCACAACAGGTCCACCAAGGCAGGATGCTTGCAAAGGGGACATTGGATTGCGGGCATTGTAGGAACGGGAGAACAACCCACGCACTAAAAGAGCTATTTTGCACCTTGGTGTGATTCCAGAGTAAACTCCAAGCTGGTTAGAGGTGGCTAAGGTGGGGCTGCCTTGCTTACTTAGCCCACCTTTCCTGACTTGGCTCGGCTTCCCCCTGGAGGTGTCCAATTTAAAAAGCTCCATTTATATATATGAAAAAAAAAAAAGTTAGCTAAACACCTCCATGTTTCCTCTGGCGTCCTGGGAGTTTGGGATTCGCACAGTCTCTTGTTTGTCTTTCTCTGAATGCCTGTTTGAAATTGGTTTCCCCGAGAAAAAAAGAAATCACATCTTGTGCGTCTCAAAAATTTGGGTGGGGGAGATCTTTTCAGGATTTGGAGTTTGGAGGGCCCCAAGTCGATCGGCACCTCGATGTGTTGGGTTTGTGGAAGATTAGAATAGATATAGAATAACAGAGTTGGAAGGGAACTTGTAGGTCATCTAGTCCACGCATCACCCCACCCAAACAGGAGACTCTACACCATTTCTGACCGATGGCAGTCCAGTCTCTTCTTGAAAGCCTCCAGGGATGAAGCTCCCACAACTTCCAAAAGCAACTTCTGTTCCATGGGTTGATTGCTCTCAATGTCAGAAAATTCCTCCTTATTTCCAGGTTGAATCTCTCCCCTTGTTCAGTTCCCATCCATTATCACAGATGATTTTTGGTGTATCCTTCAGGATAGAATTTTGGGCTTTAGAAGAGGAAGAATTTGGGCAGCTCCTGGTTGGAAAAAAAAAAAAAGGAACTATTTTCTTGCAAGTGCTTTCCCAACCGTCAGCAATCAATTTTGTTCACTTTGCAAATTTAAACTTAACCTTCAAAAAATACTTCCGTTTTTAACCTGTTGCTTCAGCTTTCTTTTTTCTCTCTGATCTTTTCACTGCTAATACAGGTAGCCTTTGACTCATGGACACAATTGAGTCATTTCTGTCGTTAAATGAATTTTGCCCCATTTTGCAACCATTCTTACGACCACCATCGTTCAGCGAACCACTGCAAGTTGTTAAATTAATATAACAAGGTTGGTTAAGGGATTCTGGCTTCTCCTTGGACTTTGCTTTCCAGAAGGTTGCATAAGGGGGGGTCACATGACCCCTTATGCAACAGTCAGAAATATGAATCCGTTGCCAAACTGAATTTCGATCATGTGACCAGAGATGCTGTAACGGCCCTAAAGTGTGAAAAATGCTCGCACGTCACTTTTTGTTGCCTTTCTAATTTCAAACGATTACTAAATGAACAGTTAAGTCGAGCTATTTCTCACTCGTTTATAATTTCAGTATTTTATCTTGACTTTATTGTCTTTTACAGCTTTCACGTTATATGAGCTAGGATTACAATGAATTTATTAGATCGCCGGCCTGGTTTTTTCCATGGGCTATTGACATCTTCTATGCCCTGAGAAAAAGAGGTGTGGCGGCTTGCCGGCAGCAGGTGCGGATGGCTGAGGTCTCGGAGAGCGAGGACTCAGATGAGGGGCCTGCGTGTGTGATGCAGGGATGGGGCCAGGACCATGAGGGAGTGGAGTGCTGCCTTCGGAGATGGTGGAGGCTGGCAGCAGTGAGGAAGAGGCCCCTGAGGAGCCCGTGCCCAGCATGCGTAGGGAAGAGCAGCTGCAGCAGTGTTTAGTCTGCCTTTTCAGGAAAGGTCTATAGTGCAACCATTTGTGTGTGTGTGTCGAGGGATTGGTGCAGCTGGAGAAACAGAACCAACCAGGGCCTTGGGAACCTCATCCTCGTCCCAAAAACCACGCCCAGAGGAGAAAAAGTGCCATTTTCTAAAGATCTCATTTGCAGCTTTTTCTAGCTGAGATCTTAGAAGCTGCTTTGTTGGGAATGCTCAGTAACTGTATCGGGGCTAATTGGAGTACGTGGTTCTCAGTCCCCAATAATAAAATTAACGATATGTTAAACAATGAAATGAATAGTGTTTCAAAACAAACAGGGGGAAAAAGTTCTTTTGGAAATAAAAAGCTGTAGAACCCTGCTGCCCCCTGCTGGTCACATGTGGAACAGCACCATTTTTTTCCCTTGCAAAAGTTTTGCTTGACATATTCACATTTCTAGCAACTTGCTTGGCTCTATTCTTAAGCAATTTAGCGGGAGATTGATGGAACACAATTCTGATCAAAAGGCTGTATTGTGCATTAACTGAGCCAAGGCAGTTGCATTAAGCAAGCTCAATCCATCCAGCACTTGGTGGGGAAACCTACAATCTTTAGAGCCTCAAGATTTGTTTCTGCAATTACTGGGGGGTGGGTGGGGGATGTTTAACTTAATGTGGTTAGCTGGTACCGTTCTGAGCCTCAAACAGAGAAAAACTTTAGCTGAGCATCTATAAAGTACTTTTCTCCATTAATTTTTTAATCCTAGGATCGCTGCCTCTAGCCTGCAAATTTTGAAACTGTGATTTATCTTAAGACACCTGCAATTTAATTCCAGACCTACAAAATGCATAAACAAATTGGAAGATCTGAAACTTTTAATGTAGAGAGCAATTTCTTTTTTGGCATGGCTTGGCAAGATTTAGGAGCTGGATTCGGCCTGGTTTTAGCCCAAGATTTGGGCCACAGCGGTAGCAAAATGATATTTAAATGCAGAGGGTTAAAAGAAGAAATGGTCAAATGATTAAAAGATCTTTTTTTAATCACCACATAATCCCTTGCAGGGTGGAATCTGGGCAACTGAATGGAGCTAGCAGAGTGCTTGAATGGCTGGATGCCCTTCCTGTCACCAATGCGGAGTTTTGGTTCAGCAGATAAAATTCTCATTATGCCGAGAGAGAGAAATATCTGCCTCTACTTGGATCGAACTCACAGCTGCCTAACTGAGGCAAGAGCTCCACTTCTAGGCCACCTGATTAAAAGAAATTGGAAATAATCAATACAATGATGATGGCTGCAACCTTGCCCTAAAGATTGGGGTTGTGGCTGCCATCTTGACTTTTTCAACCTCCTGTAGATGCAGAGAAGAGCATCAGGTTTATTTTAGCACTTCTGTTCGGCAGGACTTCTCAAGAGGGTTGATTCCTCTCCTTTTCCTTTCTCCTTTTTTAATTTGGCTGTCTTGCAGAACAAATGTGACCGTCAGAAAGAAATGGGAGATCTGCACTTAAAACTGGAAAAATATTTTCCCCCCCTCTCTCTCTCTCTATATATATATATTTATTCGTTATAGAAACAGGAACGCAGTGCTCCGTCACTGCCAACCCACTTGCCTCGTGGCCAGCTTTGGGGAAAAAAAAACAAACAAACAATAACACACACACACACAAAAACCCCAACCCAACAAAATGAGAACAAAAACAATGAACCAAACTTCACTTTCCATAGAAAGGAAAAGAAAAAAGAAAAAAAAAGAAGAGAGAACCTTTTAGAGCAAGCTGCATAAATATTTACAATTTGCAGTTTTCTATGTACAAGTCGTGTTTCTATCATACAACTCACTATGCACAGTTTGGTTGTACAAAAGATAGATATTTCCCTCCCACCATCTCTCTCCCCTCCCACCCCCCCACGGTCCCTTGTACAGTTCAAACAATAACATTGCTCTTTGTTGTCTTCTTTCGTGTGGGTGTGCGTTTGTACAAATGGCAAAGCGGAGAACACTTCAAACTTTAATAGGTTAACATAGCTTCCTTTCCCCTCCCCCCTTCCCTCTGTCCCGATTGCACAATTTATTTATTTTTTATTTTTTTAAAAAAAGAGGTGATCGCAAACAGCACGGTTAAAAACCTATCGTATGCCACTAAAACAGACGTCAATGTTGCAATGTGCAGAGAGCATGGCTTTCCTCTGAAGCAGACAGTGCTTGGCGTTCAACCAGGCGTGGAGCTAACGGTCAGCAGAGATGGTGTGGAGTTGTGGGTTGTTGTTTTGGTTGTTGTTTTTTTACCAAGATCGATTTGGCACGCAAACATGCGCGTGGGTAGATGAAGATTCTCAGCCAACCCGATACAGGTAGGGTTGGCTGGAAGTTGAGTCAGGGCAACTGGACTTCCTCTCCTTTTTGGTTTGAAATGTTTTGCTGTTAATCGAAGTAGAGGAGGAGAGAAAGAAGGGAGGAGAAGAAGGGAGGGGGGAAGAAGAAAAGGAGGGAAGAAGACAAGAGAGGAGGGGGAGAGGGAAGAGGAGGTGAAGAAAGGAGAGGGAGAAGGAAGGAGAGGGAGGAGGAAGAAGGGAGGAGGAGGCAGAGGAGGAGAAGAAGAAAAGAAAGAAAAGGAAAAAGAAACTTGGAGAAGCAGTGAAACATTTCAAAACCCAAAGAGAACAAATCCAGTTGGCATGACTCAGTTGCCCTTGAGCCGCATGCCAGGCCACCGATTCAGGGACCCCCAAAAGGTGGGTCATTGCATTTCTACTACAGTACATGCAAACACACAAACACAGTAGGTAGCCAGAAAATCCAAGAGAACGTGCCTGCCTTTGTACACCCACAAATACACAGAAAGAAATACAATGCAGAAATCGCCTTTTGAAAAGGAGGGTTTTTTGATTTGGATCAAAAAAAAATCCCTTCCTGGAATGTACTGTTTGCAAACTCCGGCAAGGTCTCTGTGTTGTGTTCCAGTGGCATTTGTGTGTAGGTGTGTGGTCCAACACAGACTAGGGCAGGGGTCTCCAACTTTGGCAACTTTTCTGAACTTCCATTCCCAAAATGCTGGCCTAGGAATTCTGGGAGTTGGAAGTCCACAAGTCCATAAAGTTGCCAGGTTGGAGGCCCCCTCGGCTAGAGTGAAGCGTGATTTCAGCCCGGTTGAATAACCGTCGAGTTACCTTCTCGGCGAAGACAACCTAAGCTGAACTAAGAAGCTGGGGTTGGAGAGGAGGAGGCAATGCTACGGGTAGGAAATTTACAAAACTGTAGGAAGGTCTGAAAAGCAAAGCAGGGTGAAGTTTTGGGAAGAAGAGACAGGCTGAAGCAAAGGGCTTATCCATCTGCACCATGTCCGTCTTCTATGAACCTCAGGTAGGTGTGGCGCTACCACGCAGTGCCAGATAACCTGGCATCTTTGAAAAGTCTACATCTTCAACAACAGTTGGACAAGGTAACGCTAGAAGCAAAGCATTGTGAGTGCTCCACTCTTGGCGAGTTGGAGAACATCAACTTGCATTTATGCCGGGTTCAAAAAAGCCATTTGGCCCTGAATTTGTGAGCCAACTTGGATGTGTGGGCCAAAAAATAATAATGGCAAGCCACTTTTATGGCAGCGCTCAAGAAGAAAATGAGAAAGATTTAACTTCTTGGAACTGACCTTGTAGGGATTCAAATCCACTGGAAAGATCAGATCAAGAGATGTTTCGATAAAACAAAAATCAAGGGTTGCTGGTCTATCGTGACATCTCCTCAAGGAGCTTCAATGATGGAGGATGAGTAAAGATTTGGCTTTGACCGATTGAAGGAGTTAAAAAAAAAATCCGACCAAAGAATGGAAGATAGGAACTGCAGGATTCTTTATTCTGGGTAAAAAAAAACCAAGCTAGTTTGCAACTGTCAAGGTTTTTTTTGACTTTTTCTTTCCCATAGCACAGACGAGAAGTGGAGACAAGATATGGTTTGAAGATCACATGTCCCCTAAGGAGTTTTTGGGATTACAAAACTGAGATTCCAAAGGCAAAAAAACTGATTGCGGAGCTGTTCTGACCTAGGCTTTACAAAATCCTGAAGCAGATTCCTCGTCCTGACATTATTTAGGCTAATGTGAATTCCTCTCATTCACATCCAGCAAAGTCCCGGCAAACAATCTTTCAAGAGTGATTTACAAGCACAGACCTTTTATCAGGCTTGGAGAACTGCACAACACTGTACAAGGAAATACTTGGCAAGGAGCTTCTGTGAGTCACAAATTGTAAATGAACTTATTGTCTCCTGCAAGCACCACTCCCCTTTCACTCCTCTTTATTCCCTGTGGGAAGGGCCATTCACCATCCACCTATGCCTTTACTCCCAAGGCGGCCCTTGTTCCTTAACCGTTCCCTTCTCCTGGCAGGTCAGTGCATGCGCACATTGGGAACAGGCTCCAGCTGTTCTTCTGCCCCACTGATCTCCGACTCTGAAGACGGCTGATACTGTCTGACGGCCCTGGCCCCACCTCTGCCTCCGACGCAGAGCAGCCTTCTCCAGACTCCAGGACTGGCCCATGTTCCTCCCCAACCTCCTCACTGTCCGAGTCTGCCACCAGCTCCGCTGGCTGCTGGCGAGCCACAACAGGAGCCTCCATTGTCATCACTCCTCTCAACAACTTCTAGGCACATGTGGCAAGTTAATGCTTTTGATCTAAAATAGCTTGGCCCCCTTCCCAGCTACAACACTCAAAAGCAAGATGGGTAAAAACGAGGCAAACGGACGGATGCGCAAAGTTTTGACAGGCTGGGTGTATGTCCCTTCTCTTCTACGATTAGTTTTATTTGCTTGCCTACTGGTGGTCCTTGTAACCCTTGTGTCTATGAGCCAGCAATCATTGAGGCCAAGAATAAACAACCTGGGTACTCACCAGATACAACAAAGAACCTCACCTCCCTTGTAAGGTAACACCTGGACAGACATTGACTGGATTTGAATCTGTTTAAGGCAGATGCATGATCTTACTCTGTGGAAAACTGGGCATGTGGAATGTACGTGGAGCATGCTTAATATTTCCTGTCCCGAAAGAATATTGAGGTTCTTCAAAGAAGGAAGCTGAAAAGGCTTTTTAAGACATAAACAGAGAACCATGGCATCTGACAACTATCTGGATAGCTTCTAAATGCCAACTCTCGTAAGCTTGATTTTCTTCGTTCCTTGTGAGATCTGGCAGTATTTGCTATCGAAGGACTTAGCAAAATCCAGCCTTGTCACAAGTAGGTTTTTTGGGTTCCATTTTAACAGAGGCTGCACTGTGCTTGAAATCTAGAAGTTATTCCCCACATAAAACTTGTCTATCACCAGAACATCCTTCCATGTCTCTGCTAAGGCATCTTTGATTGCAGGTCCTTCATTGTCAAGACTTAACTGGGGGCGGGGAAAGTGAGGACCGTCTTTAGCCCCACTTAGCCAAATCCTTCAGCCTCAGAAATTCAGAAGTCTTAACAGACAGATTCCTCTTAATTCCCCCCCTTCCCCCGAATCTTTTCTGAGCTTTGTTTTACATATGCCAGTTTTGCAAACATTTAATAATGCATGCCGGAGTTTAATATACTGTAACAAAGCAGCTGCATCAATAGGAGAAAATGAAGAGGATGAGTTAGAAGTAAAATGGTTGGGAAAGCAAACTTCACTGTAGAAACAAATTTAAACAACCAGGAGACATCAACAGTGTGATATTGTCCTTTTTCAGCTATGCCAATACGGCTCTCGTCTGCTCCAGAAAAGACTCAACTATCTGGGATTCTTGGCCTCAAGAATTCAGTCTAGGGCAGAATTTCTCAATCTTAACAACTTTTAAGAAACATGGACTTCCAACATGGCTGCCTGGGGAATTCTGGGAGCTGAAGTCAACACAACTTAAAGTCATAAAAGGTTGAGATTCACTGTTTGCGGGTATAAAAGGGAAAGGAAAGGAAGAAAAACAGATGGCAAAACGAGACTATTCACTTTGAATTATAGTCATGGTGGTTTGTGTGAGTTAAAAGTGGGGGAAGGGACCCTCTCATCGCACCCCTGCCCCAATTGAATAAGCACATTGCCTAGGGATCAGAAAACTACCTATTTCAACTTTCCTGCAAGTTCCCTTATTTTTCTCAACAGAGACAATTTTTTTGAAAAATATGATGGTCTGCCTTGCTTTACAGATGATAAAAGGCTCTGGAAATGATATGTGTGAATGTGTATCTGTGTGTGTTTGTATGCGTTTGTCTGCATTTATATATATATATATATATATATATATATATATATATATATATATATATATATATATTCACATTTCTTTTTTTAATGAAAGAGCTATGTTAATATATTCTACTGAATTACAGAACCATGTTGCTGAATCATGGTTTCCCTCTTGACATTTCCATACAATGGACAAACAGCTCAAATATCTCGCACGCCAACATAGAAACCCTCTTTGTACAAGAGTAGCGACCAAAAAAAAGCAGCATATAACACTGTTTTAGAGTCCTTCCTCGCACCCACAAAACCGAGAATTAAAAATAACCCTCTGAAATAATCTGGCATCATTTCCCCTCCCTCCCCCAAATGTAACAAAAATATACCCTGTGTTCATCAGTGTTTCTCAAATCTCAGGCCGTTGAAGATGGGTGGACTTCAACTCCCAGAATTCCCCAGCCCAGGGGGATTCTGGGAGTTGAAGTCCGCCCGCCTTAAAGGGGCCAGGGTGGAGAAACACTGCTATAAGATGATACCCAAAGAAGCGTTTTGAGAGATTGGTGCCATTTCCACAGCTGCCTCTTGTGTTCTCCATCCCTAGTCAACCCCCTAACGTCTAGAGGAATCATCTCTTGACGGATATTCCAATTTCTTCTCCCCGCTGTCCCAAACAACCTGCTCTCTTCTGGTTTTCTCCTTGACGTCAATTTCTGCACCCCAAGTTCCGGCTATCTGCTTCTGACGTGTTCCAAATTCAGCCTTCAGGGGCACAGAACAAGAACTATACCCCAACCCTCCTGCTTTGAATGACCAGCAACGAGATCTCTAATTCATTGGGTTGCCCCGAGTCATCTTCTCTAGATGGCCCACAACTCCACAGCTCCACCACGGAGGTCCCTCATTAGGCTAAGACAAGGAGATACAGGGGAAAAGGGGTTGGATGATCTGGGTTTCAAGTATCAGGTGAGCAGCCCATCTCAAGGAGGTACTTGGGACCAATACCGGAAAGTGAACCTGGCCAAGAGTTGACCAAGCCCAACACTCTTCCTTCACCTTCTTTCCTCTGCTGGGCTGAAGGACAAAGTGGATGCAGGAGATGAAAAAGCTCCATGAGTGTTGGTAGACTTGGCCATCTCAAACCCCCTCCCTTCTTGGCCCTCATCCAAAATGGACTTGGGTGGTGGGTTCCATTTCCTGGTTGGTTTTTAAGGCTTTAAAACCTATTCGCTTTCTTTTGTTGTTGTGGTTTTTTTTTTTAATATACCCTCTTTCCAGATGTCGTAAAAAAATTAAACAAAAAGACTCCCTCACCCCCACCCCAAGACAGCTCTGTGGTGAGCTGGTCTGAAGGAGACGAGCTCCCAGAATCCCCCATCCCTGACCCGTTCCATCGCCACCACATCCATCTGTCCATGGGCCTTCCCGTCGCGGCCTTCTTTCTTCTCATTCACTGTCCGAGAGGGTCTCGTACTGTGAAACCAATAGAGGTTTGGGCTCTTCTTCCCAGCCGTGGTTCTGGGTACTGGAGTTGCCCTGCAGAACGGTGGCAGTGGGCGGTGGAGGGCCGGTCACGACTCCCGTGGAAAGTCTCACCGTCAGGGGGTTGTATGGAAACGGTGTTGAGCCTGCAGGACAGACGAAAAGGAAGGTGGAAGAAGGGGGTTGAGGTCCAAGAATTGGGAAGAAAGTAACACTGGTGTGCAAGACAACCCAACCCACCTCTCCTTTCACACTTCCTCGCACTCACAGGGTTCACACTGGGAGCTCCCCCTTTTGAGAAGATCTATCTACAGACCCCTCACATCCTGGACATAAACTGTTTCAACTCCTTCCCTCAAAACGACACTATAGAGCCATGCACACCAGAACAATTAGACACAAGGACAGTTTTTTTCCTGAATGCCATCACTCTGCTACACAAATAATTCCCTCAACACTGTCCAACTATTTACAAAGTCTGCACTATTATTGCTATTAATCTTCTCATCACTCCTTATCACCCATCCCCTCCCACTTGTGACTGTATGACTGTAACTTTGTTGCTTGTATCCTTACGAATTATATTGACTGTTTCCTAGTATGATTCGATTGCTTATTGTACCCTAGGACTATCACTAAGTGTTGGACCTGATGATTTTTGACGAATGTATATTTTCTTTTATGTACACTGAGAGCATTTGCTCCAAGACAAATTCCTTGTGTGTCCAATCACACTTGGCCAATAAAGAATTCTTTCTTTCTTTCTTTCTTTCTTTCTTTCTTTCTTTCTTTCTTTCTTTCTTTCTTTCTTTCTATCTATCTATCATCTTTTTAAACATTTATTTTATTTTACAACAAATCCCTCTTTCGATAATACAGTGTGTCGACGGTACATATATCTTGTGCAAATATTTGTATTTAGTATACATTTCTTGTTATGATTACGTTCATATGAAAAACCACTCAACCTTATGTATCCTATCATTTTAACAATCTTAATGCATTTTACCATTGTATTCATTTAGCTTCTTACTTTGTTTTCCAACCATTTATAGAATAAACCCCATATCATATAATAGTCCACTTCTTCTTGTTCTTTAATTGTCAATGTTAATCTATTCATTTCTATACATTCCAATATTTTCTAAATCACCTCCTCCTCTATCGGAATCTTTTCATTTTTCCAATTTTGAACAAGTAACAATTCTAGCCGCTGTTAATATACGTAGGATTGAATATGTTTTTTCTTTACTATAGTTTTCAGATAAAATCCCCAACAAAAATATCTCAGGTTTTAAGTGTTGTTTTATCATCTTTTCCAACTTTTGAGAAGATCTTTTCAGGTGAAAGAACTGGGATTATCTCCCTCAGCACCACAGGATTCCATCTACGGGGGAATTTATAACTCTTGGAAAGTCTAGGGAGATATTCCGTCATCCAAGTCATGGTTGTCCCAAAGGTTTTCTTCTTCCAGGAGGCAATTGGACTTCCTGGTTTTCCTTTTGAAGACCTTTCACTTCTCATTCCTTCAGCTCCCCACCATCCAAGTCAGAGCTGAAGAAGCTTCTTGGATGAAGAAGCAAAACGCCTTCAGAGAAAAACAAGGAGGTTCAGGTGCCTCCTGAAAAAAAAAAAGAAGAAGAACCTTTGAGACAACTCTTGGAAATGGAGAGAAGAAAAGGGCTTCTTCTTATGAAGTCTCTGGCTCAATCTGGAATATTCTCAGAGGAAGACATCCCAGATGAAGCTCTAGAGAAGTAGCCAGGGCGCCCAAGATTGGACAAACCATGTCAAGGCCCAAATTCTCAGACACCAATTTGATGGTCATCATTCATAGTCTCACACCTGGGATTCATTGACCTCTAATAGGATGGCACCATGCATAAATGGTGTAAGAAATGAAATTCCAATACTATCACCTGGAGAAATATCATCTAGGGTTGGTTTATTGGTTTGTAATCTACTCTTCCTTGAGAAGCAAAAGAGAGAGTAGAAACCCCCTCCTCTTTTTCTAAGGAACAACCCTGGGATCTAAGCTGACCTGAAAGTGTGTGACGAGAACTTCCACAATGAGGGAGAAAGAAAGTCCAGGTGTCATCGGGGCTAGATCAGCATCTTCATACTCACACCAGCCTACCTTCTGAAGATCACCTGCTGCCCTGCTTCCTCATGCCACTATTGAATGAGACATCTCATGTCTTCCAAAGCTTTCCTACAACATCCCCATGTAGGATTTAGTTGGACCAAAACAGAAGACCCTTAGTCGCTTGAGGACTTCTGTAGCTACAGTGATTGAACCCCAAGTCTCCTCATTCCAGGTCCAACCCTTCCAACAACTCCACCTTGATGGCCCTCTTATTATTTGGGCCACCTTCTACTCTCCTGGTTGCTATGATTGATCATGCATTTCCCAGCCAAAGGGCTGCGTGGTTGCCTGCTCAACACATTTATCTCCAACTCCTTGTAGAAGAGCAGGCAGGGCTGGGAGGTGGACTTAAATGAATCATCAGTCTAGAATCGTCACAGTGCCACAAACGGTCTAAGCCCAACCCTTCCAGAATCTCATTGATCCTTATCGAGTGCCAATTTAGCGTTGAACTTTAGTTGGACCAGATTCTTGTGTATGGGCTTGAACATGCCACTGTCAACTCAAAAAATATTTCTATGGTCTTTTTTAGAGTTGCCAACAGAAAGGGAGGAGGGAAAGAGGTTTGAAAGCACAGTGTGGCAGCTTGGAAATCGAAAGTGCATTCCATAAATAGTTTTCAAAGATAGTAACTAGGTGACTGAAGTTTTTGCCAGGCAAAATTCTAACTGGAGAACATGATTGATGACTCTTGGCTATGGATGTGTCCCATTGGAGAATATAAATTACGATACACCCAGGGGGTGGGGGGGAAACCAGGGTCAAGGGTGACAGTGAATTAAGTGTCTCAGAGTCGGCTCCACCCAGGCAGTGCCGGCATGTTAACTCCCAATAAATCCTTTTGAAGTTTTGGAAGTTTGACTCGAGATTCATGATTTAAATGGGGGTCACTGCCGGAATCCTGACAGCCACAATCTAACCGGTGGTGCCCGAATCTCTGCGCCTGACACTCCTGGGAACTGCAAACCTGAGGTCAAAGGATGTGCTAATACCTGTGGATGATGGCCTGTCCTCCCAAACCCGGTTGGTTAGAGGTGTCCTCCTGTTACAGTCCCCGTCGGAGTGAACGGACGAAGCGGATGGCGGCCTCTCAATGGTGGAGGACAGGCCGGGTGCTGGAGATCTGGCCTTCCGACTGTTAGCGCGGGCGGCAGCCTTTGGTTTCCCCCCTCCTGTGGGGGAAAAAAGAAAATGTTTTTCAAACTCCCAGGAGAAAGCCAATGCTACGTCAGGGGTGTCAAACTCAAGGCCTGGTGGCCACATCCGGCCCATGGTAGGCTTAGATCTGGCCTGCGGGGCCGCTAGGGAAATAGTGACGGACCGGTCCGCAGTCCTCCGGAGCTCCGTTTTCGCTGGCAGAGGGTTTCAGGACACAGTCGCAGCCGAAAACGGAGTTCAGGAGCCCGTTTTCGCTGGCAATGTGCTTAGGCCAACAAAGGCGTGCCCCCCCCGGCACGAGTGACGTCGAGTGGGCCACGCCCCCCGAGGTCAAACACAACCCTGATGTGACCCTCAATGAAATCGAGTTTGACACCCCTGTACTACGTCAAACCAGTGGAAAGGTTTGGTGCCCTCCCAACGCATCTTCCCAGGGACATGATAAACAATGGAACACCGAGGCTTAGCGAGTAGCAGGAAAAGAGAGAAAAAGAAAGAAAGAGAGAGAGAGAGAGAGAGAGAGAAAGGGTTGAGAAACAATAGAAACACCTCCCCCTGTTTCACCCCTATGACAGGTAGTCCTTGACTCACAACCACAAGCGAGCCCAACATTTCTGTTGTTAACCGAGACATTTGTTGAGTTTTGCCCTGCTTTACAACCTTTCTACGCTGTTGTTGTTAAGTGGACTGCTGCCATTGGTAAGCTAGTCACCTGGTCGTTAAGAGAATCTGGCTTCCCCGTGGACTTGTCAGAAGGTCTCAAAAGGGGACCACGTGGCCCCAGGGACACAGCAACAGTCATAAATAGGAACCCATTGCCAAGCGCCTGAATTTGGATCATGGGAAATGCACCACGTGAAACATGGCAGTAAGTCCTATTTTTCAGTGCTGTGGTAACTTTGAATGGTTGCTAAATGAACTGTTATAAGTCGAGGACTACTGTATTAACTCCAAAGTTTGCCAAGGATCACAGGAGTAGGTTTATATGTGTGTGTGTGTGTGTGTGTGTGTGTGTTTGTGTGTGTGTGTGTAAGTGGGGTCTTTTCTTTTTGCCATTGTTGTGAAGTGAGAGAGAAGTACATGTAGTCCTTGACTTACGACCACAACTGAGCCCAATTCCCGTTGCTAAGTGAGACAGTGGTGAATTTTGCCCCGTTTTACAACCTTCCTTGCCACAGTTGTTAAGTGGACCACGGCAGTATTTGTTCAGTTAGCAACGCGGTTGTTAAACGAATCAGACTTCCAGAAGCGTGGACTTTTCCTTGCCAGGAGATCGCAAAAGGAGATCGCGTGACCCCCGGGAGAATGCAACCGTCGTTAGTACACGCCAGTTGCCAAGTGTCCAAATTCTGATCACATGACCATGGAGTGACTCCGCAACGGTCTCTAAGTGTGAAAAACGGTCCTAAGTCCCATTTTTCAGTTCCATTGCAACTTCGAACGGTTGTGAGTCAAGGACTATCTGTACCCTTTACCCTCCGTGACCAAGGGGGGGTGGCATTTCTGTCCCCAATCCTGAGGCTGCCTGAGGGTGTGAACCCCAGCGTACTGCCCGACTCCCCAACACTTCTAACCACCAAGTCAAAGAGATTGGACTGCCCTCTGTTACAAATGGTACAGGGCAGTGATGGCGAACCTTTTTGTGGTGGTGTGCCAAAAGCACGTGCCTGCCAGCACCCACAATGCAATGCGCCCCACCCCGTACATGTGTGCGCAACACCCGTCACCTTATCTGCGCATGCGTGCACCTCCCAGCTGATTTTTGGCCTGTTTGAGGTCATTTTCGCTCTCCCTGAGGCTCGAGGGAGGCTTCTGCAGCCTCAGGAGGCCGAAAAACAGGCCTTCTGGAAATACCGGAAGTGCCTGTTTTCAGCCTCCGGAGGGCCTCTGGAGTCCGGGGGAGGCCGTTTTCACCCTTCTGGAGGCTCGGGAGAAGCCTCTGGAGCCTTGGGAGGCTGAAAACAGGCCCGTTTCGGCACTTCCGGTATTTCTGGAAGGCCGTTTTGGCCTCCGAGGCTGCAGAGGCTTCCCTCAAGCCTCTGGGAGGCGAAACAGGCCCGTTCGGCACTTCCGGTATTTCTGGAAGGCCCATTTTTCAGCCTCCTGAGGCTGCAGAGGCTTCCCTCAAGTCTCTGGGAGGGCGAAAACAGGCCCGTTTCGGCACTTCTGGTATTTCCGGAAGGCCCGTTTTTCGGCCTCCCGAGGCTGCAGAGGCTTCCCTCAAGCCTCTGGCAGGGCGAAAATGGCCTCAAGCAGGCTGAAAATCAGCCGGGAGGCGCGTGCATGCACAGTGCAGGTAACTTTGGCTGGGGCTCGCATGCCCACCCAAATGGCACGCGTGCCATAGGTTTGCCATCACCGTTATAGGGTCTCCTGCTTGGGTAGCAAGTTGGACTAGATGACCTACAAGGTCCCTTCCAACTCTTTGTTATTCTATATTCTATTCATCTGGATAACATGGACACGGAGGGGTCAACGAGGGGGGGAAAAATGAGGACGGAAAAAAAAGGGAGACAGCCCAATGGTCAGTGGTTTACGGGAAGCCAGAGAAAGGGTTACATTTCTTAAGCACTCATGTACACCCAACAGAGACTAACCCAACCCAGAGGGGCATTAATCGGTGTCGTTAAAACAACACGAACACAGACACAACACACCCACACACAAAACACACACACACGAGAAGACAGGAAGGAAAGGAAAGGAAGGAAGGGAGAAAAGAGAGAGGATTAATCACGTCAACGCAACCGAGCCGACCTGGCATGGAAGAATGCATCTCCTCAATCTGTCCTTCAGCAGAGGTTACAGGCAAAACAGCGGGCAAGCTCGGGCTGGCATTCAAAGGGTTAAAAGCATTGGCACTGAGAGGAGCGGGCTCGTCCCACCGATGGTCATATTTACCCATGAGAGCCTTTCTGATAATGGCCTCCAGCCCCATGTTGGAACTGGGGTTTTCTTGGACCGCCTGGCTCCTACAACTGATTAACCCTGGGGGGTACGGAAGGGAGGGATGGAGGGGTTTTAGGGTGGGGAGGAGAAAAAAGGGGGCACCGAGGAAGAAATCGGGGAGGTAGGAGGGAAGAGAACAAAGGAAGGGAGAAGGGGAGGGAGAAACAAAACTGTCAGCACATCCTTGAGAAACGACACAACGCCGCTGTTGTGTTAATTCTTCTCTTCCCCCGCCAAACCCTGCAAGGCAGACCACGCTTGGCCTGGTCCCTAAGTTCTGGAGATGTTCCCAGGGAAGGCAGGAGGAGGCATGGACTCCGTTGGTTTCTGGAATGCTGCGTTGGGTGCGCCCGTCAACCGCATGGTTTCTTTCTCAAGGCTAAAGGGCAAGGAGGCGGGGAGGAAGCTGGCTTGCACTCAAAGGACCCTGGCACGGCTTCATCTTGGCTTCGGGAAGGGGTGCTGAGACTTAAGTGGCTTCAGATGTTACCCAGGTTTGTGGTGTTTCCTCTCTCGTGATAGCTCTCTGGCGGATGGGGGAGGGGGGGGCTCCTGACTGCAACTGATGTTGGTGGAGGGGGGAGGGGGAAATGGAAGGGAGGGTTTCAACCCGGATCCACCCCACCCATGGGACATCCTCGTCATCAGAAGGGGACTTCTTCTGAGGTCTTTCTGATGTCCTTGTTCCAGACAGAACTGGTGGCGTTTCAACGAAGCAGGCCATCGCTTGAGAGACTGGTGGCCATCGTCGCTTCACTGTCTTCTACGGAACAAGGGACAATCACGAGTTTTTGGGGGAGGAAATGCAACATTTTTGTGGGAGCACGATGCTATGGCTTGGAACATCTTGGATGTGGCCCTGGATGTGGTGAAAAATAATGGCTGCCAGAGGCCGTGAGAGGACTCCGAAGGGTTTGGTGGAAGTCTTCCACGTTCCTTGAGATACGTGGACAATACCGTTGGCAAAGTCCTTCACCTTTTGGTGGATACCTTGGTCGGTTGAGTGTAATATGGAGATAGAAATGAAACACAATCTCTATCTATCTATCTATCTATCTATCTATCTATCTATCTATCTATCTATCTATCTATCTATCTATCTATCTATCTCTGTCTATCTATCTATCTATCTATCTATCTATCTATCTATCTATCATCTATCTATCTATCTTTCTCTTTCTTCCTCTCTATCTCTCTTTGTGCTTTCTCTCTATCTGTATCTCTCTCTAACTATATCTGTATCTCTCCTATCTATCATCTATCTATCTATCTATCTATCTATCTATCTATCTATCTATCTATCTATCTATCTATCTATCTATCTATCTATCTATCATCATCATCAATCTAATTATCTATCTATCCATCTATCTGTATCTCTCTCCTCATTGTGTTTACCTAGCCATCATCTGCCTGCCTGACTGCCCCCCATCCATCCATCCATCCATCCACCCAAATCAATCTATCTATCTATCTATCTATCTATCTATCTATCTATCTATCTATCTATCTATCTATCTATCTACATATCTATCTATCTATCTATCTATCTATCTATCTATCTATCTATCTATCACCCACTATCTAATTATCTATCTATCCATCTATCTGTATCTCTCTCCTCACTAATTGTCTGTTTACCTAGCCATCATCTGCCTGCCTGACTGCCCCCCATCCATCCATCCATCCATCCATCCATCCAAATCTATCTATCTATCTAATATATTTATTTATTGAGGGTTCCTTTCGTGAAAGCAAGATGTCTCCACTTCAAAGGTTTTTTTAACAACTGCCCAAACTGATTTTCTTAAACTCTAAGCCCGTTCTATACTTGACCATCGACTACCTTGAGGCCAACAGAAGAATGGCTACCACCTCCCTGAACTGGGAGCGATCAAAATGGAGGGACTGGTCTTCGCCCAACTTCAATGCCACCTGAGGGACAAAGGGCCCCCATAAAATCTGAGGACAAGTCCCTGGGCACCCAAGGGGTGGTTCCGTCCACCAGCTGTGACATTCCCTCCCCCAATTCTTTCCCGGTTTCCCTCCAGCCTTGTTTCCCCCTACCCGCAATTTTGGGGTCGTGGCAAAGAGGATATCAGCTGAGTGGGCCTTTCCTGTTTGTCTCGGGAATCTGTGGCGTCATTGATGGCGGTTGTATCGCAATTGTGAGTCGTCAGAAGCCATGCAGTTAAGGTGCGGCAGTGCATAAAGAGACCAGAGAAGGCACTAAGGGGGCAGCTGTTTGCCCAACGTTCCCCAGGAAAGAGGGGACGATAAAATGTAATTAAAATGAGTTTAAGAGACAGAGGTTGAGGAACAAGGAAGGGGTGATTTTTATATTAAAAAATAAATTTAACAATCCAACTTATTGTTGGCCTTCCTTCCCGTCCAATCCTTTCTGGACATTGGCCTCCAACCTTGGCAACTTTAAGACTTGTGGACTTCAACTCCCAGAATTCCTCAGCCAGCAAAGCTGGCTGAGGAATTCTGGGAATTGAAGTCCACAAGTCTTAAAGTTGCCAAGGTTGGACACCCCTGTTATAAAGGCTTTTCAATCTTCTGTTGCAGGACAGAGGAACTAGCTTTACCAGCTGTCAGTAAATAAGGCCAGCTTGCAAAAGCCACCCCCCAACTCAACCTCAGGTGCTGAGGGGACCCCAAAGAGGGCACCACTCCAGGTAGGGAATAAGGCCAAAAAAATAAATAAAAATAAGGCAGGGTGCAGAAGAGTTCTAGTGCTTACCTGTTCCTGTCATGGCTGGCATGTAAAAAATCTCTGTCCCGGGTTGTCCAACATCTGGAAGGAGGATCAAAGAGAAACCCTTTAGAGGAGACCACAGCTGAAGAAGTCCTACTACAATTTCAGAACGTCATTTTTTTTTTGGGGGGGGGGGGAAATATTGGTGCTACCTGTTCTGACCTAGGCTTCCTTAGAAAGCGTAAAACGCAATCTTAGTCCCAAGAAAAACCTCTTTTTATTTCCACAGCTGTGAATTACGTTCATTCCTAGCCTGCAAAGGCTTCACAAACAGTCTGTCAAGGGAATGTTGATAAACTCCCACCTTATCGCACTTGGAATGCTGCCAGAGAACGAACGGCCAAAGGCAGGGCAAGGCCAACCTTGACGGAGTCAAACAGAACTTTTCAAAGCTTGAACCGACCAGACGAACTAATTGCTTCCTGCAAAGGCTCACGTCCCGTTCGCTCCTCTTTTATTTCCCATGGGAGGGGCCAACCATCTCCGAGGTGTGGCCTTACTCCTAAGTCAACCCTGCTTTCTCAAGTGTTCTTGTCTTCTGCTAGCTCTGCGCATGCGCAGGCTGGGAACTGGTTCCAGAAACTTCCCTGCCTCACTGATGTCTGAATCTGAAGGTAGCTGATGACTGCCAGCCTGCCCTGGTATTCAGACCCAGGCTCCGTCAATCGTAATCAATCACAAACTTGTTTTAAAAGCAAAACCTATTTTATTGCAATGCTGGGAATTGTTTTCATTCCCAGGCAGAACTCATCCTATACAGTCCCCCAAGATAAGCACACACCTTTCCGTTCTGTGGAATGCTGCCAAAACCAGAAGTATCCAATTAACTATAAAAGAAACCAACCCAAGTACAAGAAAAAAAACCAACCAAAGTACGCAGAGCTTAAGGATGACTCAGAACCGATCGAATTACTTTGCTTCCTGCAAAGGTTTCATCACCTTTATCCCTTATGGGAGGGGCAATCACCTCCCAGCCTTACTTCCGAGTCACCCCTTTTGTTTCGCCTTCTAGTTCTGCGCACATGCGCACTGGGAACAGGCTCCCCTGGGTCCTCAGCCTCGCTGTTGCCAGACGAAGGCTCCAAAGGCAGCACCCCACGCCCAGATGGTCCTGGCCCCACATATCTGCATCAGATGCAGGATCCTCATCCAAGTCCTCTCCAGACTCCCTAACCGGTTTCCTTTCTTCCCCACTGTCCGATTCCACTTCCACCTGCACAGGCTGCTGGTGAACCACAACACCTGGCCCCATCCCTGCCTCCGATACAGAGCCCTCATCTGAGCCCCGCTTGGCCTCCAAGACTGGCCCAGGTTCCTCCTCTCTACTGTCCGATTCTGTTGCCAGTTCCGTCAGTTGCCGGCAGGCCACAACACTACCAAGATTTGGGGCTGAGAGAAGTCAGATGAGCTGTTTTTATTTCAAGACCACAGCCTGGTCAATCTTTCACGCAGACAGAAGAACTACAACAAGTTTTCAACTTACGACTGGTCATTTAGGGACCAAAGTCATGACGGACCTCCAGAAAGAGACTTACAACAGGTTCAAAAGTTCTGATGGACAGGGGCTCCCATGAGGCCAGGTGACCACAGGTTGGATGGTCAGCAACCAGCCTGCTTTTATGAACGTTTGCAGCATCCCGCGGTCATGTGACCACAATTTAAGACAGTTTGGCCAAAAAGCTTCATGTACATCTTGGTTTTCAGGAAAACTGACCCAGGGTGAACAGTTCGTTGACTGAACAGGTGGCTGCCCAGATTAATTCTTCAGCATATCTTAATTTTATTATGATTTTTTTTCAAATAGGCCAGAGAGCTGAATATACATACATACACACTCACAGACACATATTCATACACATACATACACCCATGTACATGCACAGAGTATATGAAATAGATAGATAGATAGATAGATAGATAGATAGATAGATAGATAGATAGATAGATAGATAGATAGATATAAACAGGGAGGGAAGGAAGGAAGGAAGGAAGGAAGGAAGGAAGGAAGGAAGGAAGGAAGGAAGGAAGGAAGGAAGGAAGGAAGGAAGGAGCTGGATAGAAGATATAGACAGACCATGATAGCTATTGATGGGTGGGTGGATAGATGGATGGATGCTGGATAGCTAGATAGCTAGATGATAGCTAGATAGATATAAACAGGGAAGGAAGGAAGGAAGGAAGGAAGGAAGGAAGGAAGGAAGGAAGGAAGGAAGGAAGGAAGGAAGGAAGGAAGGAAGGAAGGAAGGAAGGGAAGGAAGGAAGGAAGGAGCTGGATAGAAGATATAGACAGATCATGATAGCTATAGATGGGTGGGTGGATAGATGGATGGATGCTGGATAGATAGAAAGATAGATAGATAGATATAGGTAGACAGATAAATATAGACAGATGATAGATGATGGACTGAGAAAGATGATGGTATAGATGATAGATAATAGATTAGATAGATAGATGACAGAGACAGAAAGACAGACAAAAAGAGTCAAGTGAAATTCTCACTGTATTCCGCCTCATTCCGGTTGCTCGTGCTGAGTTTTTTGATGATTTCCTGCTTCTTGGATTTCACCATGGCGGAATTGCTCTCTGTCAGTTTGCTGAAGAAGGCCGGCGGCTGGACGCTGTTTCCCGGGGATCGGGTGCAGCCTCTGCAGGGTGGAAGGGAACACCCAAGGAGTCTTTTTGCAGCTGACCCTCTGAGCCACGCCATTGCCTTGCTACGCTGCCCACTCGGGCTCCTTACCTCAGCTCCAGCTGCTCGCCCTCACGGTACAGGATGGGGTAGGTGCTGTTTCGGACACGCTCGGCTTCTCCGTTGCCCTCGGGAGGGGAAATCGGCTCGATGCAGTTGTCCGAAGATGGAATTTTGATTTGCTCGGGGGACCTGCAGAGATTAAAGAGAGAGAAGGTGAGACTTGGGCAACAAGGAGCACATTATCTCCAAATTGTTGGAAGTGCAAAGACACATTCTTCCACATGTGGTGGACCTGCAATGCTGCAAAAAAAGTATTGGAGATTGATACAAGAACAAATGGTGGGAGAGTGTATTCCATTTAAGCCGGAATTTTTTCTCCTAGGAATAATACCAGAAAGATATAAGAAATATTTAATTTATCTAATAGTACAATAAATTACTTAGAAAGTAGGAAAATACTTGTTATTAGAATACTTGTTCTCTGTTAAAACTATATAGAGATATAAATGGAATAAATGTGAAAAAGAGAAACTATGATAAGTTTATTAACTATGTTTAATGAATTCAAGAATATAGTTGAAATGAATTATGAGGATTGCTGTAATGAGATTAATATCAGTTTTTATGATTAATTGAATAGACTAATTTTTCTTTTTGAAATTATAAATGATTTAATGTAATTGAAGGGGAAAGTGCCATGCGGAATCTGACTTAAAAGGCATAGGTGTTGTGTAGTTGCTAGGAGATTATTGTTATTAATCTTTAGGTGATAATTAAAAAGCTAAATTTGGGAATTAAAGAGTTAACCAAATGATATATAAGGTATAGGGGTGGGACACTCTAATTGGTAATTATAGGAGAAACTTTTTTGAAATGTTTGAATTGAGATGGAATTTTTGAAACGATGAAATAAGAATATGTGATGAAGTTGCAAACCTGACAGATAAAAGTATAAAGCACAATGAATATGAAGATATGAGAATTATTTAAAGTTAAAAGAAATAGGTTTAGAAATGAATAGAAAATATATAAAGTTTGAGAAAAGTACTTGAAAAAATTAATAGAAAATATGTAAAGTAATGATAAGATATGAAACTAAATGTAAAAGATGAATATGCAATCAAGACCATGTTCACTAAAAAGATGTTTTTGAAATGTGAAAAAAATAAAACACTGTTGTTGTTGTTTTAAATTAGCTAATAGTACATGTGTTGATGGGGGCTAGAATAATATATGTGCAATACTGGAAGAAGGAAAGGCTACCGCCAGAAACAGAGATGATAAGGAAAATTATGTCCTGTGCAGAATCGGACAGGTAAACCCTAGAATTAAAAAACAAGGGGGAATCTGAGTACTATGAAACATGGAATAAATTCTATCAGTGGTTGCATAGAAAGAGGCAAGGTCAGAACATAAGTAGGTATGATGATCAGAATAATTAGTAAACAATGTATTAAACAAGATGACTGTAAATGGTGAAGTAACATTTATATATGTATAACAATTGTAAAGCCAGAATGGCTGCACCGTGTTGTATTCTTACAATAAAAATATAAACAAACAAACAAACAAATAGATAAATATGAAGCAAGGAGCTAATTTTGGGTTGAGAACTGTCAGTTCTTCCATTGTGATTGATGAAGATCTTGAAGGTTGAGGGACCAAAAACGAGACCTGCAACAAACCAGGTTCTTTGCAGGAGAAGGTGAGAGAGTCAAAAAAAAAATGTAGGCCAGGTATGTTCCAAAGATGCTTTTTTACAAAAGGCAAACTTCTTGAAGACATTTCACTTCTCATTCCAAGAAATTGAAGAAGCTTCTTCAAGGAAATGACAATGAAGTCCAGTTGTCTTCTGAAAAGGAATCTTTGGGACAAGCATGACCTGGATGGCTGAGAATCTCCGTAGACATGTAGGCCGGGCATGATGGACAGGTGTCTTCCTCCAAAGTTTGCACCCCTCGTGTTTGTTTTTGCTTTTCACACTCTCTGATCCTTGAAGGTGACTTCCAGCATGCTTCCCTCTGCGGTGAGAAGGTGACCCCTGCCTGGATTTCTCTACCAATCTTGATTTGGGCACCCCTTTCTGTTCCTATAGCCCAGGGGTGTCAAACTCCATTTCATTGAGGGCCACATCAGGGTTGTTTGACTTTTAGGGGGGCTGGGGTGGGCATGGCCAGCTCGACGTCACTCGTATGGGGGAC
Organism: Notechis scutatus; assembly: GCF_049901735.1. Taxonomy (NCBI): domain Eukaryota; kingdom Metazoa; phylum Chordata; class Lepidosauria; order Squamata; family Elapidae; genus Notechis; species Notechis scutatus. The sequence goes on along the minus strand of NC_142021.1, from coordinate 11,616,506 downwards.
ACCTGTGGTGGCCTAGGCAGGACCCCTAAGGCAGGACTTCCTTCACATACTCTCTCGCTCTCATTATAATCTTCCTTCCATCATCTATCATCTGTCTATATTTATCTATCTATCTATCTATCTATCTATCTATCTATCTATCTATCTATCTATCTATCTATCTATCTATCTATCTATCTATCTATCTATCTATCTATCTATCTATCCTTTCTATCTGTCTATCCTTTCTATCTATCCAGCATCCATCCATCTATCCACCCACCCATCTATAGCTATCATGATCTGTCTATATCTTCTATCCAGCTCCTTCCTTCCTTCCTTCCAGCTCCTTCCTTCCTTCCTTCCTTCCTTCCTTCCTTCCTTCCTTCCTTCCTTCCTTCCTTCCTCCCTCCCTCCCTCCCTCTCCTTCTTTTTCCTTCCTTGCTCTCTTTCCCATCTTCCCTTCTTTTTCTTTGCCTTTCCTCTTTCTCCTTTCCCGTCCCTTCCTGCACACTCAAATGCAAAAGGGGAAACATTTCTCTTTTTTTGTTTTGCTTTCAGTTGGTTTTGCTAGCCCTCTGCCAGCGAAAACGGACACGCGTGCCCCCCACCCGAGCTTCGTGGGGCTGCTCCTTTGCTGTTTCCAGGGCGGCCCCCGCAGACCAGAACCCAAGCAATTTGACCCCTCCCCCGCTATAAACCCAACTTCGGGGACTTCTCTCGTGGCCGGAAGGAGAGAAGATGACCCCTCACCTTTGGTCTGCTTCATTTTCGGGGGAAATTCTAGACGATGAAACATGTTCCATTGGTTGGTGCTGGAGGTAAGATTCGGTAGGAGCTCGGCGGAGGTCCAGCACAGGGCCAGCAGCCCCGGAGTAGGAGTAGACGGGAGGCTGGATATGAGGATTGTGTTGCTGGGGATTATAGCGTGTGTAGTCTTGAGTGATGACTTCCTGTAAGAGAGGGATAAGGTCAAGGTCAAGGTTCCCCTTGCACATAATATGTGCTAGTCGTTTCTGGCTCTAGGGGGCACTGCTCATCTCTGTTACAAAGCTGAAGAAGAGCCAGCGCTGTCCGAAGACGTTTCTGCGGTTATATGGCCAGCAGGACTAAACGCCGATAAGGCGCACGGGAATGCTGTTCCCTTTTCACCAAAGTGGTGCCTCTTTTTCGACTTGCATTTTTACAGGCTTTCAAACTGCTAGGTTGGCAGAAGCTGGGGCAAGGAACGTCACTCCGTTACGTGGCGCTAGGGGTTCGAACCGCCCAACTGCCGACCTTTTTCTGATCAACAAGCTCAGCGTCTTAGCCACTGAGGGAATATATATATCCTTCGGTTTTTCTTTGCGGTCGTTTCTCAAGAAAGCTCCCTGCTGTCCCTTTTGACACCCCACGCGGTCGTCCCTTGTCTTGCCAAACATTTATTTCACACAACCAAAGTTACTACTGAAAAAAGACGGCTGACGACCACGCTTTGCATTTAGCGACCACCGTAGCATCCCCCACTTACGTTGATGTGCTGGGCCAAGGTGACGACGCGCTGATTTCCTTTGGCATTCGGGGGTCCCTGCAATGGCTGACTGGGGGACTGGTGACCCTCGCTGATCTGGTGGAGCTGTTGCATGTGGGGGAACTCTGTCGCAGACGATTTGAGGGACCCTACATGAGAAGAAAAAAAATGAACGGGCGGAAGTGAAAAGCACCACAGCCAAACGGGGGAGGGTCCCTGTTTATAGATGGAGGAGACCCTGACCTTTCTCCTTATCTTGAGCCAGCTTCATCCCTTTCTCGTGGAGGACAGAGGAGGGGGAGTTCACGGGGCTTATGGTTTCAACGCCATCAGGACTGTAGTTCCCACGGAAAACTGAAGAACACAAACAAGAGCCTTGAAGGTTGGTGGGGACGCCTCTCCTTCTCAGCTGGGTGACAGCTGCGAGGATGTTTTTACCCTCAAAAAGGCACTTGGCATTCTGAGACCTCATTGCTTGGCTCCCTACGTAGAGAAGATGGCTTGAGAACATTCAAGAGGGCCTTCACATCCAACCTTGGTCTAGGCTAGATTGACCCATGGGCTCTAGCTGTGGGGGACGATGGACGGACACTGCTGAAAAGCACACAATGGCTTCCGCTGCGGTCTTTTGGAATATATTCAGGAATGGACTGCTGCCGGTTCGCCCAGGTTCGGGCGAACCGGTAGTTAAACCGGTAGCTCATTTTTCATGGCTGGTTCGGCAAACCGGCAAATCCCACTCTAGGCTGGCCCTGCCCACCCAGGAGTCTCTACATGACCTGCTTTGAATGCCAGGTAAGTACAGGACCTGTGTGGACACTCAAGAGAGGGCAAAAAATGGGCCTCCCATAAGTTCTGGAGCCCATTTCCAGCTTCCAGAGAGCCTCTGGAACCCAGAGAGACCGTTTTCGCCCTCCCCGAGGCTCAAAGAAAGTCTCCGGAGCCCAGGGAAGGTAAAAACGCCCCCCTCCCCCGCCGTGATGTGGGAGGCCGACTGAGGCCACGCCCACCATGGCCACACCCACCAGCAACCGGGCAGAGAACCCTTGCTAAAATTTTTGAAGCCCACCCCTGACTATATTGTGGTATGAAATGGTACAGTCACCCATCTTGAAACGAAAGTTTCAACAATATCATTAGAAGAGCTTTTGTTTTGGACAAGCAACTCCTTGGCTGAGCCAGGTTGCTGCCACCTGCGAGTTGCCGAGCTTTGGAGATGCCTCCAAGGGCTACTTCCGTTCAAGCTACAGCCAAACTCATGGGTCTTGTTCTAGAACAGCCTTTTCCCAGTGCCCAGTTTGCAGTCTTGGGGGTTACAGTCTCAACCAATCTGGGAAACCAGAGATTGGGGGAAACGAACCCAGGGGCCGGCCATTTAGTAACCTCATTCTCTCCCCCCAACATCATCTGGCTCAACACCAGATGACCTTCCCCATGTTGCAATCTGTGTACAGGTAGTCCTCGACTTACAACTATTTTCTTAGCGACCGTTCGAAGTTGCAACAGAGCTGGAAAAAGGAACGTACAACCGGTTTTTTTTCACACTTACAACCACTGCAGCATCCCCATGGTCAAGAGATCAAATGTTTGGCATCTGGTTATGTATTTATGATGGTTGCACTGTCCTGGAGTCACACAATCACCATTTGTGACCTTCCCAGCCGGCTGAGACCACTACTCAGCTAACAATTCCCTTGCTTAAGCAGTGGAAATTCTGATGTGGTCATAAGTCGAGGACCACCTGTATCTCGGCCGACTTTAGCAAGTTGATAACAATTGATGGACAAAGCAGAACATGAAATAGTTGTGGAAACAAGCCCAGTGCTGAAATTCGTGGCCTCCATCACTCCTGTGTTTCATACATTTTGCAGAGTTCCATGGAGGCAGGTGGACAGGTGTCCAAACAGCTAAAATGACACATCACAACCGCACAACACAAGCCCTCACTCTTTTGGACAGGCCTGGCCAAGTTTGGGGGGGGGGGGAGGCTTTGAGGGTGAATCCATGACATCCTCTCAATGTTTAGACCTGGGGTGTCAAACTCAGGCCGTCACGGCGGTGTCACGTGGCATATTGGGACTTTTGTTTCCCTTCGCTAAATCAGGTGTGGCTGGCATGTGACGCATCTGGCCTGTGGGCCGGGAACTTGACAGCCCTGGCTTAAGACCCTCGTCCAGTGGTGGGATTCAGCCGGCTCGCACCACTTTGGGGGAACCAGTTGTTAACTTTCTGAACAGTTTGGCAAACTGGTTGTTGGAAGAAACCATGAGGTCAGAGAGAACCGGTTGTTATTTGAATCCCACCACTGCCCTCGTACCTTTTTGAGAGGACCCCCTCCCCATTTCCAAGTCTAGCCTGCCCTGCTGCACACAACGACATGCTCCAGGAAGAAACCAAACGCGGGGAACCAAGGGGGGGTTAGGGGAAATAGGCTGAAAAATGGCGGGGGAGCAGAAAGAGAAGAAGCATGAACACAGGAGGGGGGCAAAACAGGGGCTTTTAGGCAGACAAGGCTGAAAACATAAAAGGGGCCTTCACCACAAATGTGAAAATTAAAACGCTTTAAAAAGAAAAGAAAAAAAAAAGAAATAAATGACTGCGGAAAGGGAAGGATCTTTGGTAACGTCTCCGGGTGCAGGTTGGAAGGGCCCCCCCGACGCGGAGAGCCGCCCCCGATTCCCCCTCCCATGTCTTACCATCGCCATTGGTGCTGTTATTTAATGTACTTCTTTCGGGCATCCCCTTATTGCAAGAAATTTGGCGCGTGATAATGACATCAATGAAGTTGGCCGCTGTCATGGTAGTCTTACCCAGTACTCGCAGCTCCTGTTCCTGCACTGAAAAGGGTTTACTCTTTTCTCTACTCGGCTGCTCGGGGGCCGAAACGGCGTGCAGTGATGAGTCTAGGGGGCTGTGATGCGAAGGCTGGATTTTCCCCTGTCCTCTGCTAAACGGGTGGCTTGCCCCCGGCCCAGAAGAGGACAAAGTCTTGGACTCCGTAGCTTTTACGGGCGAAGGGGTCTGTTCTAGGCTTGGCCCCACAGACAACTTTGAGGGGAACAGGTGGTTGATCTCAGGCTGAGACCGTTCACTTTTGAGGTCCTGGGTCCTGGAGGAGGAGGAGGAGGAGACCTCCTTCTGCACATGAGCTGACTCCATCACCGAGGCATAGTTGTCCACGCCACTCATGGAGCTGCGCAACGCCGATGCCGGACAGAAGCCGGAGGAGCAGGCTGGGGACGTGGTGGCGATGGATGAAGAGGAGGAGGAGGAAGAAGAGGATCTGCAAAGGAGAAAACCACATTAAGAGATCTCCAAGGGGAGAAGGAGGAAATACCCACATCTTTTGCAAGGGGTGTCGAGGGTAGTTATGGGGGTTATTCAAATCCTGGATTTCTGCAAGGGCTCGCTTAGAAGAAATCCAGAAGTTGTGAACTGGAAGTTTTTAAGTAGAAATTGGACATCCGTTTGTCTGGAGTGGTGTAGAATTTCCCAAAGGTGCTTTTTCAGGAGGCAACTGGACTACCAGCTCACCAAGAAATGGCCAACTTGGAGGGTTTTTTTTTCAGCCCAAGGGTGCTTTTTCAGGAGGCAATTGGACGTTCTTGATTTTCTTTTTTCTTTTTAAAGACATTTCGCTTCTCATCCAAGAAGCTTCTTCAGCTCTGACTGGATGGTGGGGAATGGAAGGATTTATACTCCTTGCAGACAGCTGGTCATTTGCATCCTTTGAGAGGGTCATTAAGGCCACTTGGAGGTTTATCTGTGCCTTTAAGGTCACCAGAGTAGTACAAATGGGTGTGGAGCCTTGGAAATGCTGAAAGGACTGTGTTGTAGACTGGACATAGATGGTGTCGTATCCCTCCCCTTCTGTTGAGAAAGAGCTGTTCAATTTTGACATAAATGGCATCTTTGACCCTTCTTTCAAACCAGCGGTCCTCTCTGTCCAAAATCTGGACTTTGCTGTCTTCAAAAGAGCGGCCTTTGTCTTTGAAATGCAGATGGTCTGCTGAATCTAGTCCGGATGTGTTTGTTCTCCTATGTTGGGCCATGCGTTTATGTAGTGGTTGTTTTCTTTCCCCAGTGTACAGATCTGCACATGGCTCACAGCATTGTACTAAATCTATGCAAAGCATTGTACTAAATCCATGCAAATAACCAGCTGTCTGCAAGGAATATCAATCCTTCCATGCCCCGCCCTCCGGTCAGAGCTGAAGAAGCTTCTTGGATGAGAAGCGAAACATCTTCAAAAGAAAAAAACAAAGGAAGTCCAGTGGCCTCCTGAAAAAGCACCTTTGGGACAACCATGACTTGGATGACAGAGAATCTGTACAGACTTTTAGCTATACAATTTGGGATGAACAGCCTTTGAATGATGTGGGAGTAGGAATGGATTTCCAGAGGAAAAAATTGCAGACTACAGGAACCATTTGCACTACTCAGGTGTCCCTGAGGACACAGATAAACCTCCAAGTGGCCTCAATGACCTTCTAAAAAGGATGCAAATGACCAGCTGCCTGCAAGGAGTATGAATCCTTCCATGCCCCACCATCCTGTCAGAGCTGAAGAAACTTCTTGGATGAGAAGCAAAATGTCTTCAAAGACATTTAGCAATGTTTCCTGCTTAAGCAGGGGGCTGGACTAGAAAACCTCCCAAGTCCCTCCCAACTCCATTATTCTGAACTTCCAAGTGCAAGATGTAAACTAAACTATACAGATAGGCTACATTTTCAACATTTGCAGAAACGGGGAATCTATGGCCAGGCAGGTTTTTTTCGGCTGGATTATAATTTGGGGTCTGTGACTCTAAAAAAACATCTCAGTGAGAATGAGCGAAAAGGGGCTTCATTTCCAACAGATTCCCCCCTCCTGGATTAACATCCAGAATTGGGCATATAAGATTTTGTGCCCTGAATGTTATATGGAGAATAACTCGCTTCCACCTTTCCGGAATGTGACCTACCGTAAAACGGAGGGAGTGAGGCCTTCTGGAGAGACGATCTTCATGTTGGTGTTATGCAGCACGCTGGGACGCTGTTGGATGTTCTCCTGGGCACGTGGGGAAACCGGGGAGTGCTTGTGAGAGTGTGCAGAGATACGGCCACTGCTGTGCTCGGTGCCTGTGGTAAAAAGATGGAACGGAGGCAAAATGAGACAGTGCCGAGCCCCCTCTCCTTCCCTTCTGTTCCCTCCTTCCCTTTGGCCAGTGGAACTGGCGACAGCCTCAAACAGTGAGGTGGTTGGGGACAAACATGGGCCAGTCCTGGAGGCTGGGGAAGGCTCTGACTAGGGCTCTGCATCTGAGGCAGAAATGGGGCCAAGGCCATCCCACAGTTATCAGCTGCCTTCGGAATTGGAGATCAGTGGGGCAGAAGAACAGCTGGAGCCTGTTCCCAATGTGCGCATGCACAGAGCTGCCAGAAGAAGGGAACAGTAAAGGAACAAGGGCCGACTTGGGAGTAAAGCGACAGGTGGACGGTGAATGGCCCCTCCCATAGGGACTAAACAGGAGCGAAAGGGGAGTGGGGTTTGCAGGAGACAATTAGTTCAATTCATTCGGGTGAAGATCTGTTCCTGACTTCTTGCCAAGTAATGTCTGCTACAGCGTGGCGTTTGGAAGCTCTCGGCCTTGGCAACTCTCCCAGCCTGATAAAGGTCTGTAGTTGTGAAATCTCTTGAAAGACTACTTGCTATGACTTTGCTGGAGAGGACATTCACTTTAGCCTAAATAAAAGGAGTTTAATCGGGATGAGGAGTCGGCTTCATGATTTTGGGAAGTCCAGGTGCGAGCACCTTCCAAGGGATTGAACCTCAACTCACCCGGCCTCCAGATGGGCGCGTGTTCCACCGTGGCTGTGCTGGTCACCACCGATTTTTTGCGTTCCTTTTCACGGTCCCGTTCTTGCTCCCGTTCGGAAACCGGAGGTCCCGTCTTGGCTAAATGCGCAGGGGTACCTGTGAAGCACAGGCTGTTGTTGGTTTCCCACTGTGGAAAAAGCGCTCTAGGGCTGCTTTGCTATTTCATCCACCATCAATCTCCAGCAAAAAAAAAAAAGCATTCGACTTGAAAATTTTTTGATTAAAAGCTCAGAATTGTAGGGTCCTTGGCGCCCTCCAAACTCAGAGAGCACTTAAGGACCCTACAGTCCTTTTTCCTTATCCTCCTCCTTCCTCTCCACAAACCTCACTCCCTTCAAGCACTGATGATGTTCCCTAGTAAGGTCATGAAATGTCTGTAAATGTAACCCACCAAGCTCAGAGAGAAGGGTGGATAAAAATCAGATTTTAAAAAAATTTAAATTGGATGTTTTTTATTTTTATCAAATTTATTTTAATGAAACCCCGATTTTTTTATTTTTTTTATTTTGGAGTAAAAATCTATCTAAAGATAGTTTTCTATTTGTGATACATTCATAGCTTAGCTTATTCAGCATGGAATGGAGCTTACTCATCCCTCATTCTGGTTTACCTTGGTTTTTTTTTTAGTAACCTGTTTCTTCTTTGCGTTCTCCTTTCTTTCTTTCCTTCCCTAAATTTTGTTTTCAAAGCATTGCAACACGCACGTTCCTAACACTGTCATCCAGGATGATGGGGGTTCTTGGAACATGTGGAGGGCAATCAGACTCCATCATCCTTAACTTTGGGATGAACTAAAGCTTCTGGCTTGTGGTTTCCTTCATTTGGGTGCTATCAAGAAGCCATGAGGTGGTAATGAAACTCCCAGGATGATAAGGACTGGGTCAAGCAGCCCACAAAATCCGTACTTCTCAGCTGAATTGCATCTCACCAGCCCCTCTTCTACTTTTCTTCTCCAAGAAAACTCCAGCTACTTCCTTTGCCCGATCTAGAACAGCTTCCTTCCCTCTAGCTTGTATTGCCTCGTTCTTCTTTACACCTCCGATGTTTGCACTAATGTTCACTTAATTCTACACCTCTCGGATCACAAACCTGGGTAAGCAACCTATAAATCCACACTGCCCACTTGAGGTGGACCTCACTGGTCCTTCTACTTTCTGTCAGGATTCCAGGAATCACTCTAATGAAATCATGATTCTCGAACCAATCTTCAAAAAAACTTCAAAGGATTTATTAGAGGTGACATACTGGCACTGCCCTGGATGAAGCCAACTCCTGCATACGTCATTTACAGTCCCCTGTGACCCTGTTTCCCCCTCTCCCCCCTGGGTATCTCACAAACCAGATTCTCCAATTGAGCATGTTCATGGGCTGGGCGTCATCATTCACGTTCTCCAATTAAATATATCGGCGAGCAATAACTCTGGTATTTTAGTTACAGTCTTTTAAAGAGAAGAGTTGGAAGGTACTTTTGCTTTCAAACTGCTGCACTGCTCTTCCAGATTTCCTTTCTCCCCCCCCCCTTTTTTTTTCTTTTATGGCAACTACTAAAACAGGCATAGGAATGTTTTATGAGTTGACACTTTCCTTCTGGAGCTCCACTTATTTCCATCAGCCGATCTAGAACACATCTTCCTTTCCTCCATCTTGCATTCATTTGTTCTCGTTTACCTCCTCTCTCTCTCCCTCTCTCTCTCTCTCTCCCTCTTTCACCTGTGCACAAGGTGGCTCTCCTTCCCAAGTGGTTACCCAAGAAGGATACTTGGAAGCACCTCACCTACGTTGGGTCCTTGGTTCCCTCCTGACTCACCTGGCGAGAGCGGCGAGCTACTGTGTCGACTGCTGAAAGGCTGGGCAGTGCCGTGCATGTAAGTGATGCGGTCCATGGAGGCTGCAGAGGTGCCTGGAGTGGGAGGCACGAGCACAGGGAGGTGTGGTACTTGAGACAGGTCAATTATCCCTGCTGGGAAAATAAAATGGTCAGGAATGGAAGGGGGAGGCCAGAACCAAGTGGGCAGTGTCCTCTTTTAAGGCCAATGGGGTTTAAATTTGTCAGGCTGGTCCGCTCTGAATTCTCTGCATTTTTTTTTATTACTTCCCTTTAAACAGGGGTCCCTCAAACTTGGCCACTTGAAGACTTGTGGACTTCAACTCCCAGAATTCATCAGCCAGCTATGGTGGCTGGAGAATTCTGGGAGTTGAAGTTCACAAGTCTTAAAGTTGCCAAGTTTGAGGGACCCCTGTTTTTAAGAGTCAACTCATGCCAGGGGCATCACTTCAAGAAGAATCTTACAGCCAAACCAACTAATAGCTTTGCTCAGAATGAACAACGGGCAAAAACGGGGCAACTCGCCCTGTTCAACTCCCGCATGGGACAATTCAACAAATGCAGAAGTTAAATTTAATTTTGACAGAACGGTGGCCAACCATCATAAAATAAAGCCAATCCAGAAAGGCAAAAGAGTATTTGGATGAAAGCATAGTCACCAAGAATGAAAGTATCTGAATGATTAATAGAGCACTGAATTGTCCCGAGATGAGTTGGCCACGGCGAATTGTCCAAGTACAAAGGTGTTGCTTTTAAAAATGACTTGAGACTGTAGGCAAGGTAGGAACCATCAAGATCCATCAAGCCAGCTGTTCTGACCCGGCTCCCAAACACGACAAACCCTCTGAAGTGAATTCAAAATATTCCTTTCTTAGCAGCATTGGCAAAAAGTTTATCTCTCACTGCAGGCTAACAGGTCTGTCCATCTGGGAGATGTATAGTTGTCTGCCACATCTATTCATCGCCGCCCCCTGCCTTTTATCCCCAGAGCTAGGGTGGGGCTTTGCTAGCAACGGTGGCTTTTCCGTCCCAAGGACCGGCCCACAGATTTCCACTGTTCTCTCCTCTCCTCTCCTTTCTGTGCATCTGCCTGTCAGGCACTGGACCCAGCTGTTCTTTCTCTTCCTCATCAGCCTCCAGACCTGGGGGCTGTTGACTCTCCATCTGAAGGCTGTTAAGATGGCCCAGGTGTTCCACCTCTCCATCTTTGACAGCTCCATTCCCTCTTCCTCCTCAGAGCTCTCGGATTGCCTTGATGCTGGTTCCCCCCACCGGCCTGGCTTTGTGGACTAGCAGCGGGGAGAAGGGATGGTTCTACGTGAGTGGTGGGTGAGCCCACCACTTCCACGGCCCGGTTCCAAATGGACTTGGGGACCCCTGCTCTACAGCCAGCAGCTCCTCTCTGCTCGACGCTTGTTCCCACAACAGCACAAACTGGAGCAAACACAACGGATAAACGTTACTCTTTTAAACCATTAAACCAGTGTGCCTTGTCTCGAACCCAGCGGGATCTACCATCTCATGGGTATTTTGTGCAAACAAGTCCCCAACAGGGCTTGCCTCCCTCCTGGGCCCGCTTGGCACCCCCACGGATTCCAGACCTGCTGCGTAGTTGAGAGCCAGGGAAGGTTCTCGTGGAGACAAGCCACGAAGCAGATCGACTCTCTGAGCCATGGTGGTAGCCGTGGCAGCGTTGTGGTGCATCTGTTGGGAGGTGATGTAGTCGTTGATGATGGTCTGTCTGTTCTCCATGGCGGCGGTGTCTGGGTAACCACGGATGAGGTAGGGTGGGTAGAGATGGGAGTACGTAGGACCAGGAGCAAGGTGCCTTGGTAAGTAGTAGGCAGCTGTTGAGTCGAGAGATGAAGAAGAGAAGGTCCATTTCTACCCGTACCAGATTTTAGAACATGTACATCCAAACCTTGAACGAGATCTCAATTCCTGTCTTCTACATCTTTCCATAAAGCCGCACTTAAAAGTCTTCCAAATCCTTCCCCCGCCCTTTCCCAGGGCCAATCCCTAGATCAGGGGTGTCAAACTCAAGGCCTGCAGACTGCATTGGGGTGCTTAGATCTGGCCCTTAGCAAAACAAACTAAAAGCGAAACAAAACCAAAGGAGAAATGTTTCCCCTTTTGCATTTGAGCACGCAAGAAGGGACAGGAAAGAAGAAAAGGAAAGGGGAAAGGCAAAGAAAAAAAAGAAGGGAAGAGGGGAAGAGACCAAGGAAGGAAATATAACTGGGGAAGGAAGAAGAAGAAAAAAAGAAAGAAGGATGGAAGGAAGGAAGGAAGGAAGGAAGGAAGGAAGGAAGGAAGGAAGGAAGGAAGGAAGGAAGGAAGGAAGGAAGGAAGGAAGGAAGGAAGGAAGGAAGGAAGGAAGGAAGGAAGGAAGGAAGGAAGGAAGGAAGGAAAGAATGGAAGGAAGAAAGGGAATGAAGAGGAAGGGAAGGAAGGAAGATTATAATGAGAGGGAGGGAGGGTCTGAGGGCAGTCCTGCCTTAGCACTTGGGCCACCACAGGTGCCGACACCATTGGTAAGCTGAGCTACCCACCCACCCCCAGGTCAAACACAACCCTGATGCAGCCTTCAATGAAATAGAGTTTTCACACCCCTGGCCCTACATCTACGTGCAACCCTACCACGTTGGTAGGGTTGCACGTTCTACCACCGAGATCCGTACTCTTAAAAACCGGTCCAATCTGCACTGGGGACAAAGCTACACAATGCCCAACAGGGGATGGGTTTATGGACTTTCCAATGCTCCTACCTGCTTCCAAGGGAATCCCTCGGGGAATGGCAGCAGGGTCAAAGGTCAGTGGAATGTGCCCCCTGTATAGATCCATGCCACCTGTTCCGCGGATCAGATGCTCGAACATCTGGTGATGGTGTTCTGGAAGTGGGGTGTGAGGAGATTTGGAGCTAGTGATGTCTCTGGAGCTGGTTGTGACCTTCCTGTCTTGAGACACGGGTTTTCCAGCAGTGATGCTTCCTGTCGAAGAAAAGGAGAGCATCAAAAGAAGCGAATCTTTGCAGCTCAGGGTCGAATTGTAAGGTCTCAGGACACTGATGAGGTTTTCCTCGGTCAGTCATGAAACATCTGCAAGAAATGACCTGGATCAGGGGTCCCCAACCACCAGGCCCCGGACCGGTACCGGTCCGTGGAACATTTTCTACCAGGCCGCCGGTTTGCTGGGCGCCGCCATCTTGTTTCGATGAGAAAGTGCTTCCGGGTGAGCTTTTCCGGTTGGAAAGCGGCGTTTGGGTCCTGAAGGAATCCTCGCGCCTTAGTTTCATCGAAGGGGGGGGGGGGGACGGCTTCTAACGAAACTAAGGCGCGAGGATTCTTTCAGCACCCAAGGCAAGGCGAGCCGAGCGACCGTCCCGAAGCCGTCCCGAAGCCCATCGACAAAGGTACAAAGGAGGAGTTGAAGGTGGCGGGGAGAAGCGGGGGACGGCTGGCTGGCTGGCCGGTCGCTGGGCTCGCCTTGCCTTGTCATGTGTGCTGATGCCGGTACCGGGCCGCGGATCATTTTGTGATGCCGGTAGCGGGCCATGGCACAAAAAAGGTTGGGGGCCACTGACCTGGATGACTGAGAATCTCTACAGACTTTTAGCTATACAATTTGGGACGGACACCCTTTGAATGGTGTGGGAGTAGGAACGGATCTCCAGAAAGAAAGAAAAAAATTGCAGACCGCAGGAACCATTTGCACTAATCAGGTGACCCTGAGGGCACAAGATAAACCTCCAAGTGGCCTCAACGACCCTCTAAAACAGAGGTCCCCAAACTTGTGGACTATCCCAAACTTGGCAACTTTTAAGACTTGTGGACTTCAACTCCCAGAATTCTCCAGCCAGCATAGCTGGGAGTTGAAGTCCACAAGTCTTAAAAGTTGCCGAGTTTGGAGACCCCCGCTATAAGTAGTATATATGTCTTTCACAGTGTACATTTCAAGGTATACATGGCGGAGGAAATGCCAGGATGGTCACACTGTGTTCAATATATAAAAATATATATTTAAAAAAGAAAGAAACAAGCCCACACTTCCTGAAAAGGGCCATGCTGTGCTTGAAACATGACCAAGAACATCAAGGGCTCGGATGTCTTTCTATAGAAAACTGCACTGAAACACCTTGGGAGTAATTAGGACTGCAGAAAAAAACATGGCTACCAACCTGCCTTCCATGGAGGACCTGTATGCTGCACGAGTCAAAAAGAGGGCTGTGAAAATATCTACAGACCCCTCACATCCTGGACATAAACTGTTTCAACTCCTTCCCTCAAAACGACGCTATAGAGCCCTGCACACCAGAACAACTAGACACAAGGACAGTTCCCCCCGAATGCCATCATTCTGCTAAACAAATAATTCACCCAACACTGTCCAACTATTTACTAAGTCTGCACTACTATTACTATTAACCTTCTCATCACTCCTTATCTCCCATCCCCTCCCACTTGTGACTGTATGACTATAACTTTGCCGCTTGTATCCTTACGATTTATATTGACTGTTTCCTAATATGATTGGATTGCTTATTGTACCCTAGGACTATCACTAAGTGTTGTACCTTGACAAATGTATCTTTTCTTTTATATACATTGAGAGCATTTGCACCAAAGACAAATTCCTTGTGTGTCCAGTCACACTTGGCCAATAAAGTATTCTATTCTATTCTATTCTATTCTATTCTATTCTATTCTATTCTATTCTATTCTATTCTATTCTATTCTGTTCTGTTCTGTTCTGTTCTGTTCTACTCTACTCTACTCTATTCCCATTCCCTATTCTATTCTCATTCTCATTCCCTATTCTATTCTATTCTATTCTATTCTATTCTATTCTATTCTATTCTCTATTGCTATTCTCTATTCTATTTTCTATTGTACCTGATGATTCTTGATGAATGTATCTTTTCTTTTATGTACAATGAAAGCATTTGCACCAAGACAAATTCCTTGTGTATCCAATCACACTTGGTCAATAAAGAATTCTATTCTATTCTATTCTATTCTATTCTATTCTATTCTATTCTATTCTATTCTATTCTACTCTATTCTATTCTACTCTATTCCCATTCCCTATTCTATTCTCTATCCTATTCTCTATTCTATTCTAATTCCATTCCATATTTTCTATTCTATTCTATTCTATTCTATTCTATTCTATTCTATTCTATTCTATTCTCTATTGCTATTCTCTATTCTATTTTCCATTGTACCTGATGATTCTTGACTCTTGACGAATCTATCTTTTCTTTTATGTACACTGAGAGCATTTGCACCAAGACAAATTCCTTGTGTATCCAATCACACTTGGTCAATAAAGAATTCTATTCTATTCTATTCTATTCTATTCTATTCTATTCTATTCTATTCTATTCTATTCTATTCTATTCTATTCTATTCTATTCTACTCTACTCCCATTCCCTATTCTATTCTCTATCCTATTCTCTATTCTATTCTAATTCCATTCTATATTTTCTATTCTATTCTATTCTCTATTGCTATTCTCTATTCTATTTTCCATTGTACCTGATGATTCTTGACTCTTGATGAATTTATCTTTTCTTTTATGTACACTGAGAGCATTTGCACCAAGACAAATTCCTTGTGTGTCCAACCACACTTGGCCAATCAAGAATTCTATTGGACTATCTATTTCTATTTGAGTTCTAGAACCTGGTGGCACGGAGCTCCTACACATGTCCCCCAAAACAAGCAAGGCGGCTGACCTTCCATTTGCTTGGGTGCAGCCTCTCTCGTGGAGACGGGGGACCCTCGATGCAGGTGTCCTCCAAAAGCTGCCCCGTGGGCCGCTTGGTGGTCTTCGTATGCAAGGGGGCTATGGCGAGGCTTCCCTGGCTCAGGCATAATCATGGGCGCTCCCCGCGTGATGGAGCCGCCAGAGTTCGTCACAGGGCTGGGCCTGCTGCTTTTCAAATTGTCCTCGTACGCTCTTTCCAGCGTCCTTGGGTCCTGCATGGCCTCCATGGGGAGCATGGGATGAAAATTCCTGCCCGGGCTGCCAATAATAGACCGGACATCGTGCTTTTTGGCATTCGTGGATGTGTTTGTGTCGTATTTCAGTGGAGTACCCTGGAAGCGAGAGACAAAAAAAAAGAAGGATCAGTAAGCAAGTGAAGGACAGGACCATGCTCAGGTCAAGATGCTGTCAGCTTTGGAAGCCGTATTAGCGCCAGATGCTTCCACGCTGCCACATTCTTGAGCCTGGGAGGGGGGAATTTCATGGAGCGTATGTGGTTAGACATAATAGCAATCCTTTTTCTAAGTCAAGGTCATGTTATTTCTGCACCTGGGTGAGAGGACGTCTCAAGTTGGGACGGATGAAGATTGGGGCATGTGATGCGATGTTGGGTGAAGAGGGTGGATTTGTAATTTTTTTTACTTATTGCAAGGAAACACGGAACGTTCAGATTTGGGATTTGCCAGATGGTGCCAGTTTACTACTCTAATAAAAGGAACTTTGGAGATTAATGTCCGTCTCAGCGTTATTTGCTAGAGTGGAGATTTTCTGGAATGCTGACAGATGCCACATTTCATGGATTGGTTTGTTTTAATTCACTCTCTCCGTTTGATGGGCTAGAAGAACACCATCAAACAAGAACTTCTTTTGGACATGATAGTCCAGGAACTTCCAGCTTCTAAGAGGTTCTCCCCAACAAGGGAAACTCGTATTTTGAGGCATCTTCTGGGTTCAAGACCACCTAAGAAAGCTCAGCTTCGCTTTGGCCTAGGATTTAAATCAACACCCTTGGTTTGGAATGAATGGATAGGTAATAGCACATCCGTGCTAGTCGTTTCCAGCTCTAGGGGGCGGTGCTTATCTCTGTTACAAAGCCGAAGAGCCAGCGCTGTCCAAAGACGTCTCCGTGGTCATGTGGCTGGCAGGACTAAACACCGAAGTTGCACGGAACGCTGTTCCCTTCCCACCAAAGGGGTCCCTATTTTTCTACCTGCATTTTTTAATGTGCTTTCGAAACTGCTAGGTTGGCAGAAGCTGGGACAAGGAACGGGAGCTCACTCCGCCACGCGGCGCTAGGGATTCGAACCGCCGAACTTCCGACCTTTCTGATCGACAAGCTCAGCGTCTTAGGCACAGAGCCAGCGTTGTTCCCTTGGATAGGACAGACCCTCAAACCAGGCCTTCAAATATGTCTTCAAAACACAGTTGTGCTTGGTTGTGAGGTCCCATCCCCTGACGAAGGCCAATTCTCGTCTGTTCTGCTCCCACAACAAACTAAACCCAACCTGACCCGACTCAACAAGCAATCCCAAAGCCTCACGTACACCAGCAGTCAAACTCTAGCCTGGATTCTAAAGGTAGGGTTTGTGCAAACCCAAAGGGTTGCAATCTAGAAGTGGAAGGCGGACAGGCCCAACCGGTTGAAGTTTAGGCATTAAAAATGTACGCCATATTTATCTTGTTGTTAGAGAGAAAATCAAAATGTGCTCCAGCATTTATTTTCTGTTGAAAAAAACAACAACAGGTAAGCTTCTAAAAAAGCTGATGTAATGCCACCATTCTTTATGTTTTATAGCCTCCAGTCCCCTCATCATCTCTGTTGATCTTCTCTGCTCGTATGGAACTTTCTTTCTGTATTATCCAAGACAGAATCCGAAAGCAAACTGCTGCATGAATCCAACCATCTGTTACCCCCACAGCCTGGGAATCCCCCCTATCCTGTTGCTATGGAAACAACCGCCCCCCCCCCCCAAATTTTTCCAGCCTACAAGAATGGACCTGGTCCAAGCATTGTTTTGAAAATCTGGAACTAGGGAGAACTTATTTGCTTGCAAACAGACTCAGAGCTTCAAGGCCGAAGCAGCCCAGGAGAGGGCCCGCAATTCAAATCCATCAAAGGCGATAGATCACATCTGGCACTTTTGGAACAGGCCGGTGCCCGGTTTGGTGCAACGCCAAGCCGTAATTCTTTGCCCCACGCAAACTAACCGTGGCAGGTCTCCAGTCTCCAAGGAGAGGTTTAGAAACCATCTGTTTACACGACTTGAATGCCGTTTGTGGTTAAATAGCCCTTGGGTCAAGCTGGGGTTAATTGAAAGAAGGAATGTGCCCCCATCAATTGTGTTGGGTAATCCGGATACCAGCTCACCAAGAAATGGCCAACTTGGAGGGGTTTTTTTCAGCCCAAAGGTGCTTTTTCAGGAGGCAATTGGACTTTCTTGTTTTTCATTTTAAAGACATTTTGCTTCTCATCCAAGAAGCTTCTTCAGCTCTGACTGGATGGTGGGGCATGGAAGGATTTATATTCCTTGCAGACAGCTGGTCATTTGCATCCTTTTAGAGGGTCACTGAGGCCACTTGGAGGTTTATCTGTGTCCTCGGGGTCACCTGAGTGATGCCAATGGTTCCTGTAGTCTGCAATTTTTGGACACAGGACACAAATAAACCTCCAGGTGGCCTCAACCACTCTCTCAAAGAATGCAAATGACCATGCAAGGAGTATAAATTCTTCCGTTCCCCAACATCCAGTCAGAGCTGAAGAAGCTTCTTGGATGAGAAGTGAAATGTCTTCAAAAGAAAAAACAACAAGAAGAAAGTCCAGTTGTCTCTTGAAAAAAGCACCTTTGGGACAACCATCACCTGGATGACTGTGAACCTCTACAGTTTTTTGTTTTAAATGAAATGAAAAGAGAACACTTATCAACTCATTTTTGATTAGCTTAAGGTAGGGGGTCTCCAACCTTAGCAACTTTAAGCCTGGTGGACTTCAACTCCCAGAATTCCCCAGCCAAGTTGCCAAGGTTGGAGACCTCTGGCTTAAAGCATCCCGACACCCAACAATATTTCCTCTTTTTTTTAAACCATGCAATTCTTTTATTTCAAATATGAACAGTCCTCAACTTGCGACTACAATTGCTAAGCAAGGTCGTGCCTGAGTTTACAAGCCTTCCCCCTCACACACACCTATACAGTAGCTAAGCGAATTACTGCATTTGTAAAGTGAATCATAAGGTCATTAAACAAATCTAGCTTTGCCCATTGATATGATGGTTGGAAACTGAAATGTAATGATATTGCGAGCGTTGTTAAGTTGGGGACCAGCTGCAAGCCCACTTTTTTCAATGCCGAGTAATTTCGAAGAGTCACTAAACCAGGGGTCGGCAATCTTAAACACTCAAAGAGCTACTGTTCAATTCTGAAGCTGACCAGAAGTCCGGTTCCACCACCACAGTCTCCTCTACCTATCCTAACCCAAAGTCCTATCAATTGTGGAGCCAACTGGAAAACCCGCTCCTTGCCATAGTTTCTCCTCCTGGCATGGTGGGCTTTCCCACCCAAACCGAAAGCTCCTCTCAAAATTGTGGCGCCAACTGGCAGCAGAGGGATGAAAGAGTCACATGCAGCTCCAGAGCCGCGGGTTGCCGACTGCTGTACTAAAACGAATGGTGTGTTCAGTCAAAGGACTAACTATATGCTCGTTTTAGGACTATCATAAAAATCTTGATTTATTTCAAGCCTTGGGAGATACCTGGGTAATTGATCCTTCCTTAATGGGCCGGGCCATCAGAGAGAGATCGGGAGCGCGACAAAGATCCTCCTTCGGAATCTCATGAATCGATCGCCCGGCTTCCTTCACCGTGGTGACCAGCCCTTCGTGGACCGCTTTCAGCTTCAACGGAGTGAGGGACTCGTGGCTCCTGACCTTATAGGCGTCTGTTAAATCCCTTGGTGGTGTGTTCTCCCTCTTGGGTTGCTTTGCTTCCCTTCGGGGATAGTCCTCTGGAGATTCTACGTAGGACCTAGGAATTCCTAAAGGAAAAACACACAGAGAGGGCCTGTGTCACATCTTTCTCCTCCTTTACTTTAGAATCAGGGGCCTCCAAATTCGGCTGTCAGCTTTGGAAGCCATATTTTACTCAGAAGCTTCCAAGCTGCCACATCTTAGTGCCTGGGAAGTTGGGATTTCATGGAGAGGCGGAAGATTAGACATAACAACATTCTTCTCTTAAAGTCAAGGACAAGTTACCCTGCACCTGAAAAGGACTGGCTAGAGCAGTGGTGGCTAACCTTTTTGGGCTCCTGTGCTAAAAATTTTATGCGTGCTCGCGTTCCAGCACCCAGAAGGCAATGCGCGCAGCCCCCACACACCTCCTGCGCCTGCATGCACAATCTCCCCCTCTTAACTAGACTGCGCGCCTCCCAGCTGATTTCCGGTCTATTTAAGGGCTTTTCAACCTCCCAGAGGCTCGAGGAAGCCTCTGCAGCCTTTGGAAGCCGAAAAATGGGCCCGTTCCGTCACCTCCAGTATTTCCGGAAATACAAGAAGTGGGGAAACAGGCCCGTTTTTCGGCCTCCAAAGGCTGCAGAGGCTTCCCTCGAGACTCTGGGAGGCCGAAAAAGCCCTCAAACAGGATGAAAATCAGCTGGGAGGCGCACGCATGCGCAGTGCAGGTAAGTTTGGCTGGGACTCATGTGCCCGCACAAATGGCTGTGTACCATCTGTGGCACGCATGCCATAGTTTTGCCATCACAGGGCTAGAGGAATGTCTCCAGTTGGGACAATGGTTGATTGGGCCATGCAATGGACTGGTGGGTGCAGGGGATGGATTTTGAAATTTCAATTGGGAAGGGAAAACCCGGGACTCTCAGATTCGGGTTTTCCCAGATGTGTCAGTATGATTTCTTTAATAAACTCCCAGAATTTCCCAGCTGGAATTTTTAAAAAAGTGTCATGTCCTTGTTAGAGTTGGACTCTGAGGGAGAGGAGGAACAGCCAACAGGGAGTGGAGGAGGCTCCGGAGGTTGTGGAGAAGGCTGGGGAAGGGCAAAGGCTGGCTGGGCAGTCAGAGGAAGACCCAGGCCCATCCCCTCTTCATCCTAGGACACACAGGGAGCAATGGAGAAGGAAACAACTTGGCTTACGAGAGAGGAAGCGGCCATGATCCCCCTCATTGGTTGCAGCTGGGGACAATAATATATGAGAGACAGTTAAAACACAACATTGCAGAAGCAAAGTGTGTTTTATTTTCGGCTGAAGTTATCTTGGTTGGTGTCCTTCCAACAGACTGTGCCTTGGTATCTCCTTGAAGTTGGTAATTACTTATCCTGGTCTGTTGTGGACATTCCTTCATTGTAGTTTGTTTTAGTTTTTTATTTCACTTCTATCTGCTCATTAAGTTGGGACTGTCTTGCTTTCTTTTGAAGACTATTTTTGAATGAATTTTATCTCAAAACTGAGAATTATTGAACAGTGGGGCCAAGTTGGAGGCATTAAAGGACATTTATTTACCTTTTTGGATTTTGTTACATTTGTGTTACACTCCAGGTCATGACAAAAACCTTACCTTAAGACCAGGGACGTCCAACCTTGGCAACTTCAAGACTTGTGGGCTTCAACTCCCGGAGTTCCCCAGCCAGAACTAGAACTCACCGCCTCCTGGTAATTGGCCACCCAGCCTGCTTTCATGCCCAAGGCGGGACTAGGATTTATGCTAGCTGGGGAACTCTGGGAGTTAAAGTCCACAAGTCTTAAAGTTGCTATGTTTGGAGACCCCCTGCAAAGTGAGACAAATTTCCACCTTGTTTCTTCCAACGTTAAGCGGGGGGACACACACACACACAATGGACACCCAGAAAGTTCTCCTATCTTTTTTGCATGATTACCTTGTGTGATGGAACCTCGGATATGATGTGGATCCTTTAAGTTGAGCGGACTGTGCCTCTCGGAGGGAATGGCTCGTCCCATTAAACCTAAAATGATCCCCCACACACCCAGAAAATAACAATTAAAACCGTGACATTTCCAAGCATGTAAATCTTTCATACACCAAGATGGATCAGTCTCAGGTTTTGAATGCCCTGATAAGCAGACCGAAGAAAAAGATTGAAGGATCTATTTTGGGTTTTTCTTTTTCTTTGCTGCAAAACAAGATCTCCAAATTCCACCACCTCGAAGAACTGTGCGTTATTTTGAAACTTCTTTTAAAATTCCCCTTCTAGTTAAAAAGGAATGACCGAGGACAGGAGGGAGGTTGTTTACACACTAGAAAATAAAATTTCCCAGGGAAATGTCTACATTCTCCCTGTTTCTACCCCGTTGCTGCGCTTCGCCGGCATCCTGGGCAGACGGCGGCGGAATCGGACAGTGGGGAAGAACGGGGACCAGTCTAGGAATCTGGGGAGGACTCGGACGAGGGTCCTGTGTCCGATGCAGAGATGGGTCCAGGGCCATCTGGGAGTGGGGTGCTGACTCCGGAGCCTCTGGAGTCTGGCAGCAGCGAGGCAGAGGAACAAGGGGAGCCTGTTTCCAGTGCGCGTGTGCACAGAGCTGCCAGAGGGCAAGAGCAGCTGAAACAAAAGGGGCTACTTGGGAGTAAGGCTTAGAGGTGATTGTCCCTCCCCTAAGGTATAAAGGACAGGCAAAGGTAGAGAAACCTTTGCAGGAAGCAAAGTCGTTCACTCTGTTTGGATTAATCCTTGAAGCTCTGTGTGGACTTTGTACTTCGATTGGTTTTTTTTCAGTTCAGTTGGCACTTTAGGTGTTGGCAGCAGTTCAAAGAAGAGAAAGGTGGGTGCTTATCTCGAGGGACTGTTTGGGACTCATTATGGGCTGGGAATGAACATAATTCCCAGCGTTGAAATAAAACAAGACTTGTTTGGACTAAGCGTGTGCTTAATTACGGTCTTGGGAAGTCTTGGTCACAACACCTGTAGAGGCAACGTTCTGGGAAATAATTAAATATTTTTATCAATACACCTAGTCTTTAACTTACAACCATTCACTTAGTGACCATTCGACACTACAGTGGCACTGAAAAAAAATGACTTATTGCTGGTTTTCCCGTGGTCATGTGATCAAAATTCAGGCATTTGGGAACTGGCATGTATTTATGACCGTTGCATGTGCCGAGGTCATGTGATCATGAATGTGCAACCTTCCCAGCTCGCTTCTGACAACCGAAGTCAATGGGGAAGTCACGTCCGTTTTAACGACTGTTACGGTTCACATAACAATTGTGGTGATTCGCTTAACAACTCTAGCAGAGAGTTGTTGTAGCCTGTCGCCCAAATCAGATGAGGCGTGGGAATCCCGGTCAGCATCAGGGCAACATGAGAGCTCCGAGGGAGAAGAGGGAATGGAGCTGGCAGCGAGAGAGAGACAGAGGCAGAGCCTGGGCTGCCAATCGGTCCTCAGATGGAGAGTCAACAGCCCCTTCTGGAGGTGGCTGATAAGGAAGAGGAGGAAGATCTGGATCCAGTGCCTGATGCGCAGATGCACAGAAGGCAGAGGAGAGGAGAGCAGGGGAAATCTATGGGCCGGTTCTTGGGACAGAAGAGCCACCACTGCTGGACTCGTTTGCCTGCGGTGAGAGACAAACGTTTTGCCAGGGCTGCTGGCGCTCCTAATAAAGGAATCGTTGATTTAAATCCAGAGGATTTGTTGTACAAAAGTAGTAATACGGGGCGCAGCTTAACAAGGGCCTTGCTTAGCAGTGGAAATTCTGGGCTCCGTGCATTGATGGTCATAACTCAAGGACTACCTGTATGATTGCTTCCGAGCTGCTTTATCAAACCCCACCTTCTATATTAGCAGAGGATATCAGCCTGGACGTTCTCCCTTCCATCATGTCATACGTCCTCTTGGCGCCTGTCATCTCCTGCATCGCCGCGTTGCTCCTGCTGTTCTCTTTAGGGACCTGGTTAGCAACCCCACCTGGGAAGAGGGAGAAGACAAGGAAAATGAGGAGAGCAAAGACACTCTGTGGAACTCCGTGCCCGGAAGGAGTCACGCCCCGCTACACGAGCGACACCAAGGACTGTTTCTATTGGAATGGTGTTCGTGAACCACAACCCAAATGGTGTGCCTTGACTCCTGAACCTCGCCACTCTGAATCTGAATCTGGACCTGGCTCACGAGATCTGCTCCAAACTGAGCTCCTCGGACACCACCGCAGGATTTTCCAGCGCACCACTCCGATTGGCGACTCTTTGTGAATGTTGCACACCTGACATAAAGAGCTTTGCAGGGAACATTTGTCTCTATCAGGACAGAAGTTGCCTTCAAAAGTTGTGGGAGCTTCATCCCTGGAAGCTTTTCAAGAAGAGACCGGACTGCCATCTGTCAGAAATGGTGTAAGGTCTCCTGCTTGGGTGAGGGGTTGGACTAGATGACCTACAAGGCCCCTTCCAACTCTGTTAGCAAGGATAAACTGATTGAACGGTCTTTTTTTTTTTTTTGGCAAGCCTCGTTTGTCGATGGAGATTCTATCCAGATCGTGGTTGTTCCCAAAGGTGCTTTTTTTTCAAGAGGCAAACTTGGACTTCCTTCGTTTTTTTCCTTGAAGACGTTTTGCTTCTCATCCAAGAAGCTTCGACCAACGGTGGATCTTCTCACAGCCACAGAGTCAGCCATCGGGAAAGATAAACTGGCAGACCAGAGGCAGAACAATGAAGGATGAAGGTACCTGAACCCTTCCTTCCCCAGTGCCAAAACAACCCCTCCACCCTCACAATTCGTCGAATTTGAGACAGCTGTCTGAAATGGTCTAGGGCAGGGTGTCCAACCTTGGCAACTTTAAGACTTGTGGACTTCAACTCCCAGAATTCCTCAGCCAGCAAAGCTGGCTGAGGAATTCTGGGAGTTGAAGTCCACAAGTCTTAAAGTTGCCAAGGTTGGACACCCTGGTCTAGGGTTTCCTGCCTAAGCAGGGGTTGGACTAGAAGACCACCAAGGTCCCTTCCAACTCTGTTTTCTATTCCTTTCCTGTTCTATTCCTACTCTATTGTATTCTATTCTATTTTTATTCTATTTCTTTCCTATTTTTCTATTCTATTCTATCTATTCTTTCCTATATTCTGTTCTTTCTATTTCTATTCTATTCTTATTCCATATCTATTCTTATCCTATTCTATTCTTATCCCTATTCTATTCTGTTCTATTCTTATTCCATATTCTTATTCAATTCTATTCTATTCTATTCTAATCTTTCTGTTCTTTCTATTCTATTCTATTCTATTCTTATTCATATTCTATTCTATTCTATTCTATTCCATACTATTCTGTTCTTTCCCATATCATTCTATTCCATTCCATTCCATTCCATTCCATTCCATTCCAGAACAGAGAGCAATGACATCCATAGGAAGACATCCGAACATCACTCTCTTGCCAGCTGTTAGAGGAAGATGCACCATTATTCTGAACACAGATGACTACAAGGCCAAAGTGAACCGTTTTCGGAAGGACACCGCTACCCATGAGGCTCTGAAGAGGGATCCTACCAGCAGCTTGAAGAAAAAAAGCGTTGATTTCCTGCAATGATCAGAAGATTCTTGCATGAGAAGCCAAAAGTCTTTAAGGGGGAAAAACAAAACAAAGAAAGTCCAATTGCCTCTTGAAAAAAAAAAGAGCACCTTTGGGACAAGCCTCATTTAGTACAGAAAACAAAACGCCTCCTTTGTGTATTTGTGTGTGTGTGTGTGTGTGTGTGTGTGTGTGTGTGCTTAGCCCGGGACAGGACAGCTGGCACATTAATGAAGTCATGCTGTTTTTTACAATTTGCCATCCACGGGGCCTGGGGTTTTGCGACGATGCGTATTTTTATACCGATCTGTTTTCTAATCGATTACTGTGTTGGGTATGCAGCGGGATCAGTGTTTATGACAACTGAAGTGGCACATGTGCTCTCTGAGCTTGGTGGTTTTCTTGCAGACGTTTCATGACCCAACTAGGGGACATAATCAGTGCTGGAAGGGAGGGGGTTGTAGGGAGGGGGGAGGAGGAGGCAACTCTGGGGTCCTTGGTGCTCTCTGAGCTTGGTGGTTTTCTTGCAGACATTTCATGACCCAACTAGGTGACATGATCAGTGCTGGAAGGGAGAGGGGTTGTAGGGAGGGGGGGGGGAGGAGGAAGGCAACTCTGGGGTCCTTGGTGCTCTCTGAGCTTGGTGGTTTTCTTGCAGACGTTTCATCACCCAACTAGGTGACATGATCAGTGCTGGAAGGAGAGGGGGGGGGAGGAGGAGCAACTTGGGGTCCTTGTGCCTCTGAGCTTGGTGGTTTTTGCAGGGGGGGACATCATCAGTGCTGGAAGGGAGGGGTTGTAGGGAGGGGAGGAGAGGCAACTCTGGGGTCCTTGGTGCCCTCTGAGCTTGGTGGTTTTCTTGCAGACATTTCATGACCCAACTAGGGGACATCATCAGTGCTAGTTTAGTCTAGTTCAGGTAATGAAACATCTGCAATAAAACAAGCAAAGAGAGACCACCGAGGAGACCCTACAGCCTCCCTTCTCCGCCACTCCACAAACCCCACTCCTTACAAGTACTGATGGTGTTACCAAGTTGGGTCATGAAATGTCTCCCAAGAAAACAACCAAGCTCAGAGAGCAGCACCAAGGACCCCACAATACTCCTTCTTCCCATCTTCCTCTTCCTCTTCTTCACGGCAAAACCCCACTCTCTTCTAACATGGATGATGTTCCCTAGTTCGGTCGTGAAACGTCTGCAAGAAAACCACCAAGCTCAGAGAGCAGCACCAAGGACCCCACAATCCTCCTTCTTCTCATCTTCCTCCTCCTCCTCTTCTTCTCCACTCCACAAACACCACTCCTTCCTAGCACTGATGACGTTACCTAGTTGGGCCGCGAAACACCTGCAAGAAAACGAGCTGAGAGAGCACCAAGGAGCCCTCAAAACTGTATTTTTTTTTCCTACGTCTTCCTTTTCAAATCCACTCCACCCCACCCCCCAGCCCTGATCTTCAGCCCCCATGTTTTGAGACACACAGGATGTGTGTGTGTGCATCTCTTTATGATGTGTGTGGTGCAAGCGTCGCCAGAAAGTTACGGCTTGCATCCTGTCATCAAGGAACATCTGCTCCGAAGTGTTTCTAGGGCGAGGATAAGAAGAAGAAGAAAAAAAAAAAGAAGAAGAAGAGACGAGCCCCCCACCCCTCCTTCCAGCCGACTCCGGTTCAATTACGGCAAAAGGAAACACGGGAGGAAAAAGGAAAATGCTTCCCTCAACATTTTCTCCCTGCTTCTCTGCAGATGAGCCATTATCCCCGTTAAGAATCACCAATCTTCTGCAATTCAGCCGGGAGATGCTGCAAAATTTCACCTCATTAGAGACCTTTTATATTGAGGAAAGCATCATTGCAGCATCCAGGCACGTGGGGGTGGGTGGGTGGGGGGCTATTTTCCCACCCCCCCCAACTGCCCCCCCCATTCCTGCCCATTTGAACACAGAGTCACAGCTGCCTTTCCTTTCGCCGGTCCTTTCCTAGAACTATGAAAAATCTTAACTAGAGAAAACTCTTAAACCCTTATTTTGTTTTGTTTTTTATTTTGGAGTGGGAGGGGAGAAAATATATATTCTCACATGCATACACACACACAAACACACACAGTTACGACCTCCAGTAATCCTCCAGTTGCGGCCAAACAGATAACAGATAATCAAGAGTTGGAAGGGACCTTGGAGGTCATCTAGTCCAACCCACCGCCCAAGCAGGAGACCCTACTAACCATTTTGAAAGTCTCAAGCGATGCTGCTCCCAACAACTCCAAGATCCCTCTCTCGGGGTTCCTGCTATTGAGCCTGGTTTTCACCCAATCTACTATACGTGTACAATATGTATACAGGTCTAAGTGAAGACCTGCCTAATTTCACCAGCACAAAGTGTTCCGTGGAGGAGGGTCCCCCAACCCTATCCGAGCTGGTAGGGTGGGTAGATATCCGTAGGGAAAGGCGGCCTGCAGGTTTAACAGAATAACAAAAGTTGGAAAGGGACCTTGTAGGTCATCTAGTCCAACCCGCCCTGCCCAAGCAGGAGTCCCCTACACCATTTCTGAGGGATGGCAGTCCAGTCTCTTCTTGAAAGCCTCCAGTGATGAAGCTCACACAACTTCTGAACACAACGTCTGTTCCACTGGTTGATTGTTCTCAGGGTCAGAAAATTCCTCCTTATTTCCAGGTTGAATTTCCCCTTGTTCAGTTTCCATCCATTTATTCCTTGTCTGGCCTTCGGGTGCTTTGGAAAATAGCTTGACCCCCTTCCTCCTCTCTGGGGCAGCCCCTCAAATATTGGAAGATGCTCTCCTGTCTCCCCTGGTCCTTCTCTTCCCTTGACTAGCCAGGCCCAGTTCCTGCAACTGTTCATTGTATGTCTCATTCTCCAGTCCCCTCATCATCCTGGTTGCTCTTCTCTGCACTCTTTCTAGCATAGCTGTCTAATGAGATATCTCAACCAGAAACAAACAAGAATTGGAAGGGACCTTGGAGGTCATCTAGTCCAACCCCCCGCCCAAGCAGGAGACCCTAGAACATTTCTGACAGGTGGCAGTCCAGTCTCTTCTTGAATGCCTCCAGGGATGAAGCTCCCACAACTTCTGAAGGCAACTTCTGTTCCACGGGTGGATTGCTCTCACTGTCAGAAAAATTCTCCTTATTTCCAGGTGGAATCTATTACCTAGACACACAATTGAGCCCCAAAATGGATGTTGCTCAGTGAAATGTTTGTCCAGTGAGTTTTGCCCTATTTTACGACCTTTCCGGCCCAAGTTATTAAGTGAATCACTGCTAGTAACATGATTGTTAAGTGAATCTGGCTTCCCTATGGATTTTTGCTCGTCGAAAGGTCGCCAAAGAAGATCCTGGGACGCTGCAACCGTCGTAAGTACATACCAGTTGCCAAGCATTGGAAAGTTTGATTGTGTGACCATGAGAGGTCATGAGTGTGAAAAGCGGTCCTAAGTTACTTTTTTCAGCCCCGTTCTAATTTTGAACGGTCACTAAATGAACTGTTGTAAATTCCACAGCCAGCCATGGAAAGAGTGAGAAAGGAACTCAAGAGACCACCCACCTTGATTCAACAGGTAGTCCTTGAGTTACCACAGTTCATTTAGTGACCGTTTGAAGTCACAACAATACTGAAAAAGTGACTTGGGACCATTTTTCACACAACCATTGCAGTGTCCTCACAGTCATCATCATCATCCTCACCTCCTTTTAATGATCCCATAAATCCCTTGTGGGGTGGAGTCTGGACAACTGAATGGAGCGGAGTATTTCCTGGCC
Organism: Notechis scutatus; assembly: GCF_049901735.1. Lineage (NCBI taxonomy): Eukaryota > Metazoa > Chordata > Lepidosauria > Squamata > Elapidae > Notechis > Notechis scutatus. Next base: position 11,588,268 of record NC_142021.1, on the reverse strand, counting down.
AGATGCCCTTCCTGTCGCCAATGCGGAATTTTGTTCGGCAGATAGAATCACAATATGCCCAGAGAGAGAAATATCTGCTTCTACCTAGGATCGAACTCACAGCCTCCCGATTGTGAGGCGAGAGCTCCACCGCTCGCAATAACCTAATCAAAATCAGGACACTTGGCAACTGACTCGTCTTTACGACGGTTGCAGTGTCCCAGCGGTCATAATGCGATCCCCTTTGGGGGCGACCGCCTGACAAGCGAAGTCAATGGAGACCAGATTCACTTAACGACCTTGTGCCTATCGGAACAACCGTGGTGATTCACTTAACGACTGTGGCAAGCAAGGTCACAAAATGGGCCCAAACGCACTCAACTGAACAGCTGAGCCACAGAAATCTGGGCCTCAATGCTGGTCATTAATCAAGGACTTGCCTGTATTTGGTATAAGAGGGAGCCAGAAGCAGAGGAGGTTTTTTGTGTGTGTGTGGTTGTACCCTATAATCGTGACGGCAAACCTATGGCACGCGTGCTGGAAGTGGCACGCAGAGCCATTTCTGCCGGCACGCAAGAGGTCACTCAGAACAGTCCCACTGCCCATGCCTGTGTGCGTGTGTGCCCCCACCAGCTAGCTGATTGTCGGGCATCTGTCACGCATACGCATGGGGGAAATGCGCACGCATGCACAGGGAGTGGGGCGCACGCAGGGTTGCATGCCTATGTGCAGAGGTGCACGGTGTGGGGGGGTCACATGCACAGAGGCATGCAGTGTGCAACGCAGGCAGGGGGAGTCACACATGCATTGCATTATGGGTGGAGGCAGGCGTGCGTGCCCACACGCGCATGCGCACACTTTCGGCACACAACGAGGAAAAGGTTAGCCACCACTGCCCTATAACTACCAAGTACGGCAGCGTTCTTAACCATCTCTTCGACCTTGGCAACTTTTAAGGGATGTGGACATCAACTTCCAGAAATCAGAATTCTGGGAGTTGGAGTCCACGAGGTTGCCAAGGTTTGCGAAAGCCTGTCCTAAGGTTCTTCCACTTTGTCTGGGTCACATTTTCCCCCCCTCCCTGATTTTCCCCGACATCTTGGCTGTCTCTGCCAAGGGTCTTTTGAACATCTCTTGGCTGAACCTCCTCGCTCGACACTTGTTCTCTAGGACAAAAGCTAAGCAGGAGCTCGAGAGGAGGAAGATGTCTCGTCTGATCCTGGAGAACTTGACCCACAGACATTTGTTGTGTCTATAATGCAAGCTTGGAGACCTGACCGAAACCCTCCAGGGATAATCCATGCTCTGTTCAATCTCCATGAAGAAAACAGCTCTCAAAAACTCAACGGAGTTGTTGTGGCCCGCCAGCGACCAGCGGAGCTGGCAGCAGATTCAGACAGTGAGGAGGTTGGGGAGGAACATGGGCCAGTCCTGGAGTCTGGAGGAAGCTGCTCTGCGTCGGAGGCAGAGGTGGGGCCAGGGCCGCCGGGACAGTATCAGCTGTCTTCGGAGTCGGACATCAGTGGGGCAGAAGAACAGCTGGAGCCTATTCCCAGTGTGCGCATGCACAGAACTGCCAGGAGAAGGGAACAGCTAAGGAACAAGGGTCGACTAGGGAGTAAAGCGACAGGTGGACGGTGAATGGCCCCTCCCATAGGGACTAAAGAGGAGCGAAAGGGGAGTGGGGCTTTGCAGGAGGCAATTAGTTCAATTCATTAGGGTGAAGATCTGTTCCTGCATTCTTGCCAAGTATTGTTGGCTACAGTATGGCATCTGAAAGATATCAGCCTGCCAACTCTCCAAGCCTGATAAAGGTCTGTAACTGTAAAATAAATAAAAGGGGTTTATTGGGATGAGAAGTTGGCTTTGTACTGTTGGGGAAACCTAGGTCAGAACGCTAATGTTAGTCCACCACAAGCATCCCCGCCAGTTTAGAAAGCGAGGAGGTAACGTTCTCCGCAGCATCCCATCTCTTACTCAACATACGCCCTTTGAGGAACACTGAGGAATTCGTGTACCTCCAATCTTTCCTTCAGCAACTCAAGGTGGCACGTGCGTCTTGCAAGAAAAGATCTTGAGAAGGTGGCTAGGCTGAGAAGAGGGACAGAGGCAGGCCCAAAGTCCGCCAGCGAGCTTCCACAGCCAACAAAGAACTCAAACCTGGTACCCAGTCCAAGCATTTCAACACGACACCATCCCAGCTTTCGAGAAGAACCCCAACCGATGCCCCGCAGAACCGAGTGGACTCTTGAGAGAACCATTCTCCAACATCACTTTTTGGGGAACACAAGCTGTTGGCCGAGACCTCTTGTGCTTGGTTTCAATGTGGTAAGATAGATAATCAGAGTTGGAAGGGGCCTTGGAAGGGTCCTCTAGTCCAACCCCCCACCTAAGCAGGAGACCCTACACCGTTTCTGACAAATGGCAGTCCAGTTTCTTCTTGAAAGTCTCAAGTGGTGGTGCAAGTGGTTAGAATGCAGTGTTGCAGGCAAACTCACTGTCGGGAGTTCGATCCTGAATGGCTCAAGGTTGACTCAGCCTTCCCTCCTTCCAAGGTCGGTAAAATGAGGACCCAGATTGTTGGGGGCAAAAGGCTGACTGTGTAAACTGCTTAGAGGGGGCTGGAAAGCACTGTGAAGTGGTATATAAGTCTAAGGCAGGGGTCTACAACCTTGGCCACTTTAAGCCTGGAGGACTTCAACTCCCAGAATTCCCCAGCCAGCTAGTGTTATTGCCCTCCCTCCCTCCCTCCCTTCCTTCCTTCCTTCCTTCCTTCCATCCATCCATCCATCCATCCATCCATCCATCCATCCATCCATGCTGCACAGTGATTAGAATGCACTATTGCAGGCAAACTCTGCCCACTGTTAGCAGTTCGATTCTGACTGGCTCAAGGTTGACTCAGATTTTCCTCCTTCCGAGGTGGGTAAAAATGAAGACCCAGATTGCTGGGGGCAAGGGGCTGACTGTGTAAACCGCTCAGAGAGGGCTGGAAAGCGCTGGGAAGAGGCATATAAGTCTAAGCGCTGTTGCTAATATTCAGGATCAATCAACACAACCCAGCTAGCCTGCCGCACCAACATCTTTCAGCTTTAGAAGAGGACGTAGCAGACTCAATTCAAAGAAAACCCCCCCAAAGACGTAACCTCACGGTCAGAAGCCTCCAGCAATCTTCTCATCTAGCTCAGCTTACATCTAAAATTACATTTTGTCTGCCAAACAGCCGTTACGGGACGGACTTCCTAAGGGCCTGGCTTTGGCCCCACGGTGAAGATAAGATGCAACGGATGGAAAAAATGCTAATTCGGAGAAAAGAGCGTCCTTGCAGAGGGACACTCAACCCACAGGGCTCGTGGTTTGCAAAGAGCATGAAGGAGCATCTCGGGGCATCGCAGATTGGTATCTGGCCCTTGTTCACCCCCTCGGCTGTACTCAAGCATACTCTGTCTTAATCCTGAGGGGCACAGAGGACATCCGTGCTGACCTTAAACTCGGACTGTCCTAGCCTGTAAACCGAGCTTTCCTTTGTAGACCAGCAGTGCCAGTTCACACGGGAACACCAGAAATCCGGAGAGGAAACATTACTCGGTGGGCCGGGCCTCCTACTAGAACTTAGAATAGAGTAGAGCTGTTCCGGTAGGCCACGCCCACCCAGCAACTGGGCTGCAAAACGGTTGCTGGGATTTGTGAATCCCACCCCTGCTCCCCTTGGGAGATTTCCCTACCTGTGGGGGCGACCGAGCCGTGGGGATTCCCATCAAAGCACGCTACTCACCGTCGTAAGTCAGGATGTGGCCTTTCTTCCCCTCGTAAATGACATGTCCCTTGGGCAAGGCCTCCTCTCTCGCCTTCTCCGCTCGGCTGGGGCTGTCTTCTCCAATTACCTTAGTAATGGTTCCTTTGTACAGCACTTCAGCTGGGGTGCCCTTGGAAAGAAACCAAGAGCCTTATTTAACGGCATCACGAGCAATTAAGGCAGAGAAACAGCAAAGCAGAAGAGCACACGGGCGTAAACGCAGGCCCCGCTGGACGAGCAATGAATTCCAAGGAACGGACCGAACAAAGGAGAACAAATATTGAGCCAATACCAGCTGGGGACTTGTTTCCTGCCACACGCAACAGGCAGAAGACTACAGTCGAACGATCAGAAGAACCACCAGGATGGCGAGATCAAGTTTTGGGGCGGGCATTAGGTTTTGTTTAATGTTAGGAGGAACACGGGAAGAGCAGACAATGGCAAAGATCAGATTCTGCAGAACTAGGAGCTAGGAAAGGAGCCAGAGATGGGAGAGCTGTGAAGTAGAAGGTGAAGCTGAAATGAAGGTAGATGTGTACACACACACACAGACACACACACACGCACAGTGTGTACAAAACACATCCTGCTGCCTCTCCCTTTCAGCCCCCTACAGTTCTCTTCCAGCATTACTGTTTATTCCTCTCTACAAACGTATCAGGTTGTACAAGATTGTTTTCCTTTCCTTTGGCCCTTGTGGAATGAGGCCAGGAAATTTCTCTCTGTGAATACAGGTTCTTTGTTTGAAGGGATCAGGTTGACTATCCTGCTCGGAAGCTCAACATCCAGGCATAGAAAATACTTCTTCCGACTTAGATCTCTGCCCTATCCCTATCATGAGCCCGTGGTGGCGTAGTGGTTAGAATGCAGAACTGCAGGCTACTTCTGTTGACTGCTGTCTGCCTATAGTTCGAACCTTACCGGTTCAAGGATAACTTAGCCTTCCATCCTTCCGAGGTTGTTGTTGTTGGCTCTGGTTGACTCTGTAAACCACTTAGAGTGGGGCTGTAAAGCACTATGAAGTGGTATATAAGTCTGCTATTTCTATTGTTCTTCTTTTTCCCCTTAATTCCTTCCTTCCGTCCATCCATCCATCCACCCACCCAACATCCATGGTATGCAATGCTTAGAATGCAGCATTGCAGGCTAACTCTGCCCACGACTAGCAGTTCAATTCTCACCGGCTCAAGGTTGACTCAGCCTTCCACCCTTCCAAGGTGGGTAAAATGAGGATCCAGATTGTTGGTGGGGGGGACAAGAGGCTGACTCTGTAAACCGCTCAGAGAGGGCTGTAAAAGCACTGTGAAGCGGCATATAAGTCTAAGTGCTATTGCTATCCAAGCCCATCGACCAACCTTGGGTCTCAAACATCCATTCTCTAAGAACGAGAGGCGGATAAATGACACGCTTGATGTTTGGGTTCGCTGGGAATCAGGTCTGGATTCTTTTGCACGCCAAGCACACACCTTGCCACCGAGCAACATTTCCCGTTCCTCAAATGACTGGGTAGGGCCCCTAAAGCTCTAGATTGTATCCAACTGCAGGACCAGACTTGACAAGCACATGACGAGCGGGTTGGTGGCGCCCCTGCCAGAGATACGGACTAATATGCTTAAAGATAAGCACGCCTACATCTAAATGTTCACAAGCATGCTCAGTCTATACTACCTACCCTGACTTGTGGTTGACTCACAGTCGGGAACATTTTTCAACAAAGATGCTGCTTTTTGAAACCCTAACTCTTATACCTATTTAAGATGATGTCACTGTTATCAATGGGTGACTCCTGGCAATTGATGCCCTAGGTCAACGGTTCACAACTTCTGGTCCACGAACACCTGGGAGGCCATGAGGTCATCCCAAGGGGCCTGAGAATATTGGATGCAATCTAGTGCTTTAAATCCTGACTTGGGTCTTGGCAGTGCGTGACCATGGTCCGTGGCCCCAAAAAGGTATTTAAAGGGCTCCACGAGGAAGAAAAGGTGAAAACCACAGCCCTAGATCGGCTGTGCCACCAGTGTCACTCTGGAATTCAAATGCGGTCGAAGGAGGTTGAGATTATACGTAGGGCTTCACCGTGTCTGCACATGTTTCGGTAGTAGCTAAGGTGGAGAAGTTTCATTACCACATACTACTATTGATCTCTTAGGGGACGCGGTGGCTCAGTGGCTAAGACACTGAGCTTGTCGATCAGAAAGGTCGGCAGTTCGGCGGTGCAAATCCCTAGCGCTGCGTCACGGAGTGAGCTCCCGTTCCTTGTCCCAGCTTCTGCCAACCTAGCAGTTCGAAGTAGAGAAATAGGGACCCCTTTGGTGGGAAGGGAACAGCGCTCCGTGCGCCTTCAGCATTTATTTTTTTAAAAAAATTGCCATCGTAAAGTTGAGGAGTACTCGCCGTTTATGTGTCGATAGCATCACAGTGCACACAAATGCCCATGTGAGGGTCTGCATGACCATTGCAAACGATGGGACTCAATGCCAAGGATGCATTGTGCATCCCAACACAAATGGATGAAAAACCGCCATAAATGAGATTAAAATCCCTGGGAGGGGTTAGTGTTTTTTTAAAGGCCTCAGACGGGGTTATTTTGGATGCAACAGACGGTTTTGCAGGGATCCCAGATAAGTTCTGAATTATCTTATTATTCTGCATCTTAAGACAGGAAACCAGCCCTCCTATCTGATGCTATCTAAACCGGTAATTGGGAAAGTAATGCTCACCATTAATTAAAGATTCGGGGATGACACATACTGCAAGCCTCCTGTATTTTTAATTTTTTTCCCCCCAGGGATAGCAGAGTTGCATTGCAGAGTTCTGCCCCTTTCTGCTAGGTTAACCCTTCAATTTGGGGGGGATTTATTAATTCATTAAATTTACATAGTTTCCTGTTACAGGAAGTGGTTCTGGACAGTGTTGTGGCTTGTCAGCTGTTGGCCCCTTCAGCAGCCGAATCAGAGGAGGAGGAGGAGGAGGAGAGGAGGAGGAGGAGGAGGCGGCATGGGAGTGAGGGTTAGCCTCAAGTCAACCTGGGAGCTTCGAGGGGGAAGAGGGAATGGAGCTTGCAGAGAGAGAGGGGGGGGGCGGAGCCTGGGCCATCCATCAGCCCTCAGATGGAGAGTCAACAGCCCCCAGGTCTGGAGGTGGCTGATGAGGAAGAAAGAACAGTGCCTGTGCCTGTCCAGTGCCTGATGCACAGAAGGCAGTGGAGAGGAGAGCAGTGGAAATCTATGGGCCGGTCCTTGGAACGGAAGAGCCACTGCTGCTAGTGAGGCCCACCCTAGCTCTGGGGATAAAAGGCAGGGGCGGAGATGAATAGATGTGGCGGACAACCATGCATCTCCCTGCCAGGCAGAGTTGTTAGCCTGCTGCGTGTGTGTGTGAGAGAGAGAAACTTTTTGCCAGATCCGCTGGCACTCCTAATAAAGGAATCATTGATTTAACTACAGAGGAGGCTGGGTCAGAACAGCATGCCAATCAAACAAAACGACGATAACAAAGTCATTAAAAAGTCTTCATTAGAAAATGACTGCATTGGAATACTGGACCCTAAAAACAAGAAAACAGTATTTCCAACTCAAATATTTGGAACGTAGCAAGAGGATAAACGTCTTCAAGAAGCAGCAAACTTGAATGTTTCAGTGGTAGCGAAGAACTTTTAACCACCATCCCTTGAGCTGAAAATGTTTTCATCCCCCCCACCCGACAAACTAGCTGTTTAAACAAAATCATAAAATCTACCCTAAAGACGATGGCTTATTTCAGCAGTGTAACGTTAGGATCCTTCAAAACTGTCTCATGGCAGCTGAACCCGAGGTTTGTTTTTCCAAGAAAAGGAGCTGAGAACTCCAAGCGTTCTCATAACGTAGCTTTAAAGATCTGAATGTCAGCCAGGGAGGAGGAGAAAAAAAAAGGAAAGACAGAAAAAAAAAGCCAAAGGGTAAAAAAAGAAAAAAGAATTCCCTCTGCTCCGTTTCCAGAGAAAGCAATAACTGGAGAGAGTACAAAGCTATCACCCATTTGGCAAGCCTTCTGTCTCTAGCGCTGATTGATGGGAACCATGAATTCTTTGCTGTGTGTGTGTGTGTGTGTGTGTGTGTGTGTGTGTGCGTGTGTGCACGCCTGGGGATGTGCACAGAAAGGAAAATGTCTGGAAAGAGCTTGAGGGATCTCAAAGCACAGTTCACGTTTCCTAAGGAAGAGACGCAGCTCGTCTTCTCCACCCGCTGAAGAACACCAACCACGTTCTGAACTTTGGTTGGGTTCCACCTGGGCCATTCCTTGTCAACAGGGTTGGCTTCAAGACCAGCCAAAAGTCTTTAGTAGGTAATAACCATCCCAGGTCTTCTTCATCATCTAGGACAGGGGTGTCAAACTCAATTTCATTGAGGGCATATCAGGGCTGTGTGTTGACCTCGGGATGGGGTCGCCAGGGTGGGTGTGGCTAGCATGACATCACTTGTGTCGGTGTGTGTGTGTGCCTGTGGTGGCCTGAGTGCTCTGCCAGTGAAAACAGGCTCCTGAGCTCTGTTTTTGGCTGGGACAGCCTCCCTGTAACCCTCTGGCAGTGAAAATGAAGCTTTGAGGGCCACACGTGGCCCCCTCACAAGCTCCGTTTTTGCTGGCAGAGGCACCGCAGGCTAGTCCTTTGCTATTTCCAGGGCATCCCCCGTGGGCCAGATCTAAGCACCTCGTGGGCCGGATCCGACCCCTGGGCCTTGAGTTTGACACACCTGATCTAGGACAATGTAGTTGTCAGGATTCTGGCAGTTACCCCAATTAAATCATGTGTCTCGAGCCAAACCTCCAAAATTTCAAAAGGATTTATGGGAAGTTAACATGTCCGGCACTGCCTGGGTGTAGCAGACTCTGAGGCGCATCATTCAAGCTTCCACACTGCTCTTTCAATCCCTTTCTGTTGGCAATTCCTCAATGACCATAGAAATATTTGATGAGTTGAGTTGACATTGGTTGGCTTCAAGACCAGCCAAAGGTCTGTGGTAGGTATTAACCACCCCAGGTCTTCTTCACCTTTTTGTGCCCTCATCAATCTTTGACCACACCTTTCAGAACATTCTCAACCATAGATCCTTCCTCATCACCAAGACACTTCTGGTGCACTCCTAGAAAAGCTACCCCCCCCCCCCAAGAGAAGACTTACATGTGTGATGGAACCCCGATATGTGATGGTAGATTCCGAAGGTGGCCTTGTGCTGGGAATCCCTTTAATGATGCTTCCACCCGACAAGGAGGTACCTGCAGGATACAATGAACAAGAAGAGCTGATAAGTTTCAAAAATCGTTTACTGGATGTCACCAACCTGCCTATTCCCGGACATTTGGGAGGGGAAATGCAGCTTCAGACAGATTGATGGGCTGATGAGCCCAGCACTGCTTCTACAGGTTGGAGAGTCCTTCCAATGGCTTAGACCAGGGGTGTCAAACTCAAAGCCCATGGACCAGAACGGTCCACAGGGAGCTTAAATCTGTATTTCCTATTCCATTACATTCCATTCATCTATCCTATCCTATCCTATCCTATCCTATCCTATCCTATCCTATCCTATCCTATCCTATTCCCTTCTATTCCCTTCCCTTCTATTTTATTCCCTATTCTATTCCCTTCTATTCTATCTCCTATTCTATTCTATTCCATTCCTATTCCCTATTCTATTCTATTCCATTCCTATTCCTATATTCTATTCTGTTTTATTCTATTCTATATTCTGTTCCCTATTCTATTCCATTCCCTATTCTATTTCATTCCCTATTCTATTCCCTATTCTATTCCATTCCTATTCCTAAATTCTATTCTAATTCTATTCTATTTTCTATTCCCTATTCTATTCCCTATTCTATTCCATTCCCTATTCTATTCCTCTTCCTCTATTCTATTCTATTCTATTCCCTGTTTTATTCCATTCCCTATTCTATTCCATTCCTATTCCTATATTCAATTCTATTCTGTATTATTCTATTCTCTATTCCATTCCCTATTCTATTCCATTCCATTCCTATTTCTATATTCTATTTTAATTCTATTCTATTCTATTTTCTATTCTATTCCCTATTCTATTCCATTCCCTATTTTATTCCATTCTATTCTAATTCTATTCTATTTTCTATTCTATTCCCTATTCTATTCCATTCCTATATTCTTTTTTTTTAATATAAATTTTATTTGGGTTTTCACAAAAACGTAATACAAATAAAACATCTTTTTTTGAGAATAGCATGATCCTGGGTTATCACTTCTTCATACAGACACAAACTCAATTTCATATTCATCTTTGTGTTCTATTCCATATCTTATAACTATTTTAACATTTTCTCCATAATTTTTCCCCTTGATTTTCTCAATTTTATTGTTAATTATCTCATATCTAAATTCAATTATATACCTTTTTCTAAGTTTCAATGTCTTTCCAATCATTATGTTTATACTTTTGTCTGTCCTGTTTCAATTTCATATTATCTTTTCTCATTAAACAAATTTTCCCTTGTAGTTACTAATTGGAGTATGACACCTTTATATGTTTTAATTTTATCCATTCAACTCTTATTTAAACTTCAATTTATGCCTTTAAAATTATAACATTCAATATAGTACATAACTTCCAATCGAATTCTGCTCTGCTTGGTACATTCTTAAAATACACACTATGTTCTTAAATATACCTACCTACCTACCTACATATATATATATGTACACACATACACACACACACACACACACACACACACACTGTATATATATATAACAATAGTAAATGAAACACTCATTCCATTCCAATTCAATTCTATCATTAATATTAGAATCTTAACATCTTTAACATTTCTTTTCAATTGAATATCATACTTCCTTGTGAACACTTATAAACTTTCCATAATTAATTCTTTTTTTTCCATATCTCTTCACTTATATTTTTATAAATCATTAATAATAATTAAAATGTTCCCATCCTTTCCTAATTTCATTCTCTCATTCACTTTATTTCATTTGTTTATTACCAAACCTTCCACTGCATTACAATAAGTATTTTATCCATCATTTTAATCATACATTGTTTCATATTTTCTAAAATTATTTCTATTTCTAATATAACAATACTATCTTATGTACCTTTGCAGAACCCCCTTTTCAATTAAATTTTCACACATTATCCCTAAATAGGTTTATACTTTCAATCCTTATACATTTTCCCTTTTTCTCTATATCTTGTTTCTGTCTTTTATAACTTCTTTTCCTTTCCTTCTTCCCCCTCTTCTTCTCCCTCTTTTTGCCCCCTTGTCTCTCTACTTCTAATTCTCTCTTCTGTGATCCTCTCTTCTGTTGTTTCCTAATATTGTAATTATTTTTCAAATTTCAAATTTCTTTTTTTCCCCCAAATCTTAAAGTTTTCACTCTCTTTCCCACCTTTCCTTTTTTTCCCCACATAAAATTGCTTGAACATTAAAGATGGCTTCTTCTTTGTCCCAACCTTCTTGTTCTACAAGCGTTTCTTGTTGTTTCTCATAGTTCCAGATCTCCATTTCTAAAAATTGAAATACAAAGCCAAAAGAACCTCTTCCTTCTTGTGCATCTTCTGTTTTTTAAGTTCCATTTTCAGTTCTTCTAAAAGTGATGCCATTTTAAACACTTTTAAACAACCACCAGATTGATTTTAGTCATTTAAATCCAATAGCCCAAAATCCAAAAATCACCAAGTAATCCAAATAATCCAAAGTTGTTTCTTCTTGCTTCTTTTTTCCACTTTCTCTTCCTGGGGTTCTATTATTTTGTTACATAGTTTCAGTTAGAATGTATCTTTTAGGAATCTTGTTAAGGTTTCGCTGTAACTTCCTTTTAGTTCCAGGCAGTCTCCTCCATTTTTCCAGATCCCGCCCTTTTATTCTTTCCTTTTCTCTCCTTTCCTGCTTTTAAAGGTTTTTGAGTATCCAAAAGTCTTTATTATACCTTTGACATTTTATTTTCAGCTTAAATGCCTACTGATCTCAAAGTGGATTTTTGTCAATTTCTTACTTAAATCTCTTAGTTGTCAGTATAAGGAAGGGAAGAAAAAAAAAAGCCAAATCCTTTCCCTTCCCTCTCTTCTTCGTTGCATCAACGGGAACAATGTTATTTTTTATAGTTCAAATTCCAGGGTACCTTACGTTGTTGCTTTTTCAGTTTAACCCAGTCAACCAAAACTTTCTCTTCTTATCTTCCTCCTGCACATTCTTTTCCGGTCAAGTTCTTCTTTGAGGTGGCCATTTCTGACCATCGCTGCAACCGCCTTCGGGAAAGGGAGTAATGACCAGCTGAGGAGGAGAGATGTGGCTCTCCTCAACCCTGCTGGCGGTCTCCTCCCTCTTCACCACCTCTACGGGATGGCTTAGCCCTGAATCCAGCTGGCTCAGGGCACTCCGGTGGCGAGCATGGATCGAAACTGCGCATGATCGCGGATTTCGGTCCGTCGCCGAAGCTCAAACCGGAAGTCCTCATATTCCTATATTCTATTCTATTCTATTTTCTATTCTATTCTATTCTATTCTAATTCTGTTCTATTCAATTCTATTTTCTATTCTATTCTATTCTATTCTATTCTATTCTATTCTATTCTATTCTATTCTATTCTATTCTATTCCATTCCATTCCTATACTCTATTCTATTCTATATTCTATTCTATTCTATTCCCTATTTTATTTTATTCTATTCCTATTCCTATATTCTGTTCTATTCTATTTTCTATTCTATTTTCCATTCCCTATTCTATTCCATTCCTATTTCTATTCCTATATTCTATTCTAATTCTAATTCTATTCTATTTTCTATTCTATTCCCTGTTCTATCCCATTCCCTATTCTATTCTATTCCTATATTCTATTCTAATTCTATTCTATTCATCATCATCGGCTTCCACCGTTCAAGAGGCTTACCTCGAAGAACAGAGCTCTCCTGCGAGGTCTGCACAACCAAGCTTTCAGGCTGACAAGTTTGACTTCGAGGAGAAAGCTGCTCTTGCTTCACTCCAGAAAACGGCACTGGAAAACAAGAATGTTACCCCACTTCACTTTTACTCTACCAGGAACAGAAGAAGAAACTGCTTGGACGACTAGCTGGTTTCAGCACACGGCTAGTGTCCCAACTAGATCCTCCCCTTCTTTGGTCAGCCGTGGCTCTGAGAACATCTCCCCACCACCAGGTCAGCACGAAGATCAACTTACCCAACTTCTTGGGATCCATTGTCAAAGGCAGAGCTACAGAACCGATGGAGACTTTTGCATGCTCTGAGCTGAACGGACCATGGAGCTGTAGAGGAATCCCCTGAAAGATCCATCAAAGAATATTAGTAGTGTTGGGGACACATTGAATGGTTTACTGGGGCATACAAAACCTTTGCCAGGCCAATTCTCGAATACAGCTCGTCCGCCTGGAACCCGCACTGTAAATCGGACATTAACATGATTGAGAGGGTTCAGAGGTATTTCTGGAGAAGAGTCCTCCACTCCTCCACTCACCCCTATGCCTCCAGGCTCGAAATTTTGGGCCTGGACAATCTGGAACTCTGCCGCCTGCGGCCCGATCTAAGCATAATTCACAAAATTGTCTGCTACAATGTCTTGCCTGTCCACTGGCAACTCATAAAATATTTCTCTGGTCTTTTTAGACTTGCCAACAGAAAGAGAGGGGGGAGCAGTGCGGCAGCTTGCAAACCGAAAGTGCATTCCATAAATGTTTTCAAAGATAGTAACTAGGTGACTGAAGTTTCTGTTGGGCAAAACTCTAACTGGAAAGCTTGATTGACTCTTGGCTATGGATGTGTCCCATTGGAGAATATGAATTACGATACACCCAGGCGATTGGGAAAACCAGACTCAAGGGTGACAATGAATGATGTGTCTCAGAGTCAGCTACACACCCCGACAGGCCGGATATGTTATCTCCCAATAAATCCTCTTGAAGTTTTGGAAGTTTGGTTCGAGACCCATGATTTAAATGGGGGTAACTGCCAGAATCCTGACAACAACGACTTCTTCAGCTTCAACCACAACAATACACCGGCAAAAAACTGATACAAACTCGATTGCAGAAAATACGACTTCAGCAACAGAATGGTCAACACCTGGAATGTCCTACCCGACTCCATGGTTACAGCCTCAACCCCTTGCAGCTTCAACCTCAAACTGTCTACCATGGACCTCACCCCATTCCTAAGAGGTCCTTAAAGGGGGCGTGCATAAGCACACCAGCGTGCCTACCATATCCCTGTCTTACTGTTCCCATTGATCTGTATCGACTTCCCTCATTCTTGTTTATCTTCACAGTTACACTTGTTATCTTGTACATGTTTGACAAACAAATAAATACAAATAAAATAAATAAACCAAAGCATGGGAGCAGCCATGTCCTTGAGCATGGTTTCATTGTTCCTCTTGATCTACTGGTTAGTGTAGGAGTGTCAAACTCAAGGCACATGGGCCAGATTTGGCCCACGGAGTGCTTAAATCTGGCCCGTGGGGCCACCCTGGAAACAGTGAAGGACTGGCCCACAGCGCCTCTGCCAGCGAAAATGGAGCTCAGGAGGGCTGCACATGCCCCGCCCAGGCTCCGTTTTCGGCGCGACAGCCTCCTGCAGCCCCCCGCCAGCGAAAATGGAGTGCTCCGTTTTCGCTGGCGGAGGGCTAGCAAAACAAACTAAAACAAAAAAAGGAGAAATGTTTCCCCTTTCGCATTTGAGCCTGCAAGAAGGGACAGGAAAGGAGAAAGGGAAAGGGGAAAAGCAAAGATGGGAAGAGGGGCAAGGAAGGAAAAAGAAGGGAAGGGAAACAGTGGTTGGATTCAAAAAAATTTTTACTACTGGTTCTGTGGGTGTGGCTTGTGGGTGAGGCAGGGGAAGGTTATAGCAAAATCCCCATTCCTTCCCCCACCCCACTAACCTGCTTTCCAGCTCCATTCTCCTGTGCAGGGCAACCAAAGGAGACCCAGCCGATCAGCTGGGACTCAATGGGAGGCAGCGAAGAGATGCGGGTGGGGCCAGTCAGAGGTGGGATTGGCCGGTTCTCCCAACTACTCAAAATTTCCGCTACCGGTTCTCCAGAACTGGTCAGAACCGGCTGAATCCCACCTCTGAAGGGAAGGGAGATTATAATAAGAGGGAGGGAGAGTCTGAGGGAAGTCCTGCCTTAGTACTTGGCAACCACAGGTGCCCCCAACATGAATGACATCAAGCTGGCCACACCCTCCCCCCTCTGGCCATGCCCCCCCAGAGGTCAAACACAACCCTTATGTGGCCCTCAATGAAATCAAGTTTGACATCCTTAGGTTAGTTGGGAGGGTCTCAGAAGGTTGAGTTTTATTTTATTTTATTGATTTGATTTGTCAAACGCTTACAATATAATGGAAATAAGAATAAACATCAGCATAAATACATGAAATAGGTACGAATAATTGGGGACAACAGGACAAGGGATGGTAGGCACGATTTGTGTACTTATGCACAGTTTTATACGTTTACCTGGGAGATACAACCAGGTGTTCTTTCAAGAACAGAGGGGTGCTTGTTGGAGATCAGAGGAGGCGGATTGGAGATGGCTGACAACCGTGGTGGGCCAGTCCGAGAACTTTCGTGAGCATTCAAGGAGATGGGATGAGCTGCTGCAGGGAGAAAACGAGAGAAAGTTTAAAACAATGTGAGAGGTAAGTGAGCTTGGTTCTTTCTAAGAAAGATCTGCCTCCTTGATTAGGAGAAACTTGGGAGTTTGAACGTGCGCAACCCCAAATAACTCATGACTGTCTGCAGCCCTTGTGCCCCACCAAGCCAAGAAAGTCTCCCCTGGGCTTAGCTTTCACAGTCCTAATTCTTGCTGTTTTCCGCTTCTGTCCTGGATCTGGAATTTGTCAACTCTTCAACCCAGTCTCCAGATTACAATCCACTGGGCACTGCCAAGGCTGGACAGTCAAACCCCACGCCCAAGAGCCAAGAGCTGGACTCACCGGAAGGGTTATATTGAAATGTGTGAGACTCGGTGTGTGGGGAGGTGCGGATCACGTCCCTCGAGGCGCCTTGGTAAGGGAGGACCGGGGGCCAACAGGTTGGGGTGGCGGGTTCTCCCGCTTGCTTCTGTCTATCTGGAAGCGGCGTGAAAAGCACCGGTTTTTCTACCCGAGGAGAAAAAAAAGGGCAAGAGAAGTGGATGTCAGAGGGGCTATGTTAGGAAGATTGTATTTTTGGATGGATGGAGATAGGATGGGATGGAAGGATGGATGGAGGTGGGTGGGGTGGGCTGGTAGAAGAATGGAAGGATGGGTGCATGTATGGAAGAATGGATACAGGGATGGGATAGACAGACAGACCCTGTAGATTGATATTGTAGATGATAGGTATGTATGTAGGTAGGTAGGTAGACAGAGACAGAGAGACAGATGATAGACCGACAGAGAGATGATAGCTATCAATAGACAATGAATAGAGAGAGATGATATAGACAGATGATGATAGATGATATAGATAGATAGAGATAGGCAATGATAGATAGATAGATAGATAGATAGATAGATAGATAGATAGATAGATAGATAGATAGATAGATAGATAGATATAGATATATGTGATAGAGATAAATAGAGATAGGTAGGCAATGATATAGATAGAAATAGATAGGCGATGATAGATTGATATAGATAGATAGGCAAAGATAGAGATAGGCAATGATAGATAGGATAGATAGACAGACAGATAGATAGATATAGATAGACAGACAGACAGACAAAGATTTATATAGAGAGATAGGCAATGATAGATAGGATAGATAGATAGATAGATAGATAGATAGATAGATAGATAGATAGATAGATAGATAGATAGATAGATAGATGTGATAGAGATAGAAAGAGTTAGGTAGGCAATGATATAGATAGAAATAGATAGGCAATGATAGACAGATATAGATGGATAGGCAAAGATAGAGATAGGCAATGATAGATAGATAGGACAGATAGATAGATAGATAGATAAGACAGACAGACAGACAGACAGACAGACAGACAGACAGATAGATAGACAGACAGACAGATAAGTGATGATAGATAGAGAGATAGACAGGTGGATTGACAGATGGATGAAAGATAGATCTCTCAATCTTTGGAGGAGTCTTGATTCCTGGAGATCACATTGACATACCCCCCATGCAGTCTTTTTGGCAACTTTTCCAGAACTACCACAGCTTCCTATATTAGTACTTTCTGAAGGCTTGTGGGGGTGGGGGGTGGGGTAGGAAATGGCTTTTCACCCAGCTGGCTTCCTGCCCAAAGACCAGGTCTGGGAACCCCTGTCCCCTCGCTTCCAGTCCACACCTTGGACCACCACACCAAAGTGGAGATGCAAACATCGCAAGGGAAACCCCCAGGAGAAAGTGACGGGGGGGTCTACCAGGCAGCCACGAACACCTGCATCTTGCAGAGGCATTCCTTCCGCTCTTTTTTAAGGCTGGGCTATGGAAATGGGAGCCTTATACTACTGGAGAGATCTTAGAGTTGAGACAGGTGGCACCCCAAGCATTCTTCAAACAGAGAAGATCCGTTTGCAAGGATGATGAGGGGACTGGAGACTTAAATATACGATGAACAGTTGCAGGAACTGGGCCTGGCTAGTCAAGGGAAGAGAAGGACCAGGGGAGACAGGATAGCAGCCTTCCAGTATGTGAGGGGCTGCCACAGAGAGGAGGAAGGGGTCAAACTATTTTCCAAGGCACCTGTAGGCCAGACAAGGAACAATGGATGAAAACTGATCAAGGAGAGATTCAACCTGGAAATAAGGAGAAATTTTCTGACAGTGAGAACAATCAACCAGTGGAACAGACGTTGCATTCAGAAGTTGTGGGAGCTTCATCACTGGAGGCTTTCAAGAAGAGACTGGACTGCCATCCCTCAGAAATGGTGTAGGGTCTCCTGCTTGGGCAGGGGGTTGGACTAGATGACCTACAAGGTCCCTTCCAGCTCTGTTAATCTGTAAGTTCTTAAGAATGGCATGCTTGGATGAAGAGAGAGAGAGAGAGAAAAACTCCTTCCAGCTCCAAAGCAGGGAAGAAAGACCCTGCTTGGAAGTTTCAAGCAATTTAATTCTGGGTTTCCTCCTCTCCCTCCCCTCCCCCATAACTCCAAGGCCTCCTTGAGAAAACCCCGCACTTATCCCCAGGAAGGAGGTTACGGCTGCCGTTTATCAAAAGCCCTGGGAGTGGAGCAAGGGAGATGTCGGTTGAGGCAATCTGTCATCCAAATGGATTTTCTTGGCTGGGCAGTCCTGCTCCGAAGGCCAAGTGGGAAAAGGGGGGGCGAAGGGGGACTGAATGAAGAAGTGCACAGCTTGTGCCGAAGAGAAGCATGGCCAGCTGTCCCAGGCCTGCCCACTCTTTTCCCTGCGCACAAGACAGCTTTGCGGCTCCAGGAGGAGGAGGAGGAGGGGAGGAGGAGGGAGGAGGAGGAGGAGGAGGAGGAGGGGAGGAGAGGAGGAGGAGGGAGGAGGAGGAGGAGGAGGAGGAGGAGGAGGAGGAGGGGAGGAGGGGAGAGGAGGAGGGAGGAGGAGGAGGGGGAGGAGGAGGAGGAGGAGGGAGGAGGAGGAGGAGGAGGAGGAGGGGGAGGAAGGGAGGAGGAGGAGGAGGAGGGAGGAGGAGGAGGGGGGGGAGGAGGGAGGAGGGGGAGGAGGGGAGGGGGGAGGAGGAGGAGGAGGAGGAGGAGGAGGGAGGGGAGGAGGGAGGGGGAGGAGGAGGGAGGAGGAGGAGGAGGGGAGGGGGGGAGGAGGGGAGGGAGAGAGGGAGAGGGGAGGGGGAGGGGGAGGGGGGAGGAGGAGGGAGGGGGGGAGGAGGAGGAGGGGGAGGGGGGGGAGGGGGGGAGGAGGAGGGAGGACTTTCAAGGAGGGGGAGGAGGGAGGAGGAGGGGGAGGAGGAGGAGGGGAGGAGGGGAGGGCCTGGGGAGGAGGGGAGGGGGGAGGAGGAGGAGGAGCTCCTTGCCTGCCTGCCTTTTCCTTCCTTCTTCCTTCCCTCCCTCTTTACTTCCTTCCTCCTTTCTTCTAATTTCTTTCCTCTCTCTCTCCACTAATTTTCCTTCCTTCCTTACTCTTTTGTTCCCTCCTTCCCTCCCTATTTCCTTCCTCACTTCTTTCCTCTCTCCCCTCCACTAATTTTCCTTCCCCTCTCCCCTTCCATTCTCCTCCTCCTCTGTAATTGCTTCGTTTTCACCCTTCCTTCTTTCTTCTAACTTTTCCTCTCTCTCCCTCCATTAATTTTCCTTCCTTCCTTCCCTTTTTCCTCTCCTTCTCTATTTCCTTCCTCGTTTTCACCCTTCTTTCTTCTAACTTCTTCCTCTCTCCCTCCATTAATTTTCCTTCCTTCCTTCTTTCCTCCCTCCCTCCCTTCCCATCTTCCCCTCCCTCTCTTTACTTCCTTCCTTTTTCACCCTTCCTTCTTTCTTCTAACTCCTTTCCTCTCTCTCTCCACTTCTTTCCTTCCTTCCCCTCCTTCTCTCTTTACTTCCTTCTTGTTCACCCTTCCTTCCTTCTTCTAACTTTCCTCTCTCCCTCCACTAATTTTCCTTCCTTCCTTCCTTCCTTCCTTCCTTCCTTCCTTCCTTCCTTCCTTCCTTCCTTCCTTCCCCTCCTTCTCTCTTTACTTCCTTCTTGTTCACCCTTCCTTCCTTCCTTCCCCTCCTTCTCTTTTACTTCCTTCTTGTTCACCCTTCCTTCCTTCTTCTAACTTTCCTCTCTCCTCCACTAATTTTCCTTCCTTCCTTCCTTCCTTCCTTCCCTCCTTCTCTCTTTACTTCCTTCTTGTTCACCCTTCCTTCCTTCTTCTAACTTTCCTCTCTCCCTCCACTAATTTTCCTTCCTTCCTTCCTTCCTTCCTTCCTTCCTTCCTTCCTTCCTTCCTTCCTTCCTTCCTTCCTCCTCCTTTCCTCCCTCCCTCCCTCTGCAGCATCCCCATACACCCCAAAGCACACTCACCCTCTTTCTCTGCTTCAGCTGGGCTCCGATGCGGAGCTCCCCGAGGGCTGTTGCTGGTGCTGGAGCAAAGGGGGGGCTCCTTCTCCGAGGGGGGCAGCTTGCTGAGTGCAGCCTCCTCCTCCTCCTCCTCCTGGGCCAGGGTGATCTGCTGCTGGTAGAGGGCCAAGGTGTGGGGAGGCACGGGGGCTTTTGTGGCTCCGCTCTGCAACGCTCCCTCCAGCGCGCCTTCGGAAATCTGTGGGGAAAGGAGAACTTGGGTTAGGGCCCTTTGCAATGGGCACCCATCGCCCCCCGCCCGTGATGTTTGTATTAAGTTAGTGTCAGTCAGTTGTGCTAGTTTCATCAAAACCCAAAGCTGTTGTAGCTGACCTTATAGATTGAGGAGGGAGGAAGGAAGGAAGGAAGGAAGGAAGGAAGGAAGGAAGGAAGGAAGGAAGGAAGGAAGGAAGGAAGGAAGGAAGGAAGGAAGGAAGGAAGATTAGTGGAGGGAGGGAGGAAAGAAGTCAGTAGAAGGAAGGAAGGGTGAGAGAGAAATAGAAGGAAGGAAAAGAGAGAAGGGAGGGAGATTAGTGGACGGAAGGTGGAAAGAAGTCAGAAGAAGGAAAGAAGAGAAATGGAACGAGGAAGAGAGAAGAAAAGACAGAGAAGGAAGGAAGGGAGATTAGTGGAGGGAGGGAGAAATCAGAAGAAGGAAGGGTGAGAGAAATGGAAAGAAAGAAAAAGAGAAGGAAAGAAAGAGGGAGAAGTAGGGAAATGGAGGACAGGAGGAAGGGAAGGGAGGATGAGATGGAAGGAAGGGAAAAAGAGAAAAGGAGCGAAGAGGAGAGGAGAGGAGAGACAGACTCACAATGGGAGGGATGGCAGCTGCCCTCTGCTTCAGCTGCTTCAGGTCCAGAGGCTTCTGAGGTGAGGAGGTGAGCCGGGCATCATTGGGGGTACCAAGGAGGCTTAAGCGGGCAGCCGGCAACCTGCAGAGAGACCCAACAAAGCATTGCTTTGGCCCCAAAATTCAAACCAATTCGCTTGAACAGCTGCAGAGATTCACTCAACAACCACGGGGAAAAGGTCACAAAGTCAGGCACAAGCCACTTAACAACCACCCTGCTTAGCAGTGGGAATTCTGTTCTCGAGTATGTTCTTAAGCCGAGGACCACCTGGGATTTTTTGACTTTGCTGAGAAGTCAAACCTGAGTTGATCTCTTCAAGTCCTTAGGCGACTGTCTTGAGGCTCTGTCTCACTTTTGGCTAAGAGATGAGGAACCCAGCCATCTTCTGGACCATGGGAGACCCCATCAGGAAGACCTTGGGGTCTCTGGGACTGTTCCCAGCAGAACAAAGACCTGTCTATTGACCTCGTGTTGACTTGGTTCCTTGATGTGAGGGTCAAAAGATAAAGACCACGAACTCAGAGAAGATCATGAACCCTTGTTGGAATGTCTTCTGGATCATGGGAGATCCTATCCGAAGACTTTGGGCTCTTTGGGATTGGTTTCACCAGAATTAAGATTTATGGGACTTGACTGATGACCAGCCTCATTGATATAGGTGCTAGAAGATAAGAGCACCAACTTTTAAGCTTTGGCGGTTCATAAGATAAGACCATGAACCTTGTGGGAATGTCTTCTGGATCATTGGAGATCCCATCAGAAGACTTTGGGGTCATCCTGACATCCAAGCTGTTTCTCCTATAACAGAGATAACAGATAATCAGAGTTGGAATGGACTTTATAGGTCATCTAGTCCAAGTGGGAGACCCTACACCATTTCTGACAAATGGCAGTCCAATTTCTTCTTGAAGGTCTCCAGTGATGGCACTCCCACAACTTCCAAGGGCAACTTCTGTTCCATGGGTTGATTGTTCTCACTGTCAGAAAGTTTCTCCTTATTTCCAGGTTAAATCTCTCCTTGTTCAGTTTCCATCCATTATTCCTTGTCTGGCCTTCGGGTGCTTTACGAAATAGCTTGACCCCTTCCTCCTCTCTCTGGCAGCCCCTCAAATATTGGAAGATGCTCTCCTGTCTCCCCTGGTCCTTCTCTTCCCTAGACTAGCCAGGCCCAGGTCTTTGGGACTGCTTCCACTAGAACAAAGATTTATGGGACCTGGCTGAGGACCTCGTGTTAAATCTCCTTGATGTGGGTGCCAGAAGACATCAGACTTTCAAGCTTTGGAGACTTGATGGGAGAAGACGCTGAACCATGTTGGAACGGTTACCATCAAAAGACCTTGGGGTCTTTGGGACTGTTCCCACTAGAACAAAAAGACCTGGCTGATGACCTCGTGTTGACTTATCTCCTTGACGTGAGTGTCAGGAGATAAGAACGCAAACTCCTAAACTCTGGAGGTTTGTAAGAGAAGATCATGAACCACACTTGGAATATCTTATTGTCTATTGGAGAACCCATCAGAAGATTTTGGGGATTAGTATCACCAGAACTAAGATTTATGGGACCTGGCTGAGGACCTCATGTTGACTTATCTCCTTGATGTGGGGTGTCAGAAGATAACATCACCAACTCTTAAGCTTTGGAGATTTAGAAGAGAAGATCAGGAACCATGTTGGAATGTCGCCCATCCCATAACCGGCGAAAAGCGGAACAGATTCAACCATCCCAGGGATCTCCCAGGGGTTTAATCCACTGGCAAAAAACGGGATTAGGTTTCCGCTTGGTGTTCTCTGGCTCTTTTTTTTTTTTTAATCCTGTGAACATCTTTGGCTGTTCCCAAGCCATAAACTGACAACGGTTAATGCATGACTGTACAGGCCTCCGTATTCATTTATATTTAGCCTGACCCATGCTTGAACTTCTCATTCCTCCAGCTGCCAGCAGCAACCTTTATAAAATATAGATATATATGCAACGATAATTATCTTTAGAGACCTTTTCCCCCGCTTCTCTTCCCTGGAAGGATGTGAAGCTATGGCATCCATCCTCAACCCGCACCAAACCATTGGGGCCAGTATGCTAAGATAGAATAGAATAACAAGGTTGGAAGAGGGGACCTTGGAGGTCTTCTAGTCCAACCCCCTGCCTAGGCAGGAAACCCTACACCACTTCAGACAGATGGTTGTCCAATCTCTTCTTAAAAACTTCCAGCCTTGGAGTATCCACAACTTCTGGAGGCCAGCTGTTCCACTGGTTAACTGTCCTCACTGTTAAGAAATTTCTCCTTAATTCCAGGTTGCCGCTCTCCCTGATTAGTTTCCATCCATTATTTCTTGTTTTCTGATTGCTTTGGAGAATAAATTGACCCCCTCTTCTTTGCGGCAGCCCCTCAAATATTGAAACACTGCTATCATGTCATGCCTAGTCCTTCTTTTCTCTAGACTGGCCCTATTCAATTCCTGTAATGGTTCTTCGTATATTTTAGCCTCCAGCCCCCTATATTTTACTTACTAAGTCTTTCTCTAAAGCCTTAGTAAGGCCACACTTAGAGTACTGCATCCAGTTTTGGTCACCACACTATAGAAAAGGATGTTGAGACTCTGGAAAAAGTGCAGAGAAGAGCAAACCAGGATGATGAGGGGACTGGAGGCTAAAACCTACGAAGAACAACGCAACACTAAATTGCATTAACAGAGGAATTCAATCAAGATCAAATAAGGTACTAATACCACTCTACAAAGCCTTAGTAAGACCACACCTAGAATCCTGCATCCAGTTTTGGTCTCCACACTATAGAAAAGGATGTTGAGACTCTGGAAAAAGTGCAGAGAAGAGCAAACCAGAATGATGAGGGGACTGGAGGCCAAAACATACGAAGAACAACGCAACACTAAATAGCAATAACATCAAGATCAAATAAGGTACTAATACCACTCTACAAAGCCTTAGTAAGGCCACACTTAGAGTACTGCATCCAGTTTTGGTCTCCACGCTATAAATGTAGATGTTGAGACTCTGGAAAGAGTGCAGAGAAGAGCAACCAGGATGATGAGAGGACTGGAGGCCAAAACATACGATGAACGGTTGCAGGAACTGGGCCTGGCTAGTCTAGGGAAGAGAAGAAGGACCAGGGGAGACAGGAGGGCATCTTCCAATATTTGAGGGGCTGCCCCAGAGAGGAGGAAGGGGGTCAAGCTATTTTCCAAAGCACTTGAAGGCCAGGCAAGGAACAATGGATGGAAACTGATCCAGGAGAGATTGATTCATCCTGGAACTAAGGAGAAATTTTCTGACAGTGAGAACAATCAACCCCTGGAACAGAAGTTGCCTTCAGAAGTTGTGGGAGCTTCATCAGTGGAGGCTTTCAAGAAGAGACCAGACTGCCATCTGTCAGAAATGGTGTAGGGTCTCCTGCTTGCGTGGAGGGGTTGGACTAGAAGACCTCCAAGGTCCCTTTCCAACTCTGTTCATCTGTTACATGTTAGGCCCCCAGCCCGCTAATTATCTTTGCCACTGTTTTCTGCACTCTCTTTCCAGAGTCTCAAGATGTTTTTTTTTTTGGGGTGGTGGGGTGGTGCAGAGGAGTACCTGGCTTCCTTCCAAGCCGATGTCATAAATTTGTACTCCCAATGCTCTTGTTTTCTCCCGCCCTGGGTCAGCCCTCCCTTGATAAATGTCTGCCCAAGAATATGATTTCAAGAGGCATTTAAGGAAATGGAGTGAAAAGCGCTGCACTAAATAAGCCTTTTCAGCCGCGGGGAGACAGGCAGGCAAGGCAGCTGTCCCAGAACCGACTGGCTGTCCGGGAAGTGACCGTCTGGTGGTGCCTGACCTCCTTTAACCCCGGCCGGTGGGCATCGATCCCAAAGAGGATCTGAAGCTGCCTTTTCAGTGACCGTCAGGAGGTGTCACAGATCATTAAGCCAAGTGCAAATTTCTCCGGAGAAGATCGGGGTCATAAATCAAGTCTCTTTGAAGTCACGGGGGCTTGTTTGCTCACTTCAGCTTCCAGATGCTCCTGAGAAATCTGTGGCCTGAGTCAGAGGAAGCCCTGGTGGGTCTAGTTTCTGACCCCAGGAGGCAAACTCGCTCGCCCTGCTGACTCACGGACTCTGCGACCGAAGGGTCTTCCAGGTTGGAGCAAAAACCGCAAAACCCTTCGGGAGAGACTTTGCTCTTTGGCGCGTCTCTCTCGTTCCTGGGCTCCCCACCCAATTTATTCAGAAACCTGAATCACTTGCGCAACGCGTGGGAAATAAAAAAGGAGCCACACACGAGGGGAGTTTCCAGTTAAAAACAGCTTGGAAAAGGGCACAATCACATCTTCCAGATGGAGATTACTCCAACCAATTGCCCCAGCAGATCCAATTTGGGTTGAAAAAGCTGCTCGCTCAGAGATCTCCTGGTCCAAGTGATCCCCGGAAGATCACTGCTTTCCCAGAGATCTCCAGGAGTCAAGTGATCCCCGGAAGATCACTGCTTTCCCAGAGATCGCCCGGGAGTCAAGTGATCTCCTGGAAGATCCTGCTTTCCCAGAGATCTCCCGGGAGTCCAGTGATCCCGGAAGATCACTGCTTTCCCAGAGATCTCCCGGGAGTCAAGTGATCCCCCTGGAAGATCACTGCTTTCCCAGGTTCTCCGGGAGTCAGTGATCCCATGGAGGATCACTGCTTCCCAGAGATCTCCTTGGGAGTCAAGTGATCTCCCTGGAAGATCACTGCTTCCCCAGAGATCTCCTTGGGAGTCAAGTGATCCCCCAGAAGATCACTGTTTCCCCAGAGATCTCCTTGGGTCAAGTGATCCCCCAGAAGATCACTGCTTCCCAGAGATCTCCTTGGGAGTCCAAGTGATCCCTTGAGATCACTGCTTCCCAGAGATCTCCTTGGGAGTCAAGTGATCTCCTGGAAGATCTGCTTTCCCAGAGATCTCCTTGGGAGTCCAAGTGATCCCCATGGAAGATCACTGCTTCCCCAGAGATCTCCTTGGGAGTCCAAGTGATCCCCGAAGATCACTGTTTCCCCAGAGATCTCCTTGGGAGTCAAGTGATCCCCGGAAGATCACTGTTTCCCAGAGATCTCCTTGGGAGTCCAAGTGATCCCCGGAAGATCACTGTTTCCCAGAGATCTCCTGGGAGTCCAAGTGATCCCCTTGAAGATCACTGCTTCCCAGAGATCTCCTTGGGAGTCCAAGTGATCTCCCTGGAAGATCACTGCTTTCCCAGAGATCTCCCGGGAGTCCAAGTGATCTCCCTGGAAGATCACTGCTTTCCCAGAGATCTCCTTGGGAGTCCAAGTGATCTCCCTGGAAGATCACTGCTTTCCCAGAGATCTCCCTGGGAGTCCAAGTGATCCCCATGGAAGATCACTGCTTCCCCAGAGATCTCCTTGGGAGTCCAAGTGATCCCCTGGAAGATCACTGCTTTCCCAGAGATCTCCTTGGGAGTCCAAGTGATCTCCTGGAAGATCACTGCTTTCCCAGAGATCTCCACAGGAGTCCAAGTGATCCCTCTGAAAGATCACTGCTTCCCCAGAGATCTCCTTGGGAGTCCAAGTGATCTCCCTGGAAGATCACTGCTTTCCCAGAGATCTCCCTGGGAGTCCAAGTGATCTCCCTGAAAGATCACTGCTTCCCCAGAGTTCTCCGCGGGAGTCCAAGTGATCCCCATGAAGGATCACTGTTTCCCAGAGATCTCCTTGGGAGTCCAAGTGATCCCCGAAAGATCACTGCTTCCCCAGAGATCTCCTTGGGAGTCCAAGTGATCCCCTGGAAGATCACTGCTTTCCCAGAGATCTCCTTGGGAGTCCAAGTGATCCCCTGAAAGATCACTGCTTCCCCAGAGATCTCCTCGGGAGTCCAAGTGATCCCCTGGAAGATCACTGCTTCCCCAGAGATCTCCTGGGAGTCCAAGTGATCCCCTGAAGATCACTGCTTCCCCAGAGATCTCCTGGGAGTCCAAGTGATCCCCTGGAAGATCACTGCTTTCCCAGAGATCTCCTGGGAGTCAAGTGATCCCCTGGAAGATCACTGCTTCCCCAGAGATCTCCTTGGGAGTCCAAACATATCCTGCTGCTGAAAATCGGATCGCTCGTCCTCAAAGAGGATTCCCGTCGTCCTAGGCGGGAAAAATCTGCAGCCGTCTAAGGTTAAACATTCAGGAGTGCCAAAGCACCCTGCTAGCTTTTCATGGGAGGTATAGATAGTCCTTGACTTACAGCCATTCAGTTAGTGACCGTTCAAAGTTACAATGGCCCTGGAAAAAGTGACTTGTGACCGTTTGTTCACACTTACGACCGACCGTTGCAGCATCCCCGTGTTTTGCTCCCATGACCAAATTCAGACACTTGGCCCACTTGCTCCTAGTTATGTTGGTTGCTCTGTGTGTGTCACACGATCCCATTTTGCAGCTTTCTGACATGCGAAGTCAATGGGGGAGCCAGACTCCCTTAGCAGCCCGTGCGACTAACTTCACAACCGCAATTTCGCTTTGAACAACGGCGGAAAGAGGGGTCGCTGAATGGGTTCAACGCTCACTCAACAGCGGTCTCACTTAGCAACAGAAACCATGGGACCCCTTGCGATTGTAAGTCAAGGACTTCCCGCATCTACCACCTTCCTTCCTTCCTTCCTTCCTTCCCTTCCTTCCCTTCCTTCCTTCCTTCCTTCCTTCCTTCCTTCCTGACCCAGGCTTCATCAAATTTAATGAAACACAAACTTATTGTAAAAACAAAACCTATTTTAATGCAACACTGGGAATTACTTTCATTCTCAGCCAGAACTATTTATAAACAGTTCCCCCAGATAAGAGCACGCCTGTAGCATGCTGCCAAAAAACAAAAGTTAATTACAACATAAACTAACCAAAGTCCCAGAAAAAAACAACCAACCAGAGTTCACGGAGCTTCCAGAAGGGCTCAGATACTATTGAACTACTTTGCTTCCTGCAAAGGTTTCGTCATTGAGGTCTGACTTTTATCCCTTATGGGAGGGGCAATCACCTCCCCCAAGTCACCCCTTCTGCTCAAGCTGCTCTTGCCTTCTGGCAGCTCTGTGCACACGCACACTGGGAACAGGCTCCCCTCGTTCCTCTGCCTCGCTGCTGCCAGACTCCAGAGGCTCCGGAGGCAGCACCCCACTTCCAGATGGTCCTGACCCCATCTCTGCATCGGACACAGGACCTTCGTCTGAGTCCTACCGGACTCCCTGACTGGTCCCCTTCCTTCCCCACTGTCCGGCTGCACCGGCTGCCGGCAAAGCACAACACCTTCCTTCCTTTGCGCCCGCCGTCTTTTCACTTACTTGGTTTTCTCCGCCGGGTCCTGCTCGTCTATCTCGTCGGCGCTGCAAGTGGCGCTGGAGTCGCTATCAGAGGCGGCACTTCCAGTTTTACTGGCTTTGGGGGGGCCCTCCTCCTTCTTGGGGGCCTCCTCGGTCTCTGCCGCCACCCCTTGACCGGTCTCGCCCTTCTGCTCGTCGGCCTTGTTGTCTTCCGGGAGATCTGCCGCTTCCTCCTCCATTTTGATCTCCGCCCCATCCGGTTCGGTGTCCTTCGGGTTTCCTTCTCCATCTTCTGTTTTGATCGTATCAACTGTCGGTTCCTCCTGCGGCTTCTCGCTCCCCGCCAGGCCAGGCTCGGTCCCGCCCGGCGCCGTCTGACCAGCAACGTCTATGGCCTTGTCTTCCGGGGACATCGGAGCTTTCTCCGTGTTGACCGTCGTCATCCTCTCTTCTTCGGCCTCGGGATTCAGTTTGGACTCGTTTTCTGGAGGCTTCTGGGGATCGAGCCTCGGAGAAGGCAGGCTGTCTGTGTCGGAGCTGTTATTAACGGCAACTGGAATTAAAAAAAAACACAATAAAGACACACTGTTCATTTCGGTGGCCAGGTTCCATTTGCAACGCACAAACGCTCGGAGTCCCAAAGGAGCCCTAAACCAAATATATTTTATGGCAGCGAGCTGTTGAGTTAGTTGCAATGCATTATTTAACTCTGAAGAGTTGCAGGCTACGACGGTGGAGGTTCTGGAGAGAAGCTGCTTGTGATTTTTTTTTTTTTCCTTGCAAGCAGGAGGAGACGAGGTGTATTTTCCCCCACTAGTGTAAAAATACCAAACTGAAGAAAGGAAGAAGGTCTTCGGTAGAGAAGCCCATCTTGATAAGTTTTAAAACGAATCTAAGCCATGTTTGTTGTGGAGAGTCTGGGGCCAGAGAATCTCGTAGGGAAAGTCCAGAACGAAAACATGGTTTAGATTCGCTTTAAACTATCGTGATGGGCTTCTCTACCAAAGATTCTCTTCCTTTCTTCAGTTTGGTATTTTTACACCAGAGGGACTCTTTAAATAATGACCACAACTAAGCCCAATCTTTCTGTGGCTAATTCAGACTTGTGTTAAGTGAGTGTTGCCCCATTTTACGACCTCTCTTGTTCAGTGAATCACAGCAGTGGGCTAAATGAGAAATACTACGGTTAAGCAAATGGGGTTTCTCCATTGACTTTGCTTGTTAGAACGAAGCAAAAGATGACGAGGAGACTGGAGGCTAAAACATACAATGAACGGGTGCAGGAACTGGGCCTGGCTAGTCTAGGGAAGAGAAGGACCAGGGGAGACAGGAGAGCATCTTCCAATATTTGAGGGGCTGCCCCACAGAGGAGGAGGGAGGGTCAAGCTATTTTCCAAGGCACCTGATGGCCAGACAAGGAATCATGGATGGAAACTGAATCAGGAGAGATTCAACCTGGAAATAGGGAGAAATTTTCAAACAGTGAGAACAATCAACAAATGGAACAGAAGTTGCCTTGGGAAGTTGTGGGAGCTTCATCACTGGAAGCTTTCAAGAAGGGACTGGACTGCCATCAGTCACAAATAGTGTAGGGTCTCCTGCTTGGGCAGGGGGTTGGACTAGATGACCTACAAAGTCCCTTCCAACTCTTGTTAATCTGAATCTATCTAAGATGGTCAAAGGCCTGGAGGCTAAAACATACAATGAACGGTTGCAGGAACTGGACCTGGCTATTCTAGGGAAGAGAAGGACCAGGGGAGACAGGAGAGCAGTCTTCCAATATTTGAGGGGCTGCCACAGAGAGGTGGAAGGGGTGAAGCTATTTTCCAAGGCACCTAAAGGCCAAACAAGGAATAATGGCGGGAAACTGAACAAGGAGAGATTCAACCTGGAAATAAGGAGGAATTTTCTGACAGAAAAATCAACCAATGGAACAGCTTGCCTTTCAGAAGTTGTTGGAACTTCATCACTGGAGGCTTTCAAGGGGAGATTAGACTGCCATTTGTTCGGGATGGTGTACGGTCTGTTTGGGCAGGGGGTTGGACTAGATGACCTACAAGGTCCCCTCCAACTCTGTTAATCTGTTAAATTCACTGTTAAACCATGTTAAGACCCTGGGACACTGCCACCGTCATAAATATGAGTCAGGTTGCCAAGCGTCTGAAGTTTGATCACGACCATAGAGATGCCACAATGATCGTAAGTGTGAAAAATATCATAACTCCCTTTTTTTCAGTGCCATTGTAACTTTGAATGGTTGCTAAATGAACCATTGTAAGTTGAGGACTGCCTGTAATTTTTTTTAGGAAGGCACCTTTTAGCTGCCGATGTATTTTTCAGTTACTATATATATACATCATTTGCAAGGGAGGTTGCGTGTCTTAATTTCGGTTATTCTTCTTGAACTGAGCACAGCTTTTCCCTAAAACAAAATCTTGCAGAACCATGAAATATATAAACACACACACACACACACACAAAGAGAAATCACTAAAAACTATACTAAAGCCAGACAGGTTCCAAACCAACGGACATCAAAACCCATCCTCAGGTGTGAAGTCACATTGGGGTGACCTGAGCCATGTTCCACTTCAAGGACCTCCAAGGGTTGTGTACTCAACACACAAATTGCACAAGCGCACAGCTGCACCTTTCAAGGATAATTAGAAGATGTGCCCCCTGTTTTTTTTGAGAAAAGTAGATGGGGCTTATCATCTTTTCATTATTAACTTGTTCTCCCGAGTTCCTGGAGTGGATTTTTAAGGCTGCTGCTATTAATCTCCTATCAACCTTGACCAGCATTTCACTTCACTGAGATTGCAGCTGTAAAAAAACATAACCACATAAAAACCTAATTGGAAGGCTGCAGGATTTCTTTGCAGACGGGAGGTTGCTATTATTTTATTTTTATGTTTTTTTTCAGTTGGGAAGGAATTGGCAGGTCTTCAAAAGGTCAGAGAGTTAATGTTGTTTTCCTCTTTCCGCACTGAGGTGACCATGAACTGGAGACCATCTACCCAGATGCTTCAGAACAGGCGAAATTCAATTTAAAGATTCTCTGAAATCCTTTACGGCACGCAGAGCGAATTCATTCTTAATTTCCAGGTTCCTCTTCTCGATTTTCTGGGTCTTTAGATGTTACAAACAGACCTCAATTTGCAAGCATTCATTTAGTGATCATCTGAAGCGACTTGCCATGAATGTGATGGGGATTCTCAATCATCCATGTCATGCTTATCCCAAATGTTTTTTTTCCCCCTCTCCAAAAAAGCAGTTGGACTTTCTTTTGATGTTTTCTTTGAAACACCATTTTGCTTCTCAGATTACAGATTAACAGAGTTGGAAGGGACCTTGTAGGTCATCTAGTCCAACCCCTCACCCAATCAGGAGACCCTATACCATTCCCTACAAATGGCAGTCCAGTCTCTTCTTGAAAGCCTCCAGTGATGAAGCTCCCACAACTTCTGAAGGCAACTTCTCTTTCATTGGTTCATTGTTCTCGCTGTCAGAAAGTTTCTCCTTATTTCCCGGTTGAATTTCTCTTTGATTAGTTTCCATCCATTGTTCCTCGTCTGGCCTTCAGGTGCTTTGGAAAATTGACCTCCTCCTCTCTGTGGCAGCCCCTCAAATATTGGAAGGCTGCTCTCCTGTCTCCCCTGGTTCTTCTCTTCACTAGACTAGCCATGCTGAACACTTGCAACCTTTCATCGTATGTTTTAGCCTCCAGTCCCCTAATCCTCCTGGTTGCTCTTCTCTGCACTCTATTTCTAGAGTCTCAACATCTTTTTTTTTATAGTGTGGTAACCAAAACTGGATGCAGTACTCTAGGTGTGGTCTTACTAAGGCTTTATAGAGTGGGATTAGTACCTCCCTTGACCTTGATTGTATCCCTGTGTTAATGTAACTTAGGATTGCATTGGCTTTTTTGGCTGCCGCTGCACACAGCTGGCTCATATTTAGCTGGTTGTCCACTAAGACTCCAAGATCCCTCTCACAGTTCCTGCTATTGAGCCTGGTTTCACCCAGTCTGTATGTGTCTCTTTGGTTTTTCTTGCCTAAGTGTAGGACTTTATTTTTCTCTACATTGAATTTCATTTTCTCCAATTTCGTCCAAGAAGCTTCTTCTGAAATGAACCGAAGAAGCTTATTGGGTGAGAAGTGAAATGTTTTCAAGGAAAACATTAAGAAAGTCCAGCTGCTTTTTGGGAGGGAGGGGGAACCCACACATTTGGGACTTGCAATGGATTGTTGTGTCCACTTTTCAGCCCAGGGTGGTAGTGAAACCTGAGCACCACACTCAACGTGAACCAGAGGTCAAGATTTGCTACTAGGGTACTAAAGTCCGAGGCAAGACAAGAAACAACGGATGGAAAGTGATCAAAGAGAGAAGCAACCTGGAATTCAGGAGAAACTTCCAAATAGTGAGGACAATTAAGCAGTGGAACAGCTTGCCACTAGAAATCGTGGGTGCTCCATCACTGGAGGTTTTGAAGAAGAGACTTGTCTGAAATGGGATAGGCCAGGGGGTTGGACTAGATGACCTTCAAGGTCCCTTCCATGTCTTTTCTGATTGAGTTCCCTTTCTTGGGGGGAGGGACTTGCTTGCAACAATTCAGACAGGTGACAGCTCCGTTGTCAAACATGACTTGAAGGGGACATCACTCTAGATTGTGGGAAGGGGAGAAGATTCTTGATGAGCAATTCCTGCTGGCTCAAATTAACCCGGCGGCAAACGTGGAAATTCTTTGCAATCAATGCTCTGAATTTGATAAACAGGTGCGGAATGACACAGCCACCTCATCTTCATCATCATTTAAAAAAAAAAAAAGCAACAATGCCTGGTTGCATCATGAGAACCTCTGGTTCATTGCGCAACCCTGAGCGCACAGGTAAAAGCAATATTCCTCCAGGTAGAAGCCTTCCCCAAATTTAATTAAATCCGCCTCGCTCATTCGGAGCACAGAATGTGTCTTGGCTTGGAGCTGGTGCAACCTGGGATTCCTGGCACCGCGGAAGAACATCTATTTTTCTATATCCTTTTTGGCTCCATCCAAAAAGGAATTTTTTTTTTTTTCAATGCTGGCGCGGCCCAGGGAACGGAGTTCCATGCTCCACCCCAGCTCTGGGATCGGATCCAAGGAAGGCACCACAAGGATGCAGGGAATGTGTGTGCGGGGCTTCAAAAGGGAGGCTTGCCAACACCGTTGACACAAACCGAGGCAGGACGGAGGAGGAAGCCAGACCTCTGGGCTTGGGTGTGGTGGTAAGGCGGGTGGGGGTGCGGGGTGGGGGAGAAGGAAATGAAGTCTTTGTTTCCTGAAATTTATTGGGAAATGTTCAGGTGCTGAATGATGCTCCAGAAGAATGAGGCATGGGAAAATCTCTTGGGAGGTGGATCAAAATAAACAAGTGGAGAAGTTATATATATCTCTATATGTTTTATATATATCTATATCTATCTATCATCTTTCCATCATCTATCTATCTCTCTATCTATCTATCATCTATCTATCTATCTATCTATCTATCTATCTATCTATCTATCTCATCTATTTATCTAGCTATCATCTATCTATCTATCATCTATCTATCTGTCTGTCTATCATCTATCTATCTATCTATCTATCTATCTATCTATCTATCTATCTATCATCTATCTATCCATCATCTATCTATCTATCTATCTATCTATCTATCTATCTATCTATCTATCTATCTATCTATCGTCTGTCTATCTATCTATCTATCTATCTATCTATCTATCTATCTATCTATCTATCTATCTATCTATCTATCTATCATCTATCTATCTCTATCTATCATCTATCTATCTATCTATCTATCTATCTATCTATCTATATCTATCTATCTATCATCTATCTATCCATTATCTATCTATCTATCTATCTATCTATCTATCTATCTATCTATCTATCTATCTATCTATCTATCATCATCTATCTATCTATCTATCTATCTATCTATC
Organism: Notechis scutatus; assembly: GCF_049901735.1. NCBI lineage: Eukaryota > Metazoa > Chordata > Lepidosauria > Squamata > Elapidae > Notechis > Notechis scutatus. Next base: position 11,554,372 of record NC_142021.1, on the reverse strand, counting down.
TATCTATCTATCATCTATCTCTATATCTATCTATATCTCTATCTATCCATTATCTATCTATCTATCTATCTATCTATCTATCTATCTATCTATCTATCTATCATCTATCTATCTATCTATCTATCTATCTATCTATCTATCTATCTATCTATCTATCTATCTACCTATCTATCTACCTATCTATCTATCATCTATCTATCTCTATATCTATCTATATCATCTATCTATCCATCTATCTATCTATCTATCTATCTATCTATCTATCTATCTATCTATCTATCTATCTATCTATCTATCTATATCATCTATCTATCCCTGCCTGCCTTTCTATCTATCTATCTATCTATCTATCTATCTATATCTATCTATCTATCTATCTATCTATCTATCTATCTATCTATCTATCTATCTATCTATCTATCTATCTATCATCTACCTACCTACCTACCTACCTACCTACCTATCATCTATCTATAGAGAGAGAGATCTTAAAGGGTTAGGGAAGAATTCTCCTGAGAATTAAGATTTTGGAAAAGACAGACAAGAGTTGGATTCGTGTTTCTCCAAAAGGGCTACTGGAAGATATGTGAACTTCAAGTCTCAGAATTCTGGGAGTTGAAATCCATCCATGCGGAAGGGAATTCACTCCTTCTGGCTAGGATTTCTGGGAGTTGAAATGATCCATGTTGAAAGGACCGGAAGTGATGACTACGGAATTCTGGGAGTTAAAATTCACCCGGGGGAATGGGAATTCTGGGAGGTGAAGTCCACTCATATTGAAGGAACTGGAAATGATGACTAGGGAATTCTGGGAGTCAGTTCACCCGTGATAACGGGAATTCTGGGAGGAGAAGGTCCACCCATATTGAAAGGAGTTGAAGTTCACCCATGTTGAAGGGACTGGAAGTGATGACTGGGGAATTCTGGGAGTTGAAGTCCACCCATGTTGAAGGGACTGGAAGTGATGACTGGGGAATTCTGGGAGTTGAAGTCCACCCATGTTGAAGGGACTGGAAGTGATGACTGGGGAAATCTGGGAGTTGAAGTCCACCCATGTTGAAGGGACTGGAAGTGATGACTGGGGAATTCTGGGAGTTAAAGTCCACCCATGTTGAAGGGACTGGAAGTGATGACTGGGAATTCTGGGAGTTAAAGTCCACCCATGTTGAAGGGACTGGAAGTGATGACTGGGGAATTCTGGGAGTTAAAGTCCACCCATGTTGAAGGGACTGGAAGTGATGACTGGGGAATTCTGGGAGTTGAAGTCCACCCACGTTGAAGGGACTGGAAGTGATGACTGGGGAATTCTGGGAGTTGAAGTCCACCCATGTTGAAGGGACTGGAAGTGATGACTGGGGAATTCTGGGAGTTAAAGTCCACCCATGTTGAAGGGACTGGAAGTGATGACTGGGGAATTCTGGGAGTTGAAGTCCACCCACGTTGAAGGGACTGGAAGTGATGACTGGGGAATTCTGGGAGTTGAAGTCCACCCATGTTGAAGGGACTGGAAGTGATGACTGGGAAAATCTGGGAGTTGAAGTCCACCCATGTTGAAGGGACTGGAAGTGATGACTGGGGAATTCTGGGAGTTGAAGTCCACCCATGTTGAAGGGACTGGAAGTGATGACTGGGGAATTCTGGGAGTTGAAGTCCACCCATGTTGAAGGGACTGGAAGTAATGACTGGGGAATTCTGGGAGTTGAAGTCCACCCATGTTGAAGGGACTGGAAGTGATGACTGGGGAATTCTGGGAGTTGAAGTCCACCCACGTTGAAGGGACTGGAAGTGATGACTGGGGAATTCTGGGGGTGAAGTCCACCCATATTGAAAGGAGTTGAAGTTCACCCATGCTGGCTGGGGAAATCTGGGAGTTGGAAGTCCACACATCTTACAATGGCCAAGAGTTTGAGAATCGCTGCTTGGATCCACTCCACAGGGAAGGGTGTCCAAGCCAGACTGGAAGCTCTCTGCCTATTTCCTAAGTCCTCCAACCAAATTCCGAGCATCGCTGATGTCTCTCTCCTTGCCAAGCGCCTCCGAAAGGGCAGCTTCCCCTCTTCCCTTCCGCAAAGTAAACTAAGCAAGGAATCTCAGAGAGCTTTTGGCACACGTTCTGCTAGAGAACGAGTGAGAGAAGAGAGAGAGAGAGAGAGAGAGAGAGAAAGTGCCACTCTCCCCCCATTTCGGTTGGGAAAGCTTTTGCAGGATCTTGGCTCGGCTCCAATTTTACTTTTTTTATTATTTTTCTTTTTTTGCACTTTGCAATCTGGAGAGAATCTGGGAGGGGCCGAGCGGGTCTCTGGGAAAAGCCTCGGCTGTTTTTTGCATCCGTTACAAGAAACGGAACGACGCCAAGGCAAAAAGGCTGGCTTTCAGCTCAATGCAAGGGCAGGCCGGTTTGCAAAGCGTGGGCCCCCTTTTTTGCAAGACCCACGCCCCTTTAAGATGCGCGATGGGGCAGGGGGGGGCACTCAAAGACCTGCCCTCCAGCTGAGAGGTCCCGGTGCCTGGCCTCCAATGACATTCAACCAGATGACAGCTTAACAAAGCCGGAAGGGACCTCGTAGGCCATCTAGTCCAACCTCCCCCTGCCCAAGCAGGAGGCCCCACACCATTTCTGACAGAGAGCAGTCCAGTCTCTTCTTGAAAAGCTTCCAGGGATGAAGCTCCCACAACTTCCGAAGGCAACTTCTGTTCCACGGGTTGATTGTTCTCCCTGTCAAAAAATTCCTCCTTATTTCCAGGTTGAATCTCTCCTGGATCAGTTTCCATCGTCATTCCTTGTCTGGCCTTCAGCTGCTTTAGAAAATAGCTTGACCTGCTTCCTCCTCTCTGCGGCAGCCCCTCAAATATTGGAAGGCTGCTCTCCTGTCTCCCCTGGTCCTTCTCTTCCCTAGACCAGCCACGCCCAGTTCCTGTAACCAAACCAACTCTCGCTTCGAACTTGCAGAGCGCACCACACGTGTGTGCCGACTGTGTCCTCGGAACCAGCTGTTGCATCCCCCTCTGTGAGATCTCACCCCCCCTCCTCCTCCTCCCATTGTCTCTGACTCATCCCTGCGTCTCCGACACAGAATATTTACCTGAAAACCTGCTTTGTAATGAGTTCCTTTAAGCACTGCCTGGAAAAGATTTCCAACTGTTTCAAGGTCAACCCCGGTCCTTCTCATCAGAGATCAGGGGGGAGGGGGGAGGGGGGGGAGAACGGGGACAGGATTGTTAAATAATTCCTTCCCTTCCCCCCAAGTTCAATGGGGACATTGCAATACAGGCAAGTCCTCAACTTATGACTGCCAGCCAAGCCCCAAAATTTCCACGGCTCGGCGAGACAAGTGAGGTGAATTTTGCTCCATTTTACGACCTCTCCTGCCACCGTCCTTCAGTGAATCCCTGCAGTTGTTAAAACAACACGGTCGTTAAGTGAATCAGCCTTCCCTGGTCACAAAGGTCGCAAAAGGGGCTCATGTAACCACGGGACACTGCCACCGTCATAAATATGAGCCGGATGCCAATTATCCAAGTTTTGATCACATGACCGGGGGAATGCTACAACGGTCCTAAAGTGTGAAAAACGGTCGTAAGTCACTTTTTTCCCCAGTACCATTGTAACTTCAAATAGTCACTAAGCAAACTGTTGTAAGTCGAGGACTACCTACACATAGCCAAGCTTCTACAAGTTGCTGGATCGGTTCCCACAGAAGAAGAGGGAAGGTTGTCCATTTGTTGTTTTGTATTCTTCTAACCCGTCTCTGATGTCAATCAGCCAAGCAACATGTGATGACCCAAAGGGGCGTGGCACAAAGGCAACACAGTCATATAATCAGTAGGAATACCTCTACTAGCTCCAACTTTGCCCCCAGTGTCCTGGTTACCTTCTGGGCTGGAGAAAAACTCTCCCGGGAACAGCCTTTGGCTGCAGAGAATCAGGTCCAAAACATGGTCAACACAAACTGTAACTTAAAGTCCAAACAAGCCAAATTGAAGTAATTAGTTTGGCAGGGCAGGAGCAAGAATTTCAGACTTGAAGGCATGGCAAAACTCACACGGTTGGGAAGACGCCAGGGAACACAGATAAGCAAAATCAACACAAGATAAACTCACGTTTGCTCCCAGCAGCTGCTGCAGTCAGCCTTCAAGTTCTTTTAAATTCCCATTCCCAGGTGTGGCTAATGAAGGGAATCAGGGCCCTTTCCTCCCTTGTAAGCCATGCAACCCCGTTGCTCCCTTCTCCATTCCTTCCTGCATGCCCTAGGATGAAGAGGGGGTGGGCCTGGATCTTCCTCTGAACTCCCTCTCCCTTGTTCTACCTCTGACCTGCTCTGCCCAGCCGGACTTTGCCCTTCCCCAGTTTCCTCCACAGCCAACGGAGCCACACTCCCACTCCCTGTCAGCTATTCGTCTTCCTCCTCAGATTCAGATTCCGACAGGGGCAGGACACAATGATCTTGCCTAGAACCAAGACTTGATCCCACAGCGGCTACCAAAGATTAAACTCAGAAGTCCTGCTAAGTAATAATCAGGAAGTTTTTTAACTCTTGCTCTTTCTCCAGAAAATCTGTTTATCAGCCTCTTTGTGATGATACAATCCTCTGCTGGGGCACAAAATGTGATTTGGACATGAAGGCCAACCCTTAGTGGCAAACTAGCTGAGAAAATAGAAATATTAAGGATTACAGCAGGGTTTCTAGACCTTGGTGACTTTAAGATGGGTGGACTTAAACTCCCAGAATTCCACAGGCCAGCCATGATGGCTGAGGGATTCTGGGAGTTGAGATCCAACAAGTCTTAAAGTTGTTGTTTCCCCCCCCCCCCCAAAATGACAACTAGGTTTCCCTATGTTTTTTGCTTGAAGACGTTTCGCTTCTCATCCGAGAAGCTTCTTCCGTTCTGGCTGACTTCTGACTTCCACTAGAATGGAAGAAGCTTCTCGGATTGAGAAGCAAAATGACTTCAAGCAAAACCAAAGTCCCAGTTGCCTTTTGAAAAAGCCTTTGGGACAAGCATGACTTTGGCACGATCGAGAATCTCCGCAGGCATTGAAGTTGCCAAGGTTGGGACCCCTGGTCCAAGGGAAAACGGACCAAGATATTCAGCCTCATCCTGGAGAAACATCTCACCTTCTGCTTCGACCTCCTCGGCCATCTCTTCCTCGTTGCCGCTGGTGCCCGACCCATCCTGGCCCATCTCTTCGTCCTCGGTCACCGGGGGGAAAGTTCTCTCCTCGTTTTGGATCGCAGAGCTCTTTTTCTTCTTTCTCCGAGAGTTCCTTTCTCTCTCCTGAGCAAAGCACAACAGAAAAGGAAGGTTATGGATCTTGGTGGATCCCCATCTTGTCGCCACTGGCAGCAAAGACGGACTATTTTGTTAAACACACACACACACACACACACACAAGGAGATTGAAACAGCCCTCCTTGAAAACAGCAAGGGCTGAAAGGAGTGCAAATTGCCTTCCAGGGACCTGGGATTGGAGAAAATGTTTTATATAGCAATGCAAAATAATAATAATGACAAACCTAAAAAGAAAGAAGCTAAGGTTCCGAGAATTGGCTTAAAATAGCCATTTTCGAAAGTATTTTTTGCTAAGTTGGCTCGACCTCCCCAACATCACAACTTCTTACAGCATCAACTGCACCGCAGAAGGAAGGAAAAGAGTTACACAACCACACCTACAGAAACACCCACAATTGCATGCCCGCTGTTACTACTTCGGTCCATCGCATTAATATCACCCATGAATTGTGTGTGTGTGTGTGTGAGAAATACTTTGAAATTTTTACTCCGGCTTTACAAAAAGACCTAGAATTCATCATTTGGCACCTCTGCTCACTATAATTCTGATCTCATCCTGGGAAGATGCAAGGAGAGACAGTTTGGTCTAGTGGTTAAAGCACCAGGCTAAAAACCAGGAAATGGTGAATTCTTGTCTTGGTCATGAAAAAGAACAACGAAAAACCCTGGCTTGGTGATTTTTTTAAAATTTTTGCAAAAAAACTATTGGACTAAAATACATACATGGTTAGAAAAAAATGATAAAGCAACATATTGATGTTAAACCAGAAATATTTTTGTTGGATATTTTACCCAAACAGTATAATAAAGGGAACATGTATCTAATCTTACATGTCTTGGCAGCAGCAAGAATTGTGTTTGCACAAAATTGGAAAAACGAAGAGATCCCTTCAGACGAAAGGGTTATAAATAAAAATATTAGAATGCGCAGAGATGGACAGATTGACAGTAAAAATAAAGGAGAAGGTAGAAAACAGAATAGTTTCTAACATGGGATTTGTTTTACCAATGGCTCACTAACAGAAACAGAGGTTAGAAAGTAAAAAAAGATTAAGAGAATGATTAATGATATAATGAAAGTTTTCCAGCATGGATAAACTAATCTTATTATTACTATGAGTTTATTATTAATGATACCATTTCCCTGAAAATATGACCTACCCTGAAAGTAAGCCCTAGCTTGATTTTTACACCTGTGCTCAATATAAGCCCTACCCCCCAAAAAATAAGCCCTAATTAAGATCCCACCCACTCCAGAGTGGACGGGTAAAAATTAAACGGGGGGGGGGATGGGGGAGTGGAGCTGCCCTACTACTTACCTTTGGACAGTTGTAGCTAGGCTCCGCACACCCCGACACCTGCCTTGCCGGCCGATTCCTTCTGCAGCCGGCAAGGCTGGCAAGGCTTTCCCTGAAGGCCTCTGGAGCTGGTAACAAAGCTCTGGATCGATCCGCAGCTGTTATCGGCTGCAAAGGCCTTCAGGAAAACCTTTCCAGCCGCAGAAGGGGTTCCTGAAGGCCTCTGACAGAGAAAAGGAGGCTGGGAGCGACGCGTGCAAGTGAGATTAGTCAGTGGAGGATATCCCCTGAAAATAAGACCTGGTGCCTTTTTTGGTGGCAAAAAAAATTACAAGACAGGGTCTTATTTTCGGGGAAACACTGTATGTATATTATGATTACTTATTATGCTTATCGTTTTGTTATTCCAAACTAATTGTTCCTGGACAACACGCTGTTCAAATTTAAAAAAAAAACATTGTTTTCCTCTTCTTTTTGCTTTCCTAATGTGGGTTTTCTCTTGGAATAAACTCGAATAAAATGGGGAAGAAGGGGAAAAAAACAAACAAACCTAAACAACGCCGGATTTCATGGGTACAGGAGAGCCGTGGCTGAGTTTGAACTCCTGCCAGACACACCATTTGGATAAGTGCACATTATCAGGGCTGCTTGATGATGCGAACACAAACCGCGGCAACGCTGCCGTTACTATGGCGAAGCGGTCCCGGGCGCGTCCGCCTCTTCCTTGCGTCCTGGGTGACTCATGCCAACCCTGAGGGAGCATCGAAAATGAACAACTGGGGAACCAGCTTTGGAGGGCACGCTGTTCTCTCCCAAAGGCTTTCCGTTTGGAGCACGGAGGGTCAAGGCAAAAGAGGGATTTAAAGAAATAAAAATAAAGAATCCACTTGAAATTAAAAATCACGGCGCTCCAGATGTGACCCGGGAACTGCCTGGTCCAGGATGAAGGTGAAAGGCAGGGTAGGAAATGCTTCACCAGGTTAATCGTCGTCATTACTATGAGTTTATTATTGAACGATTATGTATATTATGATTACTATGTCAGGGCAAGAAGCAACAAGTGGAAACTAATCAAAGAGAGAAGCAACTTAAGAGCTAAGGAGAAATTTCCTGACAGTGAGAATAATTAAAAAGTGGAACGACTTGCCTCCAGAAGTTGTAAATGTTCCAACACTGGAAGTTTTTAAAAAAGATGTTGGACAACCATTTGCCTGAAGTGGTGTATGATTTCCTGCCTAGGCAGGGGGTTGGACTAGAAGACCTCCAAGGTCCTTTCACAACCTCTGGGGACCAGGGAAAGGTTTGCCCCACCTGGAGGAGCATGGCTTCCAAAGGAAAGTCTGCAATCCTCGACTTCAGTCAGAGCTGACGAAGCTTCTTGGATGAGAAGCAAAACTTCTTCAAAAGAAGGAAGTCCAATTGCCTCTGGAAAAGGTATCTTTGGGACAACCATGACCCGAAGGACTTTTAGCTATACAATTTGGGATGAGCCCCGCTGGAATGGAGTGGGAGTAGGAATGGATTTCCAGAGAAAAAAAATTGGAACCATTTGCACCACTCATGTGACGCCAAAGACACAGATAAACCTCCAAGTGGCCTCAACGACCCTCTAAAAGGGATGCAAATGACCAGCTGTCTGCAAGGAGTATAAATCCTTCCTTTCCCCACCATCCAAGTCAGAGCTGAAGAAGCTTCTTGGAGGAAAAGTGAAAGGTCTTCAAAAGAAAAAACAAGGCAGTCCAGTTGCCTCCTGAAAAAAAAAAAGCACTGTTGGGATTCCCAAGCCACCTTTCCGACCCGTTTTAACACGGGTTTGAGTCCTTCCGTTCGACGCATCCTTGGCCCAGCGCTCCCGCTGGTTGTGTGCACGCGGAGTAGCAAATGTTTAGGAAAAAACGGGATGCTAGATTAACCAAAAGCTTTTTGTTCCCTCCCTCTCTCTCTCTGTTCAGATTTATGACATCTGTTGTTACAGCAAACAATAGCGTGGGTTTTTTTTTTCCCCTTTTTAAGAAAGAAAGAAAGAATAATGGCAACGCAAAGCAGATGAGCCGTTCATTGTTCTTTTGCCAAAAAAGAAAACAAGAGAAACTCCAAAAAAAAACTGCTGGTCTGAAGAAAATGATCGAGACAGGCAAATGACATCAATCAGGAAGATGCATCAGAGAATAGAGAGAGAGAGAGACCTTTAACAGCTACTCCTCGACATACGACCATAAGGAAACCGCCCCATTACAGTTGTAAATCATAAAGGTCATTAAAAAAAAGAGGATATGTTCAAATGCGCTGTGAGTTTGGAGCCTCTACACCCATGTAAGAGACCCAACTCTACCTGTCCTTGAAGTCTATGAACTCTTACCTGGTGCCAATTCATCTAGCCTGCTACTAACTCAGATTCCTAGTTTGGTGAATGGCTAGTCTAGTGGAGAGAAGGACCAGGGGAGACAGGAGAGCAGCCTTCCAATATTTGAGGGGCTGCCAGAGAGAGGAGGAAGGGGTCAAGCTATTCTCCAAAGCACCTGAAGGCCAGACAAGGAACAATGGATGGGAACTGACCAAGGGAGAGATTCAACCTGGAAATAAGGAGGAATTTTCTGACAATGAGAGCAATCAACCCGTGAAACAGAAGTTGCCTTCGGAAGTTGTGGGAACTTCATCAATGGAGGCTTTCAAGAAGAGACTGGACTGCCTTCTGTCAGAAATGGTGTAGGGTCTCCTGCTTGGACGGCAGGGAGGTAGACTAGATGACCTACAAGGTCCCTTCCAACTCTGTTAATCTGAATCTCTCTAAGATGATCAAAGATCTTGAGACTAAAACATAGGATGAGCGGTTGCAGGAACTGGGCATGGCTAGTCTAGTGAAGAAAAAGGCTAGAGGCGACAGGAGAGCAGCCTTCCAGTATTTGAGGGAAGGGCTACCACAGAGAGGAAGGGGGTCAAGCTGTTTTCCAGGGCACCTGATGGCCAGACAAGGAATAATGGGTGGAAACTGAACAAGGAGAGAGATTCAATCTGAAAATAAAGAGAAATTTTCTCAGTGAGGACAATTAACCAATGGAACAACCTGCCACTAGAAGTTGTGGGTGCTCCATCACCGAAGGTTTTTAAGAAGAGAAAGGATAAGTGTTTGTCTGAAATAGTATAGGGTTTCCTGCTTGTGCAGGGGGTTGGACTAGATGACCTCCAAGGTCATCTAATCCAACTCTATTAGTCTGTTATTCAAAAGGAATGGGTGCTCCATCACCGGAGGCTTTTAAGAAGAGACTGGACAACCTTTTGGTCTCGAATGGTAGAGGGTTTCCTGCCAGAGCAGGGGGTTGGACTAGAAGACCTCCAAGTTCCCTTCCGACTCTGTTATCCTGAAAAGCAGATCTCCCCAAGCGGAAAAGCGCAGAATTTAAACCCTCCCTTTTCAACGCCTTGAACCTTTTAACCCTGAGTGTTCAGCCTCTTTTCCATTCAAGCTCCAGAACTTAAGAAAAGGCTACTATTCAAATCCTAGGATGCTAATAGGGTTTTGTTTTTTTTAAACTGCTTTTTTTTGCGTCATCGCCACCCTCTGGTACGATCCTGGCCTTCGGCTGCATTTGGTGAGGACTGTAGAGGGCTGGGACCAAGCCGAAGAAATCCAATTAGCCGATTGCCCCAGGATGCCGGTACGGTTTTCCAAACGGGGGACTCACCCCACCCCCTCTACAGTGACTCAGTCATTCCAACGCAGCCAGACGCGTCCTCGAAAGGGACTCGGGCAACTTCTGCACACAACCCAGGCCACAACATCTTTTTGTCTCACTTTGCGTCAGTTTCTCCTTGGGGGCAAAAGGGAAAAAGGGAGAGGCTGGAACGACACCGTCGTTCAACGGATGCACAGGCGGCCCTCGGCTCAAAATCACCCTCTCTGTCGCTGAGGGAGATATATAGATGGATTTGCCCCGTTTTAACGACCTCCCTTGCCAACAAGCTATGACACGAAAAGCTGCCGTTGGTTAAGTTGGCAACACGGTCGTTAAGCTTTTGCCGCATTGAGTTTGCTTGTCAAGAGGGTCGCAAAAGTGGATCGCCTCACCCCGGGATACGGCAACCGTTATAAACAGGAGTCAGTTGCCCGTTTGGATCCCGTGACTGGTGGAGATGCCGCAAACGGCCGTTAAGTATGAAAAACGGTCGTTCAGTCACTTGTTTCAGTGGCGTTGCAACTTCGTACGGTCCGTAAAGGGAACTGTTGTAAGTCAAGGACTGCCTAAATTCAGATGGTTTTGGGCAAGTGGTTCATACTTACGACGGTCACCGTTGACTGTTCGAAGTTACAACCGCACTGAAAAAAATGTGACCCAGGACCACTTTTCACACTTATGACAGATAACAGGTAATCAGAGTTGAAAGGGACCATAAAGGTCATCTAGTCCAACCCCCTGCCCAAGCAGGAGACCCTACACCATTTCTGACAAATGGCAGTCTAATCTCTTCTTGTAAGCCTCCAGGGATGAAGCGCCCACAACTTCCGAAGGCATCTTCTGTTCCATGGGTTGATTGTTCTCACTGTCAGAAAATTCCTCCTTATTTCCAGGTTGAATCTCTCTCCTTGTTCAGTTTCCATCCATTATTCCTTGTCTGGCCTTCCAGTACTTTGGAGAATAGCTTGACCCCTTCCTCCTCTCTGTGGCAGCCCCTCAAATATTGGAAGACTGCTATCCTGTCTCCCCTGGTCCTTCTCTTCATTAGACTAGCCATGCCCAGTTCCTGCAACCGTTCATTGTATGTTTTAGCTTCCAGTCCCCTAATCCTCCTGGTTGTTCTTCTCTGCACTTTTTCTAGAGTCTCAACAATTTTTTTATAGTGTGGAAACCAAAACTGGATGCAGTACTCTAGGTGTGGTCTTACTAAGGCTTTATAGAGTGGTATCAGTACCTTATTTGATCTTGATTGAATTCCTCTGTTAATGCTATTTAGTGTTGCATTGTTCTTCGTAGGTTTTAGCCTCCAGTCCCCTCATCATCCTGGTTGCTCTTCTCTGCACTTTTTCTAGTCTCAACATCCTTTTTTATAGTGTGGTGACTAAAACTGGATGCAGGATTCTAGGTGTCATCTTACTAAGGTTTTATAGAGTGGAATTAGTACCTCCCTTGATCTTGATTGTATCCCTCTGTCAATGCAATTTAGGATTGCATTAGCAATCCCGTGATCACAGGATTCATATTCAGAGGCTTGGCAACTGGCAGGTACATACGACAGTTGCAGAGTTCCAAGGTTACGTGCCATGCCCAGCCAGCAAGCCACGCCCAGCCAGTCACATGATCACCATGCCACACCCACAAATTAGGCCACACCCACAGAACCAGTGGTGAAGAACTTGGAATCCCACCCCTGATGCGATCCCCTTTTTACAACCTTTGGATCAGCAAAAGTCAATGGGGAGGACAGATTCAACTTAACAAGCGTGTTACCAGCTTCACACCTGCATTGATTTATTTACCAAGCGCGGCAGGAAAGTTGGACCAATGGAGCCAAAAAAGCTCCCTTCCCAACAGTCTCGCATAGCAGCAGAAATGTTGGGCTCGATGGTGGTCGTAAGTCGAGGCAGAGTTAAATCTGGCTTCGCAGCCCTCTCTGCCGCCTGCTGCCTCCTTCTCGCCTGATTTGTACGATGGTTCGTTTCTCTTCTCCTTCAGGTGTAGGGTCTCCTGCTTAGGCGGGGGGGTTGGACTAGATGACCTACAAGGTCCCATCCAACTATCTGTATCTTTCTCTGCAAATTTCACACTTATTGCTCAGTTCTTGTTCTCATTCTCTCTCTCTCTCTCACACACACATAGACAATTAACTCCCTCGCTTGCTCCTAGTCTGCCTGGCCCTCTCTGATCCTCCGGATAAGATCAAACCCAGGGCAAGAAACACAACAGCTGTTGTCGCTGCTGAACCTCTCTTCTGTGTCACTTTTTAGGCAACAGATAAGTGCACAAACACAACGGACACGCTCACACTTACTGTACCTAAGCCGTACTACTCAACTCCACGCCACTAATATGGTGTATAATTTGTTTTTTTGGGGGGGAGGCTGGGCTTTTTAATTTTCTGCAAAGACAGCTCAAGATACCAAACATGAGTTGGAAAGGGGGAAAAAAAAGTGGAAAAGAAGAACAAGCACCCAAAAAGTGGAAAAGAAAGAGGAGTATGGGGATTTTTTTTCCTTCTTATGTATCCAACTCAGCTGAACCAAGCCATCATATATGGCTTCATGGTGGTTGGCTTAGGGAGTCTGCCATACAAAGCCACCTTTCCTCTCATCTATTCCAGCTTGACTCCTTGGCTTCTTCCAAAACCCAAGGGTTTGCGGGCATTCGTTTAACGATGGTCACAACGGCATTGAACGGCACTGATGACCAGTCTTTGCACTTATGACCACTGCACACCTCCACAGTCAAGTAACCGAAATTCAGGCGCTTAGCAAGCGGCACATATTTATGACATATTTAGTTTCAACGTCCCCGGGACACGGGAAGGCTATTTGCAACTTTCCCAGCCGGCTTCCAACTAGCAAAATGAATGGGGAAAGCGGGGTCTGCTTAACGACTGCATGATTTACTTAATGACTTCCCCCCCAAAAAAAGACTGCAAAATCAGGTTCGACTCATTTTAACAACCGCCTTGCTTAGCAACGGAAATTCTGCTCCCAATTTTGCTCACAAGTCGAGGACTCTTTCCCAAAGACTATTTGTTCTTTTTTTTCAGCTGTTTGCTTTCTAAGTTTTTTCAAGGTTTCCTTTTTTTTCTTCTTCTTCTTCTTCGGCTATTATATTTTAAGGGAACTTTCACCCTAAAATAACATCCAAGGCCTTCAGCCCCTACTGCCTTGGGACCCAAGAATGATTTTAATTCATGGTGTTTTTTTCTTTTTCAAACTGGTAGTTTTATTTGGGATGTTTTAGATTTGATTTACATGCCTTCCTTTATGCTTTTATTGAACGCGCTCGGCTGCAGCCCTTCGCTGGAAGGGGAGAGATAAATCTTTGGGATAATAATTATGAAAAAGGAAGAGATTTGGCTTCAGAAAAGCGACAGAATGGATGGAGCCAATGTGGTATCCGAAGAGCTGGGTGCCTTGAAATACACTCTATAAAGCCTTAGTAAGACCACACCTAGAGCCCTGCATCCAGTTTTGGTCACACTATAAAAAGATGTTGAGACTCTAGAAAAAGTGCAGAGAAGAGCAACCAGGATGAACAGGGGATTGGAGGCTAAAACATACGATGAATGGTTGCAGGAACATGGCCTGGCTAGTCTAGGGAAGAGAAGGACCAGGGGAGACAGGATAGCAGCCTTCCAATATTTGAGGGGCTGCCCCAGAGAGGAGGAAGGGGGTCAAGTTATTTTCAAAAGCACCCGAAGGCCTGATAAGGAATAATGGATGGAAACTGAACAAGGAGAGATTCAACCTGGAAATAAGGAGAGATTTTCTGACAGTGAGAACAGTATAAATATTGAATTTTTATTAAAAAAGAGCAATTTTACCCAAAATCAGGCAAAGCAGGCAGGCAGATGAGTTGCTCACAGAATCATTCAGTGATCTATCTATCTGCCATCGGCTAGCTCAGCCTGTCACATAAAATTTGCTTGCCGTGAGTCTGCACTGAATAATAGAAACTTCAGTCCTAAGGAGGTTCGGCTGTGCTTAAGCAGAGCCGAAGATCTAAAGACTAGCTAAAAGCAAGAAATCCAACCGTTTCCTGCTTCCTAGTTAATCTAAATCTCCCGGCACAGCAGAACAGCTGATGGTTGGAAAAAGGAAAAATAGCAATTTAGCAGGCAAATTTGCCGGGTAAGGAGTGAGTGGGCGGGGAGGGGTTCCTGTGGGCGCACAAGCCTTGTGTTTCTGCGCAGCCTGGATTAATTGCTTTGGGGGAGGTGCTCTGGGGTGAGATTTCTCTGCGGCCCATCAAAATTTTCTCATGGTCCACCAGTGGGCTGCGGCCCACTGGTTGGCGACCGCTGTTCTACTCTACTCTACTCTACTCTACTCTACTCCACTCCACTCTCCATTCCACTCCATTCATTATTCTATTCTATTCTATTCTATTCTATTCTATTCTATTCTATTCTATTTCTATTCTATTCTCCAATATCTTATATTGACTGTTTCCTAGTATGATTTGATTGCTTCTTGTACCCTATGACTATTATTAAGTGTTGTACCTGATGATTCTTGACTCTTGACGAATGTATCTTTTATGTACACAGAGAGTAATGGTTAAGAGTTCAGCTAGCTGCAGCCAGCTGCCTGCAATTTGTCAGTTCGAATCCCACCAGGCTCGCGGTTGACTCAATCTTCCCTCTTTCCGAGGTGGCTAAAATGACGACCCAGATTGTTGGAAGCAAGAGGCTGACTCTGTAAACCGCTTAGGCTGTAAAGCAGTATATAAGTATAAGCAGTATAAGTGCTATTGCTATTGCTATACACACCAAGGCAAATTCCTTGTGTGTCCCATCACACTTAGCCAATAAAGAATTCTATTCTATTCTGTGTGAATGTGCACCATCTCCCATAAACCACAACTTGGCAAATAGTTTTTTCCTCCAGAGTCAAAACATTTGGCCACGAAGCCGGCGCAGCAAGGTTTGTTAAGACGTATACACAACCCCATCTTAAGCGCTTACACCAAGCCAGGCCAGCAGGTAAACACCGACACACACACACACACAAACCCGGAGGAAACAACTCCAAGTCACAAGGCTTGGCCTTGGATGTGAAGTCCATTTTTTCCCCACTTACCATTTTCAATTTGTGCTGCTGCAGGATCTCATCCAGGTTTTGCCTTTTCTTGTAGTTGAAGTAGAAGTTTTTGCACTGCGAGACGCTCTTCGACCCCACCATGCGGGCAATGGCGGACCAGTTGCGTCCATGTTCAAGGAGACCTGGGTGGACAAGGCAGAAAAGCAGAAGGTTAAAAAAAAAAGCAGGTACAGGAAGGTGGTTGAAGGCAGAGAGTTTTTTTTTAAAAGGCTTTAGTTTTAGTTTAGTTTACCTGATTGTCATTGCACCTCGTACAACAAAATCAAACCTCACCTTCAGTGCACATCATGACCATGAAAATAAACACAAACACACCTCCTTCACACTCCACACATTGAATTGAAAACCCCTGACACCGCACCAACACTGCACTATACAGTAGAATTCAACAGAGCTACTGCCCTGGGATAGAAGCTGGTTTTCAGCCTATTCGTCCTTGTTTTTATTCTCCTGTAACATCTGCCAGATGATAATAGTTCAAAAAAAAGGTGAAGATGTTTTGAACTTTCTTAAGGTAGCAGGAGAATGTTTCGAACTTTCTTAAAGCTCTTCCAAAGAGGGGAGAGGGCAATTGCATTCTATACAATTAATATTGTGTTAATATTGCCCTATACAATAGAATGCCCTGGGATAGAAGCTGTTTTTCAGCCTGTTTGTCTATTTGTCCTTGTTTTTTCAGCCTGTTTGCCTATTTGTCCTTGTTTTTATTCTCCTGTAACATCTGCCAGATGGTAATAGTTCAAAAAAAGGTGAAGATGTTTTGAACTTTCTTAAGGTTAATTAATATTGTGTTAATATTGCCCTATACAATAGAATGCAACAGAGCTACTGCCCTGGGATAGAAGCTGTTTTTCAGCCTGTTTGTCCTTGTTTTTATTATCCCGTACCATCTGCCAGATGGTAATAGTTAAACGGTCGTAAGTGTGAAAAACGGTCACAAGTGACTTTTTTTCAGTGCCGTTGTAACCTCAGTTGCTAAGAGAACTGTTGTAAGCCGACAACTTCCCGTATTTAGGATTTGATTGACGCTCTGCTTTTTGGCTCTTGCCAAGCTCCCTATCTTCCCATGGACCTACAGAGTAAGTTTGATTTCCTATCTCGCCTGTTTCTTCGAATCGTCGCACTGATTTTTAGGACGACGCAAAGGATAGATCCGGTCCGTTGTTTTTGATCAAAGCATCCAATAGAGATTTAGCCCAAACCCTCCAAAAGTATCCAAGCCATTCAGGTCAACAACAGGGACATGAAAAGCACCTCCACCAGGAAAAATTCCAGAATGTGACGGAATAAGAAAAAAACCCTAAACGCTAACCAAGTAGCAAAACAGACAAAATCTCAGCGGTAAACCCATCGGTCGGTTTTTTCCCCCCTTGAAAAAAATCACCCAAAGGGGGCCAAACCGACTTGCTCGGGGTTGTGTCAAAGGCCTTTTTAATGAAAGCACGCTAAACTCTGCCAAAGGAGAACCCTTCTCTCTCCCTCTATTTATTTTTTATTTTATTTTATTCTCCTCTCTCTCTCTCTCTCTCTCTCTCTCTCTCTCTCTCTCTAAGGAAGAGAAAGGGAGAGAGAGGGCCATAAAACCACGGTTAATCTTCTCCAGATTAAAAATAATAAAATAAAAGGCAAGAGGATAAAAATAGACGTCGGAATAACGCCTGAGAACTTTGAGGATGGGATGAAAATTGCTTCATCCGCCTGTCATTTGACTCAGGAATCGGGAAGGTGCAACTGTGTTTGTCTTGGCACCTGTTGAGAATTTGAAATTTGTTTCTCTCTTTCCCCCCCTTCTTCTTTTGCTCCAGCCCGCTGGATTTGCACCAACCCCAACGTTCCTGTGAAACTTTGGAGAGTTTCGCAAACACCCCTTGTAAACAACTCCTTTTAGCCTTCATTTTCAAAAAATAATAATATTTTTTTTTTAAAACAGGAACCTGGCAACCCAGAATGGATTTCCCGGAGGTCTTTTGATCGCTCTCCAAAAACCCTAAACTTTGGGGAAAGCCCCTTCTCTTTTTTCCCCCTTTTGCTTCCTCCCTTGAATAAAGTGGCCTGCTTCACAGGGCTGTTGTAACACTGCCTGTCTGGGTGGAGACTGGATTGCACGACAGCAAGCAGCCAGTGCTGCACCCTCTGTTCTGTGGTCAGATCTGAACTCGTGTCCGGTCCTAATCTGCGGTGTTTTTATTTTTTTCACCTCTGGGGTGTTTAGCTAAAGTTGAGTCTCACCTATGTCTGCCTTTTGGGGCTGTTAAAAGACTCCCCGGGGAAAGGTGGGGAGAGATGCTCCTTGCAAACTCTGACAAACTTTGCAAAAGTTTTCAACAAACTACCTTGAAAAAATAAAATAAAGCCACATCCCGATTAATGGGCAGAGTTCAAGTGGCTGGCATGAAAAATGCATCATTGTGCCCATCAGAAAATGCCAGGAGGGGGCTCTAGAGCTTTAAGGAGGCTTCAAACCCAGGCTGGCATCACACCTGCTTGATCCTGTGAGGTCTACTCCGTGGGTATCGCCCACGTACGTCCCTGCCTGCCCATCTTCCCAGCAGCAGCCGACACTTGGCACACACAGCTGCCCTTATCTTTCCAGCACCTCCGATTTAAAAAAACAACACACCAACACCTGCTTTTCAAAACTATAATTACACACACACACACACACGCCTGGGGAAAGACGTGGCTCCTGCCAGGAAAACACCCAGTGTGTCCCACACAGCTGGGAAAAGCCCCCCCCACTTCCCAGTAAGTTGCGCTCCCTACAAACTCCACGCCTGCCTGCCCGCCTGGCTGCCTTCCCTTCCCCGCTGCTCTTAAAAAGTCCCTGCTAAAATTTCAAACTTTTAGGAAGAAAAAAAAAACAAAAAACAACCCCGAAGAATGTCTCCCATCCCAGCTAGATCTGGGCGTTGGGAGGTCCGGTGCAGAGGGCACGGGTGCTTTTGGGCATCACCCACACCGGGGACCTTCCCACCAAGAACCCCGCCAGTGGGACACTCCTCCTCCTCCTCCTCCTTCCCTCCCTCCCAACATCTCGCACACTCAAAAACAGCTCAGATTTTCCACTTCTCCTCTCCCGCCTCTTGCCCCCGCCCTTTACAAGCCCCCAGACTTACATCCTGGTCCACATTCATCTGCTGGTTGCTCGACCGAAACCATACGCGGGGAAGGAGGCAGGCGGATTCTCAGGAGTTTGGGGAAGGAGGAGGAGGAGGAGGTCAGGCCAAACAAAGCAACCTCCTTCCCCCCGCTTGCTTCCCCCAGATTAAAAAAAAATCCAAGAAAGGGAAAAGAAGAAGAAGAAGAGACGAGGAGGCTAATTCAGATGCTCTCTTCTTCCTCCTCCTCCTCTTTGCTGGCTCAGATGCCGCTGTTGCGTTCTTGCTCGCGGCGGACTCTCTCCGGCCAGTCCCAGAGAAGAGGCATGTGCGCCCAGCCGCCGCTGCTGCTCCGGGGAGGGTTTTTCTGCCGCCAGTGCCAAGTCCAAAGTGGGGGAAAGGTCAGCCGATCCCTGAAGGCTTCCTCCTCCTCCTCCTCTTCCTCCTCCTCCTCCTCCTTCCCTGGCAGTGCCAATCCTCCAACTTGGTCCGCGCCTCCCTCCTCTTCTTCCGAGCGGGCGCAGACTCCCACCTGCTCGCTCCCTGAGCGCCTGCTTCCCAGCCGTGTGTGTGTGTGTGTGTGTGTGTGTGTGTGTGTGTGTCTCTTTTAAGGAGGAGCAAGAGGATTCGATTCGATTCCCTCCCCAGCCTCCACAAACTCCCTTGCCAGCCTTCGCCTGCCTTTCCCCCAGCAAGCAGCTCCGGGTGCCAGGAGGGGCAGGAACGGAAAGGGGGAGGAGGAGGAGGAGGAGGAGGGGGGAAGGGCTGGCTTGTAAGGGAGGAAGTAGGAAGCACCGTGGGGAGCTAGTAGCCCCCCCCCTCTGTTTCCCCGCCCTCCTACCCTGCCCCTATGTGACCCAGAAGTTTGCTCCGTCTGAATGTGACCTCTAGACAGCGTCCACAAGCCGCGTGGCATCGGCCCAAGACGACAAGGGTGCGGCCAACTTGGCAAGCCTTCCCCTCCTTCCTTCTCTCTCTCTCTCTCTCTCTCTCTCTCTCTCTCTCTCTCTCTCTCTCTCTCTCTCTCTCTCGCTCAATGTCAACAGCAAGGGAAAAGAAACCCAGGAAAACAAAGACTTCCTTAATCGCTTCCTTCTCTCTGATCTGAATCAAAGGGGTTGTTCTTGGCAGCCGCTCCCACGCAAACGGGGACCCCCTCCAGCCGGGCCTCTGTTTTTCTCACACCCCCCCTCCTTCCACACACACACACACACACACATATACACACTTCCTGGAGGAAGGTGGATTTGATCCTAAACATTTTGGCTTGCAGATCAGAATTCTGGGAACGCAGGAGGGGCTGGGGGGCTGGGCAGAAAGGGGGAGCCGCCCTTCCCCAAGGATGAGTGGGGTGACACGAAGTCCCCCTCCAAGGCAGGAAAGTGAGGGTGCATGCTTCCCTCCCCCCATCTCCATGCAAGGAGATGCATCTCTCTACCTCCAATGTAGAAAGCTTTGGAGTGGGTAGAAAGGGGATCCCCCTCCCAGGAAGGAATCCATCAAGAGCCCCGTTTATTGGGGAGACTCGAAGTCCCCCCTCCAAGGCAGGAAACGGAGGGGTGCGTGCTTGCTCCCCCAATGCAAGGATCTGCATCTTTCCTGCCCCCTCCAAATGCAGTGAACTTTGGAGTGGGCAAAAAGGGGAACCCCCTCCCCCAGGAATGGACCCACTGAGAGCCCCGTTATTGGGGACACCCAAAGCCCTCCTTCCCCAAGGCAGGAAAGTGGATGCATGCTTCCCCACTATGCAAGGAGTTGCACCTTTCCTACCCCCCCCCAAAAAAAACCAGGAGGGTGCAAAATCCCTTGTTCAAATCTTAGCACCCGACTTAGTGCACCTACAAGGGGCAACTTAAACAGTCCCAGCTCTGGGCAGGACAACCAGACCAGACTGTTCTCTTCCCCCACCCACCCAACTCTCTTCCCCTCTAAGAAAACACCCCCTTTCTCCCATCCCCGCACAGCACCAAGAATGGACAGCCCAGGGGTCAAAACCAAACTTCAAAGAGTGGGCAGGGACCCCGGATGTTCTGAATTAAGCGGTGCCACCAACGTTAAAAAAAAAAAAGCTCATGAGCCAAAAACTCATCAGAGGGGCCAGAAGAAAAGAAAGAACGGTGTGTGTGTGTGTGTGTGTGTGTGTGTGTGTGTGTGTGTGTGAGTGTGTGTAAGCAAGTGAAGGGGGGCTGAATTCTGCAGCTGGTATAAATTATGCAAATGGGGTTCGTTTGCATACAGCCTGGATTAGAAGACAGTTTTGAGTCAGCTCCTGGAGGTGGAGAAGGCTTGGAAGAGGTGGATAAAGAGATTGAAAGGTGGGGTCTAAAGCGCCTCTTCAGGTAAGCAGGACAGAATAACAAGACTTGGGAGGGACGTCCAAGGTCTTCGACCTTTGCTGGCTGGGGAATGAATTCTGGGAGTTGAAGTCCTCCAGCCTTCAAGTTACCAAGGTTGGAGACCCCTGTTCTAGTCCACCCCCCCTGCACAAACAGGACACCCTACATACCAACCCGTGGTTGCCAACCAGTGGGCCGGGGACCACTGGTGGTCCACAGAGAAAATGTTGGTGGTCCGCAGAGAGATGTCGCCCCCCAAAGCAATTAATCCAGGCTGCATGGGAACACAAGGCTGCACCACTCACGTGGCCCGCGGGAACACAAGGCTTGTGTCACTTGCATGGCGAACAACACAAGGTAGTGAGGGGAGGGAGGAAAGGGCAGAGGTGGGGGAACTTGTCCCACGTGCCCCATGCGCCTAGCTTGGCCGGGCTGCTTCTTTCCACTTCTGCTTTTGGCTGCACGCAAGGAAAGCAGGAAAAGTCTTTCTTTTTCTCCCCCAACCTCCGCCAGAAATGAGTCTTTGGGACCCTGCAAGGCCTCTTGCTCCAAGAGGCTGCGCCGTCAAAGACTCATTTCTGGAGGAATTTGGGGCAGAGAAAGAAAGACTTCTGCTGCTTTCCTTGCGTGAAGCCAAAAGTCTCTCTCTCTCTCTCTCTCTCTCCCCGCATGAGAACGGAGCTGGAGATGGTATCCTGCAATCCCAAATAAAGAATGATCAATCGGTAGGAAAACACGATGGGGAATTTTCCTGCAGACTTTTTTGGGGTGATTTTCCCAGGGTCTCTGCTGCTTTTTGCAGAGACCCCGGGAAAATGTCAGCAAGCCACCGTTAGTCAAAATTCATATTAGTGGTCCGTGGGATTTAAAATTATGAGTTTGGTGGTCCCTGAGATCCAAAAGGTTGGCGACCCCTGCTATACACCATTTTAGATAAAGGGCCGTCCAATCTCTTCTTAAAAACCTCAATATGGTGGAGCAACTTGTTCCACTGGTTAATTGTTCTCACTGTTAGGAAATTCCTTCTTAGATCCAGGTTGGATCCACTCCCTTCATTAGTTTCCATCCATTGTTTCTTGCCTTCTGATGCTTTGGAAAATAATTTGACCCCTTCTTCTTTGGGGCAGCCCCTCAAATATTGGAAGACTGCTACCATGTCGTCCACCCGCAGTCCTTCTTTTCATTAAACTAGACGTACCCAATTCTAGCAACCATTCCTTGTATGTTTTAGCCTCCAGTCTAAACCAACTTTATGACTCTTCTCTGCATTCAACATCTTTTTTTATATCGCGGTGGCCAAAATGGGGTGCAATATTCCAAGTGTGTTCTTACCAAGGCATTATCCCAGCTAGACCAGGCTAAATACTTATGGAAAGGTAGAACAAGTTAGAACAGGCTCTTTCAACGTTCTTCAACTCTCTAAAGGCCATCAAAGGAGCAGAACAGAGTAGAGCAGAGTTGGAAGGGACCTTGAAGGTCTGCTAGTCCAACCCCCTGCTCAAGCAGGAGATCCTATACCTGTGATGGCGAACCTACAGCACGCAGAGCCATTTGTGCGGGCCCGCAAGCCCCAGGCAAACTTACCTCACTGCACATGCGCGTGTGCCTCCCAGCTGATTTTCAGGCCTTTTTTGGCCTCCTGGAAATACCGGAAGTGACGAAACGGGCCCATTTTTCAACCTCCAAAGGCTGCAGAGGCTTCCCTTGATCCTCTGGGTGGCCGAAAAAGGTCCCAAAATCAGCTGGGAGAGGCGCGCATGCACAATGCAGGTAAGGGGATGGGGGGAGGATCACGCGCGCATGCGCAGGGGGCGTGGGAAGCCCCGCACACATTGCCTTCTGGGTGCTGGCACGAGGGCATGCGCGCGAGAGCACAATTTTCGGCACAGGAGACCAAAAAGGTTAGCCACCAGTGTCCTATACCAGGGGTCCCCAACCACCGGTCCATGGACCGGTACCGGTCCGTGGAACAAGTCCTACCGGGCCGCTGGTTTACTGGGCGCCGCCATCTTGTTTTAATGAAAAAGTGCTTCCGGTGAGCTTTTCCGGGTAGAAAGCTCACCGGAAGCACTTTTTCATCAAAACAAGATGGCGGCGCCCAGCTGATGTCAGTACCGGACCGCGCCATAAAAAAGGTTGGGGATACCGGGCCGCGGCATAAAAAAGGTTGGGGATCACTGTCCTATACCGTTCCATCAATGGACTTCCATAATTCCATTATTTCCAGGATGCACAGCTGAATAAAGTCTGGGAATAACCGTATCTTCCACGAACATGTTTCTAACACTCTTAACCAAGCAAAGATCTGGATGAATTTGGAGTCCAGCAGAAATTTATATTTCTTACCAACACATCGAACAGGCGAAGTCCACTCCGCTCAATGTTACTTGTCATGATTTGATGCCAGTAATGTTATTTATTTAGGGTGGAGATTCTCCGTAATTTTAAAGGATTCTCTTCTAAAAGGCATCTAAGGATGTGTGAGGTAGGTGCTCCCGGACTGAATTTGGCCTTCAAGAAGGAGAACAACTCGACCTCCCCCACTTTTTGATGGCAGCCCCTCAAATATTTTAATGTTGCTATCATGTGGGAGATAACCCAGTAACAGAATTGGAAGGGCCCGTAGAGGTCTTATAATCCAACCCCCTGCTCAAGCAGAAACCTGATACCATTTCAGACAGATTCTCGTCCAGTCTCTTCTTGAAAGCCTCCAGTGATGGAGCACCCACAATTTATGGAGGCAAATTGTTCTATTCATTTATTGTTCTTGCCATCAAGAAGTTTCTTAGTTCTAGGTTGCTTCTCTCCTTGATTAATTTCCATCCATTGCTTCTTGTCCTGCCTTCTGGTTCTTTGGAGAATAGCTTGACTCCCTCTTCTTTGGGGGCAGCCCCTCAGATATTGAAACACTGCTATCATGTCACCCTTAGTCCTTCTTTTCCCTAAACTGGCCATAACCAATTCCTGCAATGGTTCTTCGTATATTTTAGCCTCCACCCCCACCCCCCTATATTTTAGCCTCACTATATTTTAGACATGCCCAATTGCCTGTAACCATTCAAGGTATGTTTTAAACTCCAGACCCATAATCATCTTTGTTGCTCTTCTCTGCACTCTTTCTAGAGTCTCAACGTATTTTTTTTTTAGATCCCGCTGGCCAAAACTGGATGCAGAAAACCCTCCTCTCTCTGGACTTCATCCAGATCTGACAGCTGCCAAACTCCCATACTTTTAAACAACCTGGTGCATGCTGGAAAATGGAAGTCCCCTCCTGTTGGGGGGTGCCCAGATTACGGAAGATCACTTTAAATCCATGCCAGGGTATGCCAACTTTCTCTAAGGAACTTCATATTTTCCTTCTGGGCCAGGAATTGATTTGGCTTCCTATAATTGGGAGGCTACTTTGGAAGAAAGAAAGAAAGAAAAAAAAAACCCAAAAAGAAGAGCTCTAAGCATAGGTACCTCAGCCCACAATTACAGCCTCTGCTGAATGTTTGGGCAGTCTGTGGGATTGTGGGTTTATTACACCATAAAAGTGTCACTGAGCGCAGGGTCTGTTTTGTCTCTGCTCACTTTGGCGTTAATTGCAGGGTGTGGTCCTTCTTTTTTTTCTCCCCCACCCCAGCCACACAAAATCTCTCCTCCTTCCACTTCGACCTCCTACTGGAGGCCTAGATCCTATGTCTACTCACTTCTTGCAGGGAGCAAACAAACCAATGCCACCTTGCCACCAGCAAAGCCATTTTGGTGCCATCTGCAGAGTCACACCGAGCCACCTTAAAGCATTACATGGGCGCGAAGCTAAAACCCTGTTCAGATAGCAAAAGAGGCGAATATTTGTAGCTCGGGGCTGAATTGTGGGGTCCTTGGGGCTCTCTGAGCTGGGTGGTTTTCTTGCAGACATTTCACGACTGAACTAGGTAACTACATCAGTGTTAAAAGGGACTGGGGTTTGTAGCAAAGAAGAGGAGGAGGAAGATGGGAAGAAGGAGTATTGTGGGGTACTTGGTGCTCTCTGAGCTTGGTGGTTTTCTTGTAGACATTTTACAACCCAGCTAGGGAACGTCATCAGTGCTATAAGGTTGTTGGGTTTGCTCTCTGTTTATATATGATGGTTTGCCCTGTCTGTGTTGGTGGGAGTATTCTAGATGGTTCCTTGACAGAGCTGTTGTTGACTGTTTGGTTGGTTGTTTGAGTTGGTAAGTTTCTTGACCTGGGGTATTGTTTACTTCTTGACTGTAGTGTTAGTCTTGGTGTTAAACTCTGCTCATATTGGGTATTAATTGCTGGGGAGGAGGGTTTTTTGTTTCCTTTTTGGCTAGGCAAGCCACTGGTGTACAAAAAGAGAACAAACCCTACTTTCTTACTACTAGAACTGATGACGTTACCTAGTTTGGTAATGAAATGTCTGCAAGAAAACAACCAAGCTCAGAGCTCACCAAGACACCCAGCCAGCCACTACTTCCTCCCTGTTTTTTCTCCCAAATGCATAACAGAAAATATCAGACATCTCCTAAATTGGGTCAGATTCTCATACACAACGGCAAACCTTTACACACTATCTTAGCAACTCCTGAATTTGTCCGAAACAAAATAAAAGCGTTGGTCTCTAGAGTCAAAACGCTTACAAGCAAAATCCGGAGGCTTCCATCCGCCACGCAAAACAACCTTCAATCTTGCAATGGCCAGCGATGGCGTTACCCCCCACCAAGCAACACAACTGACAACTGGAGCTTCCAACATGCTTTCTCACAATGGGCGTCTTGCAAAGAAAAAGGAAGCCAAACACTTACCTTTCTTGGCCGTTTCCATCTCCTCCTCGGTCCAGCGAGAACTTTCGTTCATCTCCAGAGAAGCTGGTAGAAAGAAAAGAAGAGATTAGGCTGAAAAACAAATTGTTTGGTGTGTGTGTGTGTGTGTGTGTGTGTGTGTGTGTGTGTAAAACATAGTGACATGCCATTTGCAATGACCTTCCTTATCGAACCTGACTTTCTTCGCCTTAGGCACAAAAGTCGGCTAGCTGGCTTTGGGCCAATCACCGGGAGATGGCGAGTTCTAGTTCTTGCCTTAGGATTGAAAACCAGCTGGGTGGCTTCGGGCAAAATCATCAGGAGAAGGTGAGTTCTAGTCCCACCTTAGGCATGGAATCTTCGAGACAGTCCAAACAAGAGCTAGTTTGGTGGAATGGTTAAAGTGTTGGCTTAGAAACCAGGAAACTGGGAGTTCTAGTCCCGCCTTAGCCAGGAAAACCAACTGGATGACTTGGGGCCAATCACCAGGAGACAGGGAGTTCTAGTCCTGCCTTAGTCATCTAAACCAGCTGGGTTTGACTTTGGGTCACCCAGCTGGTTTATATCTCTCTCAGGACAATCCTGAGCGAGGGGTTGTTTTTCTTGGAAAACAACAGGGTTGTTTTTCCTGGAAAAATAGAACGAGGAAGAAGCATTATGTACGTTCTCCACCTTGAGTTGTTTATAAAAATAATAAGAGCAGGGATAAAATAAAATGCAAATGAAAAGGTAATGAAAGCAGGAATAAAATAAAACAAAAATAAAAAAGAGGAAAAGCTACTACTGTTAATCATCTTTATCTTGACGGTCCCGATTTTCAGACCTTCGCTAATAAAAACAAAGCTGGAGGACTAGAAGCCAACCACAGGGGCCAAACAAATGTGCAGCTAAAGTCAGCCATGGGGGCTAAATCCAGCTCTCTGCCAGTTCATCAGCTGAAACTCTACCAGTTGAATCACCTACCAACAGATCCTCCCATTCAAGCTAATCCACACGGACAATTTCCAAAATGAGATTTCTCAGTTCTGCACAGCCCTCAAGTGGCCAAGAGAGGCAACTTCTCCAGACCTACGCAGGAAGACAGCCGGTCTGCAGAGAAGGAAGTGGCTTCCCTAGAGGATTTTTAATCCAAAATTTGTCATCTCCTGTCCTACTTCTTCACTCCGGCTCCACCCGTGTGTTTTGGAATAAATCTCTCGGCACGCCCTTCCAGGTTGTCCTAGAAAACCAGCCCCATTTCTGACTTCACTACCTAGATCGTCTGCCACTTCCAAAGCAAAAGAGAATTAAATGCGTTTTATGCTTATTTGCCTGTTTGTGAAAGCAATGCCTTTGGTTCAGGCTGAATTTTACATATGTTTTATATATATTTCGAACTCAATTGTGGGTTGTAAGTTGAGGACTCGTGTACATCACAGTGGGATGGTAGGTAGGTAGGTAGGTAGGTAGATGATAGACAGACAGACAGATATGATAGGTAGGTAGGTAGGTAGAGCTAGAGATAGGTACGTAGGTCTAGATAAATAGGTAGGTAGGTAGGTAGGTATATATATATAGAGAGAGAGAGATAGGGAGGGAGGGAGGGAGGGAGGAGGAGGGAGAGAGAGAGAGAGAGAGAGAGAGAGAGAGAGAGAGAGAGAGAGAGAGAACAACAAAGAATGTTCTTTCTGTGCCAACTCAGAAAGCTCAAACTGCCCAAGGAGCTGCTGATCCAGTTCTACAGAGGAATGATTGAGTCTGTCATCTGCACCTCTATAACTGTCTGGTTTGGTTCTACAACCCAACAGGACAGACACAGACTTCAGAGGATAATTAGGACAGCAGAAAAAAACAATTACTACCAACCTGCCTTCAATCGAGGACCTGTATACTGCACGAGTCAAAAAGAGGGCTGAGAAAATATCTACAGACCCTTCACAACCTGGACATAAACTGTTTCAACTCCTACCCTCAAAACGACGCTATAGAGCCCTGCACACCAGAACAACTAGAAGCAAGGAGAGTTTTCCCCCGAACGCCATCACTCTGCTAAACAAATAATTCACCCAACACTGTCCAACTATTGACTAAGTCTGCACTACTATTACTGTTAATCTTCTCACCACTCGTTATCACCCATCCCCTCCCATTTGTGACTGTATGACTGTAACCTTACGATTTATATTGACTGTTTCCTAGTATGATTTGATTGCTTATTGTACCCTATGACTATTATGAAGGGTTGTACCTGATGATCCTTGACTCTTGACGAATGTACCTTTTCTTTTATGTACACTGAGAGCATTTGCACCAAGATAAATTCCTTGTGTGTCCAGTCACACTTGGCCAATAAAGGATTCTATTCTAGAGATAAATAGATGATAGATGATAGATGATAGATAGACAGACAGACAGACAGAAGAGAGAGAAAGAGAATCAACCACCCCAAAGTGTAGAGGGAGTCCTTGACTTATGACCCACAACTGAGCCCAAAATTTCTCCCGCTAAGCCAGGCGCTCATAAAGAGAGGTTTGCCCCATTTTATGACCTTCCTTGCCCCAGCTGTTAAGTGAATCACCGGAAGTGTTAAGTTAGTCACATGGCTGTTAAGTGAATCCGGCTTCCTCATTGTACTTTGCTGGTCAGAAAGTCGGGACACTGCAACCGTTTTAAGTACAGGCCGGTTGCCATGCCTCTGAATTTTGATCATATGATCACCGGGACCCTGCCACAGTCGTTAAGTGTGGAAAACAGTTATAAGTCGCTTTTTCCCCCCAGTGGTCACTAAACAAACTGTGGTTAAGTTGAGGACGCTGTGTATTCTTCTTTGTCATTTAGGTCAAAAAACTAACATAAGGATCTCCATTTAGAATTCCAGTCTGCTTGGAAAAGGTTGGGGGCTACATGTGTCCTTTTGTGTGTGTGTGTGTGTGTGTGAGAGAGTTTGTGCATTCTTTTCCAGCACAGTCATCATTATGTTTTAACGACCCCATAATCTCTTGCAAGGTGGAGTCTGGGGCAATTGAACGGAGCTAGCAGTATTTGAATGGCCGGATGCCCTTCCCTGTTGCCAATGCGGAGTTTTGTTCGGCAGAGATATATTCTCAGTGTGCCGAGAGAGAGAAATATCTGCCTTTACCTAGGATCAAACTCACAGCCTCCTGATTGTAAGGCGAGAGCTCCGCCTTCTAGGCCACCACACCACTCTCCTTAATGGCACATTGCCATTAAAAAAAGAAAGAAATGTACACACCCTCCCGCATACACTCGTGTCTTGTTCTTTCGGCCCTTGCTTTCACCAGCGGGAATCCCTTCTCGATCCCTGAATCCATTCCTCCGTGCTCCAGAGACCTACCTAGCTCAGAATTCTGCTGGGGCGCCGCCACTTCCTCATGGTTGGCCTCGTTGGCCATCGATCGAGTGATGCGCCCTTTCCGCCAGCCCTGGCTATTGGCCGTCTTGCGCCCTTTGGAGGTGACAGCTTCCTTCTCGTCGTTGTCCTCCCCAGAGTATCCTCGTTCTTCTCCCTGAGCGGAACCAGAACGAGAGAGAGAGAGAGAGAGAGAGATGATCGGGTTGGATTTCCTGCAGAAAGGTGGAAACATCACCACAGCCAATTTACATCGATTTTGCAACGTTTTCCAAAAAGTGGAAGGAAGAGAGAACTGGCTGAGTGTCATGACCCTGTCAGAGTCCGAATTCGAGGAAGAAGATGAACAGCTGACACAGGGAGTGGAAGTGCGGCTCCGTTGGCTGTGGAGGAATCTGGGGAAGAGCAAAGTCCAGCTGGGCAGAGCAGGGAAGAGGTAGAACAAGGGAGAGGGAGTCCAGGCCCATCTCCTCTTCATCCTAGGGCATGCGGGGAGGAACGGAGGAGAGAGCAACATGGGTTGCATGGCTTACGGGGGAGGAAAGAGCCCTGATTCCCTTCATTAGCCACATTTGAGAATGAGAGTTTAAAAGAAATGCATGCTGAGTGAGGCAGCTGTTGGGAGCAAATGTGAGTTTATCTTGTGTTGACTTTACTTATATGTGGTTCCTGGCATCTTCCCGTGTTGAGTTATTGCCGGAAAAAGACAGGCCTTGATTTTTGTTCTCAGAGGATTCCTTCTGAACTATTTTCAGAAGGATCATAGCTGTCATGCCCCCTTCAGAGCGGGAGAGTGGCTCCATTGGCTGTGGAGGAAACTGGGGAAGGGCACAGTCCGGCTGGGCAGAGCAGGGGAGAGGCAGAACAAGGGAGAGGGAGTTCGGAGGAAGACCCAGGCCCGCCCACTCTTCCTTTGCAAGAAGCCAAATTCATGCCTAATTCTGCCAGATTTGGGGGGGAGGGACTTCACAGAGCTGAGCCCTTCTCTGCTCCGTGGTGTTTACTATCCCTAAAGTGTAAAACATGGACAAAAATTTGGAAGGAATATATTTTCCAGGCAGGAAAACCCCAGCATTAAAACTGCAGCCAGGCCAGTTTCTTGGTACACAAAAACTGCTTGTTTCAAGCCACATCCCTTGAGTTTCAGGGTGGGGAAAAATCACCTGCATCCTCTTTTTATGTTGGTCAGGAAGGAGAAGGAAGAACAGATGCAGCCAATGTAGCATTTTATGGGTTTATTTAGGAGATCTGTCTCTTCCCTTCGTCCCAAATGGCCCCGGAGGCAATTGTATTTTCAGCTGCACGAAGGCAGCAGGGAAAAACCAAGTTGGGTTTTTGAGCAAACTTCGGAGAAGAGAAAAATATCACTGGGTTTTTTCCCCCCCCTTTGTTCTTCTTTTCTCTTTCTCGACTTTTGTTTCTCTTTGCACTTGATCTTATTACAAACTTTAATAAAAAAATATAAACTCTTTCACTCCCTCCCCCCACCCCCAATAAAAAAAGGCATCTTTCCAGTGAGTCACAAAAATCGAGGCGAGAAATGGATGCAGTTTTTTCTTGCAATTTCCTTTCTTTTTCTTGGAAAGCAACCGCCCTCCTCCCTCCCTTCTGAGACTTACTTTGTCAGTTCCTCTTTGTCGTTTTCAGATTCTGGCTTCTCCTCTTCCTTCTCTGCATCTTTCTCTTTTTCCTCTTTCTCTTCTTGATTATTCCGGGGCATCTGTTGCTGCTGGTGCTGCTGCTGCTGCTGCTGCTGTTGCTTGAGGCAGGGAAGGAGAATCCAAAAGAGGGAAATTGAACACCTGGATGAGACTAAACCGCCCAAACTCTCACTTTCAAACTTAAGGTGACACGAGACTTCGTCTACGCTTTCTCCTGTTCCCACACAATGATTTCTGAGTGTTCCTCTTTTTAACAGGCTTATCGGAAAGAAATTAAGTACTTGCCGGTTCTATTGTGACACATGCTCGGACAGGGGTCCAAAGCATGAGAGAATACATCATACATGCAAACATGACTCTTACAATTTCAGCCTCCTCATGTGTTGCAACACAGCCCAGCAAAGAAAAGAAAAAATTCGAATGAAAAATCTGTGAGAAAGTGACCAAATTGCTGTCACTCTGCTACAGCCATCTATTTGTCTTTCTATCCATCTACCTACCTATCTACCTATCATCTAGCTAGCTAGCTATCCCAGCCACTTTTCCATCCCATCCATCTATCCGTCATATCTATCTGTTCAGCCCATTCATCCATCCATATCCCTCCACATTCATTCATCCGTCCATCAATCCATTTCTATCTATCCCATTCACTTTTCCATCCCATCCATTCATCTATTCATTCATATATCTAGCCACATCCATCCATCCACACCCATCTATCCATTCATCTATCTCTCATCTATCCATTCATCCCACATTCATTCATCCATCTCTTCACATTCATCCATCCCCCTCTCTCTCTCTCATTCTATCTATCTATCTATCTATCTATCTATCTATCTATCTATCTATCTATCTATCTATCTATCTATCTATCTACCTACCTACCTACCTATCTATCTATCTATCTATCTATCTATCTATCTATCTATCTATCTATCTATCTATCTATCTATCTATCTATCTATCTAATCTATCTATCATTCTATCTATCCCCTCTATTTTTCCATCCCATCTATCCCTCATCCGTTCATCCCATCCATCCATATCCCTCCACATCCATCCATCCATCAATCCCTATCTCTCTCGCTCATTTCCATATCCATCCCACCCACTTTTCCATCCCATCCATCATCTGTTTATCACATCCATCCATCCGTCCATATCCCTCCACATCCATCCGTCCATCAATTCCTCTACCTACCTACCTACCCATCTTCATATGCTTTTATTATTTTATAAGTAACTCAAAGCAGCGAACACACTTCCTCCTCCTATTTTCCCAACAACAACCTGTGAGGTGGGTTGTGAGGGGGACATGCTGGCCCGTTTTCAATCCGGATGACCAAACCTCACGGTCAATGTTACAAAGAGGCTTACAAGTCTCTTTGTAACATCAGTCTGGAACCCTCATTACGTATCTGATATTAGCACAATTGAGAAAGTCCAGAAATATTTCACAAGAAGAGTTCTCCACTCCTCTACTCATTGTAGAATACCTTATGCCACCAGACTTGAAATTCTAGACCTAGAAAACCTTGAATTACGGCGTCTTCGGTCTGATCTAAGTATGGTATATAAAATCATACATTGCAATGACTTACCTGTCAATGAATACTTCAGCTTCAACCATAACAACACAAGAGCACACAATAGATACAAACTCAAAGTAAACCGCACCAAACTTGATTGCAGGAAATACGACTTCAGCAATAGAGTGGTCAATGTCTGGAATACTCTACCCGACTCTGTAGTCTCTTCCCCAAACCCCAAAAACTTTAACCTTAGACTGTCTACTATTGACCTCACCCCTTTCCTAAGAGGTCTGCAGGGGCGTGCATAAGCGCACCAACGTGCCTACCGTCCCTGTCCTATTGTTTCTCTTATTCTTTTATTTTTCTTATATGTACCCATTTCATGTATTCACAACTATGTATACACTTATACTTATTATCTTGTAAACAATTGGCAAATCAAATAAATAAATAAATAAATAAATAAATAAATAAATAAGACACCCGATAAAAAAAGACCGGTGGGGCTTCGGCCGCCATCTTGACTTTTTTGACTTTCCAACGTGCCACCTCATGCAATTTTACCCGCCGGTAAAACCATGGCCACGTCTCTCAGCCCTGTCATGGGTCAGTTTGTATCGCTTCTGAAATCTACTTGGACATCGAGACAGCGCTCTGCACAAAAGACTTGGATGCATGGCAGTTTTGAGTACCCTTGCGTGCAAGATTATCAGCCTCCCTTGGGGCTGTGCAGAGAGACAGGATGGTGGAGTGGTTAGCGTGCTGGATTGAGAAACCAGAGGCGCGTAAGACACAGCTGAGTGGAG
Source organism: Notechis scutatus (assembly GCF_049901735.1). Taxonomy (NCBI): domain Eukaryota; kingdom Metazoa; phylum Chordata; class Lepidosauria; order Squamata; family Elapidae; genus Notechis; species Notechis scutatus. The sequence goes on along the minus strand of NC_142021.1, from coordinate 11,521,416 downwards.
ACACTGAACCAGCCCAACTGAATTGGCAGAGTTGTTGTTATGAGTAAAAAAACAACAAGAGGAGGGGGGCCATGGCAGACCCTGCCTGTGTTCTACAAGTAAAGGCTGGGCCATGATCCAGTCAATCAAGAACCAAATAAATGCAAATCCAGGCTTGCAACAGCGCTACCTATGTCATGCAGATTAACAAAGTTGGAAGGGACCTTGTAGGTCATCTAGTCCAACCCCCCCGCCCAAGCAGGACACCCGACACCATTTCTGACAGATGGGCAGTCTAGTCTCTTCTTGAAAGCCTCCAGTGATGAAGCTCCCACAACTTCTGAAGGCAACTTCTGTTCCATCGGTTGATTGTTCTCACTGTCAGAAAATTCCTCCTTATTTCTAGGTTGAATCTCTCCTTGTTCGGTTTCCATGCACTCTGATTTCACCTGTTTAGTGATAGTTGCAGCTAAAGGGCCCCCACAAATTATTTATCTGCCCGTATAGGATAAAGTTGCCACTATCCATTCAATTTAGACTTAGCCATTTTGGCCCCCAGGCATCTGGGATACTCCTTTCTATTATTATCTCCATAACATCCTTGCGAGGTAGGCCAGTGAGCAGCCACGGCAGGAGATGAAACTCTGCCTAGTCCTCCTCCAACTCTGTACCGGTAGTCCTCGACTTACAACAATCCCTTGAGTCACCGTTCAAAGTTACAATGGCGCTGAAAACAGTGAGTTATGACCGTTTTTCACACTTACGACCTATTGTCCCGTGATCAAAATTCAGGCGCTTGGCCACTGACTCATATTTATGACGGTCCCTTTTGGCGACCTTCTGAAAAGCAAAGCCAGATTCACGTAAGAACTACGTTACTAACTAAAAACCACTGCAGTGAGTCGTAAAATGGGGCAAAGCCTGCTTCACAAATGTCCCGCTTAGCCCCAGAAATGTTGGGCTCCGTTGCGGTTGCAAAGTGAGGACTACCTGTCGTCACAAAGAGGAACCAAACTAGGACCACGTTTCCTGTTTCTCACAGCCCCGAGAACCGGGATTGTCTCTGCATCTCTGGGGTTGGGCTTGGCAGGCTGTGTCCCTGAGCCACCATAACCAACCTCTTTTCTCCCAGCACCGGCCTGGTGAACTTCTGCCTAAATGAGTCAGGCACCCCACAGGTGGCCCTCCTCCAAACCCACGCAGGGGAAAAATGTGCAAACTTGGCAAAGGCCCAAGAATGCCCCCACATTTCAGGATTGCTGGCCCCGAGCAAGCGGGGATGGGCTGGATAGCCTCCCGGGGATCCCTTCCCAAAACCGAGGGATGCCCTGCAGAAGAGGAAGAGGAGAATCGGCTTCGGCCCACCGCCCCCCCAAACTCAGCAAGCGCTCCAATCTGGATTCCCGTCCTTGCTTTCTTTTCCCTCCTCGCCCTGCAGGTTGCAAACAATCCTGCCTGCGTAGCCACCCCTCCCTGTTCCTGGGTTGCTGCCGCAGGGCTGCCCTCCCCCCCGTTCCCCTCCCCTCCCAGGTCCCAAAAAAATCTTCCTCCCCTAACTTTGAATGCCTGGCAGCCGCTGGCACCGTGCCGCTCTCTGCTCTCTCTCTCTCCCTTCCACTGCGGTGGCGGCACATAAATTATAAACACCGCCTGACCTTTGCTCTGGTTTCTTGTGGCATCCCGTGCGTGGCGCAGCTCTACTTCCCCCGCCCTGGGCATTCAGCATCTCCCCCCCTCTCACACACACACACACACCCCATTGTGCAAGCTCAACACCAGGGCACCGCAGGCAAACTCCCCCACCCGCTCTTCTTTCCATCACCAAGGCAACCCCAGCCCAGTGCGATAAGTTATCTACCCCCCTCCAAAGCGCAGGGGTTCCTGTAAACAGTGCGTGGAGCGTGTGGCCGGGGACAAGGTGCTTCGGGCGGCACTGTTCCTCGGCTGTTTTGTTTCCCCTTCTTTGGGACCTGTTCTTGGCAGGTACCAACGGCCCCAGCGCTTCCAAGCTCTCTTGGCCGGCCCCAGAGGGATGGGGAGGGGAGGGGAGCGGAGGGGAGGTGTAGTACAGCCTTTACAGCGCCTTCCCTCCACTTCTGCCTAGGTCTGCTTTTGGGAGGGGGAGACGAAGGGTGGGTGAATTGGAGACGGGAGGAAGACTTTGCGTAGGGTTCGTTCCTGCGCATTTGGAGGGGTTCCCCGTACAGTACCTTGCATGAAGCTGGGTCCCCCCCTCTCCATCATTTGGGGGGGGCCTTCAACCAGTCCTTTTCAGAACCCACCCGCCCCACTTCTTGGGTTAGTAAAGGACAGGGTGTCCCTTGCCTCTTCCGGTGAAAGGAGGGGGCGCAAAAAAAAAAAACAATTAGGGTGGAAGGAATTTTGGGGGAGTTTTGTTTTTTTTTTTCCTTCCCAGCCAAATGTTTTTTTGTTTTGTTTTCCCATGCGCCTCCTTCCTTTTCATTCTCTCAGGACCCGGCTCACCTCCCAGGCCTGTCCTCCCCGGGACTCCAGCGCTACCCGTGTCCCTTCTGCCTGCGGTGCCCGAGGCCTCTTCATCGCTCGGCCATCCCCGTGTGGCGTGCTTCACGCTCTCCGGCTCAAATGGCTTCCTGGGGATTTGCATCGTTGAGCCGTGGACTCGCCACGACATTCCTGTTATGATTTTGCAATCTCCTGGAATAACACGGCCCCAGCTCTGCGCCCGTCAACCAGCCCGCGAGATGAGTCATGAGCTATAAAACCACCGGCTCTCGTCACCGGGAACCTTCGGCGGCGGCAGCGCTGGCTACACAGCCTTGGTGTGTGATTCATCTCCCGCCGAGGCCAACAGTCGCCCTGCGGCGCAACGCACGCTCTCCCCACTGTCAAGCGCCCGGCTTTTGAGGTCACAGAGTCCTGGGGGGGGGGAGATGTGCGTAGTACACAAGCACACCCCTACACACTCTCGTGTGCAGTGGTGTGGGTAGGCACAGCATGCCCCACCGCGTAACAATCGAGCCCTTTCAGACACTGCGGATATTTCTGGATTTGGGGTTTTTTAAAAACCTTTTGGAGGGGGAGGGCAGTGCAGAAAGGAAATACAGAACAACGTTTTTTGTCCTGAGTCCAAACAGCTTTCTTTTTCAAATCACAAACGGAGGTTTTCTTCAGCCACAAAATGAGTCAACACACTGGTTCGTGTGTGTCTGTGTGTGTGTGTATGTGTGTGTGTAGCTCTCCTTCTCTCCCTAATTGTCAGTTTCTTGAAAGGGGGCAAAAGGGGTGTTATTTGCCTTGCAAATTTGCAATTTTCTCTAAGGAGATACAACCGCTAGCAGCCACGGGCCAACTGACCATCTTAGCTAACTTCACCTGGCTTAAGGAGGAAACCCAGGTCACACAATCTGCTCTTGCAATGTTGTGTGTGTGTGTATGTGTGTGTGCGTGTAGTAACAAAGCTCTAAACCGACAAGCAACAACCCAAGTAGACTTCAGACCCTCCTGTGCAACCTACCCCAAAAACCTGCTGCCTAAACCAAAACTTGAATCAAACTAACTTAACCCTGGATGGAAAGTGATGAAGGAGAGATTCAACCTAACCTAGAAATAAGGAGGAATTTTCTGAAAACGCAATCAACCGATGGAAAAAGAAATTGTGGGAGCTTTCAAGAAGAGACTGGACGGCCATCGGTCAGAAATGGTGTAGGGTTTCCTGCTTGGGAAGGGGGTTGGACTAGATGACCTACAAGGTCCCTTCCAGCTCTGTTAATCTGTTAATATGAATCCAACTGAAGTATTCATCTAAAGGTTTTAGATAACACTGACTTCTGAGAAGACTCCCAAACTTATTGTTCTCCAGATCTCCCTGGCTTTAATTTTTCAATAGATAGATGATAGATAGATAGATAGATAGATAGATAGATAGATAGATAGATAGATAGATAGATAGATAGATAGATAGATAGATAGATAGATAGATAGATAGATAGATAGATAGATAGATAGATAGATAGATAGATAGATAGATGATAGATAGATAGATAGAGATAGATAGATAGATAGATAGATAGATGATAGATAGATAGATAGATAGATAGATAGATAGATAGATAGATAGATAGATAGATAGATAGAGATAAATAGATATAGATATATATCTAGCTGACTTACAGAAGGTCTGCCAGCCATTAAAACCCACAGAGAAGATACACAAGAAAAATAACGCTAACGTAGGTGGTCCTCAACATGACCACAATGGAGCCCAACATTTCTGTTGCTAAGTGAGACATCTGCTAAGTGAATTTTCCCCCATTTCACGACCTTTTTCGTCACCATTGATAAGTGAATCACTGCAGCGGTTAAGTTAGTAACACGGTTGTTAAGTGAATCCGATTTTGCCATTGATTCTGCTCGTCAGTAGGTCACAAAAGGGGATCACGTGACCCTGGGACATGGCAACCATCATAAATATGAATCAGTTGGCAAGCGTCTGAATTTTGACCGCGAGATGCTGCAAGGGTGAACAACGGTCATAATTCACATTTTTTTCTGTGCCGTTGTAACTCTGTACGGTCACTAAATGAACTGCTGTAAGTTGAGGACTGTCTGTACAATCTCCAGGGATCGAGCCAATCAGAACTTGACTACTTTTTAAAAACCAGGAGAGAAAGAATCCAGCCAGATCTCTGGTGTCGGGCTTGGTGGGACTCTCAGCATTGATGAGTTCTGGACCTTTTTCAAAGTCCTCCATCTTTCATGATTGACCATTTGAGTAGTTGGGTAGATCTGGACCCTTTCAAAGAGTTGGTCTTCCATCTTTCATGATTGACCATCTGAGTAGTTGGGTAGATCTGGACCCTTTCAAAGAGTTGGTCTTCCATCTTTCATGATTGACCATCTGAGTAGTTGGGTAGATCTGGACCCTTTCAAAGAGTTGGTCTTCCATCTTTCATGATTGACCATCTGAGTAGTTGGGTAGATTTGGGCCCTTTCAAAGAGTTGGTCTTCCATCTTTCATGATTGACCATCTGAGTAGTTGGGTAGATCTGGACCCTTTCAAAGAGTTGGTCTTCCATCTTTCATGATTGACCATTTGAGTAGTTGGGTAGATCTGGACCCTTTCAAAGAGTTGGTCTTCCATCTTTCATGATTGACCATCTGAGTAGTTGGGTAGATCTGGGCCCTTTCAAAGAGTTGGTCTTCCATCTTTCATGATTGACCATTTGAGTAGTTGGGTAGATCTGGACCCTTTCAAAGAGTTGGTCTTCCATCTTTCATGATTGATCTTTTGAGTAGCTGGGTAGATTTGGGCCCTTTCAAAGAGTTGGTCTTCCATCTTTCATGATTGACCATCTGAGTAGTTGGGTAGATCTGGACCCTTTCAAAGAGATGGTCTTCCATCTTTCATGATTGATCTTTTGAGTAGTTGGGTACTTCTAGGACCTTTTAAACATATGTTTATCTTTCATGATTGATCTTTGGGTAGTTGGATAGTTCTGGACCTTTTCAAAGAGACGCTCCTCCATCTTTCATGATTGACCCTTTGAGTAGTTGGGTAGTCCTGGATCTTTCCAAGGAGACATTCCTCCATCTTTAATGACTAGACAGCTCCTCCTATCCCTTGCTCCTGGCCCCGTTGACTAAGACAGGAAGGAAATGGGAGGATAAACCTAGAAGAATGCTTGTGTTGCCAGCTCTCCATTAGTCATCGTATCATATTTGTTGGTTAATCCAAGGCACATAGCAACATGTGGTTGTCCACCCATCCATTTTTCACTGGGCTCTTTTTTTTCTCTCTCTCTCTCTTCCATCTTGTTGTGCTGTCCCAGCCAGTCTATGGGAATTGGATAGTCACTTAGGAATTGTGAGCTATCCCCTTAAGGGCATGCATCATGGTAAATGTAGTTAAAAGGTATCCTGGGAAATGTAGTCCCCATGTCACGTGACCACATCTGTAATCCTGATTGGTCACTGGATTGACCCTTGGTGGGTTGGGGGAAGTTTTCCTCATTCTTTGTCTGAACTCTCTCAATCGTGGCACCTTCTTTCCGTGGCTATGAGATGGGTTAGGAGATAACCATCTTTTACTGCAAGGCTGATATGCAAAGGATTGGTCATTATAGAAGAACTTCATCACAAAGGTGAGCTAGGAAGATACCTGATGTACCAATAAATGTACTTTGTTATGGGTGTTTTGTGGGATTTATCTATCTGCACCTGCACAGCTATAAATCCACCTCTGTGCATGAGACAGGACAGCAAAAGATGGTTATCTTTTACCATGGAAAGAAAGTGCCACGATTGAGAGAGTTCAGACAAAAAATGAGGAAAACTTCCCCCAACCCACCAAGGGTCAATCCAGTGACCAATCAGGATTACAGATGTGGTCACGTGACATGGACTACATTTCCCAGGATACCTTTAAAAACTACATTTACCATGATGCATTCCTGTAAAGCAGTGATCCCCAACCTTTTTACGCCGCGCCCGGTATCCCCAACCTTTTTTATGGCGCGCCCGGTACCGGCATTAGCTGGGCGCCGCCATCTTTTTTGATGAAAGTGCTTCCGGTGAGCTTTCTACCCGGAAAAGCTCACGGAAGCGCTGGCGCCGCCATCTTTTTGATGAAACGTGCTTCCGGTGAGCTTTCTACCCGAAAAGCTCACCGAAGCGCTGGCGCCATCTTTTTGATGAAAACGTGCTTCCGGTGAGCTTTCTACCTGGAAAAGCTCACCGGAAGCGCTGGCACATCTTTTTTGATGAAAACGTGCTTCCGGTGAGCTTTCTACCCGGAAAAGCTCACCGGAAGCACTTTTTCATCAAAAAAAGATGGCGGCGCCCAGCAAGCCAGCGGCCCGGTAGGACTTGTTCCACGGACCGGTACCGGTCCACGGACCGGTGGTTGGGGACCCCTGCCGTAAAGGGACAGCTCACAATTCCTAAGGGACTATCCAATTCCCATAGACTAGCTGGGACAGCACACCACCCATCCATTTTTTCACTGGGCTCTTTTTTTTTCTCTCTCTCTCTCTTCCATCTTGGCATGGTCCAAGTTTCCTTGTGGAAAGGCTGTTTCCAGTTCATCCAAGCCTCTATATTCATCCAGAAAAGTCTTTACAAGCAATTGTCCTTCCATCGTTATTTTTAAGCCACAAAACCGAGGGATGAAGGAACCCAAGAGAGGATCAGAGCTGTAGCTGAGTGTTGAAGGGTGGGGGCCTTGGTGCTCTCTGAGCTTGGTGGTTTTCTTGCAGACGTTTCACGACTCAACTAGGTAACACCATCAGTGTTAGAAGGACTGTGGGGTTTGTGGATAAGAAGAAGAAGAAGAGGAAAAGGATGGGGAGGAGAAGGGGTAATGTGGGGTCCTTGGTGCCCTCTGAACTTGATGGTTCTCTTGCAGACATTTCATGACCCAGCTAGGTAACTTCTTCAGTGCTGGAAGGGAGGGAGTGGGGTTGGCGGGGAGGGGGAGGAAAGGGAAGGAGGAGAAGGAGGGTTCTTGGGTTCTTGGTGCTCTTTTAGCTGGGTTGTTTTCTTGCAGGCGTTTCATGATCCAACTAGGTAACATCATCGGTGCTAGAAGGGAGTGGGGTTTGAGGAGAGGAGGAGGATGGTGGGGTCCTTGGTGCTCCCTAACTTGGTGGTTTTCTTGCAGACGTTTCATGACTCAGCTAAGTCACATCATCAGTGTTAGAAGGGAGTGGGATTTATGGAGTGGAGGAGGAGGAGGAGGAGGAAGACTGTAGGGTCCTCGATGCTCTCTGGACTTGGTGGTTTTCTTGCAGACATTTCATGACCCAACCAGATAACATTATCAGGGGCTTATGATATTATCTAGTAGTATATAATAGAATAGAATAGAATGGAATGGAATGGAATGGAATGGAATGGAATGGAATGGAAGAGAAGAGAAGAGAAGAGAAGAGAAGAGAAGAGAAGAGAAGAGAAGGGAAGGGAAGGGAAGGGAAGGGAAGGGAAGGGAAGGGAAGGGAATGGAATGGAATGGAATGGAATGGAATGGAATAGAATAGAATAGAATAGAATAGAATAGAATAGAATAGAATAGAATAGAATAGAATAGAATAGAACAGAAGCAGAATAGAAGCAGAATAGAATAGAATGGAATGGAATAGAATAGAATAGAATAGAATAGAATAGAATAGAATAGAATAGAATAGAATAGAATGGAATGGAATGGAATGGAATGGAATGGAATGGAATGGAATGGAATGGAATGGAATGGAATGGAATGGAATGGAATGGAATGGAATGGAATGGAATGGAATAGAATAGATGGTGTAAATACTCTCAGTATACATAAAAGAAAAGATACATTCATCAAGAATCATAACGTACAACACTTAATGACAGTCATAGGGTACAATCAGCAATCAAATCATACTAGGAAACAGTCAATATCAATCGTAAGGATACAAGCGGCAAAGTTACAGTCATGCAGTCACAAGTGGGAGGGGATGGGTGATAAGGAGTGATGAGAAGATTAATAGTAATAGTAGTGCTAATTATATACTATAATATCTAATTAACTAGTGATCTAAATGTAATCTAGCTGGGTCACGAAACCTCTGCAAGCAAACCACACCAAGATCAGGGATCACCCAGGACCCCACAATCTTCCTCCTTCTCCTTCCTGGAAACCTCACTCCTTTCCAACACTGAGGATGTAACCTACTTGGGTCATGAAGCGTCTTGCAAACAAACCACCAAGCTCAGGGAGCACCCAGGACTGTCACAATCCTCCCCTCCTCCTCCTCCTCCTCTCTTCTTCTCCTGTTCCTCCTCCTCCTCCTCCTCCTCCTCCTCCCTCCTCCTCCTCCTCCTCCTCCTCCTCCTCCTCCTCCTCCTCCTCCTCCTCCCCCTCCTCCTCCTCCTCCTCTTCTTCTCCTGTTCCTCCTCCTCCTCCTCTCCACAAAACCCTCCCTTCTAACACTGATGGTATTACCTAGCTGAGTCATGAAACGTCTGCAAGAAAACCACCAAGCTCACAGAGCACAAAGGATGCCACTGTCATTGTCCTGCTCCTCTTCCTCCTCCTCCTCCCCCCCTACTTTCTCATTCTCCTCCACAAACCCCCATTCCTTTCTAGCACTGAGGATGTAACCTACTTGGGTCATGAAACGTTTTGCAAGCAAACGACCAAGCTCAGGGATCGCCCCAGGGCCCCATAGGCCCCCCAACCCCAGGCGACTTTTGGACTTAAGGTGAAGCCCACCTGCTCCAATGGCCTAATGATGCTTTTCTGAGAAATGTCTGGGATGAACTTTTGGAGAGTTTTTCATAACTACGGAGCCACCCAAAGGAGACCACTTGAGGATCCAATAATAACGAGCAATTGGGAGATGCAAAAATTCAGAGGCCAACAAAGTCTTCCCTCTCCCCCAAAAAATCAGGGAAACAAAATCTCCAAATGATTAAAAGTTTTTTATTTTCTATCCAAAAAACGACAGACCAGCCGCCCTCTCCGCTCTCAAGCCTCCCACCCACACAGCATGAAAAGATCCTTTAAAACCAACAAGCATGAAAAGATCCTTTTAAAAGCAACCTCCGCTCCTTTCCAGAGGAAAAAGCAGAAACCATCAAGATGTTTCATCACCGCGGGAAGAGCTTCCAAGTCTCCTTCACGGGATGAAAATTTTGCAATGTTTTTCGCCCGCCACTCCGCCTTTTCCCAGCATGCTTTTTGCAAACCCAGGGTTGTCCTCCACTTACAACCATTTCTTGAGCGACTGTTCGAAGTGAAAACAGCACTCGAAACGGCGACCGATGACGGTTTTCCGCACTTACAACCGTCACCTGAGCATAATTCACACCCTCGGCAACTGGCTCGTATTTATGATGGCTTGCAGGGTCCTGGGATCATGTAATTTTGGACCTTTCTGACAAAGGGGGGAGCCAGACTCACTTAATAACCTGGTGACTAACTTAACAACCGAAGTCATACATTGAACAATTGTGGCCAGAAAAGTCCTAAAATGGGCCAAAACTCACTTAACAAACTTTCTCACTTAGCAACGAGGATTTGAGGCTCAATCGCGATGATAAATCAAGAACTACCTGTATTGCAGGGGTCTATCCAGCTTCTGTCCTAGGCCCAGTACTCTTCAATATCTTCATAAATGACTTAGATGAGGGAATAGAAGGGGAACTTACCAAATTTGCAGATGATACTAAAATGGCAGGGATAACCAACACCCAAGAAGATAGGCTCAAGATCCAGATGGATCTTGACAGACTAGAACACTGGGCCGTATCTAACAACATGAAATTCAACATAGAGAAAAGTGAAGTCTTACACCTAGGCAAGAAAAACCAAAAGGACACATATAGACTGAGTGAAACCAGGCTCAATAGCAGTAACTGTGAGAGGGATCTTGGAGTCTTAGTGGACAACCAGTTAAATATGAGCCAGCAGTGTGTGCCAGCAGCCAAAGAAGCTAATGCAATCCTAAATTGCGTTAACAGAGGGATACAATCAAGATCAAGGGAGGTACTAACCCCACTCTATAAAGCCTTAGTAAGACCACACCTAGAGTACTGCATCCACATTATAAAAAAGAGGTTGATACTCTAGAAAGAGTGCAGAGAAGAGCAACCAGGATGACGGGGGACTGGAGGCTAAAACATACAATGAAAGGTTGCAGGCACTGGGCCTGGCTAGTCTAGTGAAGAGAAGGACCAGGGGAGACAGGAGAGCAGTCTTCCAATATTTGGGGGGCTGCCCCAGAGAGGAGGAAGGGGGTCAAGCGATTTTTCAAGGCACCCAAATGCCAGAAAAGGAGCAATGGATGGAAACTGACCAAGGAGAGATTCAACCTGGAAATAAGGAGTAGTTTTCTGACAGTGAGAACAATCAACCCATGGAACAGAAGATGCCGTCAGAAGTTGTGGGAGCTTCATCATCAAGAAGAGTCTGGACCGCCCCCCCGTCAGAAATGGTATAGGGTCTGCTGGGAAGGGGGTTGGACTAGATGACCTCCAAGGCCCCTTCCAAATCTGTATCTGTATCTATTTGTATCTTTTTCCCCGTGCTAATTCCTGGTTTTTCGTCTCTGTTCTCCAAGCAATACTATGATCTCTCACTTAATCTCTTTGCATTCTTATGTCAAAAATGGCTAAAAAAAAGTGAATTACTGTAGCAAAATCTGGCACCCTAACAAAAACATCCCAGACTAAATAAACCAGCTCTGGAGCTCCGAAAATAATAAGTCAGTTCCAGGAATAAACAGGAAGAATCACAAATCTGAATTCCCCAGCTGTTTTTCTGCTAAACAGGGATTTCCCTTTAATATTGATCTTTTTTTTAACACTCAACAAATTCATCCTTCACCGTGCTAAACAAACGCACTGAAGGTATCATTCAATCATATCCAGAATGGAATTTTACCCTCTTTTTTTAAGTTGCACACGTCCTGATCAAGAGGCAAAACTAGGACAAACTAGGTTGTCCTTAAAGGTGCATTGGGAAAGTGGAAAAAAAGGCAGAACTTTGACCAGATTTTGGTTGGGTTCTTCCCTGTTTAATTTCTTCAGGAATAATGGAGATTTATGAAGTTCTACGCAGCATGCGTGGAAAAATCCTGATCTAGAGGTTTGCACCCCTGGCCTCTGGAGAAAATACAGCAAATCAGTGGCAAAATATTCGTTGTGGGTTCCTAAAAGTGGGACTGAGAAAGGTGTGAGGCACTTCTGATGAAAAGATCTCACAGACCAAGGTGGAGAAGAGGAGTAGACTAGAAATAGAATACAATAGAAAGAATAGAAACAGAACAGAAATAATACAAATAGGATTAGGTGACCTACAAGGTCCCTTCCAACTCTGATAATGATGTAAGAGTAAAAATGTAAGAGTGATGGGAATCTCCAGATCTTGAGGAAGTCCACCTTGGAGAACTATGGCAAAGGAGGGGACCACAGTCCATATTGCCTGCTGGTGGACTTCTTGGAAAAATCTGGCTGCCCAGGTGGGTTGGATTTGACAAGCCTTTGGCTTCATCCAGCCAAGTGTTGATCATCCCAACCACCTGTATTGAAACAGGAAACATTGGAGAACGTAGCTCCACCTGGGTTTTTCCTAGGTCAAGAAGATCCAGTGGGCTTCAGGCCTCCCTCCTACAAAGGCCAACTGGCAAATGAATGGGGAGGTCTTTCAAAAAGTTAAATCATCGAATGCTCCTGGTTGGTGGTTGGTGGTGAACCACGGTGGTTAGAGTGCAGCACTGCAGGCTACTTCCGCTGACTGCCGGCTGCTTGAAATTCGGCAGTTCAAATCTCACCAGGCTCAAGGTTGCCCTTAAACTCGGATTGTCCTAGCCTGTAAACCAAGCTAACCTTTGTAGACTAGCAGTGCAGTTCACAGGGGAGCACCAGAAAATCCAGAGAGGAAACATTACTTGGTGGGCCAGGTCTACTAGAATTTAGAATAAAGTAGAGCGGGAAGGGATCTTGGAGGTCTTCTAGTCCAGTCCCCTGCCCAAACAGGAGACCCTCTACCATTTCAGATAAGGGACTGTCCAGTCTCTTCTTAAAAACCTCCAATGATGGAGCGCCCACAATTTCTGAAGGCAACTTCTGTTCCACTGGTTAATTGTCCTCACTTTTAGGAAATTTCTCCTTAATTCCAGGTTGCTTCTCTCCTTGATGAGTTTCCATCCATTATCTCTTGTCCTGCCCCCTGGGAGGATAGTGCTTTGGAGAATAGCTTGACCCCCTTTTCTTGGTGGCAGCCTCTCTAGAACCTAGAACCGAGGCCCACAGCCCTACCAGATGCTGCCGCTTGATCTCACCAAGTCCTTAGACCAGGGGTCTTCAAACTTGACAGCTCTAAGACTTGTGGACTTCCAGAATTCCTGAGCTAACATGACTGGAGGAGGAATTCTGGGAGTTGAAGTCCACAAGTCTTAAAGGTGTCAAGTTTGAAGACCCCTGCCTTAGACACTTCCAGCTTCCCCCACTGGGTTTCCTTACCTGGTTCTTTCCTCGCCGGCGGTAATTCCTTCTCACCAAGTTCTTGTAGTTCTCGTTCTTCTTGGTCAAATAGTAGTAGAGGACACAATCCGCAACTGTCTAGGAAAAGGAAAACACACACACACACACACGTTGGTGGTGCTTGGTACAGACATGGGAGGGAATCACACTTTGGATAATACGATATAAACCTTCTGATGTCACTGAGGTGTGTCTGTTCCTTTCCAAAGCACCACAACCCACAAGACCAGGAGTCTTCCAACTTGACAGCTTTAAGACTTGTGGACTTCCAACTCCCAGAATTCCTCCTCCGGTCATGTTAGCTCAAGAATTCTGGGAGTTGAAGTCCACTTGTCTTAAACTTTGCCAAGTTTGAAGACCCTTGCACAAGACGATCGGCAACCAGGATGGCCAACTCTTAGAAGAGGGATGGACCGCTTTCCTCAGAGGTTCCTTGGAAATAGCTATCCCGGGCAAGGGTTCTGGACCTTAGAGGGGACCTTGGGAAGTTGCCCCCTTGAAGTTTGCAGTTGGGTCGCTGTTTTGATAAGTGCAACTTGGAGAGGCAACCAAGAAGTTCTAACAGCTTCTTCACAGAAGGCCTAGCTCAGGGGTCGGCCACCTGTGGCTCTGGAGCCGCAGGTGGCTCTTTCATCCCTCTGCTGCGGCTCCCTGTTGCCAGTCAGCTCCACAATTCATAGGGCTTTTGGTTAGGACAAGTAGAGGAAAAAGGACACCACTCTAGGAGGAGACTCTATGGTGGGGAGAACCACCATAGAATCTGGTCGGCTCCAGAACTGAATTGGTGGGGGAAGGGTCCCTTCTGGTTAGGATCTTTGTGGCTCTTTTGAGTGTTTTAAGGTTGCCCACCCCTGCTCTAGCTTGTAGGATGAGTGTGCTGTCAGGATTCCAGCAATTGCCCTAATTAAATCATGATCCTTGAACCAAACTTCAAAAAACTTCCAAAGATTTTTTTTAGAGGCGACATACTGGCACTGCCCTATATGAAGCCAACTCTTGCATATGTCATTTACAGTCCCCTGTGACCCTGTTTCCCTCTCTCCCCCCAGGTGTGTCATAAAGCAGATTCTCCAACTGAGCACGTTCATTGGCTGGGTGTCATCAATCACGTTCCCCAATTAAATATATTTGCAGGCAAAAGCTCTGGTAGTTTAGTTACAACCTTTTAAAGATATGAGTTGGAATGTACTTCCGCTTTCAAACCGCTGCATTTGCTCTTCCAGATTTCCTTCCTTTCCCCCCCCCTCCTCTTTTTTTTATGGCAACTATTAAAACAGGCATAGGAATGTTTTATGAGTTGATAGGTGCTTTCACAAAAAGGAAATTGTGAGAAAGGATCGAAAGAAATATCCACTTACTTTCCTGTCCAGGAAGGAGGCGATAAGACCAAAATTCTTTGGATGTTGCATGAACCTGCAAGAAGAAGAACCAAAGGAACGATTAAGAAACTGACCATGAAGATATCTGGTTGGAGAAACCAACTCTTGCCTCTTTCTACATCACCATCCGAAGCAAGAGCCAGGGAGTGGTGCGGTGGCCTAGAGGAGGAGCTCTCGCCTCACAATCAGGAGGCTGTGAGTTCGATCCTCAGTAAAGGCAGATATTTCTCTCTTTCTGGGCACAATGAGAATATATTTGCCGAATATAACTCCGTATTGGTGACAGGAAGGGCATCTGGCCATTCAAATACTCCGCTAGCTCCATTGTTGCCCAGACTCCACCCCGCAAGGGATTATGGGGTTGTTAAATGATGATGATTGATCAGAAGCAAAAGCTGGGCTGGAACTGATACACAGCAGAGGGGGTCCTACAGATACTCTGTTCAGGTAGTCCTTGTCTTGCGACCAAAATGGAGGCCAGCATTTCCACTATCATAATGCTTGCAATTAAGAGTCACCCATAAGACTGGACCTGATTTTTATAACTTTTTTTTGTGATGGTCATTAAGTGAATGCTGTGGTCACTAAGTGAAAATGGTCATTAAGTGAATCCATGGGTTTTTTTTGTTCGAAACCAGCGGAAAAGCTGAGAAGCCGCCAAAAATTGTTGTAAATTGCAGTCAAATGACTGTGAATTGCTGCCAGTGGTAACAAGAGTTAGGGGATCAGGTGACCATGTGGGGAGCTGTCAGAACTCCAGAACTGGGTCGTAAGTAGCATTTGGGAGGTCCATTATAACTTCCAACGGTTGCTAAGTGAGGACTACCGGTATGCCACAGATGCAGGTAGTCCTCAACTTACACAACGATTGAGCCTAAAATTCCTGTTGTTAAGTGAGACATTGAAGTGAGTTTTACCCTGTTTTACGACCTTTCCTGCCACTGTTGTTAAGTGAATCACTGTGGTTGATACGTTAGTAACCCAGTTGTTAAATGAATCTGTGATTCAACCTAGAAATAAGGAGGTATTTTCTGACAGTGAGAACAATCAACCAGTAGAACAGAAGTTGCCTTTGGAAATTGTGGGAGCTTCATCACTGGAGGCTTTCAGGAAGAGACTGGACTGCCATCTGTCAGAAATGGTGTAGGGTCTCCTGCTTGGGCAGGGGGTTGGACTAGATGACCTACAAGGTCCCTTCCAACTCTGTTAATCTGAATCTATCTACGATGATAACGGAGGCTAAAACGTACAATGAATGGTTGCTGGAACCGGGCATGGCTAGTCCAGTGAAAAGAAGGACCAGGGAAGACATGAGAGCAGCCTTCCAATATTTGAGGGGCTGCCCCAGAGAGGAGGAAGGGGGTCAAGCTATTCTCCAAGGCCCCCGAAGGCCAGACAAGGAATAATGGATGGAAACTGAACAAGGAAGACATTCAACCTGGAAATAAGGAGAAATTTTCTGACAGTGAGAACCATCAACCCATGGGACAGAAGTTGCCCTCGGAAGTTGTGGGAGCTTCATCACCACTGGAGGCTTTCAAGAAGAGACTGGACTGCCTTCTGTCAGAAATGGTGTAGGGCAGTGGTGGCTAACCTTTTTGGGCTCCTGTGCCGAAAATTGTGTGCGCTTGTGCTCACGTGCCAGCAGCCAGAAGGCAATGTGCGCAGCCCTCCCACGCCTCTCGCGCATACATACACGATGCCTTCCCCCGCCCCCTTTACCTGCACTGTGTGCGCCTCCCAGTTGATTTTTGCCCAGTTTGAGGCCTTTTTCAGCCTCCCAGGGGCTCGAGGGAAGCCTCTGCAGCCTTTGGAGGCCAAAAAAACGGGTCTGTTTCATCGCTTCTGGTATTTCCAGAAATACAGGACGTGACGAAATGGGCCCTTTTTTCGGCCCTCAAAAGCTGCAGAGGCTTCTCTCGAGCCGAAAAAGGCCTCAAAGGGGCAAAAATCAGCTGTGAGGCGCGCATGCGCAGTGAGGTAAGTCTGCCTGGGGCTCGTGTGGCATAGGTTCGCCCTCAGAGGGAGGGTCTCCTGCTTGGGCGGGAGGTTGGACTAGTTGTCCTCCAAGGTCCCTTCCAACTTGGCTAATCTGATGACTTCCAAACCAGGAAGGGACGTGAGGCTGCCCACAGGTGTGTCCCCCTCAACTCCTCCTGGGAGTGAAGACCTCTCCCCCTCCTCTTAGCCTGCCCCCTCCAGGACACCCGAGGCATTGCGTGCCACTCACTTCTCTCGGAAGGTCTCCTTCTCCTGCTCACTCCACATGTTCATCACCTGCCGGTCCTTGTAGACCTTCATAGGGTCATCCATCAGCCCGTTCATGTTGATGAACTTGATGCGCTGCTGCTCTGCGTCGTACAGCATCGGTGGAATGACGGCAAGCTGGCGCATCTGTTTCTCCAGATTCTGGTAGAGAAGAGAGGAACAAAAGGGCCTTGAGAGGAAGCAGCCAAATGTTGATCATGCCAACCACCGGTATTGAAACAGGAAACATTGGAGAACGTAGCTCCACCTGGGTTTTTCCTAGGTCAAGAGGACCCAGTTGGCTTCAGGCCTCCCTCTTACAAAGGCCGACTGGCAAATGAATGGGGAGGTCTTTCAAAAAGTTAAATCATCGAATGCTCCTGGTTGGTGGGTGAACCACGGTGGCGCGGTGGTTAGAGTGCAGCACTGCAGGCGACTTCTGCTGACTGCCGGCTGCTTGAAATTCGGCAGTTCAAATCTCACCAGGCTCAAGGTTGACTCAGCCTTCCATCTTTCCAAGGTCCGTAAAATGAGGACCCAGATTGTTGGGGGCAAGAGGAGGACTCTGTAAACCACCTAGAAAGGGCTGTAAAGCACTATGAAGTGGGATATAAGTCTAAAGGCTATTGCTATTGCTCTTCCTTTTCCCCTTCCTTCCTTCCTTCCTTCCTTCCTTCCTTCCTCCCTTCCCTTCCTCTCTTCCCTTCCTTCCATAACTCTGCCCACTGCCATGAGTTCAATCCTGCTGCTTCAAGGTTGACTCAGCCTTCCTCCTTCTGAGGTGGGTAAAATGTGAGTACCACATTGTTGGGGAAATATGCTGACTCTGTAAACTGCTTAGAGGTGCTGGAAAGCACCGTGAAGCAGATATAAGTCTAAGGGTTATTGCTAGTGTTATTGTCCTTCCTTCCTTCCTCCCTCCCTCCCTCCTTCCTTCCTTCCATAACTCTGCCCACTGCCATGAGTTCAATCCTGACTGCTTCAAGGTTGACTCAGCCTTCCTCCTTCTGAGGTGGGTAAAATGTGGAGTACCACATTGTTGGGGGAAATATGCTGACTCTGTAAACTGCTTAGGGAGGTGCTGGAAAGCACCGTGAAGCAGTATATAAGTCTAAGGGTTATTGCTAGTGTTATTGTCCTTCCTTCCTTCCTCCCTCCCTCCCTCCTTCCTTCCTTCCATAACTCTGCCCACTGCCATGAGTTCAATCCTGACTGCTTCAAGGTTGATTCAGCCTTCCTCCTTCTGAGGTGGGTAAAATGTGGAGTACCACATTGTTGGGGGAAATATGCTGACTCTGTAAACTGCTTAGAGGTGCTGGAAAGCACTGTGAAGCAGTATATAAGTCTAAGGGTTATTGCTAGTGTTATTGTCCTTCCTTCCTTCCTCCCTCCTTCCTTCCTTCCATAACTCTGCCCACTACCAGGAATTCGATCCTGACCGGCTCAAGCTTGACTCAGCCTTCCATCCTTCCCAGGTGGGTAAAACGAGGACCCAGATGGTTGGGGACAAGAAGCCGACTCTGTAAACCGCTGAGAGAAGGGCTAGAAAGCGCCGCGAAGTGGCATGGAAGTCTAAGGGCTATGGCGATTGCTAACAGGGCCTCCAAAGCAAGAGATAAAGAGCACCCCAAGGACGGTGCAGCAAAACTCTTGGTCCAACCCCCATCCAGAGATCAGTCAGCACCAGACAGGATCGGCTGGGCTGAGGTTAACGCAATTTGGCAACAAAGCCTGAACCCCCCCACTTCCTGTCTCCGGAGCTGTGGTGGAGCCAACTCTCCCCCAGAAGAAGGAGAGGAGTGCCGAGAAGGAGAGGAGCCAAAGAATAACAGTTGACCCCGGCCTCACCTCTTGTTCCGAGAGCCCGTCGATAATTTCCGACACCTCATGTTCGCTGCGTGCCGCCGACATAGAGAATCCGCTGCCTCTTTGCCCTCCCCTGCTGAGAAACGGCAGAGGAAAAAATTGCTGAAAGAGGGACCTTCTGTTGCTTGGTTGGCCATGGCCTCCGAATGGCAACCCCCGGGGGCCAAGAAAGAGGAAGAGAGATCACTGCCGGGAAAGGCAGAGGGTTGGAGGGGGGTGGAACAGTAGACCATGGGTGGGTGGGTGTAGGAGCAGGACCCCATGAGTCAAAGGCAGGCCTTCTAGGGATTCAGTTTGATCTTCCCTGCCAAGATTTAGCTGAATGTGACTTTGTCCAAGTGTTTGGGGCTTTTTTTTGGCACCACACACGTGTTTTGCTGGCCCACAAGCGCTCTTGAGAAGCCACACACTCCAAAAAAAAAAAAAGTGACTGGGAGGGTGTCCCAAAGGTGTTTTTTTTTTCAGGAGGCAACTGGATTTTCTGGTTTCACTTCTCATCCGTGAAGCTTCTTCAGCTCTGACTGGATGGTGGGGAATGGAAGGGTTTTTTTTACTCCTCGCTGGTCATTTGCATCCTTTTCAAGGGTTGTTGAGGCCGCTTGGAGGTTTGTCCCAGGTGTCCTCAGGGTCACCCGAGTGGCGCAAATGGATGTGGAGCCATACGGCAGTTCCAAGAAGGCTCCACACCCTTTGGTGCCACTCAGGGGACCCTGAGGACACAAACCTCCAGGTAGGCTCAACGACCCTCCAAAAGGATGCAAACGACCGGCTGTTGGCAAGGAATATAAATCCTTCCACTCACCACCCTCCAGTCAGAGCCGAAGAAGAGAAACGTCTTCAAGGACAAACCAGGAAGTCCAGTGGCCTCTGAAAAAAAGCTCTTTTGGGACAACCATGAAACCCGGACAACTGAGAATCGTCATGGACAGTTACTGGGAGGGGGCTTCTGCCTGAAGAAATGAGTGAGTGAGGAGACCCCTCGCCTGGTGCAACTCCAACTCAACTGGAAGCTGAACTCCAATGCAAGCCAACCCATTCACCTGCGTTTCAGCAAGCTACACCCTTCCCTGTGCATATATTTACCGATCCTCCTTTCGCCTTAAAAATTGCCATTTGACAGCAACACCTGGAGGGGATTTTGTCATTTGTGTCTCCGTCCTATTTAAAGTCGCTGAGATGGTTTGAGATGGTCCTCTTCTTCTCTCTTCAAAGCCCCTAACCAGGCAGAAGAGAGGACTGTACACTAGCTTGGGGTAGACGGCTGGATTTGGGTCCCAGGGAACGAACAAAGGTTTCCTCTAGGGAATCTCCTGGCCACAACTTGTCCTACCTCGGAGACCATAAATCAGGGCTCTTCAAACTTGACAACTTTAAGAAGCTTGTGAAGTGTTAACTCCCAGAATTCCTCCTCCTCCTCCAGTCCTGTTAGCTCAGGAATTCTGGGAGTTGAAGTCCACGCGTCCTAAACTTGCCAAGTTTGAAGGCCCTTGCCCTAAACAGAGCCCCAGCCAACCTTTGCATGCGTTCCTGAAGTTCTCTCTGCTTTCTGATCTCAGGGAACTGTTTCTCATAATATTCGCGGACTCTGCTCTCTTTAGCTCGACGCCGGGGGTTGTTTTCAATGCGTTCCACCTTCTTCTCCCAGGCTTCCATCAGCTGGTCATACCGCTGGCAGAATTTCTGCTCCTGAAAGGACGGGGGAAGAGGAAGCACAGAGAAAGTCGTAAGAGGGGGATTCCCACACCCGCCAATCCATTTGGAGCCGGTTATCTAGGGGCTTTCAGGTCCAATTTGACACCTAGTGGAGAACCACAAACTTTTGAATTCATTCCACCTGCAACATCCCCCCCACCATTTGATCTCGGTGGGAACGCAGCTATTGCAGGTTGACAACTATGGGGGTTGTGTGGCTTGGCATGAACCTGGCCCCCATTGTATATAAACTGGCCTCGGTGGCGCAGTGGATTCGAGCGTGTAGCACTGCAGGCTCCTTCTGCTGACTGCCGGCTGCCTGCAATTTGGCACCAGGCTCAAGGTTGACTCAGCCTTCCTTCCTTCCAAGGTCAGTAAAATGAGGACCCAGATTGTTGGGGGCAAGAGGCTGTAAACCGCTTAGAGAGGGCTGTAAAGCAGTATATAAGTCTAAGTGCTATTGCCCTTCCTTCCTTTCCTTCCTTCCTTCCTTTCCTTCCCTCCCTTTCTTTCCTTCCTTCCTTCCTTCCATCCATCCATCCAGGGATGCAGTATTGCAGGTCTAAACGCTATTGCCCTTCCTTCCTCCTCTCCCTTTCCTTCCCTCCTTCCTTCCTTCCTTCCATCCATCCATCCATCCATCCATCCATCCATCCATCCAGGGATGCAGTATTGCAGGTCTAAGTGCTATTGCCCTCCCTCCCTCCCTCCTCCTTCCTTCCTCCCTTCTTCCTTCCCTCCCTTTCTTCCTTCCCTCCTCCCTCCCTCCCTTCCTTCCTTCCTTCCTTCCTTCCCTCCCTCCCTCTCTTTCTTTCTTTCTTTCTTTCTTCCTTCCTTCCTTCCTTCCTTCCATCCATCCATCCATCATCCATCCATCCATCCATCCATCCATCCATGGATGCAGTATCGCAGGTCTAAGTGCTATTGCCCTTCCTTCCTTCCCTCCCTCCCTTCCTTCCCTTCCTTCCTTCCTTCCATCCATCCATCCATCCATCCTTCCATCCATCCATCCATGGATGCAGTATCGCAGGTCTAAGTGCTATTGCCCTTCCTTCCTTCCTTCCTCCCTCCTTCTTCCTTCCTTCCCTCCTTCCTTCCTTCCTTCCATCCATCCTTCCATCCATCCATCCATCCATCCATCCATCCATGGATGCAGTATCGCAGGTCTAAGTGCTATTGCCCTTCCTTCCTTCCCTCCCTCCCTCCCTTCCTTCCTTTCCTTCCTTCCTTCCTTCCATCCATCCATTCATCCATCCACCCACGGTGGCGCAGTCTTACAATGCAGTATTCAGGCTAACTCTGCCCACTGCTAGTTTGATCCTGAACCAGTTGACTCAGCCTTCTGTCCTTCCGAGGGGTGGAAAATGAGGACCCAGATTGTTGGGAGCAAAAGGCTGACTTTGTAAACTGCTTAGAGAGGGGCTAGAAAACACTGTGAAGTGGCATATAAATCTAAGGGCTATGGCTTTTGCTATTATGACTGAATCAAACTAATCGTGGTTTTAGGGTAGGTTTAGTTCCACAAGAATCGGAATTCTGCATGAGACTCTCCTCACTTCCTTTTGCAAGAAGCGAGATTTCGCAGGGAGACTTGGCGTGCAACCAACCAAGACTGGAAAACCCATAGCCAACGAAGCTGTCAGTTTTCCAGTCTTAAAAAAACAAGGCCATTGAAATCGAACAAGGCCAAGCAGAAGCAGAAAGATCTATTTATGAAGCGCTGCCATTTGCTTTACGATTCTTCGGTTCAAGTCGTCGGTAAATAAATAAAAGGGCCTGTAACCTGAAGGCAGAGAAGCTTTTCTATAAACCTGTCTCCAAAACTCAAGACGTGTATACTTGGGAGATGGAAGCCCAGAGGATTAAAAGCATTAAAAAGCAGTGCGGCTGACTTAAGACACAACTTTACCCTGAAGAAATTTGCAGAATACAGGATGACAGAGTTGGAAGGGACCCTGGAGGTCTTCTAGTCCAACCCCCTGGTCAAGCAGGATACCATATACTATTCTGGACAAATGGTTGTCCAACCTCTTCTTAAAAATCTCCAGCATCCACAAACTTCTGGAGGTGAGCCATTCCACTGATTAAAGGTTCTCATTGTCAGGAAAACATTTCCTTAATTCTAGGTTGAATCTCTCCTTGGTTAGTTTCCAACCAATACTTTTCGTCCAGAATAGAATATAGAATATAGAAAAAAGAGTTGGAAGGACCAGGGGAGATAGGATAGCAGCCTTCCAATATTTGAGGGGCTGCCCCAGAGAGGAGGAAGGGGGTCAAGCTATTTTCCAAAGCACCCAAAGGCCAGATAAGGAATAATAATGGATGGAAACTGATCAAAGAGAGATTCAACCTGGAAATAAGGAGGAATTTTCTGGCAGTGAGAACAATCAACCAATGGAACAAAAGTTGCCTTCAGAAGTTGTGGGAGCTTCATCACTGGAGGCTTTCAAGAAGAGACTGGATTGCCATCTGCCAGAAATGGTGTAGGGTCTCCTGCTTGGGGGGTTGGACTAGATGATCTACAAGGTCCCTTCCAACTCTGTTAATCTGTAAATGACCTTGGAGCTCTTCCAATCTAACCCCTTGCTCAAGCAGAAGACCATTTCAAACCAAAGGTTGTCCAATCTCTTCTTGAAAGCTTCCAGGGATGGAGCACCCACAACTTCTTGAGGCAAGTTGTTCCACTGATTAATCGTCCTCACTGACAGGAATTTTTCCTTAATTCTAGGTTGGATCTTTCTTCTTGATAGGTTTACATCCGTTACTTGTTGTCTTGCATCTCTGCCTCTGAACAGTCGCTTTCATGCAGCCTGCCTGCAAACCCCAAAAATGATTAAGAATACCGAACCCAGTTTGGGGGTTTCACAAAAGGAAGCAAAGATTTCTCACCCACTGTTTACGAGCATGATTTCTCCTCTTGAAGTATAAAATCAGCTTCTTCCGCATTGCTTGGTTTCTGCAAAAGAGGACGAAAACTACAGCTGGGACCAAGGGAGAGCCACTTTTAACTGCACACCCCGAATTTATAGCTGCAATGAAATGACAGCAGTCACTGCAATTTGTTTTTTATTTTTATTTATTTTTATCCCAGGTTTTATTGTTTTAATCTCAAGTCTGTAAGCATACCTACTCCTTCCTCTTCCTATTTTCCTGCAACAACAACCCTGCAAGGTGGGTTGGGCTGAGAGGGAGGGATTGGCCCAAGGTTACCCAGCTGGCTTCCATGGATAGATAGATAGATAGATAGATAGATAGATAGATAGATAGATAGATAGATAGATAGATAGATAGATAGATAGATAAAGATAGATAGATATAGATAGATAGATATAGATAGATAGATAAAATAGATGATAGATAATAGATATAGATATAAAGTTAGATAAGATAGATAGATAGATAGATAGATAGATAGATAGATGATAGATAATAGATATAGACGATAAAGATAGATATAGATATATAGATAGATAAAATAGATATAGATAATGATATAGATATAAAGATAGATAGATAGATAGATAGATAGATAGATAGATATAGTTATAGCTATAGCTATAGCTTTTGATATAGATATATAGATATAGATATATAGATATAGATATATGGCAGGACTAGAACTCACCATCTCCTGGTGATTGACCCAAAGTCAACCAGTTAGCTTTCATGCCTAAGGCAGGACTAGAACTCGCTGCCTCCTGGTGATTGGCCGAATTTAACCCAGCCGGTTTTCATCCCTAAAGTAGAACTAGAAATCATCTGACTTTTGGAGGAGTCCCTGATAAACTCTGATTAAGCTCACAATACTCACACACACGAGTTTAGCTCGACCACTTCCAATCTTGCAGTTTCATTCACACAATGCCCACAAAACTTCTCCTGTTGTCATTTTAGATAGATAATATCGTTTATGGCCCAATGTAAGGCACGAACATGGCCAATTCAGGAACTAAGCCAAATGGGATGCCTGCAAACACAATTTTACTATCATTTTCCCTTGGCAAGAAAAGCAACGTTTGTTTGTGATAGGAAAAAAAACAAACCCAACCTGCTACTTGGGCACCCTGGGTTGAAAACATCTGCATTTGTAAAAACAGGAACATCCCGTTTGCTCTTTTTGAAAGAAAATAAATAAAATAAACCAGCTTCTTGAATGGAGAAGCAGATGCTAATCTGTTCTCAACAGAAAACCCCGAGAAGCTGAATTCCACTTTGGCTGGAATA
Organism: Notechis scutatus; assembly: GCF_049901735.1. Taxonomy (NCBI): domain Eukaryota; kingdom Metazoa; phylum Chordata; class Lepidosauria; order Squamata; family Elapidae; genus Notechis; species Notechis scutatus. The sequence continues at coordinate 11,497,039 of NC_142021.1, read as the reverse complement.
AAAGGACTCAGCTGTAAAAAAAACACCCAAATTCAATTTCTAAGGTAGCATTCGGCAGGTGGCAGCTACCTTCCTTTCAGCACAAAATAGCCCTTAATAAGAAACACCAGCAGCCAACTTTGCAAACAAAGGTAAAAAGCAGAACAGAAAAAACCTCTCTACTGTGCTGAGATGCAGAACAATAATGGAATGAAGTTCCTACTGAAATTTAAGAGGACAAATTATGGTATTTTCAAAACCTGCTTTGCAGTGGGTAATTTAAAAAAAGAGAAAACCCTCCAATGAACTCAGAATTAAATCCGATTTTTACAGATGAAGCCCATTCCTGTAAAAGCCAACTTCGGTGCTTCTATATCTTATGATGGTATCAAAATACCACCTTCTAAAGCTTAAACCCCTGGAAGGGGGATATTTGGGGCCTTTTCAAACTCTCGACAATGAAGGATAAATTTTAAATTCAGGAAATTGGGAGTCCTGGATCCATTTTCTGGGGAGGGAGGCAACCGGGGAGAAACAAAACTTCTCTGTAGACAAAGAAAGGAAAAGCTGGGTGTGTTTAAGAGCAGCAGAAAGCATCTGGAAAAGTGTTTCCCAATCTTGGCAATTTTAAGATGTGTGGACTTCAGCTCCCAGGATTCCCTAGCCAGCAAGCAAGCTGGCTGGCTAGGGAATTCTGGGAGTTCAAGTCCACCTGTCTTAAAGCAATCTGGCTGAGGAATTCTGGGAGTTGAAGTTCGCTTGCCTTAAAACATGATGGCTAGGGAATTCTGGGAGTCGAAGTCCACCTGTCTTAAAGCAAGGTGGCTGAGGAATTCTGGGAGTTGAAGTCTGCCTGCCTTAAAACATGATGACTAGGGAATTCTGGGAGTCGAAGTCCACCTGTCTTAAAGCAAGCTGGCTGAGGAATTCTGGGAGTTGAAGTCCGCCTGCCTTAAAACATGATGGCTAGGGAATTCTGGGAGTTGAAGTCCACCTGTCTTAAAGCAAGCTGGCTGGGGAATTCTGGGAATCGAAGTCCACCATCTTAAAGTTAACAAGAAACTCTGGTCTGGAAGTTGCCAAGGATTTCCTAACTTCATCCAAAACAAGCCTTTAGAAGTTGGGGGGGAAAAAACAAGGTAGCTGAATCTGACATTTTAAACTTTCGTGCAATCTTCAAACTCCTCTGCATTTGGAAAGTCAGCAAAAAATAAATAAATCCAGGGAGCCGTGCTAGGTGCTTCTGGATGTTCTTTCGTCTCTCCCTCTTTTTCAAACCCTCTGCAATTCTCCTAGGAATGGCCCGTGAGAACCTCAAACGTGCCACAGAGTGCCAAGCTGTTTGTCTGTGCAAATGTGCAGCTCATCCAAAACATAGGAAGCTGTTTGTGGAGAGGTTAAGCCAGGCCAGCTCCTGCAGGCATCATGTGCCTCGTTCCCAGGGGCAGAGCTGAGGCAAACCCAGGTTAGCTGCTGCAGCTTAGAAACTAGACAGAAAACACGCACACTTGAAGGAAGGAGGCACGGCGTTGTTTGCAAGCAGCCCTCGGGGGAAAATCAGGCAGAGAACTGGCCCGGCTTCCTGGCAGCCAATCTTTAGCAGGGGATGCCAGGCCGTGAGAAGGAAAATTAGAAGCTTTTAGGGGGTTACAAAACTCAAGTTCCTGTCCACGGAGGATCATATGCCTTTTGCCCCAGCTAAAAAGAAAAAAAGAACAGAGAAAGAGATAGATTGGATGGATGGATGATAGACAAACAGATAGACGGACAATATATAAAATATAGAAAGATTGATGAATGGATGGATGGATATAAATACAGATATGTAGGTATAGAGATAGATAGAGATGGATAGATGGTTGGATGGATGGATGGATGGATGGATGGATGGATGGATGGATGGTTGGATGGATGGACGGATGGATGGATAAATATAGTTGACAGGCAGACAAACAATATATAGAATATAGAAAGATGAATGGATGGATGTAGATTTAGATATGTAGGTATAGAGATATAGATACATGGATAGAATTAGATAGGCTGATATAGGCTGATAGATGGATGGATGGATGGATGGATGGATAGATAGATAGATAGATAGATAGATAGATAGATAGATAGATAGATAGATAGATAGATAGACAGATAGACAGACAGACAGAAATAGAGAAAAATAAAGGGATAAATGGATATATATAGAGGTAGATATAGATAAATGGATAGATGGATAGATATAGAGAGATAAATGGATAGATTAATTGACAGCTATCCAGACAGACAGATATGTAGATAAATGTATAGGCAGATAGATGGAAATAGATGGATAGAAAAAGGGGGAGCTGTCAAAAAACATTCCAATTTTTGACACGCTGAGCCATTCTCCCCAGCTGGACCTTTGAAAGCTAGAGGCCACGACGTGCCAAGATGGGAGATCTTTTGCCGCTGGCTACTTACATTTTAATGTTTTCATGGTATTGCCTCGTGTCCGAAGGCTGGTTGTACAGTGGCTGAAAGAGACAAGAACATTGGAAACATGAAAGAGAGCATGGGGGCACTTTGGAGTTCAGAAGTTGACTGCTTGGAAGTCTCCAAGGTTTAGAGAGCCAGGGGTGATGATGTTCGTGAACCTCCAAATCTGGTCAAATATCCAACTAACATCCCTGCTTGGATTGCACCCTTCTGCCTCTTTCATTATTATTTTTCCCCTCTCTGGAATTCCTTTCCATTCTTAGGCCCTCCTTGACCAAAACAGGGTTGAGCTAAGGAATTCCTTTCAAAAGAAAGAAACTGCTGTGAAATTTTAAAAAAATGGTCACTTCACACCTCTACAAACCACAGCAACATGTGATTACTTTGGAAGGACAAATGAAAGCTGTACACTTAGGAAAGTGGACCATCCAGCAGCCCGGAAGCTCCCCAAAAGATCAACTAAGGCTGAAAATGGAATCCAGACACTAAGACGTGAGAATTTATTTTCGATCTTGGAAGAAATGCAATGCAGATCAAAGTGCAAGAATGCAGCTTTCCTATATTCAGTTATCAGAAAATCATAAAAATGTAGAGTTGGAAAGAGACCACAAAGGTTTATCTTATATCCTCCAGCCTTCGGACAACCTTCAGGAAAATCAACTAAACTATCTTCTAGAGGTCGTTGTCCAAGCTGTTTTGAAAAGCTCCATATATAAGCCACAACAATAAATCACATTTCCTCGAAAATGAGACCCAGCCGGAAACTAAGCCCTAGTATGATTTTTTTTCCAGGATGCTCTTGATATAAGCCCTACCCCCCAAAAATAAGTCCCAGTTAAGATTTTCAGCCAGTCATATGGACGCATTTAGAATAGAAATAATTCATTATTGGCCAAGCATGATTGTACACACAAGTCTTGGTGCAAATACTCTCAGTGTACATAAAAGAAAAGATACATCCATCAAGAATCATCAGGTGCAACACTTAATAATAGTCATAGGGTACAATAAGCAATCAAATCATACTAGGAAACAGTCAATATAGCACAGTATTTTCCCCAAAATAAGACCTAATGTGTCTTTTGGAGCAAAAATTAATATGAAACCCAGTTTTATTTCCAGGGAAATACGGTAAATAGACCTTTCCAGTCATAGATCCAGGCAGTTTCTCCTTATCTTTAAATGAAATCTGGGAAGCACTACTTACACCCATTCTTTCTGATCTGTTTCGGTGGCTACAGAGAATAATTGCTACTCATTTTTCCTCTAATCTCTTGTTAGGGACGGGAAAAAGGCTCTCGTGTTACCTACAAGCGTGCTTTTCTTCAGAACTGAATATCCTAAGTTCCTGTCCAGCCAACTTGGCTTTTCTCCTTTGACTGTAAGACTGAATTTCTACAGCCTCCTTCACCATTAACAGCATTTAGACCAATGAATCATTCATTACAGTTATGACTCTTTGGGTTCTTTCCAGATGAGTCACCCAGCCAAGGCTGAGCCTAATTCATGAGCTGGGAAGCTTCACAAGGGCCCCAACTCTACAGGGCCAGCCCCATCACCTCCCCAGGTCTACTGTTCGAGTAAGGACATGCCAGAGATGGGGAAGTCTTCCCCCCCACAAGCGGGAGGTGTGGAAAGGAGAGAAGGGGTTGCGAAGAAGGAAGAGACATCGATGACTTCAACCAGACTGCAACTCTTAGGTCAACCATTCCTGACTGAGTCATTCAACCTCCGGTCCTGCCTATATAGAAGGTCACCAAGATAGGATGTGAAGGATGGGAGTGCTATCTTTTTCTTAGGCCATGTTTTTTTTTTTCATCTAAAAGAACTTTTTAGGAAAAAAAAGGAAGAGAGAACTTTGAAAAATAGGTAACTACATCTCAGTTCAGGCACACTTCTCTAGAAGAAAGACCAGGCAACGTCCACCCTACCAGCTCCAACTCCAGCCACATTTTCTTGAGACCATTTTCTTGAGATCCTTTCTCAAAGACTCAAGAGGTCTTTTGCCTTATACTGGAATTAAAATTAAAGACTATGACTAGATTGCTCTCCCATGGGTGGAACATCTGGAGGAAATGTGGGATGCTGCAGAGATGATGATCAAATCAACGAGCAGCCATGGGACTCTTGAATGATTTTTTTGGTCTGGAAGGTCAAAAGGTCCTACAAGCTTCACATCACAGATTGACAGAATAGGAAGGGGTCTTGTAGGTCCTCTAGTCCAACCTCCCACCCAAGCAGGAGTACCCTACACCAGGGATCTTCAAACCTGACAGCTTTAAGACTTGTGGACTTCAACCCCCAGAATTCCTCCTCCAGTCATGTTAGCTCAGGAATTCTGGGAGTTGAAGTCCAGAAGTCTTAAACTTGCCAAGTTTGAAGGCCCTTGCCGTACACCATTTATGATCGATGGCAGTCCACTCTCTTATTGAAAAAGCCTCCAGGGATGAAGCTCCCACAACTTCTGAACGCAAGTCGTTCCACTGACTAAAGAATAAGAGTTGGAAAGGACCTTGGAGGCCATCTAGTCCAACCCCAGAGGTCCTCCAATTCCAAAGATCTCCCAAGAGATCTCAAGGACCTGCTTGCTGATCAGAGGATGACAGCTCTCCCCACCTTGCATGCTGTAGCTATATGATCACACGGGAGAAGGGACAGATGACGGGAGCTGTGATTTCATATATCTGATGGGTAGGAAGTGATGGTAGGTAATTGTTGCAGAAGACAAAAATTGTCAGCCAAGAGGGTTTCTCTAGCTGATTTGTTTTATTCTCCTCTGACACTTGGTCACCCTAGGACTTACTCAACCGGAAGGATCATAGGGAAATTAATCACAACTGCACTGCTAGTGAACTTCTCCATGTGTAGAAACTTCTTGAAAAATGACAAACAAAAGTGATTTCCTCTCAAATTTTTTTCAATTTTCCCTTCAAGGGACAAAAGGTTTTGGAAGCAAGGATGCCTTAGGAACACTTCTGTTGTTCCCTCACGTCTTGATGTCCTCTTAAGGACCCCGGATTGTCAACACAACCAGTCAACATCTGTACATCATATTGCTCTAATGGTGGACAATGGTGTGCATGAATTGAAGTGGGTTTTTTCCCCCACTCCGGAAAGAGACTCTGCTCTTCATGCAAGCTTTCTGACCAGGCCTAGCAAGAGTTATTTTAATGGATGTAAGTCATTTCTGTTTATAATTATATACTATGAGCCAAGGTGCCACAGTGGTTAGAGGGCAGTACTGCAGGCTACTTCTGGCTGGCTGCAATTTGGCACTTCAAATCCCCACAAGGCTCAAGGTTCTATCTTTCTGAGGTGGGTAAAATGAGGGCCCAGATTGTTGGGGGGCAAGAGGCTAGCTCTGTAAACCTCTTAGAGAGGGCTGTGAAGTGGTATATAAGCCTAAGTGCTATTGCTCTTTCCCCTCCTTCCTTCCTTCCTTCCTTCCTTCCTTCCTTCCTTCCTTCCTTCCTTCCTTCCTCCTTTTCCTTCCATGTTGCACAGTGGTTAGAATGCAGTATTGCAGGCTAATTCTGCCAACTGCCAACAGTTTGATTCTCACCAGGCTCAAGGTTGACTCATCCTTCCATCCTTCCAAGGTGGGTAAAATGAGGACCCAGATTGTTAGGGGCAAGAGGCTGACTCTAGAAACTGCTTTGAAAGGGCTGGAAAGCACTATAAAGCGGTATAGAAGTCTAAGTGGTAGTGCTAGTGCTATTTCCTTCCTTCCTTCCTTCCTTCCTTCCTTCCCCCTCTGCCCACTGCCAGCAGTTCGATCCTCAGAGGCTCAAGATTGACGCTGCCTTCCATCCTTCCGAAGTGGGTAAAAATGATCCAGATTGTTAGGGGCAATAGGCTGACTCTTAGAGAGAGCTGTAAATCACTGTAAAGTGGTATAGAATAGAATAGAATAGAATAGAATAGAATAGAGAATAAGAATAGAATATGGAATAAGAATAGAATAGAATAGAATAGAATAGAATAGAATAGAATAGAATAGAATAGAATAGAATAGAATAGAATAGAATAGAATAGAATAGAATTCTTTATTGGCCAAGTGTGATTGGACACACAAGGAATTTGTCATCAGTGAAAATGCTCTCAGTGTACATAAAAGAAAAAATAAAATACATTCATCCAGAATCTAAGCCCTTCGTCTAAGTCAGGGGTGGGCAAACTTTTTGGCTCGGGGGCGCATTGACTTTTAAAATTTGACAGACGGGCCGGGTCAGCACAAGATTTTTTGGGAATCGCCCCCCTTCCCCCCTCTTCTCCTCCTTCCCCTCCCCTCGGAGGCCCCTGAGTCAGGAGTTGTTGCCTCGGGAAGGGAAAGGCAAAAAGGAAGAGCCGCGGCGGTGCTTTGCAACGGAGCAGCGGCACCGGAGGCTCAGGCTTAGCGGCTCCTGGTTTTGACTTTTCCTTCCCAAGGCAACGCGGGACTGGAGCCGCACGATCTGCGCCCGGCAGTAGCAACTCCTGACAGCCCCAGCTGGACACCTGAGTGGAGCCCGGGCGAAACTGCCTGTTGCTGCTGCCGGAGCACCGCCGGGTCACCTCCTCAAGCAGCCCGCCCGCCCACCGGGCTTCCCCTCTGCCGCGCGGGAAGCGGGCACCAAGGCAGGGCAAGGCTCCACCAGCAGCAGCCTAGCTTTAGGTGGCTCCAAGCAGCCTGCCCCGCCCGTCAGGTGGAACCCTTCCGCTCCTTGGCGGGAAGACGCTCCAGCCTGCAAGCTTTGCCTTTGCAAAGTTTAAGCCTGAAGCCCCGGAAAAAAAAGGGGATCAGCGGGACTCACCTTCGGAGAGGTCACACTCGAAGGTGATTTCGAACTCCCAGCCGAGGCCTTTGCAAATTTCTTTTCTTTCCTACCCCTAGATCGCTCCGCACTGTTTTGCAGCTTTGGGGGGCCACGCAGCACAGGGCAATGCGCCACGCCCAGCGATTTTTTTCAGGGCGGGCCGCATTGGACAGACCAATGGCAGCGATTTTTTTTCAGGAGCGGGCCGCATTGGACAGACCAACGGGCCGGATGTGGCCCCCGGGCCGTAGTTTGCCCACCCCTGGTCTAAGTGCTAAGTGCTATTTTATTTTAGATCCCTGACCAACTCAGGAGGAGACAGACAGGAGATACAGGTGGTTCTCGAATTGCAACCGTTTGTTTAGAGTCCATTGCACTGAAAAATGTGACTTACGACCAATTGGGTCTCACACTTATGACCATTGCAGGGGAACCTGGGCATCCGTCGACAAGTGGGCTACAGGCCACGGGTCCCAAAGCTGATGGGCCTGCAGGGCTACTGGAAGCTGAACAACCTCAGAAGCGGCAGAAATACACCATGTCGGAGAACCGCACTGTAATGAAATGCTACTACAAAGCAGAACCAGTATAACTGAATTTTACGATTAGCCGATCAACAACCATTCATCACTCGGAACAAAGTGCTCAGTGAAGTCGAACTTGAAGAAATACGGAAAAATTGTGAAACGGGAACACAGACTGCTGAACAGCAGACTTCTGAAGTGGCAGCAGAAAATACGCCCATAACATCTGGAGCCACTGAACAGCCTGAATTCAAAGAAAATGCAGATATTTTGCAAAAACAGGATCAGCAAGGGCCTGAAGTCATCACTGAAACACCAGGAGTGCTCAATGCCAGGCAGCAAGAACTGAAAGCTAACATCTTGGCACATGCTGCAACAAATGCAGAAAGAAGGAGGCTTCCAACATTGAAGACTGTGCCTAGAAAATATTTGGCGCCATTGATGATGGATGCGAACTATGCACTTGCAGCAGCCCAGATAACATCCATTGAACAGGCAAATCATCCTGCCTACAGTACAGCAGTCATAGTAACAGAAGAACTGGGGATTCAACAGCTGCAGCCCCCTAGAAAATCGACTGGAAAACCGCAGTGGAAAATCAGGTTGGAGTTGAAAATCAAGAGCCTGCGAGCAGATGCCAGCAACTTGAAGCATTTGCAGGAGAAAAAGCGGAAGAACAACAAGATCAAGAAACATTTGATAAAAAAATATGGGCTCAGCACAAGAAAAATTGACGAAGCATTGGAAATTGTGAAGCAGCAGATGACAGCAACAGCAAGAAAAATTGAAAGATACGAAGCCAGAGTCATCCAGTACAAACAAAATCAATTGTTCCAATCAGACCAGAGTCTATCTATCAGAGTCTGAATCAGACGGGGGATACGAAATCCGAATACGAAATCAGATACGAAATCAGACGGGGGATCCAGGACTACCTAGAAGCAAATAACATCTTGCCAGTACAGCAGAAACAAATGAGGAAACAGAGGCACAAAAGATCAGCTCCTGACCGACAAAATGGTTTTAGAGAACTGCAAAAGCCGAAAAACAAATCTGCATACAACTTGGATTGACTACAAGAAATCATTTGATTCACTACCGCACAGCTGGATCATCAAGTGCCTGGATGTCATCGGAATATGCAAGTGCATTGGTACTTTCACTGCAAATGCAATGAAGCACTGGAAAACAGAACTGTTTACTGGAAGTGAAAGCTACAGACTGGTCAACATCAAAAGAGGGATTTTCCAGGGTGATTCTTTGTCACCTCTACTGTTCATCATCGCCATGACCTCCCCCTGTCAACAATTTTACAGAAAACTAACCTGGGTTATCAAACTGCTAAAAAATTCACAGAAAACCTCTCGCCTGCTGTACATGGATTATCTGAAGTTATACGGAAAATCAAAAATTGAAATTCAGTCACTGACCAATACAGTTCGAACTTTCAGCACTGACATCACCATGGAGTTTCGCCTGGACAAATGTGCCACAGTGGCACTGAAGAAAGGGAAGAGCGTAGAAAGTGATGGAATTGAAATGCCCAATGGACAAACCATCAAGTGCCACCAACCCGAAGCCTACAAATACCTGGGCATACTGCAGCTGGATAATATCAAGCACGGGCAAGTGAAAAATGTGGTCAGCAAAGAATACACACAATGGGTCAGAAAACTTCTCAAAAGCAAACTGAATGGCGGTAACACCATCAAGGCTATAAATACCTGGGCCATACCTGTCATCAGATATACTGCTGGGATCATAAACTGGACACAGGCCGAGCTGGACAGCTTGGATAGGAAAACAAGAAAACTGATGACCATACACTATGCGCTGCACCCGCGTAGTGACGTCGACAGGTTATATTTGCCCAGAAAAGCAGGCAGCAGAGGACTTTTGCAAGTGAAGCAGACAGTCGAAGAGAAGCATGATCTGGCAGATTATGTGAAAGACAGTGTTGAACCAGCTTTGATGGAGGTCAACAAGAGGAAGCTGCTCAAAGTGCAGCAAACCAAAATCAATATAGGAAAACAGTGATGCAAACTCAGGCTGACAGCTGGTGTAGCAAATCACTGCAAGGACAGTTCCTTGAAAAGATCCAAGGAAAAGTAGATAAGGAAAAGATATGGTTATGGCTGACCAACGGAACACTGAAGAAAGAAACAGAAGGCCTGATTCTTGCAGCCCAAGAACAAGCCATCAGAATGAATGTAATCAAAACCAGAATAGAAAAATCTGCTGATGACCCCAAATGCAGACTCTGCAAAGAAGCGGATGAAACCATTGATCACATACTGAGCTGTTGCAAGACAATTGCTCAGACTGACTACAAACAACGTCACAATACAGTCGTTCAGATGGTTCACTGGAACTTGTGTCACAACTACCATCTGCCTGTAGCAAAGAACTGGTGGGATCGTAAGCCTGAAAAAGTGGTCGAAAATGAGCATGCAAAACTACGGTGGGACTTCTGAATACAGACTGACAAAGTTCTGGAACACAATACCCCGGATATCACGATTGTGGAGAAGAAAAAAGTGTGGATCATCGACATTGCCATACCTGGTGATAGCAGAATCGATGAGAAACAACTTGAAAAAGTCACCAGATATCAGGACTTGAGAATCGAACTGCAGAGACTCTGGCATAAACCAGTGCAGGTGGTTCCAGTGGTACTGGGCACACTGGGTGCTGCTGTACCTAAAGACCTAGGCAAGCATTTGAAAACAATTGGCGCTGACAAAGTCACCATTGGTGAGGCCACCTTACTGGGATCTGCTCGCATAATCCACCGATACATCACACAGTCCTAAACACTTGGGAAGTGTTCGACTAGTGATTTGTGATACGAAACCCAGCATGGTTATCTTGTCATTCTGGTGTACAATAATAACAATAAAAATAAATAAATAAAAAAAACTCTCCAGAAAATAAGGATGATGATATTCTTCTGCTTTGGCCCAGTTTGCAATTCAAATCAGGAAGGGAAGAAGAAGAAAAACAAAAGAACAAAACCAGGTGCCCAGCAAGGCACCCTTTCCCAAGAAAAGGTGTTCTCAGGTGATCCGGCTGTTTGGTTTCCTGCCTTGGCAGCCGGCCAGACAGATGATGATTAGCCAAGGTTGGCTGGGGAGAGGAAGGGTTTGAGCTTCCTGGCTGCTGCCCTGTGTGTAAAATTCTCCTCCGAAAGCTTTTGGCTGCCCTTCAAAGGCTCGGCTGGCAGATCAGGAGGGACATCTGGAATTGCAACCAAGGAAAATTCCCACCCCCCTCCTTCTCTCCCATCCAAGACAAGGGAAGGGAAAAAAAGGGGGGGGGGCAGAGTAAAAGGAAGAGAGGACGTAAAACTCCACTTACCAACTCCACCTGGGGACCAAGCCCTTCCAGGATCCGATGAGCAGCTTCTGCCTTTTTCTGACAACGAAGGAATGGAGACCAAAGTGTGTAGGGAGAGAGAAAATGCACAGAAAATGATGATTTTTTAAATTTATTTTTTTATTTTATTTTTTGGCTGCAGAAAAAGTGGCCCGCCTAGCTTAACTTCTGCCCCCCCACCACCTCCTTCCTCCCTCTACCAGCCTGCTCCAAAATCCCAGCTCCAGATTTCTCTGTTGCAGGAGATGACAAATTAAAACACACTTCCTTCTCCGCCCTCCTCCTTCCCCAGGGCTGGAGAAAAAGTTAACAGCGCAGAGAGAGAGAGAGAGAGAGAGAGAGAGAGAAAGAGAAAGGGAGGAGGGAGAAAACGCTTGTGTGCACGCACAGGCTCCTCAGCGTGTCTCCTCCCTCCCTCCCTCTCTCTTTCCTTCTTTCACTTTCTCTCTCCTTTCTCTCTCTCCCCTCTTTTCTCCCTTTCTCTCCTCTCCCTTCTTTCCCTTTTTCTCTTTTCTCTCACCTATTTCTCTCTCCCTTTCTCTCCTCTCCTTTTTCTCCCTTTCTCCTCTTTCTCTCCTCTCTCTTTTCTTCCTCTTTTTCTCTCCTTTTTCTCTCTCTCCTCTATTTCTCTTCCTCAGGATGCTCTTCCGTGGTTTTGGAAGGGTGGAGAAGGGGGATTACCAGGAGGAGAGAAGGTTATTTCACATATTCTTTTTTTTTTTTTAAAAAAAGAAGAGGAATGGAACATTATTTTTGTCGTGGGCCTGTCCACCTCAGGGATCAGAAGTCTTTGCAGTCTTCCTCTTTCCCCCATCTTCTTGCTTTATCTGCCTACAGGTTCCTCCGCATCAGTGGTAGTATTCTAACGGTTTGGCCCGCTTCGCACCAACCGGTAGTAAAAAAAAAAATGCTAACATTCGGCCAAACCGGTAGTAAAAAAAACAGCTACTGGTTTGACTGAACCAGTATTTCTCTCCCCTCCCCGACAATCAGCTGTTCTGACGATCAGCTGTTCCAGGATCCCCCTCGCTGCCTTACTGCTTCGCCCAGGAGGCTTCCCTGAGGCCCAGGAGGCATAAAGGGGTGTGCAGGATGGGTAGGTGGGTGCTGCCAAAGAGAAAAGCCACGCCCACCCAGGCACGTGGCCACGCCCACCTGGCCACGCCCACAGAACCAGTAGTAAAAATATTTGCATCCCACTCCTCTTATGATGATTGCACCATCCCGGGGTCATGCGATTCCTCTTTTGCCACCTTCTGAATATGGGGAAACCAGATTCACTGAACAAACATGTCACTGACTTTAACAACTGCAAATGATTCACTTAAGAACGGTGGCAGGAAAGATTGCAAAACGGGGCAAAGCCACCTGTCTCGTTTAGCAACAGAAATCTGGGGCTTCCTTTCTTTTTTTAAAATAAACTTCATTAAACATTAAAAAATATATACATAGTACAAAACATTTTGTAAAATACTAAACCAAAAAGATATACATAACCAATAAACGTAAAAAACATAAACATTTCTAATTGCTTTCTTATCAAACAATTTTCCAATACTTACTTCCTCTATCTGGTAAATACTCCTGTCATAATCTCTTTATATTTTCCCTTCCCTATCTGTTTACTCTCTGGTTTCTATCCTTTATCCAATTATACCAGTTTTCCCAAACGGTATAATATTTCGAGTCTTCCTTATCTTTTAACTTTTGGGTGAGTTTATCCATTTCTACGCAGTTGTAGATCTTCTGGATTATCAAATGATCCGTTGGCATCTGATCTCCCTTCCAACATTGAGCTAATGCTATCCTTGCTGCGGTGATTATATGTAGAATTAAATATTTTATTTCTTTTGCGATGTCACCTTTTAGTATTCCCAACAAAAAAAAATTCAGCCTTGAGTTCTAATTGAATATTTGTGATTTCTCTTATCCATATTCGTATTTTTTCCCAATACTTTTTACTCTTCGGGCAAAGCCACCAAGCGTGGAAGAAGGTACGAAATCTGGGGCTTTCATTGTGGTCCTAGGTTGAGGACTCCCTGTACCTTGACATACCACCCTGTAATCACTTCCGTTTGTTCGTTTTGTGCCCAGCCTTTACAAATAACTCAAGGAGATGAACCTAACCAACATGTTTCCCTCCTCCGATGTTCCCCGGATCAACAACCCTGTGAGGTGGGTTGAGAAAGCAAAAAGGAAAATGGCTAGAGGGAATCATGAGTCAACGAACTGAAATTAAAGCCCGAACTATTTCTACTAGGGTTAATAAGAGGAAACGACAGGTAAGAAAATTCAATATATTATATTGCGCATTACGATCACAGCCAGAATTGAAACTGGACAGCATGCACTCTGAGGGAACGGTGATTAAAAAAGAGTGTTAGATTGTGCAGCGATGGACAGGCTAACAATAGAATTAAAAGAAAGAGGGGAAACGGAATATTATTTAGCCTGGGACACTTGGTATAAATGGTTAGAAAATAGAAGTAAAGATGAAATATAAAGGTAATTTAAGAGGTATATTAAACTTAATGGCAATGTATCCTCAACCCCAATAAGACCAAGGAGCTTATAGTGGACTATAGAAGGAACAGATCAGATATCTAGCCCTTGTTTATCGATGGAGACCAAGTGGAGCAAGTGGCCAGTTTTAAATTTCTGGGTGTTACCATAAAAGAGGACCTGAACTGGAATGCTCACATTGCAGCCCTGGTCAAAAGGGCCCAGCAGAGATTATACTACTTGAGGCTTCTCAGAAAACAACAACTGAAATGAAAAACTGCTGGTGATCTTCTACTGCTGCACCATTGAGAGCATTTTAACTTACTGCACCTTTGTATGGTTTGCCAATTGCACAGTGGCAGATAGGACAGCATTCCAGAAGGTGGACATCATTGCCCAGAAGATCATGGGTTGCCTTCTCCCCTCTTTGGAAGAGCTTTACAGCTCCCGCTGCCTTAAGAAAGTTCAAAACATTCTCAAAGATCCATCTCATCCTGGGAACCCTTTTTTTTATTTGCACAATTACCATCAGGCAGATGGTACAGGATAATAAAAACAAGGACAAATAGGCTGAAAAACAGCTTCTATCCCAGGGCAGTAGCTCTGTTGAATTCTACTGTATAGTGCAGTGTTGGTGCGGGGTCAGAGGTTTTCGGTTCAATGAGTGAAGGGTGAAGGATGTGTGTTTGTGTTTATTTTCATGGTCATGATGTGCACTGAAGATGGTGTTTGATTTTGTTGTACGAGGTGCAAGGACAATAAATATAAACTAAACTAAACTATAGTTAAAGGAAGAAAAGGGAATGTCATCGATATGTATATATGAGTACTATTGATGCTGGAGCACTGCAAAAGATTGTAAAAGTGATATAAAACGATGAAAAATGTTTAATAAAAATATTTATAGATTTAAAAAAGAGAAACAAAAAGGACTCAGAGTTACCAGCCGGCTTTCCACAATTCCACAAATTTCTAGGGGAAAAAAAAATCCACAAAACAATAGGAGGATTTAAACACACACATCCCCCAAAGTGGAAGTAAACTACGGGGATGCACTTTTGTGTCCGTCCGTCCCCGGCTGCATCCGGATGCACAAAGACTGTATCGTAGTTTAGCAGCCAGAGAGTAAAAACTATATTATACTCACTTGACAATTACTTATCCTCCATTTGCAGCCCAGAATGAGAACGGGGTAAAAAAGTGCAAAAAATAAAAGTTTGCCGTATTGTGAAGAGGACAATCACCCCTCAATGCCACAAGGCAGAGCTCTAAAGGAGTTTTACTTGGGCAATATTTACACAACCAGACAACCACCCAGTGGTTGGATCTTGCATTACCCAATTGTGTTTGCAGGTTGCAGTTTTGAAACACGGACAGTTTCAAAGTGGCTATTCATTTACAAGTCCTTAATTAGTAACTTCCTTTCCCAATTTGCACCGGAAAAAGCTTTCCTCGCCGCTTTCTTTCACCTTTGTCTTTGGCTCTTCCCTTCACCCTGTTCTTCCCAGGGGCCTCTTCCTTTAATATGTTTTTTAAAGTGTGTTATTCTCACCCAGGACAATCACAGAGCTGCAGGGAGAAAACTCCGGGGCATCAGAGGGCATCGAGCTTACCACAGCCACAACAAACCAGGATGTGCCACCTGGTTTTTTGTGGAAGGGGCTGGAAAGGAACGTTTTTGGCCAGAGGTCTTAGGCAAAGCTTTCCCGCCGGTTAAAGGAGAGGATTTGTAGCTCAGGGTTGAAATGAAGGGCCTTGGTACTCTCTGAGGTTGTTTTCTTGTAGACGTTTCATGAGCCAACTAGGGAATACCATCAGTGCTAGAAGGGAGGAGTTTGCAGAATGATGGAGGAGGAGGAGGAGGAGGACAACTATGGGGTCCTTGGTGTTCTCTGAGCTTATTTTCCTGCAGATGTTTCATGACCCAACTAGGGAACTTCATCAGTGCTAGAAGGGTGTGGGGTTTGTGGAGGGGAAGGGGAGGAGAAGGAGAGAGGAGAGGAGAGGAGGAGGGGGAGGAGGAGGACTGTGGTGCTCTTCAACAATTTCCTGCTTCCTAGCTAATCTAAATCTCCCAGCACAGCAGAAGAGATGACGGTCAGAAAACAAAAAAGGAAAAATAGAAATTTAGCAGGCAAGTTTACCGGGTAAGGAGTGAGTGGGCAGGGAGGGCTCCCGCGGGCCATGTGGGCAGCGCAGCCTTGTGTTCCTGCGCAGCCTGGATTAATTGCTTTGGGGGGGGGTGGTGCTCTGGGGGTGACATTTCTTTGCGGCCCAAATTCCAAAATTGGCCGCTGATCTAGTCCAACCCCCCACGCCCAAGCAGGAGACCCTACACTATTTCTGACAAATGGCAGTCCAATCTCTTCTTGAAAGCCTCCAGTGATGAAGCTCCCATAACTTCTGAAGGCAACTTCTGTTCCACTGGTTACACGATAGCAGACTTCCAATATTTGAGGGGCTGCCCCAGAGAGGAGGAAGGGGGTCAAGCTATTTTCCAAGACACCTGAAAGCCAGACAAGGAACAATGGATGGAAACTGAACAAGGAGAGATTCAACCTGGAAATAAGGAGGAATTTTCTGACAGTGAGAACAATCCACCCATGGAACAGAAGTTGCCTTCGGAAGTTGTGGGAGCTTCATCACTGGAAGCTTTCAAGAAGAGGCTGGACTGCCTTCTGTCAGAAATGGCGTAGGGTCTCCTGCTTGGGCAGGGGGTTGGATTAGATGACCTTTAAGGTTCCTTCCAACTCTGTTCATCTGTTAATGTATAAATTGGCCAATGCAAATTGTATTCTGCAGCAGTTCGTTTTTTAAAAAATGAGGAGGGCAGCTATTCAAATTTCTGTTTTTCAGCCTATAGCGATGTATTTATAAACAGTTCAGCAACAAAGAGGTACAAGGAAAAAGATAGAAAACAAATTAAAATTCAGCCTTATTTATTGTAATTGATAGTCCCAAGAGCCCAATAAGAGACTCTTTTCTCTGATCGAGTGGCATCAGACTGAATTTTTCCATTTTCTTAGAAAAGAAGAGAAGAAAATAAAATAAAAAAATAAATAAAATATAATAAAATAAAATAATAAAATAAAATAAAATAAAATAAAATACAGGCAGTCCTTGACTTACGACTTCAATAGAGCCCAACATGTCAGTTGTTGACACATTTGTTCAGACATTGTTCAACTGGGTTTCCCCCTCATTTTACGACCTTTCCTGCCACCGTTGTTAAGCGAATCACTGCAGTTGTTAACTTAGTAACCCGGTTGTTAAGTGAATCCGGCTTCCCCGTTGACTTTGCTCATCCCAAGGTCGCTCAAGGGGGGTCGCATGACCTTGGGAATGCTGCAACAGTCGTAAGTTCGAGTCAGCGGCCAAGCGTCTGAATTTAGATTGCATGGATCATGGGGGGAAAAGGTCGTAAGTGTGAAAAACGGTCTTAAGTTGCTTTTTTTCCCCCCCAGAGCCATTGTAACTTTAAACAGTTACTAAATGAACTGTTGTAAGTTGAGGACTAGCAGAGAAGGTAGTTCTTGACTTACGACAACAGTTGAGATCAGAATTTCTATCACCGAGCGAGGAGGTGGTTAAGAGAACCACACCTGATTTTACAATCACTTTTGCATCGCGGTGGCTGCGCCAATCACAGCCGTCGTTAAGAGAATCACGTAGTTGTTAAACAAATCTGCAGTTCCCCCATTGATTTGAAAACTGGCTGGGAAGGTCCCAAGTGGCAAAAATGTCTGAATTTTGAGCAGGCAGCCGTGGGGATGTTGTGACGGTCGTCATGCGAGGACCGGCCGCAAGTCACTTTTTCGGGGGGCACAGTGAACTTCCCAACCGTTGCTAAACGAATGGTTTGTTAAATCAAGGCATTTCCTAATGGGCAGAGTCTCTCCTGGCTCCCCACTTCTTCCTTTCGGTTGTGGGGGGCTCCATCGCTGGAGGTTTTCCAAGAAGAGACGGGACAGCCATTTGTCCAGAAACGTATAGGGCAGTGATGGCGAACCTTTTTGTTGCGGTGTGCCGAAAACACGTGCGCACGCCGGCACCCACAATGCAATGTGTCTTGCCCCCCCCCCGCGCCTGCGTGCGCAATATCCCCACCCTGCCCCCTTACCTGCACTGCGCATGCGCACACTCTCCGCTGATTTCAGCCCGTTTGAGGCCCTTTTCACCCTCTGGGAGGCTCGAGGGAAGCCTCTGCAGCCTTGGGAGGCTGAAAAAACGGGCCCGTTTCGGCACTTCCGGTATTTCCGGAAGGCCTGTTTTTCGGCCTCTTGAGGCTGCAGAGGCTTCCCTCAAGCCCCCCGGAGGGCGAAAACTGCCTCAAACGGGCCGCAAATCAGCTGGGAGGCGTGTGCATGCGCAGTGCAGGTGAGTTTGGCTGGGGTCCGTGTGCCCACCTCTGACACGCGTGGCATAGGCTGCCATCTCGGGTATAGGGCTTCCTGTGTCAGAGGTAGGTTAGACTAGAAGACCTCCGAGGCCCCTTCCAACCCTGTTATTCTATGTTCTCAGTGCAAACGCTGCTTGTTTTCTAATCACCGCAAGCCCAGCGAGAATCGTCTCCGTGAGACGTCTGTAAAATCTACTGGAAGAGCAGAGGGTGATCAGGGGGTTGGACTAGAAGACCTCCGTGGTCCCTCCCAATCCTCTTATTCGGCGTTCTCAATGCAAACACTGCTTTGTTTTCTCACCGCCACAAACACACCACGAGCACAACGCGAGCCTCCTCCGTGAATCTCAGAAAAGATCTGCGGACATCTGTAAAAAACTATTGCAATGGTAGAGGGTCTCCTGCTTGAGCAGAGGGCTGGACTAGAAGACCTCCAAGGTCCCTTCCAACTCTTGTTAACTGCAAAAAAAAACCCTCCCAAGAGGGAAGGATTTTGTGCCTCCGAAAACCTGCCTTTTAATGGCCTCTTTCACGCCTTCCCTTTATTTTTCTTGACAGAGCAGACGTGCGGGAAAGGGAGGAGGGAAGCTGCAGAAAGGATGCGGCAGTGGCTGTCCTCACATGAACTCGGGGCCGCAGCTACGAGAGAGACCGTCTGCGAGCACCAGAGAGGAAAAAACGAGGGGGGGGAGGAGAGAGTGAGAAAAATAGAGAGAGGAGAGAGAGAAAGAGGGGGAGGAGGAGGGGAGGGAGGGAGGGGAAGAGGGGAAGAGGAGAGAAAGAGAAAGAAAGGAGAGGAGAGAAAGAGAAGAGAGAGAGAAGAAGGGGAGGAGAAAGGGGAGAGAGAGAGGAGAGAGAGAGGAAAGAGAGAAGAGAGGAGAAAGGGAGAGGAGAGAGAGAGAGAAGAGAGAGGAGGGAGGGAGGAGGGAGAGGGGGAGAAAGAGAGAGAGAGAGAGAGAGAGAGAAAGAGACAAGAGAGAGAGGAGGAGAGGAGGAAGAGAGAGAAGGAGGGGGAGGAGAAAGGGAAGAGAGAGGAGAGAGAGAGAGAAGAGACAAGAGAGGAGAGGGAGGTAGGGAGAGAAAGAGGGGGAAGTCAGGAGAGAAAGAGAGAGAAAGGGGAGAGAGGAGAGAAAGAGAGGAGAGAGGGAGAGAGAGAGAGGAAAGAGAGAAGAGGGGGAGGAGAAAGGGGAAGAGAGAGAGAGAGAGAGAGACAAGAGAGGAGGAGGGAGGGAGGGAGAGAAAGAGGGGAAGTCAGGAGAGAAAGAGAGAAAGGGGAGAGAGAGAGAGAGAGGAGAGGGAGGGAGAGAGAGAGGAGAGAGAGAGGGGGGAGGAGAAAGGGAAGAGAGAGAGAAAGAGACAAGAGAGGGAGGGAGGGAGGGAGGGAGAGAAAGAGGGGAGGTCAGGAGAGAAAGAGAGAGAGGGGAGGAGAGAGAGGAGAGGGGGAGGAGAAAGGGAGAGAGAGGGAGGGAGAGGGAGAGAGAGAAGAGAGAGAAGAGGGAGGGAGGGAGAGAAAGAGAGAGAGAGGAGAGGAGAGAGAGAGGGAGAGAAGAGGGGAGGAGAAGAGGAAGAGGGAGGGAGAGGGGAGAGAGAAAGAGACAAGAGAGGGAGGGAGAGAAAGAGAGAGAGGAGAGAGAGAGAGGAAAGAGAAGGGGGGAGGAGAAAGGGGAAGAGGGAGAGAGAGAAAGAGAGAAGAGAGAAGAGGGAGGGAGGGAGAGAGAGAGAGAGAGGGAGGGATGGAGGGAGAGGGGGAGAGAAAAGAGAAAGGGAAATAGAGAGAGGGAGAGAGAGAAAGAGACAAGAGAGAAGAGGGAGGGAGAGAGAAAGAAGGAGGGGGAGAGAGAGGGGAGAAAGAGAAACAGCCGTAGATGAGGTCAATTCCCAAAAAGGAAGCTGACAGGCATTTGCTCCAAGGCAGGCGAGCGAGAGAGGCCAGGAACAACTGCAGTGCTTTGGGGACAAATGAAAAATAATCCACTGGTCTTGGCCAGATTTGTTTTGCAATGCCAAAGAATGCATATTCAGAATACAGAATAACAGCCCTGGAAGGGACCTTGGAGGTCTTCTAGTCCATCCCTCTTGCTCAAGCAGGAGACCCTATACCCATGATGGCGAACCTGTGGCACGCGGAGCCCTTTGTGCAGGCACGCGAGCCCCAGCCAAACTTACCTGCACTGCGCATGCACGCACCTCCCAGCTGATTTTCGGCCCGTTTGAGGCCATTTTCGGCCTCCCAGAGGCTCGAGGGAAGCCTCTGCAGCCTCGGGAGGCTGAAAACGGGCCTTCTGGAAATACCGGAAGTGCCGAAACGGGCCCGTTTTCAGCCTCCTGGACCTGCAGAGGCTTCCCTCGAGCCTCCGGGAGGGCGAAAACGGCCTCAAACGGGCCGAAAATCAGCTGGGAGGCGCGCACATGCGCAGTGTACGTAAGGGGGGGGGGTTGCGCGTGCATGAGCATGGGAGTGCATTGCATTGTGGGTGCCGGCACACTTGCGCACATGCACGCTTTCAGCACACCACAACAAAAAGGTTCGCCATCCCTGTCCTATCCCATTCCGGACCAATGGCTGTCCAGTCTCTTGTTTAAAACCTCCAGTGTTGGGAGCACCCACAACTTCTGATGACAACCTGGTTTTACTGGTTAATTGTTTTCACGGTCAGGAAATTTCTCCTTAGTTCTAGGTTGAAAGTCTACGGAGATTCTCTGTCATCCGGGACACGGTAGTCCCAAAGGTGCTTTTTTCAGGAGGCAACTGGACTTTCTTGTTTTGTTTTGTTTTTTCATTTCACTTCTCATCCAAGAAGCTTCTTCAACTCTGACGGGATGGTGGGGAATGGAAGGGTTTATACTCCTTGCAGACAGCCGGTCATTTGCATCCTTTGAGAGGGTCGTTGAGGCCACTTGGAAGTTTATCTGTGTCCTCAGGATCACCTGAATGGTGGTGCTCCTTCTTTTTTGTAGCCTGCAATTTTTCTCTGGAAATCCATTCCTACTCCCACTTCATCCAAAGGGTGTTCGTCCCAAATTGGACTTTTTTTTCTTTTGAAGACGTTTCGCTTCTCATCCAAGAAGCTTCTTCAGCTCTGACTGGATGGTGGGGAATGGAAGGATTTATACTCCTTGAAGACAGCTGGTCATTTGCATCCTTTGAGAGAGACGCTGAGGCCACCTGAAGATTTACCTGAGTGGTGTGCATATGGTTCCTCTAGCCTCCAATTTTTCTGGAAATCCACTCATACTCCTGCCCCATTCAAAGGGTGTTCATCCCAAAAAGCATAGCTAAAGGTCTAGGGAGATTTTCAGTCATCCAGATCATGGTTGACCCTGAGGACACAGATAAACCTCCAAGAGGCCTCAACGACCCTCTAAAAAGGATACAAATGACCGGCTGTCTGCAAGGAGTATAAATCCTTCCATTCTCTACCATCCAGTCAGAGCTGAAGAAGCTTCTTGGAGGAGAAGCGAAACGTCTTCAAAAGAAAAAAAGTCCAATTTGGGACGAACACCCTTTGGATGAAGTGGGAGTAGGAATGGGAGTAGGGATCCATACATCCATCCCACCCTCCCTACATCCATACATCCACCCACTTCTTCCTCCCTCTACCTACCTACCCACCCATCTCCATCCATCCATTTCTCTTTCATCCATCCATCCATCCATTTCTCCATCATCCCATCCATCGATCCATCCATTTCTCCATCCAACCTACCCTCCATCCATCCATCTACCCACCCCTTCCTCCCTCTACTCAACCACACTCCATCTTTCCATCCATCCATCCATTTCTCCTTCATCCATCCATTTCTCATCCATCCATCCATTGCTCGATCAATCCATCCATCCACCCCTTCCTCCCCTACTCAACCACGCACCTCCATCCATCCATTTCTCCTTCATCCATCCATCCATTTCTCCTTCATCCATCCATTTCTCATCCATCCATCCATTGCTCCATCCATCCATCCACCAACCCATCCTCCTTCTACTCACCCACCCACCCACCTCCATCCATCCTCTCTCCTTCATCCATCCATTTCTCCTTCATCCATCCATTTCTCATCCATCCATCCATTGCTCCATCAACATCTATCCATCCATCCATCCCTCCTTCATCCATTTCTGATCCATCCATTGCTCCATCCATCCATCCATCCACCAACCCCATCCTCCCTCTACTCACCCACCCACCTCCATCCATCCATCTCTCCTTCATCCATCCATCCATTTCTCATCCATCCATCCCTCCCTCCCTCCTTCTTCTCCTGAGAAGTAGCTGGCTGGGATCTCCTAGACAGAAACAGTGCCGGCTGCACCCTCAAGCTTTAAACCAGGAAGGAGGCGCCTCCTTCCAAACCGTAACCCGGGGTTCAAGAGCCCAGCTCACCCGATTCTCGTCGTAGATGATCTGGACCAGACTGCGGTGCTTCGACTCCAGGGGTGGTGGAGAGATGGACTTCTCGGGCTCCAGCGGTTTGGCCGCTTCCTCCTCCAGCTGTTGCTGTAGAAGAAGAGGAGCAATCGGAAATCAGGCGGGGGGCGCTCTTTGGAAATCCCCCTCTCCCAGGGACCAGCGCTCCCTGGAACGCCCCAGTCACACACACACACACACACACACACACACACTACAAATTGCCACACAGGCTGTCCTCGACTTACAACGGGTCGCTTCACGGTGGTTCAAATTTACGACAGCTTTGGAAGAAGCGACTTGCAACCCACCCAAGTTACAACCGTCGCAACCACCTGGCTCGCCTTCATGACGGTTGCAGTGCCCTGGGCTTGTGATTGGGGAACTTTCCAAGTGGCTCCCTTCAAGCAGAGTTTTCAATTTGGGAAAGGGTTCATTTAATGACCGCATGAATTCACTGAACACCCCGGCAAAAACGGTTGCAACATTGGAGCCAGTCATGCAATAAACTCGCTTAACAACCAAAATTCTGGTCCCAAAGCTGGCTGTTAAGTCAAGGACTACCTGTATAAGAGCATCTGGACGCTACTGTCATTCAGGCCCAATCCTGGGGAAATCTAGGCTTTGTTGATGCTCCCAAGTCTCTAAAAGCTGCCGTGTCTCCCTGGCACATCCTCCATCATGCTATGGTGGCCCCCGTGTTCTATCTGGCAAAAGGAAATGACCTAGTCACACCTAGAACCCGATCAAAATAGATTCGTGGCTGTGACCAGACCTGTGATAGCGAACCTATGGCACACGTGCCACAGGTGGTGGCATGCAGAGCCATTTGTGCCGGCATGCGAGCTGCAGGCAAGCCTACCTGCACTGATTTTCAGCTGGTTTGAGGCAGTTTTTCGGCCTCCCGAGGCTGCAGAGGCTTCCCTCAAGCCTCCCGGAGGGCGAAAAAGGCATCAAACGGGCCAAAAATCAGCTGGGAAGCACGCCCGTGCGCAATGCAGGTAAGGCGGGAGGGTGTTGCGCGTGCATGCGCAGGAGGGCGGAGGGCATTGCACTGTGGGTGCCGGCACACGCACGCACGCACTTTCGGGCGCACCAGACCAAAAAGGTTCGCCATCACTGCCCTAGACCTTCTCGGGTTGAAATCTGGATGAAAAACTCTCAGCCGATCTCCGTTAACGTCAGTTTGGGGGAAAGGAGAGGTCTTGTTACCTGCTTTTTTTTCAACTTGGAGATCTGCTGTTCCACCATGGTCATCTCTCGGTCCACACGGTCCATGTTCTGGATCAGCTCCTCCTTCGAGAGCCGGGATGGGAGGAGATCCAATTCCAAATCAGAATGGGCAGAGGTGATGGGAGAAACGGGCTCCAGTTTCCCGGTGATGCCTCGATCCTGCAGGTTGGAGGGGGAGGGGGGGGAGAGAGAAAGGAAGTTCATGAGAAGAAACCTGTCTGGAGAACCTCTAGGAAACCTCTTGAACACGCTGTCAGGATTCCGGCAGTTCCCCCCATTTAAATCATGAGTCTCGAGCCAAACTTCCAAAACTTCAAAAGGATTTATTGGGAGTTAACATGTCCAGCACTACCTGGGTGTAGCTGACTCTGAGACACTTCATTCATTGTCACCCTTGACCCTGGGTTTCCCCCCACCCCCAGGTGTATCCTAATTCATATTCTCCAATGGGACACATCCATAGCCAAGAGTCCATCAATCATGCTCTCCAGTTAGAATTTTGCCTGGCAAAAAATCTTTGAAAAACTATTTATGGAATGCCCTTTCGATTTCCAAGCTGCCGCACTGCTCTTTCAGACCCCTTTCCCCCCTCCCTTTCTGTTGGCAACTTTAAAAAGACCATAGAAATGTGTTACGAGTTGACCAGGCAACGCTTCTGTCGTCTGAAGGCAGCCCACGTGGGCCTGTTGACTTGGCAACTGTCCTTCCCTCCTCACACCCAGACTCTCCATCTTTCTCCAGATGACTCCATTCTGTAACCTTAAACCAGGGAGAAACTGGCTGGCTGGCCCTCAAAACAGCTGCTTACCTTCAGGAGATCTCATCCAAGCTGGCCCTCTCAATTTCTAACTAGTGGGGAAGAAAGACAAGACCCTCATTGTCCCATAACACCAAAGGTCACTCTCTCTGTGTCCCCCAGAAGGACCCACAACTCCCTTCCTCACAACTCGACTTCCTTCTGTAGACAGCTGGCTGGCAGGGGGTGGGATGGTTGCCTTCTTTGAAGCCACCAGGTGTTGTGGTCTGCCAGCGGCCTGCGGAGCTGGCAGCAGAGTCGGGCAGTGGGGAGGAACATGGGCCAGTCCAGGAGTCTGGGGAGGGCTCGGACGAGGGATCTGCGTCCGATACAGAGATGAGGCCAGGGCCATGGGTGAGTTATGTGCAGACGCTGGTGCCTGCAGAATCTGACATCGGGGAGGTAAAGGAACAGGGGGAGCCTGTTCCCAGTGCGCACATGAGCGGAGCTGCCAGAAGGCAAGAACAGTTAAGACAAAAGGGGGGGCTTGGGAGTAAGGCTTGGAGGTGATTGGCCCCTCCCATAAGACATAAAGGAGGAGCAAAGGAACAGGAGCCTTTGCAGGAAGCAACTTTATCCATTCTGGTCGGTTTAAATTCTGAAGCTCCATGTTGACTTCATGCTCCGTTTGGCCTTGTACAGCTAATTGGAAATCTAGTCGTGGGCAGCATTTCAAGGGAGATAAAGGTGGGTGCTTATCAGCCTTATCCTAAAAGACTTTGGCAGACTTCTGTGGGACTATTCATAAACTGTTTGGGACTCATTACGGGTGGTGAATGCATATAATTCATAGCCGTTGAAATAAAAACAGGGTTTTTGGGAACAGCATGTGATTGTTACTGTCTCAGGAAGCCTTGGTCAGAACACCAGGGGCCAGGTCTCTCCATCATCTTGGCAGGCCCCTGAACATGTCATGCCCTGGCGGAGACTGACTCTGAGGGAGAGGAGGAACAGCCAACAGGGAGTGAAAGTTTGGCTCCGGAGGTTGTGGAGGAGGCTGGGGAAGGGCAGAGGCCAGCTGAGCAGTCAGAGGAGGACCCAGGCCAATCCCCTCTACATCCTAGGGCACGCAGGGAGGAGAAGAGAAGGGAGAGACGTGGTCTCCTCAGGAGGAGAGGGCCTTGATCCTATTCATGGGCTGCAGGTGTGACAACTGAATAAGAGTTTGGACCTGCGTACTGGCAAACGCTGGAAACAAAGCATGTAAATGTCTCCAGTTTATAGTTCCTCTCTGAGTTTGGCATCCTTCCCAGTGTGTGTTCTGATATCAGTGGACATCTTCAAGCCCTTATCTTCCCTGGTTTGTGTTGTTTTTTACTCTTTATAATTTATAGGCATTTCCTCCTTCTTGTAACTGTTTGTGTGGGAGTTTTTTTTTGTCTCCCGTCAAGGATATTTGTAGCTTGGAAGCAATGTGAATGAATAAAAGGGGCTTCGCCTGTTTTTTGTGACTGTGTTTATTTTGTATCCCACCCTGGGTCATCACAGAACATCTCAGATGACCTATTCATCCCCACCCCCACCTCTCACCCCCCAACGCACGGGATTTCGCCATCCCAGCTTCTGCCAAAGTTGAAGCATGTCCAACCTCCAACTCAGACAAACCTTCGAACAGTAAACAGCTGCTCTATCAAGGAACCACCAAGAAATACTCCCACCAACACGGACAGGGCAGGCCACTTGTATATAAACAGAGAGCAAACCCCACACCCTTCTAGACACTGATGATGTTACGTAGTTGGATCATGAAACGTCTGCAAGAAAACTACCAAGCTATGAGAGCACCAAGGAACCTACAGTCCTCCTCCTCCTCCTCCACAAGCCCAACCTCCTTCTAGCACTGATGATGTTACGTAGTTGGGTCGTGAAACATCTGCAAGAAAACAACCAAGCTCAGAAAGCACCAAGGACCACATAGTTGTCATCCTCCTCCCCCATCTTCTTCTCCACTCCAAACCCCACTCCCTTCTAGCACTGATGATGTTACCTAGTTGGGTCATGAAACGTCTGTAAGAAAACCAACCAAGCTCAGAGAGCACCAAGGACCCCACAGTCCTCTTCCTCCTCCCTTCCTCCTCCCTTCGTCCTTCTGCAAACCCCATTCCTTTCTAGCACTGATGATGTTACCTAGTTGGGTCATGAAACGTCAGCAAGGGCCCCTCATTTCAACCCCGAGCTACAAACATTCTATTGATTTATGCCTATAATGAACGGGTTCTATGACAGTCGTAATTCAAGGTTTCTCTGTACAGCTTCTCTTTCCAGCTTACCCTGGAGAAACCCTCTGTTCCCGCCTGGCTGAGCAGAGTCGGAGGCCTCAGCAGCGGCTCCTGTAACAGCTCCATCCGAGGCCGCTTGGTCTCAATGAATTCGATTTCCGACGGTTTGCTCAGATCCGAGAGATAGGAATGGGACTCGGCCCGAGCGTGCGTCTCCTGGGATCTGCAGGGAAGAGAACAGAGAACGGGACAAGGAGCTCCAAGCCGATTGATTTTAAATGGGTATTTTTTTTTTAGACCGTTTCTCCCAATACAATTCGTTAAAGTGCTGGTGACCTTCTACCGCTGCACCATAGAGAGTATCTTAACTTACTGCACCTCTGTATGGTTTGCCACTTGCACAGGGGCAGATAGGACAGCGCTCCAGAGGGTGAACCTCATTCCCCCTCAGAGGATCATGGGTTGCCCTCTCCCCTCTTTGGAAGAGCTTTATAGCTCCCGCTGCCTTAAGAAAGTTCAAAATATCCTCAAAGATCCATCTCATCCTGGGCACCCCCTTTTTTTGAACTATTACCATCTGGCAGACGGTACAGGAGAATAAAAACAAAGACAAACAGGCTGAAAAACAGCTTCTATCCCAGGGCAGTAGCTCTGTTGAATTCTACTGCGTAGTGCAGTGTTGGTGCTGTGTTGGGGGGTTTCGGTTCAATGTGTGAAAAGTGAAGGATGTGTGTTTGTGTTTATTTTCATGGTCATGATGTGCACTGAAGATGGCGTTTGATTTTGTAGTACGAGGTACAATGACAATAAAGTCAACTAAACTAAAGCCATCTTTATAATCTTAAAAGAAAGCTTCACAAGCCTCAAAGGCAAACTCCAAAGTTGAACTAAGAAAGCAATAAGAAAAATTAAAAAAAGAAAATATTGTATTTTATATTCATCAATAAAAGCCGGCTCCTTAAGGAATCCAACATCACGGTAGGAGCAATGCAAAATATTATTATTATGAATGAAAGCAAATATATTGTCAGTATATTCATGAACTGGAATAGAGTTTGGTAACAAGGTCAGCCAATGAATAGGCATAACAACTAAGTCAGCCAATGAGAACTGTTTGGAAACTGAAACTGGAAGTAGCCCAGGTGTGGCTCTATATTAAGCTCTGCAGCTCTGAAGCTATGTTGAATTCTGAGTCTGTCTATTGAAATGAAACTGTTTCTCTTCTCTTTTGCTTGCCTGCTGAACTAAAGTAAAAGAGAAACTAACATGCTTGCTTGCTGAAGATTGGAGCTCTACTCTGAAGTTACTTGCAACATGTTTATTTCTGTCTGAGTTTGCTCTATGTTAAGAGAAATCTACAACTGGTTTGTAAAATCTACTTATTATGTTTACAAAGACGTTAAATGAAGCATCAGCCATCTGTGTTTATTTTTCTGGCGCTAAATTAACGCTGCAAAACTTTGAATATATTATGTGTCCCAGGATGATGATGCGAGATCGAAGGTGGGTCAGTCACCGGAACCAGATATTTATTCTTCTTAGCGTCCGGACTTACGGCGGAGCCCATCTTTGGGGTATTTCCCTCTACCAACATACAGGCTTTTGGGCTGTTCTGTGAGTCATGTTTCAGTAGAGGGAAATTCCCTGAACTCCGGCATGAGTTCGAACGCTTGGAAGAGTAAATCTCTGCTCCCAGTGACCGACCCGCTTTTGTGGCCTGTTGGCTGCTGGTCCATCCAGCAGCCCAATCAGAGGAGGAGGAAGAGGAGGCATGCGAGTCAGGGTCAGCATCAAGACAATCTGGGAACTCCAAGGGGGAAGAGGAAATAGAGCTGGCAGAGTGTCATGCCCTTGGTAGAGTCGAGGGAGAGGAGGAACAGCCGACAGGGAGTAGAAGGGTGGCTCCGGAGGTTGTGGAGGAGGCTGGGGAAGGGCAGAGGCCGGCTGGGCAGTCAGAGGAAGACCCAGGCCCATCCCCCCTTCATCCTAGGGCCTGCAGGGAGGAATGGAGAAGGGAACAATGTGGCTTATGGGAGAGGAAGCGGCCATGATCCCCCTCATTGGCTGCAGCTGGGGGGAATAGTATAAAAGAGGGGCGTTTAAAACACAGCATTGCTAGAAGCAAAGTGTGTTTTATTCCTGGCTGAGGTTTATCTTGGTTGGCGTTCTTCCAACGGACTGTGCCTTCTTCTCTTCTTGAAGTTTGTAATTAATGATCCTGGTCTGTTGTGGAACTTCCTTCAGTGGGGTTTGTTTTGGTTTTTTTTATTTCTCCGTTATCTGTTCTTTTGAGTTTGGACTGTATTTCTTTCTTTTGGAGACTATTTTGGAAAGAGTTTAATCTCCAACTGTGAACGATTGAACAGTGAAGCCAAGTTGGAGGCATTAAAGGAAATTTATTTATGTTTGGGAATTTATGACATGTGTGCTGCTTCCTGGGATATCACACAGAGAGATAGAGACAGAGGTGGAGTCTGGGCCATCCGTCAGCCCTCAGATGGAGAGTCAACAGCCCCCAGGTCTGGACGTGGCTGATGAGGAAGAGGAGGAACAGCTGGGTACAGTGCCTGATGCACGGATGCACAGAAGGCAGTGGAGAGGAGAGCAGTGGAAATCTATGGGCCGGTCCTTGGAACGGAAGAGCCACTGCTGCTAGCGAGACTCCACCCTAGCTCTGGGGATAAAAGGCAGGGAGCAGAGATAAAAAGGTGTGGCAGACAACTATTCATCTCCCTGCCGGACGGACTTCTTAGCCTGCGTTGAGAGAGGAACTTTTTGCCGGGGCTGCTGGCGCTCCTAATAAAGGGCAACATTTATTTAAATACAGAGGGTTTGTCGTGTTTGGGGAGCCGGGTCCAAACACCTTCGATCTCGCAAAATATTATTGTACGATGTCACAAACTCTGCCATACAGAGTCTTCAACTTACGACTATAATTGAGTCTGGCAATTACAACCGGTTTAAGTCGTAAAGCGGATCATCGCTTGATCGTGGCAGTTGTGACGCGCACACTAGGGTTGTCTAGTGAATGCAATGATGGTCCAATTGTCACTGTTTTGAGCAAAAATTGTGGTAACTGCAGCCACGTGACCAGTTGTCCAGCACACAGATGGTCTTTGTCCGTGTGTGTGTGTGTGTGTGTGTGTGTGAGAGAGAGAGAGAGGAGAGAGACAGAGGGGGAGAGGAGAGAGAGGGAAAGAGAGAGGAGAGAGGGAGAGAGAGAGAAGCAAGAGAAAGGGGGAAAGAGAGGAGAGAGAGAGAGAGAAGAGAGAGAGAGAAAGGGAATGAGAGAAAGGGAAGAGAGGGGGAGAGAGAGGGAAAAAGGGAGGAAGAAAGGGAAGGAGAGAGAGAGAGGGAGAGAGAGAGAGAAAGGGAAAGAGGAGAGGAGATGAGAGAGGGAAAGAGAGAGGAGAGAGAGAGAGGAGAGAGGAAAGAAAGGGAAAGAGAGAGAGGGACAGAGGGGGAGAGAGAGGGAGGGGGGAGAGAGAGACTTCAAAACTGGGTCCTAAATATCTTTTGGGAAGAAAAAAATCTGTTGGAACCTCAAATGCGTCCCATTTCTTTAGTCTTACCTTTCATTTCCCGGCTGAAATTCGGATAACAAGGAGGGCCTGCGTCGTTGCGGGTGTAAGAGAGATCCTGGGGGCAGG
The DNA here is from genome assembly GCF_049901735.1 of Notechis scutatus. Classification (NCBI taxonomy): domain Eukaryota; kingdom Metazoa; phylum Chordata; class Lepidosauria; order Squamata; family Elapidae; genus Notechis; species Notechis scutatus. The sequence continues at coordinate 11,466,688 of NC_142021.1, read as the reverse complement.
TGGGAAGTGTATTCTCTGGGATGGTGCTGATATTCCAAGAGACTCACATCCTAAAACAGACGACACAAAACCAAGTCATAAACCTTCAGGTCGAAATCATATATATAGATAGTCCTCGACTTACAACAGTTCTTTTTTTTTTTTTTTATGTGTGTGTGTGTGTGTGTGTATATACACACACACACACACACACACAAACATTTTGAATACAGTGTATTGTCAGGGCATATCATTTGCAGAGAAGCAAAGAAAGAACATAAAGAAAAATTAACATATATACTAATAACAATAATAATAGTATAACGTTCTGCTGATTCGGTTCTATAGACGAATGATTGAGTCTGTCATCTGCACCTCTATAACTGTCTGGTTTGGCTCTGCAACCCAACAGGACAGACAGAGACTTCAGAGAGTAATTAGGGCTGCAGAAAAAAAAACAATTGCTACCAACCTGCCTTCCATCGAGGTCCTGTACATACTGCACAAGTCAAAAAGAGGGCTGTGAAAACATTTACAGACCCCTCACATCCCGGACATAAACTGTTTCAACTCCTTCCCTCAAAACAACGCTATAGAGCCCTGCACACCAGAACAAACAGACACAAGGAGAGTTTTTCCCCAAACGCCATCACTCTGCTAAACAAATAATTCCCTCAACACTGTCCAACTATTTACAAAGTCTGCACTACTATTACTATTAACCTTTTCATCACTCCTTATCACCCATCCCCTCCCACTTGTGACTGTATGACTGTAACTTTGTCGCTTATATTCTTACAATTTATATTGACTGTTTCCTAGTATGATTTGATTGCTTATCATATTCCTATGACTATCATTAAGTGTTGCACCTGATGATTCTTGACTGTTGACGAATGTCTCTTTTCTTTTATGTACAGTGAAAGCATTTGCACCAAGACAAATTCCTTCTGTGTCCAATCACACTTGGCCAATAAAGAATTATATTCTATTTTATTCCATTCCATTCTATTCCAACAGAATTCCATTCCATTCTATTCCAACTAGATTTCTCTTTATATTAGCTTATTTGTGATTCTGTTAGTTATATTGGCATATTTTAAATTATAAACCATCTTTATATTTAATTCATACATAGCAATAATCTTTCTTCATCTAATTTCTACCTCTTATCTCTAGCCACTCGTAAAATCTATTCCATGTTAAATAATATTCTGTGTCTTCTTATCTTTTATTTTTAATATCCATCTCTGTACAGTCTAATATTTTCCAAATTACATCCTGATCAGATGAAGTGTCCTCATTTTCCCAATATTGTGCAAATACAATCCTTGTTGCTAATATATGCAAAACTAGATATATAGTTCCCTTATCACATCCCCTTTTGTTGGGCATTATACCCAACAAAAATATTTCTGGTTTCAGATCTATATGTTGCTTGATCATCTTTTCCAACCATGTATGTATTTTCATCCAATATTTTCTTGCTTTCATTCAGGTCCACCACATGATAATAAATACCTGGGATCTGATGACACTTCCAACACTTGGCGGACATATTTGCTAACATTTCTGCTAATCTTGCCGGTGGCAAGTGCCACCTATAAAACATTTTATACAGATTTTCTTTATATGCAGTAGCCCTTGTAATTCCTATCCCAAAGTTTTTGCCAATTATCTAATTCTATAGTATAATCAAAAAATGTTGCCAGTACAATCATTGTTTCTTTGACTTATTCCTTTTCCATTTTATAACTTAATAAGTAGTTACATATTTTTGGATCAGTTTTATCTGCCACTAATAATATCTTATCAAATGTTGTTGGTTCTTTGTAAAACCCCATGTTTTTGCATCTTTCTTGTATCTCGACTGTATTTGAAGTTGCAACCACCCAGCTAACTCTTTTCTTTCCGCAGGTCCAGAACTGGAAACCAAGGGGTTGGGTTTTCTGTAACCTCCTGATGAAGCCTCAGCAGCGAAACTTAAGAGTGATGCAACAAGAGAGGAAACCCACAGTTTGAGGAAACATCTTCACACTTCAGTGCATGGGAGAGTCTGGAGAACTTTGAGGTACTGTGAAGGCTCCATAATGTATACATCTAGGTCAAAAGTACTCAGGAAAAAAAAGGAGAAGTAAAGAAAACCCCTAGTCAACCACTCTTTGGTCAAAAGAGAAACTTCCTCAAAATTAACGGTCATCTTTAGAGTCAAAACCACATCAACTGTACCAAGATATTCTCCAGAAGTTTACATCTTGGTTAAGATTTCCTTCCTGGTCTGTTTTCTTTTTCCCACAGTAGTTGAGTTATCCCTGCTCTGCCTTCATTTCAAGACACTATATCTCTGTCTGGACCACCTCCCATCCTCAGACTCCCACTCCCACAGGGTCTGACCTCAGGTTTGCACTTTAGGCATAAGGATAAAAGTCAGACCTCAATGACGAACTCTTTGCAGGAAGCAAAGTAGTTCAAGATATTCTGAGTCCTTCTTGAAAGCTCTGCGGATTCTGGTCGTTTTTTTTCTGGTACTAATTAATTTGGATACTTCTGTTTTTGGCAGCATTCCACAGCACTGACAGGGGTGTGCTTATCTGTTTAAGTTAGTTGTGGCTGTGAATGGAAATAATTCTCAGTGTTGCATTAAAATAGGCTTTGCTTTTAAAACAAGTTTGTGTTTAATTACGTTTGACGAAGCCTGAGTCAGAACAGGTTGCCTTAACCACACACTTCCTGACAGAAGCTACAATGGGTTGGCTTTGCAAACTATCTTAAGCGCCCTGTCATGGCTAACTAACCCAATAAAGGGCTGGACTCACCCAGTGTGCTAACCCAGATCAAGTTGCAAATGGCCATAGATTTCTTTGCAACTCAATTAAGCCATTCCTTAATTCGTCTGGGAATAAAAAGACGTTACCTAGTTTGGGTCCTGAAATTTCTTCAGGAAAGCAGCCAAGCTCAGAGAGCACCAATGACCCCTCATTTCAACCCTGAGTTACACATATTCTCTTCTGTTGGTACTGATGATGTTACCTAGTTGGGCAATGAAACGTCTGCAAGCAAACTTGGGAGGACACCAAGGACCCAACAGTTGAACCTTCAGCTACAAATATCTGTTGGTACTGATGTAAGGCAATGAAATGCCTACAAGTAACCATCCAAGTTCAGAGAACACCAAGGACTCCATAGTTGAACCCTGAGCTACAAATATTCTCTTCTATTAGTAGTGGTGATGTTACCTAGTTGGGTCATGAAATCACCTTCATTTAACAGCCCCATATTCCCTTGCGAGGTGGAGTCTGGGCAACTGAATGGAGCTAGCAGATTGTTTTAATGGCCAGATGCCCTTCCTGTCGCCGTATTCCTTCTCCTCCTGCTTCCATTGATGATATTACCTAGTTGGGTCATGAAATGTCTGCAAGAAAACCTCCAAACTCAGAAACACCAAGGATCCCACAGTTCAACCCTGAGCTACAAATGTTCTCCTTTATAGAATTAGGATAGGATAGGATAGGATAGGATAGGATAGGATAGGATCTGGAAGGGACCTTGGAGGTCTTCTAGTCCAGCCCCCTGCTCAGAATATAGAATGGAATGGAATATAAAAAATAGGGAGTAGAGTAGAGTAGAGTAGAGTAGAGTAGAATAGAATAGAATAGGAAAGAATAGAGTAGAGTAGAGTAGAGTAGAGTAGAGTAGAGTAGAGTAGAACAGAATAGAATAGAATAGGAAAGAATAGAGTAGAGTAGAGTAGAATAAAATAGGAAAGAATAGAGTAGAGTAGAGTAGAGTAGAGTAGAGCAGAGCAGAGCAGAGCAGAGTAGAATAGGAAAGAATAGAGTAGAGTAGAGTAGAACAGAATAGAATAGGAAAGAATAGAGTAGAGTAGAGTAGAATAAAATAGGAAAGAATAGAGTAGAGTAGAGTAGAGTAGAGTAGAGTAGAATAGAATAGAATAGGAAAAAATAGAGTAGAGTAGAGTAGAACAGAATAGAATAGGAAAGAATAGGGTAGAGTAGAGTAGAGTAGAGTAGAGTAGAATAAAATAGGAAAGAATAGAGTAGAGTAGAGTAGAGTAGAACAGAATAGAATAGGAAATAGAGTAGAGTAGAGTAGAATAAAATAGGAAATAGAGTAGAGTAGAGTAGAGCAGAATAGAATAGAATAGGAAAGAACAGGGTGAGTAGAGTAGAGTAGAGTAGAGTAGAGTAGAGTAGAATAAAATAGGAAAGAATAGAGTAGAGTAGAGTAGAACAGAATAGAATAGGAAATAGAGTAGAGTAGAGTAGAATAAAATAGGAAAGAATAGAGTAGAGTAGAGTAGAGTAGAGTAGAATAAAATAGGAAAGAATAGAGTAGAATAGAGTAGAGTAGAGTAGAGCAGAGTAGAGTAAACAGAGTTGGAAGAGACTTTGGAGGTCTTCTAGTCCAGCCCCCTGCTCAGAATACAGAATGGAATGGAATATAAAATAGAATAGGGAGTAGAGTAGAGTAGAGTAGAGTAGAGTAGAGTAGAATAGAATAGAATAGGAAAGAATAGAGTAGAGTAGAGTAGAGTAGAGTAGAATAGAATAGAATAGGAAAGAATAGAGTAGAGTAGAGTAGAGTAGAGTAGAGTAGAATAGAATAGAATAGGAAAGAATAGAGTAGAGTAGAGTAGAGTAGAGTAGAGAGCAGAGTAGAGTAAACAGAGTTGGAAGAGACTTTGGAGGTCTTCTAGTCCAGCCCCTGCTCAGAATACAGAATGGAATGGAATATAAAATAGAATAGGGAGTAGAGTAGAGTAGAGTAGAGTAGAGTAGAGTAGAGTAGAATAGAATAGAATAGGAAAGAGTAGAGTAGAGTAGAGTAGAACAGAATAGAATAGAATAGGAAAGAATAGAGTAGAGTAGAGTAGAGTAGAGTAGAGTAGAGTAGAATAGAATAGAATAGAATAGGAAAGAATGAGAGGTAGAGTAGAGTAGAGTAGAGTAGAGTGAGTAGAGTAGAGTGGAGTAGAGTAGAATAGGAAGAGTAGAGTAGAGTAGAGTGAGAACAGAACAGAACAGAATAGGAAAGAATAGAGTAGAGTAGAGTAGAGTAGAGTAGAGTAGAGTAGAGTAGAGTAGAGTAGAGTAGAATAGAGTAGAGTAGAGTAGAGTAGAGTAGAGTAGAATAGGAAAGAGTAGAGTAGAGTAGAACAGAACAGAACAGAATAGGAAAGAATAGAGTAGAGTAGAGTAGAGTAGAGTAGAGTAGAGTGAGTAGGTAGAGTAGAGTAGAGTAAACAGAGTTGGAAGAGACTCTGGAGGCCTTCTAGTCCAACCCCACCTGCCTAGGCAGGTTAATTCATACACTCCCCTATAGCGATTCTCAATGCCTGGAGATGCCACCTCATTCATCTCAAAAGCTTCCAAAGGGTACCTTAGAACCCTAGAATCACAGCGCTGGAAGGGACCCCAGGTCTTCTAGTCCAACCCCTTGCTCAAGCATGAGACCTTACGCCATCCCGATCAAGTGGTTGTCCATCCAGTCTAGTTTTGAAAACCTCCAGTGAGGCAATTTCTCTTCACTTCTAAGCTGGGTCTCTCTTGGACAAGCTTCAACCCATTCCTTCTTATCTTGCCTTTCTGAGGTAGGGCTGAAGAACAGTGGTGTGAACAGCGGAAAGAGAGTCAACTACTGACCAACCACTTCTCTGCTCAGTTGATACTCTGAACTCAACAACACGAAGCAAAGCATCTCCCACAGTTGTTGGAGAGCGCCAACGTTTTCAATAAATCACCATGATACAGGGATCCCTAAAGTGGATCCCTAAATCCCATTAACTATCATCCATAGTGTCAAGGGGGCTATAAGAAATACTACAGAATAGAATAGAGTAGAGTAGAGTAGAGTAGAGTAGAGTAGAGTAGAGTAGAGTAGAGTAGAGTAAACAGAGTTGGAAGAGACTTTGAAGAAAACAATCCATCAACCGTGTAAAGCCATCCAACTAGGCTTCCAACTCTGATGGAGCCCATTTGTTTCATCAAAACATTGTATCTCCCCTTCTTTTACCTTAGAGACTCTTCAGACTTGGCAAACTTAAGGCTTGCGGCCCCTCCAGAATTCCCCAGCCAGCATATGGGGAACATCACCAGAATTTAGCTGGCTGAGTAATTCTGGGTGTTGAAGTCCACAAGCTTTAAAGTTGTGAAGTTGGGAGACCCCTGATGTAAATTATTAAGGGTCTTTCTGGGGAATTCTGGGAGTCAAAGTCCACAAGTCTTAAAGTCATCAAGTTTGGAGGCTCTTGTTGCAGATTATTAAGGGCCTTTCTAGGGAATTCTGGAGTTGAAGTCCACAAGTCCGTTGTAGATTATTAAGGGCCTCTGGAGAATTCTGGGAGTCGAAGTCCACAAGTCTTAAAGTCATCAAGTTTGGAAACCCCTGTTGTAGATTATTAAGGGCCTTTCTGGGGAATTCTGGAAGTTGAAGTCCTCAAGTCTTAAAGTCATCAAGTTTGGAGGCTCTTGTTGTAGATTATTAAGGGCCTTTCTGGGAATTCTGGAAGTTGAAGTCCACAAGTCTTAAAGTCATCAAGTTTGGAGGCTCTTGTTGTAGATTATTAAGGGCCTTTCTGGGGAATTCTGGAAGTTGAAGTCCACAAGTCTTAAAGTCATCAAGTTTGGAGGCTCTTGTTGTAGATTATTAAGGGCCTTTCTGGGTTCTGGAGTTGAAGTCCACAAGTCTGTTGTAGATGATTAAGGGCCTCTGGAGAATTCTGAGAGTAGAAGTCCACAAGTCTTAAAGTCATCAAGTTTGGAAACCCCTGTTGTAGATTATTAAGGGCCTTTCTGGGAAATTCTGGAAGTTGAAGTCCTCAAGTCTTAAAGTCATCAAGTTTGGAGGCTCTTGTTGTAGATTATTAAGGGCCTTTCTGGGGAATTCTGGAAGTTGAAGTCCTCAAGTCTTAAAGTCATCAAGTTTGGAGGCTCTTGTTGTAGATTATTAAGGGCCTTTCTGGGGAATTCTGGAAGTTGAAGTCCACAAGTCTTAAAGTCATCAAGTTTGGAGGCTCTTGTTGTAGATTATTAAGGGCCTTTCTGGGGAATTCTGGAAGTTGAAGTCCACAAGTCTTAAAGTCATCAAGTTTGGAGGCTCTTGTTGTAGATTATTAAGGGCCTTTCTGGGGAATTCTGAGAGTCGAAGTCCACAAGTCTTAAAGTCATCAAGTTTGGAGGCTCTTGGTTGCAGATTATTAAAGCTTCTCTTCTCAAGATGGTTGGATTTCGACAGCTTGGGAAGGTTGCCAGCCATTTCAAGGGCCTCCAACTGACCAGGGAAATTCCAAACAAGATTGAGGAAGTGGGAGGTGGATCTACGCTGCTGATAAATTAATAAAATTAACAGCCAAATTCCCAGAAAAAGAAAAAAAAGTTACTCGGTTACTGGGAAGGTTTAGAATTTTTTTCCCCCCATCAAACTTTGGAGACGTGATCATTTGCCATCACCCAAGTTCAGACTCTGGAAAGAGTGCAGAGAAGAGCAAGAAAGATGATTAGGGGACTGGAGGCTAAAACATATAAAGAACAGTTGCTGGAACTGGGTATGTCTAGTTTGATAAAAAGAAGGACTAGGGGTGACATGATAGCAGTGTTCTAATATTTGAGGGGCTGCCCCAAAGAAGAGGGAGTCAAGCTATTCTCCAAAGCACCGGAAGGCAGGACAAGAAGTAACGGATGGAAACTAATCAAGGAGAGAAGCAACTTAGAACTAAGGAGAAATTTCCTGACAGTCAGAACAATTAATCAGTGGAACAACTTGCCTCCAGAAGTTGTGAATTCTCCAACACTGGAGGTTTTTAAGAAGAGATTGGACAATGATTTGTCCGAAGTGGTCTAAGGTTTCCTGCCTAGGCAGATGGTTGGACTGGAAGACCTCCAAGGTCCCTTCCAACTCTGTTGTTCTATTCTACTGTTCCACTTTTGATCTTGCTATTGTTATCCCCGTTTTTGGTTTTACGTACAAGCCATTTGGGAGTTCAGGCTGTGCTTAAGTGGGTGGGTTAACCTTATTTTCTTGTCGTCCCTTTTCTTCCTTTTTATTGAATTTTTATCTTGTAAGCCTGCGGGGAGTCGGAATTATTCAAATGCTAATAATAATACCTGGCACAGTTCCCTGCCTCTAAGAGTCTTAAGTTCTCATGATAAAGATTGCGTTGTTTTTTTCTTTCTCTCTTTTTTTAATTGAGCTCAGGGGCTATTTTGGGCAAATCTTATATTACAATGGGCTCCTTTTGATCTCTCTTTTCTCTGTTCTCCCTTCCCCCCCCAAAAAAAGAGTCTTTTGTTTTGGATCTAGAAAGCAAAGCAGGAAAACAAACATCCATTCCGGAGTCGCGGGACAATGAGGAACAAAAGTGCAAGTAAGTCCCATAGGAGCGTCAGTAATTATGGTTTATTTTACGCAGACTTTCTGCCTGCAAGGAGACTGCCTCCTCCCTTGGGGGTGGGAGTGGGGAATTTTAAACTCAGTTTCTGACCTCGTAAGTGTATTTCCGATTCCCGGCTGTCTCTCTGTCTCTCAAGTTTGCTTGAAAGAAATCTGACCTCAGCTCAGCTGGGCTTTGTTTCCAAAAATGCAGCATGGCAGGCCTTGTCCTTGTCCAGACGTTGTAAATTTCTAAAAGGCACACAAGGGAAGGCATGGGGGATTTCCCTTCCAATCCTCCTCCGTCCACAGAAGATCCATAAATGTCAGCCTCAGGGCTGACCCAGCAAACGAAAAAGGAGTAACTGTACAGGGAGTCCTTGATCGATGGCGGCAATTTCCGTGGCTAAGCGAGGTAGGTTAAGGGAATTGCTTCTGATTTTACAACGGTCATAGCACTTCCGACGTACAGACTGCTTCCCAGGGCTTTGCAGCCAGCCTTCTCTTAAGCGTTTCAGCTTCTTGCCCCCCAACAATCTGGGTCCTCATTTTACCCACTTTGGAAGGACGGAAGGACAAGGCAACCTTGAGCCGCTCAGAATCGAACTGTTGGCAGTGGGCAGAGTCAGCCTGCAATGTTGCATTCCAACCATTGTGCGAAGGTAGAAAGGAAGGAAGGAAGGAAGGAAGGAAGGGGAAGGGAAGGAGGGAACAGAAGGAAGGAAGGAAGAAGAGAAGGAAGGAGGGAGGGAGGGAGGAGGGGAAGGGAAGGAAGGGGAAGGGAAGGAGGGAACAGAAAAAAGGAAGAAGAGAGAGAGGGAGGGAGGGATGCAGGAAGGAAGGAGGGAAGGAGGAAGGAAGGAAGGAAGGAAGGAAGGAAGGAAGGAAGGAAGGAAGGAAGGAAGGAAGGAAGGAAGGAAGGAAGGAAGGAAGGAAGGAGAAATAGCAATAGAACTTATATACCGCTTCACAGTGATCTACAGCCCTCTCTAAGCGGTTTACAGAGTCAGCCTTTTGCCCTCAACAATCTGGATCCTCATTTTACCGACCTTGGAAGGACGGAAGGCTGAGTCAACCTTCAACCAGTCAGGATCGAACTCCTGGCAATGAGCAGAGTCAGCCTGCAAAACTGCCTTCTAACCACGTGCACCACCCGGGCTCCTACCACCTTTTGTGCCAGGTTTTTATGTCAATCACTGTGGTTTTGAAGTGAATTGCTTGGTCACTGAGAAAATCCGGCTTCTCCCAATGCTTTTGTTTGTGGGAAGCTGGCTAGGAATCTCACAAACGGCGAACCCAGAACCCGCTGGGGAGGCTGCGACTTGTTTTAAACCATCCTGCTGGCCAAGCACCCCCGAAATTCCGATCACGCGATCATCGCCTTCGCCAAGACCACCCCCAAGGCCCTAGTCCTCATGACCCAGAAGCCCACTCTCACCCCACTGGCACGCCCCTACAGCCAGCCAACGGCAACGATGTTCAATGTGTCTGTATCGAGACACAGATTTCAGAGAGTGATTCTCCAGAACTGCAGAAAAAAAATAATGACTACCAACCTGCCTTCCATGGAGGACCTGTATGCTGCACGAGTCAAAAAGAGGGCTGTGAAAATATCTACAACCCTTCACATCCTGAAATATCTACAACCCTCCACATCCTGGACATAAACTGTTTCAACTCCTACCCTCAAAACGACACTATAGAGCACTGCACACCAGAACAACTAGACACAAGGGGAGTTTTTTCCCCAAACGCCATCACTCTGCTAAACACATAATTTCCTCAACACTGTCCAACTATTGACAAAGTCTGCACTAGTATTACTATTAACCTTCTCATCACTCCTTATCACCCATCCCCTCCCACTTGTGACTGTATGACTGTAACTTTGTGGCTTGTATCCTTATGATTTATATTGACTGTTTCCTAGTATGATTTTATTGCTTATTGCACCCTATGACTATCATTAAGTGTTGTACCTAATGATTCTTGACTCTTGATGAATGTATCTTTTCTTTTATGTACACTGAGAGCATTTGCACCAAGACAAATTTCTTGTGTGTCCAATCACACAGGGCCAATAAAAAATTCTATTCCTTTCCCTTCCCTTCCCTTCCCTTCCCTTCTCTATTCTATTCTATTCTATTCTATTCTATTCTATTCTATTCTATTCTATTCTATTCTATTCTATTCTATTCTATTCTACTCTACTCTACTCTACTCTACTCTACTCTACTCTACTCTATTCTTATTGTACCCTATGACTATCATTGTACCTGATGATTCTTGACTCTTGACGAATGTATCTTTCCTTTTATGTACACTGAGAGCTTTTGCACCAAGACAAATTCCTTGTGTGTCCAATCACACTTGGCCAATAAAGTATTCTATTCTATTCTATTCTATTCTATTCTACTCTACTCTACTCTACTCTACTCTTATTGTACCCTATGACTATCATTGTACCTGATGATTCTCGACTCTTGACGAACGTATCTTTTCTTTTATGTACACTGAGAACATTTGCTCCAAGACAAATTCCTTGTGTGTCCCATCACACTTGGCCAATGAAGAATTCAATTCAACTCAACTCAACCCAACTCAACTCAATTCAACTCAACTCAACCCAACTCAACTCTGCTCAGTCCAACCAGGAGGGAAGAGAAGACAACTCACCACATGGGGCTGATTTAAGGCCACAGGGTAGGACATGGCATGGGAGGGGTAGTGGCTTTCAGCCCCTCGCCAGGTCTGGGTTGCCGGTTGTGTAGATCCAGCCATTGCCAAAGGGGGGGTTGGGGGGGAGCAGTCTTCTTTTGGGGGCCTCTCCTAAGAATCAGCGATGCGACGCACTAAGGACGTTTGGGCCCGCGATGCTCATCCCGGCCATTTCCTGTTGCTCCTGGAAGGGAAACAAAGGAAGGCGGGATTAGAGTCCTGTTGGGGGAAAAAAGGGGGTGAGTTTGAGACAGGGTTTTTTTTCCCCCAATTTTTTTAAATTGTTTTATTTACACAACATATAAAAATTCAATTTCTATTAAACAGTGTGTTGTCTGGGTGCCATTATTTTATTAAAATATCAGAATTGAAATGTTTACAAGAAAATTCATCCCGTTGATATTAATTCAACAGCAACAGCAACAGCAATAACAACAACAACAATAACAATAATTTACTTCTTTCTGGACATTCTGGTTTTTCTTTGAAGGCATTTTGCTTCTCTTTCAAGAAGCTTCTTCAGCTGGGGAATGGAAATATTTTTATTCCTTGCAGACAGCTAGCTGGTCATTTGCATCCTTTTAGAGGGTCATTGAGGCCACTTGGGAGTTTTAGCACTAATAGGAATGGATTTCCAGAGAAAACGAAAACTGCAGACCACAGGAACCATTTGCACCACTCAGGTGACCCTGAGGACACAGATAAACCTCCAGGTGGCCTCAACCACCCTCTAAAAAGATGCAAATGGCCAACTGTCTACCAGGAATACAAATTATTCCATTCCCCACCACCCGGTTGGAGCTGAAGAAGCTTCTTGAATGAGAAGTGAAATGCCTTCAAAAGAAAAACAAGGAAGTGTAGTTGTCACCTGAAAAAGCACCTTTGAGATGGGACAAAACTCATTTAAACAAATGTCTTTACTTAACAGGAACATTGGGCTGAAATGTGGTCGTAATTCAAGGACTACCTATACACAGGAAGGCACACTTTGCTTTGTCAGGATTTCTATTAAAAGTCCCCCCCCCAAACCCGGTTCTCCAGGTGTTCCACTTAACCTACAGGTGCTTTAAATAAGCCCTCCACTCCTATCCTGAAATAAGTCTTAGTTACACCCTGCGTAAATTGTGGCAGTAGCAAAGTTGACCCAACCGTTTTCTCCAAAGCAAGCTGGCTTTTTGTTCATTTCCCTTCCCCTTCATCCATTGCAGCATTGAAATAGTTTTTTTTTTCCCCCTTGCACGATTTCCAAAAGGGAAGAGAAAAAGGAAGTCCAACATACCACCAACAGAATTCGGCTTCCTCGGAATTTGCTCCCGAGGTTGCGTAACGAAAGGGGCAATTTGCAAAACTGTCCCCAGAGGTTTCATTCTTGGGTAGGAGCTCAGCTTCCCTCTCCGCTCCCGGAAAGGGTGGGAAAAAGTGGCCTCAACAGTTGAACGTACACCTGTTTCCAGAGTAAGTAGCCTTTTCAAAACAGTGGTGGGATTCTACCGGTTTCCCAACCCATTTGGTGATCGCGCACTTCGTGTGTGTGTGCGCAGCAGTGGTGGGATTCAAATATTTTTTTTACTACTGGTTCTGTAGGCGTGGGTTGGTAGGCGTGGCTTGGAGGGAGTGACAGGGGAAGGATACTGCAAAATCTCCATTCCCTCTCTACCCCACTAACCTGCTTTGCAGCTCTGTTCTCCTGTGCGGGGCAACCGAAGGAGACCCAGCCGATCAACTGGGACTCAATGGGAGGCAGAGAAGAAATGGGGGCGGGGCCAGTCAGAGGTGGGATTTGCCGGTTCTCTGAACTACTCAAAATTTCCACTACCGGTTCTCCAGAACTGGTCAGAACCGGCTGAACACCACCTCCCGCACGCAGCTTTCCAAACACAAGCTGAGGCTGAGGGGATAAAGAACAGAAAAGTGCAGAGGCAGTTGGGAGGGCCAATCCTGCACTTTTCTCTTCTCCCTTCAGTTGATCGTTGGAGCTTTTTTTTTTTCCTACCTGTTTGGCCAAACCGGTAGCCATTTTTTTGCTACCAGGTTGGGCAAACCGGTCCAAACCGGTAGCATTTCACTACTCCCCTTTGTCCTTAAGCTTACAACCATCCGTTAAGCAAGCTTTTGAAGTTACCGCCACATTGAGAAGGGGGGGGAAATAACTTATCCTCGATCCTCAGACTTATGACCGTCACAACTTCCCTGCAAGTTACATGATCACTGCTTGTGACTTTCCAAGCTGGCTTCCAACTGGTTAAGTCAATGAGGAAGGCTGGCAACAAGTTGCAAATGGTGGTCCCGCCTTGCTTAATGACCTTGGGCAAATTGCTTAATGATCACGACCGTCACATGATGTTTTGGCTGAAGAGCTGCTTCGTTTAGCGGGGGCTCGTGCAAACTCAACCAATGGGGGGAGGGGGGGTTGTCCTACAAACCACAATAAGCAAACCACTGTTTATAGGACAGGGAGTAGCAGAGCTTGCCCAGGAACAAGCTCAGGAATCCACTATCAAAGGATTGGAGCCGGACTCGAAGTTCCGACCCTCTATCTTTGCCACTGCTACAAAGGGACTACAAAGTTCATGCACCCCTCCCCTTTAAACCTGGAGGGGTCCAGCAGCTGGCTGAGCATGATGGAAGGCAAAGTCCAGCCCATGATGCATAATGAAGGCTGTAGGATTTTGGGTTTGGCTAGTCTAGAGAAAAGAAGAATTAGGGGTGACGTGGTAACAGTATTCTAATATTTGGGGGGGGCTGCCAGAAAGAAGAGGGGGGGTCAAATTATTCTCCAAAGCACCAGAAGCAGGACAAGAAACAACAGGTGGAAACTAATTAAGGAGAGAAGCAGCCTGGAATTAAGGAGGAACTTCCCAAAAGGGAGGACAATTAACCAGTGGAACAGCTTGCCACTAGAAATTGTGGGCGCTCCATCACTGGAGGTTTTTAAGAAGAGATTGGACAACCATTTGTCTGAAATGGTAGAGGATATCCTGCTTGGGCAGGGGATTGGACTAGAAGACCTCTAAGATCCCTTACAATTCTAATATTCTATTATTTGGATACATTAACATAAATTGATAAATTTGGGTGCTCCATCATTGGAGGTTTTTAAGAATTGGACAATCCTTTGTTTGAAATGATATCTCTAGACAGTCACTTATCTGAAATAGCATAGGTTCTCCTGCTTCAGCAGGGGGCTAGACTAGAAGACCTCCAAGACCCCTTCCAACTCACTCATTCTAAAAAGAAGGGTTGGGGAAAGCATCCTAATTTACAAACATGGTTTTCAGTTCGTGTTTGTGAACCGAGGCAGCCTGAAAACGAGAAGACCAAAACTCCCATCTTCAAATTCTGGTTTTAGGATTTTTAAAAAACCACACTGGATTTACACCTTGGCAGAACTAAAAGAGGAATGCAAGTAGTCCTCCACTTACAACAGTTCATTTAGCAACTGGTTCAAAGTTACAACAGTACCGGAAAAAAGTTGATTTATGGCCATTTTTCACACTTCACGACCATTGCAGCCTCCCCACCAATCAAAATTCAGATATTTGGCCACTGGTTCCTATCTATGACGGTTGCAGCATCCCAGGGCTCATGTGATTCCCGTTTTGGGACCTTTTGACCAGTAAAGTCAAAGGGGAAGCCAGATTCACTTAATGACCATGTCACTAACTTAATGGCAGTGATTCCCTTAACGAACTGTCGCAAGGAAGGGGTCATAACATGGAGCCAAGTGCGCATAACAAATGTCTTGCTTAACAACGTAAATCTGGGGCTCTCTTGTGGTTGTAAGTCGAGGACCATCTGTGCCTTAATTTTTGGATTCATACCCAACTCAACAATCCCAACACGGATCTCCGCCAGGTGCCAGGTGTTCTGACCTAGGCTTCACAAAATCACTAAGCAGAAAAGCTCTTTTTATTAAGCTAATGTGAATTCCTCCCATTCACATCCAGCAAAGTCCCAGCAAACAATCTTTCAAGAGTGAATTGCAACCACGGATCTGATCAGGCTTGGAGAGCTGCCAGGCTAATAGCTTCTATGATGACCTGGGCCATGGCACAAAAATAACAAAGTCACAAAAGTAAATAAATTCCCTTTAATGCCTCCAACTTGGCCCCCAATGTCCAGTTATCCTCGGCTGGAGATCAAACTCTTCCAAAAACAGTCTACAAAGGAAAGAAATGCAGTTCGAACCCAAAGTAGAGATAAATTAGAAATTTAAAAAAACCCAACACAAACCACGCTGAAGTAATTTACATGACAGGCCAGGATAATAAATTGCAGACTTCCAACAGATAACGAAGCACACACACAGTTGGGAAGACGCCAAAACGCAGATAAGCCTCGACAAAGATAAGGCAGGCTTTGCTTCCAGCAAGGTGCTGTGTGCAAACACCCTTCTTATATCCTGTTCTCCCAGCTGCAACTAATTAAAAGGATCAGGGCCCTTTTCTCTCCTGTAAGCCACATTGCTCCCTTCTCCGTTCCTCCCTGCGTGCCCTAGGATGAAGAGAAGGTGGCCCTGGATCTTTGTCCAAAAGCCCAACTGGACTGTGCCTTTCCCCCATTTCTTCCACAGCCACTGGAGCCACACTCCCACTCCCTGTCAGCTGCTCAATCTCCCCCTCAGAATCAGACTCCAACAAGGGCATGACCGCTTTCAAGTGCAACACTGTACCAGAAAATACTTGGCAAGGAGTCACAAACAAATCTTCACCCTAATTAAATGAACTGATTGTCTCCTGCAAAGCCCCACTCCCCTTTTGCTCCTCTTTATTCCCTATGGGAGGGACCATTCACCGTCCACCTGTGCCTTTACTCCCAAGTCGACCCTTGTTCCTTAACTGTTCCCTTCTCCGGGCAGCTCTGCTCATGCGCACATCGGGACCAGGCTCCAGCTGTTCTTCTGCCCCACTGATCTCCGACTCTGAAGGCAGATGCAGAGCCCTCGTCAGTGCCTTCTCCAGACTCCAGGACTGGCCCAGGTTCCTTCCCAACCTCCTCACTGTCTGCTGGCAGGCCACAACACTAAGCTATTTGCAAATCCTAAGGGACCAGCAGGGGTTTTTTTTTTCCCCCCAATGCTCCACAAAAAAAAAAAAAAAAATTGCATCAAAGCAAAAAGGAAAGAGGGAAGGGAAAAAAAAATACCCCAAAGAGGATCAATTCACTCCTCTCTGCCTCCCTTAATGTTTCTGGCTGCCAGCAATTATTCTCTGTAGCTATGGAAACTCTGGCTACCGTTCAAAGCAACTGTGGGCGAAGCTTTGAGCCCTCTTTTTTCATGGCAGGGAAGTTCTTTTGTGTTTCAATAAACCCCACATTGCCAATCTTTTATACTGGAATCAGACCGACATCCTTTCGTTTTTATTTTGATTTGATTCGAGGGTTTTTTTGCAGTGTGAATGACTCTCCACACTTGCGTTCCTAAATGCCTGGCTTAAGGTTACAACAGGTGGCTTCCTGGCTTGCTTGCAGGCAGGTTTTTCGCTTGAGTGGCGCACTTTGCAAAGTTTGAGGAAAGCAAACAAAACTATTTAAGTTTCAGTTTCGGACACTTCGGGTAAATCTAAGTTTGAAAGGTAACAAAAACTGATAAAGCCATCAGGGTGGTGTGTTTGTTTTTAAATAACTTTTGTTTGGATTCAATGGTTTATAGGGTGGCTTGTTAACTCATTCATGCCTTCAATAAAGGAGAATATTTGTAGCTCAAGGTTGAACTGTGGGGTCCTTGGTGCTCTCTGAGCTTGTTTTCTTCCAGACGTTTCATTGTCAACCTAAGTAACATCATCAGTGCTTGAAGAGAGGAGGGTTTGTAGAGAGGAGGAGGGGGGGAGGAGGAGGAATGGTGGTGGTGTAGGGTCCTTGGTGCTCTCTTGAGCTTGGTGGTTTACTTGCAGATGTTTCATTATCAAACTAGGTAACATTTTCAGCACTGATGATGTTACCTAGTTTGCGTCATGAAATGTCTTCAATAAAACCACCAAGCTCAGAGAGCACATCAAGGACCCTACAGTTCTCCTCCTCTTCCATTCCACAAATCCCTCTCCCTTCTAGCACTGATGTTATTACCTACTTGGGTAATGAAACGTCTGCAAGAAAACCACCCTGCTCAAAAGAGCACACCCTCATCCATCTCTTCCAACAAACTAGGCTGGGGTCTCCCTTTTTGAAGATGGGGATGACCGTGGCTTGTGACCATAGGTTAGGCAAGGAGCTGGTCCTGAAAGATTTTTCAAAGATTATGCTTAGAGGTTTGTCTATGGCAGTGGATAGCTTTTTTAAGAAGTAGGCACATATTCCGTCCAGTCCAATAGATAGAAATGGTTTTAGATTGCGTAGTGCTTTTTCATCATTGTCTTCTGTAAAATCGATATGTATTAGATCATTGTAGTTGTCCGTGGTTCGACTAGGAAATACTGGGCATGATTCGTTGCTGTTTACAAATACTGAGCCAAAGAATGTGTTAAAGAGGTTGGCTTTGATGGTGTCGTCGTTTGCAGTCTTTACCATTAGGTCCTTTCAGGGGTGGGATGGACCTTGAGTCTTTTAGTTTGTTGTTTACAAAATTGTAAAAAGCGCGGGTGGAATTGGTGTGTAGAAGGTTTTCCTTTTGTTTAATGTGATAATTGGTGCATTCAGTCTTTATCTGATGGCATAATTTTTTGTATCGGCAAGTTGGCAATGTGACCAGATTTGTTTTTCCGCCAGAGTGATCTCTTTTTGGATTGAATTTTCCTTATTGTTATGGGTAATCTGTTTTTTTTTGTTTTGTTTTGGGAGTTGTTGTTAGTACATATAGTTTGATGATTCTTTTGACTTCAAGTAAAAATATGTTGTAATGGTCTTCAACAGTATTGCATCCAGTGAATAGAAATTGCCAATCAAGGGATGAGAGATCGTTGTCTATAAGATCATAGTTGCCTTTTTTGAAGTTATAATTGGGGATTATGTCATTGTGATGATTTTTGAGTGGGCTTATGTTGAGACAAAAGTCAATCATATTGCGGTCACTGTTGGAAAAGGGTTCTTTAGTTTGTATTCCGTAAATTAAATTCGAACTATTCTTCTTCTTCTTCCTCTCTTTCCTTCCATCTTCCCACCATTGTAGATTTCTCCAGGGAGCTAATCTGATTCAGTCTTTCTGTTTCCCTTTTTATCTTTCGCTTCCTAACTTCCAACATTGTGATTTTCCTGCACTTTGCTTAATGTAATTTACCTTGAAAAGGAATATTGTGACAAAAGATGGAAGATCCACTCTTGGCGATTGCCTTCATGCTTAAGGAATTTCTGTAAGTGAAATGTCCACTTTCCCAGCCCACCACAGACACCCCGAGAATCTCACTTCCATGCGAAGGCCAAACCTGGGTTTACAACCCTCACCAAACCAGTGGTGGTATGCTACCGGTTCGGCCCATTCACCCAAACCGGTAGTAAAAAAAAGCACCCCATGAACAGGGATTGCCAGCCTTCTGGACCTCAGGGACTCATAATTTTAAATCCCGCGGACCACTAATATGAATTTTGACTAATGGTGGCTTGCTGGCGTTGGTGGGAAAGTCAGTCCCATAATCGAGAGCTGCGGGAGTCACAGGACTGGCCCTTTGGTCATCCCGGAGCAGCTGCTCCTCCACCTGGGTGCACCGGCCTACCATGGACTGGAGGAGCAGCTACTCCGGGATGACCAAAGGGCCAGTCCTGTGACTCCTGCAGCTCTGGAATATGGGATCAACTTTCCCACCAACGTCAGCAAGCCACCCGGGCGGATGTCCCTCCCCTGCCATTGGTCTTATCTTCCAGTTCCAGCTCACGTGGCTCTGCTCAAGGTAAGGTTTGTGCTCGGCCAAAGGGTGGGGGCCAGCGGGGTGGGCAGGCCATGTGGGTGGTGCAGCCTTATGTTCCCATGGAGCCTGGATTAATTGCTTTGGGAGGAGTGCTTTGGGGGGGCATTTCTCTGCAGACCACTCAAATTTTCTTGCGGACCACCACTGGTCCCCGGCCCACTGGTTGGTGACCACTGTCCTAGAATACATTTTGCATCGGGACAAGATCTGAGAACTTTCAAGCTGCAACTCAACCAGCGTGCTTTGGGAGAGCTTACAAGGTGAACTCAACTCAATATTGGCTTCTCGAAAAAATCCTCCCTTTAGAAAATGATAAACTTAGTAAACCATCAAATGCTTGATATCTATGGCGCTTCTTAATCATTCAGTTCATGGTTGTCCCAACCAGTGTGGTGGCAGCAGCCAAAAAAGCTGATGAAATCCTAAATTGCATTAACAGAGAGATACAATCAAGATCAAGTGAGGTACTAATACCACTCTACAAAGCCTTAGTAAGACCTAGAGTACTGCATCCAGTTTTGGTCACCCCACTATAAAAAGGTGTTGAGACTCTAGAAAAAAGTACAGATAAGAGCAACCAGGATGATTAGGGGACTGGAGACTAAAACATACGAAGAATGGTTGCAGGAACTGGGCTTGGCTAGACTAGTGAAGAGAAGGACCAGGGGAGACATGAGAGCAGCCTTCCAGTATTTGAGGGGCTGCCACAGATAGGAAGAGGGGTTCAAGCTATTTTCTAAAGCACCTGTAGGCCAGACAAGGAATAATGGATGGAAACTGAACAAGGAGAGATTCAACCTGGAAATAAGGAGAAACTTTCTGACAGTAAGAACAATCAACCAACGGAACAGAAGTTGCCTTTGGAAGTTGTGGGAGCGCCATCACTTGAGACCTTCAAGAAGAGATTGGACTGCCATTTGTCAGAAATGGTTTAGGGTCTCCCACTTGAGCGGGGTTGGACTAGATGACCTATAAAGTCCCTTCCAACTCTGATTATCTGTTAAATCTGTCCCAAAGGTGCTTTTCAAAAAAACAAAAAACAAAATAAGTCCAGTTTATCTTTTGAAAAGTACTTTTGGGACCACCAAAAGCATCTTGAAAGTTACCTGGGGGTCCTTCCTAGGTGATCAAGATCTGGAACTTTCTTGCCTTGAACAATCCAACACCTACATCTTGGAGAAATAGACCTTGAAGTCAACCGTTTGCTTGAGAGCAAAAAACTGGAGAAGAGGACTCAAAATTGGCTCCTTTGGAGCTCCAGAAGATTCCCAGGATGTGTGCTGGAACCTGCCGTTGATCTGGTGGCCTCCAAGGCTTTTGAAGCCACAAAAAGCATTGCTCCAAGACTTTAAAAATAGTAAGCAAATGTAAGAGAATGGTATGAAATGGGCAAGCACTGCAGCCTTTCCTTGTTGTCATCTTGGAGTCATTCCAACCGCCACTGTGTAAACACAGCGAAGGGAAATGGAAATTCCACTTCTCCACAATGGCTGGAGGAAGGCCCAACTTTTGCGCCATCAACAACTGAATCTCCTTTTCATTTTGTTCTTCACACTGAACTACTATCTGCCGAACACTCTCGTATAGCCAGTGTTATTTCCAAAGCCTATAAACAAATAAATACACATCTAAAGGAGCTTGTCCTGCCAGGGTTGGTTTAAAAAAAAAAATGTGGCTCAGCCATCAACACCAAGATAAACCACCTGTACACACCGTTCAGAAGAGACTATGAAAAATCAATACGGACTAATATAAAGCAAGGAAGAGGGGGGGAAAGGAAAAGCAAAAAAGTGGAAGAAAAATAGAAAACAAAGAGGAAAAAAAAAGATACAAATAAGTGGTTTCCAAGATTTTTCCTACTAAGCCCAGACTGAATAAAATCAAGGAAAAAAAAAGAGAATTAATTCCAGATTTTAGCCAAAAGAATGCCAGTACATAGCTAAAGCCAGTGATGGCGAACCTTTTTTGTTGTGGTGTACTGAAAGCACGCATGCGGGGGCACCCACAATACAACGCGCGCACACACACCCCGCATATGTGTGCGCAACACACACACACACACGCCTCCTTACCTGAACTGTGCATGCATGTACCTCCCAGCTGATTTTCCGCCCGTTTGAGGCCTTTTTCGCCCTCCCAGGCGCTTGAGGGAATTATCTGCAGCCTCGGGAAGCCGAAAAACAGGCCCGTTTCAGCACTTCTGGTATTTCCAGAAGGCCCGTTTTTTGGCCTCCAGAGGCTACAGAGGCTTCCCTTGAGCCATTGAGAGGACGAAAACGGCCTCAAACAGGCAAAACATCAGCTGAGAGGTGTACGCATGTGCAGTGGAGGTTAAGTTTGGCTGGGGCTCGCATGCCCGCACAAATGGCTCTGCGTGCCACAGGTTTGCCATCAAGGGCTTAAAAGCCATCTTTGCAATTCAACCCTGCTGGATTTTTCTGTTTCTTCTTCTGCTTTTAATCCAATTAACTTAGTTTGTGGCAGGCTTCCACTGGCGAATCTCTCTTTGCACGTTCAGTGGGAATTGGGGGATTCATGGGTTTGAGAAGCAAAGTCATATCCATCCCAGAAAGCAAATCGAACACGGATTTATTCCACCCACCACATTTTTCAGGTGGAAGAAATTTTAGCAAGACGTCAGGCTTAGGAACGGCACAGCCTCGAGACTTCCTCTCCCGCCACCGCTGAGAGACAGAGCGGGGCGAAAGGACAAGTTAATTACTAATGCAGAAGGGGCTAAAAATAAAACACAACACTGTGTCCTGCCGTTACACGTTAGACGAAGTGCCAAACGCCAGCGAGCTGGCAGGTGAAAAAAGGAATATTTTTCAGTCACCGAGAGACATCAAGGACTTGTTCTCATTGCTTCCGTCCCCGTCCCCCCTTGTCTCGCTCGGAAAGGGGAGAAAAAAAAAACTTGGCTTCCTGGGAAAAGAAAAAGAGAGAGAAAGAGAGAGGGAAAATACTGGCCAGCAAAAATACAGGTAGTCCTTGACGTACAATCACAATTGCGACCAGAATTTCCATTGCTAGACAAGGCATTACGTTTACTGGACTGTCATTTCTCTGGGATGGTATATAGGTCAGCGATGGCAAACCCTTTTGTTGTGGTGTGCCGAATGCATGCACCGGCACCCACAATGTAATGCGCCCTGCACATGCGCACGCAACGCCTCCCCGCCAAGCTTACCTGCACTGCGAATGCACGCGCTGCCTCCCAGCTGATTTTTGGCCCATTGTGGCCTTTTTCGGCCTCCCAGAGGCTCAAGGGAAGCCTCTGCAGCCTTTGAAGGCGGAAAAATAGGCCCGTTTTGTCACTTCCTGTATATCTGGAAATACCAGAAGTGACGAAACAGGCCCGTTTTTCGGCCTCCAAAGGCTGCAGAGGCTTTCCTTTGAGCCTCCGGGAGACCGAAAAAGGCCTCAAATGGGCCGAAAATCAGCTGGCAGGCATGTGCATGCACAGTTCAGGTAAGCTTGGCTGGGGGCTTGCATGCCCACACAAATTGCTGTGTGCACCACCTGTGGCACGCGTACCACAGGTTCGCCATCACGGGGATAGGTTCTCCTGCTTGAGCAAGGGGCTGGATTAGAAGCAGCTGGATTTTCTTGGGTGTTTTCTTTGGAAACATTTTGCTTCTCGTCCAAGAAGCTTCTTCTGAAATGAACTGAAGCAGCTTCTTGGATGAGAAGCCAAACGTTGTTTTTTTTTAAAAAAAAACAACCACCCAAGAAAGTCCAGCTGTTTTTTTGGGGGGAGGGAGAGGAATCCCACACATTTGGGACTTGCAAATGAAACGGTTGTTAAGTGAAGGATTACCTGCCCTGGCTGTCCACTTTTGAGCCCAGGGTGGGAGTGAAACCTGTGCACCACACTCAACGCGGCACCAGGGTCAAGATTTTTTACTGGGGAAGTAGAGTCCGAGGCAAGATAAGAAGCAATGAATGGAAAGTGATCCAAGAGAGAAGCAACCTTGGAATTAAGGAGAAACAGTGAGGACAATTAACCAGTGGAACAGCTGGCCTCCAAAAGTTGTTGGCGCTCCATCACTGTAGGTTTTTTAAAAAGACTCTGGACAGTCACTGGTCTGGAACGGTCACTGGTCTGGAGCAAGGGGCTGGACTAGAAGACCTCCAAGGCCCCTTCCTTCCAACTCTGCTCTTCTGTTCTGTTCTGAAATGGCAAATTCTGTTTGCAAAGGAGCCAGCAAAAATACCCTGCCAGGCCTATGTCTACTCCCAGTGAAGAGCTTCCCAGTCTCTTTTTAAAATTAAGCTTTTCCTTTTCCTTCTCTTGGGACATGGCCTTTCGGTCCTGTCCCCCCCCCCCTCCGTCACGCAGGACACCGCCCCCTCCCCCTCTGAATTTGCTCTTATCAAAAGCTGCCTTCCCAGGATCGGATTGCCTTGTCAAGTCAAAGGAGCAAACTCATGATTTATCCATGTGTTGAGTGCAAGAGGGGAGAGAGAGAGAGAGAGAGAGAGAGAAAGAGGTTCCCTCGGGTTTTACGGTCCCTCCAGACATCCCCCAAGAGGCCATCAATTGCAAAGCTTTTCTCCGTGCAGCAAAGCTGTGTGTGTGTGTGTGTGTGTGTGTGTGTGTGTGTGTTTTTAACCCAACTGTCGGAGAAAAGAGAACCATGTAGGGAGGAAAAATAGAAAAACCAGCCAACGTTGAATTCAGGCAACAACAATCTCTCCTCCCAAAAGGCCTCCGTTGCAAGACTCTTCCTTATGACCATCCTTGAACCCCCCCAAAAATTAATGCTGCGGAGACATTGGGTAAGTGAGTTGGGCTCCCGTTTTATGACCTGTCTTGCCCCCCTTGTTAAAAGTGAATCACTGCAGCTGTTGAGTTAGTAGCAAGGGCTTTTAAGTGAATCTGGTTGGTTAGTGAATCGGGCTTCCCTGTTGACTTTGCTTGTCCGAAGGTCACAAAAGGGGATCGCACGACCACCGGACACGGTAAGCGTCATAAATGGGAACCAGCTGCCAAGCATTCTGAATTTTGAACCTCGTGACCATGGGGATGCCACAAAGGTGTGTGTGAAAAATGCGCATCCGTCTGTTGTGGTTCGCCGGCAGCCGATGCAGACGGCAGTGGAATCGGACAGTGGGGAAGAACGGGGACCAGTCCGGGAGTCTGGAGAGGACTCGGACGAGGGTCCTGCATCCGATGCAAAGATGGGGCCAAGACCCTCTGGGAGTGGGGTGCTGCCTTTAGAGCCTCCGGAGTCTGGCAGCAGCGAGGCAGAGGAATAGGGGGAGCCTGTTCCCAGTGTGCGTATGCGCAGAGCTGCTAGAAGGCGAGAGCAGCTGAGACAAAAGAGGCGACTCGTGAGTAAGGCTGGGAAGTGATTGCCCCTCCCATAAGGGATAAAAGTCAGATCTAAACGACAAAACCTTTGCAGAAAGCAAAGAGTTCAATCGGTTCCAAGTCATCCATGAAGCTCTTTTGCACTTCGGTTGGTTTTTCTTGTACTTCGGTTGGTTTCTTTTCTAGTTCATTTGATACTTCTGTTTTTGGCAGCACTTCGCAGAACTGAAAGGTGTGTGCTTATCTTGGGAAACTGTCAGATTAATTCCGGCTGGGAATGAAAACCATTCCCAGTGTTGCAATAAAATAGGTTTTGCTTTTAAAACAAGTTTGTGAATCATTGTGGTTTATGAAGCCTGGGTCAGAACACACTCACATTCTTCAGTGTCGAGAACTGCCTATATTTGTTTTTCACTCAAATCTCTTCATAAAGAACCATCACTAGTGGTGACTAAACTTTATTAGGAAACTCTGTAAACTGGATAACTCCTGCAAAGTTTCAAAACCCTGGACTCTTGTTAACTTAATAATTTAAACCTTTTTTTTTTTTTTTTTTTTTACAGTTCCACCACCTTCACAAAATGGTTTGTGATCCCATCGTTCTTGGGCTGAATGTCCAAAATCCCACTGAACCAGCCAAGGGATTTTTTGGGGGGGGTCTTCTTCCTTTCCAAATTTGGAAAAAAAGAAATTCAACAAAACCTCAGCGTGGCCATTTTTAGAAATAACCCGCATCATACCAACAGTTTTATCTCTGAAAGCCTCCCGCACAGCCGAAAAAAAGGAGAAAAAAATAACCAGTTACAGAACAAGAGGGAAAGGGCATCTTTACACACACACACACACACACACACAGAGAGAGAGAGAGAGAGAGAGAGAGAGAGAGGAGAGAGAGAGAATTTAAGATATTTCAAGCTTAGGAAAGACCTGGGATTAAATGAAAGAGCTTTGCAAAATTACAAATCTCAAGGGAGATGGGGAGGTTTTTTCCTGCTTCTTGGTAGGACCAGTTTTGGTGGTTTACCGTAAATTTGCAACCGAGGAAACCAGACATTCCTTACGCAAGCCGTCATTACTTAGTGGAATGCATGACTCCAAAGAATGGGATGAGGCTCATTGCTCAGGAGGCCTTTCCAGAAGAGGAGAAGGATCATCAGGGATTAGAAGAAATTCCAAAGATCAGAAGAAACCCCAAAGCTTCAACCCAATCCAGACGTTTCTCCTACTTCGGACAGCTTGAACATTCTCTGCCTATACATGAAAGTCAACTCCGTCGCTTGAAAATTGCACAAAGCGAAGGATTTCCGCAGCTGGGAGAAGGGCCAAGAAATTCAAAATGGTGGCTGCCCCAATTCCAAGCCAAGTGAACTGACATGAACTTTGCTCGGGGCTAAATGCTCGGTGGGCTTCTGAGAAAGCCAATTCCCCAGGCCATGAGTAACCATCTCCTCCGTGAATCCCTAAGTGCGGATGCACTCTTCGCAGAAACCGACTCTCAAGAAGAGCCAACTCCAGATTGCACAGGCAAAAATTCTGAGCCAATAAAGGATAAAGCATTTGTCGCTCAGGGTTGAAGTGATTTTTCTTGGCACAGAATTGAGATGTTTTTTAGTACTCTTGTGAGCGTGGTGGTTTTCTTGCAGACATTTCATGACCCAACTAGGTAACATCGTTACTGCTAGAAGGGAGTGGTGGAGGAGGAGGAGGAGGAGGAGGAGGAGGAGGAGGAGGAGGAGGAGGACCATGGGGTCTACGGTGCTCTCTCAGCTCGGTTGTTTCCTTGCAGACATTTCATGACCCAACCAGGGAACGTCATCAGTGCTAGAAGGAAGTGGGGTTTGCGGAGTGGAGGAAGAGAACTGTGGGGTCCTTGAGCTTCATTGTTCTCTTGCATTATTTCATCAACCAAACTAGTTAATCATTACCCAAGCTAGCACTGATATGACCTAGTTGGATCATGAAACATCTTGAAGAAAACAACCAAGCTCAAAGGGCACCAGAGACCCCACATTCCTCCTCCTCCATTCCCTTCTAGCCAGGAGTCGGATACAGAAGTAGTATTCAGACGGTTCTGACCGGTTCTAGAGAACCAGTAGTGAAAATTTTAAGTAGTTCAGAGAACTGGTCAATGCCACCTCTGACCGGCCCCGCCAACCCCATCTTATTCTCTGCCTCGGCTGGGTCTCCTTTGGTTGCCCTGTCCAGGAGAACGGAGCTGGGAAGCAGGTTAGTGGGTTGGGGAAGGGAATGGAGATTTTTGCAGTAACCTTCCCCTGCCATGCCCACAGAACCAGTAGTAAAAATGTTCGAATCCCACCACGGGTGGGATGCTGCCGGTATAACAATCAGTTAGGTGATCGCTGCATGAGCGTCAACATAATGCAAAAGTCCTTACCTACTATGTTACTTTGCGGGAGTAACACAGCCGAGGAGCGGCAATCCACTCTTCTGCGCTAATCAGCCGGGAGGATAAAGGTCAGTACCACGCAGTATTGCGTGGGTGGGCCCACATAATCATCGCAGCGAACCCCATTTGGAGACAACTGATCTTCAGAGGCACAGATTTGCTCGGACTGGTCCAAACCGGCAGAATCCCACCCGCTTCTAGCACTAATGATGAGACGTAGCTGGGTCATGAAATGTCTGCAAGAAAATCACCAAGTCACAGAGTATCAAAGACCTCACAATTCTTGAGCCAAGACATGGATTCAACCAAAAATCGTTAGGAAGAACTTAAAAATGCAGGTAGATTAGACTACCTGAGGCTTCTCAGGAAACAACAACTGAATGGAAAACTGCTGGTGACCTTCTACCGCTGCACTAGAGAGAGTATCTTAACTTATTGCACCTGTTTGCCAATTGCACAGTGGCAGATAGGACAGCACTCCAGAGGGTTAAAAGATCATTGCCCAGAGGATCATGGGTTGCCCTCTCCCCTCTTTGGAAGAGCTTTATAGCTCCCGCTGCCTTAAGAAAGTTCAAAGCATTCTTAAAGATCCATCTCATTCTGGGAACCCTTTTTTTTTTTGCACTATTACCATCTGGCAGATGGTACAGAATAATAAAAACAAGGACAAAAAGGCTGAAAAACAGCTTCTATCCCAGGGCAGTAGCTCTGTTGAATTCTGCTGTATAGTGCAGTGTTGGTGTGGTGTTGGGGGTTTCCGGTTCAATGTGTGGAGGGTGAAGGATGTGTGTTTATTTTCATGGTCATGATGCACACTGAAGATGGTGTTTGGTTTTGTTGTATGAGGTGCAGTGACAATCAAGTAAACTAAAACTAAAGACTAAAACTAAAAAAAGACAATAAAAAGTAGAAGAGGTCTCCTTCAATACCACTTCAAGAACAGAAAGATTTAGAGACTAAAAGAGGCACAGAACCACGTGAAGTATTGGTACCACTTTATAAAAGCCTACCAAGGCCACACCTGGAATACCGTAATCAGTTTTGGTCACCATAATACAAAAAAGATGTTGAGACTTTGGAAAAAGTCCAGGGAAGAGCAACTAAGATAATCAAAGGCCTGGTCACTAAAACATATGAAGAACAGCTGCAGGATTTGGGTTTGGCTAGAGAAAAGAAGGATTAGGGGGGACATGATAGCAGTCTTCCAGTATTTGAGGGGCTGCCCGAAAGAAGAGGGGGTCAAATTATTCTCCAAACACCGGAGGGCAAGACAAGAAACAATGGTTGGGGAAATAATGAAAGAGAGAAGCAACCTGGAATTAAGGAGAAATTTCCTAAGAAAGAGAACAATTAACCAGTGGAATTAGCTTGTCTTCAGACATTGTGGGTGCTCCATCACTGGAGGTTTTGAAGAAGAGTCTAGACAGTCACTTGTCTGAAGTGGGATAGCTTCTCCTGCTTGAGCAGGGGGCTGGACTAGAAGACCTCAAAGGCCCCTTCCAGCTCTATTCTATTCTATTCTAAACATACATGCGACACATGTACGCAGCATTCATTGTTTTAAGATACTTTTCTGAAGGGCTGCAATCCCATTGTCCAGGTTAATGAAAAAACGGATTAGGGGCTGAGGTGACAGCCGTCTTCCCGTATTTGAGGAGCTGCCACAAAGAGGACGGAGGGGGTCAATTTATTCTCCAAAGCACCAGAAGGCAGGACAAGAAACAATGATCGGAAACTAACCAAGGAGAGAAGCAACCTGGAATTAGGGAGAAACTTCTTAACAGGGAGGACAATCAACCAGTGGAACAGCTTGCTACTAGAAATCATGGGTGCTCCATCACTGGAGATTTTTAAGAAGTCTAGACCCGTGATGGTGAACCTATAGCACGCCTGCCAGAAGTGGCACACCAAGCCATTTCTGCCGGCGTGCGAGCCGTCACCCAGAACAGATCCGCTGCACATGCGCGCAGCCTCCCGCCAGCCGATTGTTGGGTATCTGCTGCGCATGCGCGGGAGGCGGGGTGTGCACGGGAGACACGCATGCACATGGGGGGGGGGTCACGCACGCATGCACAGAAGGGCGTGGCACAGAGGGGCGCCCATGATGCAGAGGGTGGAGGTCACACGTGCATTGCATTATGGGTGCAGGCACGTGCGCATGCGCGCAACACCTTCGGCACACGATGACAAAAAGGTTAGCCATCCCTGATCTAGACAGTCACTCATCTGGAATGGGATAGGTTCTCCTGCTTGAGCAGGAGGCTGGACTAGAAGACCTCAAAGGCCCCTTCCAGCTCTATTCTATTCTAAATTTCTTGGCACTTTCATGGCACAATAACTCAGTGACTTGCAAATTGATGGCATCAAGAGACGTGTTGGCCATGTTTCACCTTAAACCAGTGGTCCCCAACCACTGGGCCCCGGACCGGGACCGGTCCATGGATCATTTTGTACCAGGCCGCCTACTTTGCTTGGGCGCCGCCATCTTGTTTCAACGGCGCTTGAGAAAGTGCTTCCGGGTGAGCTTGTCGGTCGTCGGTTGGAAAGCGGCATTTGGGTGCTGAAGGAATCCTCGCGCCTTAGTTTCGTCGGAAGGGGGCGGCTTCGAACGAAGAGCCGTCCCGATGGCGGTGGAGTCTCGCGTTACTCAGGAGGAGATTAAGAAAGAGCCCGAAAAGCCCATCGACAAAGGTACAAAGGAGGAGTTGAAGTTGGCGGGGAGAAGCGGGGGACGGCTGGCTGGCCGGTCGCTCGGCTCGCCTTGCCTTGGTCGTGTGTGCTGATGCCGGTACCTGTCCGTGGATCATTTTGTGATGCCGGTACCAGGCCGTGGTACAAAAAAGGTTG
This sequence comes from Notechis scutatus, assembly GCF_049901735.1. Taxonomy (NCBI): domain Eukaryota; kingdom Metazoa; phylum Chordata; class Lepidosauria; order Squamata; family Elapidae; genus Notechis; species Notechis scutatus. The sequence goes on along the minus strand of NC_142021.1, from coordinate 11,437,194 downwards.
GGGGCCACTGCCTTAAACCATGGGCTACAAACCAGAAGAGAAGTGCTGCGTCCCCAGTTTGCCCATATCTTCCATTTAGATATTTTTTTTTTCCAAGGTCACTTAGCGGAGCTGGGACTGACTTCCCTCCCTGCTGATCCCATCAACACCACGATCTACATCAGGAACGGGCAACAGTTGTTGGAAACCTTTAGTAGTGGGTCCACGATGAAAGATGAGGGAGATTTCTCCATCCCTGGTGGGCTCCTGCCAACTTGGCGGAGGCTCCCATATAAACTCCCCTGGAAGGATTATCCACCAGCACAGAACTTTCTACTTAATCTTTACTCGGGGGATTTTACTCACGGTGCCAAGTGTATACAATTCTGTGGCGGTTGTTTTTTTTTTCCCCTGAAGTCCCGCTCAAATAAAACGAAAATCTTTATCCCTGAATCACTTGCCCTTGCTTGCAAAGATGAAAAGCTCATTTCTTAATGACAGGCAATCCCTGATTTACGGCCATTCGTTTAGCAACGGATCAAAGTTACAAACGGCACTGGGAAAAAAAAGTGACCTGCAGACCGGGTCCTTGCACTTACGACCATCGCAACGTTCCCCGAGGTTGTGTGATCAAAAATTGAAGGGTTTTGACAACCAGCATGTAACTTAACAATTTAACAATACTTCATTTACTGACCATTCAAAGTTAAAGCGGCAATGATGAAAGTGACTCATGACCATTTTTCACACTTACGACCTTTGTATCCCAGTATTGGAGGAGCTGCCAGAAAGAGGAGGGGGTCAAATTATTCTCCAAAGCCCCTGAAGACAGGACAAGAAACAATGGATGGAAACTAATCCAGGAAAGAATCAACCTGGGAGAAATTTCCTAATGGTGGGAACGTTTCCAACAGAAAACCTTGCCTTCAAAAATTGTGAACACTCCATCATTGGAGATTTTTAAGAAGAGATTGGACAGTCCCTTGTCTGAAATAGCAGCGAGGGCTCACCTTTTTGTCGTCACATGCCAAAAGCGCACACGTGCACACACATGCCTGCACCCATAGTGCAATGCATGCGTGACACCCTGCCTTCCTGCACATACGTGCGCCTCCCGTGCCATGCACCTCTGCACATGCACACACGACTGGACTGCCATTTGTCAGAGATGGTGTAGAGTCTCCTGCTTGGGCAGGGGGTTGGACTAGATGACCTACAAGGTCCCTTCCAACTCTGTTAATCTGTAAGATGTCTCCCTTGCTCCTTCTTCCCTTCCCTAGACTAGCCAGGCCCGGTTCCTGCAACCGTTCATCGTGTGTTTGAGCCTCCCGTCTCCTCGTCATCCTCTGCTTGCTCTTCTCTGCACTCTTTCTGGAGTCTCAACATCTTTTTCTAGGGTGGGGACCAAACCTGGATGCAGGACTCTAGGTAAGTGAATGAATGCAGAAGTAGAACTTGCAATGCTATCTCGCCGAGCAGCACCGTGGAAATGCTCCCAGCCTCTTCTCTGCAAGCTTCGCGAACCCCAAGGCTGTGAGCTTCGAACAAGACCCTTTCCTAAGAGATCTGTAGGGGGTGCACATAAGCGCACCAACGTGCCTACTGTTCCTGTCCTATTGTTTCTTTTTATTTTTCTTCTATGTACCCATTTCATGTATTCATAACTATGTATATACTTATGCCTGTTATCTTGTAAGCGATGTCTGCAGCTCTCTGGAAACGCTTCTGACCCACCAAGGCTTCCAAACCAACCACGGTCTAATCAAGGGCCAACCAATCCCTCTGGGCTCCAATGAGTACGTAACCATCCAAACCTACAGAAATGCAGCTCCGAGGAAGTTGCTAAACCCACCCACTTCGCACCTCCATAAATATTTTTTTTTCCGAGTCTTCAAGATGGCCCACCGATGGTTGTGTGTTGAGCAAACAAACCGACTCTGCTGGTGTTGAGCTCAAATATCTCAGCCTTGGTCCTTATCATTCAAGGGTCGCTGACAGCGGCCACCAACATTAGCCTCAAAACTGGGGGGAAGCAAATACACCCCACCCCAAAATAAATGCAGCCACCGTGAGACATGCAGGGGACCGATTTTACAAGGGGGGATGTGGATGTCCTTCAGAGGGAAACAACATAATAGAAAATTCCCTGTGAGGTGCTCCATTCCTGGAATGTATAGCATGAGGAATAGCATAAGGTCTCCTGCTTGAACAGAGGGGTGGGCTAGAAGACCTCCAAGGTCCCTTCCAACCAAGTTATTCCGTATTCTTCTGAGGATGTAGGGAAATGTTGTCTTTGGGTGTAGAGGTAAAAGTTTTGTTGTGTGTAGTTAGTTTTGGTATAGATGTTCTCTCCACATTGTGGAAGTCTTTGGTGTTAGTAGACTATAAGAAGTCCCGGATATACGACCATAATGGAGCCTGCGTCAGGATTCTGGCAGTTCCCCCCCATTTAAATCATGAGTCTCGAGCCAAACTTCCAAAACTTAAAAAGGATTTATTGGGAGTTAACATGTCCGGCACTGCCTGGGTGTAGCCGACTCTGAGACACATCATTCACTGTCACCCTTGACCCTGGTTTTTCCCTCCACACCCTGGGTGTATCCTAATTCACATTCTCCAATGGGACACCTCCATAGCCCAGAGTCATCAATCGGGCTCTCCAGTTAGAATTTTGCACTAGCTGCTATCTTTGAAAACATTTACGGAATGCAGTTTCGGTTTCCAAGCTGCTGCACTGTCCCCCCTCCCTATCTCTTGGCAACTCTTAAAAAGACCATAGAAATATTTTATGAGTTGATAGCCTGCCCCTTACGGTTGTAACTCAGGACCACGGATCTCCCTATGTGACCGACCTGATGTTACTCTTTTACTGACCTTCAAGCCAAGGCACAAAATCCCACATAGGTTGTATAAATCCTCTCAACCCGCTTACGAAAATAATATTTTATTTTTTTTAAAAAAAAGAAGACAAACGCATTGTATCAGGAACTTTTTTCTTCTTTCTGAGTCACACAAAGAAAACCGCAAGCAATTGTGAAGAATGGGCTGATTTCCCAGCACAGAGATTTCAAACCCATTTTATTTGATTGCAACCTCTGAAGGAGCCGAGATAGGAAAACCAGAAGAGAAATCCCAAATCAAATCACCATATAGTTTGAAGCCATCCTGCCCAGTGATTTAAAACTCAAAAGCCCAGCAAGGCCGTTTATACAAATCAAAGAGGAAGCAATTTCGGTCATACTGCAAGTCCAAGAGGCACAAGTATATTCATTATTGATTAGGTATCTTTTTTTTTTATCCCTTAAGTGCTCGTAATGATTTCTCTTGCAGACTTCTCGGCTGTTACAACTCTCCTGCGAGGTAGGACTGCTGTGGTGGTGCAGTGGCTAAATGGCAGGATTGCCGGCTAATTCTGCCCACTGCCAGCAATTCGATCCTGACCAGCTCAAGGTTGACTCAGCCTTCCATCCTTCCGAGGTGGGTAAAATGAGGACCCAGATTGTTGGGGGAAGAGGCTGACTCTGTAAACCGCTTAGAGGGGGGGTTGGAAAGTACTGTGAAGCGGTATATAAGTGAATTGATATAAAAGTGCTAATACTATTGCTATTCCCTTCCTTCCTTCCTTCCTTCCTTCCTTCCTTCCTTCCTTCCTTCCTTCCTTCCTTGTGGTTAGAATGCAGTATTGCAGGCTGACTCTGCCCACCACTAGCAGTTCGATCCTGACCGGCTGGCTCAAGGTTGACTCAGCTTTCCATCCTTCCAAAGTGAGGATCCAGATTGTTGGGGGCAAAAGACTGACCCTGTAAACCGCTTAGAGAGGGCTGTGAAGCACTGTGAAGCTGTACATAAGTCTAAGTGCTATTGCTGTTATTCTTTCTTTTCTCCTTCTTTCCTTCCTTCCTTCCTTCCTTCCTTCCTTCCATAACTCTGCCAACTGCCAACAGTTTGATCTTGACTGGATCAAAGTTGACTCAAACTTCCATCCCTTCCGAGGTGGGTAAAATGAGGGCCCAGATTGTTGGAAGGCAAGAGGTTGTCCCTGTAAACTGCTTAGAGTGGGCTGGAAAGCACTGTGAAGTGGTATATAAGTCTAAGGGGTTGTTGTGTTATTTTTCCTGCATTATCAAATACGGGGAACGGAAATTATTTATTTATTTATTTTGTCAAACAATTATTAGATAACAGGTATAAGTATAAACATGATTATAAATACATGAAATGGATACGAAGAAGGGGAAAAAAAAGAAACAATAGGACAGGGACGGTAGGCACATTGGTGCGCTTATGCACGCCCCCTACAGACCTCTTAGGAAAGGGGTGAGGTCAATAGTAGACAGTCTTATGTTGAAGATTTTGGAGTTTGGGGAAGTCAAAGAAGGCAAACAAAGGACAAAACTTTTGTGTACCAGGCTACCTAATATAGGTAATCCCCAACTTACAATAGTTCTTTTAGCGAGTGTTCAAAGTTATAACGGCAAAACAGTGAGTTACGACCGTTTTTCACACTTATGACTGTTGCGGCCTTCCCATGGCCACATGATCAGAATTCATGCGCATGACAACCGGTTCCTATTTATGATGGTCACTGTGTCCCCAGGTTACGTGATCGCCTTTTTGCGAACTTCTGACATGCAAAAAATCCACAAGGAAGCCAGATTTGCTGAACAACCGCATGACTCAGTCAACAACTGCAGGGATTCACTTCATAACTGTGGCAAGAAAGGTCATAAAATGGGACAAAAACTCACTTAACAAATTTCTCGCTGGCCAACATAAATTTCAGGCTCAATTGTGGTCGTAAGTCGAGAACTGCCTGGAAAGTGGAATACTCAATTCCACTTTAATTATAAGTTGTGGAACCCAATCTCTTTGGGTTCGAATTCAAAATCGAGCCGTTTCGTTCAAAGAACCTTTCCCTCCTTCCTTTTTTCCTTCCTTCCTTTCTCTTTCTTTCTTTTTCTCTTTCTCTTTTTCTTTCTTTCTCGCTTTCTCTTTCTCTCTTTTTCCTTCTTTCTTTCTCTTTCTCTTTTTCTTTTTCTCTTTCTCTCTCTTTTTCTTTCTTTTTCTTTCTTTCTCGTTCTTTCTTTTTCTTTCTTTCTTTTTCTTTCTTTTTCTTTCTCTCTTTCTCTTTCTTTCTCTCTTTTTTCTAACCCTCTGCCTGATTTTGACCCCAGAGACCATTGGAGAACACATTGCTGAAAACCAGCAGACCGAGTCAGCAAAGTTCAACCTGCAGAGCAAAAACCTGGAAACACGGAGCAAAGTCTATATCAGGGTGCTGGGAAATAAAATGTTTTATTGTTCTCACCGTATTATAAAAAAAGAGGTTGAGACTCCGGAAGGAGTGCAGAGAAGAGCAACGAAGATGATTTGGGAGCTGGAGGCTAAAACCTACGAAGAATGGTTGCAGGAATTGGGTGTGTCTAGTTGGATGAAAAGGAAGGCGTGATAGCAGTCTTCCAATATCTAAGAGGCTCCTACAAAGACGAGGGAATCCAACTATTTTTCAAAGCACCAAAAGGCAAGATGAGAAACAACGGATGGAAATTAACCAAGGAGAGAAGCAACCTAGAATTAAGGAGATATTTCCTAAGCAATCGGCCAGTGGGACAGCTTGCCTTAAGCTGTGGGTGGCTCCATCATTGGAGGCTTTCAAAAAAAAAGAGTGGACAACCATTTGTCTGAAAGAATAAAGGGTCTCCTGCTTGAGCAGGGGGTTAGACTAGAAGATCTCCATGGTCCCTCAACTCTGTTATTCTCTTAAATTGAACCCAAGGCAACGAGAAGCACAAAAAACATTTCCGAAGCTCAGTTTGACAGCCTCGTGCAATTCCTTTCTCTTGAAAACATCTGGATTTCTGGCACCCTGGTTTGGGTTGAAGACTGTCCTCAGCACCCACGTCTCACAAGCCGTGGGGTTTGCAAAGGATTCAGGGAAGCACTTCCCCAAATATGGCATCATTAACCTCAAAATGGAGGGTCTCCATGAACGATTACTTGGAAAGTGATCCATCTCTGGAGAACTCAAAAGGAGGCCACATTGAGGAAGACCTGATCCCAAATCAGGACCACGTTGGAAAGGACCACATTGAAAAAGAACCAATGACACCATCCACGGGAGGCAATAGTCCAGCTTCTTCTTAAAAAGCCTCCAGAGATGGAAAAACCACCGTACATACCTCACCGTTAAATGAGATCTCAGTAGTTGCAACTTATGAGAGCATTTCTGGTCCTGGTATAATCTTTATTCCAACTTGATGGAATTGAACATGGCTACTTAGGTCTCCCTTTAAGTCCCCAGGTCCTCCAGCCTCTGCTCGCAAGGCATGTTTCCCCAACTCCATCTATCATCGTCAATGACCTCATTTGAAGCTGCTCTAACCCAACTGTCTCCTTTCTCCTGCTGGAAACAGGACACAAGGACACTGAGCCCCCAAGTATGATCTCACCAGGCACGAGTAGAGGCAAACAATGACTTCATGTGTCTTTGATATAAGTCTCCTAATGCAGCGCAGAAGCGCCATAGACCAGTAGTTTCCACGCTGCTGGCCCACATTCAACTTGCTGTCAACAACCCCACCCAAATCTTTTTCAGATCCAGTGTTCTCCAGCCAGGAATCCCCCCATTTTGTGAGGCCTATAGGCATTTGTCACTCGCTCATCAGAACACAGTTTCTATTTTTCCCCTTTCAGCCCAATCTTCCAACTGGATCCAACTGGGGAGATTTTTAAAAAGGGGGCAAGCAAGAATGAGCCCACCGTGAAGTGTTAAAAGTTTCACATGATTTGTGAAAGGTAAAAGTAAAGGTTCCTTTACTTGCACACATACATGCTAGTCGTTTCCGGCTCTTGGGTGGCGCTGTTCATCGCCGTTACAAAGCCGAAGAGCCAGCGCTGTCCGAAGACGTCTCCGTGGTCATGTGGCCGGCAGGACTAAACGCCGAAGGTGCATCGAACCCTGTTCCCTTCCCACCAAAGTGATCTCTATTTTTCTACCTGCATTTTTACGTGCTTTCGAACTGCTAGGTTGGCAGAAGCTGGGACAAGGAATGGGAGCTCACTCCATTACACGGCGCTAGGGGATTCAAACCGCCAAACTTTCTTGATCGCCAAGCTCAGCATCTTAGCCGCTGAGCCACCGCATCCCCTTATGATTTGTAAAGTCCTTCCTAAATCTAGATCTTTCAGTAGACAACTCCCCACATTCGTCTACCGAGTTACCTACTCGCCTCCCAAAGGTGCTTTTTTTCAAGAGACAACTGGACTTTCTGGTTTTTTTCTTTGAAGACGTTTCGCTTCTCATCCAAGAAGCTTCTTCAGCTCTGACTGGATTTCTTAAAAAAAAAAAAAAAACTCCTGAAAACAAGCACCTTTGGGACCACCACGACCTGAATGACAGAATCTCCATAGATGATTATCTACCTTATAGACGTTAACCACAGTTGATTGAGTCAACGCGCCCAACTTGGAACTGGGCCTGGCTAGTCTACTGAAGAGAAGGACCAGGGGAGACAGGTGAGCAGAGTTCCAATATTTGAGGGGCTGCCACAGAGAGGAGGAGGGAGGGTCAAGCTATTTTCTAAAGCACCTGAAGGCCAGACAAGGAAGAATGGATGGAAACTGAACAAGGAGAGATTCAACCTGGAAATAAGGAGGAATTTTCTGACCCTGAGAACAATCATTGCCTTTGGAAGTTGTGGGAGTTTCATCACTGGAGGCTTTCAAGAAGAGCCTGGACTGCCATCTGTCAGAAATGGTGTAGGGTCTCCTGCTTTGGCAAGAGGTTAGACTAGATGACCTACAAGATCCCTTCCAACTCAATTAATCTGAAATTTCCTGGATCTACAAGGCACTCGAGAAGCCAGTAGCCCAAACTGAGCTCAGCTAAAAAGTAGTTGCTTCATGATATGCTCCAGGGTTGCCCTTTAAGCCAACGTTACCAGGGATCTTTGAATTGTTTTCTTGGGATGGCAAGAAATGGATTAAACAGTGGAACGACTTGCCACTAGAAGTTTTGGATGCTCCAACATGGGAGGTTTTAGCCTGGACAATTGTTTGTCTGAAATGGTCTAGTGCAGAGGTCTCCAAACTTGGCAACTTGGAGACTTGTGGACTTCAACTCCCAGCATAGCTGGCTGAGGAATTCTGGGAGTTGAAGTCTACAAGTTTTAAAGTTGCCAAGTTTGGGGATCCCTGGTCTAGTGCTTGAGCAGAGGGGAGGGAGGGGGGTTGGACTAGAAGGCCTCCAAGGGTCCCTTCCAACTCTGTTATTCTGGTTAAACTGGGCTTCCCACAAGCCATGCTCAGGGAGAGACGTTGAGCTGGAAGGGAGAACAAATGTTTCTCAAGAGTTATGACGCCTTCACGTCCTTCCAAGGTTAATGGGTCCTCTGAACTCTCTTCTTTTCAACAAGAATAGCTGGAAGGCAAGCATTCCAGGTGATCAGAGCTTGGACGAAACAAGAAAAAAATGGGAAAAAATGAGAGAACATCCCATCAGATGAGGATGTAATTTGGAAAATACTAGACTGTGTGGAGATGTGGAGATGGTCAGGCACGCCCGCACAGCGGGCGGGGCGAGGATGTCACACGTGCATTGCATCATGGGTGCAGGCACACTCACGCATGTGCACCCACGTACTTTCAGCATGCAGACGATAAAAAGGTTAGCCATCCCTGTACTAGACAGTGCAAAGGTGTTTAGATTGACCTTAAAAATAAAGGTTATAAAGAAGACACAGAATATCACTTAACATGGAATATATTTTACGAGTGGCTAGAAATAAAAGGTAGAAATCAGGTGAAGAAAGGTGATTGCTATGTAAGAATTAAATACAAAGAAGGTTGACAATTAGAAACATGTCAATATAGTTAATACAAATATAAATAAGCTAATACAAGAAATTCAGTTAAAATTATTTTGTTACACTATCATCATCGTTACTAGTATATATGTTGATATTTCTGTTTGTTTTTTCTTTTGCTTTTTTGTAAATGATATGCCCTGACAATACACTGTTATTCAAAATGTTTATGAATAAAAATCTATATATATATTAAAGTGAAATACCACTCATGCATCATCACAAAATCTCCAGAACCGTAAAGCCTACAAACTTGAAACTTGGCACCTATGTTCCTCTTGGCTTCTAGGTGCTCACTACGAAAGGATTTTTCAAAATGACCATCAGAGCATTAATATTTCGTATAGTATTATTATTAACACACTCTGATGCTAAGGAGTTCTACTCCCCCTCCTCACCTGGAAAGAAATCTCTTCCAAAGGCAAAACACAAGCAGAGGAGTTTCAGTTTTAGTTTCGCAACATCAAGCAGCCTTAGTACAGAACAGTTGAGCTAAGCCGTGCCCAGGCTCCTTGCTGTCTCCTCCTTGCTCACACAGCAAATACTGTTTCAGTTTCCAAACAGCCCTCAACTCTCTCACACACTGACAGGACGCTAGCCAGATGAATACCCATGGATGCTGGTAGGCAGAGGCAGATACTTTTTTCCCCTTTATTTTCCTCCCCCAAAACTAAGCCCAACCACATAGTTTCATAGCAAAGCACGGGTATCCAGCTAGTAGAACTATAAATAAGCTAATACAAGAAACTCAGTTAAAATTATTGTTACTAGTATATATGTTGGTGTTTCTGTTTGTTTTTCCTTTTGCTTTTTTGTTAATGATTTTCCCTGACAATACACTGTTATGCAAAATGTTTATGAAAAAAATTAAAACTATATTTAAGAAATAAGACCATTAAAAGGGGCTCTGGGAGGCAAGCAGGGCTGACCCCCATCTTACAAAGACAGCAGTGAAGTTGTCACGCTTTGGGAAGTCACACCGGGAGGATCTAAGATTCCAGAACTAAGAATATATCTAATTTTCCCCCCTAGCAGGAAGTTATCCCAGCCCCTTTTCCCCCTCTTTGCTCAGGGGCCTTGCATGCATTGTTGGCCACGGTCCATTCCTAGAAACAAACCGCTAATTCACGTAGTCCTCGACTTACAACAGTTCACTGCAAGTTACAACAGCGTGGGGGGGGGGGAAGCAATCTAAGAATGTTTCTCACACTTCCGACCACTGGCACATTCCCGTGGTCGCATGATCAAAATTCAGACACTTGGCAACTGACTTGTATTTATGACCGTCGCAGTATCGTTACGTGATCCCTGTTTGCAACCTTCGGGCGAGCGAAGTCATTGGGGGGAGAGGGAAGCAAGATCCACTTAACAACCAGGTTACTAATTTTGCAGTTGCAGTGATTCACTTAACAACCGTGGCCAGGAAGGTTGTAAAATAGGGCAGAGCTCTGTCACACCTATGTCGGAGTCTGAATCCGAGGAGGAAGGCAAACAGCTGACACAGGGAGTGGGAGTGTGGCTCCGTTGGCTGTGGAGGAAACTGAGGAAGGGCAAAGTCCGGCTGGGCAGAGCAGGGGAGAGGTAGAGCAAGGGAGAGGGAGTTCAGAGGAAGACCCAGGCCTACTCCCTAGGGCATGCAGGGAGGAACGGAGAAGGGAGCAACGTGGCTGCATGGCTTACGGGGGGAGGAAAGGGCCCTGATTCCCTTCATTAGGCACACCTGGGAATGAGAGTTTAAAAGAGATGCAAGCAGCGTGCAACAGCTGCTGGGAGCAAACATGAGTTTATCTTATGTTGATTTTACTTATCTGTGTTCCTGGCATCATCTGGAATTCTTGCTCCTGCCCTGCTGGACTAATTGCCTCATTTTGCCTTGATTGGACTTAATAGTTACAGTTTTTGTTGACCACATTTTTGACTTGATTCTTTGCAGCCCAAGGCTGTTCCTGGGAGTTTTTCTCCAGCCCAGAAGGTAACCTGGACATTGGGGGCAAAGTTGGGGGCAAAAAGTTTGTGCCACGCCCCTCTGGGTCATCACAAGCTCACTTAACCAATGTGTCACTTAGCAAGAGAAATTTGGAGCTCATTAATGGAGGTTATAAGTCGAGGACTACCTTTGTTACAGTTGTAGCCCTCTTCCAATCCTTGCTAATTCCTGGTTTTCCTTCTCCAAGCAATGATCTCTCGCTTAATCTCTTGACACACTTACCTCGAAACAGCCAGAAGAGTCATAAAATAGCTCACTTAACTGCTTCACTTAGCAAGACATTTGAGGCTCAATTGTGGTTGAAAGTCAAGGACTAACTGTATCTATTGCAGAGTCATACACCTTTTTTCTTGCAGCAATGGCTAAAGCTACATTTACAGGTAGACCTCGACTTGCAACCCAAAGTGCTTAACAGAGTAACAGAAGGGATCTTGTAGGTCATCTAGTCCAACCCCCCCCCCCCCACCCAAGCAGGAGACCCTACCCCATTTCTGACAGATGGCCGTCTGGTCTTCAAAGCTTCCACTGATGAAGCTCCCACAACTTCTGAAGGCAAGTCGTTCCATTGAATATAGAATAACAGAATTGGAAGGGACCTTGTAGGTCATCTAGTCCAACCCCACCACCCAAGCAGGAGACCCTACACTATTTCTGACAGATGGCAGTCCAGTCTCTTCTTGAAAAGCTTCCAGTGATGAAGCTCCCATAACTTCCGAAGGCAACTTCTGTTCCATTGGTTGATTGCTCTCACTGTCAGAAAGTTTCTCCTTATTTTCAGGTTGAATCTCTCCTTGTTCAGTTTCCATCCATTGTTCCTTGTCTGGTCTTTAGGTGCCTTGGAAAACAGCTTGACCCCTTCCTCCTCTCTGGGGCAGCCCCTCAAATACTGGAAGACTGCTATCCTGTCTCCCCTGGTCCTTTTCTTCCCTAGACTAGCCAGGCCCAGTTCCTGCAACCAACCGTTCACCGCATATTTTAGTCTTCAGTCCCCTCATCGTCCTGGTTGCTCTTCTCTGCACTCTTTCTGGAGTCTCAACATCTTTTTTATAGTGTGGTGACCAAAACTGGATGCACTACTCTAGGTGTGGCCTTACTAAGGCTTTATAGTAGAGTGGTATTAGTACTTCCCTTGATCTTGATTGTATCTCTCTGTTAATGCAACTGAGGATTGAGGACTACCTGGATGCAGGTTCTTGAGATCTCGTGGAGTCAAAAGGCAGCTTCCGTCCTCATTAAGGATGGCTCTGGGCCCTTCCCAAAGACCCGCCAATCTTAATGAGCACATCTGATCCTCTGGCTTAAAAGGTGAAACATTTATTTTACTGTTTAAGTGGCTGTTTTGCAATTGTGGAGCCCAAAAGGGGAGTGGATTACCTGAATTAAATCCATTTGCAAGCACCAACCTGGGCAACAGAAGGATTTCAGTCAGTTGATGAGTCAATTAAACCAGGCAGGTTTGTGGTAAAGCTTCTATCCCTCCACCGAAGGCACAAAATATTTCTACAGGTACCCTGTTTCCCCAAAATTAAGACCCCCCCAACCAGAAAATAAGACCTAGCGTGATTTTTCAGCTCTGCTCGTAATATAAGCCCTATCCCAAAATTAAGCTAAAATCGTCAGCCAGACGGACATTTAGTACTGGACCTCCCCACAAAATAAGACCTAATGCGTCTTTTTGGAGCAAAAATTAACGTAAGACCCAGTCTTATTTTCAGAGAAACACGGTTAATCCTCACCTTACAGCCACCATTGAGCCCAATATTTCTGCTGCTAAACGAGACAGTTGTTGAGTTTTGCCTCATTTTACAGCCTTGCTACGGTTCTTAAACTAATCTGTGAGGTTGATAAGTCACACAGTTGTTAAGTGACCCTTCACTTTGCTTGTCAGGTCACCAAAGGGAATCACGTGATCCTGGGATACGGCAACTGTCATAAGTAGATGCCAGTTGCCAAGCATCTGTTGTGGTTAGCCGGCAGCAGGTGCAGACGGCTGAGGAGAGCGAGGATGCAGATGAGGAGCCAGGACCATTAGCTAGTGGACTGCTGCCTTCAGAGATTGTGGGGGCTGGGAGCAGCAATGAGGAGGTTCCCGAGGAGCCTGTGCCAAGTGCACGTACGTGCAGGATTGCTCAGAGGAAAGAGCAGTTGCAACAGCATGGGCGACTCGGGAGTAAGGCTGCGAGGTAATGGCCCCTCCTTTAAGAAGATAAAAGCCAGCTGTGAATTGGACGTTCCTTGCAGGAAGCAAAGACGTTTTGAAACTCCAGCCTCGTGGACATTCCAGTATCTTAAGTTGGTATTTGAAGACTCTTGTGTTGTGAAATATTTCTTATCTGTGATTCTTGGCAGCCTCACAGAGTTTTGGCGAGGCTCATGCTTATCGAAGTTAATTAGTTTGCAGCAGCCTTTTACCCGGGGATTCGTAAGAATCATTAAAAGGTTTCTGTTCCCTTTGGTTCGTGTTTGTTTTATTGGAAAAGGGTTTGGGTCAGAACAGCATCTGAATTTTGATCCCGTGACCACGGGGATGCAGCAACGGTCCTAAGTGTGAAAAATGGTCATAAATCACATTTTTCAGTGCCACTGTCACTTTGAACAGTCACTCAATGAACTGTTGTAAGTCAAGGACCACTTGTATAACTCTCATTTGATATTCATTGCATCTCAATTCTTTCTGCATTTTTTTCGTATTCCTTGAATTCTCCTATTCTCCTCTCTGGACCAGACCGAGTGGAAGTGGGATGACTTGTTGGCTAACCAAAAGGGATTCTTTTATTATTTTTTTCCCAATTAACCCAAAATCATTTCAAGAAGAAATCTGACAGACACACAGCAGAGTGATGGTGGAAATAGAACCGTGGCTTTTGCAAAATTTAGGATTAGGACCAGAAAACCTTTCAATTCTTACCAAAAAAAAAAAAAAGAAGAAGAAGAAGAAGAAGACGACCACAACGCAAAAGTTGTCAGTTTCTAACCAGGTGCAAGAAAGTCACCCCAAATTTCCTGCTTGAAGATTTTGCAGAGAGGATGTATTTCAGACCTTAAGGTTCTAAGACAGTTTCATAATATCTAAATTTCTCAAAAGGAAAATAAAACAAAGACAAAGTCAGAAAAATGAATCAGAGAAAGCTAGAAGTGAAAGAAGGGGAAGTTGCTAAACCCACCCACTTCGCACCTCCGTAAATATTTTTTTCCGAGTCTTCAAGATGGCCCACCGATCGTTGTGTGTTGAGCAAACAAACCGACTGGTGCTGGTGTTGAGCTCAAATATCTCAGCCTTGGTCCTTATCATTCAAGGGTTCCTGACAGCGGCCACCAACATTAGCCTCAAAACTTGGGGGGAAGCAAATACACCCCACCCCAAAATAAATGCAGCCATCCTGAAACATGCAGGGGACCAATTTTACAAGGGGGATGTGGATGTCCTTCAGAGGGAAACAACATAATAGAAAATTCCCAGTGAGGTGTTTCATTCCTGGAGGTTTTCAAGAAGAAATCAGACAGACATTGATCTGGAATAGCATAAAGTCTCCTGCTTGAGCAGGGGGTTGGACTAGAAGACCTCCAAGGTCCCTTCCAACTATGTTATTCTGTATTCTTCTGAAGACATAAGGGTGTTTATCTTTTGTTGTAGAGGTAGATATAGTAGCAGTTTGTGTAGTAGTTTTTGGTGTAGAGGATCTGTACGTTTCTCGAATTTTTTTTTATTAAATATTTCTAAAAAGGACGATAAAAATGAAAGCAAAGGAGAAAAAATACAAGAAAGGGAAAGTAAAAGGAAAGTAGAGAAGAAGCCACTTTTCTTTTCAGCAATCAAAAGAACAATTTCAAATTTATTCTACCTTAAAACCTAGCTCTCCTTTATCAACTCTATCCTGTCTAATCATAGAAATAAATTGCAAGATCTTTTTCCCCCCCCTGCTTTGTGCCTAAAGGCCTTTAATTGTTTTCCAGGCAGGAATCAACTTAAATATTATCTTTTTCTATAATCAAAGTCAATTTAGACATCTGAGCAAGTTCCATCATCTTCAGCAACCTTGGGTAGCAATCCCGAATTTTTCCAACAACGTTGTGCAAACAACCATCTCGCTCCTGGGCTTATCAAGGTACGAAAACAAACGTCCATATTTTTTTTCCAACTATCCTTCCATCCATCCCAAAAGCAGAAACCTCTGGTCTCAAATTGTATACAGGTAGTCCTCGAATTACAACTTTGTTTAGTGACTGTAAAAAGTTACAACGGCACTGAAAAAAGGGACTTATGACCATTTTTCACCGTTACCTTTCCAGCATCCGCATGATCAGGTGGTCAAAATTCAGATGCTCGGCAACTGACTCATATTTATGACGATTGTGGAATCCCAAAGTCATGTGGTCCCCTTTTGCGACCTTCTAACAAGCAAAGTCAGTGGGGAAGCCAGATTACTAACATACCCACTGCCATGATTCACTTAACAACAGAGGCAAGAATGGTCATAAAATGGGGCAAAATTCAATGTCTCACTTAACAACAGAAAGTTCGGGCTCAATTATGATCGTACATTAAGGACTACCTGTATTAATTCTTAAAATCCTCTGCATTCACGTAATGTATCTCTGAATGTGGAATTTTCTAGCTTTTTTACAGGGTGACCACACACAATAAAATGCCCTCTCTTGCCTACATTTGCAACGTAAATAAAATGTTTTCCGTCAAGTGAAGATCATCCACTAAAGTTGTAACTGAATGGGACATGATTGAGCTGAAGAGTTCAAGAATGTTTCGCTTCCAATTATTTTCCATGAGTGTCTTGTTGGAAGATGTTGACTTAGGCAACCTAAAGTTGGCTTGTTTCAAGAACCCTGCTCTAATCAATCAAGTCACATTTCTTGTATCAGCCTTCCTTAATGTGCAAACCCAACTAAAGTTGGCTTGTTTCAAGAACCCTGCTCTAATCAACCAAGCCTTGGTGGGTGTTGTGTTTTGGGGGGGAAGGGATTGTGTAAACCAAGATACTACACGCCAGTTTAAGGCTTCCTTAATGGGCACACCCAACTAAATGTGGCTTATGGAAATCACAATTAACCCAAGACTCCACAACATGTGTGAATTGGTCTCTAAGCTACAGACGCTTTCCTTCTGGATCACTTTGCTCTCAACTTACTCCATCAAGCAAGGGTGTGTATAAAAACATGAGCGTAAGCCAAGCCACAGTTTAGGGCTTCGTCAATGTGCAAACTCAACTAAATGTGGCTTACTTCACTCTCAACTCCTCCACCAAATGTCTGAATTTTGATGCAACCATGGGGATGCTATAACGGTGGTAAGTATAGTCATAAGTCCCTTTTTTCAGTGCCGTTGTAACTTCAGTCACTAAATGAAAGATTGTAAATTGAAGATTATATTCTGTAGGAAGATTTAAAGCTGTCCCAATATTGGGGGCGCCAGCTCTGAATACAGGAGAGATTTTACAGGCAGACTGGGCACATTTATCTCACCTGGGGAAACAAATTACCTGTGCCCAGGGTCAAAGGTCATCCATTCCAAGCCCTCTCCTGATTAAATCTGCACCCCAACCATTCAACCTGGTTGGGCTTGGCACCCTGCAGGTTAAACAGGCTTCTATTACCATCTGTGTTGGCATTCACAGGACTCGGCCAACCAAGCCACATAATTTAACCCAAACCACATGAGAGCTTAATGAGAGTTTAACTATTAATAATTTAATCCATATGGTAAATTTATTTTCAACCTTGGCAACTTTAAGACACGTGGACTTCAACGCCCAGAGTTCTAGCCACTTCATCATTTTATTTTTCACAGACAGGCAAGTTGGAAAATGAGCTGCATTAAGATGCAAAAAAAGAAAAGAAAAGAAGCATTTTGGCCCAGCACTCATCCTGACTTTTCCCCTGCTGCTTTAAGTAAGAGCACTGCACAAGGAAACAAAACACAGAACCAAACACACTTATTAACTTAAAATCGCAATTAAAACTTAAGAAGACCTAGCCTGCCACGTGTCAGGCAAGCGTTTAACTCAGAGGTCTCCAAGCTTGGCAACTTCAAGACTTGTGGACTTCAACTCCCAGAATTCTCCAGCCAGCTGGCTGGAGAATTCTGGGAGTTGAAGTCCACAAATCTTGAAGCTGCCAAGTTTGGAGACCTCTGATTTAACTATATCTGCGTAAGTTTCTACCTTAAAAAGGCAGGCTGCTTGTTTGAAAAATGAACCCACTGATGCTTCCAACTGAAAAGAGCAATGGCCCTCTGCTATTTTCCTACGAATAGCAGGAATCTTTGAAAGCCCCAAGGATTTTTCTCCAACCAATATTTGCACACCCACCCTTTCCAAGATCAGTTGAAAACCCAGCCAAACCTGATCAATTCCTTCACATTCTGCCTTGTCAATTTCAAATGTTTTTTTTTTTTTTTTGCAAGAAATTATTACAGAGAGAAAGCAGGGCAGGCCAACATGACTGGAGGCCAAGCAGGCCGGGTCCCTCCGCCAGTGCAAACACACACGCTTGCACACTTAAAAGCTTTTGCTCAAACTTCACGAACTGCAGTTCCCAGCAGCCTCAGGGAGGAAAACACCATTTCCGCAGCCACCAAAAAAAAAAAAAACACGCCTGGGAGCAACCGAGAGAAGAAAAATAAAAACCACAGGAACTCTGATTCCAAGACCTAAAAACACTGGGAAAGACTTAAATAAAAGGATAAAACCAAAACATTGCATTTAAATATCATCTATAATAAAGAAAGGCTAGGTAGATTTGATTATACAGATCCGGAACAATTCAAAGCTGAGTGCATGGAGGAAGTTTAACCCTGTTTCTGCTGTTTGCAAAGACTGTGTAGTTCAGCTGTTACCCTGTGGTTGTACGAATGGGGGGACAAACAAGGTGAAAACAGAAAAGATTTCCTAAAAGTTGCAACTTCACACACACACACCCAGCCCAGAGGGATCTCAAGCTAAAAAGTTGCCAATTGTTCAATTCAACAGGCCTGCAAGCCTGAACGACCCTTCCTCTCTTCCTTGCTCTAAAAGCTGGGTGTGAAGATGCTGACCCGGGTTGAGCAATTCAAAGTTTGTCCCACGAGTTCCATCTGCAAAGGATGCAACACTGCACACCTGGGGTAGCAGCCACAACAGTTGGGTTTTCACACTCCCCGAGGCTTGGGGGAGGCTCCCAGTGATCTCCAACTGTTAGGACCTGCACAGTTAGGCCCGTTCACAGGCCAAAGGTTCAAGCCCACAAGGGCCATTCCCACGACCTAACCGGTTATTTTCCCCACACACACACACACACACAATGCAGAATGCATTTGTGGTCAGGCCCCGTAGACCCAAGAACTCAGCTCAGCTAACCACGGTTAAACTTCCTTGACTCAATCCAACCAAGGGGTTCCTTTTCCGAGGTGTTGGGCTCTCTAAAATGAGCCTTGTTGGTGCAGTTCACACAACTCCTGGTCAATTCCCATGGGTCCACTGCACCCAAGACTACAGACCTCGTAGGAAGCCTTAGCCCCCAAAGAGACCCCTCCAAAACTGTTCCAAGGGTCCAACCAGGCATTTGGCGGGGGAAAGGAGGGGGGATTTAAAGGAAAAGCGCATCTTTCCCCTCACCCAAACAGGCAAGCATCCAAATTAATTAAAATTACTCCACCATTTAGCCGCCTAACCCCAAGTCTGAGTCTAGACAGAACTTCCTCTGGGGTGGGGGGAGCAGAAACACCGAGCACGAAGGGAACGGGGGAAAAAAAACATGTTTTCCGGCTAGGCCCCTCCCCGAACTGTGTGTGTCCGCGCGTATACACGCGTGTGCTTTCCACGCCGTTTCCCCCTCCGCCTTCCACCTCTCTCTCCTTTCCTTCCTGCGGGCGCCCGCTTGCAAATGCAGAGTATTCTTCCCTCAACGCCCCCCCCCCGCCTCCCCGTTTCCTTCTCAGCCGCCCCAAAAGTGCTGAAAAGGACTCTCGTCGCGCTTTTTCGGGGCGAGCAAAACAAGCCAACAGAAAAATAAAATAAAATCAATTGTTTTGTTTTTGTTTTAAAGAAGAGCAGATTTTTCCCCCCCTGCCTTTTCCGGTTGCTTGGTTGGTTTGCTTGTTTTTTTTTTAAAAACAAAAAACAAAAAACAAAGCTTGCTATATATTGATATTCTTTCGCGGAGAGAGTGAAACAACACAAAACAACACACACACACACAAAACAGAAAAAACAAAAAACAAAGAGAAAGTGAGCTCCGCCAAGCGAGCTTGTCCTCCGACCTTACCTTAGTGCCCGAGCCGCTCCGTGCAAGGCCGCTGACCCTTCTCTCTCTTTTTTTT
The DNA here is from genome assembly GCF_049901735.1 of Notechis scutatus. Taxonomy (NCBI): domain Eukaryota; kingdom Metazoa; phylum Chordata; class Lepidosauria; order Squamata; family Elapidae; genus Notechis; species Notechis scutatus. Next base: position 11,418,053 of record NC_142021.1, on the reverse strand, counting down.
CCCCCTTAAACACCCCCCCAAATAATCACCAAAAAAAATAAGAATAATAATTCCTTTGGCTGCGCATCCAAAGACGTCTCCAAAATCCGTGCCAAGCTCCCAGCAGAGCGGATTCTTGGGGAGGAGTGTGTGTGTGTGTTTTTTTTTAAAGGGGGGGGGGAGGTTGCAAAAAAATAAATGATTTGAAAAAATAATAATCAAAACCAACACTTTAAGAATCAAGAAAAGCCCAAAAGCAGATCCCAGGGGGACGGTGCAAGCCCTGCCACGCCGCGATCCTCTTCCCTCGGGGTCCCCCCGCCGGAGCAGCTTCCCATGGGCTCGGCGCGGTGCGTAAAAATCCGAAAGAGAGGCTACCCGGCGCTTGGTTTGGCTTGGCTGGCTTGGAAAGCTCCGTCCGCTTCGGGGGCCCGGAAATCTCACCCTCCTCCGCCTCTCCTAAGATGTCTGAAGCTCCCAGCCGGAGGAGGAGGAGGAGGAAGAGAAGAGGAGGAGACAGCAGCAGCAGCAATAGCAGCAGCAGCCGCCACCGCCGACGCGCGCCCCGCAGTTCGCAGGCTTGCGGTGGCTGCGTTTTGCAAACGGATCTATTGGATTTTTATTTGGCAAAGGGTTCAACTTTGCGGAGAGCTCCGGCTTGGCTCCGCAGAGGAGGAGGAGGAGGAAGGGAAGGGAGAGAGGAGAGGAGGGGAAGGCAGGAGGACGCCCCCTCCCCCTTTTCCCTTGTTGAAGCCGCCGCAACAGCAGCAGGAATTGAGCCCGAGCTGGGGCGCACGGTTTGCAGCAGCCTGGCTGACACTCTTAAAGGGAACGGCGCCGTCTCCGACGCCTCTGAAGCTTTGAGGGGGGAGAGAGAAGGTTAGCCCCTCCCCAGTAAAAAGAAGGGAGGGGAGATTTGCATGGGAGGCTTGTGCCTCCCCTGCAGCTCTCCAGAAGGAGTGGTGGGCGACTTGGATGGAAGGGGAAGAGGGGCTTGGTGGGGAGGGGGATAGAGGGGGAAAATGTTGGGGAGAGGAGGGGGGGCCCTCTGGGAGGTGCAAGTCCTGGGAGGCCATTTGCAGGTCATTTGGGGGTGATTGGGGGGCATCCAATCCAAAGAAGACCCCCAGGTTAATGTGGATGCTGAAGGAGACCAGGCTTTTATTCCGTAGCAGGGTTCCAGATCCATTGCACGGAGCTTTAAAAGGGGGTGATTTGCTTAAGAACCGTGGCAAAAAGGCCGTCGGATCAGATGCAACTCACTTAACAACCTCTGTTCTTAGCGGCAATTGTGGTCATAAGTTGAGATCCACTTGTAGTTAAAGAAGGCACCATCGCTTAAGCCTTGGAATGCCAGCCACCTAGGTACCTTTATTAGCGTGTGGGCTGTTTTGCAGGATGCAGCCACTCAGTGCCAAAAGCCACACGTGTTCTTGTTTCACATGTGACTTTCCTGATTTCCGCTGTCTGGAATAAACCGCGTCCTGCACCCCACCCCATCCCGACATAAATTGCGTAGCAGCCATTCAATCAATATTCATTTATAATCTTCAGCGCACCATTATGGTTCCCTCTCACACAAAACCCATCACTTTTCCAGCACCTCCCATCTGTCAAGATATATAATTAGCGTATTGCGGCCTATATATCTGCTAATAACTTTTGCCTGAACCCTTAAGCGAGCTTGAATTGAAGAGAGCTAATAAGGCACGGCGGCTAATCCCTTTACGAGTCTTACATGTTGGTTCAAACTTCAGAAATAAAAACATACAGGTAGTTCTCCACTTACGACCACAATGGGAAGCAGAATTTCCATTGCTAAGTGAGGCAGCGGTGAAGTCTGACTTTTTTAAAAACTTTTTTCCCCATGGTTGTTAAGCGAACCACATGGTCATTAAGTGAATTGTGGGCTTACAAATCAGAATGGGGATCAGAATTTCGGTGGCTAAGCAAGGGTGTTTGTTATCAAAACCTGATTTTATGACTTGTTTTGCCAAAGTTGCTAAGTGTGAATGACTACAATTAATTGACTTTGCCGGGAAGGTTGCAAATGCAGATAAGGTGACCCCAGAACTCTGCAAGGGTCATAAATATCTGCCAGTTGCCAAGCACTCAGAATTCTGATCATGTGACTCTGGGGATGCTGCAAAAGTTACAAGTGCCAGGATCAATCATAAGTCACTATTTTCATTGCTGTTGTAATCACATCACTAAATCAATGGTTGTAAGATGCAGGATCTCCTTCGCATAATTAAATATGAGCCAATAGTGTGCCGTGGAAGCTAAAAAAACCAATGCAATCCTAAATTGCATTAACAGAGGGATACAATCAAGATCAAGGGAGGTACTAAGACCACTCTATAAAGCCACACCTAGAATCCTGCATCCAGTTTTGGTCACCACACTATAACAAAGATGCTGAGACTTAGAAAGAGTGCAGAGAAGATCAACCAGGATGATGAGGGGACTGGAGGCTAAAAGATATGATGAACGGTTGCAAGAACTGGGCCTGGCTAGTCTAGGGAAGAGAAGGATCAGGGGAGACAGGAGAGCATCTTCCAATATTTGAAGGGCTGCTACAGAGAGGAGGAAGGGGTCAAGCTATTCTCCAAAGCACCTGAAGGCCAGACAAGGAATAATGGATGGAAACTGAACAAGGAGAGATTCAACCTGGAAATAAGGAGAGATTTTCTGACAGAACAATCAACCCATGGAACAGGAGTTGCCTTCAGAAGTTGTGGGAGCTTCATCATCACTGGAAGCTTTCAAGAAGAGATTGGACTGCCATTTGTCAGGAATGGTGTAGGGTCTCCTGCTTGGGCTGGACTAGATGACCTACAAGGTCCCTTCCAACTCTGTTAATCTGGAATGTCTGTAATAACATCTCAGAACTGTGTTCATCCTCTCCAGAAAACCTTCCAGTTCCAGAATTAACAATCGGTTCTAGATACTTAGAATGGCCCCTCTTTTCTCTCCCCTCCCCATTTGAAGTTGAAATGGAGAACAGAAGGGATCCGTAGGCGGGCAGGCTGGCTTGGAAAATTAGTCATTTTTTTTAGATGCATTTACCAGTCTGCCAGTATATCGCACATACACGCACACACACACGTACCACAAGACATGTTAATTTCTTAAATATCCACAGAGAATTCCTGATGCCATTCATCCCTGCAACAGTGCTTAACTTGGAAGTTAAGCGAGGAGAAAAGGGCCTAATTTTAAAAAAAAAGCTTGTTCTTAACCTGGCAGGATTTTGGAACGGGGGTTATGGTTTGGAAGAATCGAATTGGATTCATTCGCTCATGGGAATAAGCCATGTTTTCCTTCAACATGGTTGGAGGAAACCTTCAGATTAGATAAACAGAGTTGGATGGGACCTTGTAAGTCATCTAGTCCAACCCCCCACCCAAGCAGGAGACCCTGCACCATTTCTGACAGGTGGCAGTCCAGTCTCTTCTTGAAGAGCTTCCAGTGATGAAGCTCCCACAACATCTGAAGGCAAGTTGCTCCATTGAATATACAATAACAGTTGGAAGGTCGTCCTTTATTTTTAATGTCAATCTATCCATCTCCACACAGTCTAGTATTTTCCGAATTACATCCTCATCTGATGGGGGATGTTCTCTCATTTTTTCCCATTTTTTTCTTGTTTCATCCAAGCTCTGATCACCTGGAATGCTTGCCTTCCAGCTATTCTTGTTGAAAAGAAAAGAGTTCAGAGGACCCATTAACCTTGGAAGGACGTGAAGGCGTCATAACTCTTGAGAAATGTTTGTCCTCCCTTCCAGCTCAACGTCTCTCCCTGAGCATGGCTTGTGGGAAGCCCAGTTTAACCAGAATAACAGAGTTGGAAGGGACCCTGGAGGCCTTCTAGTCCAACCCCCCCCCCCTCTGCTCAAGCACTAGACCAGGGACCCCCAAACTTGGCAACATTAAAACTTGTAGACTTCAACTCCCAGAATTCCTCAGCCAGCTATGCTGGGAGTTGAAGTCCACAAGTCTCCAAGTTGCCAAGTTTGGAGACCTCTGCACTAGACCATTTCAGACAAACAATTGTCCAGTCTAAAACCTCCCATGTTGGAGCATCCAAAACTTCTAGTGGCAAGTCGTTCCACTGATTAATCCATTTCTTGCCATCCCAAGACAACAACTCAAACGTCCCTGGTAATGTTGGCTTGAGAAGGCCAACCCTGCAGCATATCGTGAAGCAAATACTTTTGGGGGGGCTGTGGCCTCTCAAGTGCCTTGTCGATCCAGGAAATTTCAGATTAACAGAGTTGGAAGGGACCTTGTAGGTCATCTAGTCCAACCCCCCGCCCAAGCAGGAGACCCTACACCATTCCTGACAGATGGCAGTCCAGTCTCTTCTTGAAAGCTTCCAGGGATGAAGCTCCCACAATTTATGAAGGCAACTTCTGTTCCATTGCTTCATTCAGTCCTAAACTATGATATTTAAACAAACATTCCCCAACCTTTCTGGCTTAGACCGACAGAGGCGGCCATGGCGTGGGGAGGCAGAGTGGATGGTTTTGCATGAGTGCACATGCACCACTTTCAAATGCTTCTCACGCATGTACATGCCCAACGTGCATTTGCCTGCCACTTCTGCAGTCTGGATCGGAACAGGCTGTGGGTTGGCACTGGTCCAAACCCTGGGGGTTGGGGACCCCTGGTTTAAACCATGAATGAGAGGCTCACTCTGACCTGACTTAAATTCTTAAAACAACATTATTGGAGCAATCAATTTCAGGATGACTCTGACACATTTCAGTCGCTCCTGAGCCTGCCTCATGCAGGCACGTTAGTCCTCAGCATACGACCGCTTGATTTGTGCAACACCACAACCACAAAGCACCAAACCTTCATTCTCAAACTACAAAGCACAAGAATATCTTAGGCTTAGACTTAACATCGCTCGATTCCTACAACAATGCAACTCAGCCCCGAACTGCGATTTACAAGAGCATCTTAACATCCTTGTATTCTGCCTATACAATGCCTTGTTTACACGTGGCTTGTCTGCTTGAGGGGTAGTTCCGCGTGAACACTGCTTCAGGTTTGGCATGTGTGTAAAGACAACCAATATCCATGGGGGCGAAGACGCACACTTGCAAAAGGCCACAAGTCCTTTGCACATGCATCCTTGAAACGAGCGGTCCTTGGTGCTCTCTGACCTTGGTTATTTTCTTGCAGATGTGTTTCACTACTCAAACTAGGGAGCATCATCTGTGCTGGATAACAAAGTGGGTAACCTCACTGGCCCTGATGATGTAACCTCGTTTGAGTAGTGAAACATCTGTAAGAAAACCACCAGGCTCAGAGAGCACCAAGGACCCCACAGTCCTCCTTGCTACAAACCTCACTCTCTGCTAGCACAGATGATGTTACCTAGTTTGGGAGATGAGATGTCTGCAAGAAAACAACCGAGTTCAAAGAGCACCAAGAAACCCACAGATACAGATAATCAGAGTTGGAAGGGACCTTATAGGTCATCTAGTCCAACCCCCCGCCCAAGCAGGAGACCCTGCACCATTTCTGACAGATGGCAGTCCAGTCTCTTCTTGAACAGCTTCCAGTGATGATGAAGCTCCCACAACTTCTGAAGGCAACGTCTGTTCCACTCATGAATTGTTCTATCATTGTTCCTTGTCTGGCCTTCAGGTGTCTGGAAAATAGCTGGACCCCTTCCCCCTCTCTGTGGCAGCCCCTCAAATATTGGAAGATGCTCTCATGTCTCCCCTGGTCCTTCTCTTCACTAGACCAGCCATGCCCAGTTCCTGCAACCATTCATTTTATATTTGAGCCTCCAGGCCTTTGATCATCTTCAGATTAACAGAGTTGGAAGGGACCTTGTAGGTCATATAATCCAACCCCCCACCCAAGCAGGAGACCCTACACCATTTCTGACAGATGGCAGTCCAGTCTCTTCTTGAAAGCTTCCAGTGATGAAGCTCCCACAACTTCCGAAGGCGACTTCCGTTCCATGGGTGGATTGTTCTCACTGTCAGAAAATTCCTCCTTATGTCTTGGTTGAATCTCTCCTGGATCAGTTTCCATCCATTATTATTCCTTGTCTGGCCTTCAGGCGCCTTGGAAAATAACTTGACCCCCTTCCTCCTCTCTGTGGCAGCCCCTCAAATACTGGAAGGCTGCTCTCCTGTCTCCCCTGGTACTTCTCTTCCCTAGACTAGCCAGGCCCAGTTCCTGCAACTGTTCTTCATATGTTTTAGTCTCCAGTCCCCAATCCTCCTGGTTGCTCTTCTCTGCACTTTTTCTAGAGTCTCAACATTCTTTTATAGTGTGGTGACCAAAACTGGATGCATACTCTAGGTGTGGTCTTACTAAGCCTTTGTGGAGTGGTATTAGTACCTCTCTTGATCTTGATTGGATCCTCTGTTAATGCAATTTAGGATTGCATTATTGCATAGCTAGCTGGACCCCTTCCTCCTCTCTGTGGCAGCCCTCAAATACTGGAAGGCTGTTCTCCTGTCTCCCTGGTCCTTCTCATCCCTAGACTAGCCAAGCCCAGTTCCTGCAATCGTTCTTCATATGTTTTAGTCTCCAGTCCCCTAATCATCCTGGTTGCTCCTTCTTCCTCCTCCTCCTCCTCCTCCTCCTCTCTACAAACTGCCGATGTTACCTCGTTGGGTCATGAAACGTCTGCGAGAAAACCATCGAGCTCAGTAGCACCAGGGACCCCTCATTTCATCCCCAAGCTACCAACACTCTCCTTTTATTGCTCCGCCTGGAGCTGTGCGCCCCCTCTTTCCTGGGATTTGGGCTCTTGTGCAAAGCAGGAATTTCACGGCTTAATTCTGGCCGTGGCCCAAAGCAGCAACTGACTCAGCTGTTCTGCCATGGAGCTGGGGAGTGAGGGGGGGAGAGATGTGTTTGTGAAGCAGGGAGGGAGAAGGGGAAGGGTCTGGGAATGAATTCACCCAGGCAAACAGTCTGCCTCTGCGTTTATGGCTCCTTGCCAAGGCCGCCTACAGACCCTTTGATCGACCTCAGCGCAGCCTGGCCAAAAGAGAGAGGCTTCTGCTGACTGGGGGGGCGGGGGGGAGGAGAAGCCAAGACAAAGGTGCCTTTGTAAAGGAGGGGGACTTCTACCCTCCTGTTTGGCTGGGGTCCAGCGTGGAAACTATCCAGGGCGAGAGAAAGCTGGGGGGGTTGTTTTCCTCCAAAAAGGAGGAGCGGCTGAGCGCAGAGGGAGGGAAGGAGGGAGGGAGGGGAATCCAGGTGGGAGACACCTTGAGCAGTCTGGCTGCACGCAAAGGGTTGGCAGGAGGCATTGATCCTGTGTGGGTAACCCGGGAGGAGGGGGCTTTGTTGTAAGAAGCACAATTGGAGAAGGGAGGGAGGAGGGAAAGATGAGAGAAGAAGGGAGGGAGGGAGGGAGATGAGAGGGAGAAAAGAAAGAGGGAGGGAGGAATGAGAAAAAGAGGAAAGGGAGGAAATTGAGAAGAGGCAGGAAGGAAGGAAAGAAAGGGAGGGAAGGAGGGAGAAAAGGTAGGAAGGCAAATGAGAAGGAGGGAGGGAGGGAGGAAGAGGAGAGGGAGGAAATGGGGAAGGGAGGAAGGCAAATGAGAAGGGAGGGAGGGAGGAAAAGGAGGGAGGGAGGAGAGGAAATGGGGAAGGAAGGAAGGCAAAGGAGAAGGAGGGAGGGAGGGAGGAAGAGGAGAGGGAGGAAATGGGGAAGGGAGGAAGGCAAATGAGAAGGGAGGGAGGGAGGAAAAGGAGGGAGGGAGGAGAGGAAATGGGGAAGGAAGGAAGGCAAATGAGAAGGGAGGGAGGAAAAGGAGGGAGGGAGGAGGAAATGGGGAAGAAAGGAAGGCAAAGGAGAAGGAGGGAGGGAGGGAGGAAGAGGAGAGGAGGGAGAGAAATGGGGAAGGAAGGAAGGCAAAGGGAGAAGGAGGGAGGGAGGGAGGAAGAGGAGAGGAGGAGAGGAAATGGGGAAGGGAAGGCAAATGAGAAGGGAGGGAGGGAGGAAAAGGAGGGAGGGAGGAGAGGAAATGGGGAAGGAAGGAAGGCAAAGGAGAAGGGAGGGAGGGAGGGAGGAAAAGGAGGGGGAGGAGAGAGGAAATGGGGAAGGAAGGAAGGCAAAGGAGAAGGAGGGAGGGAGGGAGGAAGAGGAGAGGGAGGAGAGGAAATGGGGAAGGAAGGAAGGCAAAGGAGAAGGAGGGAGGGAGGAAGAGGAGAGGAGGAGAGGAAAAGGGGAAGGAAGGAAGGCAAAGGAGAAGGAGGGAGGGAGGGAGGAAGGAGAGGGAGGAAATGGGGAAGGAAGGAAGGCAAATGAGAAGGGAGGGAGGGAAGAAAGGAGGGAGGGAGGAGAGGAAATGGGGAAGGAAGGAAGGCAAAGGAGAAGGAGGGAGGGAGGGAGGAAGAGAGGAGAAGGGAGAGGGAAATGGGGAAGGAAGGAAGGCAAAGGAGAAGGAGGAGGGAGGAAGAGGAGAGGGAGGAGAGGAAATGGGGAAGGAAGGAAGGCAAAGGAGAAGGAGGGAGGGAGGGAGGAAGAGGAGAGGAGGAAATGGGGAAGGAAGGAAGGCAAATGAGAAGGGAGGGAGGGAAGAAAAGGAGGGAGGGAGGAGAGGAAATGGGGAAGGAAGGAAGGCAAATGAGAAGGGAGGGAGGGAGGGAGGAAAAGGAGGGAGGAAGAGAGGAAATGGGGAAGGAAGGAAGGCAAAGGAGAAGGAGGGAGGGAGGGAGGAAGAGGAGAGGGAGGAAATGGGGAAGGGGAAGGCAAATGAGAAGAGCGAGGAGGGAGGAAGAGGAGAGGGAGGAAATGGGGAGGAAGGCAAATGAGAAAGGAAGGAAGGAGGAAGGTGAGAGGGAGGAAGGGAAAGAAAGGAAGATGATGCAAAAACCATGCATTCTGGAAGATGTTGAAAACATCGGCAGGCTGGCTCAGCGCCAGGGGCAAACCAGGCCCTCCATCTCCCTTCCTGGGATCCGAGGCTGATGGGTGGCATTCCTGTCCTAGCTCTCTACCCACAGTTTGCAATCGTTTTTTTGTTGTTTTTTTTCAAGCTGGCTGTGATGGATCCACATTATCCACTCCACTGCTCCCAATTGTTCAGAAATTGCTTCGGCTGACGCGCAACCGTAACCCCGTTCAGCTTTTCCCGGCCTCTGTGCATCCCCAAGAGGTGGGCTTTGCAACAGGTTTCACCTCCTCACATCCATAAAAAAAAAAGGAGTGGTTCTTATTAAAGGCTGGCAGAGCTCCGGAAAGAATTTGGAAAAGGTGGGGTTTTTTTGGAGGATCGCCTCTGGTGGAGAAGGTGCAAAACTCAGGCCGGTAGAAATCATAATATAATAATAATAATAATAACCACCCCATTCTGTTTATTTATTCAATTTATTGCCCCCGCATCTGAACCACAAGGTGTTGCTAAGAAGAACCTGATTACCTTCCAACTTCTGTGCTTAATTTCTTTTCCCGTTCTTTTATATCGTGTGGCGTTGCAACTGAAATTGCACTGAATTGATTGATTGAAGGGAGGACGGTCTGTTGGTTTTGCAACCAATTCCCATCCTTACGTTCTCTTGCAATGGTAGAAAGTTATATCGTTTATTATATGGTACTTCTTGACTTAGGACCAGATCCGGAAAGAGAACTTCTGTCACTAAGCAAGGCCTGCGTTCAATAAGTCACTCCTGGGTTGGTTTGTTTATTTTTGTTTTTGTTTGGCGATGCTTGTTAAAAGCATGGATGACATTGTTCAAGTGAGTCATGCAGTCCCCTATCGACTCATCAGAGAAGCTGGCTGGGGAGGTTGCAAAGGGTGATCACGTGACCCCGGGAGGCTGAAGCATAGATACATTATCAGAGTTGGAAAGGGGCCTTGGAGGTCATCTAGTCTAACCCCTCCACCCTACACCATTTCTGACAGATGGCAATCCAGTTTCTTCATGAAAAGCTTCCAGGGATGAAGCTCCCACAACTTCAGAAGGCAAGTAGTAGTTCCACTGAATATAGAATACCAGAGTTGGAAGGGACCTTGGAGGTCATCTAGTCCAACCCCCTACATCATTTCTGACAGATGGCAATCCAGTTTCTTCATGAAAAGCCTCCAGGGATGAAGCTCCCACAACTTCAGAAGGCAAGTAGTAGTTCCACTGAATATAAAATACCAGAGTTGGAAGGGACCTTGGAGGTCATCTAGTCCAACCCCCTACATCATTTCTGACAGATGGCAGTCCAGTTTCTTCATGAAAAGCCTCCAGGGATGAAGCTCCCACAACTTCAGAAGGCAAGTAGTAGTTCCACTGAATATAGAATACCAGAGTTGGAAGGGACCTTGGAGGTCATCTAGTCCAACCCCCCTACACCATTTCTGACAGATGGCAGTCCAGTTTCTTCATGAAAAGCCTCCAGGGATGAAGCTCCCACAACTTCAGAAGGCAAGTAGTAGTTCCACTGAATATAAAATACCAGAGTTGGAAGGGACCTTGGAGGTCATCTAGTCCAACCCCCCTACATCATTTCTGACAGATGGCAATCCAGTTTCTTCATGAAAAGCCTCCAGGGATGAAGCTCCCACAACTTCAGAAGGCAAGTAGTAGTTCCACTGAATATAGAATAACAGGGACCTTGGAGGTCATCTAGTCCAACGCCCCTCCACCCAAGCGAGAGACCCGACACCATTTCTGACAGGTGGCAGTCCAGTCTCTTCTTGAAAGCCTCCAGTGATGAAGTTCACACAACTTCCAAAGGCAACTTCTGTTCCATGGGTGGATTGCAACCGTCATAAACACACGGCAGTTGCCAAGTACCCAAATTTTGATCCGTTGGGGAAGCTGCAACAGTCATAAGTGTGAGGACTGGCCATGTTGCTTTTTTCCATGCCACTGTAACTTTGAACTGTTGATACACAAATGATTGAAAATTTAGGGTTTACCTCGTAGTGCCTTAACAGAAGACACAGAGCCAGCAATTTCTGGAGAATAAAACGTAAGAAGAACGGTTGCAGGATTCAGATATGGCTAGTCTAGAGAAAAGAAGAATTAGGCGGATATGATTATAGTCTTCCAGTATTTGAGGGGCTGCCCCAAAGAAGAGGGGGTCAAATTATTTTCCCAAGCACCTGAAGACAGGACAAGAAACAATGGATGGAAACTAATCCAGGAAAGAATCAACCTGGGAGAAATTTCCTAATGGTGGGAACAATTAACCAGTGGAACAGCTTGCCTTCAAAAATCATGGATGCTCATAGGTTGACATTAGAATTGAAGGACCAAGATGAATCAGAATGTCATCAAATATGGAATAAATTTTATTACTGGAGAGACATGAAAGGGAGTTCATAAAATTGAAATAAGAATTGAAGTGAAAAAGGGAAGAGATGCGGGACCTCACGTTCAAGGAATAATGAGAAAGACTTAAAAATTACAAAGTTGAAATGCATATACGTATATAAATGTATATAAATGTACATAACTTCTTTATCTTCCTAAATGTAAAATGTACTGACAGAAATGTATGGCAAAGAAGACCACCACGTTCAATGTTTTTAATGTGTATGTTCAATACAATTTATTTTTAAAAAGTTTTTAAAAATCATGGATGGACCATCACTGGAGGTTTTTAAAAAGAGATTGAACAGTCACTTCTCTGAAATAGTATAGGGTTTCCTGCATGAGCAGCGGGTTGGACTAGAACAGGGGTCCCCAACCGCCGGTCCGGACCGTGTACCGGGCAGCGGAACAAGCCTTACCGGGCTGCTGGTTGCTGGCGCGCCATCTTTTTTGGTAAAAAAGCAATTTTTAAGTCAAAAGATGGCGGCGCCAGCGCTGGTGAGCTTTCGGGTAGAAAGCCATTTCTACCCGAAAAGCTCACCAGAAGCGCTGGCGCCGCCATGATTTTGACAAAATCCCGGTGACGACACCGGAAGTGATTTTTCGTCAAAAAGATGGCGGCCCAGCTGACAACGAGAACCGGGCCGCGGCGCTTCAGCTGGCGCCGGAACCGGGCCGCGCGCCGAAAAGGTTGGGGATCCCTGGACTAGAAGACCTCTAAAGTCCCTTCCAACAGTTGTTATTCTGTTAACTTCTGGGTGGGATGCAGAGCAGGAAGTTGAGAAAATGTTCTGATGTATCTAGTTTAATGAAAAGAAGGACTAGGGGAAACACGATAGCAGGGTTCCAATATTTGAGGGGCTGCCCCAAAGAAGAGGGAGTCAAGCTATTCTCCAAGGCACCTGAAGGCAGGACAGGAAGCAACGGATGGAAACTCATCAAGGAGAGAAGCAACTTAGAACTAAGGAGAAATTTCCTGACAGTGAAGACAATTAGCAAGTGGAACAACTTGCCTCCAGAAGTTGTAAATGTTCCAACACTGGAAGTTTTTACGAAGAGATTGGACAACCATTTGTCTGAAGTGTGGTGTAGGGTTTCCCGTCATGACTCAGAGTGTAACACAAACGTAACAAAATCCAAAAGTAAATAAATGTCCTTTAATGCCTCCAACTTGGCCCCACTGTTCAATAATTCCCAGCTGGAGATAAAACTTACTCAAAAATAGTCTTCAAAAGAAAGCAATACAGTCCGAACTCAATGAGCAGATAGAGGTGAAATAAAAAACTAAAACAAACTACAATGAAGGAATTTCCACAACGGACCAGGATAAGTAATTACCAACTTCAAGGAGATAACAAGGCACGGTCGGTTGGAAGGACACCAACCAAGATAACTTCAGACGAAAATAAAACACACTTTGCTTCTGCAATGCTGTGTTTTCACCATCTCTCTTATATACTATTCTCCCCAGCCGCAACCAATGAGGGGTATCATGGCCGCTTCCTCTCTCATAAGCCAAGTTGTTCCTTTCTCCGTTCCTCCCTGCGTGTCCTAGGATGAAGAGGGGATGGGTCTGGTTCTTCCTCTGACTGCCCAGCCAGCCTCTGCCCTTCCCCAGCCTCCTCCACAACCTATGGAGCCACACTCCCACTCCCCGTTGTCTATTCCTCCTCTCCCTCAGAGTCTGACTCTACCAAGGGCGTGACATTTCCTCCCTGAGCAGGAGGTTGGACTAGAAGACCTCCAAAGTCCCTTCCAGCTCTGTTCTGATTGATTGATTCACTGGCTCCATTTGCATGAGTTGTCTTAACTGTGGTTTCCTTAATCCAAGTTTCTGAGTTCTCACATCCAAAACTACATTCCCCATGCTGGAATGCCTGTTCTTTTGTGATGTGTTGCATTCGAGGAAGGCTCTCATCGTATTTCAATTCCCCCTTATTAAGGCAGACGATTCAGCAGGCCAAGCTGGCAACTATGATTAGAAAGTGGTTTGATTTTTGTTGTTGTTGAATTATTCCTCTTCCTCCATCAGGAAGATTGGAGGAAAAAAAACCCAGCGTCTCTGTTTTTCTTCGGTGCATCCGAAATGAAGCCGGAGTTTAATTTCCCTGGGAGAAAACAGATGACCTATTCTTTTAAAAGGAGCAGACAAATGCTCTGTTTTGCCATCTTTAGCATCAAAGAAAGCCCCACGTGCATGAAAACCAGCCTAGCATGAAAAGAGGTCGGCTCTCGGGTTTAGTCAGCGGCTGGATCAAGGTGAACCAGCAGGCAAAAAATAATTTGACGGGCAGTCATCACAATGAGAAAAGTGGAAACACCCACACGGCTCAAGTCAAAAATAGCCATTTTTTTTTATTTTGAAGAAGGAAGGTTGCCCGCTCGTAAGTTATCCAGGAATCCAGAAAGGCTCGATGTATTTATTTATTAAATGTATTTTTTTTAAAAAATAAATAAATGTTGGAGACTCTTCAGCAAAGATCTCACATTCGTTTACTGAATGTGTAAGAGTTTAAGCCAAGGCTGGGAAGACCCCCCCCCCCAAAAAAAAGTTATTTTTGAACACAAGTTAAGTTAAGCAGATGGGAAAATGCTATTAGGAGCTCATCAAATAAATCAACTCTTAATCCACTGTGCAAACTTCCCAGAAAAAGAGGAGATTTAAAAGGTTCAGAAAAGAGCTTATGTTAAGGATCTTGGTCATAAAGATGGGGTGGAGGGCTTCATCTCCCAGATCTGAATTCTGGGCACTATAATTTATTGGTAATATATTGGTAATGCTCTGTAGTTAAGAGGTTTGAAATCTTTGTAATCACCAGAAGCCAAGAGATCTCTCTTCACCAAGAATTTTGAGAGCATCCGACAGTCATGGAGAACTAATGTTGGTTTGGTTGGAGGACGAATTTCAAATAGTGGTTGAGTTTACCAAGCCAGTATACAAGTCCTTTGTTTTTGATATCTTGGTCACATGAAGCCAGTTATCATGGTTTGTCATTCTAGCTTATGGCTTGGTTGGTTGGCTAAACTCAGCCATCTAAGGCAGTGTTTCTCAACCTTGACAGCTTCAAGATGTGTAGACGTCTACTCCCAGAATTCCCCAGGCAGCAAGGAATGGCTGGGGAATTCTGGGAGTTGAAGTCCATGAATCCTGCAGGGGAATTCTGGGAGTTGAGGTCCATGAATCGTGGTGGATGAATTCTGTAAGTTGGAGTTCATGAATCCTGGAAGGGGAATTCTGGGAATTGAAGTCCACGAATCCTGCAGGGGAATTCTGAGAGTTAAAGCCCACAATTGCTGGCAAAGGAATTCTGGAAGTTGAAGTCCACGAATCCTAGTGGGTGAATTCTGAGAATTGAAGTCTGAGACTGCTGGCAAAGGAATTCTGGGACTTAAAGCCCACGCATCCTGCAGGAGAATTCTGGGAGTTAAACTCGACGCATCCTGGCAGGGGAATTCTGGGCATTGAAGTCCACACATCTTCAGATTATCTAACTGAAAAAGACCGATCTAGGAGTCTTCAATAAGCTGCAATTATACAGCCTACAATATTTAAGGGAAGCAGAAATGTCTAGAGATCAGGACACGTATTCAGGATGGCCCCTCAAGGACTCTGCAACTGTCTTTCTGTGCACCCATCTCCAACCAGCATTTTCCACATCCGCCTCCCTTCCACTATCAGATTTGGCCTTTTGCGTGGCTTCCTTTGCCTCCTTCAAACGTGGCCTGTTCTCAGCATTTCAAGCATTTCGTACATGCTGCACGAGCTCCAATTCTCCTAAACCAAGCCCCCATTTTCTCTCGGCATCCTACAAACTTTCCTTCGGCCATCCCAAAGGAAAAAAAAGGACCACCAACCTCCACGTGCGAGCACACTTTGGAGAAGGGGAAAAGAAAAAGAACAAAAGGCCACAGCAATTGGCTTCCAACCTCAGGCTTGTCAATTCCAGCCTTGACATGCTGCGCAATTGACTCATTCAGAAGTTGTAATTGACATGTGCTGGGCCCAATCGGATCCATGCAGCAGAAAGGAGGGTGATCCTGTCCACCAATTTGCCATCTACCTATCTGCAAAGGCATGCTGCATTTGCACCTGGCTTTTCCCCCCTTAAAATTACTTTAAAAATTTGACTTGCTCACCTGGGAAGGCCTGCCTGGTGGAATGAAATATTTGCCTTGTGTGTACCCAGATTAGATGTCTTAATGGTAATTGCTTTGTGTTTTTTTCCACTATTTTTACCGTTTTAAAATGTTTTTTTAATTGTATGTGGTTCTGAATCGTGAGCAACCCAGAGTTGTTTGCTGAGATGGCCAGTTATAAAAATCAGATAGATAGATGGATGGATGGATGGATGGATGGATGGATGGATGGATGGATGGACGGACAGACAGACAGACAGACAGATAGATAGAGGATGGATAGAAAGATAGGTAGGTAGGTAGATGATAAATAGATATACATAGATGATAGATAGATAGATACCAGTAGATAGATAGATAGATAGATAGATAGATAGATAGATAGATACATACATACATACATACATACATACATACATACATACATAATACAAGATAGAGATAGAGTGAGAGAAGATACCGTAGATGATAGAAGATAGATTTTATATATTCCTAGATTTTTACGGGTACAGGTATGTAGGTCTAGGTGTGTTCGGGTCTTTTCCCATGTAAGATTAAGAGTATCTTGGCGACGTTTCGGCAAGGCCCCACTCGCCATCCTCAGACAGCTCCGATCACCCACTGCTTGCACTGGCACGAAGCCGAAAGCACCAGCCTGAGGATGGCAAGTGGGGCCTCGCCGAAACGTCGCCAAGATACTCTTAATCTTACACGGGAAAAGACCCGAACACACCTAGACCTACATACATACATACATACATACATACATACATACATACATACATACATACATATATATAGAGAGAGAGATGATAGTTGATAGATATAGATGATTGATGATAGATAGATAAATCGATCGATAGAAAGAAGATGATAAATGGATGGATGGATGGATAGATAGATATAGATAGATATGAATGCCAAGAGTTGGCTCCTTCCAAGCCAAGGAATTTTGCAAGCAAAGTGACACGTAAACTCTCTCCCCGTAGTAAATGCATTACTCAACATTCCATGGAAGTGAGCCAAAACAAAAGGGGGGGGGCTTTAGGGAGGGATAGCCAGGCAGGCTGAGGAGGTGAATGAGTCTCTGCCAGGGCCCCCACCCCAGCTGTGGATTAGGCCGACCTCCAAGGCCCCAAACAAAACAGTTGCAGCTCCCTTCCTGCAGGCTCTGCCAACCAGCCTCCCCAGATTCCGTGCTAAATTAATTTTCCAGAATGGGGAAAAGTTGATGGAGAGGAATGGAATGCGAGGAGAGTTTCCCAAACTTGGTTCCAAGCGCCTTCCTGGCCTGTAAAAAGTCGGGGAAAAGGTTTCCCCTCCGGACATGGAGCCCTGGGGCAGGAGGACCCCCTCTTTGGCCATGAAAATGCCGATTGTATTCCACAGATCCAGGGACCCCTTTCAAAAGCAGATCGGGCGGTGATGCGAGGAGGCTTCGGGGTGGGATTTGTGGAGGGAGAACCCGGCACTTGCTGTAAGGAAGAAGTCAGGGTAACCAAAAGAAAACCCTTCCCCGCTTCGGAGCAATTCTTTTCCACAGAAGCTTCGGTGGGTCGGCATCCGGAAGGAAATTGGACCCGTTTGCCCTCACCCCTCTATTAGGGAAGAAGGAACTTCCTCCGTCTTTTTGACTGCCAAAATCTTTCCTCCGCTCCTTCGAACAGCTCCCTTGTCCTAGCGGCTCCTGACCACCATAAGGACTAGAAACCTGACAGTTGGGCTTTGCAATTCCTGACCACCATGAGGACAAGAAACTTGACAGTTGGGACTTTGCAATTCCTGACCACCATGAGGACTAGAAACCTGACAGTTGGACTTTGCAATTCCTCACCACCATAAGGACTAGAAACCTGACAGTTGGACTTTGCAATTCCTCACCACCATAAGGACTAGAAACCTGACAGTTGGACTTTGCAATTCCTGACCACCATGAGGACTAGAAACTTGACAGTTGGGAGTTTGCAATTCCTGACCACCATGAGGACTAGAAACCTGACAGTTGGACTTTGCAATTCCTGACCACCATAAGGACTGGAAACCTGGCTGCTGGACTTTGCAATTCCTGACCACCATAAGGATTAGAAACCTGACAGTTGGACTTTGCAATTCCTGACCACCATGAGGACTAGAAACCTGGTTGCTGGAGGTCGACGCAACATTAGGCCTGACTCAAAGACACACCATTAGGGGAAGAATGGCTGGGGAGGGCAGAGGAAAGCATTCAACCTGCACTTCCACCCACACCTTCAGCTGCCCAACTTTGGCCTGCCTTCCTGCAAAGCAAATGAGGGACAGACACGGAGGCCCCCGTGCGAATCGAGAATCGGGCTGCACACAACCAACAACAACATCCTAAACAACGAGCTTCTTTTTACCCTTCCCGGCAATGCAATTAACCAATTGCAAGGTCAAATCCTGCAGCCAAGGGTCGAGCTTTCTCTTTATCTCCTGCTGCTGCCGACTTTGCCATCCCATTGATCCCTGGGTGATGGATGGAACCAGCCAGGTTGTCATCTAGCCCTATAAAATGAAATGACACCTTGGCGGAGGGCATCCTTCTTCGGAGCACCCATTAAGCACCGCTTCCCCTCTGTGGACCATTACTCCCCTCAGAAGCCTCCCTTGCCAGTGGACGCGTTGAGAAATCTTCCAATTTTTCTCCCCACCAAAGGAGGAACCGAAACCGAAATAGCATTTCATAGCTATATATGGCTTATTTGTCATTCTGAACCTGCCTGATTAGAGAGAGAGAGAGAGAGAGAGAGAGAAAATCTGTGCTTCTCCTTTAGCCTTGCTTTTGCTAAGTCAAAACTCTTTAAGAACATGCAAACAAACTTCAGGAACACTTGGGCTTCTTTCCTTTCGCAGCCTGGACCGTAAGCTTGGTGCCCGTTAAAGGTCCTTTAAAATAAATAAAATGAAATGAAATAAAATATAAAATAAAATAAAACACGGACACCATCATTCCAGCTTTTCCATCCAAAAGGCCTGCTCTACGAGCCCACCAGGAAAAACCTTGCCATCTCTTGTCAGATCAATTTAAAGAGAAGCTCAGCCCACCTTTGCTGCTTAAGTGAGACCACCCCAGAAATACTGCATCCAGTTTGGGTCACCATGATGTAAAAAAGAAGTTGAGACTCTAGAAAGAGTGCAGAGAAGAGCAACAAAGAGGTTGAGGGGACTAGAGGCTAAAACATAGGGTGAACGGTTGCAGGAACTGGGCCTGGTTAGTCTAGTGGAGAGAAGGACCAGGGGAGACAAGAGAGCAGCCTTCCAATATTTGAGGGGCTGCCACAGAGAGGAGGGGGTCAAATTCTGGGAATTGAAGTCCACAAGTCTTAAAGTTGCCAAGGTTGGAGACCGCTGCTCCAAGGCACCTGTAGGCAGGAGAAGAAGCAACAGATGAAAACCAATCAAGGAAAGATTCAACCATGAACTAAGGAGTAACTTTCTAACAGTGAGGACAATTAATCAGTGGAACAATTTGCCTTCAGAATTTGTGGGTGCTCCAGCACTGTTTTTTAAGAAGATATTGGACAGCCATTTGTCTGCAATGGTATACAATTGGTCTCCTACTTGGTCAGAGGGTTGGACTAGAAGACCTCCAAGTTCCCTTCCAACTCTGTTCTTCTGTTCCGCTCCAGCAAAGTCCCATCAGTTCAGCCAAGCTCACTGCATTTCTGATAATGTCTTGGTTTCTCTCTCTCGGCCTCCCTTTGTTGAAGAAGGAATCTGAACAGAAATGCCCCAAGGCTGGGTTGGACTATCTCACCTCTGGATTTTCAATTTTTCCTTTTTTTCTTTTTCTTTTTTTGCATCTTTCCTCCTATTTTTTTCACTTGTCTTTCTGTCCGGGCCTTTGGAAGATCCGTCGGTGTGGAACAATCGCAAGCGCAGTAATGGGCTGTGAGAATAACCTTGGGAGCCCGGGAGGTAGAAGTTAGAGCCAGACTTAGGGTAAGGGAAGAGACATCCCGAGATTCTGCAGGCTCCAGACATCAGCACATAACTCCCAGATGGCCCCATCTCTGTATTGGATGCAGGACCGTCGTTTTGAGTCCTCTCCAGATCCCGGATTGGCCCATGTTCCTCCCCGCTGTCCGATTCCACTGCTGTCTGCACAGGCTGCCGGCGAACCACAACAGAGGATGGGATCCAGCCGAAGTCGGAAAGCTCGGAAGGGTAAATCTCTGGACCCAGATTGGATCCTATAACATACATTTCCAGACCTCCAGAACAAAACCCAATGACCGTGGGCCTCCTCACCCTCCTTCAGAATGCGAGTCAAGATAGTCTTCAACTTACAACAGTTCATTTAATGACTGCCCAAAGTTACGACGGCACAGGGGGAAAAAAAGTGACTTGTGAACGTTTCGCGCTGTTAGAGCCTTTGCCGCATCCCCACGATTACACGATCGAAATTCAGAGGCTCGGCAACTGGCTCATACTTACGACCGTTGCGGTGTCCCAAGGTCACGTGGTCCCCTTTTGTGGCCTTGGGAAGTGGAGAAACAAGGTTCACTTTACAACCGAGTGATCAATGGCAGGGTTTCACTTAGCAACCGCACCAAGAAAGGCCATAAAATGGCGGCGAAACTCACCTCACAAATGTCTCCCTTAACCACAGAAATTTTGGGCTCCGTGGCAGTCCTACCCCGGGGACTCCCTGCATCGCAGAGAAGCCAACCCGGTCCTTGAGCCTGGAGCCGCGCTCAGACGAGCCAACCTCCTGTTCCCCTTGGGGCATAACACACATTTCCAGACTCCAGAAGAAGCCCAGGGCTGACCTGATTTTCCTCACCCCTTAAATTGAAAATAATTTCCACCCGATTGTGCCAAGAAGGCCCACTGGGGAGGAAGGCCTCGAGCTCCGATTGTCCCCGTCCTTCATCCCAGACTGAGGCGGGAGAGATTTCTTCTTGTTCTGAGTCAACAGCTGAGCTACAAATAGACCTGAAGGCCTGCGGGGGATTTCTTGAGAAAAGGCAGCTGCGGAGACACGTAGAGCTTTTTTTATATACGCAAAGCAGGTGGGGGAGAGAGAGAGAGACAGAGACAGAGACAGAGAGGGAGTGGGAGAGAGAGATGGGGAGGGAGCGGGAGAGGAGACGGGAGGGAGGGAGAGAGAGATGGAGAGAGAGAGAGACAGACAGACAGTAAGAGAGAGAGGAAGAGAGAGACAGAGAGGGAAAAGAAGAAGAGAGAGGGGCACAGAGAAATGGAGAAGGAGTGAGGGAGAGACAGAGAGGCCAAGAGAGATGGAGAATGAGAGAGGGGAGGGGGAGAGAGAGATGGAGAGGGAGAAGAAGGGAGAGGGGGGAAAGGAGAGAGGGAGTGAGAGAGACAGAGAGGGAGTGGGAGAGAGAGACGGGGAGGGAGCGGGAGAGGAGATAGGGGGAGAGAGAGAGATGAAGAGAGAGAGAGACGGACAGTGAGAGAGAGAGACAGACAGAGAGGGAGTGGGAGAGAGAGAGACAGTGAGAGAGAGAAGAAGAGAGAGACAGAGAGGGAGCGGGAGAGGAGACGGGAGAGAGAGAGAGAGAGATGGAGAAAGAGAGAGAGACAGACAGTGAGAGAGAAAGGAAGAGAGAGACAGAGAGGGAAAAGAAGAAGAGAGAGAAAGCCCAGAGAGATGGAGAAGGAGTGAGGGAGAGACAGAGAGGAAGAGAGAGACAGAGAGGCCAAGAGAGATGGAGAATGAGAGCGGGTGGGGAGAGAGATGGAGAGGGAGAAGAAGGGAGAGGGGGGAAGGAGACAGGGAGTGAGAGAGGCAGAGAGGCAGAGAGAGACAGAGGGAGAGGGACAGAGAGACGTGGAGAGAGAGAAAGATGGAGAGGGAGAGGGAGATGGGGGAGGAGAAGAGAGAGATGGAGAAGGAGAGAGGGAGAGAGAAGCAGAGGGGCAGAGAGAGACGGA
Organism: Notechis scutatus; assembly: GCF_049901735.1. NCBI lineage: Eukaryota > Metazoa > Chordata > Lepidosauria > Squamata > Elapidae > Notechis > Notechis scutatus. Next base: position 11,396,720 of record NC_142021.1, on the reverse strand, counting down.
AAGGGAGAGAGAGAGAGAAAGAGGGAGAAGAAGAGAGAGGGGGAGAGAGACAGAGAGAGAGAGGGAGGAGAGAGGGAGAGAGAGATGGAGAGAGAGACAGGGAGAGAGGGAGAGAGAAGCAGGGGGCAGAGAGAGACGGAAAGGGAGAGAGAGAGAGAGACAAAGAGGGAGAAGAAGAGAGAGAGAGAGAGAAGGAGAGAGGGAGAGAGGGAGAGAGAGCAGGAATTAAAGAGCAGCCAGGGGGAAACTGAGGATGAAAGGGATGTTTTATTCGTTTGATAGAATGCAAGGTAATATTAAAGCTGTCAAAAGCTTTCTCCTCTGCGGGAGCTGGAGAGATGAGGCCAGAATTGCAACCTGGGTTACACTGGTCAGGCAAGTGGGCTACCAAGAGGTTCCCCTTAGGAGATGCCCAGCTCTTACGGTGCTACCTCCTTGTTTTTCCCTATCAGAGGAAGGAAGCCCCTCACAGCCACCTCAGGAAACACACGGCAGGGAGAGAGAAAGGAAAGAGACAAAGAGAAAGAAAAATGGAAAGAAAGAAAGAAAGAAAGAAAGAAAGAAAGAAGAAGAGAGAGAGAGAGAGAGAGAGAGAGAGAGAGAGAGAAAGAAAGAAAGAAAGAAAGAAAGAAAGAAAGAAAGAAAGAAAGAAAGAAAGAAAGAAAGAAAGAAAGAGCTCAACCCATTCTCCAAAGCACCAGAAAGCAAGACAAGAAACAATGGATGGAAACTCATCCAGGAGAGAAGCAACCTGGAATTCAGGAGAAATTTCCTAAATGTGAGGACAATGAACCAGTGGAACAGAAGTTGCCTTCAGACTTTGCGGGGGCTTCATCCCTGGAGGTCTTTAAGAAGACGTTGGACCATCATTGCTCTGAAACGGGAATGGCTTTGCTTCAGAGGTTGTGGTTGTTCCATCACCGGACGCGTTCAAAAAGGGATTGGACAACCATTTATTTGGAATGGTGTAGGATCTCCTGCTTGAGCAAAGGGTTGGACTAGAAGACCTCCAAGGTCCCTTCCAACTCTGTTATTCTGTTATTCTGTGAAGCTACAATGAACAGAATCTTGCGAGTCTGAAGGTGCAATTCTCCCACCGCCTCATTTATATCCTGAGAAAGTAGGAGGGATATTTCCTGAGCTTTTCCTCCGCCTGTTATACAGCTGTGGGCTATGCAGCCTCTTATCTGTGACTATTCCCTAGGCAGCATCTGTCTACCCTCCCCACCCCTCGTCTCCCCACATGCTCTTACACCCTGGTCTTTCGGAGCAACATGGGCTGCAAACAAATTTCTCCACTCTGGATTTTGTCTATTGTTGGGGGGTTTTTTTTGGTACGGGAAGCTCCTGACCCAGGACAACTTGTGTGATGAAAGGCACTTTATGTTTTGGGACGTGGTTACTAGAAACAAGAACTTCAAAAGGTCAAATTTTTTTGCTCTGGCTGCACAAGAGAAGGCCGCCCCTGTGTCTGGGGTCAGGCTTGTGAACCGAAGGCGCCGTTGTCCTTTACCGCAATGAAAACACGACAACGATGCTGTCATTCCGAGCCCAGCAGAAACGTCTCAGGCAGAGGCCGAAGTGGTGCACGCAGCATTTTAAGTTTGTGAGCTGGGTGTGGAGAGGGGGGGCTGCTGCCAGGGGCCTCCTGTGCCCCACCCACCCACCCACCCAGTTGCCTGCTTCTCAGGTCAATTCATAAGGGTGGAGTTTGGAGAGAGGCCTCCGTGAATTTAGAGCAGTGGTTGCCAACCGGCGGGCCAGGGACCACTGGTGGTCCGCGAGAAAATTTTGGTGGTCCACAGAGAAATGTCCTCCCCAAAGCAATTAATCCAGGCTGTGCAGGAACACAAGGCCATGTGGCCCGTGGGAAACTTGCCTGCTAAATTGCTATTTTCCCTTTTTCCGACCATCAGCTGTTCTGCTGTGCCAGGAGATTTAGATTAGCTAGGAAGCAGGAAATGGTTGCGTTTCTTGCTTTCTAGCTAGTCTTTGGATCTTCAGCTCTGCTTTAAAGCAGAGCCGAACCTTCCTTAGGACTAAAGCAGTGCAAACTCAGCTAGCCGATGGCAGAAACACAGATCTCTAAGTGAATCTGTGATTCTGTGAGCAACTCAATCTGCCTGCCTGCTTTGCCTGATTTTGGGTAAAAGTTGCTCTTTTTTTAAATAAAAAATTCAACATTTATACATATATATGTATATTTACATACAAGCCATGCCCAGCCAGTCACATGACCACCAAGCCACACCCACAAATTAGGCCACGCCCACAGAACCAGTTAGTGGTCCCCGGGATTTAAAATTATGAGTTTGGTGGTCCCTGAGGTCCAAAAGCTTGGCGACCCCTGATTTAGAGGAACTGCAAACACAGTGGCTGTTCCTTTCTGAGAAGCCAGGTGTGTGTGTGAGTGATTTGGTGTAGTGATGAAGGCAGCAGGCTAGAAACTAGGAGACAGTGAGTTCTAGTCCGGCCTCCGGCATGGAAAACTGACTGGGAGATTTTGGTCCAGTTGTCCCTCTCGCTCTCTCAGCCCAACCCACCTCGCCTGGTGGGGGTGGGGGTGGAAATAGGAAGAGGGAGCAGTATTAGGTATGTTTTGCTGCCTTGAGTTACTTACAAAGTCATGAAGTGAGATGGGAGGGAGGGAGGAAAAGGAGGGAGGGAGGGAGAAGGAAGGAAGGAAGAAAAAGTAGAGGGAGGGAGCAAGGAAGGAAGGTGGGAGGGAGGGAAGGAAGGGAGAGGGAGGATGGGGAAGAGGAAGGAGAAAGAGAGGAAGAAAGGGAAGAAAAGGAGAAGGAGGGAGGAAAGGAAGGAGGGAGCAAGGAAGGAAGGTGGGAGGGAGGGAGGGAAGGAGAGGAAGAGGGAGGATGGGGAAGAGGAAGGAGAAAGAGAGGAAGAAAGGGAAGAAAAGGAGAAGGAGGGAGGAAAGGAAGGAGGGAGCAAGGAAGGAAGGTGGGAGGGAGGGAGGGAAGGAGAGGGAAGAGGAGGATGGGCAAGAGGAAGGAGGAAGGGAGGAAGAAAGGAAAGAAAAGGAGAAGGAGGGAGGAAAGGAAGGAGGGAGAAGGAAGGAAAGAGGGAGGGAGGGAGAGGAGAGGAGAGAGGGAGGGAGGGGAGAGAGGGAGGGAGGAAGGAAGGGGAGAGGAAGGGTGGGAGAGGGAGGAGGAAGGGAGGAAGAGGAGAGGAGAGGGAGAGGAAGGGAGCAAGGAAGGAAGGTTGGAGGGAGGGAAGGAGGGAGGGAGGAAGAAAGGAAGAGGAGAGGAGAGGGAGAGGAAGGGAGAGAGGGAGGGAGAGAAAGGAAGGAAGGGGAGACGGAGGGAGGAAAGAAGGTGTCAGATAGGTAGAAAAGCAAGGAGGGATGATAACCCTAAGCATTCATTCCCTCTTGCTGCCCTCACACAGCTGCTGCTGAACCTGTACACTTTTGAATAAACTTCCCTTTCCAGCAGGCCATCCCTTTTGGCATTCTGGTGCTCCAGTTTGGGGGGGAAAGCGAAGAATGGGAAGGAAGTGAGTGCTAAAATGCAGCTGGAGTGGGGGAGAAATAGGATAATAACAAGCATTCAAGGAAGGAAAGTTAGCATTTCCTTTTAAGTCCAGCACTGAGTCGCTCTGCCCGCTTCAGAATTTCAAAATAAATCTGATTTTTCTCAGATCTCTAGGAAGATCCATCTATGTCTCAGGCTGCATTGGGAATATTAATGGATTTTCAGGAGAAAGAGAGATGGAAATTAGAAGGTTTGTGTGTGTGTGTGTGTGTGTGTGTGTGTGTGTGTGTGTGAAATGAATCAAAGGACATCCCTCCCCACCCTTCCTCATTAAAGCAACACAATAGACAGTGTATATTATCAGAAAAGGAGATTTACTAGGCCCTACTGTGTCTAAGGCGCATTGTAATTAGAACAGAGAAGGAACTACACTCAGAATCCTTGCTGGGATGAATGAACTTTTTCCACTACACAGAAGAGTCCAAAGCAGATGGGAAGAAGGAGGGAGGAAAGGCACGGGGTGGAGGGAATACCTCACCCAAACCCTTGCTTTTCCAAAAACCATCAAGAAATAAAATACAGAGAGGGAACAAGGAAGGGGAGGAGGAGGGGGGAGGGGAGGTAGGAGGAGAGGGAGAGGGAGAGGGAGAGGGAGAGGGAGGAGGAGGAGGAGGAGGAGGAGGAGGAGGAGGAGGAGGAGGAGGAGAAGAAGAAGAAGAAGAAGAAGAAGAAGAAGAAGAAGAAGAAGAAGAAGAAGAAGAAGAAGAAGAAGAAGAAGAAGAAGAAGAAGAAGAAGAAGAAGAAGAAGAGGAGGAGGAGGAGGAGGAGGAGGAGGAGGAGGAGGAGGAGGAGGAGGAGGAGGAGGAGAGGAGGAGGGAGGAGGAGGAGGAGGAGGAGGAGGAAAAGGAGGAGGAGGAGGAGGAAGAAGAAGAAGGAAGGAGGAGGAATGAGGAGGAGGGGAGGGGGAGATGAAGAAGAGGAGGAAGAAGAAAGAGGCAGAGGAGGAGGAGGAAGAAGAAGGAAGGAGGAGGGGAGGGGGAAGAGGAGGATGAAGAAGAAAGAGGCAGAGGAGGAGGAGGAGGAAGAGGAAAAGGAAGAAGAAGAGGAGGGGAAGAAATCTAATTTAGGAAAAGGTGGGGAAATTCCCAATGAGTTTGGTTAAAGAGGCACCACGCTGGATGAACAAGGTAGCTAGAGTGAAACCTGAGTGGTGTTCCTACAATACCCTAACCACATCCATCGTGGTTTGTTGGGCAAGGTAGAGTGAGTCCTCCTACTTGCCCTTTGTGGAACCAGCTCTCCAAATGGATGAGCAGAGGTTTCTCCATCCTGAAGTCAACCCAAGGACTAACCAAGACACCCAGAAGTCAACTTGGGGTTACCTCGGGTAGAGGAGAAGATGCGCCCGGAAGAGATTGGTTCGGTCTTCTTACAGGGCCTGTTTCCTCAGCTCAAAGCAGGAAATTAGCGGCTAAACGCCATGGACTCTCCCCTTCTGAAGTTTGACATCTGGTCTCCACCTTGCCTTTCGGCAGCACCTGGGATTCCACCAGGGGTTGGAGGCCTGTCTCTGATGGGCATCTTGAGTCGTGTGTCCCTCACACAAAGGAAGCTCCTGTCTCTTTTCAGGGCTCTTTATTTTGGCACTGCAGAAATGTTCAATCAACCACCCTCCATGGGCAAAAGGATTGAGCGATTCAGTTCTGGGCTGAACTGTTGAGTTAAGACTTTAAAGAAATGGTCTCCTTATCAGCTATGTGCCAGCTGGGCTCAGATGGACAAAGGTTTTCTGTTAGGTCTCCTCATCATTATCTGTTCTTGCTGGGTCTCTCTCTCTCTCTCTCTCTCTCTCTCTCTCTCTCTCCCCTCTCTCCTCTCTCTTTCTCCTCTCTCCTCTCTTTCCTCTTTCTTCTCTCTCTCTCTCCTCTCTTCTCTCTCTTCCTCTCCTCTCTCTCCCCCTCTCCTCTCTCTTTCTTCTCTCTCTCTCTCTCCTGTCTTTCCTTTCTTCTCTCTCCTGTCTTTCTTCTCTCTTCTCTCTCTCTCTCTCTCTTCTCTTTCTCATATCTCTCTTCTATCTCTCTTCTGTCTCTCTCCTCTCTCTTTCCTCTCTCTCTCTTTTGTCTCTCTCCACTCTCTTCTGTCTCTGTCTCTCCTCTCTCTTCTCTTTCTTCTGTCTCTCTCCTCTCTCCATTCTTTTCTCTTTCTTCTGTCTGTCTGTCTGTCTGTCTCTCTCTCTTGTCTCTCTCCTCTCTCTTCTGTCTCTCTTCTCTCTCTTTCCTCTCTCTCTCTTTCTTGTCTCTCTCCACTCTCTTCTGTCTCTGTCTTCCTCTATCTTCTCTTTCTTCTGTCTCTCTCCTCTGTCTCTCTCCTCTCTCCATTCTTTTCTCTTTCTTCTGTCTCTCTTCCTCTCTCTCTCTCTTGTCTCTCTCTTCTCTCTTTTGTCTCTCTCTCCTCTCTCTTCTGTCTCCTTCTCTCTCTCTCTCTTTCCTCTCTTTCTGTCTCTCTCTCTCTCTCACATGAACACAAACCCACAGCTTGATTATCAGAACACACATAAAATGTCTTGTGTCTATTCTTGGGCACCAGCTTTTAGTAAGGACTTAGACAAATTGCAGCCTGTCCAGAGCAATCAAGGTGAGCCTGGAAGGAAGGGATGGAGGTATTGAACATGTTTAACCCAGAGAAGATCTCAGGGGGGACAGAAAAGCTTGCTTGAAGTTCCTGAGGGGCTGTCATCTTCTAGAACAGCAGAAATGTTCAGAGGAGTTGCATAGAACAGGGGTCTCCAACCTTGGCCACTTGAAGACTTGTGGACCAACTCCGCTAGCTGAGGAATGCTGGGAGTTGAAGTCCACAAGTCCACAAGTGGCCAAGGTTGGAGAGCCCTGGCATAGAACAAGATACAAGAGTTTTAACTTCCAAGGAACTAGATCTTGGTGGACAACAGGAGGAACTTCCTAACAGAAACAGCTGTGGATGCAGTAACGTGTATATTTATTTCTGCAGTGGTAGAAGATCAGACAAAATTAAAGTGTCCCTCAACACCCTAATCACCACCATCCACTTGCTGTAGAGAGATTCCTCATAAGACTATGACATGAGAACAATAAGGTGAACCCCACCAAGGTAGAAGACTTTTCAAGGCTTATATAAGAGCACCCCAAAACCTTCAGTAGATCAAAAACTATCTCCATAATGAGAACTCCGCACACGGGCCAATAAGATGGTGAAAGCAAAGAGTTGAATCTCCAAGGGCAACAGTATGCAGGAAGCATCTTATTTGTGGGGTCCTTGGTGCTCTCTGAGCTTGGTTGTTTTCTTGCAGGCGTTTCATGACCCAACTAGGTAACATCATCAGTGCTACGAGGGAATGAGGTTTGTGGAGAGGAGGAGGAGGAAGAGGAGGAAGGGGGAGGAGAAGAGGAAGAGGAAGAGGAAGAAGGAGGAGGAGGAGGAGGAGGAGGAGGAGGAGGAGGAGGAGGAAGAGGAAGAAGAAGAAGAAGAAGAAGAAGAAGAAGAAGAAGAAGAAGAAGAAGAAGAAGAAGAAGAAGAAGAAGAAGAAGAAGAAGAAGAAGAAGAAGAAGAAGAAGAAGAAGAAGAAGAAGAAGAAGAAGAAGAAGAAGAAGAAGAAGAAGAAGATTGTGGAGTCTGGTTGTTTTCCTGCAGACATTTCATTACCAAGCTAAGTAATATCATCAGTGCTAAAAGGAGGTGAGGTTTGTGGAGAGGAGGAAGAGGAGGAGGACTGTGGGGTCCTTGGTGCCCTCTGAGCTTGGCTGTTGTTGTTGTGTTTTTTTTTGCAGACATTTCATTGCCAAGCTAGATAACATCATCAATGCAGCTCTTCTGGTCAAAAGAGGACTCCTATCTTCCAATCCAAAACCATTAGAAGGAGACAATTTGGAGCAAAACACAAGGAATCCACCCATTCCACATGCTGGCTTCTTTTCTCCTTTGGAATAATATTTTTAAAAAAGGCATTCAAAGTGAAAAAGAAATTTGATGGGGTTGGTTGACTGGAAGCTCTTGGAGACAGAAATTATCTCATGAAAGATTATCTAGCCAGCCTTGGCCTCCCAATTAAAGCAGCCTTTAAAAAAAAATGCAGACAATCCACTCAATTGTCTCCAATTTCTGGAGATTCCCCAGAGTTTGTAATCAGCCACTTTCTAGCCAGAAATTGCATTAGGTAACTCTAACTACGGCTTCCCATTTAACAACAAGATGAACAGCCAATTCGGAGTAAGATGGTGGTACAGATGAAATGAGTCAAGTTGAAGAACTGGAGTGAGGAGGTGGATTCTTAGCTGTGCACAGATCTCATTTTTGGGACTGAATCTCAACTGGCTGGATTCACACAACTGGGATAGAAAAATGGAGTGGGGGAGAGAAAATGGATAACCCTTTCTTACCTTGGCTGGGGATTGAGTCCCAGTTTTGGAGGAAAAAGCAAAATCAGATGTCCTGTAAGAGAAAAGCAAAGCTTTTTACATTTAGGCAGGGAAAAAAAAATTAAAGTTATAAGTGCAGATTAGGCAAGACCTGGCTCAAAAACTGTGCCTAAAAGCGGGACCTTGGAGTCCTAATGGACGATCACTTGAATATGAGCCAGCAATGTACGGCAGCAGCCAAAAAAGCTAATTCAATCCTGGGTTGTATAAGCAGAGACACAGAATCAAGATCACATGGTGTATTAGTACCGCTGTATAAATCCTTAGTAAGACCACACCTGGAATACTGCATCCAGTTTTGGGCACCATACTACAAAAAAAAGAGATCATTTTCAACTTGGAAGAAGTTCAGAGAAGAGCAACTAAAATGATCCAAAGGCCTGGATGAGAAACCATATGAAAAAGGCCTGCAGGATTTGTGTCTGGCTAGACTAAAGATGAGAAGAAATAGATGTGACATGATAGCAGTCTTCCAGTGTTTGAGGGGCTGCCACAAAGAAGAGAGAGTCAAATTATTCTCCAAAGCACCAGAGGGCAAGACAAGAAACAATGGTTGGAAACTAATCAATAATTATAATAATTATAATAATAATTACAACCTGAAATTAAGGAGAAACTTCCCAACAGTGATGACAAATAACCAGTGGGACAGCTTGCCACCAGAAATCATGGGTGCTCCATCACTGGAGGTTTTAAAGAAGAATCTAGACAGGCCCTTGTCTGAAATGGGATAGGTTGTCTTGCTTGAGCAGGGGGCTAGACTAGAAGACCTCCAGGGTCCTTCCAGCTCTATTCTATTTTAAACATTCTAAACATAGATCATACAGCATTCATTATTTTAAGATACTTTTCTGAAGGGGTGCAATCCCACTGTCCAGATTAATGAAAAGATGGACTAGGGGGTGAGGTGATAGCAGTCTTCCAATATTTCAGGGGCTGCCACAAAGAAAAGAGAAGGTCAAATTATTCTCCAAAGCACCTGAGGGCAGGACAAGAAACAATAGATGGAAACTAATCAAGGAGAGAAGCAACCTGGAATTAAGGAGGAACTTCTTGACAATGAGAACAAATAATCCGTGGAATGGCTTTCCTTCAGAGGTTGTGCGTGCTTCATCACTGGATGTGTTCAAAAGGAGATTGGACAACTGTCATGGCCCAGTTGGAATCTGATTATGAGGGAGAGGTGAAACAGGTGACAGAGAGTGTGGGAGTGTGGCTTCAGTGGCTGTGGAGGAAACTAGGGAAGGGCACAAGCTGGCTGGGCATTCAGAGGAAGACCCAGGCCCACCCCCCTCTTCATCCTAGGGCACATAGGGAGGAATGGATAAGGGAGCAACGTGGTTTATGGGGTAGGAAATGGCCCTGATCCCCTTCATGGGCTGCAGCTGGGAAGACCATTTAAAAGGGCAACCTGCGCATGGCAAAGTTGCTGGAAGCAAAGCCTGCATTATCTTTGTCGAGGCTTATCTGAGTTTTGGCGTCCTCCCATCTGGGTCTGCAAGTTATTATCCTGGTCTGTCTTGTTAATGGTTTGTGTTGTTTTTTATTTATTTATTTCTACTTTATCTGTATTTTGGGTTCGGACTGCATTTCTTCCCTTTGTAGACTGTTTTTGGAAGAGTTTGATCTCCCGCCAAGGATAATTGGACATTGTGGGGCCAAGTTGGAGGCATTAAAGGGAATTTATCTACTTTGGTGAGTTTGTTATTTTTGTGCCACGCCCTGGGTCATCACATACAACCATTTGTTTGGAATGGTGTAGGGTCTCCTGCTTGAGCAAGGGGCTGGACTTGGAGACCCCCAAGGTCCCTTCAAACTCCGTTATTCTGTTTTATTCTGTTATGTCCTATTAGGAGGGGTGGACGTAAACTCCCAACACACCACAAAATTTTCCCACCGTGACACCATCTTTCCAGTTCTTTTTTTTAAACCCTTAGGAACACATGACCTCACCCAGAAATAGTTGCTGAGATGAATGTAAGAAAAATCACAGAGATCTGGGAACCTTGTTGTTCCATTCTTCTGCTTACTCTCAAACTTTGCACAGTTCACAGACATCCAGCTGGGAAATTGTTCTTCCCAGCCCCAGATTCCTGGGTTTAACCAGTCATGAGATCATCCCCTCTTCCTCCCAGTTTATTTCCAGCTCGGTGAAAACAACGGCCAGAGCTGATTCTTAGGAGGACCAAGGCTGATTGATGGGTGTATCACAGCCAATGGACTCTTGATGATCACACATTGCACCCATAAAATTAATATTAGTTGTGAAATAGATTGTGTCCATCCAACTGTTGTTTGAAAAGGAGAGCGCTTCAAGGGACTGTTATCTTAGAGATGATGCACAAGCGCACTTTCTCTTCTGGACTAAACACTGAGGACAGTGAAGAAAGCGATTGGCAAGTCCTCAGCTAGCCCAAACCATCCCACCCCACCCAACCAGGAGACCCTACACCATTTTTGACAGGTGCCAGTCCAGTCTCTTCTTGAAAGCCTCCAGGGATGACGCTCCCACAACTCCCAAAGGCAACTTCTGTTCCATAGGTTGATTGTTCTCCCTGTCAGAAAATTCCTCCTTATTTCCAGGTTGAATCTCTCCTTGTTCAGTTTCCATCCATTGTTCCTTGTTTGGCCTTCGGGTGCCTTGGAGAATAGCTTGACCCCTTCCTCCTCTCTGGGGCAGCCCCTCAAATACTGGAAGATGCTCTCCTGTCTCCCCTGGTCCTTCTCTTCCCTAGACAAGCCATGCCCAGTTCCTGCAACTGTTCTTCATATGTTTTAGTCTCCAGTCCCCTCATCATCCTGCTTTGCTCTTCTCTGTACTTTTTCTAGAGTCTCAACATCTTTTTTTTATAGCGTGATGACCAAAACTGGATGCAGTACTCTAGGTGTGGTCTTACTAAGGCTTTATAGAGTGGAATTAGTACCTTCCTTGATCTCGATTGTATCCCTCTGTTAATGCAATTTAGGATTGCATTAACTTCTTTAGCTGCCGCCATACACTGCTGGCTCGTATTTGTTGTCGACTAAGACTCCAAGATCCCTCTCACAGTTCCTGCTCTTGAGCCTGGTTTCACTCAGTCTATATGTGTCCTTTTGGCTTTTCTTGCCTAAGTGTGCAACTTGACTTTTCTCCAAGGAAGATCTGCTCTTTATCTCCTGAAGGCATCTGGGACTCCAGGATAGACCCATTTATGGCTAGTGTTTCCTGAGCAGATCAGGAATGCAAACCTCTTCTCTGCAGTCCATCGCCTCCTTCACACTTGATGCTTTTACGAGCCTTGGCAGAGGAGTCCACTCAAACGAAAACCATACTCTGGTGCTTGAAAATCCCTCCTTGCAGGGAAGCAGCCCTTGATCTTCCGAAGGAAAAGCTCCCTTCCCCTTGTTTCTTTGGGCTTCGTGCCCTTGAATGTCACTCCGAAGAAGCCGTGGCGGAAGAGCGAGAGAGAACGATTTTTGTATTCTGGGTCACGCGAAAGAATTTGGCTGGCACCCAAAATGTTTGACTCAGCAGAGACAAAAAACATTTTTTTTTTTTAAAAAAAGGGGGGAAATATAAGGCAGCTGTTGCTAGGGGAATATTTTTGGCACAGCCTTTCTTGGTTCCCCCGCCCTATCCTAGTCATTGCACTAAATGCAATGTTTTGAAATGGATTCCTCTTTGGAAAAAAGGGGCCAGGGATGAAGAATGAGAGGATCAGGTCCCGTCTCAAGGAAGGAGGGAGAGAGGAAAGCAATGGATCAACCCCTGAATTGACCACAGTACAAAAGCTTGGCAATCTGTCTCCTCCAATAGGCCAGGATAAACCTGGTTCATTTCCATCATGGTTAATCTGTTTGGTGGTTTTGTGATGACCCAAAGGGGCTTGGCACAAAGAACAACACAGTCAGATAATCAGTAGGAGTCCCTTTATTAGCTCCCAACTTTGCCCCCAATGTCCTGGTTACCTTTTGGGCTGGAGAAAAACTCTCCCAGGAACAGCCTTTGGCTGCAGAGAATCAAGTCCAAAACTTGGTCAACAAAAACTGTAACTATAAGTCCAATCAAGGCAAAATGAGGTAATCAGTCTGGCAGGGCAGGAGCGAGAATTCCAGACATGAAGGCACGACAATAACTCAATACGGTTGGGAAGACGCCAGGAATACAGATAAGCAAAGTCAATACAAGATAAATTCACGTTTGTTCCCAGCAGCTGCCGCATCTCTTTTAAACTCTCATTCCTAGGTGTGCCTAATGAAGGGAATCAGGGCCCTTTCCTCCCCCATAAACCATGCAACCCACATTGCTCCCTTCTCTGTTCCTTCCTGCATGCCCTAGGACGAAGAGAGGGTGGGCCTGGGTCTTCCTCTAAACTCCCTCTCCCTTGTTCTACTTATTCCCTGCTCTGCCCAGCCAGACTTTGCCCTTCCCCAGTTTCCTCCACGGCCAACGGAGCCACACTTCTACTCCCTGTCAGCTGTTCATCTTCTTCCTTGGATTCAGACTCCGACAGGAGCATGACAGGTTTAATCTGTTGGTGGAAAATTTTCTTTGGAAAATAGCTTGACCCCCTCCTCCTCTCTGTGGCAGCCCCTCAAATATTGGAAGGCTGCTATCCTGTCTCCCCTGGTCCTTCTCTTCCCTAGACTAGCCAGGCCCAGTTCCTGCAACCGTTCTCCTGCTTGAGCAGAGGGTTGGACTAGAAGACCTCCAAGGTCCCTTCCAACTCTATTTCGACTCCTAGGTTCTGATAAAACCACTGCTTCCCAACCTCTTATTGGATGCAGACTTCAACACCAGAATTCTCAGCGACCAGAATTTCTATTATTATTTCTGTTACGCATTTGTTGTGTCAGTCAGGCCTGATTTTATGACTCTTTTTTTGGCCACTGTTGTTAAGTGAATCACGAGGCTGTTAAGTGAACCCAGCTTGTCATTGCTCATCAGAAACGGGTTGCAAACAGCGACCATGTGATCCTTGCATGCTGCAACCGTGATAAATGCACGCCAGTTGCTATGCACCCGAAGTTTGATGATGGGGGAAATGCTACGATGGTCGTAAATGCAAGGAGCAGCCGTTCAGTCGCTTTTTTCCAGCTTCAAACGAGTGGTGTGTTTTTTTTAAAGCGGAGGATGACCTGTGCGGGTGAAACACATTTAAATGCGCTGACCAAAATGTCGTTCGATTGTGACTGATGGAAAGAACAGCCTCTCCAGTTTCCGATGTGGTTTTTAGCCATCATTGAAGAAGGCGTCACTCTCGTTCTTCACAAGCAGGTCAAATATCGTGCAAAGATGTTGTGTTGTTCGAGTAGGCGAGAAAAGCACAAAATCTTTATTTCAGCATGGGTCGTCTTCTCGTTTGTTTTTTTTTCTCCCCAAAATAGCCTGCTGCATTTTAATTTCATCTAAAGGTTTCTCTCTCTTTCTCTCTCTCTCTTTCACACACACACACACACACACACATCCACTGCATTTTTTAATGTCCTGGTAGCATGGTTATGAATCACAACATGCCAAACGCCGGGACTCCAAAATGATTCATCACTAGAGAGGTGAAAGGGGAAGGCAGCAGATCAGCAGAAGATTAAAAAAAAGGGGAAAAAAGAGAGAGAAAAAATCCCCCAGTAACAATTAAAAAAGGAGGGGGAAAAAAGGCGGGGGAAACAGGCTCATAAATCCATTCTTTCTTGAGCAAGAGGATTAATCTTTTCCCTCTTCCCACAAGGCTCCGAAGTGCCAGAGAAGAAGGCAAGACAGTTAAAAATAAAATCTTTGGTAAACCCCGGAATCAAGAAACGGGGAATAAAGAATTATAAACGAGAGCCGCTGAGTGGTTAATCAATAATAATGAAGCCATTGTGGCTAGCAAAGTTGATAGGGTGGCTGGAAAAGTTGATAGGGAAACATGTAGATTTCAAACATGAATTGTTTTTATCGGGGGTGGGATACGACAGGGTTAACTACCGGTTTGGGGTTTACGAGGTTCGGTGATTTATGATGTGCTTCCCTGCACGCTGCGAGTGGGCGCCTGTAAATCGTCATCAGCAGGCTGCGTGCAGAGAAGCAGCCTTTGAAACAGCCCCCTTTTCCTGCTTTTTAAACTGCAGCTGTGCCTCGTTCGGCAGCTGAAGTTGAAAAATCAGGAAATAAAGATCAGGTAATAGCCCAGGTGGGTGGGTGGGCAAAAACATCAGCAGACATAGAACCGGTTCAGAACTACCGGTTCTACAGAGGTGGACAGAACCGGTAGAAACCCACCCCTGGTTTTATATTAGGTATAATATCAGGAAAAAAGTGGGTAAGAAAAGTATGGATGTTCGGCTTATTACACTCTGGGTGGGTATAAAGCAGGCAGAGCAACTCCACAAAGCATCCATACAAAGTCGTTTTTTAATTGGTTCATCAGGCATCCTTATCAACTCACAGTTATGATGAGGTTCTTCTTAATGTCCAATCCTTTGCATATCTGCATTATGGTGTAGAAAGATAATAAACTCTCATCCCCATGATGATTGAAGTGGCTGCATGGTAAAGGATCCAGGCAAGAGTGAGGAAACCTCCCCCAACCCAACAAGGGTCAATTTAGTGACCAATCAGGATTACAGATGTGACCCACATGACATGGACTACATTTTCCAGGATACCTTAACTACATTTACCATGATGCATTCCCTTAAGGGGACAGCTCTTAATTTCTAACTAACTATCCCAAATCCCATTAACTCTAAACTGTCTGGACAGCACAATGGACTTCGTATTGCATGTCTTAACAGCAGCGAGGATTATCTAGGCACAAGACTGGAAAAAATGAAGAAACACCGCGGAGAGGAAGAAATGGGGAATCTATTTTATCAATGGTGGGAAAGAAGGGATGGAGATTAAGAATATAAATTTGTATTGTTAAGCACGTTAAATACCCAGACAACACAATGTTTATTAAGCACTAAGAAATCCATTTACGGTAATAGAAAATCAATATAATAATAATAATAATAATAATAATAATAATAATAATAATAATAATAATAATAATAATAATAATAATAATAATAATAGGAAACTATGCCAAAAGTTTGGATTTAAGTATAGTAACAACTACTGGGAACATCAGGTTGAGAAGGTTCTGGAGAATGAAAAAGTCAAGATCTTGTGGGACTTCAGAATTCAGACGGACAGGCATTTGGCCCATAACACACTTGACAAAAGGTTTGGTTCATGGAGATTGCAATGCCTGGTGATGCACGAATTGTAAACACACAGCAAGAAAAAAATCACACAGTACCGGGACTTACAAATGGAAGTTGAGCGACTTTGGAAAAAGAAATGGTATGTGATCCCAATTGTGATTGGAGCCCTTGGAGCAATACCTAAAGGGCTGTCTCGTTATTTGGAAATTCTGAATTTATCAGACTTGAATACCCTGATTCTACAAAAAAAACCACCCTATTTGGAACAGCTTTTATCCTCCGACGCTACCTGAGCAGTTCCTAGGTCTTTGGTTAGGACACGAGCTGCTGAGGTACCAGGTACTTGTATCCTGCACGAATCAAAAAGAAGGCTGTGAAAATATCTACAGACCCTTCACATCCCTGACATAAACTGTTTCAACTCCTTCCCTCAAAACGATGCTATAGAGCCCTGCACACCAGAACAACTAGACACAAGGAGAGTTTTTTCCCGAATGCCATCACTCTGCCAAACAAATAATTCCCTCAACTCTGTCCAATTATTTACTAAGTCTGCATTACTATTACTATTAATCTTCTCATCACTCTTTATTGCCCCTCGCCTCCCACTTGTGACTCTATGACAGTAACTTTGTCGCTAGTATCCTTATGATTTATATTGACTCAGTGGTGGTATTCGACTGGTTCTGCATGGTTCTGGAGAGCTGGTAGCGGGCGATGAGCAGTAGAGACTGAACCGGTTCTCTTCGCTGCTTTGTGTTTGGCCCACCCGCCTGCCCAAGCTCCCATACTCACTTTTATGGCCAGAATTCAAAGCGCAGCTGCTTTGTGGGGCGCAGAATAGCGCCGTGCGGCAGCTGCTGCAGCGACCAGCATTGTGCAGGCTTGCAGGAGGCAAGTTAGAATGCCTCTGCACCTGCGCAAAGTGCGTGTTTGGCATGCGAGTGCACGCAAAGTGTGCATGCGCGCAAAGCGCAGCCACCAAGCCACGCCCACCGAACCGGTGGCAACTTTATTTGAATACCACTACTGTATTGACTGTTTCCTAATATGATTTGTTTGCTTATTGTACCCTATGACTATTATGAAGGGTTGTACCTGATGATTCTTGATGAATGTATCTTTCCTATTATGCACACTGAGAGCATTTTCACCAAGACAAATTCCTTGTGTGTCCAATCACACTTGGTCAATAAAGAATTCTATTCTATTCTATTCTATTCTATTCTATTCTATTCTATTCCATTCCATTCCATTCCTATTCCTATTCCTATTCCTATTCTATTCTATTATTCTATTCTATTCTATTCTATTCTATTCTATTCTATTCTATTCTATTCTATTCTATTCTATTCTATTCTATTCCATTCCATTCCATTCCATTCCATTCCATTCCATTCCATTCTATTTTCAACCCATCACTAAATGTTTCCAGCCATTCAAGAGAAGGGGAATTCCATTTTCTCTTATTTATGACACTTTTTCCGAAAACTTTTGGTCACGTCTATCTCTGGATGTCTTTTCCCAAATGTTTTCCTCCTACTTTGTGGTGTAAAACAGACAAAAAGAGAGAGAGAGAAAAAACAACAACAGCCTTCCGTTACTCTCCAATAGCTGTATAAAGACGCAGATGCATCCCACAAAGCTATAATGTGATTTACGACTGGTGAACTCCCGAGCCAAATTCAATTAAACGACAGTCAAACAAACCACAGCTTTGCAGGACACCCAAACCGACGTCATGTCCCCAAGTGATGCCTTCCAGATGGGTAGGGATCACAACAGCCACAATTCTGGGGGAACTTATTGAAAGGAAAGAAGGAAGAACTTGGGCGGATCTTTGCAGGTGGAGAAAGGGTCTGACTTGGAACAACGGTGCTTCTCCACGGTCGCTCCGACACAGGATAACAAGAGTTGGAAGGAACCTTGGAGGTCTTCTAGTCCAACCCCCTGCCCTGTATCACTTCAAACAAAAGGTTGGCCAATCTCTTATTAAAAACCTTCAGTGATGGAACACCCAAAAGTTTTCATAATTTACGTTAATAATGTACCCAGGTAAGGATAGAACGTAGAATAACAAGAGTTGGAAGGGACCTTAGAGGTCTTCTAGTCCAACCCCCTCCATTCAAGCAGGAGACCCTACACCATTTCTGACAGATGGCAGTCCAGTCTCTTCTTGAAAGCCTCCAGTGATGAAGCTTCCACAACTTCCGAAGGCAACTTCTGTTCCATTGGTGGATTGTTCTCCCTGTCAGAAAGTTTCTCCTTATTTCCAGGTTGAATCTCTCCTGGATCAGTTTCCATCCATTATTCCTTGTCTGGCCTTCAGGTGCTTTGGAAAATAGCTTGACCCCCTTCCTCCTCTCTGTGGCAGCCCCTCAAATATTGGAAGGCTGCTCTCCTGTCTCCCCTGGTCCTTCTTTTCCCTAGACTAGCCAGGCCCAGTTCCTGCAACCGTTCATCATATGTTTGAGCTTCTAGTCCCCTCATCATCCTGGTTGTTCTTCTCTGCGCTCTTTCTAGAGTCTCAACATCTTTTTTTTTTTTATATCATGGCAACCAAACCTGGATGCAATGCTCTAGGCATGGCCTCACCACGGCACTATAAAATGGTAGGAATGCTTCACGTGGTCTTGATTCTAATCCAGGAGGCCAGGAGAAATGCTGAAGTCGAGGGCAGAGACAATATGAGGAAGCACGATAGCTGTTGCAGGCTGAGTCAAATTTGGTCCACAAATCCAGGGCCAATGGGGGGAGGGGAGGGGGGAAAGTCCACATTCCTAAGAGGGTATTCAAAGTGTTGTTGACCAGAGCGGGGTGGGGGGATGTGTGTGGAACCCCTCCTCCCTAAGAGCCAAGAAGTCCTCAAATGCTTCGCATTTTCCACCTAATCTTGCACTGATCCATCCGTCTATCTTCAAAGCAGGTTTGCAATGAGCTTCTCCCCCTGGCCCTTTTGCCCCTCCCCCATTAAGAGGCCTTGGCAGGAGGGTTAGCCAACGTGGAGGACAAGCAAGCTCGACTTAACGACCACAATGGTTGCTGAGTGAGACACAGGGGAAAGGGAACGTTCGCTCCTGTTTTGATGACTTTTCTTGCCATGTTTGTGAAGAGAATCCCTGGCGGTGGTTAGGTTAGCAAATACGGTTGTTAAGTGGGTCTGGTTTCTCCCTCCCCCACCCCCCCGGTTGACTTTTCTTGCTGGAAGTTTGCAAATAGGTCACGTGACCTAGGAACGTTACGACCATCGTAAATGCGAGTCACAGTCATCAGGCATCCGAATATAAATCCAGTGACCCTGGGGATGCTGCAAGGGTCATGAAAAATGGTCCTCAGACCCTTTTTTTTTTTCAGGGCCGTGGTAACTTCGAACCGTCACTGAACGAACAGTTGTAAGTCGAGGACCGCCTGTATTCCCCTTCTTCTGCCTTCCTGCGGATTGATATGTCAACGCTGAGGTCCCTGCCTTGTGAGTCCCCGGATCCCATGGTCATAGGAGGCCAAACCCATTATGAGGTGCAGCAAATCAAGATTTGAGGTGGCACAGGAGACAACTCCAACATTTAATCAAGCGGAAGGGCTACCCCTTATCAGAGGCATCATGGGTAAAGAGTAGGAACGTCCAAGCCGATCACCTTGTAACAAGGTTCCATGCAGAAAATCCAACCAAGCCTGGGGGTGGTTTCGTGAGCCATAAGCTTCCGTATCTGCAATCAATTGGTTTTTTGTGTGTGTGTGTGTTGTACAGGTCACCTTCAAGAAGTGAGGGGAGCCGAATGTCAACTCAAAAAAACATTTTGTATACACGTTTTATAGTTGTCAACAGAAAGAAAGGGGGAGGTTTCAAAGAGCAGGCAGCAGTGTGGAATTGAAAGTACATCCCATTCATATATTCTCCAAACACTGATTAGATGACTGAAGCTTCTGCCGCACAAAAATCTAATTGGAGAGCATGATTGACGACTCTTGGCTATGGATGTGTTTCGTTGGATGATACACCCAGAGGGGTGGGGGTGGGGAAGCAGGATCAAGGGTGACAGTGAATTACATGTCTCAGAGTTGGCTATGCCCAGGTAAATGCCGGACGTAGAATGTTACCTTCAAATGAATCTTTTTTAGTTTTGGGAATATGGCTCAAAGCTCATGATTTAAGTGAAGTAACTGCTGGAATCCTGACACGATAATGATGATAATGCGGGCAGTCCTCCACTTACAACCGTTCATTTAGTGAGGTTCAAAGTTACCGTGGCCCTGGAAAAAACAAGGGATTTAGCACTGTTTTTCACACTTAACGACCGCGGCAGCATCTCCATGGTCACGTGATTAAAATTTAGGCACCTGACAACTGACTCACATTTATGACAGTTGTAATGTCCCAGGTCACATGACACATCCCCCTGCCCCAATATTTGCAAACTTCCAGCAAGCAAAGTCAACAGGGGTGGGGGGGAACCAGATTCACTCAACGACCATATTTGCTAATCTAACACAGGGTCGCGAGATCCCCTTTTGTGACCTTCCGAAAAGCCAAGTCAATGCGGAAGCCAGTTTTGCTTAATGACCGTATTATTAATTTAACAACCACCGTGAAACACTTAAGAACTGTGGCAAGAATGGCCCTAAAGTGGGGCAAAACTCACTTAACAACGGTCTCGCTCAGCAACAGAAATGTTGGACTCCATGGTGGCCATAAGTTGAAGACGGCTTGCATTTTGGCATCTTCCAAAGAAGAGGAGGAGGAGAACACCATGCTCTCTCAAATCCAGATTCATCTGTTTAATCTGGATTTGTTCGTTCAATCTTCCTTTCCTGATTTGAACTCAGAGCAACGACGACATCAATAAAAACCCAACTTTTGGGCAGGTCAAAAGCAAAAAAAAAATATTGGTGGAAAATTAGAAGTTGGCTAGAAGAAATTACAAAAGTTAAAATTGAATGGAAAGCAAAGATATTTTTATTAAGAATTTTTTAAAAAATAGTAAAAAATTATTATATATTATGCTCCATATATATTAACAGCAGCAAGGCTTGCCTTTGTCCAAAATTGGAAATGCAAAAATATTCCCCCCAACATTATGATTAGAAAGAAAACTTGGGCATGTGCAGAAATGGACAGTTTGTCAATGGAACTCAGAAACAAAGAGAAGTCAGAGTACTACGAGATTTGGAATTTATGGTACAGTTGGTTGGAAGGTAGACATCAAATGAACAAAAGAAAGTCAAATAAGAAGGTATGACGGAAATTAGCAATATCACATGCAATCAGGTATACATTTGTAATATACAACTAGATGAAACTTCATGTTATATATTAATGTAGTAAGTGTGAATAATTATTTTACATAATTTGAGAGATGTCAAATTGAGTGAATCTGTCTTGCTCACATTGAGATAAGCGGACTTTGGTTTTATTGTATTTGTATAAATTTGTTTAATGAAGTATTTTTTCTTATAAATAAATAAATAACTCAACTTTTTTTCCCCCCTCGGTCCTTTTATGTTGACTCACATTTCTCAAACCTCCAGGAGAGGCTGGTTTTCTGTAAAAAGATCTCCCCACCCCACTCTAAACACAAAAGATGGCCAAACCATCTGGAAAAACAGAGAACGTGGCCAGATCCATCAGCCGAGGCTTCCTTGAACCACCCAACAAAAGCCAGGAGTGGCTTCTCTTTGCAAATAAGAAAATAAGACGGGGGGAAAAAACACAAGTGGACAAAGCCAAGGAAATAATGAGAATAATAATTTTTAAAAAAACCTCATATTTATACTGCTGAGACACGTTTGATTGTGTTTTAAGGCGGAGAACATTCCGAAGGGTCTTTGGATCTCGAGGTCTCTGGATCAAGCTATTGCTTTGGTTTTCCATGGGCATGGATGTCACAAGCCCAGCCGAGAGAATGGAGGTGTTTCTTCAGAAGCTGGCTGAGAAAGTGCTTGCGAAGTTAGGACGTTTGCAATCACGAGGGTACCAAGAGAAGGGGATTTTTGTAGTTTGGGGATTGAACGCTGATGTCCTTGGTGCTCTCTGAGCTGGGTGGTTTTCTTGCAGACTTCTCATGACCCAACTAGGGAACATCGTCAGGGCTAAGAGGGAGTGGGTTGATGGAGGAGAATAGAATAACAGAATTCGCAAGGGACCTTGGAGGTCTTCTAGTCCAACCCCTTGCTTAGGCAGGAAACCCTATACTGTTTCAGACAGATGGCTGTCCAATCTCTTCTTAAAAACTTCCAGTGTTGGAGCATTTACAACTTCTGAAGGAAAGTTACTCCACTGATGAATTGTTCCAACTGTCAGAAAAGTTCTCCTTCATTCTAGGTTGTTTCTCTCCTTGATTAGTTTCCATTCATTGTTTCTTGTCCTGCCTTCAGGGGCTTTGGAGAATAACTTGACTCCCTCTTCTTGGTGGCAGCCCCTGAAATATTGGAATCATGTCACCCCAGTCCTTCTTTTCATTAGACTAGACGAGGTCCAGCAACTGTTCTTTATATGTTTTAGCCTCCAGTCCCCTAATCATCTTTCTTGCTCTTCTCTGCACTCTTTCTAGAGTCTTTCTAGAGTCTTTCTAGGGTCTCAACATCAGAATGAGACAGGGGAGGAGGAGGATGACAATAGCTGGTGTTCTCTGAGCTTGGTGCTTTTCTTGTAGACGTTTCATGACCCAACTAGGTAATACCATCAGTGTTAGAAGGGAGTGGGGTTTGTTCCCTGTTTATTTACTAGAAGCTTGCCCTGTCGGTGTCGGTAACTAAAAAAACCACAACCCCTCCTTGCCACAATCAACACTGAGATAAGTCGAGATTAACACTAAGATTAATACTACACCAACAATCCAGCCGTAAACAACAGATAAACTCAAGACAAACAATCAAACAGTAAACGGCCTAAAGAAGGAACCAGCAAGAACCCTTCCACCAACACTGATAGGGAAGCCACCTGTGTATAAACAGAGAGTAAAACTCACTCCCTTCTAGCACTGATGATGTTACCTAGTTGGGTCAAGAAACGTCTGCAGGGAAACCACCAATCCCATAGAGCACCAAGGACCCCCCCATCCTCCTCCTTCTCCTCTTCTTTCTCTTCCTCCTGTTCTTCTTCCTCCTCCTCCTGTCCACAAACCCCTCCTTTCATTCTAACACTGATGATGTTCCCTAGTTGGGTCATGAAATTTCTGCAAGAAAACAACTAAGCTCAGAGAGCAGCGAGGATCCCCCATTCTCCTCCTCCTCCTCCTCCTCCTCCTCCTCCTCCTCCTCCTCCTCCTCTTCCTCCTCCTCCTCCTCCTCCTCCTCCTCCTCCTCCTCCTCTTCCTCCTCCTCCTCCTCCTCCTCCTCCTCCTACTCCTCCTCCTCCTCTTCCTCCTCCTCCTCCTCCTCCTCCTCCTCTTCCTCCTCCTCCTCCTCCCTCCTCCTCCCTCCTCCTCCTCCTCCTCTTCCTCCTCCTCCTCCTCCTCCTCCTCCTCCTCCTCTTCCTCCCTCCTCCTCCTCTTCCTCCTCCCTCCTCCTCCTCCTCCTCCTCCTCCTCCTCCTTCTTCCTCTTCCTCCTCCTCCTCCTCCTCCTCCTCCTCTTCCTCCTCCTCCTCTCCTCCTCCTCCTCTTCCTCCTCCCTCTTCCTCCTCCTCCTCTTCCTCCTCCTCCTCCTCTTCCTCTTCCTCCTCCTCCTCCCCTCCCTCCTCCTCCTCCTCCTCCTCCTCTTCTTCCTCTTCCTCCTCCTCCTCCTCCTTCTCCTCCTCCTCCTCCTCCTCTCCACAAAACCCCTCCCTTCTAACACTGATGGTATTACCTAGCTGGGTCAAGAAATGTCTGCAAGAAAACCACCAAGCTCAGAGATCACCGAGAATCCTCAATCATCATCCTCTTCCTCCTCCTCCTCCTCCTCCTCCTCCTCCTCCTCCTCCTCCTCCTCCTCCTTCTCCTCCTCCTCATCTCCACAAAACCCCTCCCTTCTAACACTGATGGTATTACCTAGCTGGGTCAAGAAATGTCTGCCAGAAAACCACCAAGCTCAGAGACCACCGAGAATCCTCAATCATCATCCTCTTCCTCCTCCTCCTCCTCCTCCTCCTCCTTCCTCTTCTTCTCCTCCTCCTCCTCCTCCTTCTCCTCCTCCTCCTCTTCTTCCTCTTCCTCCTCCTCCTCCTCCTCCTCCTTCTCCTCCTCCTCCTCTCCACAAAACCCCTCCCTTCTAACACTGATGGTATTACCTAGCTGGGTCAAGAAACGTCTGCCAGAAAACCACCAAGCTCAGAGAGTACCCAGGATCCCAAGGTCAACTGGTTTGTGGTTTTTTTTTAGAGGTGCTTTTCACAGCATCTCTAAAAAAAGGGGGTTTATGGCTCAGCTCCCTCTTCTGTTTCACATCCTCCTCCATGCCAACATTTGCACCGTCTCCTTTCAGAAGCGTTGAGAGTCTGGTGGTTTCACACCCCCGGGGCTTCTGGTGTTTTCTTTTTCTTTTTCCTCCACCAACCCAGAAGTATCAGTAGTTGGTCAAAGTTGAAGTCAGTTCAAACAGGAAAGTAAATCACACCATTGGGGGGAGGTGCTAATTTCCCAGCAGATGACCCAAATTTGTGCATTATTTTTCTTTTCTTTTGCTAGCTGATTTTTTTTAATAGATCAATTTGCAAGCTCTTTATTTTTTTTTAAAGGCGGTTGCAAATGGTTATCTTTTAAATAAAATAAAAAAAGGGTGCCTGAATGCTTGGCGTTTCCAGGCAGTGGCTTTCTTGGCTCTCTCTTTTTTTAATTATTATTATTGATGGCTAAAATACCCTGTAAATCTCTGCAATGAGACGCTCTATAAATGTAGCATCTCTCTTTCTCCAGCCAAGCGGGTATTAGCCAAAGGGATGAATCATGCCATCCTGTTCAGGAGAGTAGTGAAATTACAAATATCCTTTACTCGCAGGTTCCACACAGCGTGCAATGTGGCGGCTGCCGTGAGGTGCAGAACAAGAGAACAGAGTTCAGCGCAAACACTGTCCTTCTTAACATGCAATAAGCAATCCTTCTTCTCTGGATAATTTTTTTTTTAAATAAAGATGCAGGAAGCTAGGAGCTGAAAGCAAACCAGAAAAGAATCTGATGGATATTTATTTATTTTTGAATGTTTTGGAAATATTTTAAGCCTTTAGGACTGGGTGGGTTGCACCCTGGCTACACAGGTGTCAGAGTCTGAATCCTAGGAGGAAGACGAACAGCTGACAGGGAGTGGGAGTGCGACACCATTGGCTGTGGAGGAAACTGGGGAAGGGCAAAGTCTGGCTGGGCAGAGCAGGGAAGAGGTAGAACAAGGGAGAGGGAGTTCAGAGGAAGACCCAGTCCACCCCCTCTTCATCCTAGGGCATGCAAGGAGGAACGGAGAAGGGAGCAACATGAGTTGCGTGGCTTACGGGGGAGGAAAGGGCCCTGATTCCCTTCATTAGCCACACCTAGGAATGAGAGTTTAAAAGAGATGCAAGCTGAGTGCAGCAGCTGCTGGGAACAAACATGAGTTTATCTTGTGTTGACTTTGCTTATCTGTGTTCCTGGCATCTTCCCAACTGTGTTGAGTTATTGCCGTACCTTCACATTTGGAATTATTGCTTCTGCCGTGCCAGACTGATTACCTCATTTTGCCTTGATTGGACTTATAGTTACAGTTTTTATTGACCATGTTTTGGACTTGATTCTCTGCAGCCAAAGGCTGTTCCTGGGAGAGTTTTTCTCCAGCCAGAAGGTTAACCAGGACATTTGGGGCAAAGTTGGAGCTCATAAAGCGACTCCTATTGATTATCTGACTGTGTTGCCTTTGTGCCACGCCCCTCTGGGTCATCAAGCAGGTCTCAGACAGGGGGTCTTGGAAGGGGCAACATTTGGGTTTGCAAAAAGGGAATAAAAGAATAAATACGTATGGAACTCGACTTACAACAGGTTGTTTAGTGAGTGTTACAACGGCACTGAACAAAATGACACACATTTTGTTTCACACTTATGAGCACTGCAGTATTGGTGACGTGATCAAAATTCAGATGCTTGTCAACTGACTCATATTTATGATGGTTGCAGATCCCCTTTTGCGACCTTCAGTGGGGATGTCAGATTCACTTAACAAGCGTGTTACTAGCTTTAACGTCTGCAGTGATTCACTTAACAACTGTAGCAAGAAAGGTCACAAAACGGGGCAAAAGTCTTTTAACAGATGACTCACTTAGCAAGAAAAAAACAATTGTGCTCCGTTGGGGTCGTAAGTCGAGGACCACCTGTAGTAAAGGAAACTCAGGCAGGGTTCCCTAGTGCTAAAATCTCGTGCCAATTTTTATTTTTATTTTTTTCATTGGGGCCATGCTGACCCAATCTTTGTCACTGGCAATCTTTGATTTATGCCTTTGTATGTTATGGGAAGAGAGAGAGGGACAGATAGACAGACATACAAGGAGATACAAGAGAGAGGAGAGAGAGGAGAGAGAAGATGGAGAGAGAGAAGAGGAAAGAAACAGAAGAGAGAGAGAGAGAAGAGAGAGACAGAGGAGAGAGAAAAAGAGAGAGAAAGAGAAGAGACAGAAAGAAAGAGAGAGAGAGAGAGACAAAACAGAAGAGAAAGAGAAAAGACAGAAAGGAGACACACATAGAGAGAGGAGAGAAGAAAGAGAGAGAAGAGAGGGGAGAAGAGAGAGGGGAGAGGAAAGAGGGGGGAGAGAGAGTGAGAGAGGGGGGAGAGAGGGGAGAAAAGACAGAGAGATGGAAGAGAGAGAAGAGAAGAGAGAGAGAGAAGAGAGGAGAGAAAGAAAGAGAGAGAAGAGAGGGGAGAGGGAAGGGGGAGAGTGAGAGACAGAAGAGGAGAGAAGAAAGAAAGAAAGAAAGAAAGAAAGAAAGAAAGAAAGAAAGAAAGAAAGAAAGAAAGAAGAGGAGAGAGGGAAGAGAGAGGGAAGAATGAGAGGAGAGAGGGAGAGTCAGAAGAGAGGAGAAAGAAAGAGAGAAAGAGGAGAGAGGGAAGAGAGGAGAGAAGAAAGAGGGAGAAGAGAGAGGGGAGAAGAGAGAAGACAGAGAGAGGGAAGAGAGAGAAGAGAAGAGAGAGGGAAGAGAATGAGAGGAGAGAGGGAGAGACAGAAGAGAGGAGAGAGAAAAGAAAGAGGAGAGAGAGAAGAGAGGAGAGAAGAACGAGAGAGAAGAGAGAGAGGGAGAGGGAAGAGAGGGGGAGAGAGAGTGAGAGACAGAAGAGAGGAGAGAAGAGAGAGAAAGAGGAGAGAGGGAAGAGAGAGGGAAGAGAATGAGAGGAGAGAGGGAGAGACAGAAGAGAGGAGAGAAGAAAGAGAGAAAGAGGAGAGAGGGAAGAGAGAGGAAGAGAATGAGAGGAGAGAGGGAGAGACAGAAGAGAGAGAGAAGAAAGAGAGAAAGAGAGAGAGAAGAGAGAGGGAAGAGAATGAGAGGAGAGAGGGAGAGACAGAAGAGAAAGAGAAAGAGAGGAGAGGGAGAGACAGAAGAGAGGAGAGAAGAGAGAAGAAAGAGAGAGGAGGGAGGGAGAAGAGAGAGGAGAGAGAAGAGAAAGAGAGGAAAGAAGAGGGAGAAGAGAGGAGAGAGAGAAATAGAAGAGAGATACTCTACAGGGAACTATGGGATGCCGTTCCTTAGAGGTGGCTGAGTCCCCTCTCTCTTTTTTCCCCATATCACCCTACCTCTTACAATAATCCCAGCGGACATACTTCAAATAAATAAATGAATAAACAGCTTTGAAAATCCCATGCAAAGAGGTTAATGGGAGAATGCACTTTTTGCACGCTGCCCCTCGTCTGTTGAAAGGCTCCTCAGCCACCGAGCCACTCATGTGTCGCCTTGCAAATGAAACCCCCCACTCAGTTCCGAGAGGGAAGTCGAATTCTTCAGGAAAAAGAGAATTTGCTGCAAGGGTGGGGCTGCTCTGGGGTTGGCAGACCAGAAGTCCCAAATTGGGGGTGGTGGTGAACGACAGGGCTTTTGCTTTTGAGGGAGGGGGTGTATTCCAGGGGGGTTTAATAAGAGTGATCTGGCAGCGCCTTCTTGCAAACTAACCAATTTTATTACAAAAGGCACCAGGTTTTGCAAAACCTCCATCAGGGGCTTGGACCGGCTGGGCTCCATGCCTGGCTGATTGATCAGACGCAGGTAGTCCTCGACTTACAACTGCGTTTACAAGCCCAACATTTATGCTGCTAAGTGAGACATGTGTTAAGTGAGTTCGGTCCCATTTTACAAACCTTTCTTGCCTGCATTGTTCAGTTAGTAACAGGGTGGTGAAGTGGATCTGATTTTCCCGTTGACTTCGCTTGTCAGCAGGTCGCAAAAGGGGATCACATAAACCCAGGATACTGCATGTCATGTCATAAACATGAACCGGTAGCCAAGCGTCCGAATTTTGATCCCATGACCATCGGGACACTACAACGGTCGTAAGTGTGAAAAATGGCCGTAATTCACTTCCCCCCCCCAGTGCTGTTGTAACTTTGAATGGTCATTGAATGAACGAGGTTGAGACTCTAGAAAGAGTGCAGAGAAGCGCAACCAGGATGATGAGGGGACTGGAGACTAAAACATACGATGAATGGTTGCAGGAACTGGGCCTGGCTAGTCTAGGGAAGAGAAGGACCAGGGGAGACAGGAGAGCAGCCTTCCAGTATTTGAGGGGCTGCCACAGAGAGGAGGAAGGGGGTCAAGCTATTTTCCAAGGCACCTGAAGGCCAGACTAGGAACAATGGATGGAAACTGATCCAGGAGAGATTGATTCATCCTGGAACTAAGGAGAAGCTATCTGACAGTAAGACCAATCAACTGATGGAAGAAGCTGCCTTCAGAAGTTGTGGAAGTTTCAAGAAAAGACTGGGCTGCTGTTTGTCAGAAACGGTGTAGGGTCTCCTGCTTCGGTGTGGAGGGGGTTGGACTGGATGACCTACAAGGTCCCTTCCAACTCGATTCATCTGAATCTATCTAAGATGATCAAAGATTTGGAGGCTAAAACACAGGATGAATGGTTGCAGGAATTGGGTATGTCTAGTAATTGGTTGAATGAAAAGAAGGACTAGGGAAATGATAGCAGTCTTTCAGTATTTGAGGGGCTGATACAAAGAAGAGGGGGGTCAAATTATTCTCCAAAGCACCAGAGGGCAGGAGAAGAAGCAACGGATGGAAACTAATCACGGAGAGAAGCAACCTGGACTTAAGGAGAAACGTCCTAATGGTGAGGACAATCCATCAGTGGAACGGCTTCCCTAGAGGAAGTTGTGGTGCTCCTGCTCCATCATTGGAGGTTTCTATCAAGAGATCGGACAACCATTTGTCTGAAATGGTAGGCAGTCTCCTGCTTGGGCAGGGGGTTGGACTTGAAGACCTCCAAGGTCCCTTCCCACTCTGTTATTCTATGATTTATAATTATCTGGGTTCGTGAACATAAATTATGATTGAGTGGCCCAGTGGCCTAGAGGCGGAGTTCTCGCCTCACAATCAGGAGGCTGTGAGTTGGATCCTAGGTAGAGGTAGATACTTCTCTCTCTGGGCGCATTGACAATATATCTGCTGAACAAAACTCCTCATTGGCGACAGGAAAGGCATCTGGCCAGGAAACACTCAGCTCCATTCAGTTGCCCAGACTCCACCCCGCAAGGGATGATGGGGTCATTAAAAGAAGATGATTAAGAGTAAATTGTGATAAATTTGAGTGTTCCCCTCCCTGGAGGTTTTTAAAAGAAGAGATTGGACAATCTTTTGTTTGCAAGGATATAGGGCAGGGGGTTGGACTAGAAGACCTCCAAGGTCCCTTCCAACTCTGTCATTCCATTATCCAAAGGTGTTCATTTGCGACCTTGTGAACACTTGACTTATCTGAAATCCAGCTCCCGAGCATTTTCTGACATTCCCAAGGCTGGTGCAGTTGAGTCACCCTGACCAAACCAAATCTCATAAAAAAGGGGGGGAAAGAGGATTATTGCTTTGTAGTCCAGCCTTCCTTGCCTGAACCCTTGAAGGTCAGGCCAATGATTAAACCTGATGCCCCGACCAACGACCCTGTTCACGGATTTGTTGGTTTAATCCAAGGTCATTTTTTCCGATGCTGTTCAGACAGACTCTTTGCTATTCTGGCACAATCCTCAGGTTTGCAACCTCAAATCATTGGGTTTTTATTCCCCCAATCGTAAAATCAGCAATGTTTTTTTGGGGTGGGGGGAGGGGGGGTGTTGGCTTTTCCTTGGAGTAAGGCTGTGTGCCGGAGGGGACTCCGCTGTGTAATAGCAGACGGAATAAAGCGTGCGAGCCATACAAGGAGGCAGGAATTGAAAATGTGCTGGCATCAGAGCCAGCTTGTACCATGCCCTAGGACAGAACAAAGGGTTAGAAAAAGGGGGGGATATTGTTCTGTAATTTTTTTTGGATAGTTTTTTGCGGGGCAGTTTTTGTTTTTGTTTTAAATTTAACACGATGAAAGAAAATCCCTTAATTAGCCGAGAGGAAAAGCAAGGAAAGAAGAAATGGTTATAAGTCATACTGGGCACTTGGGTTCAGAAAACAGGAACGAGGAGGAACAGCAGAAAATTATATTAAACTGGTATACGGGTAGTCCTTGATTTACCACCGTCTGTTTATAAATCCTTATGATTTATATTGACTGTTTCCTAGTATGATTTGATGGCTTATTTGTACCCAGTGATGGGATTCAGCCAGTTCGCACCAGTTTGGAAGAACCGGTTGCTAACTTTCTGAGCAGTTTGGTGAACTGGTTGTTGAAAGAAATCATTAGGGCAGAGAGAACCGGTTGTTAGATTATTTGAATCCCACCACTGTTTGTACCCTATAAGTATAATTAAGTGTTGTACCTAGACTTTAGGAAAAACCCTCCCATACTATCCACCTCTTACAATACTAGACAACACAGTATCAACAGTAGAGACCTTCAAATTTCTAGGTTCTGTCATATCACAAGACCTAAAATGGACACCTAACATCAAAAATGTCATCAAAAAAGCACAACAAAGCATATTCTTCCTGCGTTAACTCAGGAAGCTCAAACTGCCCAAGGAGCTGCTGATCCAGTTCTACAGAGGAATGATTGAGTCTGTCATCTGCACCTCTATAACTGTCTGGTTTGGTTCTGCAACCCAACAGGACAGACACAGACTTCAGAGGATAATTAGGACTGCAGAAAAAACAATGGCTACCAACCTGCCTTCCATGGAGGACCTGTATACTGCACGAGTCAAAAAGAGGGCTGTGAAAATATTTACAAACCCCTCACATCCTGGACATAAACTGTTTCAACTCCTTCCCTCAAAACGACGCTATAGAGCCCTGCACACCAGAACAACCAGACACAAGGGGAGTTTTTTCCCAAGCACCATCACTCTGTTAAACAAATAATTCCCTCAAAACTGTCCAACTATTTACAAAGTCTGCACTACTATTACTATTAACCTTCTCATCACTCCTTATCACCCACCCTCCCACTTGTGACCGTATGACTGTAAGTTTGTTGCTTGTATCCCTATGATTTATATTGACTGTTTCCTAGTATGATTTGATTACTTATTGTACCCTATGATTTTTATTAATGATGATTATGATCCTTGATGAATGTATCTTTTCTTTTATGTATGCTGAGAGTTTATGCATTGAAGACAAATTCCTTGTGTGTCCAATCACACTTGGTCAATAAAGAATTCTATTCTATTCTATTCTATTCTATTCTATTCTATTCTATTCTATTCTATTCTATTCTATTCTATTCTATTCTATTCTATTCTATTCTATTCTATTATCCCTCTCCCTCTCCCTAATTCTATTCTAGTCTAGTCTAGTCTATTCTTATCCCTATCCCTATCCCTATCCCTATCCCTATCCCTATCCCTATCCCTAATTCTATTCTATTCTATTCTATTCTATTCTATTCTATTCTATTCTATTCTATTCTATTCTATTCTATTCTATTCTATTCCATTCCATTCCATTCCATTCCATTCCCAAGATTCTATTCTATTCTATTCTATTCTATTCTATTCTTATCCCTATCCCTATCCCTATCCCTATCCCTATCCCTATCCCTATCCCTATCTCTAATTCTATTCTATTCTATTCTATTCTATTCTATTCTATTCTATTCTTATCCCTAATTCTATTCTATTCTATTCTATTCTTATTCCTAATTCTATTCTATTCTATTCTATTCTATTCTATTCTATTCTGTTCTGTTCTGTTCTGTTCTGTTCTGTTCTGTTCTGTTCTATTCTAGTCTAGTCTAGTCTAGTCTGTCTTTCTTAGCAATGGAAATTTGGGGCTCCGTTGTGGTCGTAAGTCTTATGGATCTCACCAAAGGTCTGGATCAGGTGCAATTTTTATTTTTATTTTTGGGGAAGCCTTCGCAGATCGCATGAGATGCTTCAAGCACCAAATAGCGGTTGCCAACAGAGATCGGGGAGGGGGGGGAAGGAGTTGTGTAGTTGGCTGCCAGCCCCTCCCGTTTGCATAATTCACCATTTGCTAATCGGCCCTAAGCAGCGTCTTGGTGGATGATCAAAAAAGAAATACGCCCGTTGGCAGGACACGGTGTGCTTCACTTCAAAGCAGCATCCGAAATCAGGAAGATCTCCAGCTAGCAGTCCCCATCAGCTATTCCCAAGAAAGGTTGGGTTGCTTTTTTTTCTTCCCCACCTCCTTCTCTTTGACTCTTTTATCTCTCTTGCAGCAGGGTGAATTTTCTCTTTAACCCACAGCGTTGGAGATGTCATCCTGCCTCCCCCCAGCGATTAACAATGGAACATTATCTTCCACCATGTTCCTGCAACGTTTTTTTGGGGGTCCTATGACTGCGGTGGGATGGATGAGTCAAAAGGAAGAAAGCAGAGAGGAAAAACGGTGGTTCTGTTTTGCGTCACGCTTTAAAAAGACCGACCTGAGAAGCCTGGAAAAGCCAAGCCGTGGGTTGAACTTTGTAGTCCTTGACTTATGGCCGTAGCTGAGCCCAACATTTCTGTTGCTAAGTGAAACATCGATTCTGTGATTGATTTATGTTTTTGCCGTTAAAACATAAATTGAACGCCAAAATAGTTTTTGGCGAAAGCGATTGCCTGCGAAGGCTCCTGGATTGGGGCTGAAATCACATTGCAGCCCTGGTCAAAAGGGCCCAGCAGAGATTATACAACCTGAGGCTTCTCAGAAGACAACAACTGAATGAAAAACTGCTGGTGACCTTCTACCGCTGCACCATAGAGAGCATTTTAACTCTTTGCACCTGTGTATGGTTTGCCAATTGCACAGTGGCAGATAGGACAGCACTCCAGAGGGTTAACGTCATTGCCCAGAGGATCATGGGTTGCCCTCTCCCCTCTTTGGAAGAGCTTTATAGCTCCCGCTGCCTTAAGAAAGTTCAAAACATCCTCAAAGATTCATCTCATCCTGGGCACCCTTTTTTTGCACTATTACCATCTGGCAGACGGTACAGAATATTCAAAACAAGCACAAATAGGCTGAAAAACAGCTTCTATCCCAGGGCAGTAGCTCTGTTGAATTCTACTGTATAGTGCAATATTAATGCAATATCAGGGGTTTTCAATGCAATGTGTAGAGTGTGAAGGTTGTGTGTTTGTGTTTATTTTCATGCTCACGGTCATGATGTGCACTGAGGATGGTGTTTGATTTCGTTGTACGAGGTGCAATGACAATCAAGTAAACTAAACTAAACTGAAAGGCAAAAGCAGAAGCATACCACACTGGCCCTTATGTACACACCCAAACACACAACAACAACAACAAAAGGGAGGGGAGATTTGGTTCCTTCACTGTTGAGACTCTCTCTGTGTGTGTGTGTGTTTGCTCACCCAGATTTGAAATGTATTGATTGATCAGGGATCTTGTGGCTTCCGTTTTTTTTTTTCCACCTCTCTCTGCCAAATGCATCCAGCCGAGCGGTTAATTGCTCCTGCTTTGCAATTTGCCAGTGAACTTAGCAAATGCAAAATGCCATTTTTCAGGAAATGCCAATCCGCCCGAAGGTCTTCCGGTCCCCTCCGTAGCATTTCCACCCCCTCTCCCTCCCTAATTGTCCCCAAAGTGATCTGACCTTTGAAGGCCATCGCTTCAGTAAGCCCACTCACTTCGTCCAGCTTGGAGGTAGGCTGGTGTGGAAACATAGCAAGGGGCTGTGTGTCTGAGAGTCCCAGAATGACTGGAATGGCATTCTGGAGATGACGATTTTGATTCCCCACCTGATCCCTAGGTCAAATTTACAGTTGGAATTAGCAGTGATCTCCTCTCCTTGACATGACTTGCTTCAAAAGGTGGAGAATGGAATGGAATAGAATATGGAATAGAATATGGAGTAGAGTAGAGTAGAATACATAGAATAGAATAGAATAGAATAGAATAGAATAGAATAGAATAGAATAGAAATAGATTGGACACATAGAATTTGTCTTGTGCAAATAGAATAGAATAGATTCATCAAGAGTAAGAATCATAATACAATAGGTTGAATAGAATAGAATTCTTTATGGAATGGAATAGAATAGTGTGATTGGACACACAAGGAAAGAATGTCTTGGTAGCAGATGCTCTCAGTGTACATAAAGAAAAGATACATTCATCAGAGTCAAGAATCATCAGGTACAATAGGTTGAATAGAATAGAACAGAATAGAATAGAATAGAATAGAATAGAATAGAGATAGAATGAATAGAATAGAATAGAATAGAATGGAATAGATAAAAGATTAGGGAGTAAGGGATAGGGATAGGGATAAGAATAGAATAGAATGGAATAGAATAGAAGAATGAAGAGAAGAGAATAGAATGAAATAGAATTAGAATAGAGAAGGGATAGAGGGAATAGGAGAATAGAGAATAGAGAATAGAATAAAGAATAGAGAATAGAGAATAATAGAGAATAGAGAATAGAGAATAGGAATAGAGTAGAGTAGAGTAGAGTAGAGTAGAGTAGAGCAGAGCAGAGTAGAGTAGAGTAGAGTACCTAAGCTGGGATGCTCACATTGCAGCCCTGGTCAAAAGGGCCCAGCAGAGATTAGACAACCTGAGACTTCTCAGAAAACAACAACTGAATGAAAAACTGCTGGTGATCTTCTACCGCTGCACCATAGAGAGCATTTTAACATACTGCACCTCTGTATGGTTTGGTACTTGCACAGTGGCAGATAGGACAGCATTCAAGAGGGTAGACATCATTGCCCAGAAGGTCATGGGTTGCCCTCTCCCCTCTTTGGAAGAGCTTTATAGCCCCCGCTGCCTTAAGAAAATTCAAAACACTCTCAAAGATCCATCTCATCCTGGACACCCTTTTTTTTGCACTATTACCATCTGGCAGACGGTACAGAATAATAAAAACAAGGACAAAAAGGCTGAAAAACAGCTTCTATCCCAGGGCAGTAGCGCTGTTGAATTCTGCTGTATAGTGCAGTGTTGGTGTGGTGTCGGGGGTTTCCGGTTCAATGTGTGGAGGGTGAAGGATGTGTGTTTGTGTTTATTTTCATGGTCATGATGCGCACTGAAGATGGTGTTTGATTTTGTTGTACGAGGTGCAATGACAATAAAAGTAAACTAAACTAGAGTAGGGCAGAGTAGAGTAGAATAGAATTCTTTATTGGCCAAGTGTGATTGGACACACAAGGAATTTGTCTTCGGTGCATAAGCTATCAGTGTACATAAAAAAATACATTCATCAAGAATCTTAAGATACAACACTTAGTGATAGTCAGAGGATACTAAATAATAGGATACTTTTAGAATTTAGAATAAAATACAGCTGGAAGGGACTTTGGAGGTCTTCTAGTCCACCCCCCTGCTCAAGCAGGAAAACCTATAAAATCTCAAACGACTGTCCAGTCTCTTCTTAAAAACCTCCAGTGATGGAGCGCCCATGATTTATGGAGGCAGGCTGTTCCAACTGGTTAATTGTCCTCACATTTAGGAAATTTCTCCTTAATTCCAGGTTGCTTCTCTCCTTGATGAGTTTCCATCCATTATCTCTTGTCCTGCCTTCTGGTGCTTTGGAGAATGATGTGTCCTCCCTCTTCTTTGGGGCAGCCCCTCAAATACTGGAATACCGCTATCACGTCACATCTATTTCTTCTTTTCTTTAGACTAGCCAAACCCAAAACCTTCAGCCGTTCTTCATATGTTTTAATCTCCAGGCCTTTGATCAGCTTAGTTGCTCTTCTCTGAACTTTTTCCAATAGAAAGAATCATTGTTCTCAAAGGACGTTGTTAGGGATATACACCCTAGCAGAACCTGCACGGCAGTCAGGCAGGCAGGCAAATATGTGAGATAAACGTTTTTGTAGCTTACACTCAGTAAAACAGATACAATGTGCTAGTTAAATAGTTTATTCCAGTAATAGTTATAGCATAGTCAAACAGTCCATATATCATACACTAGTTCAGTCCATCCGGGGATTATTCAGTTGCAAAGTCCAGTGTCGAAAAAGAGGTCAGTAAACTTACAAATATCAGTCCTGTAATATATCTCTTTGCAGTTAGAGATATGAAGAAGTTAAACCTCCTTTTCTTCCTTCAGCAACAGCAGAGAACATGCAGTTAACAATCCATCATTGTCAGCAAGCAATTTAGTAAGCCAGGAATACAGTAAGCTAGCAGGTTCTCTTGCTCCCTCTTATGGTGGTTTTACAGCCGCACCCAAAATTACATGCTTTGCAGTTAAAGTGACACACACTTAAACTCACTATCATAGTTTATATATATTATTTTACCCAAACTACGTTAGGTAACCTATGTTATTCCTAACAGACGTGATAGTTTTAATATTTGAGGGGCTGCCACAAAGAAGACGGGGTCAAGCTATTCTCCAAAGCATCTGAGGGCAGGATGAGAAGCAACGGGTGGAAACTAATCAAGGAGAGAAGCAACTTAGAACCAAGGAGAATTTTTCTGATGGTGAGAACAATTAATCAGTGGAACAGCTTTCCTCCAGAATTTGTGGGTGCTCCATTTTTGAAGGTTTTCAAGAAGAGATTGGACAGCCATTTGTTTGGGATATGATCTCCTGCTTGAGCCAGGGGTTGGACTAGAAGACCTCCAAGGTCCCTTCCAACTCTGTTATTCTGTTCTGCTATCAGATCTGGACACCACGGCCCCCAGAGGGGCACCAAGGGGCCTTCTCCAGCCCAGTCTTGAAAGCCACGTCGTTCTCAGCAATATTATTCATCATCCATGTCCCCCCTAGACAGCCAGTCTCTAAGTTATACATCTGAGACAGCTCGAAGCTCATGTAATTAAGCCCCCAACATTGCTGGAGACACAAGCCTTTCCTTAAAAGCATCTCCAGTGATAAATACGCTAAAATGTATGGTGGAAATTGAGTCTTAATGTTTCCACCCAAGCTTCGGAACATCGACCTCACTTCTTCTCTAGGTCGCCTCCAGGACTGTTCACCCTGGCCGAAGAACGTAAGGTTCTTCCCTGATGGTTTCAAAGCCACTCTCTGCGCCCCCACCCAGCTTTCAACCTCGCTTAAGATGACCATCTAGGGCAGAGATGATAGTCAAAGTAACTCCGATTGTCTCCTAAAGCAGTGCTCTGCAACTGGAGGTCCGCGAGAAAATTTTGGTGGTCCGCAGAAAACTTATTTCCTTTTTTTTATATTGCACTAAATCAGGGCTCCTGATTAAGGCTCCTGAAACGTTCTTATTAGGGATAATCAGAGGTGAATACTAGAAAGAAATTGAATATATAATAATACATATACTGACAGCAGCTAGAATAACACATGCCCCAAATTGGAAATCAGAGAGTAATCCCACAGCTAATATGATTATTTAAAAAATAATAATGGATTGTGCAGAAATGACTAAATGGAATTGCAGGAGAAGGAAGAAAACGAATACTATACGGTCTGGGGAAAATGGTATGTTTGGTTAGGTAATAGGAATCAAAGATAATGCAAAATGTAAATGTAAATTATATATATACGTATACATATACATATACATATCTAATGGTATTCAGCTTTGTTCGGGTATTTTCCCATGTCATTGTAGTTGTGCTTTTAAAGTTGTAGCAACGTTCCAGCAAAATCTCATCTGCCATCATCAGGCTTCTGTGTAGTGTTCGTCTGTGAGTCAGACTTTCACAGCCGTTTCTGTGTGTGTGTGTGTGTGTGTGTGTGTGTGTGTGTGTATAAGTTTTCACGGTACTTACATGTATGGTATTTGGCTTTGTTCGGGTATTTTCCCACGTCATTGTAGTTGTGCTTTTAAAGTTGTAGCAACGTTCCAGCAAAATCTCATCTGCCATCATCAGGCTTCTGTGTAGTGTTCGTCTGTGAGTCAGACTTTCACAGCCGTTTCTGTGTGTGTGTGTGTGTGTGTGTGTGTGTGTGTGTGTGTGTATAAGTTTTTGCTGGTACTTACATGTATGGTATTTGGCTTTGTTCAGGTATTTTCCCACGTCATTATAGTTGTGCTTTTAAAGTTGCCGAAACGTTGCTACAACTTTAAAAGCACAATTATAATGAGGTGGGAAAATACCGAACAAAGCTGAATATACCATACATATATATATATATATATATATATATATATATATATATATATATATGTATGTATGTATGTATGTATGTATGTATGTATGTATGTATGTATGTATGTATGTATATATATGTAAAAGAAGAAACAGACATCCTGTGATCTCTGGAACTTAAAATTATATTTAATGTAGTTAGTAAGCTTTCATCAGTCTCTGCTGATATCGTCAGAGTATTAAGCTACCATTACAGAGATTACATAATAATCAGCCTCCCGGTGTGGGGCTTTGGGCGAAGGCTGGAAGGAAGGTCCACTGGTGGCAAAGAGCCAAAGGGCCTCATTCCAGTGGGACGGCATCATGGCCTGGAACTGGCTGACCATCTCTGCCCACTGAGACTCCGGGCGCGGGACCTGGCCTTGCACTCCCGCAGGTCTTCCCTCTGCTTGGAAAGCCCATGCTCCTAGTCCTCAGTGAGGTGCTTCTGCTGAGCCTCCTTCTCAGTCGGATCCAATTTGAACGGAGGCAGCTGTTTGTCCAACTCTTTTTTTCCTGGGGGCTGCTTAGCTCCAACACCTGCTTCCTGTTGGGGCCCTAAGGAACGCGGGGACAAGCAGGGGAGGAGTGGCTGGGAAGGGAGGGCCGAGGAGAGGAGAGGCCTCAAACGCGAGTGACATGGAGTTGGCCACGCCCACCCAGTCACATGACACCCCCCCCCCCAGCCACACACACACCCAGCCGTTCATTAGGCAGATCCAATCAGTGGTCCGCGGGATTTATAATTATGAATTTAGTGGGTCCCTGAGGTCCGAAAGGTTGGTGACCCCTGTCCTAAAGGGGCTTGGGGTTTTGTGAGCCTGCGGTGGGCAGGCTCTCCTTCAAAGTCAAGATGTCTGTGAGTTAATTAATTATGAGATCCTAACTACCAGCCAGCAGTGGAACTATTTGGGGTTGACTTTCTCTTCTGTCCATTGAAGAGAGTCAATTGGGTGGTGTTTAATCATGGCTTATTGGGAGGATGAGCTCAGAGGACAGGACCTCCCCCATCTGGCACAAAGGCAGTTGTTGGGATCCTTCTTGGACCCAAAGATCCCACTTTATCCCATACAAGAGGCTGGACTTTCCCCCTAACTAACCCAGATGAATTCCCGTCATTGGATCCGTTTTTATAAGAAACAAAAATGCAAAATCACTACGCAACACCTCCACCTAGTGGCCAAATGCAGTACTGAAACCCGCATCAAAAGCTGTAGTGTAAACTGATTTTTTCCCCTCAATAAAAGAGTTGGACTCTCAAGGACTGGGGGCTAGAATAAAACACCTGAAACACAAGACCCTCAAGACGGGAGCTTGTGGGAGACAAAAATCAACACCTCTGACACAGGGAGGGTGGAATTCCAAATCCAAGGCCAATTCCAGGTAGACCTGGACTTGTTTTCCTCTCTCTCTCTTCTCCCTCTCACTTTTCTCCTCTCTTCCGTTTCTCTTCCCTCTTTCTCTCTCCTCTCCCTCCTTTCTTTTCTCTCTCCCTTTCTCTCTTCTCTCTCCCTTTCTTTCTTCTTTCTTCTCTCTCCTTTCTCTCTCTCCTCCCCTTTTTCTCTTCTCTCTCCTTTCTTTTCTCTCTCCTCTCTCTTCTCTCTCCCTCCTTTCTTTCTTCTCTCCTTTCTCTCTTCTCTCCCTTCTTTCTCCTCTCTTCCCTCTCTCTCCTCTTCCCTCTCTCTTCTCTTTCTCCTCTCTTCCCTCTCTCTTCCTTCTTCCTCTCTCCTCTCTCTTTCTTCTCTCTCCCTTTCTCTCTTCTCTCTCCCTCATTTCTTCTCCTTCTTCTCTCTCCTTTCTCTTCCCTCTCTCTCCTCTCTTCCCTCTCTCTTCTTTCTCCTCTCTTCCCTTTCTCTTCCTTCTTCCTCTCTCCTCTCCTCTTTCTCTCTCTCTCTTTTTCTCTCTCCCTTCTCTCTTCTCTCTCCTTCCTTTCTTCTCTCTCCTTTCTCTCTCTTCTCCCTTCTTTCTCCTCTCTTCCCTCTCTCTCCTCTCTCTCTTCTCTCTCTTCTTTCTCCTCTCTTCCCTCTCTCTTCCTCTCTTCCTCTCTCTTCTCCCTCTTTTCTCTTCCTTCTCTCTCTCTCTTCTCTCTCTCTCTTGTCTCTCTCCTCTTTCTCTCTCCCTCCTCTTTCTCTCCTCTGCCTCCCTCTTCTCTCTACTATTGGGGCCAGAATTTTTGTTGCTAAGCAAGGAAGTTGCTAGGTGAGTCACACCCAATGTTCCCACCAATTTGCCATGTTGTTAATTGAAACTCCAGTTGTTAAGCGAATCACATGGCCATTAAGTGAATCCAGCTTGTCCCGTTGACTTTGCTGGAAGGAAAGCAGGCGGCAAAATCGTAAACAGTGACCTCGGGGTGCTGCAAACAGTTGTACATATGTGCCGGTTGCCAAGTGCCTGAATTTTCATCACATGACTGTGGGGACGGCTGCCAGAGACGTGTGAAGACCAGTCGTAAATCCAAGAGTACCTGTATTTTTTGAGATTGTATTTTCTGGTAACTCCTCATGGACTTTTTGCTACAAGTGTGACCATTTCTGGATTGCGCATAGATAAAACTCAGACTAAGTGGAGAAGCGTTTATTTATTTATTTGCAATTTTAAAAGAGGGTGAAAAGTTATATTAGCTTTTGCTCAGTGTGATGAAGCTGGAAACTGGTTTTTATTATTATTATTATTATTTGTTGCCTTTCTGTCATCGTTTTTCCTTTCCCTTTTCTTTTTCTGCATCTTCCAAACGTTTGTTTTTTCTAGTTTAGTTTTTATTATTATTATTCTTTGTTGCCTTTCTGTCATCGTTTTTCCTTTCTCTTTTCTTTTTCTGCATCTTCCAAACGTTTGTTTTTTCTAGTATAGTTTGTATTAGTCTTGGTTATGTTTTTTTTTTAAAAAAAGGTGAATAAAATTATTTGCTTCCTTTAAAAAAGAAGAAGAAGTAGGTGCTTGCTGAAAAAGGCAGAATGAACTTTGGTGGGTGCTGAAGTCTCCCCTGAAAGGAGATTCACGTTTTGGGTTTCAAGTGTTGACAGCAAAAATGTTTGTTCTCTGTGCAAAGACACACACACATACACACACACAACTGCCCCAATGTCTATTTCCAGGTGGTTTGGCTGGATGTTTTGCTGGTGCTTCTAAATACTGATAAGGATTGTCGATATGTTTTCCAGGCCCAGACCAACCAGGAATAGATCATCTGCATTCACAAATTTGCACTTGGTTGTTTTTTTGGTCTTCGTCTGCTTGTGCGGAACTGGAATTGAACAACTGTCTGTGCAACTGTGCGCCAGGAAGCTCTCGCATCAAAAAGGGAAAGAGGCTACAATTAAAGGGTCTTTTACAGACACAACAATTGGACAGCTAGGTGAACAGCCCCATAGGTAAAAGGATTGGGAGAATGGCCTTGCGAGGAAAGGACCCAGAGATGCTGCCAAAGGGACAGGGCAGATAAGGGACTGCTGAGCCCTCAGCTACATATTGGGTGGAGAATGAAGCTTCGAAGGAAATCTCCCTAGTTTCTTAAGCTGTAAAGGAGACGGCTGTGATAGTATACGGCAAAGGTCTAGGGAGGAATGAGATGACCAGGCTGCACCTGGGGAAGGGGGTGTCAAAGATGTCATCAGTCATGAGTCCCTGCGCACCCACAAGAGATGTAAGTCCAGCCCACCTTGAATTCCTTTCTTAACTTTCCCTTGACAGTTAGTAGCTCAGATTCTTGTAGAGAGCTTAAGCTTGCGATCAATCATTATGCTCCTTTGAATTTGCCTGAATCTTGACCGATTTTCCTGGCGCCCGAGAAGATGCCGCCAAGGGATAAGTTAGGTAACAGACTGCTTAGCCCACAGATGGAGGAAAATACTCTCAGAAGGGGTCCTCCCAAATTTCTCAGGGTGCAAAAGGAGAGGGCAGGAGAATTGTGCTTTCTGACGGGGCAAGATTGGGTTGATGTAGCCTTTCAAGAAAAGCAAAATTAACACTCCTGCGGTTGTGTTTCCTATCTTGTTTATACAGTAAGGCTGACAGTGGGTAATCTCCTTGAAAGAAGGATCACAGGACTTTCTGGGGAGGAGAAGCTGGAAACGATCCAGCAAGGAAATGGTGGAGGAAATAGATTGGAGTCTTTGCTTAGCTTGCTCCAAGGGTTCTCCATCCGTCCTCCAACTCCAAGGTTGCTGTTGAGGTTCTTCAAGTCTTGGCATGAGAAAAAAAATAACAAACTGGACTAGGCTGGCTGCTTGGGGTAGGGGTCCCCAAGTCCTTCCCAAGAGGCAACACAGTCTTTAAGTTTCCAGTGGGGTAGGTCTGTTCCCTTTCATTTGTTTCCCCTTGTCTGCAATCAAGCAGGCTCGATTAAAAAGAACTTGAGATCCTTCACCAGAAGGTATCGAGGTCCATCAGGTTTTACGGGTGCTATCGTAAGTTGTGATTGTTGGGTCTTCCTGCAGAAGTGGGCTTGTTTCCGAAGCTTCCGGATGATCGGGTGTTTGCAAAGTCGTTGTTGCTGCCTTTCTCTGCAGGAAAAAAAAGGCAGAAGTTAGTTAGAATTGCACTGATCCTGAAATAGGTGAGGTTGGGTTGATTCCCCCAGCTGAGCCAACTTCCTGTTCTGGCCTCTCATCCTTTCCCACATTCTACAAACCAGCAGGCTGGCCCGGTTCCTCTTGCAACTGAATCCTGTGGTTTAGCCCAACCTGGTGTCCTTCAGAGATAAGGGAACCAACTGAGATTGTCTCCCATCGCGGTTAAAAACCGCAGCCTCAAACTCTCTGCCGAGTCCCCATGAGTTGGAAGAGATGATTTAATGTGATGCGCCTGAATCTCACCTCCTCCGGAGGCCTGTGGTTTTAATTAAATAAATCAAACCAAATCAAGGTTTTAATTACGTCAAGGAATTGGATTGGATTCAAACAGGCCATGGTTTGAATCTGGTTTGCGTCTATGAACCGCCGTTTTTGTGTTATATCAATATTGACCGTCTAAAGAGGAAGCCAAAATTTATTTCCTGTTTAGAGAAATGTGGCAAAGGGACAAGCTTGGAGTGTGGTGAGGCTGTACGTTGGCCAAGCAGCCAATGTGATGCCAATATTTCCTTTCCTGGTTTCTTTCCTAAGGCCTGGGGAATGTCAACAATCCCTCATTCAAGGGCTCTTTTGAATAAGGTAGTAAAGACACAGCAATGGGTCCTCACAGGTTTAAGAAATATGCCAAGCATCTAATCTCTCTCTGATGCAACAGAAAATGATTGCTCTGGATTGCCACTAAACCAATAGTAACAGCACTTATATACCGTTTCACTGTGCTTTACAGCCCTCTCTAAGTGGTTTACAGACTCAGCCTCTTGCCCCCAACAATCTGGATCCTCATTTTTCTGACTTCAGGAGGAGGGAAGTTTGAGTCAACCTCGAGCCGGTCGGGATCAAACTGCTGGCAGTCAGCAGAGTGAGCTTGCTGTATTGCATTCTAACCACTGCGCCATCATGGCTCCATAAAGGAGAATATTTGTAGCTCGGAGTTGAAATGGGGGATTCTTGATGTTCTCGGAGCTTGGTTGTTTTCTTGCAGACGTTTCATGACCCAGCTAGGTAACATCATCAGTGGGAGGTGGAGGAGAAAGAAGAAGGAGGAGGAGGAGGAGGAGGAGGAGGAGGAGGAGGAGGAGGAGGAGGAGGAGGAGGAGGAGGAGGAGGAGGAGGAGGAGGAGGAAAAGGACTACTGTGGGGTCCTTTGATGCTCTCTGAGCTTGGCTGTCTTTCTTGCAGATGTGTCATGACCCAGCTAGGTAACATCATCAGTGGGAGGTGGAGGTGGAGGAGGGGAGGAGGAGGAGGAGGAGGGAGGAGGAGGAGGAGGAGGGGAGGAGGAGAAAAAGGACTACCGTGGGGTCCTTTGATGCTCTCTGAGCTTGGCTGTCTTTCTTGCAGATGTGTCATGACTCAGCTAGGTAACATTATCAGTGCTCATTTGGGTAATGAAATATTTGCAAGAAAACCACCAAGCTCAGAGAGCACCAAGGACCCCACAGGCCTCCTTCCACTGATGATATCATCTAGCTGGATCATGAAACGTTTGCAAGAAAACTACTCAGAGACCGCCAAGAATCCTTCTGGGTTGTCAACCTGGTTGGGTTTCCATTTTGAAAATGAGGCAGAAGACGCTGGCTAAAGCACAAGGCGTCTTTGCAATTGGCAGAATCCTTACCAACTCCCTGCCACAAGATTATCCCAGGCGCTACATTTAGGGAGTACAAGCAATCCTCCATTTATGACCGTAACCGAGCCCAGAATTACCATCCTAAGTCATGCTGGTCATTAAACAAGTCACTGATTTTATAACCTTCTTCCAGTGGCCATCAGGCGAAGGGCACAGTAATTAAACAAACCCTGCCTGAAATGGAACTGAGTGGGGTTTTCTTTGCCAGAAATCAGCCTGTTTCTGGCAAAAAAACAACAAAAACAAAACCCTCACAAAAAACATTGTAAATCTTGGTCAAGTCACTGGCGGGGCGCTGCAATTAGCTGAAAATGCAGGCTTGTTGCCAAGCAACCAAAAGGGGATAATGGGACGGTCAGAACTTCGAATCTGAGTTGTCAGCGGCCACTGGTAACTTGGAACGGTCGTAAATCGAGGATTTCCTGTATCTTCCTTCTTTCTAATGGGGCGTGGTGAGGGGAAGCAGAGGTGGTATTCAGCTGGTTCTGACCGGGTTCTGAAGAACCGGTAGCGAAAATTCTGAGTAGTTCGGAGAACCGGCAAATCCACCCCCCCCTCTCACTGGCCCTGCTCCCATCTCTTCTCTGCCTCCCATTGAGTCCCAGTTGATCGGCTGGGTCTCCTTTGGTTGCCCTGCCCAGGAGAACGGAGCAGGAAAGCAGGTTAGTGGGGTGGGGAG
This sequence comes from Notechis scutatus, assembly GCF_049901735.1. NCBI lineage: Eukaryota > Metazoa > Chordata > Lepidosauria > Squamata > Elapidae > Notechis > Notechis scutatus. The sequence goes on along the minus strand of NC_142021.1, from coordinate 11,352,205 downwards.
GGAAGGGGGTTTTTCCAGTATCCTTCCCCTGCCACAGCCACCAAGCCAGGCCCTCACAACCGGTAGTAAAAAGTTTTGAATCCTACCACTGAAGTCATTCAGACCCAGACCCTCCAGGCCATGAGTTTGACAGAGATACCCATCCTACAAAATGTCATATACTATATATATATATATATATATATATATATTTAGAAAGGGGCTCAACAGGAAGTTAGTCAGGTCCCAAGAGTGACGCCATCTGAGGTTTAAGCGAAGCAGCGGACTCTAGGAACGGGTTCGATTCTTTTCAGTCTTTTTTCCCCCCCTTGCTGTTGTGTTATCAAAAGACTTGGGTGGGGAGAAGTTATAGAGGATTAATTGGTTATTATATGGGGAAGGAATGAGTAGGGCAGGGATAAGGTTAGGGGGGGCCGGCATTAAAAAGCAGAAGCCGTTGGCTAAGATTAGCTGCCGCGAAGACGAAACACTTTTAAAGCAGTGAGCCATTCCAGCAGCCGTCTTAAAACTCGAGGTTTTAAAAGTGAGCCAAGCTACGTTTTGCTGTTAAAACACGCATTTGACGTTACCTTTTGCTTTTTTTTTGGTTTGGCTTTTTTTTTTTTTCAGATGTCCGCCTACAATTTCATCTCCATCCATTGCAAGCTGGGCTTTTTCCTGGAGGCAGCGATTGCCCCTTTAGGTCCTGAGTATTTATTACTACGCCAAAATAAAAAGTTTTTTTCCTAGAAGATAATTAGCTCGGGTTTAAAACAGTTTTTAGATTAGATTTATCAGGACATTTATGCTACGGGTTGAAAGAAGGGAGAAGCTGCGGTTTTATTGGTTAGTTTATGTTCTTTTTAAAATTAAGTTTAGGAGGTCAGTCCTAAATTAGGCACATTTAAACAGTCAGGCTTATCATTTTTAAATATGATTTACAAGCGATTAAGAAGCGAGTTATCATTAGATGGTGAGGGTGTGCCACGTATTTTCAGGGCAGCAGGTGGGCTGAAAGCCACACTGCAAAAACCCACAGAGGTACACAAACACACACAATTAAAATTTGACAAGTTGCTAGTATTGTGAAAAAGATTCTTGTAAACATTCAACAGATGAGTTAGGGAAGCTTGTAATGTTTGTTTTGAGTAACACGAGAGAAGAGAAGAGAAGAATTCGCTACTAGACAGCGATTTCTTTTTCAATGTGATCCACTGAAGGATCTCTTACCAAAACACTGTGATACTCATAATTAATGTCAGATCTAGGTGGATTCTGTATGGCAACCGATCGATCCTTTTGCCATGACAGAGTCAAGGTCTGTTGAGGAAGTAAACAGGTCCAACGTGAACACGGGAAAATAATAAGGTTTAGAAAAGTTTGATTTGCTTTTTAACCTGTCTTTTCATCCAGCGCCGAAACGATTGCCCGGTCACTGGATTTAATTGGAAAAAGATTCAGAAACCTGCAGGGAACCTCATAAAGCTTTAATCGTCTTCTTTTAATGACCCCCATAATCCCTTGTGGGGTGGAGGTCTGGGCAACTAAACAGACCTGATTTTTTACTGGCTGGATGCCTTTCCTGTCACCAATGCGGAGTTTTATTCAGCAGATAAATTCTCATTGTGCTCAGAGAAACATCTGCCCCTACATAGGATCGAACTCGCGGCTCTAGGCCACCATACCACTCCTCATAAAGCTTTAATGCCCACCCCAAAACATTCTGTGCCTGGACCGTGCATGAAGGATGATGTCTCCTTTTCGGAAAAAAAGCCCAGGGCATGCCATCAGCATGGAAGCGAGACGTTTTCAACCAACACACGGCTGAACTTACGTTACCCCTTGCAGAATAGAGAATAAGAGAGTTGGAAGGGACCCGGGAGGTCTTCTAGTCCGACCCCACCCACCCCCAGCTGAAGGATTTTGCACTGATGAGACAGGCGTTCTGTTGAGGTCATTAGACACACCTTGTGACTTTGTGAGAGGTTGAGAAACGGCCTTCAACCAATTTGGGGTTTTATTGGTCAGATTGATTTGCTGTTATTGAAATGGTTGGTTTATACGGTTACGGAAAAGTTTAAAAAAGTTGAGATTCGATGTTGATGCTTCATTCTGCTGCAATGGAGGGAGTTGGAAGTCAAGGCCTCTTCTCTCCCCTCTCCCCCTCCTCCCCTCTCCCTCTTCTCTCCTCCTCCCCTCCCTCTCCTCCTCTTCCTATTCCTCTTCCCCTCTCCTCCTCCTCTCCCCCGCTCTGCCTCCTCCTCTCCTCCTCCTATTCTCTCTGCCCCCTCCCCTCTCTCTCCCCTCCCCTCTGCCCCTCTCCTCCTCCTCTCCCCTCCCCTCCCCTCTGCCTCCTCCTCCTCCTCTCCCCTCTCCCCTCTCCTCCTCCTCTCCCCTCCCCTCTTCTCTCCCCGTCCTCTCCTCTCTTCCTATTCTCTCTTCCCCCTCCTCTCCTCCCCTCTGCCTCCTCCTCCTCCTCCCCTCCCTCTGCCCCTCCCCCTTCTCTCCCTCCCCTCTGCCCCTCTCTCCTCCTCTCCCCCCCCTCTCCTCTCCTCCTCCTCCTCCTCCCCTCTGCCTCCTCCTCCTCCCCTCCCCTCCCCTCTTCTCTCCCCCATCCTCTCCTCTCCCCTATTCTCTCTTCCCCCTCCTCTCCCCTCCCTCTGCCTCCTCCTCCTCCTCTCCCCTCTGCCCCCTCCTCTCCTCTCTCCCTATTCTCTCTTCCCCCTCCTTTCCTCTCTCCTCTCCCCTCTGCCCCCTCCTCTCCTCCTCCCCTCCACTGTGCCCCTCTCCTCCTCCTCTCTTCCTATTCTCACCTCCCCCTCCTCTCCTCTCTTCACTTTTCTTTCCCCTTCCCCTCCCACTGTATCCTATTATTAGCTTTTGTAGTTTTGTATTTTAGTTTATAATCTAATAAAAATGTACTAAAACTTGAAGAAGAAAAAAAGATAAAGATAAAAGGGAAAGGCTGCCTTAAATCAGCACCCGTTGCACACTGTCAACCCAGAGCTGCTTCTCAGGGGCTACACGGGTTGGAAAAAAAAACCAGCCAGACAAACTCTTGCAGGCTTCCAAAAGTCGTAACTTCGCTTGTATCCTTACAATTTTTATGGACTGTTTCCTAGTATGATTTGATTGCTTATTGGTACCTTATGACTATCATTAAGGGTTGCACCTGATGATTCTTGACTCTTGACGAATGTGTATTTTCCTTTATGTACACCGAGAGCATTTGCACCAAGACAAATTCCTTGTGTGTCCAATCACACTTGGCCAATAAAGTATTCTATTCCTATTCCATTCTATATTCTGTTCTGTTCTATTCTATTCTATTCTATTCTATTCTATTCCTATTCTTCTCTTCTTCTCCCTTTCTCCTTCTCCTTCTCCTTCTATTCTATCTATTCTATTCCTATTCTTCTCTTCTTCTCCCTTTCTCCTTCTATTCTATTCTATTCTATTCTATTCTATTCTATTCCTATTCTCTTCTCTTCTTCTCCCTTTCTCCTTCTCCTTCTCCTTCTATTCTATTCTATTCTATTCCTATTCTTCTCTTCTTCTCCCTTTCTCCTTCTATTCTATTCTATTCTATTCTATTCTATTCTATTCTATTCTATTCTATCCTATCCTATCCTATTCTATCTATTCTATTCCTATTCTTCTCTTCTCCCTTTCTCCTTCTCCTTCTCCTTCTCCTTCTATTCTATTCTATCTATTCTATTCCTATTCTTCTCTTCTTCTCCCTTTCTCCTTCTATTCTATTCTATTCTATTCTATTCTATTCTAATTACATTTCCATATTTTCTATTCTATTCTATTCTATTCTATTCTATTCTATTCTATTCTATTCTATTCTATTCTATTCTATTCTATTCTATTCTATTCTATTGTACTCTACTCTACTCTACTCTCATTCCATTCCATGTCATGCAATTTGATTGATTGATTGATTATCCTAGTGTTCTTGATGCAACTTCCGACTCCTTTTGCTCCCTTTGATACCAAACAGACACACCACAATGACAATTCTTGGGCTATAACTTGCAAGATCCCTACGGGGGGAGGGGGAGGAAAACTCAGCTGGAAGGAAACATCTGCTGGAAGGCTGTTTCTGGTTTTTGATGGCTACTTCAAAAAATGCAGCCTGAGCTTCCAAGTGGCATAAAAAAACCATCATCTTCTCCTCCTCCTCCTCCTCCTCCTCCTCCTCCTCCTCCTCCTCCTCCTCCTCCTCCTCCTCCTCCTCCTCCTCCTTCTTCTTCTTCTTCTTCTTCTTCTTCTTCTTCTTCATTGGATGGCTCTGGATCCCAGGGGATTTGAGGAATCTTCTACTACGTTCTCTTTGAGGGTCACCTTGGATCTGGCTGAGCTTCTAATCTACTGGGAGGTCCATAGCTGAGTCCTGTTGCCAGGTGGCTTCAAACCAAGGCTGAACCTCAAGAACGGACACTTTTCTCCCTTTGCTTGGACCACCTCTTCTCAAAGGGGAAGAGGCCGGCGGCTCAAACCGGGTAGCGCCAGAAGGAGGACAGGACAGCCAGCCTGTAGTAAGCCAAACTTTGGGTAGGAGGGAAGGAAAGAGATGCATCTCCATCATCTCACTGAGAGAAGTTCAGCAAGAGTCACATTATCCGGTTTCGCTGACACCAGCTACAAGTTTCTTGTTTGTTAAATGTTTGTTTTTACAAAAAATGCCTTCTGTGCAAATTCAAAGGTTAGAAAAGAAGAAGAGCGTTTGGATAAAGAAGGAAGTAATAGTCTGGACCGACAGCAGGGAGGGTCAGCATGAGGAAGAAACAGCAACAACAACAACAACAACAACAACAACAACAACAATGGTTATAAGGAAGGAGACCTCCCCAAGTCTAAGGTCATTTGGTGCCTACCTTGCTCCTGAGCCCAACTAAGCCGGCTGCCAAGAGTAAAAGGCCTCCTAAGCCCATGAGGCTGAACTTCAGGTACTCCAGCAATGAAGGAATGGTGATGAGATGGATGTAGTAGTCATGCAAAACGTCTCCTTCGACCTCCCCGCTCTGGTCAGAACAGAGAAACAAAGAGTGAGTGTTTTGCGTCCCCTATAAGATTTTATGGCCTGCAAGAGGCAAAGTGGGAGAACGTGGCTGCATCCAAGGAAAGAAACAATCGAAGTCCAACTGGCTTTCCATGGTTTTTAGCTTGATGGTGGTGAGGGACCCTTTGGCTTTGCATCCCAGGTGGTGCTGTGGCCTGCCAGCGGCCAGCAGAGCTGGCAGCAGACTCAGACAGTGAGGAGCTTGGGGTGGAATATGGGCCCGTCCTAGCGTCTGGGGAAGGCTCTGATGAGGGCTCTGCATCGGAGGCAGAGATGGGGCCACAGTTATCAGCTGCCTTTGGAGTCGGAGAACAGTGGGGTGGAAGAACAGCTGGAGCCTGTTCCCAGTGTGCACATGCACAAAGCTGCCAGGAGAAGGGAACAGCTAAGGAACAAGGGTCGACTCAGGAGTAAAGGCACAGGTAGACGGTGAATGGCCCCTCCCACAGGGAGTAAAGAGCAGTGAAAGGGGAGTGGGGTTTGCAGGAGACAATTAGCTCAATCCATTAGGGTGAAGATCTGTTCCTGACTGTTTGCCAAGTAATTGCTGCTACAGCGTGGCGTTTGGAAGCTATCGTCCTGACAACTCTCCAAGCCTGATAAAGGTCTGTAGTTGTAAAATCTCTTGAAAGACTGTTTGCCGGGACTTTGCTGGAGAGGAATTCAATTTAACCTAAATAAAAGGGGTTTTATTGGGACGAAGAGTGGGTTTCATGATTTTGGGAAGCCTAGGTCAGAACAGGTGGGTTTGATTTGCTCCCCTTGGTGCATTGTCCTTCCAGCCTCCCCAAACATACAGCCAAATGCGGTGGGTCCCCTTTCGCTCAGATTTGGTTTAGATTAAGCATGCTCAGATCCCTTCTGTGACATCACAGCAGGTTAGCCAATGGCAAACCAGAGTTTCTTCTCACCAGCCCAAAAAACTTTCCTTGTTTTGTTTTCAAACAATAAAATAATATATTTGTTTTCTTAAGTTTTCGCGGGTACTTACATGTATGTTATTCAGCTTTGTTCAGGTATTTTCCCACGTCATTATAGTTGTGCTTTTAAAGTTGTAGCAACGTTTTGGCAGAATCTCATCTGCCATCATCAGGCTTCTGTATTGTGTTCGTCTGTGAGTCAGACTTTCACAGCTGTTTCAGTTTTAAATTTGGGGCTAGCCTACTGCTGTGCCAGAATGGTTTTTTCTTCATCCTGATTGGTTGGGAGTCTTGGTCTGTGTTTATTGGTCTTGGAGTTTGCTGTGTTCTGCTTGATTGGTGTTTCTAATATCTTCTGTCTGTTTTGTGGCTTTTTTTGTGTCTTGATTGGCTGGCAACATTGTGTTTCCTGTGTTGGAGGCTTTTAGTGCGGCTTGGCTTCAGGTAAAAGGACGGCTATCATTTGTTAGGAAGCTAAGTTTCATCTGGGTGCCTGGTTGGGGTGTGTTTGAGCTGGAGGTATCGGGGGATCTGTTTGTGCCCAGGTGTTTGCCTGGCTAGTGGTGTGGAGATTGTTTTGTTTGTGAGTGCAGGCTTCCAAATGATTGACAGTCTGGTGGAATCATCTCTTCTATTCATGTTTCATATATATATATATATATATATATATATATATATATATATATATATATATATATATATATATATATATATATATATGTTTTTTTCTGAGGTTCTCGCGGGTATTTGTATGTGGATCTTTGGTTATTCGGGTTTTCTCCCGCGTAAGCCGAAAGCACCAGCCTGAAGATGGCGAGTGGGACCTCGCCGAAACGTTGCCTAGATACTTTGAATCTTACGCGGGAGAAAACCCGAATAACCAAAGATCCATATATATGTTTTCGTAGATTTTCACGGGTACAGGTATGTAGGTCTAGGTGTGTTCAGGTCTTTTACTCTTAATCTTACACGGGAAAAGACCTGAACACACCTAGACCTACACACACACACACACACACACACAGTAATGAAGTAATGAATATTTGGATAAAGAGAGGGAGGGAGGGAAGGAAGGAAGGAGGAAAAAGAGGGAGAGAAGGAAGGAGGAAGGTTAACCTGATTAAAAGTTAATGCAAACCATATACATCCTTCTCAGGTGTTTTCTCTCTCTGTTTCTCTCTCTCTCTCTCTCTGTTTGTATGTGTGTGTGTGTGTGTTTGTATGTGTAAGCATGCAGACAGACCCACACTTACCTCGGAAAACCAAATCACGGGCAAAACCACGGGCTTAATCTGTCCGGTTTGCCTGCACAAATCAAAGAGAGAACACTCGTTTGAAAATTGCGTGGCTGGCCTCCTTGTGTAAGCCTGAGTCTTGGCCTCTGTGAGAGGCATTGTTCCACCAACTCAGTCTTGGCTGCCCAGCTCCCTGGCAAGGGATTAAGAGGCTTGCAAGAAGAGCCAAAGAAATCCCCTCTTCTCACCGCCCTCGCCTCGCTCGGCCCACAAACCTACCAGATGCCAGAAACGTGTTTTATGAACAGATTCAGCTGTATTTTGACCGAACAGTTCATGGGAATCCCTGTCAGCTGCAGAGAAAGAAGAAATGGGTTTAGTTGTTTGGGTTACAAAGATCCCATTTATTTTTATTTATTTTTTCTTCCTTTTTGGCTAGGTGTCCAAGACCTTTCTAAGCCAGGCGTTGTATTCAACAAAATCTTACTTCACACACACACCCCCAACAAAAATTACCAAAAAAGGAATGTAATCAGACCACAGGGAACAAAACGGGCAAAAGTCACCCCATAATTTGCATGTACCGAGTTGTACACACATCAACAAAATGGGCACGTCTGCAGCGGAAACCAAATCGCCGTTCATTTTATCCAGGAAATTGCATGCTCCTTCTGCGGTCTGGCTTGCTGGTATACAGGTGGTCCTCGAATTTACAACAGTTCGTTTAGTGACCATATGTGCAAGGGGAACCTTTACCTTTACCTAAAGGTTCCCCTCGCACATCCATGCTAGTTATTTCCGGCTCTAGGGGGCAGTGCTCATCTCCATTACAAAGCCGAAGAGCCAGCGCTGTCCGAAAAGTCTCCGTGGTCATGTGGCCGGCAGGACTGGCAGGCATGGAGCGCTGTTCCCTTCCCACCAACGTGGTCCCTATTTTTCTACTTGCATTTTTACATCCTTTCGAACTGCTAGGTTGGCAGAAGCTGGGACCAGTAACAGGAGCTCACTCTGTTACGCAGCGCTAAGGATTCGAACGGCCAACCTTTCTGATTGACAAGCTCAGCGTCAGCCGCTGAGCCACCGCGTCCCCCATTTTATGAGAGTTGTCATATTGGCACCTCTGGGAAAACCCAAATCTAAGTTCCAGGTTTTCCCTTCCCAAAAGAGAAATGAAAGATCCATCACATGGCCCAATGAAATCTTTGTCCCAACTGGAGACATCCCTCCAGTCACTCCCTTCCAGGTGCAGGGCAACATGTCCTTGACGCTCTGAGAAAGGAATGTTGTTGAGTCCAATTTTCTACCTCACTATGAAATCCCCCCTCCCAAATTCCCAGGCACTGAATGTGGCCGCCTCAAAGCTTCCAAGTAAAATATGGCTTCTAAGGCTGACACACAAAGGAAGCAGAGGCCGGGCACCAGTTCCAAGGAAGCGATTCTCAAGTGCCAGGAAACACCCTTGCACACATGAACGATATTTTTGCATTTCAGAAATAATTCTGGTATCTAGGGCAAAGCTCAGAAGGTCTGCAAAGGAATCCCATTTGCATGGGTTGCAGCACTCACATTTAATAATAATTACGAAGCGAGGAGCAAATGCTGTTGGTTGGTGTCCGAATGTGTACCCCACGAAGCCTGTGTGAAAATATTGGGGGGAAATACAGGCAGTCCTCGAAACTTATGGCCACAATTGAGCCCAAAGTTTACTTTGCCCTTCCCCCACTTTGACGACTTTCCCCGCCACCTTTGCTAAACGAATCATAGCAGCTCTTAAATGAGTAACCCGGTTGTTAAGTGAATGTGGTTTGTCCCCATGGACTTTTGCATCTGAATGTAAAACGTGAGAGCGTTGGCCTGCTGCAATGGTCATAAGTGTGAAAAATGGTTGTAAGTCGCTTTTTTTTATCCCTGTGCCGTTGTTACTTTGAATGGTTCTACCAAACTCTATAGTAAGGCCACACCTGGGAATACTGCAACCAATATTGGTCACCCTGCTACAAAAAAGATGTTGAGACTTTGGAAAAAAGTTCAGAGAAGAGCAACTAAGATGATCAAAGGCCTGGAGATTAAAACATGTGAAGAAGAGCTGCAGGATTTGGGTCTGGCTAGTCTAGAGAAAAGAAGAATTAGGGGTGACTGATAGCAGTATTACAGTATTTGAGGGGCTGCTACAAAGAAGAGAGCGTCAAATTATTTTCCAAAGCAGTTGAAGGCAGGACAAGAAATATATTAATCAAGGAGAGAAGCAACCTGGAATTAAGGAGAAATCCCCTAAGAATGAGAACAATTAACCAGTGGAACACCCAGACATTGTGGGTGCTTCATCACTGGAGGTTTTTAAAGAAGAGTCTAGACATCTGCAATGGGATAGGTTCTCCTGCTTGAGCAGGGGGCTGGACTAGAAGACCTCAAAGGCCCCTTCCAGTTCATTCATTCTACTCTATTCTATAACACACAGCGCTCTTTCTCAGAGCCAAATCCCTAAACACAGATTTTAATCACAACCCTCTCTAAACAAGGATTTCATATTTTCTACGAGCCCCTCTTGGCCAATTTATTCATAGATACAAACTTGATTTGTGCGCACCTTCCAGCCACAAAATTCATTCATTTAATCATTTGTTCACTTCAGTCTTGCATCTTAAAAATAATAATAATAATAACTGCAAATCAAGAATGATGGCAAAGACCGGTACTTATTTCCAACGAAGATTTCCCTGGGTTTCTCAAATTGTACCCCAAAGTTCATTTAAAAACTTTAGCTGACCTTTAGCCATTACTTTAAAAAAAAAATTTATGATCCAGTAGTGAAGGAACTTTTAAATTACACGTTCAGTTTAGACAATTAAAGACAAGCTGAGCAAATAAATGTTTTGTTGTTTACATTTGCATGCAGGAGATATTATCAAGCTATGTTGCTTTAGAATACAAATGCTAATGCTAATTTCATTTATCTATTTAATCAAAAATTATACCGGCTGCCGCCTTGCTCACTGAAGCCAACTGTGGGAGGTGCACAATGATGAATTTTTAAAAAAGGAAATATAAGGCAGCATTTGCAAATGTAAAAGCAAAAACAAAACAATGGTGACAATTATCATAATAATAACCAAACCAATGATTTCAAGAGGGATGTTTTCCAAAATGGCAAAGCCAACATTAAAATAACTTCCACCCACAGTGTGGAAATCTGCTCCCTCTTTTTTAAAATAATTATAATAATAATAATAATTCTTTTCAGATTAATCAAACCTTAAAACGTAAACAGGGCTAATCAGTTGAAATAAATGGGCAGGGAACTTGCCTGGACTTGTACTCACCTGTCCTGTTTGAGCAAAAGGATTGATAAAACATTAAGACCTGCAATCATCACCTTGATAACAGCCGTAATCACCAAATTGGAGTTAGAAAGGCAAACTCACCGGATGTATATCGACAAACAGATCGTGGTCCTTTTCGTTCGGATGCAAACCGACTACCGTGTCCATTAAAGCCGGATCAGCGTTTAGGAAATGAGGTTGAGAAATAAATATTGGCGCATCTTTAAAACAAAGGGATGGGGGGGGGAAATAAATAAAATCAGAATGCAACAGGCTCTTTTTTCGATGGGTAGTTCTCGACTTACAATCAATGGCTTAGCGTGTCAGGATTCCAGCAGTTGCCCTAATTAAATCATGATCCTCGAGACAAACTTCAAAAAACTTCAAAGGATTTATTAGAGGAGACATACTGGCACTGCCCGGTGTGAAGCCGATTCTGGCATACGTAATTTACAGTCCCCTGTGACCCTATTTCCCCCCTTCCCCCTGAGTGTCTCATAAACCAGATTCTCCAATTGAGCACCTTCACGGGCTGGGTGCCATCATTCACGTTCTCCAATTAAATGTATTCGTGGGCAAAAGCTGTGGAGTTTTGATTACAATCTTTTAAAGATAAAGAGTTGGAATATACTTTCGTGTCATGCCCCTGTTGGAATCTGATTCCGAGGGAGAGGAGGAACAGCTGACAGGGAGTGGGAGTGTGGCTCAGGTGGTTGTGGAGGAAATTGGGGAAGGTCACAGTCCGGCTGGGCATTCAGAGGAAGACCCAGGCCCACCCCCTCTTCATCTTAGGGCACGCATGGAGAAACTGATAAGGGAGCAACGTGAGTTGCGTGGTTTATGGGGAAGAAAAGGGCCCTGATCCCCTTCATTGGCTGCAGCTGGGAAGACTGTTTAAAAGGGCAGACTGCGCACGGCAAAGTTGCTGGAAGCAAAGCGTGAAATTATTCTGGTTTGTCAAGTCTTATCTGAGTTCTTGCGTCCTCCCAAGTGTGTGTGTTTCATTATCTTTTGACATTTTCAATCCCTTATCCTGCCTTGTCTCGTTAATTGCTGCAGCATGGTTTGTGTTGGTTTTTCTTTATAATTTATATGTACTTTGAGTTCGGATGGAATTTCTTCCCTTTGAAAACTGTTCTTGGGAGAGTTTTTTTCTCCAGCCGATGATAACTGGACATTGGGGGCCAAGTTGGAGGAATAAAAGGGACTTTAACCTATTTTTGTGACTTTGTTGCTTTTGTGCCACGCCCCTTTGGGTCATCACATTTCACTTTCAAACTGCTGCACTGCTCTTCCAGATTTCCTTCCTCTCCCACCCACCCCTTTTTTTTCTTTTATGGCAACTACTAAAACAGGCATAGGAATGTTTTATGAGTTGACATTGCAATCGTTTGAAGTTGCAAAAAGGGAGCTGCAACCTGGATCTGAAGTTCCAAAATTTGGGGGAGGAGGGGCCTACAGCCACATGACCCCTCTGCAAACAGTTTCATTTACTGTCGTTTGCAACGTCCTGCAATCCTGGGACCTCGGTTTGCGACGATTTGGCTTTAAGAAACCGTGCCGTAGTGAACAATGGGTTTGTTTTGTGATGGCTATGTTTGTTGCCACTGCTAAAAAAAGTCATAAAACTGAGTCGTTCACAAGATCAACTTGATTTGTGACCGTAATCGGCAGACTCCATTACAGTTGTATGTCAAGATCACCTGGAAACATGGGCAGGATTCATCCTGCCAGCTATGCCACTTTACACGAGGTCCAATTTTTTGTTTTGGACCCTTGCTTTGAAGTTTCATCAATCACGAGGACCAGTAACTTGTTTGAGTCAAAACCTCAGTGGTGTAGCAAGCCGGACCCGTGTTATTTATTGGCTGAAGTTTTATAGGAGCACAGCATAGCCGAAAGATTTCCAGGGCAAGGCTGTAGCTTTCGCAAAATTGCAAAAAAAAAAAAATTTTTTTTAAATTGCACAGGATATGCAAATGGAAAATTAAAAAACAATTGCACAGGTCGTGCCAATTGCAAATTTAAAAAACAATTGCACAGGTGATGCAAATGGAAAATTCTTTTTAAAACATTGTACAGAAGTTGTGCCAATTGCAAATTTAAAAAACAAATTGCACGAATTATGCAAATTGCAATTAACAAAAAACCAATTACACAGATCATGCCAATTGCAAAGTTAAAAAAACAATTGCACAGGTTATGCAAATGGAAAATGCGAACAGAGGGCGGCTGGTCCTCGGTGATCTCAGAAGATCTCTCGTGATGGGAGATGAACAAAAAAAAAAAAAAAACAACAGGAGAGAAAAATACAAGTGACATAAATGCGCAAACCCAGTTTATCTACTTAAAGCTTGGCCGGTCAGCCAAGAATTTGGACAGAATTCCTTTTTGCTCAGCAACAAAAACAGGAAGGTGACAGAAGTCACTGTGTGTCATTCATGCAAACGAGAGGCAGAAAGAAATGCCATCTCTATTTCCTATAAGCTCCGTGAAGTTCACTCCCTTGGTTGCTAATTCCTGGGCACATGATCATTGCAAAGGTGGAACTTTTCAGCATGTGATTTGGGACACTCAAAGGCCATCCAGCCAGAGGGTAGAAAAAGGCACTCCTGGATGCAGAAAGACCCACGTGAACGTGTGATGGTCAAATCAACGGAGAGTCGGGAATATGAAAAAGAACAAATTACAGGCAGTCCCCGGTTTACGATGGTTCGTTTAGTGTCCGTTCAAAGTCACAAAGGCACTGAAAAGTTACACTGCCGTTGTAACTTTGAAGGGTCACTAAATGGACTTCTGTAAATTGTACCTTACATGAATTGTACCTTTACAGAAATAAGGAGGAATTTTCTGATAGTGAGAACAATCAGCCGATGGAACAGAAGTTGCCTTCAGAAGTTGTGGGAGCTTCATCCCTGGAAGCTTTCAAGAAGAGACTGGACTGCCATCTGTCAGAAATGGTGTAGGGTCTCCTGCTTGGGCGGGGGGTTGGACTAGATGACCTACAAGTTCCCTTCCAACTCTGTTAATCTGAATCTATCTAAAATGGTCAAAGATCTGGAGGCTAAAACATATGTTGAATGGTTGCAGGGACTAGACATGGCTAGTCTAGGGAAGAGAAGGACCAGGGGAGACAGGAGAGCAGTCTTCCAAATTGGAGGGGCTGCCCCAGAGAGGAGGGAGTCAAGCTATTTTCCAAGACATCCAAAAGCCAGACAAGGAATAATGGATGGAAACTGAACAAGGAGAGATTCAACCTGGAAATAAGGAGGAATTTTCTGACAGGGAGAACAATCAACCGATGGAACAGAAGTTGCCTTCAGAAGTTGTGGGAGTTTCATCCCTGGAGGCTTTCAAGAAGAGACTGGACTGCCATTTGTCAGAAATGGTATAGGGTTTCTCCTGCTAAGGTGGGGGGGTTGGATTAGATGACTAACAAGGTCCCTTCCAACTCTGTTAATCTGTACCTGTGCTTTATCCTCTGGAATGACTTCCCTTTAGATGCGTTACTTCGATTAAACTTTTCTAATCTCACCTTTACTGAAAGAGAGAACCAAATGTATAGCTTTTCTTTGATGTGATTCTAATAATATCATCCCTTCAGTTCTTAGATTCGTCATCAGCTATTAGTCTACTTGTGTTAAATCCTCCTCGAAAACCAGCCCCTTTCAGGAAAATGGGAAACTTTGGAAAGCCTTCCTACAACCAAAAGGTTCAGTAGACGTACTTAATTTACAGGAGCTAATGTTCTGGATTCCGGATTGCCGGCATGGGCAGAAGCCCTCGTTGGGTGGATAGATGGTCCCGTTGGCAAACAGGGTCTTCGGAGCCATGTAACGATAAACTGGTATGCCTTTGAAATTTCCAGATTGGGTGTAGTTTAATTTAAGCGACCTGAAAGAGACAGATTAAAAGAGAGGTTAATTGAGACAGAAGTTCTTTGGAAGACCAGCTGTCATGCCCCTGTTGGAATCTGACTTGGAGGGGGAGGCCGAGCAGCTGACAGGGTGTGGGAGCGTGGCTCCATTGGCTGTGGAGGAAACTGGGGAAAGGCAAAGTCCGGTTGGGTGGAGCAGGGGAGAGGCAGAACAAGGGAGAGGAAGACCCAGGCCCATCCCCTCTTCATTCTAGGGCACACAGGGAGGAACGGAGAAGGGAGCAACGTAAGTTGTATGGCTTATGGGGGAGAAAAGGGCCCTGATTCCCTTCATTAGTCACACCTGGGAAGAAAGTTTATAAGAAATGCAGGCTGAGTGCAGCATCTCCTGGGAACATTTATCTTGTGTTGACTTTGCTTATCTGTGTTCCTGGTGTCTTCCCAACTGTGTGAGTTTTGCCATGCTTTCAAGTCTGAAATTCCTTCTCCTGCACTTGTCAAGTTAATTACTTCAGCTTGGTGTTTGGATTTTTAATTACAGTGTGCATGTACTTTGTTTTTGGACTGAATTTCCTCCACTTAAAGGCTATTCCTATGAGAGTTTTCCTCCAGCCAGAAAGTAATCTGGAAATTGGGGGCAAAGTTGCAGATAATAAAGGGACTCTTATAGCTTATTTGACTGTGTTGCCTTTGTGCCATACCCTGGGTCATCACACCAGCATTCTGATGGACCACAAATGGAGAAGATGGACCATGAATGGAGAAGATGAACATGAACGAAGATGGACCAAGAAGATGGACTATGAAGGAAGAAACATATCTGAAAGTTTAGAATGGAGATGGACAACTTGGGTGGTTAGATGCTACCTTCAAATTGAGGGGAAGAAGAGGTTGAAGGGTCCACATTGGACCACCAGCAACATTTCACGGCCATCTAATCCCAAGAGAATGTATTTGAGTGATGGCATGACATGAAAGTTGGCCATTTGGCCATTTCACTTGAAGATGCATTTGCACTTGAAGATGTTCACTGCACTTGAAGATGTATTTGAAAGGTTGGGCAGAATTCTAGTGTAGGACAAGGTCTTGTAGCGCTAAGGATTTGCAAGTCACCTGCAGGCATCAGGAGCATAGAGTTCCACTGGTGAAGATGGGGTCATGAACGGTGGCCAAATTTCTCCAGCAGTTCCATTGATCATGTTACATTCTTCAGAATGCCAATAAGATACCTGTTAAGAGAGAAGGAACTTTAATATCCAGAGGCCAGGTTGATGTGAGAACTCATGCCTTCCTCTAAAGCAGGGAACCTCCAAACTTGGCAACTTTAAGACTTGTGGCCTTTTAACTCTCAAAATTCCATGCCAGCTGGGGAATTTGGGAGCTGAAGGCCACAAGTCTGAAAGTTGCCAAGTCTGAAGCTAAAAACAACAGTCTTCATCCAGCTTCTCACCTTGCATTAAGGTAATTCCTTCTATGCTATATTTTCTCTGTAGCAGACTGGTGAGCTAATGTCACCAGGCCAATCTCTCTCTCCCTCTCTCTCTCTCTCTCTCCCTCTCTCTCTCTCTCCCTCTCTCTCTCTCCCTGGTGACATTAGCTCACCAATCTGCTACAGAGAAAAAATAGCATGGAAAGAATTAGCTTAATGCAAGATGAGAAGCTAGATTATGGAAAGAAAGAAAGAAAGAAAGAAAGAAAGAAAGAAAGAAAGAAAGAAAGAAAGAAAGAAAGAAAGAAAGAAAGAAAGAAAGAAAGAAAGAAAGAAAGAAAGAAAGAAAAGAAAAGAAAAGAAAAGAAAAGAAAAGAAAAGAAAAGAAAAGAAAAGAAAAGAAAGAGAAAGTAAGAAAATTAATCCCCCAAGGACTTTGAATAGAACAGGTGGCACCAAAAACAAACACAAAACCCCAATCAAGCTGGAAAAAAATAAAATATGACAATAAAACTCTTGAGGAACTCTTTGATGTGCCTTCAAAATCAAATTTACATGAACGAGGATTGCAATTCCTTTACATAAGACAATTCACGGTCTGCTGCTTAATTGGATGTGAAAATATTTATTTATCAAATTTGTACAGCCGTCCATCTTAATCAAAGTGACCGCTTCAAGGCTTTGGGATTAGTCAGACTATAATCTACGTGTTCATCAGCCCCCACCCCACCCCAAAAAAGCTTAAAATCAGGATGATGGGAGCTGTAGTCCACTAACACTGAGGTGCCAGGAGTTAACATCTCTGTTGTCTATCTGATGGCGGAGGCGTTGTTTCAGTCATTAAGAAAACAAATCTGTTTTTTGCAAAGGGCACGCTGTGATTCAGCTCTTTGTAAAATTCCTGCTCCAGATACTAATTAATCCTGGCACGGTTAGAGGAAAACGCCTTAATCATCAGATGTGTCTGTTAGCAAAACAAGCAAAAAAAAAAATGGAAATAAGATTCCTTTATCTCACGGCATAGCTTAGCTGAGAAGAAGCAGCATAAAAACTCGTGACTTGGTTTTCTTATGCAGTGTCATGCCCCTGTTAGAATCTGACTCAGAGGGAGAGTAGGAACAGCTGACAGGAAATGGGAGTGTGGCTCCGGAGGTTGTGGAGGAGGCTGGGGACAGCTGGGCATTCAGAGGAAGACCTAGGCCCATCCTGTCTTCAGCCTAGGGCACGCAGGGAGGAGCGGATAAGGGGAGAAACGTGAATGGTGTGATCTATGGGGGGGAGGAAAGGGCCTTGATCCCCTTCATGGGCTGCAGCTGTGGGGACTGTTTAAAAGGACAAACTGCGCATGGGCCAGTGCTGGAAGCAAAGCGTAAAAATACTTCTAGTCTTTACAGTTCTTATTTGAGTTCTTCTGGTGTCCTTCCCAGTGTGTGCATTTCAATATCTGTGGACTGTCTTCAAGCCCTTATCCTGCCTGGTCTCCTTAATTGCTTCAGTGCGGTTTGTGTTGTTGTTTTTTCTATTTATAATTTATATGTATTTTGAGTTTGAACAGAAGTTCTTCCTTTTCACAACTGTTTGTGGAGAAATTTTTTCTCTGGTCCATGATAATTGGACCTTTGAAGCCAAGTTGAAGGAATTAAAAGGACTTCACATGTTTTGGGGACTTTGTTGCTTTTGTATCCCACCCTGGGTCATCACATGCACGTAGAGTCCTTGATTTACAACCACACTTGAGGCCAATATTTCTGTTACTAAGTGAGACATTTGTGAAGTGAGCTTTGCCTCATTTTACCACCTTTCTTGACACCATGATTAAGTCAATCACCGTAGTTTGTTTTTTTTAAGTAACAGCGTTGGCTTCCCTGTTGACTTGGCTGGCCAGACAGGTTGCAAAAGGTGATTGCGTGACTCCGGGACACTGCAACGGTCATAACTGTGAGTTCAGTTGAATTTTGACTATGGGGATGGTGCAATGGTCGTAAGTGTGAAAAACGGTCATAACAAGTCACTTTTTTTCGGTGCCGCTGTTAGCTTTGAATGGCCACCAAATGAGCTGGGTGATCTTACAGATGAACAGAGTTGGAAGGGACCTTGTGGGTTATCTAGTCCAAACCCCCTGCCCAAGCAGGAAACCCTACACCTGTGATGGTGAACCTGTAGCATGCCAGAGCCATTTGTGCTGGCATGTGAGCTTCATGCAAACGTACTTCACCGGGCATGCATGTGCCTCACAGAAAATACCGGAAGTGACAAAACGGGGCTAGTTTTCGGCCTGCAAAGCCTGCAGAAGCCTGCAGAAGCCTTCCTCAAGCCTTTGGGAGGCCGAAAAAGGCCTCAAACCGGCTAAAAATCAGCTGTGAGGCGCAGTGCAGGTAAGGGGGTGGCAAGGGTGGGAGGGTGGGATTATGCGCGCATGCATGGAGGGCGTGGGGGGGCGCACATTACCTTCTGGGTGCTGGCACGTGAGTGCAAGCATGCAAGCGCGCACACGATTTTCGGCACAGGAGCCCCAAAAGGTTAGCCGCCACTGCCCTACACCATTTCTGACAGAATGGGCTCCCATTTAATTATGCAGCAGTGACAAGAATTCTTTCATTACGGCGTTTCAGCTTTTCTTCATTTAAATAATAATAATAATAATAACCAGGGACTGAAAATATTTATTTTGTTTTACCTCTTTTAATCCATTCCAAGAATCCACCATGTGAGTTTTGTTAATATTGTCCACGCCTGTGAACACCGTGAAGAGGCCCGAGTGGGAATTGTTTAACTGCAATGGAAAAGAAGAACCGGTTAGGCAATTTACACACTTTTACACAATAAGTTGGACTCCCTGTTGACTAATTTTTTTTAGGAAAAAAGAATACAGGAATGCAAAGGCTTCCATTTTAACATAGTAGCCAGGGCAGAGAGGTAAATTGCCTATACAGATTTAGTTCTCGACTTACAACAATTTGTTCTGTGACCATTCCAAGTTACAGCAGCCTTGAAACGTAACTTATGACCATTTTTCACACTTATGACCGTTGCAACATCCCATGTTAGCGTTCCAGAAAAACCCAACTCCAATTAAAAACTCCGAGACAGGCATTTCCTCACAGTTTTCCTTTTTTAAAAAAAAAATATTTTTTTTTTCATTTTTAAAACAAAAATAACAAATAAAACCATCTTCTGATTCTTACAGTGTGTCGATTGGGTACATATACCTTGTGTGCATAATGATATTATCATACATTTCTTATTTAATTATGTTTATAACCATTCTAATCAACATTTTATATCATACTGTTTGATTATTATATTATCATTAACATTATAGTTATCTTTCAAAAATATAATCCATCCTTACTAAGTTATATTCATTCTCTTATTCATTCAAAATCAATCAGTTATGTTATTACTATGACCACATATTTCAGTTTCTTACTCTTCTGTCTAACCATTCATAAAATAAATTCCAAATCTTATAATACTCTTTTTCTTCCTGTTCTTTGATTGCCATTGTTAATCTACTCATTTTCGCACGTTCCATTATTCAAAGTTTTCCTTTTATTAAAGTAGTTCTACTGGCACATCTGGGAAAATCTGAAAGTTCTGGGTTTCCTTCAATAAGTAAAATATTACAAATCCACCCCCTGCATCCATCATCGCATCACATGCCCCAATCTCCATCCTTCTCAACTTGAGATGTCCTCTCACCCAGGTGCAGAAATAACATGACCTTAACTTAGAAGAAGGATGCTATTATGTCTAACCACATACAATCAAGAAATCCCCACTCCTGTTGTGGTTCGCTGGCAGCCTGTGCAGACGGCAGCAGAATTGGACAGTTGGGGAAGAGTGGGGACTAGTCCAGGAATCTGGAGAGGACTCGGACGAGGGTCCTGCATCCGATGCAGGGATAGGGCCAGGACCATCTGGGAGTGGGGTGCTGCCTCCAAGGCCTTTGGAATCTGGCAGCAATGAGGCAGAGAAACATGGGGAACCTATTCCCAGTGCGCATGTGCGCAGAGCTGCCGGAAGGCAAGAGCAGCTAAGACAAAAGGGGCGACTTGGGAGTAAGGCTTGGAGGTGACTGCCCCTCCCATAATGTATAAAGGACAGGCAAAGGTAGGAAAACCTTTGCAGGAAGCAAAGTTGTTCGCTGTGTTCAGATTAAACCTTGAAGCTCTGTGTGGACTTTGGCTGGTTTTTTACAGTTCATTTGGCACTTTAGTTGTTGGCAGCCATTTTATAGAGAGAAGGGTGGGTGCTTATCTCAAGGCACTGTTTGGGACTCATTATGGGCTGGGAATGCACATAATTCCCAGCGTTGAAATAAAACAAGAGTTATTTTGACTAAGCATGTGCTTAATTACGGTCTCAGAAGCCTTGGTCAGAACACTTCCCATCTTCCCAGGCTCAAGAATGTGTTCAGTATGGAAGCTTCTGGTGCTAATATGTTTTCCAAAGCTGACATGGTCACATGATCAAAATTCAGATGCTTGGCAACTCATGTTGATGACAGTTTCTGTATCCTGGGATCACCTGATCCCCTTTTGCGATCTCCTGACAAAGCCAAGTCCATGGGAAAATTAGATTCACTTAACAACCGTGTTACAAGCTTAACAACTGTACAGGGATTCACTTAACAACAGCGGCAAGAACGTTCGTATAATGGAGCAAAACTCACGTAAGCCATGTTTCGCTTAACAACGAAAACATTAGGCTCAATTGTGGCCGTTCGGCCGAGGATATTTTTTTTTAATCCCTGATCCAATCGGAAAAAGGGGTTGGACTAGATGACTGATAAGGTCCCCTTCCAACTCTGTTCATCTAATGAAAGACATTTCAGGGAAGCCCGAAAAACCTGCTGGAGCTTTGAACTAAAGCCGGTTCCATTGTTAAGTTTCTTGGTTTAACATTTTTATTAGGTTATAAGATAAATTACAAAATGCAAAAGTAAATAGGAAGACCCAGTCTGGGGAGGGGAAGGGAAGGGGGAGAGAAAAGTAAGGAGAAACTGAGGAAAAGAAAAGAAGAAACATTGATTTCTGACTCCCTCTTTTGCAGTAAAAAAGGCCTTAACATCAAACCACAACTTCTTGCTTTTCCATAGTAATATAAACTAGCTATTTCTATAAACACATATCAGTCTAATTGATAAAACCCATAATCAAATTTCATTTTTTTTCCATCTCAAGCACAAACTCCAGAAGCGGTTTCCATATGAAAACTATTCTTTTTTTTAACCAAAACGGTCAATTTAGCCATTTCTGACAACACCATTAGCTCCTGCAGCTGTTCGTCCATGGTGGGAATAAAAATGTCTGTTTTTGTGCATAAAATAGTCTTTTTGCTGTCAACATATATAAGATCACAGTTCCAATTTTTTTCTCCAAGTCTTTTTCCATTAAACCCCAAAGAAAAGTTTCTGGTTTCATTTTTAATTTTCGTTTTAAAGAATTTTCTGTATTAGAATAATAATGTGAATCTTCTGATTTGTCCTTGCTTTATCACATGTCTACCCTAACTGGTAAAAAGTTCCTTCTTTGCTTTTACACTTCCAACATTCATTTGAAACACCTTTATTACATTCTGGATAACTCACCTGGTGTTAAATACCAGTGATACATCATCTTATAAAACTTTTCTTTTAAATTAGAGTTTAGTGTAAACTCATCCACATAATTTTCCCACCATTGTTAAGTTTTTTAGGAGTGGACTATTAACGTTTGGCTTCTTTGAACTTTGGTTAGTTTTGTGTGTCTATATTCAGGAAGTAACTGCCATCCTTCCTAACCACTGGTTATGCTGGTTGGCTGGGATAAAAATTGGGGAAATGCATTTGGCCAACATTTCAAAGTTAAGATAGAAAATCGGGCAGGATTGGTCAAACAGGTTGCAGCAACGCAACACTTCCTGTATTAATTTGGAAGGCGACCATTGTTCTGAACAAGGTTTCCTGAGACTTTAACAAACACATATTAGTCCCAAAAACCTTTTGTTTTATTTCAACAGCTGTGAATTATAGTCATTCACAGCCCGTAATGAGTCTCAAACAGTTTGTAAATAGTCCCATGGAAGTCTGCCTAAGCCCTTCGGGATAAGTCTGATAAGCACGCACCTTTATCTTCCTTGAAAGGCTGCCAACAACTAAATTGTCAAATAGTTGAACAAGACCAAACGGAGTACAAATGCAACATGGAGCTTCAGGTTTCAAACCGACCAGTACGAACAAAGTTGCTTCCTGCAAAGGTTCCTGTCCCTTTGCTCCTCCTTTATGTCTTATGGGAGGGCCAATCACCTCCAAGTCGCCCCTTTTGTCTTAGCTGTTCTTGCCTTCTGGCAGCTCTGTGCAAGCACACTTTGGGAACAGGCTCCCCTTGTTCCTCTGCCTCGCTGCTGTCAGATTCTGGAGGCTCCAGAGTCAGCACATAACTCTCAGATGGCCCTGGCCCTATCTCTGTGTCAGATGCAGATCCCTCGTCTGAGGCCTCTCCAGACTCCAGGACTGGCCCATGTTCCTCCCCACTGTCCAACTCTGCTGCCGTCTCCGGAGGCTGCTGGTGGACCACAACAACCATGACGAAAAATGCCTAGCATCAGGGGAACATCCACCACTCAAAAATCCTTGACTTACAACCACAATGGAGCCCAGAAATGCCTAGCATCAGGGGAACACCCACCACTCAAAAATCCTTGACTTACAACCACAATGGAGCCCAACATATCCGTTGCTAAGTGAGACAGTGAAGGTTTTGCCCCATTTTAAGACCTTACCGGCCCACTGTTAATCCCTGCATTTGTTAAATTAGTCACACGGTTGTTAAGTGAATCTGGCTTCCCCTGTTGACTTGGCAGGTCACAAAAAAGGGGATCACATGACCCATGGGACACTGCGACCATCGTACATACGAGTCAGTTGTGTCAAGCATCTGAATGTTGATCACGTGACCACGAGGAGCCTGCAACGGTCACAAGTGTGAAAAACGGCCACAAGTCACTTTTTTTTCAACCCGGCTGTAACTTCTGTCACTAAATGAACTGTTGTAAATCAAGGGCCCCCTGTATATTCTTCAACCTGGTTAAAAAATAATAACGAGAAGGCAGTTTCTGATCTTTTCTTTCAATAAATACGACATCTGTCATTTTCTTGAAGGAAGTCTCTGTTCTTGAAAGATATCTGCTCATTTCGATCCCCCAAGAGTTCAGGTTTGGACTCAGTCCCCAACCCCAAGGACCTGACTTACATCGGAAAATAAGCCAAATTTTTCATTGGATGGACCGATGGTGACCCCGAGGTTGCTCAGGAATTTAATGAAGGGTTCTTTGTACCCCCAAACGATCTCGCCGACCGTCCGGTTCATGAACGCGCTTTGACGAAAGAGAGCCAGGGCACTGCTGAAGGTTAACCTCGCGGCAAACGGCATCTTTTCCAACATGACGGCTGCTCCCTGGAAGGGAAATAAATAAAAATAAACAGAAGAAGAATCAGAACAGGCGGGAAGAATAGTTTTAGGAATTGGTCACGGTAGCGCGGTGGTTAGATGGCAGGATTGCAGGCTGATTCTGCCCCACTGCCAGCAGTTCGATCCTGACTGGCTCAAGGTTGACTCAGCCTTCCATCCTTCCCAGGTGGGTAAAATGAGGACCTAGATTGTTGGAGGTAATATGCTAACAATATGCTGACTCTGTAAATTGCTTAGAGAGGGCTGTAAATCTCTGTGAAGCAATTTCTGTTTTTCTTTCTTTCGTTCGTTCGTTCGTTCCTTTCTTCCCTTTCCTTTCCTTTCCCTCCCTCCCTTCCTTTCCAGTAGTTAGAATGAAGCATTGCAGGCTAATTCTGCTGCCTAGCAGGAGTTCGAACCTTATCAGGCTTAAGGCTGACTCAGCCTTCCCTCATTCCGAGGTGAGTAAAATGAGGACCCAGATTGCTGGGGGCAAGAGACGGACTCTGTAAACCACTTAGGGAGGGTTGGAAATTTCTGTTTTTCCTTCCTTCCTTCCTTCCTTCCTTCCTTCCTTCCTTCCTTCCTTCCTTCCTTCCTTCCTTCCTTCCTTCCTTTTCTGTTTCCTTGTTTCCTTTCCTTTCTTTCTTTCTTTCTTTCTTTCTTTCTTTCTTTCTTTCTTTCTTTCTTTCTTTCTTTCTTTCTTTCTTTTTTTCTTTCTTTCTTCCTTCCTTCCTTCCTTCCTTCCTTCCTTCCTTCCTTCCTTCCTTCCTTCCTTCCTTCCTTCCTTCCTTCCTTCCTTCCTTCCTTCCTTCCTTCCCTTCCTTCCTTCCCTTCCCTTCCCTTCCCTCCTTTCTTCCCAGTTGTTACAATGAAGTATTGCAGGCTAATTCTGCTGCCTATTAGGAGTTTGAATCTCACCAGGCTTAAGGTTGACTCAGCCTTCCATCCTTCTGAGGTCAGTAAAATGAGGACCCAGATTGTTGGGGGAAACAGGCTGACTCTGTAAATCGCTTAGAGAGAGCTGGAGAGCACTGTGAAGCAATTTCTGTTTTTCCTTCCTTCCTTCTTCCCTCCCTCCCACCCTCCCTTCCCTCCCAGTGGTTAGAATGAAGTATTGCAGGCTAATTCTGCCGTAAATTGAGCCATGGTGTCGCAGTGGTTGGAGTGCAGTACTGCAGGCTACTTCTGCTGACTGCTGGCTGCCTGCAATTTGGCAGTTCAAATCTCACCAGGCTCAAGGCTGACTCAGCCTTCCCTCCTTCTGAGGTGGGTAAAATGAGGACCGAGATTGTTGGGGGCAAGAGGCTGACTCTGTAAACTGCTTAGAGAGGGCTGCAAAGCACTCTGAAGTGGTATACAAGTCTAAAGGCTATGGCTATTAATTAATTGACTTAATTTAAACAGTGGAACACCTTGCCTCCAGAAGTTTCGGGCGCTCCATCTCTGGAGGTTTTCAAGAAGAGACTGTTTGTCTGAAATGGTGTAGAGTTCCTTGCTTGAGCAGGGGATTGGAGTAGAAGACCTCAAAGGTCCCTTCCAAGGTTGTTATTCAATGCTCTAAATGCAAACTCTGCTTGTTGTCTCATTACCACAAAACACACTAAGAACCTTCTCCATGAGTCTCGGGAAAGATCTGTGAAAGTCTGTTAGACTTATTGGAATGGTATAAGGTTTCCTGCTTCAGCAGGGGTTGGACTAGAAGACCTCCGAGGTCTCTTCCAACTATTATGTTATTCTCCTCTTCTATAAACGTGGAGGTGCCTTTCCTAATTGCTCATCCAGTTTGTGTTTCACTGAGGAGGTGATATCCATCTGATTCTGTTTGGGCCCACACCTTTAGAAGTATGTCACTAAACCACAATTAAATCAAACCATGACTTATCATTAAAACTGTCACTCATCAACCTCCAATTGTTTGAGAACTGGGAATCGTCAGAAATGACATGGAAACCCCCTTGTATAACTAACATTTCTCTTTAACAGAAATAACTCCCCGTCTTCTCTTTGGCCTTCAAAGAAAATGGCGTCCGTAAAGCCCACTATCAACAAACTATATTTATTTCTGAGCATGCAAAGGTTAGCCCTGGATCTCTTCTTGCAGGTAAAAAACAACAACAACCCAATTCCTTGTTGACCTTGGAGCTTCATTTCTGAAACATATAGAGAAATTCTGGAACCTGTTCATCTGTGGGCTTTCCTGCAATCCTGCAGAAGATTCCAAGTATCTATTTACCAATGTCTCTGCATATTTGCAGATCGCCCTGTTCTACCGAGACTTTGAGTGCACACCAAGGGGAGACAAAACCAACAATCTGTGTAGTACATTTTTTTAGTGTAATAATACAACGAAGCCACAGTTGCTGGGATAGAACAGTCTTATCTGAATTTATGAAAAATCAAGTACCCGTGTTTTCCTGAAAGACCCTGTCTCATAATTTTTTTGCCACCAAAAAAAGGCACCAGGTCTTATTTTTGGAGCACGTCATCCACTGACTAATGTCACTTGCATGAGTTGCTGTCAGAGGCCTTCAGGAACTTCTTTGGTGGCCCGCAAGGCTTTCCTGCAGCCGATAACAGCCAATAACTCTGGATCAATCTGGAACTTTGTTACCAGCTCCAGAGGCCTTCAGGGAAAGCCTTGCCAGCATTGCCGGCTGCAGAAGAAATGGGCTGGCAAGGCAGGTGTTGGGGTGTGCAAGGCCTGGCTACAACTGTCCAAAGGTAAGTAGTAAGGCAGCTGCACACACATCCCATCCCCACCCTAGCTTTAATTTTTACCCGTCCACTCTGGAGTGGGCGGGATCTTAATTAGGGCTTATTTTGGGGGGTAGGGCTTATATTGAGCGGATGTGTAAAAATCAAGCTAGGACTTACCCTGTTTCTCCAATAATACGGCCTCCCCCAATAGGAAGTCCCAGCATGTTTTATAGGCATGAAATGAAATTAAGCCCCTCCCCCCAAATTAAGGCCTATATCAAAATATGCGAAATGGGGGGGAATGGTGGGGGGGCTTGCCATTAGGAAGTATTTTTGTTGCACACCCGGATATGGTGCTGCCTGCGTTGACCCCGATACTAAGTGCCTCACCCACACCGAGGTCAACATCCAAGCCATCGCCGCCCGCCCACCCAAAGATGCAAGGGGGGGGGGAATTAAGTCACCCTTGAAAAGACGGCCTAGCCATTTTTTTCAGGGCTCAAAAAAAAATAAGACCCGGCCTTATTATATGAGGAACACGGTATTTTCAAGGTAGGTCGTATTTTCAGGGAAACAGGGTAGGGTCAATTGTCCTTCTGGGAAATGTATTGCTAGGTGAAGCCCCAAATGGAAAAAAAAACAAAAAAACAAAATCGGTGAAAAATTGAGCCTTTGCACAAAAATCCAGAAATGACACCTGTTCTCTGAAGATGGGCTGAAGATCCCCAGAGTTGGAAGGCCACTTACCAAAACTAACATATTTGGCATCATGATGTAATCGGATTCCAATCCGTTGGAGCGGTCCGGTTCGAAGGTAAACGAGCGGTAACTCAGAAATGAGACAGTATTGTTACTATGGAAAGTAATGTTCTTTTTCTCCCTATATTCCCTGCAAGAGAACACAGAGCACAACAAAACAAATCAGGTGTCAGCTTTGGAAGCCATATTAGCACCGGAAGCTTCCGTGCTGCCACATTTCTCGAGTCTGGGAAAATGGGAGGGGGGAATTTCTTGGAGCGTATGTGGATAGACGTAATAGCCTTCTTCTTCTAAGTCAAGGACATGTTGCTTCTGCACCTGGGTGAGAGGATGTTTCTAGTTGGGATGATGGTGATTGGGGCAGGTGATGAAATGATGGGTGCAGGGGGGTGGGATTTGTAGTGTTTACTTATTGCAAGGAAACTTGGAACTTTCAGATTCGGGATTTCCCAGATGTGCCAGTTTACTACTCAAATAAAAAACTTTGAAGAGGATGTCTGACTCGGAATTATTTGTTGGAGTGGAGGTTTTCTGGAATGCTGAAATTATGAGTTAGAAGGGAATTTTTTTTTTTTCATGATTTAAACCCCCATTTAAGCAGGAAAGAGATGTCCTTCTAAATGGCAGGTAAACCCATAATTTCATTTTGGCTTCCGTCTAAATGAGGCCCAGGGTTGTCCGTGGTTGCACGGGCTCCTCCAATTAAAATCAAACAAAGGGTGCTACGTGCTTCCCAATGGTTTTATTTTACAAAATCCAAGCTGCGTTCATCACAAACCGAGGCTGAACGGTTTGTGGTTGTTATTCTGTGCAAATTTAATGAATAGAACATCATGTGTTTGGATGGATGGAGCGACGCTAAATTGAAAAGGAAAAAAAAGAAGATCCAGACAGTGGATTCAGTCTTGGAAAGAGACCAACAGCTTCCCTCGATCCGAACCGAAAAAGACAGGCTGAGACCAGCCTTGCATCCAAATTTAGCAGCTGCAAACAGTCTGCTCTTAAAAAGTTGAGGTTTTTCACTCGCAAGATGGTGTCAAGCCCTTTCTTTGCTTCTGTCTTTTCTGAAAACGGCACAGCCACGCACGAGTGAGTGGCTTCCCGTGACCTACACAGCCTGAGAAAAATTCCTTGCTTTGTGATTCCTCCGCCCAGTTTTTTTTTTCCCTCTGTAGCAATCTTGAAATACGCTCAATTGTACGGGCTTTTTTTTTAATCAGTGTTTCAATAGAAGGGAATCCCTGCAGCTCAGGACTGAGACTTGACGGTGCCTGAGCTTGGCTGTTTTCTGGAAGACGTTTCATTACTAAGCTAGGCAACGCCATCAATGCTATAGAAGGGAGTGGGGTTTGTAGGGAGGAGGAGAAGGGAGGAGGAGGAGGATTGTGGGGTCCTTGGTGCTCTCTGAGCTTGGTGGCTTTCTTGCATTTCATTACCAAGCTAGGCAGCATCATCAGTGCTAGAAAGGGGGTGGGGTTGTGAGGAGGAGGAGGAGGAGGAGGATTCTGGGTTCCTTGGTGCTTTCTGAGCTTGGTGATTTCCTTGCAGATGTTCCCTTTGTCAACTAGGTCACATCATCAGTGCGACGAAGTGTGGAGTTTCATTCCTGTTTATATACAGAAGACGATCCTGTCAGTGCCACAATTATATGGTTTCATCAATTCTGGATTAGGGAATTGTTTTCTGCCTGCTCTTTTATCTGGTGTTAATCTCTGCTTATCTGAGCTGCTTGGATTTAGACTTTCGGCATGCTTAACTTTTCTACTGTCACATGTTCCTCACATGGATGATGATGATGATGTGACATGGTTGAGTAACGAAACATCTGCAAGCAAACAACCAACTGGTAGAACACCAAGGACTCTTCACCCTGTGTGAAGAAATGCAAACCAAACCTATATTAGTAGTAAACAAGACAATAAAAATGAAGGGTAAATCCCTGACCAGGTTCATCCTTACACATTGTTCCTTGGATTGCTCAAAGGGAATTGCTTCAAAAACGACTTGGGCGTTTATCTCAAGACTTTAATCCCTTGGCCTGGGAATAAATTCTGGGCATTATAATACAATTCTAAATTTATGCTTACTTAACAGGGAGTATAAAAACAGGGACACACATCGTGCCTTCACACTGGGATTTATTTTGTAATCTGCCCCACGTGAGGAGGCTAACAATCCCGTACCTTGCTCCACCGAGGAGCCGGCTTATCTATCTATCTATCTATCTATCTATCTATCTATCTATCTATCTATCTATCTATCTATCTATTATAAAATAACAGGTATAAGTATAAACATAGTTATGAATACATGAAACGTATATATATAAGAAAAATAAAAAGAAATAGGACAGGGATGGTAGGTACGTTGGTGTGCTTATGCACGACCCTACAGATCTCTTAGGAAAGGGGTGAGGTCTATAGTAGATTGTCTAAGGTTAAAGTGTTTGGGGAAGAAACCACAGAGTCAGGTAGAATATTCCAGACACTGACCACTCTATTGCTGAAGTCGTATTTCCTGCAATCAAGTTTGGTGCGGTTAACCTTGAGTTTGTATCTATTGTGTGCTCTTGTATCGTTATGGTTGAAGCTGAAGTATTCATTGACAGGTATTCATTGGATGAATGAATGAATGAAGTATTCATTGACATTGCAATGTATGATTTTATATATTATACTTAGATCAGACCGAAGACGGCATAATTCAAAGTTTCCTAAGTCTAGAATTTCACGTCTGGTGGCCTAAGGTATTCTGCAACGAGTAGAGGAGTGGAGAACTCTTCTTGTGAAATATTTCTGGACTTTCTCAACTGTGTTAATATCAGATAATGCAAAGCAGGCAGAAATTACACCGGTTGCGCATGGATTGGGCCTTCCAAATGTGCCAGGTACAACTGTCCTCAGCTGTGTTGTGTAAAAGCCATGGAACCAACCTCTGCTGTGTGATGGGAGGATAGTGCTGTGCGCAGGAGGTCAGTTAAGCAACTGCTATGCTTTACAAACATTTGCCAAAAAGTGGAATTGGAGGCTTATCATAAATTCACAACTACTAATCATAATCTTCTTTCTTTCTTTTTCTTTCTTTCTTTCTTTCTTTCTTTCTTTCTTTCTTTCTTTTTCTTTCTTTCTTTCTTTCTTTCTTTCTTTCTTTCTTTCTTTCTTTCTTTCTTTCTTTCTTTCTTTCTTTCTTTCTTTCTTTCTTTCTTTCCTTCCTTCCTTCCTTCCTTCCTTCCTTCCTTCCTTCCTTCCTTCTTCTTTCCTTCTCCTCCCCCTCCCCTTCTTCTCCTCCTCCCTCTCTTCTTCTTTTCCTCCTCCCTCTCTTCTCCTTCTCCTTCTTCCTCTTCTTCTTCTTCCTTTTTCTTCCTCTTCCTCTTCTTCTTCTTCAGTATCTTAGACTTCCATGTATTTGTTATTTAATACTGGAAGTATTCGGCATAAACTAGTTTAAGAAGAGATTCCTCGGTCATGCCAGAAGTCTAATTGAAGAAAGAAAGAAAGGAAGAATACAGAAGTAGTGAGGCAGGGAGAAAGAATACAAAAGAAGGAAGAAAGGAAGGGAAGGAGGAGAGAGAGCAGAGGAAGGAAGAATACAAAAGAAGGAAGAAAGGGAGGAAGAAGGAGAGAAGGAAGGAAGAATATAAAAGAAGGAAGGAAGGAAGAGAAGAGGGAGAGGGAAGGAAGAATACAAAGAAGGAAGAAAGGGAGGAAGAAGGAAGAGAAGGAAGGAAGAATATAAAAGAAGGAAGAAAGGAAGGAAGAGAAGGAGGGAGAGGGAAGGAAGGAAGAATACAAAAGAAGGAAGAAAGGGAGGGAAGAAGGAAGAGAAGGAGAGAGAGGGAAGGAAGAATACGAAAGAAGGAAGAAAGGGAGGGAAGAAGGGAGAGAAGAAAGGAAGAATACAAAAGAAGGAAAAAAGGAAGGAAGAGAAGGAGGGAGAGGGAAGGAAGGAAGAATACAAAAGAAGGAAGAAAGGGAGGGAAGAAGGAAGAGAAGGAAGGAAGAATATAAAAGAAGGAAGGAAGGAAGGAAGAGAAGGAGGGAGAGGGGAGGAAGAATATAAAAGAAGGAAGAAAGGAAGGAAGAGAAGGAGGGAGAGGGAAGGAAGGAAGAATACAAAAGAAGGAAGAAAGGGAGGGAGGGAGGGATTGAAACTAAGACCCTAATTTCATATCATCAGGAGCAAAACTCTCCAGAAAGAACAACACATTAACAACAAAGACAACCAATAACACATAATAATGAGATGGATCTTCCTTTATTGGCTTAATCACCTTCCAGAAAAAGCTATAATTTAATTTACATCAGAATTGAACCAGAAAGGCAACCATCACTCAATGCTTTGCAAATGATTGGATTAACATTCCCTCCTGGAAAATCTTCCTCGATGGGCTGAGTTTGATTATCCCAGTTAATTTGACTATGTATGACTCAATTAACCTGGCTTTGCCCAAGATCAAAATTATAGCCTGGTTATGTAGATATGGTGCATGCTAAATAAACAAATGATGTAAATATATAAATATAAATATATATAAATATTATATATAAATATATATAAATAAATAATATAAATAAATAAATGCTCTGTCTTACATATTGGCAAAAAAGTCAGAAAATAAACTACAAGCTGAATAGTCAAGACCTTGTTGATGATCCAAACTCTGTCAAGGACCTTGGAGTACTCATCTCTAATGATCTAAGTGCTAGAGCCCACTGTAACTACATAGCCAAAAAGGCATTAAGACTTGTTAACCTAATCTTATGTAGCTTTTTCTCTGGTAATATTACACTGATAACTAGAGCATAACAAAACATTTGCTAGACCAATACTCGAATACAGCTCATCAGTCTGGAACCCACATTACGTATCTGATATTAACACAGTTGAGAAAGTCCAGAAATATTTCACAAGAAGAGTTCTCCACTCCTCTACTTGTTGAAGAATACCTTATGCCACCAGACTTGAAATTCTAGACCTAGAAAACCTTGAATTACGGTGTCTTCGGTCCGATCTAAGTATGGTATATAAAATCATACATTGCAATGACTTACCTGTCAATGAATACTTCAGCTTCAACCATAACAATACAAGAGCACATAATAGATACAAACTCAAGGTTAACTGCACCAAACTTGATTGCAGGAAATACGACTTCAGCAATAGAGTAGTCTGTCTGGAATACTCTACCTGACTCTGTAGTTTCTTCCCCAAACCCCAAAAACTTTAACCTTAGACTGTCTACTATTGACCTCACCCCTTTCCTAAGAGGTCTGTAGGGGGTGTGCATAAGCGCACCAATGTGCCTATTGTCCCTGTCCTATTGTTTCTTTTTATTTTTCTTATATATATCCATTTCATGTATTCGTAACTATGTTATACTTATACCTGTTATCTTATAATTGCTTGACAAAATAAAATAAATAATAAATAAATAAAAATAAAGACAGGATTACAGCCAGCGACGGATTGTGTTGTTTGTCTTGGTTACTCAAACACACACCACATACCAAGGACTTATTCCAAATTGGCCTTCCTGATGAGATATGAACCAAGGCAATTAACACCTCAAGAATTCAACTTGGGTAGCATGAAAAACTGAGGCCACTTACTTTCCTTCCTTCCTTCCATCCATCCATCCATCCTTCCTTCTCTCCCTCGTCTCTCTCCCTTTCTTTTCCTTCCTTCCTTCCTTTCTTCATTCCATCTCCTTCCCTCCCCTCCCTTCCTTCATTGTCTTCCCTCCTCCTCCCTCTCTCCCTTTCTGTTCCTTCCTTCTCTTCTTCCCTCTCTCTATTATTCCCTTCCTTCCCTTTATTTCCTCCCCCCTCCCTTTCTTTTCCTTCCTTCCCTCCATTATTCCTTCCCTTCCTTCCCTTCTTCTATTTCTTTCCTTCCTTCCATCCATTTTATTTATTTAGTTTAGTTTGTCAAGCATGTATGAGAAAACAAGTAGAAGTATGAACGTAACATATAAACATATAAGTACAAACAGGTATATGTATATACATAATAAATTAGTATGAATAAATGGGAACAGTAGGAAGGCATGCTGATGCAATTATGCACGCCCCCTTACAGACCTCTTAGGAATGGGGGTGAGATCCACGGTAGACAGTTTGAGGTTAAAGTTTTGGGGGTTCTCCCACCCACCCACCCTCCTTCCCTTCCTTTTTTCTTTCTCCTTGCCCTTTATTCCTTCCCACCCTCCCTCTATTTCCTTCATTTCTTTCATCCTCCCTCCCCTTCCCCATTCGCTCTTTCTCCTTGGCCTGCCCCCCTGTCCAGTCCTCCAGTCCTGCCAAGGGCCACCCCGTGTGTTGAAGCCATACCTGTACACGTAAGGCCCCCGCTGTTGGACAACTGGCTTGGCGCCTAGAAGGATGTCCTTGGAATTCATCACCTCCATGAAGTAGAAGGAAATGAAGAAGGGCACCGGGAGGTCTTTCCACAGGGTGAACATGGCACTCTTGGGATTGATTATGGTATTCTGCAATTGTAAACGGACAGGGGTCAGAACCGACAGCTGATCATTACCAACTGGTTAACAGATTAACAGAGTTGGAAGGGTTGGTCATCTAGTCCAAGCAGGAGACCTTGCTTCTGAAGGCAAGCCGTTCCACTCAATATAGAATAATAGAGTTGGAATGGACCTTGTAGGTCATCTAGTCCAACCCCCCGCCCAAGCTAGAGACCCTACACCATTTCTAACAGATGGCAGTCCAGTCTCTTCTCAAAAGCCCCCAGTGATGAAGCTCCCACAACTTCTGAAGGCAACTTCTGTTCCATTGAATATAGAATAACAGTTGGAAGGGACCTTGTAGGACATCTAGTCCAACCCCCACACACCCACCCAAGCAGCAGACCCTACCCCATTTCTGACAGATGGCAGTCCGGTCTCTTCTTGAAAAGCTTCCAGGGATGAAGCTCCCATTACTTCTGAAAGCAAGTTGTTCCCTTCAATGTAGAACACCAGAGTTGGAAGGGAACTTGTAGGTCATCTAGTCCAACCCTCACTTCCCAAGCCAGCAGACCCTACCCCATTTCTGACAGATGGCAGTCCGGTCTCTTCTTGAAAAGCTTCCAGGGATGAAGCTCCCACTACTTCTGAAAGCAAGTTGTTCCCTTCAATGTAGAACACCAGAGTTGGAAGGGATCTTGTAGGTCATCTAGTCCAACCCTCACTTCCCAAGCCAGCAGACCCTACCCCATTTCTGACAGATGGCAGTCCGGTCTGTTCTTGAAAAGCTTCCAGGGATGAAGCTCCCACTACTGATTTGAAACCAAACCTGTGAGGAAACACGAGTTTACGCAATACATTCATTCACTCCTTTTCACTGGAAAAACAGGCACACCTCTGGTGTTTTTCTCCTTTCTTCATCATTCTACATTGCTCCCTGGTTAATATTCAAACTGCAGGTACTCCTTGACTTACGACCACAACCCTGAGCCCGGATTTCCAAGTGAGGCTCTTGTTAAGTGGGTCACGCCCGATTTCACCACCTTTTTTTGCCATGGTTGTTAAGCAAAAAAACACTGTGGTTGTTAAGTGAATTATGTCATTAAGTGAATCTGGCTTCCCTCCCCATGGATTCTGCGGATGGGAAGCCAGCTGGGTAGGTCACATATGGCGACGGGATGCTACAACTATTGTAATTGGTTGCCAAGCACCCAACTTTGGGGGATGTTCATAATAGATAACAGATAACAGATATTCAGAGTTGGAATGGACACTTGTAGGTCATCTAGTCCAACCCCCTGCCCAAGGTGGTCATAAGTGTGAGGACCTGCTGTGAGTCACTTTTTCCCCCCCAGTGCTGTTGCAAATTTGAACAGTCGCTAAAGAAATAGCTTGTAAGTCAAGGGCTACCCATATTTACATCATTATTTTTTTTTAAAGCCAACACTTGGAAAAAAAACCCCAGAATTAACCTCCAGAGATGTCCGGTGTCACCGGCTTATCACCCGTGACCTCCATTGCTGCACGGATTTTGGCTCCTTATTTCTGTTTCGTGCTTCTGGCTGTTAAAATCAGTGTGATTCACACAGCCCTGAGGGGATTGTAATTTGACTAAGTGTTTTAATTATTAGTTAAGGCTTTTCCTACAGGAGGGAATTCCCCGTTTCTCTTGAAACAGGCTGTTCATCTACTACTTGGAAATCGTGCCGCGAGGATACGCTTTTAAGTTAGGGGGAAAGGCGCCGTTTTTACTGGGTTCAGTGCCTCCTGTGAAAAAGCCAATTATGGTGCATTATCCCAAATGATTCGATTCGCTCCCGCTACGGTGCCAAAAGCCACCAAGCCACGTCATAAATGCTTACCGGTGCTGTGTTAGAATGTATGCAAGTAAATCTTGGAAGTGGGGGTTTAAAAAACTCCACATTTTCTCGTCTATGGAGATTCTCCGTCGTCCAGAATACGGTTGTCCCAAAGGTGCTTTTTTTTTTCAAGAAGCAACTGGACTTTCTGGTTTTTCTTTGAAGACATTTCACTTCTCATCCGGGAAACTTCTTCTGCTCTTGCTAAAGAAGCTTCTCAGGTGAGAAGTGAAACGTCTTCAAAGAAAAACCAAGAAAGTCCAGTTGCCTCTTGAAAAAATACCTTTGGGTCTACCTTTCCTTTCCTTTCCTTTCCTTTCCTTTCCTTTCCTTTCCCTTCCCTTCCTTCTTTCTTTCTTTCTTTCTTTCTTTCTTTCTTTCTTTCTTTCTTTCTTTCTTTCTTTCCTTCCTTCCTTCCTTCCTTCCTTCCTTCCTTTCCTTCCTTCCTTCCTTCCTTCCTCCTTCCTTCCTTCCCTTCCTCCCCCCCCCTTTCCTTCCTTCCTTCCTTCCTTCCTTCCTTCCTTCCTTCCTTCCTTCCTTCCTTCCTTCCTTCCTTCCTTTCCTTCCTTCCTTCCATCCATCCATCCATCCATCCATCCATCCATCCATCCATCCATCCATGTTGCACAGTGGTTAAAATGCAGTATTGCAGGCTAACTCACTGTTCACTCCAGCACTTTGATCCTGACTGGCTCAAGATTGACTCAGCCTTCTTCCGAGGTCGGTAAAAATGGGGACCCAAATTGTTGGGGGCAACAGGCTGACTCTGTATAAACTACTTAGAGAGGGCTGCAAAACCACCGAGAAGTGGTATATAAGTCTAAGTGCTATTGCTATAAATATGAGTCAGTTACCAAGCGACTGAATTCGGTTTACGTGACCATGGGGAGGCTACAACCGTCACAAGTGTGAAAAACGAGTATAAATCACATTTTTTTTTCAGCCTTGTTGTCACTTGAAATGGTCCCAAAATGAACAGTTGTGCGTTGAGGTTTCCCAGCATTGATTTCTCCAGCTACAACACTCTGTTTGTGTGGATAAAAATACACATCGAATCAATTTATTTACACATCAGGTTCACCTTTGCCCAACAGACAGGAAGTTTCCCTGAAATCCACCACAAGTCTCAAAATGCT
Organism: Notechis scutatus; assembly: GCF_049901735.1. Lineage (NCBI taxonomy): Eukaryota > Metazoa > Chordata > Lepidosauria > Squamata > Elapidae > Notechis > Notechis scutatus. The sequence continues at coordinate 11,316,033 of NC_142021.1, read as the reverse complement.
CTGAACTGTCCAGAAAGCAGAATTTGTCCCCAAACATGATGCTAAAATAGGCCGGGCTGGTTTGTGGTTTGTGGTTTTGTGCCCGCTACAGACCCAAACCTGGAAGTGAGCTTAACGGTCTCTGATTCAAGGCAAGGAGAAACTGGGGATCTGCAAACAGATATGCTGGACTCCGTTATTTATCCATTTGGGGGGGGGTCACAGATCATTTGTATTTGTGATGGTTGCAGGATCCCAGGATTATGGGATTCCCTCTTGCAACCAACGAGAAGGCCAGGTTCACTTAACAACCTCATTATGCCATTTTAACAACCACGACAATTTGCTTAACGGTGGCGAGAAAGAGGGGGCCAATCTCCCTGAGCAATGGTCTTGCTTAGCAACAACATTGGGCTCAAATTGTGGCCGTTAAGTCGAGGACTAGCTGTGCAAGCAACAAATGCAAAGGAGACCTGTCCTTACAACCGTCGTTACAGCCTGAAATGATGGTCATTAGAATAGAATTAGAAGAAGAAGAAGAATTAGGATTAGAATTATGAAGAATCTAATCGAATCTAACAGAAGAGAAGAGAAAAGATTGACAGAGCTGGAAGGGACCTTGTAGGTCATCTAGTCCAACCCCCCGCCCAAGCAGGAGACCCTACACCATTTCTGACAGGTGGTAATCCAGTCTCTTCCTGAAGGTTTCCAGTGATGAAACTCCCACAACTTCTGAAGGCAACTTCTGTTCCACTGGTTGATTGTTCTCACTATCAGAAAATTTCTCCTTATTTCCAGGTTGAATCTGTCCTTGTTCAGTTTCCATCCATTATTCCTTGTCTGGCCTTCAGGTGCTTTGGAAAATAGCTCCACCCCCTCCTCTCTGGGGCAGCCCCTCAAATATTGGAAGACTGCTATCCTGTCTCCCCTGGTCCTTCTCTTCCCTAGACTAGCCAGGCCCAGTTCCTGCAACCGTTCATTGTATGTTTTAGCCTCCAATCCCCTCATCATCCTGGTTGCTCTTCTCTGCACTTTTCTAGAGCCTCAACATAATTAAGTGGAAAGTGTGCAAGAACATGAGAAAGCAACTCAGCAACTTGACATTTTTTGGGCAGAAGATAAGAGACCGAATCAGCCTACACATTCATGCCACTCTCTTTTAATCTTTAGCGTCTCCAAGAATCCTTGCCTTGCCTGTTCTTTCCTGTTCTCTTGGCCTACAGGCGGTTATCTCCAAGTTTGCTGGACAAATTGTCCACCCATAATCAAACCGCCAGAATCACATGTTTAACAAAGTTCTGGATTACCCAATATCAGTTGCAATCCCTTGGCCTCAAGCAGGTTGCAACTTGAATTCTGCCAGTGGGTCATTATCAGAGTATATTCATGAACTGTAACAGAGCTTGGTGACAAGGTCAAGCCAACGAGAGCTGAATTGAGGGTTGAAACTTAAAGAGAGAATCTGGCCATGGTTTATCACTGTTCTGTGCTCAGCTCTAAAGTGAAAGAGAAACTAACTTGCTTGCTTGCCTGCTGAACTAAAGTGAAACTGAGGTCTGTTCCTGAGCTCCTGAGTTGCTGTTCTGCTCTGAACCTGTAACATGTCTGCTTCTGTTTGAGTTTGCTCCATGTTGGAGAAATCTACAACTGGTAGTGTAAAATTTACTTTATATGATTATAAAGAAGTTAAATGAAGCCTCAGCCATCTGTGTTTATTCTTCTGGTACTGAATTTACGCTGCAATACTCCGAACAGTCATTGTGTTGCCAAACACCTTGCCCCAAATGTCCATTTCTTAGGGCGTTACAGGTAATATTTAGTGACTGTTCGAAGTTTCAACAGAACTGGGGGGAAAAATGACATTCGCAGATTAACCATGTTCTACACAGGCTGTTTTTCATCTCATTTGATACCAGAAAGGCAAGAGAAGGCCTCAGACGCAGCACCCAAAGCAAATATACGTGTTATATATATTTTCCCCCGCAAGGAAGGCAAACCATCAATTTGACAAACCGCTCAAGATCGGCTTTTGATCTTTAAAAGATAGGAAATAAAACACGACTATGACTCAGCTAGGCCAAAATCAGATATTTCCCTGTACAAGTAGTCCTTGACTTAATGACAATTTGTTTAGTGACCATTCAAAGTTACAACGGCACTGAAAAAAAGCGACTTATGGCCAGTGGTGGGATTCAAATAATGTAACAACCGGTTCTCCCCTAATGATTTCTTCCAACAACCAGTTCACCAAACTGCTCAGAAAGTTAACACCGGTTCTTCCGAACTGGTGCGAACTGGCTGAATCCCACCACTGCTTATGGATGTTTTTTATATTTATTGTGATGACCCAAAGGGGCATGGCACAAAGGCAACACAATCAGATAATTAATAACAGTCCCTTTATTAGCTCCAACTTTGCCCCACAATGTCCTGGTTACCTTCTGGCTGGAGAAAAACTCTCCTAGGATCAGCCTTTGGCTGCAGAGAATCAAGTCCAAAACATGGTCAACAAAAACTGTAACTATAAGCCCAAACAAGGCAAAATGAGGCAAAATGAGGTAATTAGTCTGGCAGGGCAGGAGAAGGAAATCCAGATGTGAAGGCATGGCAATAACTCAACATGGTTGGGAGAATGCCATGAACGCAGATAACCAAAGTCAAGACAAAATAAGCATGTTTGTTCCCAGCAGACGCCGCACTCAACATGCATCTCTTTTAAACTCTCTTCCCAGATGTGGCTAACGAAGGGAATCAGGGCCCTTTTCTCCCTCGTAAACCATACAACCCACGTTGCTCTCTTCTCTGTTCCTCCCTGCGTGCCCTAGAATGAAGAGGGGGTGGGCCTGGGTCTTCCTCTGAACTCCCTCTCCCTTGTTTACCTCTCCCCTGCTCTGCCCAGCTGGACTTTGCCCTTCCCCAGTTTCCTCTACAACCAACGGAACCACACTCCCGCTCTGTCAGCTGTTCGTCTTCCCCCTCGGATTCAGACTATGACATGACACTTATAACCGTTGCAGCATCTCTATCATGGTCATTGATTTGCCTTGGTGTACATGGCAACTGATTCATATTTATGATGGCCACAATCTCCTGGAGTTATGCGATCCCCTTTTTCCAACCTTCTGACAAGCAAAATCCATGGGATCCGCTTAATGACCGTGTTATTAACTTAAATCTTAAAACATTCACTTCACAACCATGGCAAGTAAAGTCACAAATGTCAGCTTTGGAAGCCATATTAGCCCCAAAGGCTTCCACGCTGCCACATTCTTGAGCCCAGGAAGATGGGAGGGGGAAATTTCTTGGAGTGTATGTGGTTAGACATAATAGCATTCTTCTTTTAAGTCAAGGTCATGTCATTTCTGCACCTGGGTGAGAGGACGTCTCAAGTTGGGACGGATGGAGATTGGGGCATGTGATGGGATGATGGGTGCAATGGGGTGAATTTGTAATTTTTTACTTATTGGAGGGAAACCCGGAAATTTCAGATTTGGGGTTTCCCAGATTTGCCAGTATAACTACTCTAATAAAAGGAAACTTTAAGAACACGTCTATCTCAGAGTTATTTATTGGAGTTAAGGTTTTCTGGAACGCTGATAACAAAAAGGGACAAGCTCCCTTAACAAATGTTTTACTTAGCGAAATAAATGTTGGGCACAATTGTGACCATAACTCGAGGACTACCCTTCTTGTCATAAATTGCCAGCCCAACCAGGGGAGACCAGACAAGAAACACAATCAGAAGAACTACCGGGAATTCTACTTTATTGCAAAGTTACATCAACAGAATCTCAGAAAACTGAAAACATAATTCTCCCAACGGTCTCTTTTTATGAGAAACTGGGGAGAGACTCTTTTCTTGCCCACTCCATTATCCATCTGTGGGCTAAGCCACCTCTTATCTGATGTAACCCTTGGTAACATCCCTTGGCCTTGCCTCCCAGGTTTTTCCCACATAAATAGAAATGAAGACATGTTTGAGGTGAGAAAAAAATTACTCTCTCTAAGATTGATTGTTCCAATTATTTTCCATTGTGAAACTTAAAACATCTATTTAGGAGGCTAGAGCATATGATGAAAGGTTGTGGGAACTGCGTGAATGAAGAGAATGAAGAGAAGGACTGGGGGTGACATGATAACTATCTTTCAATATTTGAAGGAAGAATTCCAAAGCACCTGAAGGCAGGACAAGAAGCAACAGATGGAAACTAACCAAGGAGAGAAGCAACCTGGCTAGTCCATAAAATAAAATAAAAAGAACAAGGAAAAAGAACGACTGTAGCTCTCCAAGACCAAGACGGGAAAATACGTACTCAGGCTAAGGAAAAGAAAGAAATTGCTAAGGATTTTTTTTTTTTGAATGAATGAATTTATACAATCAAGAAGAAGTACCAGAAGAACTCATTAATCAATATTTGAAGGGGAAAAAAATTGCTGGAAATTACGGATGAAGAGAAATGTATTTTAAATAATAAAATATCGATAGAAGAAATTAGAAAGGCAATTGGAGCACAAAAACAAAATAAATCCCCGGGCCCGGATGGAAATTCGTCTGAATTTTATAAGAAGTTTCAAGAGTTATTGGAGGAGTTAATGACAGACTTATATAATGAAGCCTTGGATAGTGCTAATATACTGAAATCATGGACTGAAGCGTATATAACCCTTATTCATAAAGAGCAATTAGATCCACACAAAAAATCAAAATTATAGGCCAATATCACTTTTAAATGTAGGTTATAAGATTTTGGCCACAATATTGGCAGAAAGATTAAAGAAAGTATTAAGCAGGATTATTCATACTGACTGACCAGAATGGGTTTCTACCATATAGACAAATGAAGACAAGTACAAGAATAATTATGGACGTTTTAGAATTCTATGAAGTACACACAACTAAATCAATGGCACTGATGTTTTTAGATGCCCAGAAGGCTTTTGACAACTTGAATTGGAATTTTCTTATCAAACAATTGACAGGCATGAAATATGGCAAAAGAATTTTAGGATTCATTAAAACAATATATAATACCCAAACTGCAAAAATATTGATAAATGGGGAAAATACAGATAGTATAAGGATGAATAAGGGTGTAAGACAAGGTTGCCCCCTAGCTCCTCTACTCTATATATTAGCAGAAGAGACGCTATTAGCACAAATTCGACAAAATCAAGAGATCGGGGGATTAAAAGTTTAAAAAGAGGAGTACAAACTCCAAGCATTTGCTGATGATATGGCATTTATATTGGAAGACCCCCTAGAAACGACCCCCATTTTAATGAAAGAAATAAAACAATATGGAAAGGTGGCAGGGTTGAAAATTAACAAAGAAAAAACAAAAGTGATAGCAAAAAATTGTACAAATGAATAAAAGGAAGAACTAACAAATAGATTAGGGATACAGGTGGTAAACAAAGTAAAATATTTGGGGATATGGCTGGCAGCCAGGCGCTCGTCAATTAAAAAAGATAATTACGATAAATTAACAATTCAAATATTTAAAGACTTAGATAATTGGGCTAAATTACAAATATCTCTATTGGGTCGTATCGCAATAGTAAAAATGAATATTTTGCCAAAATTATTGTTTCTATTTCAGACAGTGCCAGTCAAGTTGGAAAAAAGGTTTTTTGAAGAATTAAATAAACATATATCTAAATTTATATGTCAGGGGAAAAAAAACAGAATAAAATATAAATTGTTACAGGACATAGAAAGAAAGGCGGCTTCGGTCTTCCAGATTTCGAAACATACTACCATGCCGCGATAGCAACTTGGTTCAAAGACTGGGTTAATTTGATAAATAAAAGGATCTTAACATTAGAGGGCTTTGATCTCCAACTTGGATGGCACACATTTATGTGGGATGGAAAGAGTAAACATCACTCATATTTTCAAAGGCATTATATAAGGAGCGTGTTATTAACTATTTGGGAAAAATTTTTAAAAAATACACTATTTTAAGGTCCCACTTTGGTTATCTACAATGGAGGCAGTTACACATCCAAATGTTTTAGATTTTGATAATATTGTAAGATATAAAGACCTACTACACGAAACCGGAGAGTTAAAGGGTAGGAATCAAATACAAATCCAAGGAAAAGAGATAGCATGGTGGCCCAATGTACATGCATTATAAAAAAGATAAAGAACAATTTGGCTTTAATATGACCTACCAAGAATTAGACAAGATCTGGCATGGAGAGGAAAGGAAATTGATTAGTAAAATATATAAATATCTTTTGGATTACAAATTAAAAGAAGAAACAATTAAGGAATGTATGATAATTTGGGCAAAAAATGTGGGCCACAGTATTGAACTAGACAAGTGGGAACATATTTGAGAAATAAATTACAAATTAACCATGTCAGTCTCGTACAAAGAGAATCTGTATAAAATGGTGTATCATTGGCATCTGCCACCTGTGAGACTGGCTAAGATGTTTCCGAACCTCCGGCCAAATTGTTGGAAGTGTAACTGCGTCCAGGGAACATATTTTCATTTGTGGTGGACGTGTCCATATGCCCAGAAGTTGTGGAGAAATATTAAAAATTGGATTCTAAACACAACTAAACAAGATGTAAAATTTGAACCGAAACCTTCTTGCTGGGTATCATAGATTTAAAAATAGAAAAAAAATATCAATATTTAATCTTGGAAACTGTCTACTGTCCCTTCAGAGGAGATGGTCATTAAAAACATTCACGAGTGTGCAGAGATGGACAGCCTAACTAAATTATTAAAAAACCACAAAGATAGTGACTACTACAAAATTTGGAATTGTTGGTATGAATGGTTAAAGAAAAAAAAGCAATATTTGACAACTAGATAAGCTATGAAACTATGGAAGACGTGCATTTAATCATAAAGTATTCTATGAAATTAAAACATTAAAAAAATGAGGGAGTATTGTAACAAGGCAGATCAACGTCAATGTTAGGGGGTGAAAAAAAAAGTGTAACCAATGCTCAATACCTCCTGCAAAATATTATATATGTATATATATATATATATATATATATATATATATATATATATATATATATATATATATATATATATGTATGTATGTATGTATGTATATGTGTATATGTGTATATGTGTATATGTTTATATGTTTGTTTATATGTTTATATGTTTATATGTTTGTTTTTAAAAAATGTTTTAAATATATTAATCTTAAATAAACTTTATTTTAAAAATAAAAAAAATAAAAATAATTTTTTTTTGAATCTCACCACTGCCTCTAAAGTCCCTTGCAGCTCTGTTGTTCTGTAATTCCATTCTGTAATTGCTGAGTTCTAGAACCACATAATTTTCACGTAAGCTTTTGGGTAAAATACCCCCCAAATATGTTGGCAGAGTTCTTGAGGACTAGAGTAGCGGTCACCAACCGGTGGGCCGTGAGAAAATTTTGGTGGGCCGCAGAGAAATCTCACCCCCAGAGCAACCCCCAAAGCAGGCTGTGCAGAAACACAAGGCTGCGCCGTCCACATGGCCCACGGGAACCCTTCCCGCCCACTCACTCCTTACCCGGTAAACTTGCCTGCTAAATTTCTATTTTTCCTTTTTCTGACCATCATCTGTTCTGCTGTGCCAGGAGAATTAGATTAGCTAGAAAACGGGAAATGGTTAGATTTCTTACTTTCTAGCTAGTCTTTAGATCTTTGGCTCTGCTTTTAAGTACAGCCGAACCTCCCTTAGGACTGAAGGTTTACTTGCAAGCAAGTTCAGTGCAGACTCACGGCAAGCAAATTTGAGAGACTGAGCTAGCCGATGGCAGATAGATAGATCACTGAATGATTCCGTGAGCAACTCAATCTGCCTGCTTTGCCTGATTTTGGGTAAAAGTTGCTCTTTTTTAATAAAAAATCCAATATTTATATAAATATTTATAATATTTACATACAAGCCATGCCCAGCCAGTCACGTGACCACCAAGCCACACCCACAAATTAGGCCACACCCACAGAAACAGTTAATGGTCCCTGGGATCTAAAATTATAAGTTTGGTGGTCCCTGAGGTCCAAAAGGTTGGCAACCCCTGGACTAGAGCCTTAATTAAATTGGTGTTTTTGAAACTTGGGACACTTGAAGATTCAGATTAACAGAGTTGGAAGGGACCTTGTAGGACATCTAGTCCAAACCCTGCCCAAGCAGGAGACCATACACCATGTATGGACTTCAACTCCCAGAATTCCCCCACCCCTCCAGCTAGTTATGCCTGGAGAATTAGTCCATGCATCTTGAAGTTGCCAGATTTTAAAAACATTGGGTTATCTTTTCCTAGATAATTGGAATAAAGGATCTAATCCTCTTGGGTTAACTGTAATTAGCAGACAAGATAATCCATAGTTGTTCCTCTCCATTAGCAGATTAACCATGTTCTACACTTGCTCTTTATAATCTCTTTTGATACCAGAAAGACAAGAGAAGGTCTCCAACGCAGCACGCAAAGCAAATATGTTATATCCCAAGTCAGGCAAGCCGTTAATTTGACAAACTGCTCAAGATCAGCTTCAAAGGACGGGGGAAGGAAACAATACTACTAACTCAGGGTTGTACGCTGCAGCCAGGGCCAAAATCAGATATTTCCCCGTGCAAGCAGTCCTTGACTTAACAGCAGTTCATTTAATGACGTTCAAAGCTACAAGGGCATTCAAAACAGCGACTGATGCCCAGGAGTGGGATTCAAAAATCCCAGCAACCGGTTTGCTGCCTGGTTGCTGGGTGGACATGGCCATAGTGGGAGTAGCCTAACCGGAACTTCCTGTTTCTGGCTTCTGGTGGGTCTCCAGAGCCGGGGAGGAGGCTGTTTTTGCCCTCCCAAGGGTCCGGAGGCTTCCCCCAGGCCTCTGGGAGGGTGAAAACAGCCTCTCCTAGGCACTGGAGGCCCACCAGAAACCGGAAACAGGCCTGTTTTCCAGACTTCCGGAAGGCCCATTTTTCTCCCTCCCACAGCGTCTGCGCTTACCTGCACTTACCTGCATCAAAATGGGCTGCGTGTAGACTCCTGGGAGGGGTAGGGTGGGCAGGGCCAGCCGGTTGAAATAGCAATTCGGCGAACCAGATGGAACTTTAACATCCGGTTCAATTGAACCGGTCCAAACCGGTAGAATCCCATCCCTGCTTATGCCAGTGGTGGGATTTCAATATTTTTTTACTACCGGTTCTGTGGCCGTGGCTTGGCTTGGCGGGCATGGCTTGGCGGGCAGGGCAGGGAAAGGATATACTACAACATCTCCATTCCCTCCCCACCCCACTGCTTTCCAGTTCCGTTCTCCTATGCAGGGCAACCAAAGAAGACCCAGTCGATCAGCTGGGAGACTCAATGGAAGGCAGAGAAGAGATGGGGTTGGCGGGGCCAGTCAGAGGTGGGATTTGCTGGTCCTCCAAACTACTCAAAATTTCCCCTACCAGTTCTCCAGAACCGGTCCGAACCGGCTGAATACCACCTTATGGCTGTTTTTCACACCACCTTTGCTGCATCCCCGTGGGCAATGTAATTTGCATTTGTGTGCTTGGCCACTGGTTCGTATTTACGATGGTTCCAGTCTCCGGGGGTGGGTGGGGGGGTGTCATAGGACCATGGGGAAGCCAGATTCGCTTAATGACCATGTTCGTAAATTAACAACAACGAACAAACTCAGGCAAGCGATTCACCGAACCGCTGTGGCAACAAAAGTCGTAAAAATGGGACAAAGCTCAACAAATGGCTCCCCTTAAGCAACAGAAATTTTGTGCTCAGTCGTGGTTGTAAGTCGAGCGTTACCTGTATTTAATCACCGTCAAGTCGAGACATTCAGAAGCTAAGACATCCAAAGGACCCAATTTTTTGGGAAGGGGGGGGGGAAAGAAAAAGAAAAAACACACTTTGCACAATCTGGCATTTTGGGGGTTAACTCCATCCTGGTTCAGCAAAGTGACCCAGATGCTTAGCTGTGCGTTCCAAGAGAGCTAACCCTAATCCGATGTGACAAGCCAGATCTGAACGGAGAAGGAAAGAGGAGGAGGAAAGAGGCTGCTCTTTGAGTGTGCTGTGCAAACAGAGGCAAGTGGAAAGAAAGAAACAAAACAAACCCACAATACAATCTCATAATAGTCATATTCTTAAAGCTATTCCCGTCCTTGTAATTTTTTTTTTTTTGTTCAAATATATACGCCCACTTGGAGTGCCAGCCAGCTTAAAGAGCCACGGAAGACTGGCAGCTTTTGTTTCCTACTGCGAGTTATTTAAGACTTTTGAATATGCCTTTCTTTCTTTCTCTCTCTCTTCTCTTCTCTCTCTCTCTCTCTCTCCTCTCTCTCTCACTCTCTTCTCTTTTCTGTCTTTCTTCTCCCTCTCTCCTCTCTCTTGTCTCTTTCTTGTCTTTCTCTCTCTCTCTTCTCTCTCTCTCTTCTCTCTCTCTCTCTCTCTCTTCTGTCTCTCTTCTCCTTCTCTGTCCTCTCTCTTTTGTCTCTTTCTCTTTTATCTTTCTTCTCTTTCTCCTCTCTCACTCTCATCTCTTCTGTCTCTCTTCTCCTCTCTTTCTCTTGTCTCTTTCTCTTCTCTCTTCTGCCTCTGTCTGTCTGTCCCTTTTTCCTCTCTCTTGCTCTCTTTTGCAGGATGGCACACCAGCTTGGTTTAATCCCGCACTTAAGATTCAATCTCTAATCAGATTCCTGTGACAGTTCCCAACCACTTCACCATCAATCTCATTTTCACTTCCAAGATAGAATTCAGACTGGCTCCTTTGGCTTTTTGAGAGTTGGGCAAGAAGAAGTGAAACCCTGAAATTGAGGAATTTTAAGTCATGCAATTTCCCTAAGCATGAAAAATTATGCTTCTACCCTTCTTAATAAGATATGGGATCAGCAAAAAAAATTCCCCTGTTTCTTATATTAGGGTTTGAGAAGTTCCTTATTCTGCGGCAAAACAACACACACACACACACACAGACACAAAAAGTAGAAATCGTAAACAGGAGTCCTTGCCCCAAAATCAGATTTACGGCACCAGAGAAACAGCGACTCATTCTGAGACATTAAAGATTGCCATCCTGCAAAAGATTGCCATTCCTGAGCTATGAAATTAAAATTATTCGGTCCTGTTGCCTTTCCGGTGCAACGTTTCTGTTTTTGGGGATACTGCTAAATACTTCAATTCTGACATTATCACTGACGTGTCTTTCCTCAGTCAGATGTTTTCCTGAGTTGCAAATCAACTCTCTCTCTTCTGGCTCTCTCTCTCTTTCTCTTTTGTCTCTCTTCTCCCCCTCTCTCTTTCTCTCTCCCTCCTCTCTTCTGTCTCTGTCTCTCTCTTTTCTGCTCTTTCTTTTCTCTTTTCTCCCTCCCTCCGTCTCCATCTTGCAGTCACTGAAGCATCTTTCCTCAATCAGATGCTTTCCTGAGTTGCAAAATAATTGGTTGGTCTGGGTTTGAGACCAGAAAATTACCATCATTTTGGCACCAACTCTTGGCCACAGAACAGTCAGTTCCTCAAAAAACAAAAACCACAACTGTTGCATCAATAGAAAAGCGCTCTAAGGTGAATCAGTTCTGGATTCACAAGGCCATCCTCAACAATCACCTTTGCAGTAGATTAGGATGATTCTTAATTTTGAGGGCCCTGCTAACTAATTAGGGGTACTTTAAATAGTTTCAATTCACAACCACGGTTCTCTCCAGTGGAAGAACATTTTAGGAATTGCTTTGTTCCAAGTTTGGGTTGCAAGATCCTCGCAGGATAGGAGTCTTAAAACAAAACTGGGGGGTTAAGACGAAAGCTTAGAAAACTCTGGAAGAGCTGGTAAAATAAAGTCTGCAGGAAAACTGACAGAATTAAATGATGTCCTCCTCTCCTCCCCCGTGCTTTTTGTTAGAATTTATGCTCAGTTTTGGCAAGTTTGCGCCACATTTTCCCCCCCCACTCTGGCTGCCTGTTTGCTTGCACCAACTCTGTCTAAATTATATCACGTAAGTTCAATGTTGACAATCTGGATCTTGTGTTTTTCACAGTGCTTCAACTCTCTTTTGCAAATAAGAATTGGATTCCCAATCCTTTCACCTGGAGAATTCAGATTAAAGGGGACGGCTGGGCAACTGGAGCCCACACATTTTTGGGAAGGGAAAAAAAAAAATCTCCATTCTGCCTCATCCAAGTATCTGGAATTGCCCCATTGCCAAGGAGAGATGGCAGAATTAACTATTTTGAGTGGGGGAGGGACTTTTCATCTAGGGCAGTGATCCCCAACCTTTTTACGCCGCGGCCCGGTACCGGCATCAGCTGGGCGCCGCCCTTTGAGTGCTCTGGCATCACTGGGCACTTTTTATGAAAAGTGCTTCCGGTGACCTCACTGGAAGCACTTTTTCATCAAAAAGCTCAGGCGTGCGCCGCATCTTTGATGAGGCTCCGGTGAGCTTTCTCCGGTTAGAAATGGCTTTCTACCCGAAAAGCTCACCGAAGCACTTTTTCATCAAAAAGATGGCGGCGCCCAGCAAACCAGCGGCCCGGTAGGACCTGTTCCGCGGACCGGTACCGGTCCGTGGACCGGTGGTTGGGGACCCCTGATCTAGGGAACTGATTTCATTCAGATAGTACCCCAGAACCAAAAATGAAATTCAATGTAGAGAAAAGCTTACACTCAGGCAAGAAAAACCAAAAGTACCCATATAGATTGGGTGAAACCAGGCTTAATAGCAGGAACTGTGAGAGGGATCTTGGCGTCTTAGTAGACAACCAGTTAAATATGAGCCAGCAATGTGTGGCGACAGCCAAAAAAGCCAATGCAATCCTAAATTGCATTAACAGAGGGATACAATCGAGATCAAGTGACATACTAATACCACTCTACAAAGGCTTAGTAAGACCACACCTAGAGTACTGTATCCAGTTTTGGTCACCACACTATAAAAAAGATGTTGAGACTCTAGAAAGAGTGCAGAGAAGAGCAACCAGGATGATTGGGGACTGGAGACTAAAACATATGATGAACGGTTGCAGGAACTGGGCCTTGCTAGTCTAATGAAGAGAAGGACCAGGGGAGACAAGACAGCAGTCTTCCAATATTTGAGGGGCTGCCACAGAGAGGAGCAGGTCGAGCTATTTTCCAAGGTACCCGGACAAGGGAATAATGGATGGAAACTGATCAAGGAGAGATTTAACCTGGAAATAAGGAGAAACTTTCTGACCGTGAGAGCAATCAACCCATGGAACAGAAGTTGCCTTCGGAAGTTGTAGGAGCTTCATCACTGGAAGCTTTCAAGAAGAGACTGGACTGCCATTTGTCAGAAACGGTGTAGGGTCTGCTGGGCAGGGGATTGGACTAGATGACCTACAAGATCCCTTCCAACTCAGCCAAAGGAGGCCGAAGGATTAAGTTCCCAATGAAGAGAAGCATGGGGATGACCTCGAGAAAAAAAGTTTCAACCATTGTTGGATAAACGCCAGCTTAGGAAGAACAGGTGAGGAAGAAACTCAAGACTGATCTTCTTGTGTAGACAGAGGGAATATCTTGGCTTCAAGATTCTGTTATTATAACCTGCAACAAGAGTTCCAGGTAATCCTTGCGGTGACTTTTCCATGATCTGGCTTTCCTCGAAAGAGTGATATCAAAGAAAGATGTGCTGCTGTGGCCACTAAGGTCAACACCCTCCTGCTATTTGTACAGGTGTATTCCTTTCGGACAAAGGGACAGCCATACATGATAAGCATAGCACAAAGTCTGAGCAAGTGAGTCTAGCTTTGTTGACAGAGGAGAAGAGTGATAAAGACCGTGACTGCTCATTAAAAACTCAGACTCCAAAGTTAAAGAATAACTTTTCCAACCACCAGAAGAAAAACGCTGAACCAACTAACCAACCAACCAACCAACCCATCAATGGAAGGGCTTGCCTTCAAATGTTATGGGAGCTTCATCACTGGAAGCTTTCAAAATAGAGTGGACAAAAATAAATGATTAATTTTAAAAAATAATAATAATCAGATTTTTAAAATTTAAATTGAATTTTTTAAATTTAAATCAGATTTTTTTTTAATTTTTATCAAATTTATTTTAATAAAATGCTTTTGGAGTAAAAATCTATTTAAAGATCGTTTTCTATTTAAGATACACTCATAATTTAGTTTATTCAGCATGAAACGGAGCTTAGTTATGTGAGTGTATGTATTCTGCAATATTTACTTTTTTTTTTTTTTTTTTGTGGTAAACTCATTCCATGAATCCAAGCTCTGCAAGCTGAGATAACATGCCCTGCATGGATGCATTCACACAATTTCACAATAACCATGAGATAAATCATAAAACACCGTTCAGGAATATTCCTTTATCCCATTGTTTTGCAAATCTGTGTACACTGAAGAGAAATGCATCTGTGCCACCAGGCTCTAAGCGTGAGGAGGAAGGGCAAGCAGTTAAAAAAATGAAAGGGAAACCTTCTAAGGAACTTATAAATGTAATATTAAAGGGCACCTGTCATTTCAGATCCATCATGGCAGCGCCTGTTAGTGGGCATCCACTCACCTGCTGCCTGCCATGTCCCTCACCTTGCTGTGTCGCTGCCGCATTACTAGCCGTCCCGTTAAAAGTAATGGGACTATTCGTGAGTCAACAGCAGGTCAGAGGAGGAACTGCTGCAGGACAGAGATGACAGTGGCTCTTTAAAAATAATTTAAACCGAGGGGATTTAAATCAAGCCTTTCTACTACTGATTTAAATCATGATTTAAATCATGACTTAAATCATGATTTAAATCTACTTGATTTAAATCAAATCCGCCCTGTTTCAAGGAGACACTGGACTGCCATCTGTCAGGAATGGCCTTGGGGAGGCGTTGAGCAGGAGGGGTTGGACTAGATGACCTACAAAGTCCCACCCAATTCTGTTATTATTATTCTAACTATAAGCTGTCAAAATGCCTTAAAACCCAGGCTGCAGAGGGAGGGAGGGAAAAACCTGGATTTATTCCCAAGGTTTCTTGAACAGTGTGCTTTAATGTTTGCAAATTATTCAATCACCGCAGGTAACATACAACTGAATGGCGGCAGGGGTTAAGAATCACAGCACTTAGCTGAGACACGAATGGGATCAAAGGAGAAGGGTGGGGCTGGAAGTGCTTTAATTACTTTCTTTTGTTACGGATTGTGTGTTGCCAACTGGGACACTTCAGATTTTGTAAATTTAAGAGGAAGGCTGCATTGCCTGGAGAGGAAGACCTGCTTAATAAATGTTAAAGCACAGAAGCCTCATGAATGGGTTTGTCCTGCCTTTATTTATTCAATCTGTTGCCTGCTGTAGATGAAAACTGGTGTACGTTAAATCCTTCTGTAACCTACAAAATCCAGCAGAGAGAAGAGGCCAAAAAATAAAATAATAAATCTTCTTAGTTTAGAAGCCCTTGGAACGCGCGAGCAAGATTTCCTTCCTCTGTCTTGAAGTCTGAATTTGCTTTTTTGGTTGCACTAGCACCCCCGCCCCCCCCAAAAAACAATAACAACAACAAAGCACTGTAACAAACACACAGATATTGTGTTTCCAACATGAATGACAAGAAACAGGGAGGGAGAACGGGAGAAAGTGGATTTCGAGAGAGCTGGGTGCAGTTTGCAAATCTGTTTGTGGAAAACAAAGTCCGACTCCTTTCCAATTCTGCCTGGAAAAACTAAACAACAGAACTTGGACAAAGCTTGCTATTTCCTGCATGCAATTCCATGGGGTTCAGCAATAATTCTGATGGGGAGGCTAGTCCTCAATTTAAGACTGTTTTGGAGACCACTTAAGTTACAGCGGCACTGGGGAAAAAAGTGGCTTACGAATTGGTCCTCGCACTTATGACTGTAGCAGCATAACAACTTCAGTAATTCATGGAACCACCAAGGCAAATAGGTTGTAAATTTGGGTGCGACGCAATTGCAAAGGTTTTTTTTTTCCCCCTTTGTCCACCTGCAGTCCTTATGCGTAAAATAATTGGGTATGGCCAATCTAGAGAAAAAAAGGACTGGGGGGGTGGGGGACATAATAGCAGCGTTACAATATTTGAGGGGCTGCCACAAAGAGGAGAGGGTCAAGCTATTTTCCAAAGCAAATTAAGGAGAGCAGCAACCTGGAATTAAGGAGGAATTTCCTGACAGTGAGAACAATTAACCAGTGGAACAACTTGCCTCTAGAAGTTGTGCTTCATCACTGGAGGTTTTAAAGAAGAGATTGGAGAACCATTTATCTGCAATTGTACAGGGTCTTCTGCTT